>NC_080832.1:9173515-10423515 GCF_030435755.1 Ochotona princeps | reverse complement strand
CTGAATTAGATCTGAACATTTGTGCTGTGTGGTGCTGAGCTCGGAGTAGACAAGAAGCACCCATTCTTCCTTAGCCAGCAGGGCTAGGCAGGCCCCACTCCTGTCACTGTGGCGATTCCTGATGAAGGGCTGTCCCAGGCAGTGGTCAGCCACCAGGCTACACTTTTTTTTTTCTCCATAGTGAATCTTGTATTCTTCTAGAATGTTCTTTTTGCTGTTTCTCCTCTAGGGAGAACACTAAGGATGCAGGCTGATGACTAGGATTCAGGTCCTGGGAAAACAGACTCCTGCAGCTGGGTGGGCAACCTGGACACTCAGCTTCTCCTGGGCGTTGCCAAACTCCAGGATGATGCTGGTGTCCTGTTAGCCAGTGCAGGAACTCTGTATGCCTGGATGCTGTTCTGCCTCCATGAGATCTGGGTAGTGCCACAGCTTTCGGGTTTCCTGTCCTGGTGGATCTCCAGAGCTGTGCAGAGCTGCCCTCTCCTTGGCATCCATGGGGCCAGCCTTGGTGAGAATTAGTTTTTGGAGGCACTCTGCTGTCCAAGCTGGTGTCACAGCCTGAGGTCCAGCAGTGCCCCAAGCCTCAGTCAAGGGGACTAAAGGTAGCAGGGTTGTCTCCTGGGTCCCAGCTGAGTCTTTGATGCTGGAGCAGGAGGGACACAGACGGGGAAGCATACATTCTGTGAGCTGACAAGCGCCACACCCTTCTCTAACTTACCTGAAGCATGGGCTGCCTTTTCTCGGAAGCCACGTGGGTTCCTCTTTGTAAGAGGCAAGCTGTGGGTTGTGCTAAAGTCGCAGAGTTCCCGGAATGTCTTGAAGAGAGGGCTGGGAGTTCCCCTGGCGCCCACTGTCAGCGCCTCCTGTGTTGCTTTCTGGAGCATACCCTGGGCTGCAAGGCACCTGTGTCCTTGCACCTCAGAGATCTCCGTGGCCCTCAGGGTCTCGTTCTCTGTGACCTGCCTGCTGCTTAGTAGGTTTCATCACAAATCCCTGCCTGTGTGGACTGCGACTGGTTTCCTGCACTCAATATAACTGTTTGAAAGAGTGTGGCACCTGTCGTGCACATCGGGTCCTGTGTCTGGGACGGGGGGATGTTCTTCTGAGCTGCATGGCTTCCTTTGCTGTAGACACAGAAACGCCTTCTGAGAGAGTACCTCTGTCTCCCCCCTCTGTGCACTGGCGTTCCCAGGATTCTCTCCTTGGACCCACTGGCTGCCTGCCATGCGCCCAGTCTGTCGGACACCATCCGTCATGTTGGCTTTTGTGTCAGACATCTGGGTCTGTCTGCTTGGGGTGTTGGCAGATAATCAGCCCCAAGCAGGGGCTGCTCACACACAAAGCTTTCTTAACTTGAATGAGTCAAAGCGTTAGTGGGAAGGTGCAGTTCCTAAAGAAATCTTCATCTCCCTGAGAACACACCTTCATACAGTACACACCTTCATACGTTGAATGTGCCAGATTCTGGCCTCAACATTGGTCACTCACTGCTTCCCTTGTAGGTTCGGGTGCATTCTCCTGAATTCTAAAGCATTGCCTCTGGGAGCACCTGTCTGGGCTTTGACCCCTGGGGTGCTGAGTACTGACCATCTCCCCCTGGAAGGTCCAGATACACCCCCAGCTCAGCTCTGCTGAGTCTAGCAGGCTTGTGGCTCCCCACCCGTGGCCTTCCAGGGCTCCGCTGGCTTCACTCCTGTCTTGGTGACCCCTGGCGTTGACCTCTCATCCGAGTGTCTGTGCTCTAGTCTGTTGACTTGGGTCCTTGCCCATCACACCTCCTGTGTTATTGCGGCTTTCTTACCTGCCCCAGAGCCAAGCTCTTGCCCTTGCTCCATTGTTCCATCCTAGGCCCGCCTCCCTCACTGCCCCTATGTCTGCCACAGTTGATTCAACAAACTCCCCATCCTGCCTGACTCGCAAACCGCTTGGCTGACCCAGCTGCTGCGTGTTCGTGGAACCCTCTCTCACTCCCCCTCCTGTGTTGTCTTAAGCTAAATAGATAAATGCCCCTTATATTTCAAGCTTTGGCTCATGTGTCTCTTAAAGATTTATTTGAAAGATATAGAAAGGAGTGAGACAGAGAGAGAGAGATCTTCCATGAGCCAGCTCACTCCTCAAATATCTGCAGCAGCCAGGGCTGGGCTAGGCTAAAACCTAGAGCTTCAACCTGGTCTCCATGTGGACCATCTTGTACTGACTTCCTAGGCACCTTAGCAGGGAGCTGGATCTTGGAATTGGAGCAGCCAAGACTTGAGCTGGCTGCCATATGGGTTGCTGATGTTGCAGTGGACAGCTGAACCCACTATGCCACATCGCGGGCCCCCTCAGGTACTCCCTTTTCTGTGATGTCCTTTAAGGTCCTGTGGAGAATACATTTAGCCTGTATGGCTTCACCCCATATCATCCGTGAGACTCAGTTGTACTTATCTCTGCCTCCCCTGCCCCACCAACCGCCTCTGCTCAGATTAGAGGCTGAAATCATTACAGTTTAAACAGTTTGTCCCTGTGGAAACTCATGTGAGGCATCATCGAGAGGCTTGGAACTTCGTGGGACTGTGGTGTGTTCAAGGGGGACCTCTGAGGATGATGAGAGTTAGATAAAGGTCAGCAGCTTGGAGCCCCCATACCTGAATACCTGTGGCTGTGAGAGAAGAGGGAGAGAGACCGAGTGCATGCGTACACTCATGCACAGTCCCTGTCCCCTGCACTGCAAGAAGGCTGTCCACACATGTTCCTACCTCCTTGACTCTGAACCAGAACCACGAGCCCACATCAGCATCCTTTCTTTGTAGCTTAACCAGTTTATGACGTTACATCATTAGCAACAGATAGCAAAACCAACACGGACCTTGAGAGCTTCTTACTCATCCCTTGTCCTTGGCACCAAACGTCATGCCAGGAGATTGGCTTGTGCCCACCGAGTGCATGTTGAGTGGATGGGTGCAGAGACGTAGTCACGCTGGCTGCAGGAAGAGGCTGTGGGACGGACTGACCCTTGAACAGCAGTGTGTGTGTGTGACCTGAGGAGGAAGTGATGCAGAGAGGGGCCACTCGGGGCTTGATCTTCCCAGGTAGCCTGCCCTGGTGACTGAATCTGCTAGGCGATGTGAGTCGTGGCAACAAGTGTGGGATTTCTGGCTTCCTTTGAATTCTCCTTTGCAGGTCACTGTTCACCAGCCTCTTTTCCTCTTTTCCACTTTCCTCCTCCTCGTCAGATCCCTGGCAGTCCGTGCCATCACTGTCCTGTGGTATCGTCCACATCCACAGCTCCACCCACGCCTAAAACTTTCTTTCACTCCTGGCAGGCTGGCCTCTTCTTCTCCTAGGACTTGATGGGATTGTGTGAATGCAGGGCATGGCACAGGCCTGCAGGTGGTGGGCCGGGGACTGCTGTGAGCACGGCTGGGTCTGTGCGTGAGGGCACGCACCAAACGCAGCTCTTGTTTTCCAGGTAATGGTTGAGTGCTTGTGCGTTGGAGGGAGGATGCAGACGGTTGGTGCCTGGTGCTGAGAGCAACAAGACCAGTGATCTTGAACTTATTAACCTGAAAACGTGTGCCTGGAATTCTTGAGGAGGGGATGTGCATATTGTCATGGGTTTGGAGACCTATGTGCTCTGTTTACCTTTAGTCTTCTTCCTGAATCCTTGCTAGAAGAGTTTGCTTTTGCCCTTGGGACTTTAAATTTTGAATAAAACTGATTGACACTAGAAAAAGAATCATGCATGCAAATGATCAAGTTGTGGGTTGCAATAAGCAGCTATGATATAACATCATTGGTTTTCCACGGCATCCTCTTGGAGTTTGTCCCACTAAGAAAATACTGCCATAAGTCTCTGCAGTTTGATTCTTGGTACCAAAAAGTTAGTTGAGAACAGAGCTTGGGGAAAATCCATTTGCATAGTCATGAAGAGAATGACAAAGCACTTAAGGGATGCTGTTCATTGGTCTGCTTTGGCCACAACAGGATGCTGGTTCCTCAGGAAGCAGGCACGTGGTTTCGTAAACCGGCTGTGCCTGTTGGACTGTCAGTGGTGTGAGGGGCCCTCAGAACTGCCTTCCGGGCTGTCCTCTGTCTTCCCGCTTTCTCTTCTCAGGCATCAACTCCTCCGCGCACATGGCTGGTCTCAGGTCTGTCCTCTTGTTTTTTCCCACAGATTTCAGCAATGTCCCCGACATTCCAACCAGTCTGAAAAGGAGCCAAACAGATGGCACTCTGGACCAGGTGCCCCACCGGGAGAAAATGGAGCAGACATTCAGGGTAAGGCACTGGCCCAGAACTTTTGGCAGGCAAGAGCTAGTTCACACTTCTACCTGATGTGGGGACAAGTTATCTTCACCCTGGGTCCAAGAGTCATTACAAACCTCTCAGGTGACCACCAAAACCAGGGCCATGCCAGGCTGACGTCAGGAGCCAGGGTCTCTGTGCAGGTCCCCGGTGTGGGTGGAAGGGGCCTGCTCACGTGAGCCATCAGCATCTGTCTTCCCAGGAGCATCAGCAGGAAGCTGCCTGGGAATCAGAGCAGCTGGGACTCAACGCAGTCCTCCCTATGGGATGCTGGAGTTGCAAGCGGCAGCTCACCCGGCTCTGCCACAGTGCTGCCCTCTGTGTGAAGTACTAGGAGAGGTCACTCGCTGGTGATGGAACGCCTCTGTCACCTCTCATATGCCGTCAGACAGCAGAGCCAGCACTGCTAATCCCACACAGTAGGGTGACCTTACTTGGCTCTTTAAAGACGGAAAACTCAAGCTGAGGTGTTCTGAAAGTCCTGTGAAGTCACTGTTCCATTTCTTTCCTGCTTTTTTTTTTTCCCCAAAGATAGGTTATTATTGGAGTGTTGTCATGTTAGCGTAGTAAGATGTATGACAGAAACCTTGTCACTGTTGCTGCTGGAGTGGCATTCAATGCTTTTGTGATGTTTTGCCCCTGTCACCACCACCCTTCAGAGAGAAACACTGGGCCCACTGAACGACACCCTCCTTCCTCCCCCTACACCCTGGTATGCCCCGTTAGCGTTTTGTCTTATTTGCCAGTTCCAGCTATGGCATCTGAGTGGAGCTGGACGGTATTGCGTTTTGCCTGATATAATTGTACCTGCCGTCTTCTCTGGCCATCCGTGCTGTGGCACATGTTTGCCTCCTGTTTCTTTTTTGTGGCCGAATGAAATTCCATCGTGTGTCTGTGCTGGGCTTTGCTGTTTGCTGGACGGTTGGGTCATTGATGCCAGTGAGCCCCCCACGTGGTGCTGCCTTGGTCACAGGCACACCTGTGCTTGGACCACGAACACAGCGCACACGTTTGTGCTTGACTCCTCGTTCTCCGGGCACCTTGGGGTGGTCAGTAGTAAGTAATTACTGTGGGACAGGCCAACTGTTTTCCACAGTGCTGGGCCATTTTGCACCTCTTAGCCCCTGCCCTGTCTGTGTATAGGGGTCCATGACGGTCCACTTTGTCCCTCCACTGTTGGCTGTTCCTCATCCGGTGTCACTGCAGAACTGAAGTGAGTGACACGATGTATTGTAACACCGAGTGAGGTTTTGACTGACTGTGAAGTAATAACTGTGTGAGACTTCTCGCTTTTGTCTTAAATGTACAGTAAGAATGGAGGAAGTGGAGGCAGTGGCAAGTGTTTAAATCAAAGTCGCAGGAGGCTGTGCCCCAGCTGGGGTTGGACTGATACAACCGGAAACGAGTCCTGTGGCAAGCAGCTGGGTGGCATGCCTTGGGGAGTGGTGCTGTCCACCTTGGGGTTAGGGGTCAGGGGAGAGCCTGCCAGCCTCCGGGTGGGTTCCAACAGCTGCAGGCTCCCACCGCCTCCTCTCTCCTGCCCTTCCTCTCTGTTCCCCATCTTCCTCCAAGCTCTCTCCTCCTGCCCCTCCCACGTTCTCAGTGCACAGCTGTGTCCCTGCTCTGGTTGGACTCCCAGGACATGGTTCTTTTGGGTAGGCTTTCTGCTCTGAATTTCTTAATTTTGTACCCCCCTCCCCCCCATCCTGCGTTAGTTTTTTAAAGGAGCATCAGATGTATTTAGATTACTTGATTTTTAGTGTTTTTTTTTTTTTTTTTTACTCCTTGATTGAACAGAGCCTGGCTCCCCAGACTCATGCAGCTGTTGGAGCCCCACAGTCTCGGGGGCCAGTGCTGATGGGTGATGGGTGAGAGTGGCAGCTTGAGCCGATCCTGGCGTGTGGAAGTGGTTGGCTTGGGGAGGTTGCCAGGGAGGAGTCCCAGGAGGGAGCCCAGTGGCCTTAGCAGGCGAGAAGAGGGCAGAAGGCGTGCCTCCTGTGCCTCTGCTTTCCAGCTTGCCCCGTGTTCATCACATGCCAGGCTGACAGGGCTGCCCTGGCCTTGAACTCTTGCCGTCTCAAACTGTAGACCCAACTACGCCTCTTCCTTCCTTCATGAGCGATTCCTCTCAGATATTTTGGGGCTAATGAAGACAGGAGGACTAACACGTGCCTGAACCTTGGTGTAAGGCTGTTTACAGTGAGTCTGCCCGTGGGGGACCTGGCCCCACGTGGCAGTCTGGGCAGCTTGCTTAACACCCTCAGGGACAATGACTTTCCTCTCTGTAATAAGCCGCTTGCGTCACACATTGAAGTTCTTAAGGAAATCAGTTTTCCACCCGAATATATGAGTCCATAAATGAATCACAAGTTAACCTGGTCAGGCTGATTCCCTAAGTTGTATAGCAGTGGCCGTTTAACCTAAGGGTGTTTCAGTGTGAGTGTGGAGCACCAGTTGGAGATTTCAAGGAGAAGGGAGAGGCGTAGCCTGAGTGGGGGTGTAGGGTCAGAGGTTCAGGGTGGGTGAGCGTTTGGCTGGGTGGCTAAGGCATCTCCATCCCATAGCCAAGTGCTTGCAGCTGCTGCTGGTTCGACTTTCTGCTAGTGCAGATCCTGGGCTGAGGGGCAGTGGATGGTGGCTCAAACAGCTGGGCTTCTGCCGCCTAGATGGGGTTGCTGGATGAAGTTCCCATCTCCTGACTTTGACCTGGCTCAGCCTTGGCCACTGAGGCCTCTCGGGGAGAATGCCCATGACCAGAGACTCTGCGTGCTCGTCTAGGACTCAAACTGGGGCACCCATGTGGCATGCCGATGCCACAGGCAGAAGTTTAGCCTTCTGTGCCATGGCGCCAGCCCCAGGGCACCTCAGTTTTGACTGTACCCCCTCCCAGGAGGTCAGAGGTGGAATCTTCCATTTTGGCTTGTTGCAGTGCTGAGAAGGGACGCGCAACCTGATGAACCTCTGCCTCCAGAATCCTCTCCCACCACAAGGGTCAGATTGCCTGGGCTCCTGCCTGGAAATTTCAGGACATTTTTAAAAAGAAGATTTATTTATTTTTATTGGGAAGATTTACAGAGAGAAGGAGAGATTAAAGAAGAGAGAAAAATCTTCCAGTCTCCGGTTCACTCCCCCAA
The DNA here is from genome assembly GCF_030435755.1 of Ochotona princeps. Classification (NCBI taxonomy): domain Eukaryota; kingdom Metazoa; phylum Chordata; class Mammalia; order Lagomorpha; family Ochotonidae; genus Ochotona; species Ochotona princeps. Next base: position 10,416,091 of record NC_080832.1, on the reverse strand, counting down.
TGGCTGCAATGACCAGTGCTGAACTGGTCCAAAGCCGGGAGCTTCTTCCAGGTTTCCCACACGGGTGCAGGGTCCCAAGGCTTTGGGCCATCGTTGACTGCTTTCCCAGGCCACAGGCAGGGAGCTGGATGGGAAGCAGGGCTGCTGAGATTAGAGCTGGTACCCATATGGGATCCCGGGTGTTCAAGGCGAGGACCTTAACCGCTATGCTGTTGCACCGGGCCCGAATCTCAGGACATTTTAAAAACTACTAGGGAAGGGTCTAGTGTTTACTTCATTTCCTTGTTCTCTGCTTCCAAAGAAAAAACTGATGAGCACCTGTAGGGCTACCTCTGAAGGATATTAATGAAAACAAAGAAAAAATTTCTAACTTACAGATTCAGAATTTTATTTTTTTTATCATTCTGAATGAGGAAAAGCTGGAAGTAATTTCTTTTTTTTCTTATTTATTTATTATTTTTAATTCATTAATTACATTGTATTATGTGACACAGTTTCATAGGTAGTTGGATTGTCCCCACCCCTCCCCAAACCCTCCCACCATGGTGGATTCCTCCACCTTGTTGCATAACCACAGTTCAAGTTCAGTTGAGATTCCCCCATTGCAAGCATATACCAAACATAGAGTCTAGCATCTTATTGTCCAGTCAAGTTCAACGGCTTCTTAGGTATACCCTCTCTGGTTGAAGAGAGAGCCAGCAGAGTATCATCCCGATCAATTAAAAGCTCCAACATACCATCAGCAAAAATTTACATCTTTATGGAATTAATTGGCATCAATGAGGTACCACCTAACGCCAGTAAGACTGGCCCACATGAATAAAAGCACCAATAACACTTGTTGGCGAGGTTGCGGGGAAAAGGGATCCCTACTCCACTGCTGGTGGGGCTGCAGGCTGGTACAGCCTCTATGGAAATCAGTATGGAGAACATTCAAACAACTCAAATTCAACATACCGTATGATCCAGCAATAGCACTCCTAGGAATATATCCAGAACACTTGTTTTATGAGAAACCAACATGCACTCCTATGTTCATAGCAGCACAATCAGTAATTGCAAAAACATGGAAGCAGCCAAATGCCCATCAGCAGAGGATTGGATAAGAAAGCTATGGTTCGGGCCCGGTGGCGTGGCCTAGTGGCTAAAGTCCTCGCCTTGAAAGCCCCGGGATCCCATATGGGCGCCGGTTCTGATCCCAGCAGCTCCACTTCCCACCCAGCTCCGTGCTTGTGGCCTGGGAAAGCAGTTGAGGACGGCCCAAAGCATTGGAACCGTGCACCCGCATGGGAGACCCGGAAGAGGTTCCAGGTTTCCGGCTTCGGATCAGCGCGCATCGGCCCGTTGCGGCTCACTTGGGGAGTGAATCATCGGACGGAAGATCTTTCTCTCTGTCTCTCCTCCTCTGTGTATATCTGGCTGTAATAAAATGAATAAATCTTTAAAAAAAAAAAAAAAAAAGAAAGCTATGGTTCATCTACTCCATGGAATACTACTCAGCTGTTAAAAAAAACAAAATGCAGTTCTTTGTGGCCAAATGGGCCAAACTGGAAACCATAATGCTAAGGGAAATGAACCAATCCCAAAAGGTTAGATACCACATGTTTGCCTTAATTTAATATGATATGATGTTATGTATAACATGTTATGTTATGTATGTTATATGCTGTGTATAAACTAAAATTGAAATGTCAATGAGGTGGTCACAGAAGGTGGTTAAGAACTCGTATTTATTTTTAACATATTTGGTTATTCATTACTGTGTCAATTAATTCCAGAATTTTATTTTGCTGCTTGGCATTGTGTGTTGTCTTTATCTCCTGGAAGCATTTGGTCTTGTGTTTTGGAAATGGTGATTTGGGAGATTGGGGAGGCATGTCCAGCGTGTGCTGTGGTGGGTCTTGGGGTTCCCCCAGCGTGCAGTCCCCTGCCTGGCCACAGGGAGAAGCCCCGCCTCCGTCTCCCTCCTAGGTCTTCCATTCTGCCCCTCCGCCTGTTGCTGTTGGTTATTAACTTCTTTGTGGATTAGACCCTGGTTGAACCTGGGCTCTTTGGGGTCTTTTACTATGGATTATTCCAGACTTTTCAAATAAGGAATAATTTCCCTTGAACATCAAATGGAGCCTGGCTGAGTGGAGCCCAGCTGTAAAGTAGTCTTTTGACAGGCGGCAATTTCAGCAAATGGTTTATAATTGATTGCCTTCTGTCTCGGTCAGGGTGCCTATTACTGTCACAGCCCTTTGTATGACCCTGACAGCCTCTCCTTTGGGAGGGTCTTCCTCCCCTCCCCCTGTATTGTTAGCAATTAGGGTGTGCTGTTGTTACAGTTTGGAGTCTGAAAGGAATAAACACTCTCTGGATGCAGAGTTGGAGGAGTTGGTGGTTTGCTGGGGGAACCTGAGGTGTGTTAAGCAGCTCTGCATGGAAGTCGCAGTGGTGTTCCCCTCTCTCGGCCCTGAAGATGTGGCACTGGGTGCTTCTGGTGCCTGCTGGGCTGACTGCGCTAATTGGGTGCCTCTCTGGGGCAGCCAGACACATGGTGGGGTGGAGCAAGGGGAAGGCAGTGAGCCTTCCCTAGTTACCGCTGCTGCTGCTTGGAGGAAGAGCGTGGTGGCGCTAGGGCGGCCTTGCAGACGCTGTGACTGGGAGGAACAGTTGGGATTTTTTTTCATTGCCTGGGGGATGAGAGTGAGAGCCACTGTGCGACTGTGTTCTGTATTCACTCCCCAGCCGCCGACTGCTCCCCGAGGAGGCAGGTGTCTCTGAACTTGGCTTTTTTAATGTACGGCATGTAAGTAAATGAGACTTTGCCTTTTGTGACTGTAGATTCTGACCCCATTGTACACATGCCTGCATGGCTTTCTTCTCCTTGCAAAGTTAATCTTACTCTGAGAATGTCTAAAGACTGCTGTGGAGATGAGTGGAGATATGTTTCTGGCAGAAATATTGAAGCCCTCTTGACTGTTAAGGATGAGTGGATTTCTTTTGCCTACTCATTGTTCTGTGGCGTGGTCAACTTTTCCTTCTCATTCCAATGTCTTGAAATCCATCTCTGAGACAGTTCGTCCACTCGAGACAGAAAGGAGTCAGAAGGGCTGGCGGGAATATTTACTCTGATGTGTCAAGGGCATGGGAGTGTGACCGGACCCTGGCAGAGGCATTCTGTGCCTTGGTACGAGGCAGGGACCTGTGTTGGGGCTTAAAGCTGTGGAAGAGAAACCACCGAGTAAAAGTCCCATCTTGTACGAGGTAAGCGGAGTCTCTGGTTTGTCTTATTCCCGATGAAACACTTGTTCAGCTTGTTGGGAGAACTTTATGTAATCACCTAGTGCAGCTCTGGCGGGGGTTATTTTTGCCGTACTGTGGGCGTTGTGTTGATGGAACACAGCTTTGAGGATCTGGAGATGTGGGGCTCCGGAGCCTCGTGTTGGATGCTGCCATGTCATTGTGTGTAAGATCTGTTTTGTCCTGTTTGTTTTGTCAAGGTAGAAGAAAGCGCCCTAATGGTGGGGTGTTGAGTACACAGTGCCAACACAGCTTGCAGTTAACACTTAACTCCTCCTCACTCACCCAGCTCCACCTTTTCAATGTTGCCCTCGAATTGCTTTTAAGGCTTTGCATATCTAAGAAGCTGAAGGAAAAGGAGAAAAGTTTTGGGTGGGGATTGGTTTTCCAATATTTTCCAAGTATACATGCTGCTTTCGGCTCATTGCATTATTTCATGATCTTTTTGATTGTAAGATGCGTTTAGAAATTCCAAGTAAAATATGATCTGTTTCCACACAAGAGTCCTTCTGCAGGGCTGCTAGTTAATACCCCAATTTAATTATGAGTCTTTCCATGGAATGAAACACCTATTTCTGTGTGTGAGTTATCTGACCTAATCCTATTTGAACAGGGGCCGGAGACAGCACAGGCTCCTCAAGACAGGTACTTTGTCCCTGAAAAGTCATTTGTGGCATGAGAACCTCCAGGAGCCGAACAACGAACAGCCTTTCATGGTGGTTTAGCTCCAGGTAGCTGTTTCCTGTAGTTGGTGGTAGATCGGAAAGAACTCTAGACCTGGAGATGAGCAGTCAGCATTTGTGTCCTGACCCATTGGGGTTTACTGTGGTCTGACCTGGGGGAAATGGTGCAGCCTTCCTAAGCCCGCGTGTCCTCATCGGGAACTACAGCTAATAATCCCAGTAACCCTGTGTTGAAGGGATCACGTGAGATCACATATGACCAGAAACATGCATGAGAGGCAGTGGTGGGCTGTGAGCTATGCTTGCGGGGGGTGTCTCACATGTGCGTGGGTGGCTCACCTGCGAGCCCACTTGCCGCCTTTGCCTCTGGGGGACTCAAGGTCTGATTGGAAATGGTGAGCAAATAGACAAGTACCCCGAGGCAGCCTTAAGGACGTGGGGAGACATGCTTGACGTCCGCCTGCTAGCTGCCTGCTCGGTGTCAGCTTCTGAGAGGTACAGGAGAGCAGCCTGGGCCCTTAGGAATAGGGCCTGCCGAGTACAGGGCCGCAGCACCTGTACATCCATCTTTCTCTCACGTGGTGGGGTGGGCCTCAGCTGCCCCAGGCCAGTTGGCATCGTCTCCTAGTAGGAGGGACTGGGCGAGGTCTGAAAGGTTGTGGGAAGGAGGTGTGTGCCATGGCCCTGGTAGGGAGAGAGGCGACAAGGACACAGGGCAGCCCCATTTCTGCACCCAGATCCAGAGCACCTCCTTCTGCACATCTAACTGCACGGCCCAGATGCAGGGGGCAGGTGCCATTTGTGGCCCTGTTTGCGGTGACTGTGCTGTGCTTAGAGCCTTAGCCATGCCGGCCTCTTTGAACATAGTCAGACTTCAAACCAACCAACCACTTCTGCTTGCCTGAGCTCCCAGGTGCCCTTGCCCTGCTCAGTTGGGTTTGTCCCTGAACATCAGGGGCTGCATGTCGGGGCTGCGCAGGCAGGCAGGGGTGTAGGCAGTGGCACACGGAGGTCAGTCATGGCGTGAAGCTGGCCTCCATACTGCCGTGGGTCATGGGCCTGCTACGTGCAGCAGTGCCGGAGACACCCCCATGCATGTCCGTATGAAATGGGATGGAAGCAAAAACATCTGAGGGCAGGTGTCAGGCAGGGGCTGTGTGTGAGCACAGCAGGGAGCTTGAGAGTGCAGTGGTGCTGGCAATGCGGGCATGGGCGTGCCCGGCTGGTGGCTGTGTGGACCGCAGATAGCGTGGGAGTGTGCCCTGCAGGAGCCTGACAAGGCACAGCTGCCACTACCATCTTTCCTCTGCTCCACCTCTGCTTGCCGCCGGCCCTGGCTTTGTTGCTGTGACCGATGCCTGCTGGGCAGGAGTAAAGCACGGGGAAGAGGCTGTTGCTGAGGTCCGAGCTGTGGACTCACTGGGGCTTGGTGATACATCGCTGCTGCCTGGTCTGTCCTCAGCTGTCTGCCTTTGCCAGGGAGGCTTAAAAACCAAGACCCTGGCATAGCAGGACGCTGAAGTGTATGAACCTAGGGGCACAAGGTTTGCAACTTTTTGTAAGATGTGGACTCTGTGTGCGTAGGACAAGGAACAGGGTGTCGTGAGAGGCCGGGAGGTTCTGGGGCCAGCATGAAGACAGGAACTTGGAACTCAATCTGGGAGTCCCTCCGTGGGTGGCAAGGCCCAGATGCTTGAGCCATCGCCCACTGTCTACCGGGGTGTATCTTGGTAAGAAGCAGGAACTGGGAGTGGAGCCAGAACTCACACCCAGGTACCCCAGTGCATCATGTGGACATTCTATGTGACTGCTAGACAGCCGTGCCCAGCACCACCATCCGCCCTTGTATCTGTGGGTAACTGGTTGTGAGCACCTCAAGTCTGTTCAGGTGCCAGTTTCCCCTCCATCCCGTTTGTTGTCCCCTGCATCTGTTTTTCTCGACTTTCCCTTTGCATCTGGTGTTTCTGGGGAAAATAGATTGCTGTGCAGGGTCATCCTCGGTGTCATACAATGGAGAGAGAGAGTGTGTTCTCCAGGGCAGAGCTGTGAATGACTCAAAGTGGGGTGGGCTGCAGGTTCGGGCCTTGTCAGGTGCAAGCCCAGCTCTGGAATTAGCTCACTGTCAGACCAGCCTGCGCACTGACAGGATAATTGCACCCCGTTTCCGCACACTAGGGACAGTGACTCACGGGAGAGTGACTTGGAGGCTGTGCAGAACTGAGGCCACCCCAGCGTTTGACCCTGGAGGGGCGGAGCTGCTTCCTGGGCATTGTGGCCCGAGCCCACAGTGGCTTTCTGACACAGGCGTCTTCTGTTCCTCTCCTCTCCACCTCAAGGCTGCTGTTTGCTCCCATCCTGTCTGAGGCCTCGGGCAGCATGTGTTTGCCCTGCAAGGCTGACTGGGCGCTGTAAGTTGAAGGGGCAGCCAGGCGGCTTGGGTGGCAGAGAGGGTTGCCCAGCCCATGCTACCTGAAATGCCTCTTGTGGCCTCTGGGACCAGCAGTCACAATGGGGCCGGAGGGCCGGTCCTCGTGTTGCTCCCCTCACCCCATCCTCTGTGTCGTCCACCTTATTTCTGCCCGTTTGTTTCCTCTTCCTGGACTGGAGGTAGATGTTACAGAGACCTCAGTCCAACTTGACCCTGGAGTCAGACTCTAACCCGAAGTTCCTGTGCGTCCTGAGGGAGAGCAGCCGCTGGCTCTGGGCGGACTCGGAAGAACTCTTGTTGCACTACTGAGCTCCCTTTGTGCTTGGGTAGGGCAGTCATCTAACTTGTGTGTCCAGGACACCAAGGACCCTCCCGTTTCACGGTCTCTGGCTTCCCACCTTTGTCTGTGTTTCCACCGAAATAGCTGATCCCAGGCAGCTTTGGACTTGACGTCACTTCGATCCTCGTGCGTACAGAGAGCTGCTTAACCAAAAACCAAATCTTAGGAGCAGAGCCCCGTTAGGATTAGCATCAGCTGTTCCCAATTGTTTAGGGAGAGTCACTGCCGTTTAAGCCTCTAAGACATGTGCAGGTTTTTAAGGTGGTAGTAAGCACAGGGCTGGGAGAGTGGAGATCTCCCCATTCTGTCTGCTGTTTGACTGTCTTACCTTGTTCAGGAAACCCTTCAGACCATTCAGGAACCTGAACTTCTGAGACACGCATGCTCAAACTGAAATTCGAGAGGTCACTGAATCACAGGACTTTTGTGTGTGGCTTTCTCCTTTAGGAACCTCTGGCTTTGAGTGAATTTTGGCATAGTCGGGACTCTGTCTTGAGTTAGCTTAGTGGAAGCAAAGCTCAAATGCCTTTCATTTGAAAGGCACGGTTTAGTCCCGTGCCATTTTGAACTTTCATCATGCTAATTGGTTGGGTGAGATTAACTATCAATACTTTATTATTATTATTATTATTTTAATGTGCAAAGGAAACACTGAGGAATGCTGAATGAATGGCCATCCCTAGAAGGCAAATACACGATGGGAGACAGACGCCCTCACTGTTACAAATGGTGACATTGTATGCTGTGCTTTGGTGTTTTCCACTTTCATTTCCTGTGTTTAGTGGAAAGTGGTGATGGGGGTGCGGACATTTAAACGTTGACCCCCCCAATTCAAAATCTTGTACGTCTCTTTAGTGCAATAAGTAGCTGTCTGATGGAGTGGGGTGCAGGGGCACGCAGTGGCCCATCCCGGTACTGCTTGTTCAAGGGTGCATTGAGAAGGACTTCGTCTTAAGCTTCGTGGCTGCTCACTTCCTTTTAAAGCAATAGTAGCCACAATTGCAGCCTGATTTTGCCTTGCCATCGTTTGGGGCTTATCTTTAATATTATCTTACCGATTCTTACATACACATACCGAATGTGTGTGTGTGTGTGTGACTCCTGGTTTCCCACCACTTGTTGATTCTCCGTTGATTTCTTCACAAGGCGTTCTCGGCAGGTTGCCGCTGCTAAGGGGTCTGAAACAGTTGTCTCAGCGATGCCTTCTTTAGCAGGTCTTGTGCACTTAGGGGGTGTGGTCCAACGCAGACTGTAAGGCTTGCATCAAGCGGCGTTTGATTCGCAGTGCTTTCTTCATGCCTCTGTATCTCTCATGGCCGATTCTCACCTTTCCACCATGTCCCCACCCCACGTGGTGGGGGCTGCTTTCACTTTAGAAAAATAAAAAATTTTGAGAAATTGTTCTGAGTCATTCTGCAATTTCCGCTGGAGTTTCAGCTCTGAGTGGATTTATATGTCACCGTCTGTGGATGAGAGTTGAGGGAAAGGAGAGGTCACGGCCAGCAGCGAGGCACCTGTGGCTTGTTTCCTCCAGCTCCCGTCCCAGCCTCTAACTGCTGAGAGTCAGGATGGGAGGGTGAGGTCGCCAGGTCCGTCTCTTCCTGTTCAGGAGGAACAGGGAGTGAAAGCGTGCAAGCCGCTGCTCCAGAAGGAAGGAGGTGTGGGCTGTTTCCACAGGCACTCCCAATTCTGTCATGTCCCCTTCTCACTATCTCCTCCTCCTCCCATATTTTGCTTGCTCACTTCCAAAACGCACCTCCCCGCCCTCGCCCCCCTCTCCCCCCCCCCCCGTGGTTCCCTGACCTTGGCATTCTCGCCCCCTCCCCCCCCCCGTGGTTCCCTGACCTTGGCATTCTCTTGCTCTCTGATGCCGCCTATGTTGTCTGGCGTCTTCAGGAGGCAGGTGTCCCAGGAGAAGGCGAGGGGATGTGCACTAGCCTCAAGGCTGGGGTCCCTCAGCTCAGTGCTTAGAGTGGCTTGGGGAGTCCTGCATGTCCTGCCTTGAATGCTGCTTTCAGCTGCTGTTGGGGGATTTCTGAATCTGTCACCTTCACGATGGCTTCAGTGAAACGGAGGAGATGGCCAGGTCATGGCAGGTGGCAGAATCAGCGGCAGGCATCTCTGCTCTACCCTCATCTGGTGGCAGCATCTTTATTTGTTGATACTTGAAAGGCAAAAGTACAGGGGAGGGTGCAGAGAGAGATTTTTTATCTACCGATTCGTTCCCCAAATGGCCACAGTGGCTGGCACTGAGCTAATCTGAAGACAGGAGCCAGGAGCTTTTTCTGTCTCCCACATGGGTGCAGGGTCCCAAGGCTTTGAGCCGTCCTTGACTGCTTTCCCAGGCCACAAGCAGGGAGCTGGATGGGGAAACGGTGCCGCCGGGACACTACTCGGCGTCCATATGGATGCCAGCATCAAAGGCAGAGTTTTAACAGCTTGCTGCACCATGCCACCAGCACAGGAGTATGCTGCTAAATGAATTGCCAAGAAAGAGAGATGAATCATCAATTGAGTAATGCTAGATGAGATCTCAAAGCCTCCTGGGGACAGGTGTCTAACGCAGTGGTCAGAGCACCTGGTTCCACTCCTAGCTCCAGTGCTTTGGTCCAGCTTCTTGCTGATGCAGGCCCCGGGAGGGAACTGGGTTCCCATGACCCACAGGCAAGAACCAGGCAGAGCTCTCAGCTCCCGGCTTCCAGCCACGGCCCCAGCTGCTGTGGGTGCTGGGGAGTGAACTAGCAATGCAAGTTCTCCACAGGTGCACACCCTCTCCCTCTTAAACAGATTTAAAAAAATGTAAGCATAAATTGTGATATCCTGTTCTGTCTCTGAGGCCCTGAGGACATGTTCCCTTTCCATCCTCAGGCTACCACTGTGTCTCTTCTGCCTTGCGCTTTGGTCCAGGAGTCCGACGTGCCTTTCCCTGTTTGCTCAGCTCTTCTTGCCACCAGGGAAACGGGTCTTGGTGACTAAGTTGTATTTTCTAGAAGGTTACTCAAAGGTGTCAAGCCATCTATTAAAAATAACGACTGCCTTCCTGTGCGTTTTGTTACTTCCTTTCTGTTATGCAGTCGACATCGGGTTTTGGAGATTGGCGAGTGGTACATAGATGCTAGAGGTGGGTGTTGCTCCTGAATTTAAGACCCCTTGTGGGTTTCAATGTGGATGCCAGAATAAGGTAATGGATTTAAATCAAATTGTTTAAATTGAGCAGAAAAAAAAATTAAACTATAATGAAAGGTCATGCAAGCTATGCATCTCCTGAGTTAAGATAAATAACCCTCAGTAATACCATTCCTAATGGAGGTTTCTAGGTGAGTAACAGCTCTCTGAAGCTGTACCTTTAAAAAATGTATTTAAAAGGCAAAGAAAGGAAGAGAAACAAGTCAAACAGAAAGAGCTATCATCTGCCAGTTTGTCCCCAAAATGCCTGCAACAGTCAGGGCCAGGCAGAGCCCGGGAGGCAGGGATGCCAGGGCTGGGCCAGGCAGAGCCCAGGAGGCAGGGATGCCAGGGCCCGGCAGAGCCCAGGAGGCAGGGATGCCAGGGCTGGGCCAGGCAAGCCCAGGAGGCAGGGATGTAGCCTGGATCGCCCGTGAGACTGGCAGAGACCCTCCCTCACCTGCTGCCTCCTGGGGTGCATGGCAGCAGGAAATCGGGGTGGGGAGTAGACCTGACTCAGACTCAGGCACTCTGAGATGGCCTGCAGATATTCCCAAAAGGTGTCTGACCGCCCAATGAAGCGCTCACCCCAGATATGCTTTGTTAAAATCAGATCCCAGGCATTGTTGTAAGTTGCATATGAAAAGCCTGTGTAGGGCCCAGCACAGTGGCCTAGCGGCTAAAGTACTCACCTTGAACATGCTGGGATCCCATGTGGGCGCCGGTTCTAATCCTGGCAGCCCCGCTCCCCATCCAGTTCCCTGCTTGTGGCCTGGGAAAGCAGTCTAGGACGGCCCAAAGCCTTGGGACCCTGCACCCACTTGGGAGACCCGGAAGAGCTCCTGGCTCCTGGCTTCGGATCGGTGCAGCACCAATTATTGTGGTCACTTGGGGAGTGAATCATTGGACAGAAGATATTTCTCTCTCATATATCTAACTTTGTGATAGAAATAAATAAATCTTTTTTTTAAAAAAAGCCCAGGCTGTTCTTCAACAAGTGACTGAGTGGGGGATGGGAGGAAGCCTTGATCCCTGAAACTCGGAGGGACAGCAGCCATAGAAGTTAGTGTCGTTGGTGAATGTGTCATAAGGGCACCGACCGCGCAAAGGGACAAGCGGTTAGCTGGCCCTGTCAGGCTGCAGCTGCGGTGCTTGCAGCTCTGCCTCCGAGCAGAAGCAGCGATTGTAGATGTGACATTGAAATGCTTACCGTTTGTCTGCAGCAGATCTAGGCAGGGTAGTGTCCTCTTTGTGTCCCTTCCCGCTCCAGGACGTAGCCCTGCTGTGGCTACCTTTCTCAGGCTGCTGTCTGGCAGCCCTTGTCTCTGGCTGAGAGTGGCTGTGCCGTGGCCAAGGCTGTCCCCGACAGCCCATTGACAGAGGGATGAGCAATACTAAAGCACTCTTCCCCTGCTGCGCTGTGTCACACGAAGTGGCTGGTGTTTGGGGCAGTGCTTGGGCAGCCTAGGCGCTGAGCAGTGGGCCATTGGAAAACGTGGCTTCACCCCCATTCTTATTTTAAGAGAGAGGGGTTGCAGTTCCATAGCCACCTCATGGCTGTGCGGTGAAATGAAAACCGAGCCACGTCCACAAGACAGCTTTGAAACTCCGTGAGACTGCTGATGCTCAGCCCTTGACACGTACCAATCGCCTGCAAAAGATCCAGAATGTTCCAGAATCCCGAGGACTTGGCGCAAAAGACCTGGTACCGCACATAGAAGCTTCTTCATTCAATGAAACGTTGCTTTGTGCACTATAAAATTTTATATGTTTATTTTCAGGCTAGTGTGTAAGGCATATATAAAACATAACTGGATTCTGTGTTTAGGCTTGGGCCCTATCCCAAGGATATCTTATTGTGTAAGTGCCAGTTCCCCCTGCTCCCTGCCCCCAAATCCTCCAAAGTCTAAAATATTTCTGGTCCCAAAGTTTCTACTTTGAATTTTGAATACACCACCCCATTCAAATTCATTTTCCCAATAGGCCTATTGAATAGCATTACTCCCGCTTTAGCAGGAAGAGGCCAGGCTTGCTTGATTCGCTTGCATGATTTCATAGCCAGTCAGAGTGAGCCAGTATTCAATTTTGTTGCCCATGGCTTCCCACTGCCTGCTAAGGAGCACACACCTTATTGGTATAAAGGTGAAACTATGGTATTTTAAAATTTGTGTGTTTATTTGAATGGTAGGATTACAGAGAGAGGGAGAGATGGAGTGAGGAACATCTTTCACCTCTATTGTTTCACTCCCCAGATGGCCTCACTGGCTGCGAGTGGGCCAGGTGGAGCAGGTACTGGTGCTTCTTCTGGGACTTTGACATGGGTGCAGGAGCCCAGGCTCTTCGACCATCCTCTGCTGCTTTCCAGGCACATTAGCAGGGAGCTGGACAGCAAGTGGAACAGCCGGGGCTTGCACTGCAGTGGCGGCCTAAGCAGCTAATTGCCAGTATGATGGAATTGCTTGCTTGCCTGCTTTCCTCCTCCCTCCCTCCCTCCCTCCCTCCTTTCCTTTTTAATTAAAAAAAAAAAAAAAGGCACTTACTATATATTTTGGGGACAGTGCAGCGATATTAGAAAATATCACATGTGACTGTATAGAAATGGAATTTACTATATATGGCTAGATCAGCACTTCCTGTCTGGGCCTTCAGGACTCCAGACTCTACTTATGGCAGAGGAGTCCCGTAATAATGCATCTATGACTTTTAAACATTTTTAATATTTGAAAGGAAGAGAGTTTTCCATCTGCTGGTTCACTCTGCAGATGCCTACCAGAGCCAGGAGCCTGGAGCACCACCCGAGTGTCACAGGTGGGTGACAGCCACTGTAACACCTGAGTCATCCCCCCTTGTGTCCCAGGATATATGTTCGCAGGATGCTAGGTCAGAAACCAAGCACCAAGGTACAGGATGCTGGTGTCTGAAATACGACTTAGACCGTGGCGCCAAAACACCTTCCTCCAAATCTGATTTTGTCAGTAATTGTTAGAGAATGTTTCCCTGACAGTTTCATCACCACGGCTCTTCTCATGTGAATCCATGTTTTTGATGTGTTATGTTTCCCATTAGGGTTCTTGCACAATCACATATATGTCTACTCCAGATAATTTAAAAAGCCCATCTCCAAGGGGGTGACAAAGCCTTTGTAAAGATTTTTTAAAAGGTTTATTTTATTTTTATCAGAAAGGCAGATCTACAAAGAGAAGGAGAGACAAAGATCTTCTGTCTACTGGCTCATTCCCAAGTGGCTGCAATGACCAGAGCTGAGCTGATCCAAAGCCAGGAGCTTCTCCAGGTCTCCCATGTGGGCACAGGGTCCCAAAGCTTTGCACTGTCCTTCACTGCTTTGCCAGGCCCCAAGCAGGGAACTAAATGGGAAGTGGAGCAGCTGGGACATGAACTGGTGCCGATATGGGATCCTGGCAGTTGCAAGGCGAGGATTTAGCCACTGTTATTGTACAGGACCCCTTTGTAAAGAATTTTAACACTGTTGGTTTACTTTGTTGCCAGCCCTTCCTTCCCATTTCTTTTCTTTCCGTCCTTTCATGATGAATAGAGATTGTAGGAGAAAAAAATCACGCATTTCTACAAAGCTAAAAAGTAGTCTTAAGAAATACCACCAGGGGCCCGGTGCAGTAGCCTAGCAATTAAAGTCCTCACCTTGCATGTGCCAGTTCATATCCTGGCGGCTCCACTTCCCATCCAGTTCCCTGTTTGTGGCCTGGGAAAGCAGTGGCGGACAGCTGAAAGCTTTGAGACCCTGTACCCACATGGAAGACCTGGAAGAAGCTCCTGGCTCCTGGCTTTGGATCAGCTCAGCTCTGGCCATTGCAGCCACTTTGAATATGAGCCAGTAGACAGAAGATCTTTCTGTCTCTCCTCCTCTCTGTAAATGTGACTTTCCAATAAAAAGATAAATCTTAAAGGAAAGAAAGAAAGCAAACCCCAGGGGCTGGTGGGCTGGTGCGTCAGCTTAGTGACCACCTGCAATGCTGACATCCCGCATCAGCCAGTCCAGCTGCTGGGAAAGCAGGAGTCCCTGCCACCCATATTGGAGACCTGGAGTTCAGGCTCCTGGCTTCAGCCTGGCTCAGCCCTCGCCATTGTGGTCATTTGGAGAGTGAACCAGTAGAAGATCATTTTTGTGTCTGTTCCTCTCTGTAACTCTATCAGCCAGCTAATTATAAATAAATCTTAGAAAGATAAAGAAAATGAAGCAACCCCTGTGGTAGTTGCCTTAAAGGAGTGCATGTGGGTTCCTGTGAGGATGTTTGTAAGATACAATGACTGTAAGGCAGAAACATGTTGATGGTGATGTCAACCAACACGCGGCCATATGTTCAGCTGGGAGTGTTCCATGATAAAGAGCCATGGAAGGCAGACATCCTGTGGGCCGTGTTCGTCTGTCTCCATGAAGCCTCTTGCTCCACATCCTCACTGATAACCTCCAGGGAGCTGGGGACCCACAGAAAGAGGGACCAGAGCAGTCAGCTGTCGTGGCAGAGGGTGTGAACGTTAGGGCCGTTGAAGGTGACTGTGGATGCCCGGGGGATGGCATCGAGGGACCCCTGTGGCTTGGTTCCCTTGTCTCTCTCAGCACAGCTCACAGAGCTGTGTGGCTCTGTCTGGCTCAGGTGGCCTGGGACCCACACGGATCCCAACTGGAGTGGAAACCCACTGGATGGGGAGCCGGTGAAAGGGAGTGAGGCAGCAGCTAGGGGTGGTCTGGGCCTGGTTGGCCGTGTGGCTCTGTCCCGGGCGCAGCCGCAAGTAATTCCAGCTGTGTGGTGTCTTTCACCTTTCTGGATTTGCCGCTGCCTCGCCAGGCTTCTGTGGAGGCTTTTCTGGGTTCTGCAGAGCTTCGCTCATCCAGAATTCGATAGCTGCTGTGCAAGTGACATTTTAAATACAGTGACGGTCATTTTAGTGCCTTACTGTTGAACTATTAACATGCAAAAGGTTAAAAATCTCATTTCAAGGAGATTCTCTGAATACTAGACTTTGTCCGCAAGCATTGCTCAGTGATGTGGGAGGGTTTCAAGAAGTTCTTGGAACACTGGGGCAGGGGTTGGGGCACAGTAGGGCATGCTGTCACGTGCAGTGCCAGCCAGCATCCTGTGTGTGTGCCAATGTGAGTCCTGGATGAAGCTCCTTGCTTCGGCCTGGCCCAACCCTGGCCATTATGGCCGTTTGGGGAGTGAGGTGGCAGGTGGAAGATCCTTCTTTCTCTCTCACTCTCTGTAATGGAAAATTGCATTATCTTTAAATTTCCTTTCTGAATCCTTGCATGTATTCTCAGTTGCCAAGAATTAAGCCAGAGTCATAACTCTGCGATGGAAATTTGCATTTCAGACACTTGGCACTAAGCACAGACAGCAGCCGGAATGAAAGCTTTTACTGACAGCGCTAGCCGCTAACGTGGCTTCCCAAGTTTAAACTAATGTGATTATCAGAACCAAAGTGTGGGCTGTGAGGGAAAACTGAAGGAAGAATGAGACAGCAGCGCAGGCCGGGCTAAGCACCTCTGCACGGGGAAGTGCGGGTGGAGGGCTGCTCGGGCGGGGAAGTCACAGCTAAGAACTTGTTTTTCTCCAAAACTGAGTTGGAAGGTTGATTCGGAGACTTCCTTGGCTAAACGCAGGCAGAATGAAGACTACATGATGAAGTAATCCCGGGCAGATATTTTTAAAGATTTATTTATTTATTTGAAAAAGTTACAGAGACAGAGATATCATCCGTCTGCTAGTTCATTCCCTAGATGGCCACAGTGACCAGAGCTAGACCAGACTGAAGCCAAGAGCCAGGAGCTTCTTCGGGCCTACCATGGAAGTGGCAGGTGCCAAGCATTGGAGCCATCTTGTGTTGCTTTCCCAGGCCATTAGCAGGAAGCTGGATTAGAAGTGGAGCATCTGGGGCCCAGCACAGTGGCCTAGCAGCTCAAGTCCTCGCCTTGAACGCACCGGGATCCTGTGCGGTTTCCAGTTCTAATCCCGGCGGCCCCGCTCCCCATCCAGCTCCCTGCTTGTGGCCTGGAGAAGCGGTCTAGAACAGCCCAAAGCCTTGGGACCCTGCACCCTCGTGGGAGACCCGGAAGAGCTCCTAGCTCCTGGCTTCGGATCAGTGCAGTACCGGCCATTGCGGTCACTTGGGGACTGAACCATCGGACGGAAGATCTTTCTGTCTTTCTGTATATCTGACTTTGCAGTAAAAATAAATAAATCTTTTTTTTCCTTTTATTTATTTATTTTTTTTAAAGATTTTTTTTCCTTTTATTTATTTATTTTTTTAAAGATTTTTTCCTTTTATTTATTTATTTTTTTTAAAGATTTTTTTTCCTTTTATTTATTTATTTTTTTTAGAGATTTATTCATTTTTATTACAGTCAGATATACAGAAAGACAGAAAGATCTTCCATCCGATGGTTCAGTCCCCAAGTGACCACAATGGCCGGTACTGCACTGATCCGAAGCCAGGAGCTAGGAGCTCTTCCGGGTCTCCCACGAGGGTGCAGGGTCCCAAGGCTTTGGGCTGTTCTAGACCGCTTCTCCAGGCCACAAGCAGGGAGCTGGATGGGGAGCGGGGCCGCCGGGATTAGAACCGGCTCCCATATGGGATCCCGGGGCTTTCAAGGGGAGGACTTTAGCCGCTAGGCCACGCCGCCGGGCCCAATAAATAAATCTTAAAAAAAGAAGTGGAGCGTCTGGGAGCTGTACAGTGCCCATATGGGATACTGGAACTTGGAGGTGAAGGATTAGCCAGTCAAGCCAACATGCTGGCCCTTTTAAACAGCATTTAGGATTCACTTTTTACACATGCAGACTTCATTTGTAGACCGTCTTCTTGGTGTGGTTTCACTTCTCTTATTGTGGGAGTTGACAGACTCCTAAAGGACTTGACGCATTTTTGTGCTAAAGCCACGACACGTAGGATAACCACGCACCAGGAGTTCTGATCATGCTTTTTCTGCGATGACTGTTGATCGGTGGGCTGCTCACAGCCTCGGGCTTGCTGTCTCTGCTCTGGGGCTTTGCCTTCATGCACCCATTTGTGTCTCAGTGGGGCTGAGGGAGTCTCACAGCTTGGCGTGCAGCACGCAGGAAAGGTAGCATGCCTTAGAAGTGAGCGATGTCGGCCTTCCTGGGTAGAACACAGGGGCACGTGTTCAGGAGATGAGCCATTCTGTGTACCCTCTGTACACCGGATATCTTACAGGAGAGTCCCCGGTCGTGCCAAGATGCCGCCCTGGCTCTCAAGGCGTCCCTGGCAGAGGGCACAACTCTTTTTCTGTCCCGACTTCTGCTCGAACTCCTGTGAAATCAGGAACCTGAGCAGAAGGCAGACAGCAAAGACACACCAGCCAGCCTGGCTCTCTGCCTGTTTGCACAGCTCTGCCAGGAGCAGGTGCTGGGTCCTGATGCCACCCAGAAAGGCCCCTCGCGGTGACCGTGACGCTTCCAGTCTCCAGGCACAGGCTCAGCTCTGCCCTTCCGGGGGTGTGCCACCTGAAGCCGAGTGTCCACTGCTTGGTGCCATGTCATGTCCTCCTCCTGCTTCCAGATATGTGTCCGCTGGGCCGCCCTGCCTAGGTGTCTCCAAGCTGTGAGTGACAGTCCTGGGGCTGGCACTGTGATGGTACGTGGGCTCTCCATGCGTGCTGACTCAAGTCTCAGCTGCTCCACTTCTGACCCAGTTCCTGCTGATAAGCCTGGGAAAGCAGTAGAAGGGGACCCAAGGGCGCCTGGCATGATGACCCAGTGGCTAATTCCTCACTTTGCAAGTTCTGGGATCCCATGAAGGCACCAGTTTGTGTCCTGGCTGCCCCACTTCCCATCCAGCTCCCTGCTTATGGAGGACTCAAAGCCTGGGGACCCTGTACCCACTGGGAGACCCAGCAGAGACTTGCACTGCATCCTTTGGAGTGGCCTAACTTTGGTCATCGCGGCCATCTGAGGAGTGAACTTACAGATGGAAGATCTTTGTCTCTCCTGATCTGCCTTTCCAATAAAAATAAATAAATCTTGAAAAAAAAAAAAGATGGCCCAAGCCCTTGGGGTCCTGTCACCCACGAAGGAGCCCCAAGTGGATTCCAGGCTCCTGGCGTCAGCCTGGCCCAGCCCCAGCTGTTGAAGCTGTCTGAGCGTGCAGTCAGCAGCTGGAAGACTCTCTGTCACTGTGCCCTTCCAGCATAGCAATTTCCCTCCCTCTGCCACTTCGGGAGCGTGCCAGCCCAGGGCCTGGTCAGCTGCGCTGTGGGTGCCCAGTAGGCTGTGGGGGTTGTGGATGTGCCAGGACCAGACCAAGTGGTGCTCCTCTGGGCTCTTTTCTTTTAAATAAAGATTTATTTAATTATTTGAGAAGGAGAGAGAGAGAACGAACTCTTCCATCTGCTTGTTCACTCCCCGTACGGCCACAACAGCTGGGGCTGGATCAGGTTGAATCCGGGAGCCAGGAGCTTCTTTCTGGCCTTCCACGTAGGTGCAGGGGCCCACGTGCCTGTGCCATTCTCTGTTGCCTTCCCAGACACATTGGCAGAGAGCTGGGCCAGCAGTGGAGCCACAGGAACACCAACCTGCGCCCCTGTGGGATGCCGGCATTGCAAGTGGCAGCTTTGTGTGCAACACAGCACTGGCCCCGGACTTGTGTTGCCGATAGACAGCCACCATTCCCTGCGCCTCTTGGTTGGCGAACATGACTTACCTCATCCCTGCAAGGTCCCTGTCCATCCCTGATGCTCCTGGCTTGCGGGCTGTGACCACACTGGCCTTCAGTTCCTGCTGACTGTGCACCCGCGGGCTTCCCTCTGTGCTTAGGTAGCAGGTGTGGCTTCAGGGTTAGTGACCTTGGCCTTGCTCCGGCCAGCGTGGCTCTCGCTGTTCTATTTGGGACCCCGCACTTGTGGACACTGATTGCATTTGGTTTCCCTACTCAAGGCTCGTCCTTCCCGCCACAGTAGGGTGCTGTGAGCCCAGGGACCACCACTCTTGTTCATCCTGGGATTCTCATGGAAACAGATTGCCAAATTGGCCATTTTCTGCTACAGGTCATTTTTATTGTAAGCAGGTAGGAGAGATTTCTATTAAAGAATTCAGGGGTGAGTGCTGTGGCATAGCACAGTAAGCGTCTGACTGAGGGGCTAGGATCCTGCATGGGCACCGGTTTGAGTTCTGGCTGCTTTACTGCTGATATGGCTCCTTGCTAAAGGCCTGGGAAAGCAGTGGAGGATGGCCCAAGTGCTTGGGTCACTGCACCCATCTGAAAGACCAGGAAGAAGCTCCTAGTGCCCCTGGCTCCTGGCTTCGGACCAGCCTAACACTGGTCTTCCGGCCTTTGTGGCCATTTGGGAATGAGCCACAAGATAGAAGATTCTCTCTCTCTCTTTCAACCTCTATTAATTCTGCCTTTCAAATGTAAATAAATGTAAATAAATCTTTTTAAAAGTTCAGCCACTATAAAAAGTGAGGAAATTCAGATAAGCCAAAAGATTAAAATTAAACTAAGTTGAAATGCAGCGTTAACCATATTGCATTTATTATATATGTATATATACACATGTACTTTATAAAAGCCTAGCATACACCTTTATAAATAGTAAATATATGTAGAAGCTACTTTTAAAAATGTAGATCTCCTCCTCCCCTAGCAGCAAGTCCCGTCCCCTCTGCTGTGTGTGCGTCTCCCACGGCGTTTCCAAACCGTCCTTGTGTTCAGGGGAACGCTTACTGTCACGCTTCCTCCCTCTGCCTCGTGAGATCCCTGGGAACCGAGCTGGCTTTGGGCAGAACATCAGGGATTTGAGGCTTTTGTGAGCAGCACTTCATCTTTTTGGTATCATCTGGACGAGCATAAAGCTTTCTTCTCTTTCCTTGGACTTTGAGTCAATGTGTTTGTCTCCCAAATAAGCTTGTCCCTGCCTCCCCCTCCCGACGAGTGTGGTCTCTGCAGCCTGACCACCCTGCCCAGGTGCGACTTCATTCACCTGCCTCCCTCCTCGCCATCTGCCAAGCCTCCCTGTGGTCACCGGACCTGGGCCTGGCCCTGCACTCGGCCCACGGGCCCTGCACTCGGTCCACGGGCCCTGCCGGCTGCCCCTAGGGTTGTCGCAGAGCTTAGCCCTTTGTTTCTGTCCCGACTGAGATGGGGTGGTTCGGGTTTCAGAGGCTAGACAGGTAGCACCTGGGCCAGCCTTGTTCCCCGCAGGGAGCATGAGGTGGTGTTGGTTGGTGGGGATATCTACCTCCATCCAAGACCCCAGTCTGTGTCACCCATCAGTGCTGTCATTGGCCCCAGGTGATCCTTCCAAGTCCCCCATGCCATGCCGCTAACGTTTGGGGATGGCGTCAGGACTTTTCAAGGTTAAATGATGACTTTAATAACATTCAGCGTAAGTTGACCGGTTATTAGACCTGGCGAACTGCCTGTAGTTTGACAGCTGATCTTTCGGTGCTTGAGCCGTCAGCTGCTGCTTGCCAGGGTGTGTGTGAGTGCAGGGCTGGGATCAGGGGCCTTGCTGGGACTTGAACCCAGGTCCAAAGGCAGGAGGTATGGGTGTTGCAGGCAGGGTCTGAGCCACTAGCTCCAACAGCTGCTCCTGTTGGTTAGCTCTCAGTGGTTCTATACCGACTCTGCCCCAATGATGCAGCACTTTTAAACCTATTCTCTTAGGCTAACCATGTTTTTTGAGGCCAAGTAGCACCAACAGGTGCCTCTGAGAAAGCAATGTGGGGTTCCTGGGGCCCCTAACCAAGCCAGGGAAGCTGGGCGCACTGCCCACCCAGCTGCTGATGCCACGAAAGATGCGTGACCAGCCCTGTGCAGCCTCCGCTGGCTACCACATCTCTGCCCCAACCTCAAGATGGTTCTGATAATATGAGATACTGAGCTGTTTGTACCAAAGCTCAGAGGGAAATGGGGGAGCAGACATGCCTCCAGATAAAAGCAAGTGAAATCCTGAAACTGATCAGGGGAACGGATGTTCTAAATCCACACCCAGAGGAGCCTTCTGATGGGAGAGCAGTGTCAGACAGCGGGGCCAGCGGGGCCGGTGGAGTGATGCAAAGCCTGGGCCTAGGCAAGGTGCTGCTCCTGTCTGCCCTGCAGAGTGTGGGGCAGGCACGGGAACCGCTCAGGCACCTTGGGCTTTTTTTTTTTGCCAGGACCAAGTAAAGACTTCACTGGCACATTCCAGCCACACGCCTGGCCCCCTGCTCATCGCCTAGGAAGACAGTGACATTGTTTTGCAGCAGGGACCAGCCTTAGTGTCACCTGGAGATCCTGAGGGTCGCTGTTGATGGTTCTCTAGACAGCACTGGTTTTAGGGGGAAAAGCTATTAATTAATCTTACTCTCAGTGGGGAGAAAATACTTCGTTTGTGGTCTTGTGTGGAACACCGGCCTATGGTGAGCCCCACTTCCAGCACTGCTTGCTCCAGTTGGCAGACACCGCTTGGGGGTGCACACTTAGGGTCCTAATGTTTTCTGTTCTGTATCTTTGGCCAGTCAGGCTACTGGTCTCTCGCATATGCCCGTCCTAACTTGGGATTGCCTGTCTTAGGCCACACTCCTGGGACTTGTCAGTTGCCCCTGTGTTTGGGTCAGCAGAGATGAACACATGTGCTGGACTGTTGGTGCCAGGAGAGCCCTGGCCATGTACGTGGTGGACAGGGGCAGCAGGTGTGCTTCAGCCATGCTCTGCTCCATAGATGGGCTGTGTGGGCAGCCAGAGGACACAGGCCGCATGCCCTGAGAGCCCTGCTGTGTACTGGGAAACACACGGTGCCAGTGTGCCTGCTGGGAATGCTTGAGAGGTGTTGGGCATGCCGCAGGTGGTCAGCAGGTGCAGGCTCCCACTTGTTCTTGACCCAACTGATAGTGTGAGGATTACTTGGTGGGCTCGACACTGCTGCTGCTTATTTCATGATTGAGGACACCGATGCTCAGAAATGAGGCTTGCCCGGGATGCAGGCAGAGCTTGGACTAGAACTCAAGACCCGTGAGTCTTGTCTTTGCTTTCCACTCTGTTCGCCCTCCTTGTGTGGGGGTGCCCCAAGGCAGAGGGCCACCATGGCTAAGGAGACGTCCCAGAGCTGTGGGATGCTGCCTGTCGCTGTTCTGTCCTCGGGACCATCACTGAGAGGGACTCTGAGATACCATCTTCAGCCACACTCTGATCATGGATCCTTGTCCCGTTGGGAGCTCCGTCTGCTTTCCGTCCCTGGGAACCCTCATGCGCCCCTCCTCGGCAGCACACGGAGTGTGTTCGCTGTGAAGGCGCTTCATGGCGGGACCTTCCGAGGTCGACCTGCCGTTGACAAATCTTAGCTCCCATTCACTTTTTGGAAATTCATCTTACCAGAAGCATTTTTCAAAATGAATTCTGAGTTTTTCGAAAATGGCAAGAGGCTTTATTTTTCAAATCCCGTGATTTTAGCACTGCCTTGTTAGGTGGGATTTCTGACGTCCCAGCAGGCAAAGCTGATCTCACCAGATGCCTTTTGACTTAGGGTGCATTTTGTCAGCTCTTATCGTCTACAGTGTGTGCGAGTTTAACATAGATTCTGTAGCCTGGGAGCTAGCGTGCTCCGGAATGCAGACGCACATCCTCTGAGCTCCCCAGACAGAGGTTTGAGCCACGGAGTCCTCGTGTTCTTGTGGTGGGCTTTCTGCCATCAGGACAGGGGCCAGACCCGGAACCCCAGAGTGCCGGCGGAGGTCCTGCTTCCTCTAGTCTCAGAAATTCAGTCCAGGTATCTTGTTCATGGTCACTCAGCAGTGCAGATCCCAGAGACAGGGTGAGCCAGGCAGACACCCTCCGGGAAACCCAAGCAGAACGTAGCCGTGTTGAGAGGTCGACCAGTAGTCCTCACACAGCCCACATGTTGACCTCACTTGGGACGTGTTCAGTGCCTGCTGGTGGGGCCTGCTGGATTCCAGGTCAGTTGGATCTGCGGTCACGTAGCTGTTTGCTCTTAGGCCACTGCTGGGTAGTGTTGTTCCAGACATGAGGTTAGACGTTTTCAATGATTGTTGCCTTAAGATCTACATCTGTTTTCTTAGTCTTTGAAATTTTACCCAAAAACGAATATCTTCTGATAAACATTGCCAGAAATATGCTTTTGTGTTCCAAGTGAAAGAAAATTAATTAGATACAGGTATCTGTGTATCCAAGGTGAATTATTAGTATTTCTGTTACTTCAGCATGTTTGGAAGTCAGTTATTTTATCTGCTGTGTGTCCAGTGAGAGGCTTAGTACCTGGTAGACGTGACTCCTGCACTGAGATTAAGGTTCCAAGAGAAGCAACTCCTAAGAGCTCAGCAGTAAGGGAGCTCACTGCAGACGCACAGTGGGGCTTCACTGCCTCCTGCCCCTCCTCCTGCCCCTCACTTGCCCCTCCACCTGCCCCTCCACCTGCCCTCCACCTGCCCCTCCACCTGCCCCTCCACCTGCCCCTCCACCTGCCCCTCCACCTGCCCCTCCTCCTGCCCTCCACCTGCCCTCCACCTGCCCTCCACCTGACCCTCCACCTGCCCCTCCTCCTGCCCTCCACCTGTCCTCCACCTGCCCCTCCACCTGCCCCTCCACCTGCCCTCCACCTGCCCTCCACCTGACCCTCCACCTGCCCCTCCACCTGCCCTCCACCTGCCCCTCCACCTGCCCTCCACCTGCCCCTCCACCTGCCCCTCCTCCTGCCCCTCACCTGCCCCTCCTCCTGCCACTCCACCTGCCCCTCCTCCTGCCCTCCTCCTGCCCCTCACCTGCCCCTCCTCCTGCCCCCCTCCTGCCCCTCACCTGCCCCTCCTCCTGCCCCCCTCCTGCCCCTCACCTGCCCCTCCTCCTGCCTTCCTCCTGCCCCTCACCTGCCCCTCCACCTGCCCCTCCTCCTGCCCCTCACCTGCCCCTCCACCTGCCCCTCCACCTGCCCTCCACCTGCCCCTCCACCTGCCCCTCCTCCTGCCCCTCACCTGCCCCTCCTCCTGCCCCTCACCTGCCCCTCCTCCTGCCACTCCACCTGCCCCTCCTCCTGCCCTCCTCCTGCCCCTCACCTGCCCCTCCTCCTGCCCCCCTCCTGCCCCTCACCTGCCCCTCCTCCTGCCCTCCTCCTGCCCCTCACCTGCCCCTCCACCTGCCCCTCCTCCTGCCCCTCACCTGCCCCTCCACCTGCCCCTCCACCTGCCCTCCACCTGCCCCTCCACCTGCCCCTCCACCTGCCCCTCCACCTGCCCTCCACCTGCCCCTCCACCTGCCCCTCTACCTGCCCCTCCTCCTACCTCTCCTCCTGCCCCTCCACCTGCCCTGCACCTGCCCCTCCACCTGCCTTCTGCCTGCCCCTCCACCTGGCTGTCCACCTGGTTGACCACGACTTGCCTCGTCTTCCAAAACACCTTTGGCTCGTCCTGGGCAGCAGGTCCCTCCCAGGATGCCATTACAACTACCACCAACCTTGCCCCCTCTTCCCGAAGCCTTCTGAGTCACTCTCTAGGGATACTTCTGTTTGCTTCCTGTGCTAGGTTTCCCATTTGTTCCATCCAAGCTCGTGTTGTCTTCCATGCTGCCTCAGTGTCTTTTGAGTAGGAATCTCTTCCACATTTTTTTTTTTGCAAGCAGAACTGGCCTTCAGTTGTGCCCACCAAGCTGAACTGAAATGCCAAACAGCAGGGCAGTGTTGAGTTTTAATGTGGATGGCATGTTTCCATCCAACACTGAGGTGAGAAGGCAAGGCATCGAACAGGGGCAGGTGGGCAGGAGGCATCTGTTGTTCCTTTTGAAGAAACTTTATCAGGTGACAGCATGGAGACAAAAGCACAAATCGGGCCACCGTGGTTGGTCATCGTGGTGTGTGTGCATGCGTGCTGAGATGGCTAACCAGGGGAAACAAATTGAGTACCAAGAGATGCTTCCAACACATTTGACCTTTCGATCTGGATGGAGATGGAGAGAGGTCAGGCATGAAGGCGTGTGAGCTAAAGGAAGCAGAGTTGTAATTGATGGACGGAAAGTTCCCACATGTGGATGGACGTGTGTCATAGCTGCTCGACAGCCATCACAGCTTCTCTACTATTCAGTAGAGGTTTCAGTGCATGATGGGAAAAAACAGACTGTCCTATGAGCCACTGAGCTGGGCACCTGTGGCCAGGTCCATGTGGCCCTACCCTTGATAAGCTTCCAGGCTGCCAGGGGATACAGTGTTGGAGGGATGGAGAGGAGGAGTTCAAGAATACTGCGTGTACAGTCCAGGATGCTGAGGGAGTGACCAGGAGATAGGCCTGAGACGCTCCGCCGCCAGCCCTAGGATGGAGCATGCGCTTGGCTTCTCCCCGGGAAGATCCACCGAGGATGCACAGTCTCCCAGCTGTCCCTGCTCCCACCTGTCCCCACAGCCTGGATGAGACTTGGAGTGGCTCACCTGCATGGTAGTCACAGCTGCACCATGCTGAGGCCGGCTCAGCTTCCTCCTCTGGGGAGCCCCCACCCCCACCCCTGCCCAGGGCTGGTCTGACCCACACTTGGTAGGTGCTGCAGCTCACCCGCCTCCCTGGCTGTGCCTGCTACTGGGCCCGGGCCCCTGTGAGTAGAGGCCTCTTCGTGTCTCTCTCTCTTGGTCTCTGCTCCATTGGTAGAATAGTGTGTCAGCCCAAGACTTTGTCACTCATCACTTTGCTACTTGGCACCAGATGGCCCAGCTGGCTGGACTGGAGGGCAGAGCCTTGGCCTGTCTGCGTGCTGCACTCTGCTAATACTACTGCACCATTGCAGATCTCCCGAGCTGCTCCTTCACGGGGCACAGAACGTTGGACCAGGCCGTCATTGGAGGACCAGCGCACGTCCTTCGTGTGCTGTTCAGAAAGCCATGACCTCTTGATTTTAGAGCAGGCTCACTGATGGCAGAGGGTTAGCCCTGTACCTTGACTCTCGTCTGGGCACCGAGGGCTGTCTCATGTGTCAGTGCTGGATGCTGGTGCAAGCGTAGGTCCTCCCTCCTGGGATCTGCAGTGGCAGCCGTAGTGGTCCCTGGAGAATGAGCCCCTCTGCCCTCCGCCTGGACTCGGGGGAGCCTGCTATCCTCACTGGGCAGCTGATCCAGGTGCGTGTGTCCGGCACCTCACTCTCCACCTCTTCTCTTTCTCAGAGCGCTGAGCAGATTGCTACACTGTGCAGGAACTTCACCCACGCCCAGGCCAACGGCATGGACGGTGCCAGGGAGGGTCAGGACGCGCCCCCACGGCCACTGGCCCGCCACCTGTCAGACGCAGACCGCCTCCGCAAAGTCATCCAGGAGCTTGTGGACACGGAGAAGTCCTATGTGAAGGTGAGGGTGGTGTTGGGCATCCTTCCTGTTGGCTGATGGCAGCCTCAACTCACCTCTGCCCGGGACACCTGCCACTCATGGGACTTACTGCAAGGAAGGGACGGGAGTGGTGGCATGGGTGGAAGAACTGCGAGAAGTCTAAAAAAGCACTAGACTCTTGGCTCTTTTGGTTACCAAGGTAGCTCTTGCTATGGAAACAGATGTTCTGGTTAGTCATTCGCAATCTGTGGGAAGTGAGTCTGTGCTGGCTTAGTGCACAGGCAGAGAGCATTCTAGGTGAGGAGGAACTGAAGAGCAGTCAGTACAGAAGTGCCCACGACCCAGGCCCTGCTGCTGGGGCTGCCCTGCAGGCGTGTTGGGCATCACATGAACGCTGGGGTCAAGGGACAGCCGCTGAGTCACTTGAAGAACTCACGTGTACCTGTCTCACCAGTCCCCAGGGAGTGGTTAGAGAGGTGGTGTGGAGCGCACAGGAGCCCAGGAACACAGAGCTCCTTTGCCTGAAAAGCTGCTGAAGCTTTGCAGTGGTGTTGTGCTCACTGCACCTGTCAGCCATTGCAGCGACGGGGCGCAGAGTGGAGGCTGAGCTCCCGGCAGTGGCTTTGCCTGTGTCGTGCTCTGTGGCCTTGATGGTCCCCTCTGGTGTCCCGGTCCATCTGTCCTCACAGATCTTTAGCCCTGCTGTGCTGGGCTCTTAGAGCAGCCTCAGCCCACCCTGTGGCTGTTAGCTTCTTTCTGCCTAAAACGGAGCTGAGCATCACCCCATGAGCAGCCCCTGGTCTTGGTCTTGTTGGGGACAGAAAAGCTGGAGCTGTCACAGCTGGCCTGCACTTACCTCCATATCTTTTCCCACGTGCCTTCCAGGCACTCAGACCAGACTGACCTTGTCCATGACCTTGACCTCCACAGTGACCAATGTCTCCCACATGGGTGCAGGGACTCAAACACTCAGACCATCTCCTACTGCTTTCCAAGGTCACTGGAGAAGTGGAGTGGAAGTGGAGCAGCTGAGACTGCCTGGCACCGTATTGGGATGCCAGCACAACACCCGTCTAGCAGCACGCACTCTGCCTTGTGACTTGTACTGCTGTATGTCACTGAGCTGGGCGACACGCTGCAGTGTGGCACGGGTAGAGATGGATGCTGGAAGGAGACGACAAGAGGGACTGACTGGCACCCCCGTCTGTGGGCCATCACCCTGCCACTCCCTGACCAGATAACTAGCACCTGGGGCCTCCCGGGAGCTCCAGTCCCTGCTTCGTGTTTTTCTTTTGGTTGTCACCATGTAACATGGAATTGGACTTGTAGTTGAACCTGGACTTCTGCCTGCTTCTTGAGCATTTCTACATGTGTGTCACAGAGATGTGACCAGTGGCTTCTTCCTTGCTAGGCACACCCCTGGGAGGTCAAGGGAGGGAGAGCCTGGGGCAGCACAGGCCTGGCCTTGTTCTCAGAAAGGAGGCTGTACGGTTCTGGGGACACACTGGGCCTCACAGAGCTCTCGGGGTCTTTTGCAAGTATGACAGATGTGAAATGCGAAACAAACATCTTAGGTCTAGTCTATTGGTTCACCCTCCAAATGGCCGAAACAGCTGGGGCTGTGCTAAGGAGCCTGGACTCGAGCTGGGTCTCATGTGGAAGGCGGGGGCCCAATGACTGGGGCCCTTCCCTCTGCCTCGCAGGACGCGAATCCAGGCACCCCAGTATGGGATGTGGGTTTCCTCAGTGGCATCTTAACCACGGCACCTGACACCTGCTCCAGGCTGGGCCTTGATTCCTGCCTGGCACCATGTGGACCTCAGTTTAGGGGACTTTGCAGCCTTCAGATTCACTGTTTATAAAATGAAGCGCAGAAGAGAAACCTTGCCATCACTACATTATATCTTAGTCTTGGCTTCAAATGATTGAATTCAAAACCTTTACCTGATGGGGTTTGCACATAGCCAGCCGCACGGTCTGTTCTGCCATGGCCTAATTTAGCACTGACCCACATGTGGCTTTGGTTTTAAACATTCTGATGGCAAACCCTTGGAAATTGTTTCTTGCACTTGTGAAATTCTGGCAACCTCCAAGTTGAAGAGCACCCCCAGATCCTGTGTTGTCCTTCCCAGCTCCGTGCTGGAGCTCTCGTGGAGGAAGCCAGATGTGCCAGAGCCGCGGGCATGTTGGGCCGGCCTGTACTTTGTCTCAGGGAAGTGAGCGCTCCCAGGAGCCAGTTGCTGTGGGCCAGATACCGGGGCAAGCAGGAGAGGTGGCCGAGCTACAGAGGAATGTGTAGAATCCAGTGAAGATAACCACTTCTAGCATTGAGCATTCCGGGAAAGATGAGCGGCATCGCTCCTAACGGCAGTCCTTGGAGCTGCTGCACCTGCCGGCGTTGTGGAGATCTGGGCGTGCAAAACACAGCCGTCTTGTGTCTTTCAGGATCTGAGCTGCCTCTTTGAGTTGTACTTGGAGCCACTTCAAAGTGAGACATTCCTTACCCAAGACGAGGTAGGTGCGAGTCGGCTTCGCTCTGTCTGCCTACTGCTGGGCTTGGTGTCCAGCCGCCCTGTGGCTAACCTCAGGGCTAGGTACACCTGCCACTCCCCAGAGCACAACCGGGGTGTCAGGAGCCGCCGAGTCCCGTGCCTGGCCTGACCCGAGCCATGTGGCACA
Source organism: Ochotona princeps (assembly GCF_030435755.1). NCBI lineage: Eukaryota > Metazoa > Chordata > Mammalia > Lagomorpha > Ochotonidae > Ochotona > Ochotona princeps. Next base: position 10,387,232 of record NC_080832.1, on the reverse strand, counting down.
GCGCGTCCTCTGGCACCAGGCTGGCCGGGCTTTCCATCCGGGCCATGGGCTGCAGCCCCAAATGGCTTAAACATGTTTGAAATTTTCAAGTTAAACCACAGTAATTAGCTCTTTCCTACTGAGTCCCATTTCTAACCCAGTTTGAACTCTGAGAATTGGACATCCATTTAAAGGTTATTCTAGAATTAGGAGCTGTGTGGAAGGTCTGTGGAAGTTTTGTGGCCTTTGCTGAGGGGCTGCCGCTCGGGTGGTGCTCAGATCTTCGTGGCGCACACCCCCTTCCGCATGCTGTGCTTTCATCTAGATGGAGTCACTTTTCGGAAGTTTGCCGGAAATGCTGGAGTTTCAAAAGGTCTTTCTGGAGACCCTGGAGGATGGGATTTCGGCCTCCTGTGACTTTAACGTCCTGGAAACCCCCTCACAGTTCCGAGTAAGTGTCTGAGAGTTGGGCTTCCTGCTGAGTGGGAACCATGCAGAGTTCTGGTCAAGGTGCTGCTTGCAGGGCACTGCCGCCCTCTGCCAGTGGCCTGGAGAAGGCTGCAGCCCCGGGGTTAGGTACCAGCTGCATCCGTGCCGAGGAGGGTGGGCAGCTCAGCTTTCCTGCAGCTGTCCTGGCTGCTGTACACACAGGCTCATCCCCCCACCTCGCCGGGGCTAGCCAGGACTGTTGCTGCCGACGCAGGAGTGTCTGCCCTGCACCTGACTCTTCCCCTCCCCACACACACCCTGCAGCCCCTGTGAACCTGTGAGCCTGGGGCAGAAGGCACAGGCTCAGGTTGCTCTGGCCAAGCCTTCTATTCGGAGAGCATCGGTATAAGTTGCAGAGTCGGGAGAAGGCTGAAGGCAGTGGCAGGGCGGGGTCAGGATGGCAGACGGCATCACCGGTCCCAGGCGGCAGGTGGCCCTTACTGCTTGACCTCTCACATCTGGTGCAGCCTGGGCCGGGCAGACGTGTGTCTCAGGACTGTCTCGCACTGTCAGTGGGTTCTGCTGCCAGGCCATTTCCCTGAAGCTGAAGGTCAGGGGATTGCCTGGTCTCATCACCTGCTGTGTGTGGAGCTGTCCTGGCTTATCTGATTGGCATCCTCTCTGCATGCAGTGGCATCTGACAAATGCCAGGCCGTGTCTGACTTCACTTTCTTCCTTCCCCTTCTAGAAGCTACTCTTCTCCCTCGGAGGCTCCTTCCTCTATTATGCAGACCACTTCAAACTGTACAGCGGATTCTGTGCTAACCATATTAAAGTACAGAAGGTTCTAGAACGAGGTAGGTCATTTATTCCCTTTTATAGCCGTAGTTTCTAACCACTAATTATTTAACATGTAGCGTTAAGTGCAACTCCAGTGAACTATGCTACATTCTTGACCTTGAAAGTCATGGAACTGGCCTGTTTGGGTTTATTGGTAGCAGGGAACTTTATTGGTGTTGCTTTTCTGTGAAATGACGCCTGCCTGGATGCCTTCCTCACCACACTGCTTTCTGTAAGCACTGAGGCTGGCGGCCCTGGGTCGGCACAGAAAGGAGCACTGTGCCTATTTCCCTTGCCAGCCTTAAGCCCAAGGTGCCTCTGCAAACGGCTGGCACAGGGCCACATGACGGCACTGCTCCTGAACATGCCTTTGGCAGAACTGGGAAGAGCTCACGTTTTCCAGAGGCTTCTCTTTGCACCATTGTGGAGGCATACGACCCTGCTCTTGGCGGGGTTTACTCAAGGCCACTGAGGCAGCTGGTCTGTTTAGTGTAAATCTGGAACCTTCTACTATCTCAGAAGGAAAGCCCTAAGTTTTAACTGACAGAATCTTGGGGCATATCGAGTTCCCAAGGCCCGCTCCATCCTCTGGCGTTTTCTCTCCGAGCGCCCTCTCCATGCCAAGCTGTGGCAATGGCTGGCCGCATTCTTCCTCAGCCCTCAGCAGCTGCCTGGGTGGCCGCATCCCCAGGGACACTGCCTCCTGGCTGCTGGAGATCTCTCCTTGTCAGCGAGCTCTCAGCTGGTAGGAAGCCTGCACTCAGATTGGCTGCACTGTAAGTATTCTTAGGTAGCTGGTTGCCCATGCTAATGGTGGGCTCCATGCGCACTCACACCAAATGGCCCTTGGACTCCAGTGCACACAGAACAGAGAGGTGGTCCTTGCTGCCAGATGGGAAGGAGACAGAAACGAGAGCTCTCCCACCTGCTGGCTCGCACCTCAATTAAGTCAGACGCAGAGATGTCACGGCACAGATGCGTGCAGCCGGCCGGGCCAGGTCGAAGCCAGGAGCCAGCAGCCCGGGCTGGGTCTCCGCTGTGGGTCTGGTGTGTGGCAGGGGCCTGCGTTATGAGCCGTCACAGTGACCCTGCGGGCCTGCATTCTTAGCAAGAGCTGCAGCCCAGAGTGGAAGCAGAGCCCCGATGTAGACTCTGGGGCAGGTGGGTGTCCCGGGGACACGTGGAGCACAGTGTCCAAGTCCCAACTTACTGTGAAGCAGAGAAAGACACTGCTGCCATTGAACTTGGAACATGAGCAGCAGGCCAGTAGAAGGAACGCAGATTGCTCCCTGAGCCTGTTACGGAGTGTGCTTCAGGTCTGGGGAACCCTGCTTTGGTGGCTTTGCAGTGTTGGGAACCCGCCCGTGGTCACCTGTGTGCATGTGCCTGGGAGCCTGGGGCTCTGGGTGCCAGCAGCCCTGCTATGGCACCACAGCCAGTCTCCCTGGCTCACAGGGATCGGCCAGCGGAGGCACCAGGTCCCGTGCCTGGTTCCGGAAGGTCAGGCTCTCGGTTTGAAGACCAACCGGGCAGAACTGAGCTCGCCCTGCCGTTGTCCTCTAAGCCGCTCTTCTCCACCTGCTTGCAGCTAAAACCGACAAGGCCTTCAAGGCTTTTCTGGACGCCCGGAATCCCACCAAGCAGCACTCGTCCACCCTGGAGTCCTACCTCATCAAGCCCGTGCAGAGAGTGCTTAAGTACCCGCTGCTGCTCAAAGAGCTGGTGTCTCTGACGGACCACGAGAGCGAGGAGCACTACCACCTGACAGGTGAGGCCCGGCATCAGGGCGCCCCTGCCCGCCACCTGCAGGATTATTGGCCGCTCAGTGCCGCCTCCCTCTGCAGGCCCAGCCTTCTCCGGAGTGGTGGATCCATCTTCCTGTGAAAGGCTCAGAGAGCCTGCGGGTTCCCGGGTGGGCTGCAGGACTTAGAAATGAGGCAGAGAGGTTGGGCGGGGCGCCCCCTTGTGGCGCGCTCAGAAAGCAAGCTCCCTGCACGCACTGGGTTTTAACGCTGATGTGGAAAGCATTGGTAACCGTGGAAATAACCGTCTCAGGTGCGCTCTGATCTCCACGTGTTGTAATTAGGTCCACTGTCATTCATAAAGCTTAATATTGCTGAGTCAGAATCATGGGGAGAGCGTGTAACAACTTGGCTCTTGTCCCAAGACAAATATTTTGATAGCATACAGTTGTTATATATATACAGTTTACACAAGTGCTTTTATATACATATATATGTGTAAGTTCAACAAGTGTCATGCAAACTAGGATTAGGATTGTGTAAATATTTATTCCACAGTTACGTTCTGAGGGGGCGAGCCATCCATCTGTGCATTCACTCCCCGTGGGGCCAGTCTGGGCCAGGCTGACGGGGCCCCTCTGGGGCCTAGGCACGGGCCGTCCTCCACTGCCGCCCTTGTGGATACATTAGCAGGGAGCTGGGTTGGAGGTCGGGCAGCAGGATCTCCAGTGGATGCCCCCAGGCTGAGCTGTGGCAGGCAGCCTCCCAGGCGTCAGCGCCACTCCACAAAGCAGGACCCAAGCATTTGTTTTGCATTATGAGATCGGTGAAAGGGTTCCTTCAGGAAACTTCCTCCAGAGCTCCCTGCTGGTTGAAATGGAGTATTGAAGTGGGAGATCGAGAAACAAAACGAAAACCTGTACTTGGATGTGACATGAAGCCCTGCCTTTTGATTTTAATAAACTCATGGTGTCTGTCGCCCACCTGCTGTCACAGAGCTGTAGAGCATGAGCAGGTGGCGTGCCTACAGCTGCCCTGGCAGCAGGCCACCCAGCAGGCAGCGCCCTCTCGCCATGCGCCCAGCTGCATCCCACCCAGGGTCCAGACACCCGAGGCTGGCGTGCGTGGGATCCCAGCTTTGCTCCTCCTCCTGCAGCAGCTGCAGTCCCCGGCCACTGAGACGCCGTGGAGACGTGAGATCTCACAGCGCTGTCAAAGAGCCGTTGTTAGTCCCCTTCCTTGCAAGGGGCATTTGAAGAGGGGGATGACCTGCCTCTTTGCTGTAGTAATGACCGGCTGTTATCGGGTGCTGTGACCCGCCCAGGCACGTCCCTGTTCGGGAGACGGGGGTCTCCAGTCCTGGCTCAAATCTCCAGCTGCTGACAGCTGTTGGACGGGATTTAAAGCAGAGGTTTCATGTTTTGCAGAAGCCCTGAAGGCCATGGAGAAAGTGGCCAGCCACATCAACGAGATGCAGAAGATCTACGAGGACTACGGCGCCGTGTTCGACCAGCTTGTGGCAGAGCAGAGCGGCCCAGAGAAGGAGGTCGGTGGCCTCCGCAGGCCTTGGGTGCAGCTGTCCTGGGCCTCGGTGGCCCTCCTGCTTAGAATGGAGAAGACAGCTCAAATCTTCTCTTTGCCAAGTCGAGCTAGAAGGCTCTCTGAGCTTGTATCTGCTAGCTTTCCCGTCTTCGGGGACACCAGGACCTCAGTCCCAGAGGCTGGGGTGAGAGGACCCAGGAGGAGGTGCTGGCAGCCTTGGGAGAGAAGCTGGGCTGTGCCTTTTTTTTTTTTTTTTTTTTTTTTGCTATTTTTAAAATACACACACGCACGCACACACAGAAAGAGCTGCTGTCTGCTGGTTCAGTGTCTGCTGCCCATAATGGCCAGGAATGGGCTGGACCAAAGCTGGGACCAGGAATGCATCCCAGTCTGGCATGTCGAGGGCAGACCCTCCCAGCATTCACAAGTGGCATCTGCTGCCTTCAGCACTGCCCTGGCTGTCCCTGCTGCAGCAGCAGGTGCTGGTGCTTACGGCTCCAGCGGGGTTTGATATTCTTGCGTCCCTCACCCTGCAATGGCTAACTGGTATTGTGGTGCGATTGGTTAGGCCGCTGCCTGCAATGCTGGCATCCCATATGGGTACCATCTCAGGTACTGGCTGCTCCACTTTGGATCCAGCTCCGTACTATGCTTGGGAAAGCAGTGAGGTGATGCATGGATTGGGCCCCTGCACTCATGTGGGAGACCCTGCGGAAGCTCCAGGCTCCTGGCCTAGCCCTGGCTGTGGCCGTCATTTGGGGGAGTGAACCAGTGGATGAAGGATCACACTCAGTCACTCTGCCTCTCAAAGAAACGGCTTTTTGTCCTGGCCACATTGTTTAAACCTACCTACAAGAAGCAGCGTTAATTAAGTGGCAAAGGGAAGAGCAGAAAAGAGCTGGTGTGGCATTGTCACTGTGACCGTCCTGAGGTGTGAGGCTCGGCAGCAGGCCGACGTGCTGGGTCCTGCAGTGAGCGGGCAGGAAGGGCCCTTGGAGGAACGCAGAGCCGACGTCCCGGGTGCCGTCGGGCAGTTGGGCCGCGCTCCGGCATGCCTCCCTCGTTGGCACTGCTGTGCATGGCTCACAGGGCACCCCACTGGCATTTGTGTGCGCTGGCGCAAAATGCCTTCTTTGCGTCACCGATCACACAGAATGTACTTTCATTTTAGCAATGACCACATATAAGCTCACCTCAAAAAGTGCATGGAAAATACAATTAGAAGCTAAGTTTATTTTGGTGTGAAAGGATTAAAGCCCACGCTGAAGTTTTGCATCATGCATTTTTTCCCCATGAACTTGCTGGAGACCCCGCCAATGCCTGGGTCTCTTGGATTGTTGGCCCCCAGATGTGAAGTGCCTTTGCGTCCAGCAGAGGGCAGTGTGGCTTCACGCCCATGTGCCCTCACCTGTTTATTCTGCAGGTGACGGAGCTGTCCATGGGAGAGCTGCTTCTGCACTCGACTGTGTCCTGGCTGAACCCGTTCCTGTCGCTGGGCAAAGTCAGGAAGGAGCTGGAGCTCACGGTATTCGGTCAGTAGCTGCTCACAAGGCAGTGCACTGGCCGTGGCGCGGCCCTCTTGTCCTGCTTTACTAACCTCTCACCTCCGGGAGCCGCAGGAAGCTTGGCTGCCGCAGCCTGCCTGCCTCTTTAAAGCCCCATAGCTCTGCAGGCTCATTATCTCCGCCTCCCTTCGGCTCAGCTCGGGCCAAGTGTTACAGGAACAGACCTCCTGAGGCTATTTGGAAACTTGCTAACTTAATAGTTGGCCACAATTTGAAAATTGCTTAATTTCTCATCGAGAACTGGGAGAGCAGGTACCGTGACCCAGGTGAACACCATGAGGTCCTGGGCTTTTCTGTAAAACCAGAAGGAATGAAAATGTCAGGAATGACCTTGCGTGGTAGCTTTTCCTTCCGCAGGAGCTTCTGCCGGGTGCACACGGACGAGGGAGGGGCCGGGTGGGATCCTCCCCGCTCTCACACGGGAAGAGCATGTTGTTCTAATGAAACATTCAACCCTGGGTTCACCTTGCAAGCAATTGTATAAAATACAGACTTTCTCTTTCTCCTTTCTTTAGTTTTTAAGAGAGCTGTCATACTGGTTTACAAAGAAAACTGCAAACTGAAAAAGAAGTTGGTAAGACAAGAATTAACAAACACTACCTTTCTGTGACCCCGAGCTCCTGGCATGTGCTGGGGCCCCGCAACCACTCCCACCCTGGGGAACTGAGCCCGCGAGCCCCGGGGTGTGGCTGGGCCATCCCTAGTGACATCTGCTTTGGACGGAATCACAGGCATGCAGTGGGAGTTGGTGTCTGGCTAACGGTGGCCTATGAAGTGTGTGTGAACCTTGGTTTGTTCTAAGATGACCTTAACTTTGACTGAAAGCAACACCACCCCCGCCCACCTGGACCTGCAAAGCCGAGCTGCGGGCAGTCACTGTCCGGCAGATGAGGCATGGGGACGGGGAGGCCTGCGGGCGTGACCGCTCAGGGACAGGACTCGGGCCACCCACACCCGCCCCGTGAGGTCTCTGGGTGACTTCCTGAGGTGGTTTCTGTGCACAGTGCCCCCTCGGTGCGTGCCCTGACACTGCTTGGTGGCTTGTATCCCCCGCAGCCCTCCAATCCCCGACCTGCACACAACTCTGCCGAACTGGACCCCTTCAAGTTCCGCTGGTTGATCCCCATTTCTGCGCTTCAGGTCCGACTGGGGAACCCCGCAGGTAACACTGAGTGGCCGATCCCGGGGCGTGGGGACGGGGACAGCGGGAGGAGGAGGAGGGGGACTGCAGCTGGGCAGCTGGGCAGCTGGGCACAGGGCGAGGCTTCCCATCGCCTCTGGGAGACACTGAATGTTGCCTCACTCTCACTGCCAGGTCAGAGGTGTTTTTTCAATACTTTTCTGGCTAATATCCTTGATGTTCTAAAACCGTTGATGAAAACCAAGCTTCATAAGTGAAAATTTTTGAAAATTCTGATTTTCTGGAAAATTCCCTACAGTTGGGCAGTGCTGCAAGTAATATAATCTTGTCCAAGGCTGCGAAGCATTCAGACTTCCAGAAGTCACGTGTCAGCCCCAGGCAGGCGGTGGGCGGAGATGATGTGCTGGGTCCCTGCTTAATTTCTACTGGATCCGTTTGGGGCCAGCTTCCCCCCAGGGCCCAAGCACATCCTACTTCCTGCAAGAATGGGCAAAATGTCAAAGAGGGAATGAAAAGTAGGAGCCGCTGGGAGGGGAACCAGGGCATCAGGGTGAGGCGGTAGGAGGACCCAGGGCAGCGGGGTGAGGCTGTAGGAGGGCCCAGGGCAGCGGGGTGAGGCTGCAGGAGGGCCCAGGGCATCGGGGTGAGGCTGTAGGAGGGCCCAGGGCAGCGGGGTGAGGCTGTAGGAGGGCCCAGGGCATCAGGGTGAGGCTGTAGAAGGGCCCAGGGCAGCGGGGTGAGGCTGTAGGAGGGCCCAGGGCATCAGGGTGAGGCTGTAGGAGGGCCCAGGGCATCAGGGTGAGGCTGTAGGAGGGCCCAGGGCATCAGGGTGAGGCTGTAGGAGGGCCCAGGGCTTCCCCCCCAACCCCCATCACCCTCAGCTGCAATGACCCACGGAGGCAGCTGGGTTGGCAGGATTGGGAATGTGTGTCTTGTCAAACCCTTGAGTTTTAAACTTCACAAGTTCCTCAACCACAGCATCCCTGCCAAGGCCACGGACGCCTCTTTGTTTCTTACACAGGGACAGAAAATAACTCCATCTGGGAGCTGATCCACACCAAGTCCGAAATTGAGGGACGGCCAGAAACTGTCTTCCAGTTGTGTTGCAGGTACTGCTGAAGGCCCCTTGAACTCGGCTGGTGTTGGGGTTACCCTCCTCCCCCGCCTAAAGGCAGCTGAGACCCTAGTGAAAGAGATCTACTGAATACACACATTTAGCAGAGTTCACAGAACATGGAAGTAAGATGTTTTGCTTTGGTCAAAATCTGATTTGGAATTCAGACATTTCCATGATATGGACGGGTGATGAACCAAATTTCCTTTATCTGTATGACTTAAAAAATTTTTTTCTGTATCACAATAAATATCTTCTTACTCCATTTTCTGTGGACTGTGCGAAGTCTCCTTGCTGGCTACTTCTGACCAACCAGAGCCCATGTCCTTCTGTGAGCGAGGAAGTGAGGCTGCAGGCAACAAGGGAGTGGGCTGTCGAGGTAGGACCCCACGGGAGCCCCAGGACATGATCGCTGACTGCGCCCTGCTCTCCTGCAGCGACAGTGAGAGCAAAACCAGCATGGTGAAGGTGATCCGCTCCATCCTGCGGGAGAACTTCCGGCGCCACATTAAGTGCGAGCTGCCGCTGGAGAAGGCAAGCAAGGACCGCCGGGTGCCGCTCAAGAACCGAGTGCCTGTCTCCGCCAAATTAGGTGAGTGCCTTGCCGGCTGGGTGCTCCTTCCTGAACCCAGTGACCGTGTCCTTCAGCAGAGTCACTCAGAAACAGGCCGTGCCCTCCCTGTTAAGGTGCGTGCCCTCCTGAGCACGCCGAGCAGGAGCAGCAGCTGCGGATCCCGTTCAGGAGATAAACACGCCTCTGTCCCTTTAGACAAGCAAACAGGTACCCAGCCCAACGCCCCCTTCTGACCACCGGGGACACAGCTCCGACCCCCCGTGGCGTTTCTTCCCCTGCCATGTGCCCCGATCCAGGGACTTGAGGCCTCCTTCGTTTCTACTGACCCAGCGCACGGAGCAGTGCCAGGTGCCCACCGGAGGGCTCAGTGACCCGTTCCTGCCAAAGCAGGCTGGCAGGCCAGCATCGTGAATCATGCTGTTCTTACAAACTGTCCTCTTTCCAAAAGCCCAGCCTCGCTTCACAGACCCTTCTTTTTGAATAACCGTTTGGCTATTCCCTTTGTGCTTGCCTTTACAGAACACGCCACCTTCCCTTTTTCATGGCTACTTTTTACTATTTTCTGCTTTGAGCAAGCTGTGGTTGTTACACTGCTGTCTCCAGAAACAAATGGTACCCTCGTGCCTCCCCCTTCAGGGCCAGGTGCACCCCCTGCTCAGCTCCCAGGGTGATGAAACCTCGCAGAGTTGGCTGGACATTCCAGCCAAGACCAGTTTTCTTTTCGTGGAGTATAGGCAGATGCGGAGAGCAGTGGCAGGGTTGCCCATCAGAGCGCCGTCAGGAGGGGGACCCAGATCTCATGCCTGCTTAACGCCCCGAGAGCCCCTGCCTTCAGACACCCCAGTGAGGGAGTTTTGCTGCGCTAAAGATGCGGGGTCCAGGCAGGCGACAGGGAGCCCGAGGGACTGGGTTCTGGAACTGTGCTCTCCCTGCAGCTTCCTCCAGGTCTCTACGTGGCCTCAAGAATTCCTGCAGCAGCGAGTGGCCCGGCGAGCCGGGCAAGGGCCACTCGCTGGACTCGGACGAGGGCAGCCTGAGCAGCGGCACCACGCAGAGCAGCGGCTGCCCGGCAGCTGACGGCAGGCGGGACTCCAAGGGTGGCTCGCCCGGGAAGGGGCCGGCCGGCTTCCCGGACAGCCTCATCAAGGAGAGCGACATCCTGAGTGACGACGAGGACGATGGCTGCCGGCCGCCCCTGGGAGGGGGCAGCCCCACCAGAGACATCGAGATTCAGTTCCAGAGGCTGAGCATCTCCGACGAGCCCGAGGCCCAGACCGGGGAAGGGGAGCAGCAGTCCAAACTGGTTCGGGGTCACTTCTGCCCCATCAAGCGCAAAGCCAACAGCACCAAGAGGCACAGAAGCAGCCTAGTCAAGGCGCAGACGCGCCACCAGTCCCTGGACTGCCAGTCGGATAACACCAGCCTGGACCTGAACGCTGTCCTGGAGCGGGAGTTCAGTGTGCAGAGCCTGACGTCGGTGGTCAGCGAGGAGTGCTTCTACCAGCCCGAGGGCCACGGCAAGTCCTAGCACGGCTCCGCCAGGGCAGGGGCAGGGCCAGGGCCGGGGCCAGGGCCGGGGCTGCAGCCACCCCTCGCTCGCTCCACACTGCCGCCCAAGGGTAGTGCCTGGCCCTCCGCCCCCAGGACAGCTGTAAAGACCTAAGTTATTTTAATTTATTGTGGGTCAGAGAACTAGACGCAACTGGTCAGAATCCGTCAGCTGCTTCGTTCACAATCCTTCTGAGCAGATATCACAGTGATTTAGATTTCTTAAAATTAGATTGCATTTTCAATAAATCATTTATGTGGGGAAAAAACACGGTTGGGAAGGTTGTGACTCAAACCTTCCAAGGGGTCTTTTTTCTTGGACCCTGCCGGGCATTCTCTCCAAGCTGTTAGTGTCGGCTTTATTTAAAGCATACTTAAGTTATTCAGATGTGGTATCCGAGTCAGTGTGCACACACTCCCCGTCTATACTGGACATGCCATATCTATGCAGTACATACATATATATATAAGCTTGTACGGTACCTTACTTGATATTTATTTTCTCTACCAATCTGTACAGTAAAAGGAGAACACGTGCTGTCTGGTCGCGTCTTTATTGGCTCTCAGGGGACACCGTTCTCACTGTCGTCGCCGTCTCGCTGCCGTTTCTGTTTATTCTGCTTAAGTTCTTCCCGGAAACTGTAGGCGAAGAGCTGCGGGTCGCTGTCACACATGCGCCTGTAGACCTCACAGAGGCTGCGGAAGTGCGCGATGGAGAGCTGGCGGGGCCGCAGGGTCGGGTCGACGTCCGCCAGGCGCAGCAGCCTCCCGGTGCTTTCCAAGCGCTGCGCTTCGGGGAACAGCATCCTGTGGGAACGAGGACAGTCCAGGGTCGGCCCTGAGTTCCTCCAGTCCCGAGGCTGCCCTCCGAGAGACGCCGGGGTGCGGGGGATGTGAGGGGAAAGCGACCCAGCCTGGGGGGGAGGCGGCACAGGGCCCCGGCATGCAGAGGGCGGGAGGCAAGGCAGCACGGCTCCGGGCAGTCTCCCCGCAGCCCACCTTGGACTGGCCTTGGAGATGCCTGTACCAGGAAGAAGACATTGTAAGTCCTGAACTCACTTGAATGTGTTCAATTCTTTCTTCACACCATGAATAAGGTTTTTTTTCTTTTTTCCCAAAGTTGGAAAGAATTCCCAGGGCAGGGCTCGGCAGGGGCCGAGGCCCCAAGGACAGCTGCTAGCTGCCAGGACAGATACCCGGGTGTTGTGACTGCGGTACACTGTCAGGCCAAAGTGGGTCACGGGTCTGCCTCTCTACGAGGACGCTGTGTGACATACGGGAGCTGTCCCCAAGCTGGGAGCTGGCCTTGGAAACAGGACGGCAGCTCCAGGCTCACACCAAGTCCAGGATTTCCGAAGCAGGCCTTCCCTTTCATGACTGCCCCCATCCAGCAGGAAGAAGTCTCCTGTCGTGTTCTATGAGCCACGCGTGTCTAGTCAATGACAGGCGTGATGAGGGGAACCGCTTCGGGACGAGGCTGCCTTCTGGCACCTGAAGGGATCTCCTGTACTTCTGGGCTGGTGTAGCAGGTAAAGCCCCTACCTGAGGCGCTGGCACCTAGGATGGCTGCCGCCTGTACTTTACCTGACCAGACTGAGAAACTGTGAAGCTGAGCTCCTATAAGGAGCTAAATATTGGTGGAATTAAAAAAAAAAAAAATCAGCTTTCTCAAGCAGGCTGCAAATATATGTAAATTTTTTTTTTTTAGTTTTTAAAGATAGTTTCATTCTTGTACCTTTAAAAAATTTTTTTTATTTTTATTTGAAAGCAAAATTACAGACATGGCTGCTGGTTCGCTCCACACCAGTCTGGAGCCTGGAGCCTGGAGCCTGGAGCCTGGAGCCTGGAGCCTGGAGCCTGGAGCCTGGAGCCAGGAGCCAGGCCTGGAGCAGACAGGCAGAAAGATCCAAGTCCGTTAACAGTGATCTGGGGGGTGGGGAGGGGAGGGTGATCGGCCTAGTGCTTAGGCTGCTCATTGTGGATTTAAGCCCTGGCTCAGACTCAAGCAGCTGGGTCCCTCCCACCCCCGAGACCCCTGGATCCAGGGTTTGGCTCGGTTCAGCACTGGCCACTATGGGCATCTTGGGAGAGAAGCAGCGTGGCTTTCAGATATCACTCTGGAGATGTGCCTGGGGCTTTTCCGGCTGGCCACAGGAGGAAGAGAAGGGTTCCCACCTGAGCCCGTGATGGCAGTACTTCCTCCGGAACTGGAACACGTGCTGCACGAGCTTCTCCACCAGCTGGAAGGGCTGCTCGATCTTGGGCTGTACCAAGGGGATGAAGCGCACCACGCCCACGTCCACCTTCACGGCAGAGAGAGAGATTGTTCTGTGATGTGACTGGACTCGGCAGCCACAGCGGCCGGCTAGGGAGCGCGGTGCCAGCGAGCCCCGGGCTTCGACTTCTCCCCTGTGCGCATGCGCTCTACACCCTGAACCCTTGCTTTAGACTGGCCCAGCTATCTCCCTCTCTTCTCTATAACTCTGCCTTTCAAATAAAAATATATATTTTTTAAAGAGAGGCAAAGAAGGGCACTGTTTAATGATTAAAGGATTAATTCAACAGGAAGATGTGATCACAAATATTAAAACATCTTGAAGGTGACACGTTCCAATACAGCCCTAACAAGAGGCTCCAACAGCCCACCTTCACGAGGGGACAGACCAACGAGACAGAATCACCAGAGCTCGTCTGCACTGTGGGCCTTCCACCCCGAGCTGCACTCCACACGTTCTCTTCCTCAATGCACGCAATTTCCTCTAGGGTCGACCACACAATAGGCTATAAGGCAAGTCTCAACAAGCTCACTGTGAAATCGTATCATGTATCCTTTCTGACCACAATGGAACGAAGTTGGAAATTAACAACTTAAACTCAAATATTCATTGACGTGAAGACTGAACAATGAGCTCCCGAATGAACAGTGAGTCACAGCAGAAAGCAAAAATGGAAGTCACACAATTCCTAGAAACCAATGAATCCAACACAACACCACCAAAGCTATAGGATACAGCAATGCAGTATGCAGAGGGAAGTTTACTTTCAAGAAAATAATCTAACAATGCATCTCAGAAGCTTAGAAAAACCAAGAACAAAATGACCCCCAAATTAGTACCAGGAAACAATAAACAAAAATGAAAACAACAGAATATAAAAGATTAGTGAAATGAAGAGCTGGGTTTCTGAAAAGAAAAAAAAAAAAGATTAAAATTGATATACTGATCTAACTAACCGACAAACGGCGGGTGATGGCCCAAGGCCTTGGGCCTCTGGACCTCAGGGAAAGACTGAGGGAGCTTCCGGCTCCCAGCCTTGGACTGTCTAACTCTGGCCGCTGCAACCGTTTGGAAAGTGAACCAGTGGGTGAAGATCTCTGTGCCTCTCAAAAATATTTAAAAACATGTAAACATAGAATACATAAAAAGTGTAAGAAATGAGATGGACATTCTGGGGTATGACTGTCGCCTTTATCTCTTGTTTATACTTCCATAGAACAGTGGTCTTCCTGCTTTTTATTTGAGTATTATGGCTAGTGGTGAATTAAGTCTGTGAAAAGAGTGGATTAAAATTGTCTTTGTAAAACTGATGAAAGGAGAGAGGGGACCAAGGGCCAAGGGTGAGCGCCGGAGAGGGACAGTGTGTTAGGCTTGGCACCATGCCTATGGCATGCGTGGGGTCTCTTCTCTTTGTATTAATTAGAGGAGAGATTCATTCAAATCACTTTAAATGTGTGGGAGTGAAACAGGTAACTATTTTATCTTCCTTTTAACTATCATGATTTGAAGAGAAAGCAGAGTGTTTTTAAAACTCAGAACCCCAACTTTTCATTAGCATACACTGGGCAGAATTTAAAAATACACTGGGCACCAACCCAGACTACTTAGATCAGAGCCACAGGGCTGGGGCCTGCGGGTGCAGCTTGCCGCATCCCTGCCTGCTGTCACAGGAGCCCTGTCTGCAAATGAGACCTGGGAGCTCAGGCTGGGGGAGGGCTGAGCCGGAAGGAGCAGGTTGTGCATCCACGGCTGACCCTGGGCCACACCTGCTCCCTCTTCCTTCACCCAGAACTTGGGGCCCTCACAGCCAGGACCCCAAAGCAGCTGATCAGTCAGTCCCAGATTGCCCACTCCCAACGAGTGTCCTTACGCTTCCATCTATTGTCCGTTGGGGTGGGTACTGTGGGGCAGTGGGTTAAGTCACACCTCGGCTTCTCCAGCTTCCTGCAACCTCATGCTGGGAGGTGGCAGACGAAATACCACTCGGGAGTCCAGGTGAGAAGGCCAGCTTAGCTAAGCCGTCCAGGGGAGAGGCCCAACTTAACTGAGATTTATCCAGAAGCCTCTGGGCTTGAAGATTACTTCCCTTTAATGTCCACATCAGAGTAAGATAAAGTGGATGAACTGCATTTCTGGATACATGCTGACTTTTCCATATAAGACACTGTGTCTTCGTTAAGGGTCCATGTTAGTGAAACGTCCTTCAATTTTAGTTTTCCCTTCTAACACAGTTTCAGTTTCACAGAATAACTGCTCTCCTCAAGATGGAAAAGCCAAAAGTGTTTTGAGGATGGAAATGTCCAAAGGCATTTTCACCCGCCTTGTCCTCCAGTGGGTCTCGGCACACTGCAGGTCAGGGCTGGGAGCAGGCGGGGCCCTGCGCCTTCCCCAGGCCAGCCTCGGCACGGGTCTGCCTGCACAGCGCAGGCACCTGGACGGGCATCTCCCATGCAGCAGCCCCGACAATGAGTACCAACACCACCGGCGCCTGCACGTCCACACTGCTGACATGGGCATGTCTATGAAACAGAAGAACAAGGCCTGTCCATGAAAGCCACAACTCTGTCTCAAGGAGGAAAACCGTCTCCGGCCAAATACCAAAGATGCAAACAAAACAAGTCTAGACGAAGCTCCACAACTGAAACGCGGTCCAAGACTCAGGCCTGACACCTGACGTCTAACACGGCTCACCAACAGCAGGACCTAAGGATCCAGCTCATGAACTCTTTTTTGTGTCATGGCTATGATGTATTGCTTGGAGTATGAAAATTGCCAACGAAGAAACGAGAAGCTGAAAGGGTGGTGGTGTAGTCCGCCTGCATTATTTGTGTAGTCTCAGCGTTTGGTCAGTTTGAGCTGACATGCTTTAACACATTCTGGTGTAGTTTCTCATCCCATTTCTGAAATCTTTAATTTACATAATAACACCCCAGCATTTTTTTCTTTAGTCAGTGAAATAATGAACAGGGAAAAAAATTTAGGATACCATACCAAAAACAGACACGTATACACACACACACACACACACACCCTTGCAAGTTTATTGTTTTTATGGATCGGATTTTGGCCAAAAGTTGTTACTGGGTTTAACTGAAAAAACAAAACAAAACAAAACAAAACAAAAAAACCCTTTTATTAAATCAACGTCTTCCTAAATAGTCTTTTCAAGGTTAACAATTTCTGAGGCTTGGTTCTAGACAATAAGCACCAGAACAAAAAGCCTGTTGCTCATCATCTGCAAAGTACAATCTAGTTAAAAATATTTCAGACCATACTCTTTAATCGAGAACATAAAATAATAAGATGTATCTTCCAACACAGATAGAAATCTAAAGATAAAATTATAACTGTGTGACTGCAGCATAATATTAAAAAAATAAATAAATAAAAAGCCCTTCTGTGAGCACCCAAATAACCCCTCCTCCAGACCCAGCCACACAAAGCACTGTAGCCTTCAGGTTTGGACAATCCCTTTCCAACAACCCCCTCCGCTCGCCGCCCCTCCTGGCTTAATTCTCCCACAGCTCCAAAAATGAGAGGGAGAACCTGGTATTTATCTCTGGCGCCATCAGCTGCGTTCCCCTCTTGGAGTTCTATGCTGCTCTGTCTCTGTACTTTTCAAGTTAACTTGTGGGAGCTTTACAGAAAGCCTCAGGACCTCAGAAATGAGCGTCACGGGCATGGTTTCCCATGTGTGACGGCGGAGAACTGAAGGCGATACAGAAGGGGAAGCCTGCCGGCACAGGCATGGAGAACGGGACGTCCCTCTGACGGCTGACCCCTCCGTGCCCTGTCCAACACTAATCGTAAGTCTGTCTTTAAGTATTAATTTTTGGCATAGATGGAAAAGTGCTATTTCATTTTTAATGAGATCTGCAGTAGCTCTGCTGCCGGCAGTTTGCCCAGTGCACGTCGGAGGCTGGGCTCCGTGTGTCTACCGTTCCAGGGGCGGGAGAGTTTCCTCTGAGGAACACAGCCCTCCTGATCTTGGTCTGGTAATTCGCTGCCACCCCACGGCTGCCACAAAGTACGTCTATTCTCCATGAAAATCAGAGAACAGGCCACAAACTGCATGCTTGTGGCTGAAGAGCAAGCAAACATCTCATAGCAATACAGTCAAAAGGCAAGATAAATGTGTAAAAATAATAGGAACATGACACTGACTTTGGAGAGTATATTCTTTCTAGAAAGTTCTCATGCAGAAGCAAGCCCAGGAAGGCCAACCTTTAACACTAACAAGTGCTATGCTAACTGAAAGCACCGTCATCCTGCCTTTGCTCATCTTGGCTGTCTGTAATTTATCATGGCCAGCACTCGTTAGCTGCGCTGAGCAAGCTGTCTGCAGGCCTGATTCACACGGGAATTCAGAGTGTACTGGCTGGCGGGAAGCAGGAGGCTTTAAATGTAAGCCGACCACTGACCAATCGACATACGAGGAATATTCAACCGAGGAAGAACGGAAGGCAGGTAGGGAGGAAGGCTGGGGCGGGAAGGGAGGAGTGGGACAGCTGAAGGGGAGAGGACTGGGGTGGGAGCCTGCCAAGGCGCTCCTGGAGTGGGAGACAAGGACAGTGCTGAAGAGCTCCTCGGCAGAAAGCTGTAAAAACCCAAACTTAAACAGAATAAAACTATAAATACCTGTCTAAGTTTTTCTTCTAGAAACTTTAACTTTTGCTTGGCTTTGATCTCAATACAAAAACAGGTAGTGGGGTAATACCTCAACACACTGATATTTACAAATAGGTCTTCCTCTTAATAACTCACGATCCCAGAGAACTGCTCCTCTAAAATGACAGGTTTGCATTCGTTTTAGAAACGCAGCCCCTCATCCAGAGAGCCTGTTTCTGTTAGCACCAGGGCTATCGGGGCGTCTCACACACACTAGTTTAGCAGCACTTCAAAAACGCAACACAAGCCGAGCAGCAACCTTCCCAGGCAGTCCCGGGGGCTGAGCCGTGTGCCCTGCTGGCGACCCAGGGTCCTCTTCCCGGAGGGGAGGAGGTGGGCCCAGCAGATCCCCATGCTGCCTCCGTCTACACTCTCAGCACTCCCACGTTCCACGGAAATGCCAGAGAGGGCTGTGGCAGAAGTTGCCTGGTGAGACAGGACGCGGGATGAGGTGAAGGAGGGAGGAGGGCTGACCATGGCACACCAGCTGCTGAGACTGGGAGGCACACATGTCCTATCTGAGCAACCGAGTCAGGAATAACAAGTACGCCTGACACTGCAGCTCTGTGACGCTAGAAATCAAATTCAAGCAATTTAAGAAAGATTCAATTATCTGACATTAATTGCTGTATGACTTAAAAAAAAAGCAAAACCAAAACCAAAACAAGCAAAAAAAAAAACCACCTCAACTACCGAAGTCAGCTTCAAATGACTCGGTATTGCCCGGAGCCCCTTGCTGGACCCTGGCGGGCACCTGCTGCAGAGCACGATGCTTGGCAGGATGCTGAGGCAGCCACAGGTCAGAGAGGCCAGAACAGACCCAGGCGTCTGGATTCAAGAACTCATACTGCACTCTGCATAACATTTCTGAATTACAACACTTTAATAACACAAATTCAGAATTACTTCAGAAATACAAAAACAAACAAACAAACAAACGCCACTACTGCAGCATTTCAGAAACCCTTTCCTCAAAATAGGCTGTAAATACCGTGAGGCAGAATGGGTTAGATACTGGTGTAAGAAGCCTTTCTGAGTCTAACAACACGGCTAAGCTACAAAGCAGGTGCGATTCCCTCCCTTCTCTTGAAAGCAGAGCCCCATTGGCACCCCGCAGGGCGAGGGCAGCCACCTCCTTTCTTGGGTACCCCGGAAGGGCAGCCACCTCTGCGTGTTTCGAGGGTTGCTGATTCGACCTGGGAATTATTCAGAAGAGCTGTGTTTGCAGGACATTTGCCAGGACCAGCTCTGGTCTGAACTAGCAGGGATCTAGAAGGGGTGCCTTCCGTGGCCCAGGTTCGGCTGAGGGCAGGAGCTTGAGCTGGGTGTGATGAGAAGTTACAATTAACCACGGCAGTGACGTCAACGTACACCACTACCTGGCTTCTTCGGCATTCCGTCTGGCTCACGGGCTGGCACGGGGTGGGTGTGTGTTTCCTATGAGGAGGTGTTCCTGGGTCTGCCTGCCTTCCCCTCCCATCCTTGTTTGTCTTCTCTGCCTAGCCCTCGCCTTCAGGCCTAAGCACCAGCCCCCTAGGAGGACACACGGAGGCATCAGCGACACCATGGCCTCGGAGGGGCTCCAGCTGCTGGCCTTCACCCTGGCCCTGTCTGGGGCTTCCGGAGGGCTCACGGCCACTCTGCTGCCCAATTGGAAGGTGAACGTGGACGTGGGCTCCAACATCCTCACAGCCATGGTCAGGCTGCAGGGTCTGTGGATGGACTGCACGTGGTACAGCACAGGCATGTTCAGCTGCACCCTGAAGTACTCTATCCTGGCCCTGCCGACGCACGTGCAGGCTGCCAGGGCGGCCATGGTGCTGGCCTGCGTCCTCTCTGCCCTGGGGCTCTGCACCTCCGTAGTGGGGATGAAGTGCACCCACCTGGGCGGGGACAGGCACACCAAGCGGCAGGCTTCCCTTGCCGCAGGAGTGTTTTTCCTGTGTGCAGGGTTTGCTAGCTTCGTACCAACGGTATGGTACACGAAGGAGATTGTTGCGAATTTTCTGGACCTCACGATTCCGGAGAGTAACAAATACGAACCAGGAGGAGCGCTCTATGTAGGATTCATTTCAGCAATGCTGTTGTTTAGTTCTGGCATTATCTTCTGCACTTCCTGCACAGGAAGAAACCCGGAGGCTTGGCTCTCCGCACACGAGCAGCAGCACATCTGGGCCACGCAGCCGGAGGGCAGGTCGGCCTACCACCTGAAGGACTACGTGTGAATGACTGTGGCACACACGGCACACGGCACAAAGCCCCGGTGCCTGCTGGGACTTGATCTTAAATCTGAAACATCAGAAGTATGTTTCCCTACAAAGAGTGCAAAATGATTTCAGAACTACGTGGTAATTTCAAATGCAAGTAAAACTATCCCATACAGCTGTATCTGTCTTAAAGATGTCTTTAGTTTCCCATTATTGTATTCCTGCTGTATTTAAAAGTTAATTACTAACAGAGGTCCTGATTATACTAAAAAGGCAACTAATTGACAGCATTTTGTTAGATTTTACATTTGTTTTATTTACTTGAAAGGCTGATCTACAGAAAGAGAAGAGAAAGCAATCAATCTCCCATCTATGGGCTCACTCCCCACATGGCTGCAGCAGCCAGCACTAAGGCTGCCCAAAGCCATGAGCCAAGAGTCTCAGCAGGGGCTCCCATGTGGGCAGCAGGATTCCAAGCAGTTGGGCCATATTCCACTCTTTCCCACTTGAGTTACCAGGAGCTGGATGAGGAATGGAGCGACCTGGACTCAAACCCATGCTCATCTTGGATGCCGGCACTGCAGGTGGTAGCTTAACCTGTTACACGACACACTGGTCTCTGTTCTTCTTTTAAGACAACTTGTTGTCTGAGGCTGGTGTATCCTGACTGCTCCAATTCCAATCTAGCTCTCGGCTTTTGGCCTAGGAAGGCAGCAGAGAATGGCTAGGGTCCTTGGGCCCCTGCATGCATGTGGGAGACCCGGGGGATGCTCCTGGCTTCTGGCTTCGGATTGGCTCAGCTGTGGCTATTGTGGCCATTCGGGGAATGAACCAGCAGATGGAAAATCTCTGTGTAAATCTGCTTTTCAAATAAAAACAAGTCTTAAAAAAAAAAAAGATAACTTGTTGATACATCTTCCAAATCGAATTTTATAAAATAACTAACCTGCCATGTAGAAACAGGCCGTAGGCCTGAGATGAACTGAGAACAGCACCCACCTGGGCCTCCTGGGGCCTCGCAGAGTGGCCTGTCTGTGCACGAAGGACCTGAGGAACTGAGGAGTTGTCCACCCCACTTAAAGGCTGCCCAAGCCTTCCCAAGAGACCCATAGTCTCTTTTCTCATGTTAGAAAATGCTCTCTCTACAATTTCTATAGTTCTCAATATTACACACAAACTAACATAGGGCAGAACTGAGGTGACCTCCATGTTTGGTCCAGAATGGCCTGGGCAGGTGACAAGGTCACGGTCAGTGCGCTACGCATAGAAGCAGGTAGATGAAATTTTCATTTTGGACATGAACTTGATATTTCCTCTTTATCTTTTCCATTATTACACTGTTAGCTACTGTCATACACTGACTGACTCTGACTGACAGCACAACCTAGAGTTTTCTAGAACTTTATTGTTAATTTCATCATTATTGTATCTTTTACGCCTGTTTCATTGCATTTAATATTAAAGAATAGTCTTCAAAACACAAGTTTGTTTCTTCTTTCTAGGGCTTATAACACCTATTGCTTATTTTACTCCTGAGTAACAACAAGGAGTAACTAGTATTCAATTAGAACTATGGTGATAAATATAGGTTGAGTGTCTTTAATCTGAAAACCCAAAATTCTCCAAACCCTAAAATCTTCTGAGTACTGACAGGACACAATGAGTGGAAAATTCCACACCATGATACTGATTCATACAAAATGTTATTTAAAATAGTGTATAACATTATCTTCAGGCTATGCTCACGAGACACACAAATGAATCCCTTGTGTACACTCGGGTCCAGTTCCCCAGATACCTCATTATGTTTATACAAATGTCCCAGGATCTGGAAAATCTGCATTTCATACAAGGGACTCTGGACCTGAATTCCTGTCTCTAATTTTGATTTTTGAGGATGCTGCAGCTGCTTTTCTAATTATGGAACTGACTTTAAGTTTATACTGTGTCAGCTTCAAACTTGCTTTCAGAAACAACTGCGCTAACTTACACAGCTGTATGCATGGTAAGTCTAAGTATCCCTGATACAGGCCCAAGGTGCAGTTCCCCCACTGGCGGGTTTGTGTGTGACGGATGAGGCGCAGCATCTCCCTCAGGCCTCTGGTCTCGGGAGGTGAGCGAGAGGGCAAGCAGTGCTGAACCAGCGCAGCCACTTGTGTAGCCTCAGGCCCCTTCTCAGGGGTGTCCACTTCAACTCCCTCCTTGTGTGACGTGTGAACAGCTCGAAAATGTGCTAAGTGTGGATGCCCCAAGCCCCATCTTCTCTTTATATCATGGGCTTACTGTCCTTAACCTACCCAGAATGCAACTGTCCTGATCTATGCTTTCATCCATACCACGTTTGAGTGGAGTTTTATGCATATTTGTAATCTTAAGCAGGTAAGATCAGATGAAAATCCTAGGGTTAACTGTTGCTTGGGACACCTGCCAGCCCACACTGAAGTGCCTGGGTTCGAGTCCTGGCTCTGCCCTCAGTCCAGCTCCCTGCTTAGAGCATACCTTCAGTGTGAGCTGGTATCACCTTCAAGGGTGATCCTGGCTTGATCTGGAAGCGCTAACTCAGCCTTTCAATTTGATCAAGGTCTCGTCAGCAGCAGTACTTGGAAGCCCACTCCCTCTGCTAGTGTATTTTCAAAAATGCCCTGCTGGGATTCTCATATTCTACGTGCTTTTCCTAGTAGCCTCCAGCGCACAACAGCGGTGAGACCTAAGCCTGCTCAGGCCTTGTGAAACCGTTAGCCAGGAGGCCCATGACTACAGCTGACCAGAAGAGGACACAGAACCTTCAGGGACCACTACCAGACTCTGGTTCCTCAGATCTGACTAATGTACTGAGTGGCTGAGAAAAAAAAAAAAAACTAGTCAGGAACCCCAGAAACATGGATCCTCAGGGAATCACAGAAATTTAACTTTAATTCTGTCATAAAAGGCTTTCAGTTGTAAAAGCAAAAGACGTTTTGCCTTGTATTTGATAAAATATTTTTTGGTAATTGTGAAAATGAAAACAGTTAAAAAAAAACCCTTCTAACTTGAACTACCACAAACTTAAGTAACTCAAGTAAATTAGATTAAGTGTCTAACATCAGACACCTAAGAAACTGTCTTTTTGTAGATAGGCAAACTTAAATTCCAGGGACAACACCAGAGAAGCTACTGAGAGCAGCAGGCAAGCAAGATGAGGTGGCCCTGTCAGAACAGGTTTGTAATAACTGCACGGCTCTGAAATTCTGCCACTAAGGCTTGATTAAGTTTGTTAATCAAAAGACCAATAAACAGCAAAGGAAACAAAATCTATCTGTTGAGGAGACTCCTGCACTTCTATGTTTAAGGCAACACTATTCAC
Source organism: Ochotona princeps (assembly GCF_030435755.1). Taxonomy (NCBI): domain Eukaryota; kingdom Metazoa; phylum Chordata; class Mammalia; order Lagomorpha; family Ochotonidae; genus Ochotona; species Ochotona princeps. The sequence continues at coordinate 10,364,264 of NC_080832.1, read as the reverse complement.
AACAGAAAAGACAAAGAAATAACCCAAAGGTCCGCCCACTAATGACTGGATAAAGCAGACCAAGCACACAATGGAATACTACCCTGCAGTGAGAAAGGGGTGACCCCTTGCCATTTGCTAGCAACAGAAAAAACAGAAAGTCATTATGTCAAAGTGAAGTAAAGAAAGGCATGGAAAGGCAAGTACCACACGATCTCACTCACGTCGAATCTATACAAGTTGATGTCATAGACGTTAGAGTACAATGGTGGTTACACGGCCTGGGAAGTTAGGAGAGAGGGCGAGGAGAACTTCTGAATGCTAGGTGTTGGATAGCAGTGAGAAGTGCTGCTGTTCTATTGCTTAGGAGGGGACTACTGACCATGAAGACATGACCTGTTACATGGGGGGCTGGTGTTGTGGCCCAGTGCATCATGCCGCCAGCTTTGAGTGCAGCTGCTCCACTTCCAATCTGACTTCCTGCCTGAAAAAGCAGCAGCAGATGTCCCCAGTGCACTGGCTCCTGGGACTCACACAGGAGAGCTACACGGAGTTCTAGGCTCCTGGCTTTGGTCTGGCCCAGCCATGACTGTTGCAGCCATTTGGGGAGTGAATTAATAAATGGAAGATATTTCTTTCATTCTAACTCTATCAAATAAATAAGTAAATCTGATCAACAAAATACAGAATTTTGACTGTTTTTAGCAAACAGCAATGATATATGTTTGGGGAAATAGATATTTATCCTATACTGAACAACACAGGATGTATACAGTATCAAAATACCACATGGTAGTACTCCACAAATATGTACACTTAATGTACTGGTTAAAAATAAACAAAAAAGGCCAATAAACAGAAGGGCCAGCAATACTCACAGAAAGAATCCTAGAGGCGTTACCCCCAAGTCCCTCGCCATGTCAACAACAGCTTCTCTGCACGTAACTGTGACAGCACGGGTAATGGATGTAACTGTCCTGACATGAGCCCCTCCCCTGTCTGCACCCGCCCTCCCTGCTAAGCCAGTGTTGGTCTAGCACTTTCTCCTCCTGCATTCAGGTTTTGCCAGAGGGACAGTCTTGTGCTGTTATTTTATCATCTTTGGGATCTCACTTAACAAAAGGAATATAACTATCAAACATTTTCTGGCTCTCCACAGAGCATTTACAACAGAGAATTCCTGCCAGAACTAAAATTTAATTGTTCGATATACAGGTTTGCTTCTAGGTTCCAAGGCCACCTGTTCTAAAAGAGAAAATCCATGAGAGAACTAAAACATTAAATGGTGACAACCTGTAAGATACTTGCGCTTTATCTGAACTATGATCTAATTCTGTGGGGAGAAGTCATTTGCAATGCCCTGAAGGTCCTGAGATGCTGAAGGGACAGGGCCTGGCTGCCAGCTCCCTCAGTGCCGCTCAGAAGAGACTGAGGGCCTGGTGCTAAAGTCCTCGCCTTGAACACACCGGGATCCCATATGGGCGCCGGTTCTAATCCCGGCAGCCCCACGTCCCATCCAGCTGCCTGCTTGTGGCCTAGGAAAGCAGTCAAGGATGGCCTAAAGCTTTGGGACCCTGCACCTATGTGGGAGACCCTAAAGAGCCTCCTGGCTTTGGATTGGTACAGCTCTGGCCACTGCAGCTGCTTGGAGAGTGAACCAGTGGATGGAAGATCTTCCTCTCTGCATATCTGACTTTCCAATAAAAAATAAAAATCTTGAAAAAAAAAAACCAGCTGATAAATCGGTCTGTTGTATAAGTGGAAGATGGACTTGGTTCCTGCAGTTGCCCAAAAGCTCAGCTTACGGGGTGGCTACGGTGGAGGTAGAAGTGGCAAGCCATGGCAGAAAAAGCATGAAGGTCATGGCAAAGATCATGATGACTTCTATGACTGCCCTAGAAGACACACAGAACTGCCACCATCGGTTAAGGCCTTCACTCTAAGTCTGCATCTATAAGCCATGCCAAACTAACTTTTATACCATCTGCTTTAATTTATAAAGGACAAATGTAAACTAACAAAAAATAATGTTAGCAACCGGTGGAAAATGTCTATTCTCCAGCTATGAACTCCCTGAAGCCAACTTCCCATCTCATGGTTCCACCCAGGCATCTCTCCTTGATGCCCAGCCCACCGAGGTTCAAACAGCAGGCGCTCAACAGTCAGTGAAGAAAACAGGTACCCTTTCTTGGTGCACATTATGCAGTCACTCATCAAGCAATGGTTTTACTAATAGAAATACCAGGTTTTCTTTTGTAGGAAGGGACAGCAGAACAGCTGTTTCTGTAGTTAGCATCAAGTCATGTAATCGGCAATAACAGTCAAATCCTAATTCAATACCCAACTATTTTTCCACAGATAGTCTGCCACAAATAACACTACCAGAGGTCTTCCAGAAACATTATAAATAAGTAATGTTTGCTGCAGCTTTAGTTATAAGTCTCATCAGAAATCACAGATTAAATCTATCTGAATTCTCCAGGACTGGTGACCGGGTAACTTATCTTTGCTACTAGTGCACTTCTGGGAGTGCCAGGAGAGGATGACGCTGACCCCACTAATGTGTGGGAAAGAAGCAGGGAGATTAGTTCTAATAATTTGTCTCTAGTACCCCTCCACTGAAGTCCACCCTTTACCTGTCAGTCTAGCATGCCCACCTTCCCATGATGCACCTGCATCATCAACTAGGACCAGGAGGGAGAAGCCAAGATGGCCCTGTGTCAATAAAGCTACACGTGGAGACACTGTGACACTCAGGAGGAACCTCATGTATGCCACCACTGCCTGGAATCCATTGTGCTTGTGTATCCAGTTAGGCACCATCCCTTACCCCAAAAAGTGACTGCTCAACATGGGAACATGACAGTTTGTCTTCTGGTTTCTGGGTCTTCCTTGCTAATGGTCCTTTTTGGGCTTCCTCCCAAGTTCTCTCCTCATAGCCAACTGCCTGGCCTGCTCAGGATGGAGTCTCTCTCTCTGCAGCGTGATCCACACACATGCATGAATGAATACGCAGTCTCTCACCTGAGCACTGTACTGATATCTCTGATTTCAACTCTTGTTTCTTTGGTGGCAAGCACTTGAAATCAAAGTTAAGACATGTATGATTTCAATACTACCACCAGGGCAATGCCCACAGGCCCAGACATTTGGTCACCCTATGTAAAGGGGAGAAAAATTACAGTAAGGACAAATTCACACATCACAATTTGTGTGATTCTTTTCTTCAGGGAACACAGTTCGCACGTAAGTAAAGATCAGGTCCTGGAGACGATTTCCTAGCATATATCTTCAGCAGAACACAGATGACAACAAAGTCCCAACTCCAATAAAGCAAATGAGGAGACACTCACCTCTGGTTTGGGGACAAATGCTCGACCTGGAATGGTGAAGACATGCTCCACGTCGCAGAGGTACTGGGCCATGATGGAAAGGCGACTGCGCTGTTTGCTTCCGGTGGTGGCCGTGAGTCTCTGCAGGAGAGCAAAATGCATTGGGAGAACTGAGTGAGCCAGCCGGGTGGACAGAGCACCGAGCAGAAGCTGGAAGCACCCAACAGGGGGAGCTGCCTTCTGCTAGCATCCACTGAGGTACGCCTACGAAGAGTGCACCGGATCACACTCACAAGATCAGGTTCGAAGGCTTTCCTCTCCTAGGCTTGCTTGAGTCCCAAGCTCTCGCCACTTGCTGTGAGAAAAGGTCCTGCATGAGGTAAAATGACCAGCAAGTGCTTGATGAGACCAGCAACATCATAACTCAAATATGTAATCATCCCAAAATAGGTTGGACATTTGTAATGATGTGTTCTCCTTTGCTGAGAGCATCTGGAGAACTGGGGATTCCTGATAAAAGATTATGGCAGTAAATTAGAGATTTATTCTTTCAAGTGTTAAAATGTTTTCATTTTAAAATTATTTAGATGTACCAATAGGGGTTCGGGCCTTGGGGTTGGGGGCAACTGCAGCTCCCTGCAGTGTGGTAGCTGTGGGGGATGCCCCTGCCGGGTCGGACCCAATGCTGGGGACTCACGCCAAAGACACTGCGGGAATGCAGTGAATGAGTCCTCAGCCTTGGGTGGCCAGTACACTAAGTGGTGCCAGGCTTTGCCTGCTGGCCGCCCAGCGGCAAACTCTGGGGTTTTTAAGATATGTAATTGCTGCCTGGGGACACCCATGACTAAAGCTAGTTTTACTGTAGGTGAGAAGTGAATTTTGGGTGATACCCAGTGACAGGGTCATGAAAGTTTCAGGCATGCATGGGGACTGAGACCTGGTGGTTTGGAGGAAAGTATCCAGAAGACAATTTGGGTTAGACAGACTCACCAGCCCAATTAGGAATCCAGAGATGTGCTGTTAGCATAGAACATCCCTGATCGCCACACACCAGCCCACACCAAAGCTATGGACGGGGGCCTCTTTGGCAGTGTTGGGTACCATTACCCGACTGGGTGGTGGAGTGTTAGAGTGGTCAAATTTGGCAGGGTCAAGACTCTATCCAGCACATGAGAGAACTTGGTCTGGGGGTAGACTCTGTGGGGTTGTGTGGGCCCAACTGTGTGGAAATACAAGTCCCCTTGGTTAGCTCGCAAGCTGGGGTTGCAATGTACTAAGCCAGGTGTGACCATGCCACCTGCCATCACTCACAGGTAAAGGAACCCACAACAGTCTGGGCAGGTCAAGGCAGCAGCACCTGAATGTGCATCCTAAAACAGGATGTGGGGTGGGCCGGGCTGCCACTGGAACGGGGCAGAATGGGCAGGGCCAAACAAACCTTAACTCACAAGAAACAACATAAATCAGGTTGGAGCACAGGTCATGCCAAGTAGGCCCTTGCACCTACTGATCTGTGTGAGATAGGGACGCTAAGCCACAGCATCTAAGGAGCCAAGACAAGTGAGGGGCTCTGCCAAGCTGAGTCAGAGCAACCACTGGCCTGCACGTGATCTAAGGCTGGGACTAGGCCCGGTTGGGGAGCTAAGAGGACACCCTAGCTGGGTTGAGTTTCCCACCAAGAAGCGCATGGGCCGGAATTGGGGCTGCATTCTGGTCAGGATATAGTTGTAATCTCACTTGACACTAGTGTGGACTGGGACTGGAAGCACCAAGCCAGGCCAGACTCCAACAACATCTGGTTGTCTGGAGGACCAGGGTAGATGTGTGACAGACTAGGCTAGGTCTCAGCCCTTACTGAACCATGTCTGAGCTGTTTGGGGGCATAGAAGAGCCGTGGCTGGGTTGAAACATCCAACAGTAAGAACCAGATTGGGTTGAAGGCCAGTCAGGAAAAGCCACTGTTCCCGCTAGGACAGTAGGTGAACTGAGTAGGGCTGGCTCATGGACCCACTGGTATGCGCGAAACCTGGCATTGGGAGAGTTTCTGTTGGAGGAGCCTGGACAACTTCTCTGGCAGGACACAGTCCCTGCAGGTAAGCGCAAGAAGCACATTAGGAAACAGCCCAGAACAGGCAATACACATGGCATGGGTTGGGGATAGACCAGGCTGAACCAGTTCGTATCACCTGCTGGCGAATCCGAGCGCCAGAACAGAGTGTGGGTCGAGCCAGGTTCGGTTGCGACACATACTATACACATTAAGGAATGCCAAGGTGAGATGAGCCGTACTAGATGTGGTTGCAGTACCCAAACAGCACATGTGATAATCAGAGGGAGGAGGCAAAGCTGACAGTGGAATGTGGGCTCCCCTGCTGGACAACTACTTCCATTGGAAAGCATGAGCTGGGATGGGGGCAGATCACACTAGGCAGGGCTATAACACCTGTGAGCCTCATGTGAGCTAGATAAGGGAAGGGCCATGGTGGGCTGACTGTTCTGAGTGATGAAAGCAAAATTAGAGTGGGTGAGGGTTGGTTGGGCTTAGCCGCAGCATTAGCTGGCAGAGGCTGGCACTTAGAGCTAATTCTGTCAAGTCAAATGCCAGAACCACCTGGAGAGTGCATAATCTGCGTGTGGATGTGGCCTAGGAGGGAAATAGCGGGCATCTCCCTCGTGGCTACCACTCCCACTGGACAGCACGAACACCAGGACAGGGGCAGGGGTGGCTAGACAGAAAGGTACCTGCCAGTAGGTATAAGGGCTGGATAGTAGGTTGGGTGGGTTGAACTAGGCTTCAATGCCCACTGACATGTGCGAGAGCTTAATGGGAGGTGGGACAGACTGAACAAGCCTGCGGTACATACTGGCAAGCATGGGAACCAGGGTAGGGGCAGAACTGGTGGGAGTTATGGGGAGTCACCCCAACTAAGCTGCAGCTCCCACTGGTTTGCGTGAGGACTGAGTACGAAGCGGGTAGGATCGAGCTGGACTACGACACCCATTGGTTCACGAGGAAGACAGGACTGGAAACAGAACGGACCTAGCAATCGCAACGACAAGCATGTGCATAAGCTGACTGGTGTGACGGATGGTGTTGGACTGTGTACTAGCAAACTCACACAAGAACCAGGTCTGGGATCATCTCAGATGAAGTTTCTTTGGAGATCCCTCCAACTGAACTGCTGATCTTAGAATCCCAACCATGAAGAGACTATTAGCCAGTGGATTCTGAATAGGTTTCATTGTGATTGGAACTGTGAGATTGGCAGCAATCCAGAACTGATGAACGATCAAAATTGTTTGAACAGGACCCATGGAGCGCGCCTCCTGTTGGGGATCTGGGATGGGTGGGAGGTTGGGTGGGGCTTTTCCCTTTGTTTCCCCCCTAACCCCAGATACAGGGAAAAATGATAATATTAGTGTGGAAACAATGGTATTACCCACTTTCACCCTGTAGCCATTGACCCTTTGTACCCTAATCAACTAAGTAAGATTATTAAAAAATAATTTAAAAAATTATTTAGATGTACCAAAATCCACAAATGAAATGTCAATCAAGATATGAGGAATATTAAAAAAGAAACTTGATTTTCATACATGTACACTGTACATATTTTAAATTAAATTCTTTATAATATTTACATAAGGTCAAGACTCGCTGGGTCACTCTTAAGAATGCCAACAATGCTGATGGAGGCTGGCCTTACTGGGTTTCACAAGGAAAGCCTTATCCTGCCGCCTGGCCGTGGCCTGACCCAGCCTTAGCTGTTCCGACATTCTGGGGAGCGGACCAGAGATGGAGATCTCTTCTCTCCCACTCTAATGCTGCCTTTCAAATAAATACATTTTTTTTTTAAAGCCATTAAAACAGAAGTACAGATATGAGCTAAAGAAGCTTACAGATCTAATGGTCAAAGACATTTCTAGTTCTTTATAAAGAAAAGCAAATTTAATTTTACTAATGAAATAAAACTCAAAACTTCAAAATGCATTTCAAACGGTTACCTTCCAACTATGACATTTCAAAGCAGGTTCTTAAAACAGTCATTTGCATGAGCATAATTACAGAATCAGAAAACAAGCCAAAAGGAATGCTCATAGTTCCAAAATGTTAATTTCACCCTAGATTTTCAGAGCTAACATTTCATTTCATTATTCAAAGACAGGCTTCCCTAACTATGTAAAAAGCCAATTCATCTGAAATAAAAACACACTGCATCCTAAACTCAGACAGCTGTGTACGCCATGATGCCCGGGGCATGGCTTCCTAGTGACCTGACTCACTCCATGTGCCAGCATGTGGATATGAACACAGTGCAAAAGAATGCAGCACACCCAGCTGTCCCCAACTTGAAGGAACAGTCCCTGTCACACAGAAGGCTGCATAAAACATTCCTTGAAAGAGTTAAAAGGTTTATCAGTTTTTCAAATATGCATGGCTATTTCTGTCATAGGTTACAGGGCAAGCTATGAAAATCCAAAAATCCATTACAAGACAGGATTTTAACAACAACAAAAAGTTGAGAAACCAAAGCCAGTGAATTTTGTCACTGAAAGGGAACCTCTAACCCTTCAGCCTTTAAAAATACTTTGACTGGGCCCGGCGGCGTGGCCTAGCGGCTAAAGTCCTTGTCTTGAAGGCCCCGGGATCCCATATGGGCGCCGGTTCTAATCCCGGCAGCTCCACTTCCCACCCAGCTCCCTACTTATGGCTTGGGAAAGCAGTTGAGGACGGCCCAGTGCATTGGGACACTGCACCCGCGTGGGAGACCTGGAAGAGGTTCCAGGTTCCCGGCTTCGGATCGGCGCGCATTGGCCCGTTGCGGCTCACTTGGGGAGTGAATCATCGGACGGAAGATCTTCCTCTCTGTCTCTCCTCCTCTGTGTATATCTGGCTGTAATAAAATGAATAAATCTTAAAAAAAAAAATACTTTGAGCATGAGAAAAACAAGGGGTTGAAAAAGTAAAAAAAAAAAAAAAATTGTTCTTCTGACGTCATCTCAAGTACAAGAAAACTTAGGCACACACGAGACGACACACAGGCACACCTTGGGGGACCATACTGTGCCTCGAGAATGAATCCCCTTCTTGAGGAGATGTACCCCAAAACCAGCTGGGTGAGGAGACAAGGGTCCCAGAAAGCATCTGAGCTCCATGTCAGTTCAGTTCCCCCGTCGCTGCTGCCCGACCTCCAAGAAGGCATCAAGCCATGCTGGGGCCCCAGCTCCTCAGCTATAAAGTGAGGCTGCGGATCAGCCGAGGTCTCCTTTACAGCTGCGCAGTCCGCTTCTGCTCGATGAGCTGTAACTTTACACGGCCTCTGGGCGCCCTCACCTGTAGGAGCTGGATACTTACAGTAAACCCCATGTGCTCTTAGAGAAAGGCTATGTTCTACAGGGTCACAAGAGCAGATTCCAGGAATACTGAGCAAAAGATCTCAGAGTTTTTCAGCCTAGACATCGCTGGCATTTTGGGCTAGTTCATTTTAGTTGTGGCCCTCTCATGTACACTGAACAATGTTCAACTCCCCTAATCTCTGTCCCAAAAAACCAGAAGTACACCAGTGAACAGTAACACCCTAACACCCACGTCCAGTCACTGGGTGCCGAGAATGACTGCTCTGCAGGGGACGAGGGTAAGGATGGAGAACGACTGACGGGCAGAGCTCTGATCCCACGCTGCTGGAGGGGGCAGCACACACAGCGCCAAGCCAACACGTGTTCCCATAAAGGCTAACCGAGGAACTGCGTAGCTGGTCTTCTAGGCTAATCACTGCTTTGTCTCGGGCCATGCTTTAATTATTACAGCTACCCAAGCACCTCACCATTCAGCAGGTGAGTTTCCTCTCCTCTTTTTCTTTCATCATTTCTTACATATTCTGCGACTCCCATAGCTCAGGACAGTCCTTAAAATTTCACTATTTTTTTTTAAGATGTATTTACTTTTATTAGAAAGGCAGATATACAGAGAGGAGGATCTTCCTATGGCTGGTTCACTCCCCAAGTGGCTGCAACAGCTGGAGCTGAGCCAATCCGAAGCTAGCAGCCAGGAGCTTCTCCCAGGTCTCCCACGTGGGTGCAGGGTCCCAAGGCCTTGGGCTGTCCTTGACTGCTTTCCCAGGCCAGAAACAGGAGCTGAATGGGAAGCTGGGCTGCCAGGATACAAACCAGTGCTCACCTGGGATCCTAGTGCACACGAGGCGAGGACTTTAGTCATTAGGCTACCGAGCTGGGCCAAATTCCACTACATTTCAAAGTATTATCTTAAACCTATAAGGTTATTTCAAAAAAAAAAAAATCAGTATCTATAAATCTTTTCTTCCAGTGTTCTATCTTTATTTATCTTAGCATTCTTGTTCAGGATTTTAGGTGATTTATAGAAGTCTCTCTTATTCCTTAGATTTCCAAATCAAACATCTATATCTTCATTCTTTTTCCTTCCTGTTGACATCTTTTATTTATGTTACTCCCTGCTGTATTTCGTTTTCTAGTCATCATTATTTCAGTGCTAAACTCCTTTGAACTTGGATGACTTATCTTTCAATCTATGCAAACATGATAGGAATTAACTGAATTCACCCTTCTGACTGGCTTTGATCTGGTATAAAATTTTCCCCCCAAGGATTTTATTTCATCTCTGCCATTCTGGGTGGCTGACTTCCCAACTACCACACACCATTTTTTTTGTGGTGTCGCTTTCTTACACCAGGGCAACTATGCATCTGCCATGATGATAAGTGTTGACGTACCTGCCCATAAATGAGGTCGTATTAACTGAGATCCATATGTTCAACACAGTAACACTGATTTCTGCTTCGACCATATGATGAACCCCAAGTATATTACAGATATAAATGTCAAAAATTCAGTTGAAAATGTATAGTATGTAACTAAATATCTTCATATCAGGACATAAAAAGATATTCTCAACAAGACACAAAGATCATGAATCATCAATTTATTTCTTAATGAACTATTTATTGATTCTATCTGAAAGGAGGAGACACAGACACATGTCTTCCATCTGCGGGTTTATTTCCCTAGTGTCTGCAACAGCCAGGGTTGTGCCAGGCCAAACCAGCGACCTGGAACTCGACCTGGTCTCCCATGGGGCAGCAGGGATCCAAGACCTGCAGCCTTTACTGCAGCCTTCCCATGAGCATTAGCAGGCAGCTGAGGCAGGACTCGATCCCAGTTCCTCTGATGTGGGATGTGGGTACCCCAAGCCGCATCTTAAATGCCTGTGTCACCAACCACACACTTAAAATAAGTACACTTGCCCTTCAAAAGACACTGTTGGCAATAACAATACGCTACAGAGTAGAAGAAATGTGCCATGTATTTAGTAAGCAGTAGCATGGAAAATGTGAGCAAACAAGGCCTTCTCCAATCAGGAGCAAGCAGCAGGAAACAGAGGCAAGCCGAAGGTAAGCACCTGACAACAAGTACAAGCACCGCCACAGAACACACAAACGGCGCTGCGTTTCATTAAAAACCAGCAGAGACAAAGCACATGCTATGACATCCTGTCATCTGCAGATTAATAAAGATGTGCAAATCTGGCAACAGCGAGTACTAGCAAGAATACGGGGCAAAATGGACTCAGACAGCGGTGAGCATTTAGTGGCAGGGTGAAGATACACACCCTCAAGAAATCCTGTTCATATGCTGACGGAAATCGGGGTGTTCTTGACTGTTAGAGAGGAATGGACAGAGAAATTATAACATGGTCAAAACAGTGGGTAGTTTGTGTAACTACATAAACTTACAGCTGTGGGTAGCAAGAGAAAATCCTACAGTGTTTAGAATACAAGAACACACTGTTGGAATCCACTTGATAAAACTTAAGAATAGACAAAACCATGCTAAATTGGCTACATGCCTACAAATGTATGTGAAACAACGATGTACGGGAACAGCAACCTCAAGCCACAACACTGATCATTTTGTCAGGGGCGGATGGACAGCAGATGCAGTCGAAGATACAGCTCAGTGACGGCCGTGGGTGCTGGGCACTCAGTGCTATGCTTAAACATACTGTTTATATGTCATGTCTGCAGATCCCGTCCTTAAAACTACCAGAGCTCAGAAACTGCCCGTGCCTGCCAGGACACACACTCTGCCGAGAGTGCACTAGAGGCAGGGCAGGGCAGGGCAGGGCATAAGTCAGAGACTACACGGTGGGCAGCAGGAACCAAGTCCTTTCCCTTTGTCAGCTCTGCATCCAAGTCCTACTGACACCCGCGTGGTCAAGCACACACAGCTAACACAGGCTGACTTCTGCCTGAGCCATGGTTGAGTCTTTCTGTGAATAACTGAGTATCAGAAAACACAGTGTCAAAAAGAAAGGATTATTCTGTTTTGCAATTTGACAATGTGATAAGTATAGCTAGAAAGTCCTTCTCTCTGTCTCTGTAACTCAACCTTTCAAATAAATAAAAAAAAAGAATCTTACAAAAAAAGAAAATAAGACATCAAGCAGCCAGTGCTGTGCTAGAATGGGTAAAGCCGCCACCTGTGACACCAGCATCCCCTACAGGCGCTGGTTCAACTTCTGGCTGTTCCACTTCCCACCTAGCTCCCTGCTAATGCTCCTGGCAAAGCCGTGCCAGATGACCTAACGCTTAAGCACCTGCACCCACACGGGAGACCTGCAGTCTGGCCCCACCCAGCCACAGCTGCCATGTGGGGAATGAACCATGGGATGAAGATCTTTCTGTCTCATCCTCTAACTCCACCTTTGAAATAAATAAATCTTTTTTGTTAAGATTTATTCATTTCTGGGGCCTGGTGTAATAGCCCAGTAGCTAAAGTCCTTGCCTTGCCTGTGCTGGGATCCCATATGGGCGCTGTTTTGTATCCAGGCTGCTCCACTTCCCATCCAGCTCCCTGCTTGTGGTCTGGGAAAGCAGTAGAAGATGGCCCAAAGCCTTGGGACCCTGCACTGGCGTGGGAGACCCGGAAGAAGCTCCTAGCTCCTGGGTTTGGATTGGCTCAGCTCTGGTTACTGCAGCCACTTGGGGAGTGAATCAGTAGAAGGAAGATCTTTATCTTTGTTTCTCCTCCTCTCCATAAATCTGACTTTCCAATAAAAAGAAATAAATCTTAAAAAAATTTATTCACTTTTGTTTTAAAAGCATTATTTACAGGGAAGAAGACAGACCTTCCAATGGCTAGTTCGCTCCTCAGACAGTCGCAAAGGCTAGAACAGAACCGAAGCCACCAAAGCAGGAGCCAGGAGCGTCCTCGCATGAGGGTGCAGTGGCCAGAAGATGCAAGCTAGCCTTCGCTGCTTTCTCAGTCCATAACCACGGAACTGGATCTGAAGTGGAGAAACCAGGACTTAGACCAGAGCCAGCATCCGAAGGCAAGGCATTAGCCTACTAGCCACTCCACCAGCCCCTCAAACAAATAAATGTTCTAAAAAAGAATAGCCAGGAAGCTCAAACTTACCTCAGCCACTTCTTTCTGAAATGTCAAGGTCATCGGGGTTCTGCCATACACAAAAGGTCCATCTCTACAGGAAACATGTTCCAGCCACTTGATAATCAGCGGAGTTGAAACACTAAATGGCAGATTTCCAATAATATGTACATTGGGAGGATCTGCACAGCAAGAAATAAGATAGGCAAAATAACATGGAATGAGTTCACAATCTATTCTTGAATATAATTTTAGTTCAGACCAAAATCTAACTGGGCATGAACAGTATCAAACCCAAAACACGCAGAGCCACGGCTGACTGCTCCAGGGCAGGCACGGCTCACAAGCAGCACGTCCGACCGCCCAGGAGACCCTGCCCGACTCGGGGTCGGCCAGCCACCGGCAGGCCCGGACTCCAGGTCAGGAAGTACAGGAAACAGAGCGGTGGGATGGAAAAGGCAACCGGCTCTGGACCAGTGAGGGAAAGTGTCTGTGCAGCTGACCAAGGCCGGACGCCCAGGCAGGGAACATGGGCTGGGCACACAGACAAGCAGTGCTGGCAGCACGCTGGCATGACACCACAGGCATGCAGGCACAGCCACGGTGTGAGAAGATGTACAGCAAGGGAAAGCCAGGAGTAACAGCAACTAGAGTCACAGGAGGCTCACAAACGCGACAGGAAAAACCAGGAGGGCTTGGGGTAAGAGGAATCTTCTAGAATAGATGTGTGCCAGACAACTTGGCAAGGTCTGAATGAGTCAGATCGGGGATGCTGTGACACTGGTGTGGCTGGCGCAGGGGGGAAGGCTGAGGGCTGCATGCTAAGATGAGACAGCCAGAGAGCACAGCTGAGGAGCACTCTGAGAGGACGGAGCACTCTCAGAGCCGGATGTGGGAGGGTCAAAAGGCCCCCTCTTTTTGCTTTTAGACTTCTTAATATGGAAAAAGCTACTATTTTTGAAAATGTATTTCAAAGGGCTGGCTCAAAACAGGTACCCAATAAACAATGACTGAATGAAGAAAGCCTTGGTTAGTCACCAAGTCTGACACACAAAGGAGAATGTTAAAACAGAACAAACCTTTGCCATTTGGAGAAAGTAACTCTTTATACTAGCCGCCTATCTTTTTACACTGTATCACAAAAATGACAAGTGTATGGGGCAGTACTGTGGCCCAGTGGGTTAAGCTGCTGCCTGCAATGCCCACAACCCCCTTGGGGGCTGGTTCGAGTCCTGACTGCTCCACTTCCAATCTGGCTGCCTGCTAACATGCCTGAAGAAGCAGAAGTTGACTTAAGTTACTGGATCCCTGTCACCCCTGTCAGAACTCACTTGGAGTTCTGGGTGTTCTGGAGTTCTGGCTTTGTGTGCCCAAGTTGTGGCCACTTGGGGAGCTAACCAGAGGGTAAAAGATCTGTCATTCAAATAAAACAAATAAACCTCAAACAAATGAAGACAAGTTTATTTGTACAGGATCTAAAACATTTGGAAATCTTAGACAAACAGAAATTGAATTTCACATGTTGCAACAAAGGAGCAGAATTAATGTATAAGGTACATTATTTAATGCCCAATTTTAACATAAACATTTATAATAAACACACAATAAATATTTGTAATACAAATAATTACAAATTGAAATATTTAAAAAACATTTAAAGAACATGTTGCAGGTACTCACCATCCTGCCAGTGTCTTCTAAGGCTTTCTGGAAAGGCCTTCTCCACCTTATACGTCAGCACATCACCATGGACAATCCTGAGCTTCCCAGGGGCTGCGTCAGAAAGCATCTAGTTACAGAAAGGTCAACACCGTGAGCTCACTCGCCTCAGGGAGCAAGAACGCTAACTTCTCAAACTCTGCATTCTGGCTTCAGCTGGAAAAGCTAGAAGCAACCATGCAGGATCTAAGGGTATCACGCCCGCCCCCCAACAGACAACTGGGGTACGCGCTAACAAACACGAACGGCTGAGGGATAGTGTCAAGCAACAGTGTACCAGGAACTTGCACTGTCACAAGCAGTGCTGGTATAACTTTCGTTTTTCTTTTTTAAAAGATGTATTCATTATTTATCTATTTTTATTGGAAAGGGAGACTAACAGAGAAAGATCCTCTGTCTACTGGTTCATCCCCCAAGTAGCTGCAACAGCTGGGGCTGAGCCAGTATAAAGCCAAGAGCTAGGAGCCTATCCATGGTCTCCCATGTGGGTGCAGAGTCCCAAGGCTTTGGGCTGTCCTTCACTGCCTTCTTAGGCCACAAGAGCTGGATAGGGCGTGGAGCAGCTAGGACAGGAACCGGCGCCTATATGGGATCTTGGCAGGTGCAAGGAGAGAATTCAGCCACTGAGCCATCAGGCTAGGCTCGAGCTCTGGTATAACTTCCACCCTCACGATGACTTCTATTTCTACATATTTTTTAAACATAAACTCAACTCCTAAGTTCTTAAATCAGAGACCAAGGACATTATAAAGAAACCCTTGGAATTGAGAAAAGGAACTGCATATGTCTAGTATGAAAGTACTTTAGATTATTTTTAATTACCATGATGTTCTGGAGTTCCAGACAATCTCTCACAGAAAACACAACAGCCGCAGATCTGGCGCTGTGGCGTAGCAGGATAAGAAGTTACCTGCAATACTGGCATCTCACACAGGTGCTGCTTAGTCTGCCAGCTGTTCCACTTCAAATCCTACTGCTAGCGCACCTGGCAAAGCAGTGAAAAATAACACAAGTACTTGGGCCTCTGCATCCCACCTGGCCTGGCTGGAGCCCCGGTCCACCCTTGGCCTGGCCTGAGCCCCGGTCCACTCGTGGTCTGGCCCAGCCACCCATGCGGGACGCCTGGCTGGAGCCCCGGTCCACCTGTGGCCTGGCCCAGCCACCCACGCGGGACACCTGGCTGGAGCCCCGGTCCACCTGTGGCCTGGCCCAGCCCTGGCTGCTGCAGTCATTTTGAGAAGTCAACAAATGGAAGAGCTCTCTCTTCATCTTTCTCTCTCCATCTCCCACCCCCATCTGTAACTGCGTCTTTCAAATAAACAGACAAATCTAACTGGCAGCAATTCATAACCGGAGAACTATTAACACCACTCGAGCACATATCTCAGAGCATGCCCCACATCCGGGACTCGGGGTGGGCGGGAAACTGGGTGGGGCTCCCCCCTCAATATCCCCCTTTACCTCAGATACAAGATGGAAACAATGTGGACATAATAGTATTATCCACTTCCCTATCCCCCTGAACCTTTTTTTTTTCTTTTCTTTTTCTTTCTTTAACTGTAATTAACTATGTAAAGATTGTCAACAACACAATAAAATAGATTATTAAAAAAAAAAAAAAAAAAAAAAATAAACAGACAAATCTTAAAAACAACAACAACAACAAAAAACCCTTAAGAGACAGCTCTCCATTGGAAATGTTCTTCCTGTATAAAAAGCACATATTTAACGATGGAATTTACCAACAATGGAGAATGCTAAAATTTTTCTGTAATTATGTTCCACATAAAACAAATTAGTATATCAAAAACAAGAGGCTGAACCAACCAAAAGCCTAACATGATGTCAATATATGGAGGATAATTCAGCAATTAGTAGGTAGGACTAAAACAAAACAAGGTAAACTTGCCTCTTTGGCATTAATTTATATTCTTTGACAACCACAGTTAATTTTCCCCACATTCACAGGTACAACTGCATTCCTGGAAACTGAGATAAACTCAAATGCACCTTCCTTTCCTCCAGTTAAATTCATATTTCTACTGCCTTTCCCAAGACTCTCTTTCAAGTTTAAGTCTCAGTGGACGACAAACCAACTAAATCCTTACAAGCTGACCTCACTGCTCGGTAATTGGTTCCTCCCCTTTCCGGCACCTCACTGTAGAAACAACGCATGCTGGGGCTCACAGATTAGGTGAAGGCCTGAAGAAATACGGGGAGGAAACCGAGTGCTACACAGCGCTAACGGATACTAGGACACTGCACAGACAGTGGACTTAAATACCTCAGACTTTCTAACCAACCAGAAAGAGAAAAACGTCCTTTCCATCATAACAATATTTGGGGGACAGCAGTGGGGTGAAAAAGACCCCCCTTTTTAAAATTAATTATATTTATTTTTGATGATAGTTGATTAGGGTGTTAGGGTCAAGGGCTACAGGAAGGTAGGTGAGATCACCATTTCCACATTCCTTTTTCCTTCCTGTATCTGGGGGATGGAAGGGGACGAGCAGAGAAGCTACACCCAGCCTCCCAAACACCTCTGCACCCTGGGATGGAGGACAGCCATCTGACACCACCCCAGGGTCCCCAATGTGGGGTGTTCTCTGAGAGTCCTGCGCAAGAGGTTTTGATAGTTCAACATCTAAATTACTGCTGATCTCACCACTCTAAGCACTACAAAATCGCTCCAGAATCCACTGGTTGACACAGTCCACCCTAGAGTCTCTTTGCCCATATAGTCACTGCCAACCCTTGGCTGGGGTAGTTGACTGATTTGTTCTGTCCTGTCACGGTACCAGGTGAAGGACCCCTTTTCTAACCCTCTAAAGGCACCCTGGGTGCATCACACTACAAAACCCTGTAGACGCAACCACAGAATGGAAGCACAGGCGAAGTTCACCACGAGCACAGAAATCCATCTACAGCCAAATGAGTACTTTTACAGCCAATACGGAATGGCTGCTAAACATTAATAACCTTCTAGCTGATCTGCCACACAGCAAGGTCCACTGTTGAAATAAATATTTGTCCAGGGCAGGGTATAACTGTTAAGCAAACCATGTAAGAATAAAAAGATATAATACAGAATACAGTATATGAAAAAATAAAGCTTTTACTGTTAGAACATACAGGAAGATCAATGCCATTATTGCAGAGGACTGAACAATGGTAGAGTCATCCTCTCCAGGGAGGTCACAGCATGATTTCAGAGTCAGCTTGCTTTTGCAGCAGGACCAGAAACAGCATGTACAGCACAGTCATTGATCAGTCTCATCAAACGATCAGATATTGTTTAAGAAATTTTCTATTTTACTTCTTTAAGAATGAGCATTTTGTAAGAAACCCAAGGACAGAAAATCATTTAAAACCACAAAGCATAATTTTGTTCCTGAAACTAAGAACAACTTCATTCTTGTCTTTTTTTTTTTTTAATTTTTGTTGGAACCGCAGATTTGCAGACAGAGAAAGAGACGTGAAAAGATCTTCTGTCTGCTGGTTCACTCTCCAGGTTGCAACAAAGGCTGGAGCTGAGCTGAGCTAAAGCCAGGAGCCAAGAGCTTTTTCTGGGTCTCCCACAGGGACGCAGGGTCCCAAGGCTTTTGGTGATCCTCTACTGCTTTCCCAGGCCACAAGCAGGGAGCTGGACAGGAAGTGGAGCTGCTGGGACATGAACTGGTGCCCATATGAAATCCCTACCACATGGTAAGGATTTAGCCACAGGCAATCCTTTCTTTAAAGGGATGAAAGGTTTTGAAATTCATTATTTATTTCTGATGAGAGGCCTAAATTATTGTACATACTCCCTTGTAAGATGGCAGAAGAGGAATAATTATAATATTAACCCTTGGTTACTGACAACGTCAGGCTCTTCAAGCATCTATCCTAACTACCCTTGCAATACAACACGCACAGTGACAATTCTGCAACTTGTGAGGTCTGTCTCTGAGTAGGTAGTGAACTAATATGATTAAAATCAGCATGATACAAGCAACGGTGTCCATGACTTGTTTTCTGTCTCCAAAATTCCAAGAAATGACCATGTAACTTATGGCTAGGGAGAATTCCTGAGCCTATTACTCCGACCAACACGGAGTACAAAGGACCAATTCCATTCTTCTGAATTGAAAAAAAAAACTGGGGCTTGTGTTGTGGTACTACTGGCTAAGCCACCATCTGTGACTTCAGGCATCCCATCTAAGTGCCAGTTTGTGTACTGGCTGCTCAACTTCCAATCCAGAACCCTGCCACCTGCCCGGGGAAAGCGGCAGAAGATAGCTCAACTGCTTGGTCCCTGGCACCCATGTGGGAGATCTGGAAGCAGCTCCTGGCTTAGACTGGCCCAGCTCCAGTAAGTGTGGACATTTGGGGAGTGAACCAATGGGGGAAGTCATCTCTCTACTTCCCTCTTTAACTCTGCCTTTCAATAAGTAAACAAAAACCTTAAAAAAAAAGTTCATCATTTGCATTGATTAGGCCTATAGTTCTCTAATTTTCTTCCTTGTACTCATTAGGCTAAAATAACAGGATGAAGTTGTATCTTAAAAAGAGGATGAAAGGACATATTATTGTTCTATTATTGTGCTATTATTTTTCTTCAACGTTTAGTACAATTAATCACGGAAACGAGGTCTGCAGTTATCCACTGGGAACAATGAATCTTTCAAAGGCATATACAGCTCTTCAAAATCTTTTTCACGGCAAGCTTCTAAATCTGTGTTTCTCATATAAACTGCCAAATCTGTCGACATAAAATTGTCTCACGGTCTCAAGAGAAGAGCTAAAAGCAGAACTGCTGCATGCTGCAGCAGACCAGGGCCTGAGGATCACCCAGAAGGAATGAAACCACCGATACATTCACACAGGAGGCACCTGCACTCCATGGTTACTGTAATACTATTCACAACAGCCACGTTAGGGAATCAACCTGAGAAATACAAACCGCCATTGGGGACTAACATGAACAACTTTCTGTAACAAATCAGAAATGCTGGAAGAAAGAGACAAACTTCTGGACACATGTGACCCACCAAAAATGGAACCACTAAGACACAGAAAACCTGAACAACAAAGTAACAGGACTGAGTAATAACAGATGTCTCCACAAAGAAATGCCCAGGCCCAGCTGGCTTCACTGCTAAGTTCTCTGCAGCAACTTTCTAAGGAGGAACACACACCCATTCTTCTCCAACTACTTCAATATCAATAACGCTGGCCACAGGAAGCCTCTCAAGAGCTCAGAAATTCAACACCAAAGAAGTTGAGACCCACACTCTATCAGAAATGCTAAAGAAAACAGCATTAGATGGAAATACAGATGAGTCCAGAGAATGGTAACCACGGAGGGAAAAAGGGAAGAAACGTTCATTATTTACATTTCTTCAGCGTGGCATCACTGTGCTGATGCGAAGGCAGGAAAGAGCCACATGGACTTCTGCGGAGGCAGCCCTTCCGACACCCCGGGAACTCGGAGAGGACACCCCCGGAGCTCTCAGCTCCTCCCCAGCCTCCTCTCCCTGGGCTCACTGCCACTCCAGACAGGTGTCTCTCAGGGTGGTGGGGCGGGCAACCCATGCTTGCTTGTCTGTATGTGTGTTGACTGCTCTCACTTTGTCACCTTTGGAATAAAATGTACTTTATGAGGGTCAGCCCCTTCCCCACACTTGTGCATGGTAGGGACCTGGAATAAAAATGTGTTCACTCCTTAACTTCAGCACTATGGATTTTTTGAAACATGTTAGACAAATACCTGGCCATGACACAAAGGCCTAGCAGGAGAATGTAAATATTTGCAGGTTAGAGAAGAAGTGGAATATTACTTCTTGAAGATAGATTGCAGTATGTTAAGGGTGTACACTATGGAACCTTCAACTAATCACTGAATAACAGAGTTACCAATAGCGCCCTGCCACTGGCTGAGGATGGCCTTACGTCCTAACGTGTTTCCAGCCTGATCCCGGAGCCTGTGACCGTGGCCTCCCTGGGTAAAAGGAGCTCCAGATGTGGTGAGGTCAGGACTCTGAGAAGTGAGAACTGTCCGGCATGCTCTGGAAGGCCTCACGGAGCCACAAGGCAGAAGCAGGGGCACTGCGAGGGTGAGGCGAGGAGGGCGAGCCGCAGCAGCCAAGGACGAGGTTGGCTCTGCAGGAGAAATGCATGTCTGCCCTGGGAAGCAACACAAACCTGCTGAACTTCATTCAGACTTCTACTTCCTGGAACTTGTTGGCAAAACGTGCTCTCCCATCATAGAACCAAACACAAGTAACACCAGAATGATATCACGGGCAAGACTCACCAAAATGTGCTGAGTAAATGATCCATTTCTAAAGAATTCACAAGTCAAGTAGCAAGCCAAAAGGGAAAATGAAGTTTGAGAATCCCTTCTGAAAAGATACTACATTTTTTTGGATGTTTTACTTATGTTTTTTTCTAAAAGGAAATTAAGACTCAAATCAGGGATATCTCAATTCTTCCTTTAAAAAAATCACAAAAATCAAAATTAAGGGGCAGGCATTGTGGTGCAGCACATTAAGCAACTGCCTGTGACATCAGACTCCTACATGGCCATTGGTTCAAGACCAGACTTCCCCACTTTCCATTCAGCTTCCTGCTAACACACCTGAGAAAGCAGCAGAAGACGACCCCGTGCGGGGGTCTCTGCACGCACATGGAGACGTGAGGGAAGCCCTGGGCTGCTGGCTTCCCCTGGCAGCCCAGTCCCTGGGGCCATCTGGGGTGTGAACCAGCAGACAGCAGATCTCTTCAGCACTCCCTCTCAGAAACTCTTCCTTTAAAAACAAAACAAAACAAAAGGCAAACTAAGCCCAAAGAGAGCAGAAATAAATGAAATAATACAAGAAAAATTTGAACTAAAGGCAGTTTTTTGAAGATTAACAAAATTGATCAATTTTCATCTAGACCAGTCAGGAGAAAAGAGTCACAAATAAACAATCTATTATCAGGAATGAGAGATGGATGACATCATTACAAACTTACATGGCTAGCCTAACATTAGAAAAAGAAATATAATCCACCATATTCATCAAATTAAAAAAAGAAAAATCATAGATCATCTAAATAAACCCAGAAAAAATTTTCTGTTAAATGTGTATTAATTCATTTTTTAAAGAAAAAAAAAACAATTTTAGCAACAAGAAAAAGCAGCAGCTTGTTCAATGTATTCGGGGAGATTTTGATGAAAAGCTACAAGTAATGTCATATTCAGTGATGAAGACTTGATGCATTTTGCCCAAGATCAGGGACTCACACCCCTGGTTAGTCAACAGCGTGCCAGGAGTCCCCGTGAGCACAGTAAGACAAACCAGCCACACAGGACTTGGAGTGCAGAAGGTAAAACTCCTCATGACACGGAAAAACACAGAAAACATCCCGAGGAATCCACCAAACGGCTATTAATGAGCGAGCTTTTACGAAGTTGCAGGATACAATATCAACAGCTAAAAGGCTGAGTATCTACACAGTGAAGACAAATGAAAATCAACATAAAGGCCAATACTTTGTAAAAGATTATCAAAATATAGGAAATTGTTAGTGTGACAGAAGTGCAAGGGCTGCACATTAAGAACTATGAGGCACAGCCAAGAGAAATTGGAGAAAACCTATAGAAATGGAGACATATCATGTTTATAGATTAGGAGATTTTATATATATATATACACACACACACACACACGATAAGGTGTCAATCTGCCCACGCTCTCCCCAAAGGGATCTATACTGCCAGGGCACATGCCTGTCATGTAACAGGCCCAGAGGAAGCCCCTGGCTCAGCCTAGCCCGGTGCTGACCACTGCAGCCACGTGCAGAGTGAGCCAGCCTATGCAAGATCAATCTCCTGCTCCCACGTTCTTATTCTGTTTCTCCTTCCTTCCTTTCTTCCCTCCCTCTCTTTTCATTTTGAAGATTTATTTATATTTGAAACGCAGATTTTTATACAGAGGATAGACAAGAGAGGTCTTCTATCCGCTGATTTATTTACTCCCCAAAATGGCTGCAACAGCTAGAGCTGAATCAATCCACAGCCAGGAGTTTTTTTAGGGTCTCCCCCATGGGTGTAGGGGCCCACAAACCTGAGTCCTCCTTCGCTGCTTTCCCAGGCCATAAATAGAGAGATGGACTGAAAGTGGAACAGCTGGGACCTGAAGCAGATGCTGGTCCTGCAGATGGAGGATTAGCCTACATCAACATCATGCTGGCACCTGAAGATTTATTTTCTTCACTAAAAACCAGAGTTACAGAGACAGACACAGAGAGAGGTATCTCCCAGCTGTGGGTTCACTGGCCAATGGCTAAAAACAGAGCTCAGCCAAGTTGAAGCCAGGGGCTTCACTGCAGTCTCCCACATGGATGGTAGGGAGGGAGCAAGCCCAAGGACTTGGGCCATCCTCTGCTGCTTCCCCAAGTGTATGAACAGAGAGATGGATCAGGGAGCCATGGACCCGGTGTGGTAGCTTAGCAGCTAAGTCCTTGCCTTGCATGCCCAGGATCCCATATGGGCACCGGTTTTAATGCTAGCAGCCTCACTTCCCATCCCGCTCCCTGCTTGTGGCCTGGAAAAGCAGTTGAGGACAGCCCAAAGCCTAGGGACCCTGCACCCACATGGGAAACCTGGAAGAAGCTCCTGGCTCCTGGCTTCGGATCAGCACAGCCCCAGCCACTGTGACCACTTGGGGAGTCAATGAGCGGACAGAAGATCTTCCTCTCTGTATATCTGATTTTCCAATAAAAAATAAAAATAAATGTTAAAAAAAAACTTAACTTGTTATGCCACAATGCTGGTCCACTTGACTTTCAATTACATAAATAAATCCTTTAAAAACTTTATTAATATAAAGAGAATAATTTCATGCATTTTATAGGTACAATTCTAAGAAAGGTAACCACCAGTTCTCTCTATCCATCAATCCCTCTTCTTCCTTCCTTTGCTTTTTTAACTCTTAGAAAAACATGATGCTAATCCACTCTATAACCAGGCTCAACGCAGCACTAATTGCATCATTCAGCCAGTAAAAGTAGAACACCCACACTAGCACAGAACCATGGACAAGAGCAAAATGGAATCAAGTCACAAGATGTCCAATTCACTCCCGTGCATTTTTTTGTACTCTATGTTAACTACCCCATATTAGAGAAAACACAGGATGTTTGTCCTTTTGCAATAATGATTTCCAGTTGCATCCATTTGATAATAAAAATGGATTTAGTTTTTTTATAGCTGAGTAGAATATGTTTATATAAATAGTATACACATACACATGTATATATGAATCTTTTAAAAATAAAATTAAAAACCTTTTAGAATAGTAAATATTTCACAATTCCTGAATGAAGATAAACATATGGCAAATGAGCACATACCAACAGGACCAATACCAGCCAGCACTAAGGCAAAGCAAATAAGGATCACAGTGAGTTACTGCTATGTTCTCAACAGATGGTTAGAAGTGACCAAGGTGGTACTGGGGACAGGCCAGGCAGCGGGGCTGAGTGGGTCAGCAGTGTGGACATCCTTAGGTTAGGCCATAGCACCTGCTGGTGGGTGTGACAGCAGGGGTGACGGTGGGCTGGGTCAGTGGCCTGGAGAGCTGGAGCGCCAGGGCTCCCTGGGCCAGGCTGCATCACCACTGTATAAAGCAACGGCTTAGAGTCAGCAAGTAGCACGTCCTTTGATCCCATGTTGGTCTTAAACATGTCAGACTCTCCAGTCCCAGGGACCAGGACCCGGGGCTGTGTGGTCTGGCCTCGACACACACATCAGCTGCTTAGTGTACCTATGTCGACAGCTGCTGTGCAAGGATGCCGACACCTCAGAGTTCTGAGGAAGGGCACAGCCACTGGCACCAAGTGACAGTTCTCAGCTCACAGCAGGGATCCACAGATGAGGTAAGAGACTTCTAAACCCAGCATAGGCAACCCCAGCCACTAACCAGCAGGAGGGAACCTCAGGGGATGTGATGAACCTGCACCCCTCAGCAACCCTCAGAGTTGGAAATCTCAGGACATGAGCTGAAAGCCACACTCACCCATCTTTGTCAGTCCTACCCACCTTTCTATCAGTGACCTCTCATCAAGTTCCTCACAGTCCACCTGAAACCACCCCCTTCCCAAGATCTTAGGAAGACTGGCAACGAGGGGGTGATTCCTCTCTTCCTGTGGACATCAATGGAAGACACCATTTCCCCCTCCCACCTTTCCCTTCCCTACTCATCCCAAGCCAAACATGCTCCACAGGGTACCCGTGATCGCACCACCTTTAAAATAGTTAAAAAAAAAAAAAAAAAAGAAAGGAAAAGTGACCAAAATTGTCCCAGTATTGGGACAATCAGAGCTAAGACACACCTGGTCTGTAACCGTGACAAGACACTTGGTCAAACTAGCTAAAAACCCAGGTGGATGGATTTACAACTTTAGTATATCCATACAATGGAATACTACTCTGAAATAAAATATCAATATGGATGGATGTTAAAACACTATGCTAAGACAGCAGCCCAAAAGAGCACGCAATACATGATTGCATTAGTACAAAATCTGCAAAGGATGAATTACAAGGGAAAATGAGGAACTGGATGAGGGATATTCATTACCTCGACCTGGTGATGGTATCATGTCATTGCACATATGTCCAAACTGATGGTTTTGTGTAATTATACATGTGAAGTTAGTAAATCGTACACTTTCAAAATGTGCAATTTACTAAGCAAGTTACACTTCCATAAAGCTGTGTGATAAACATTTACACTTATCACACAGTTATTAATGTAAGAAACCTTTAAAACGAAGAGGGAAAAAAAAAAGAGGCTGAATGTAGGGACTTGTCTGAAGGCGAACACGTCATTTATGAAGCACCTCTGTTGAAACGTGGAGGGAGGGCAGGCCTTCAGCCTGGCAGTGAGACACCGCCCGGGAGGCCCACATGCGGAGTGAGGAGGCCCGGCCTGGGCCCTGGCTCCACTCCTGCGGGCAGCTTCCTGGGAGATGCCAGGGGATGGCTCATGCAGTGGGCTCTCTGCTGCCCACGTCGGAGAGCCAGAGTGAGCTCCTGGCTCCGGGGTTCAGTCCAGCCTGGTCTCAGCTCTTACAGGCATTTGGGGAGTGAACTGGTAGATGAGAGAAACCCCCACCTCTGCCTCTTAACTAAATAATAAGTATTCGCTATTTTTTTTTATTTCATTTTATCACAGTTTCATACGCTTTGGGATTCCCCCAACCCCTCCAGAAAGCCCTCCCCCCATGTTGGATTCCTCCACATTGTTACAGTTGTGTAGTTCATATCGTCATGATTTCTTCATTGCAAGCATGGACCATGCATAGAGTCCAGCATCTTATTGTCCAAATAAATTCAACAGTTTCCTTGGGAGACTATTCCTGGTCTGAAAGTAGAGCTGGCAGAATGTCACCCCTTCTAACGAAAAGCCACTACACAACTTCAACAGCAATTTAAAACATCATGAAGTCAACTGACATGGTACTGAGTGACCGATATGTTAGAAAATGCAAGTTCTTAACCACATCCTGTGACTACTTCATTGACATTTCAATTTTAGTTTATACACAAGCGGCTGCTATACAACTTAAAATGGTTATAGGGTACTATTCAGCTGTCTCGTGTCTACTTTCATTTTTATATTTAGCAGCTTAAAATATTAAAGCGTGACTTTTACTGAACTTGGTGAATTTTAGGATAGTCCAAATAGGCTTATAACTCTAACAAGGCATATTGTTAATAATTGAGGTGCAGAACAGTTTTAGGAAGGGTGTGCAGAGAAATCTTTAATACCTTAGTGAGGAATAATTAATCTCTGTGTTCTACCTAGTAAGGTATATGTGAGTCCAAGCTGACTGTTTCCTGTCTGTTCTAAGCTTTCCTTATTGGTCTCTATCTGATCTACATAATAAACATTAAAGAAAAAATGAGAGAATGAATCTATCTAGCATTAAACTTCTTTAAAGTGTCAGGAAATTCTCATTTCCACCTCCAAATAAGACACAGGTCTTAAAATAAGATTACAGTTAAAAAAATAAACTCCATTTGCTCAAATGTTAAACTCCATTTGATCAAGGAAATGTACAAAATGACAATCTCAAATTTAGAAATAAGAAATTCTGCCAGTACAGACTAGCAAAATTAGGCAAAAGGAAAAATTACATGATTTTTCAAAGCACAGAAACTAGATAAAGCAAAATACGGAAAAAAGCCGGTAAGATTTCTTTAAAAAAACGCAGGCATGCAGATTTAATTCTATATTTTGAAGCAAATTTTCCTGTATATGTTCTGATAGAAATTCATTTTCTCCTTTAATCAGTATTAGAATGCAAAAGTCTTAAGTCAATTTGTTCTCATTTATGAAACAGCAATGCTGGTGATTTTATTATTCTTTTCATAGTCAAGTTGAGTTATAAATTGCTGGGCATTTGGGCCAATGGCTCAGAGCTCTATGAAAGTCTAGAATGACGAAGGAGTGAGACAAAACCTTGTGCCCTTAAGCACTGATTTCCTTTCTAAGGGCCCTCAGGAATGCTCCACTGTTTGCCCAGCCCCTCTCTGTCACACTCATCCACCCAGCTCCCTCACTCCTACCCAGGAGTTCAGTCCTTCCCAACAGCAAGCTTCTTGCCCCCCTTCCCTGGCCACTTGTGAGGCCCTCCCTCCAGCCTTCTCTCCCAGCTGAAAGATGCCAAGTTCCTTCAGATGGTCCCCACACCGTAACTGTAGCCATGTCTACAGATGCAGCTGGCATTTCATTCAACCTCACCTCACACTGCAGAGTACACTGGTACACCTTGATTCTTTAATTCTCTCAGACTGCGTCAGGCTTAAAGGCTAGACTCTTGAGAAGGAGTCAGCCTGTGTTTCCTCCATCTCTTGCTTATGGAATGCCTTTCTGAGCCTACGTCAAGTTGTAATGGTCACACACAGCCACTGGGATGCAGAGTCCAAAGCTCCAGGCGGGGCGGGGTGTCAGAGGACCTGCAGCCTGAGGAGCCCCAAACACTGCCAGCGCACCTTAGGGTTTAGGAAGCGGGCTTGGCTCAGGTTTCCTGGGAGACACTTGCCGCACTCACCTGCAGCCCAGGAATAAACCGAGTGTCCTTCTCGACCACCAGCAGCTGGGCCACGTTGGCGTTGAGGATGGATCTTGTGATGCCCCCAGGCCCAGGGCCCACTTCGTACACATAGGCACCTGTCAGGCTGCCAGCTTTCCTCACGATTTTATCTAGAGAAAAGAAAAGGTGTAGCAATTTCAATTACCTTGGTAAAGTTCAATGTACAGAACTGAGAAAAAGAATCTATAAAAACACTCACCAGCCATTTCCCAATGAACCAACCTTTTTTTTTTTTTTTAAGATTTATTTATTTTATTACAAAGTCAGATATACAGAGAGGAGGAGAGACAGAGAGGAAGACCTTTCGTCCGATGATTCACTCCCCAAGTGAGCTGCAACGGCTGGTGCTGTGCCGATCCGAAGCCGGGAACCAGGAACCTCTTCCAGGTCTCCCACGCGGGTGCAGTGTCCCAATGCATTGGGCCGTCCTCAACTGCTTTCCCAGGCCACAAGCAGAGAGCTGGATGGGAAGTGGAGCTGCCGGGATTAGAACCGGCGCCCATATGGGATCCCGGGGCGTTCAAGGCGAGGACTTTAGCCACTAGGCCACGCCGCCAAGCCCTGAACCAACCTTTATAGAAAATATTTACCCCAATTAGTTAATTATCAGGCTAAAGCAACAGTGAAGGCCATGAACATTCCACCACAGCACTGCTGAAGTCAATCAGAACCCTAACAAACATGCGATTATACTGACAAATTTCCTTCACTTACATTTAACTCATCTTACACTTCCTGTGTGTTCCCCACCCACCCAATTCCTCACAGACAGAAGCAGTCAGCCCTTCTACACAGCTGCTGAACAACCAGGATTTGAAAACTAGTCTCACTTGCAGAATTTTTACTACCACTAGGTAAACATCCGGAAGCGGAATAGGGCTGGCAAGCTGTTTCTACATACAGGCACTTGGTCGTCAGCGAAGGCACAGTAATAAGCCAGTCATTTATAAGGCTCTCAGAAACTTGGATTCTTGATTATTTTCAGAAAAAAAAATTAAGTGTACCACCAGCAATTTTTAAAAGGCACTGAGAAAATGACAGTTAATATGAAAAACTTAAAAATTTTTAGTTAACTTCTTTTCGAACCCCCAAAAAGCAGCATATTCATGATGCAACTAATACTTGCTTCCAGAAAACACAATGGATCATCTGACAACTCCAGGGCTGTGCAGATAACAGGTTAATTTTTTTGTTTTGTTTTTTTGCTCATGCCTGCAACCTGAAGAAGTAGCACAGCAGGCAGGAAAGTGGCTCTGGCCTCAACTTCCAAGGCACATTCAACACCAGCGAAGTCAGGACGCTCTGTACTACCAAACCATTAGGCTGCAGCGCCAGTCTGGCTACGCTCCGGCCTGAGCTGCTCACCTGGCACCTGCCTCACCTCCTCCTCACGGCCTGCAGCCAAGGGGGATCCCAGCTGGTACAGGCTGCGGGGCAACACGCGTGCCTGCAGCCAAGGAGGGATCCCGGCCCCTACAGGCTCTGGGGCAGCACTGTCTGCAGCCACCGAGACGGATCCCAGCCCCTACAGGCTGTGGGGCATCTCCCAGCGAGCGTCTTGTTGGAGTCCCAGCTACTTTGTGCTTCTACAATACCTTCTTGCTGGAGCTGCTCAGGGAGTGAACCAGCAGATGGAAGACTGCTATATCTCTACCTTGCAAGTAAACCATGTTTGTCCTTTTCTCACAGAAAGGCATAGTTAGAGAGTGAAGCTATTTCGCTCCAGGTCCTAACGCAGGCCTCCGTGGGCCGTGCGTGCGGCCGCGGGGCTGCAGAGCCCCTCACCCCGGCCCCGGGCAGCGCCGAGCCGCGCACCTGTCAGCCGCAAGTCCAGCAGGAAGTTCTGGGACAGCTGCTTCACGGCTCGCAGTCGGAACAGCTTAATGATTTCCCGGATGGTGGGCAGCGGCGGCAGCCGGAAAGCACCGAGTTTGCCGGAGGCGGCCATGAGCCCGGCAGTCGCTTCCCGCCCGGCCTGCCCGCACGCCCGAGCCCTCCGCGGGCGGGACGGCCAGGGCCCGACAGCACCGGGCGCTCGCCGGAAGCCACCACACGGACAGGAAGTACCAGCGCCCCGAGACCGCGTGCGCGTGCGCCACGCCCCTCCCAGCGCGGTGCGGCCTGGGAGCGCGGTGTTTTCCGCACGTGGAGGAAGTGGTGGGGCCCGGCTGGGGGGTGGGGCCTCGAGAGTGGGCGTTCCCGCGAGTGAGTAACGGGAGGCGGGACTTCAGCAGGAAGGGGCGGGGCGAGCCGAGTCCTGAACTAGGGCGGGACGTACTCAAAACAGCGGCATGGGCGACCTAGGGTTTGTCTGCAATGAAAAAAAGGTGTGTATGAAATACGTAAAGCGTATTCCCTTTAATGTGCATCTAACAAAACAAAACAAATGGCGTTTAAAATGTTAATTTTGAAACCACGTGCGATCTGGACAAGGCTAATGGTTTGAGCAGAGAGGAGCTGAACTTTGGTCCTTCCAGAAGCATACCTGCTGAGGAGAACTACCGTGTTTGTGTTCAGCTAAGCTAGTTTGGACCTGAGGGTGCAAAGGAACTGAGGGCTGAGCTCCAGGGTGCTTCAGCGGAGGACAGCTGCCCGGACAGCTCAAGCCGGGCGAGCCCAAGCTGCGCCGAGACCGGCTGTCTCCATGCTCACTGGTGCTTTGAACCCATGAGTGCTGCCTCTGCCCTGCTGGCTGGAGTTCTTAGAACTTGTTCCGGTTTCTGTCAGCTTCTGTAATTGGTCAGGAAGGATCATGGAGCTCTAACTGTGGTGATGCTATCTGTTGACTTTCAGTAGTGTAGACTTTAGGAAATGTTTTTGTATACACCTTTCACTAAGTCCAGTGACATAAACAGAAGTGTTGCTAGTCTGGGTGTAAGGAGTCATTCCAATATCCCTCCCTGGACCCGGCGCCATTCCTTCTTCCTCACAGCTCATGAAGTTCGCGCCGGTCCAGCCGTCCACCAATCAGATGTAACCTGGCTTTCCACCTGAGAATCCCACCCCCATCTTCCAGCCCCCTCCCCAACTCCGCCCACTCGCCAATCATCCCTAGGCATTCACCTGCAGGCGCCAATCCCTGGGGGGCCTGGCCTCAATCCCTCCCAATCCCCACCCCCTACACCTGGCAGACAAAAAGGCCCCCCCCCCCCCAGGTGCGGCTCCTTCTCTTATCCCTCCTTCTCTGGTCTCTGTCTGCTCTCTCTCTCTCTGGTCTCTCTCTCTCTCTTCTCTTTCCCTTCTCTTTCCCCTTTCCTGATTTTCACCACCTCTACCCTGTTCCTGCCCCGTTGGAATAAACCTCCTAAGATACCTCGTTGCGTCTGGTGTGTTTCAGCTCACGGTGAAGAACCAGGTTGTGGGAATTAGCTGCGTGTAATAACATCGTAATATCGTATGAACTAGAACTCTACCAATCTTTTAAATAACTAACACTGGGTTTCCAGCAAGTGAACCAAAGCTTAGAGAAGTGTCCTAACTTAGTGGAACTCACAGAGCTCAAGGACGGTTGCCTCTGGGTCCAGCCCAAGTGTCCTTGAGCCGGCGGTGGCTACTCTTACAGGACTGCCTGTGCAGTGAGCGCTGGTTTTCTGCAAGACTGGAAGTGTTGCAATACCTCCTTCCCCATGGCAAGGCTGAGCAAGGAAAGAAAGCAAAATGGCTTATGAGTGGTGGAATTAGGACTTGCATCTGCACAGCTGTGTCCTGGCATGCTTTGAAAGACAACAGCCTGTGCAGGGAGGTCATTAGGCTCACCAAGGATGGTTACATCCAAACACAAAGAGAAAGTCCAGCCATGAATTCTATCCTTCCGTAATACCAGGGAAAACTAAGAATGGAAATAATAAGGTGCAAGAAGGTTGCTCTTCCAGCCCTGTTGTTTGCAAATCATTGCCCTGATTGCTAGTGAATCATAAAAACTGTATGTTGAGTAGTAGAAAAGCCAACCATGGTGGATGTGATGTCAGATGAGGAGTCCTTTGCCACTGCAGTGGAAGACCCAGTCACCTGCTGTTACAGCTGGGTTAGAACCAGCGGTGGTTGCGAGGTTGGATTTCCTGCTGACTGGATCTACTCCTGATGCCCCAACCTGAGAAACTTCCTGTCGGGTCTTCCCGTTATTTCCCTGAAGGCTCCCCACCTTGTGCTTTACCGATGGGTCTGATCAAGCTGTCCTTAAGCTGCTTGGAAGAGCTGTAGGGAAGTGGCTGCCAGAGGGGTAAGGATTTTGCCCAAAGTGGAATCTTCCTGTAGTTCCCAGGTCGTGATTCCCAGGTCTTACTGTCCCCAGCACACTTTCTCTGGGAAGGATTCATTCGTGCTTTTCTTCACACTGGTCCTGCGCGGATGAGAGTTTTATCCTTATCTTACTGTGAAAAGAATGCAGGCAACTGCAGCTGGCTTTTCCCAGGATTGCTTCTGAAAGGACAGAGAGGAGTCCTCCATCTGAATTCTTTGCTGATTTGTGATTGCATCAGTCATGACTGAGGTATCAGATTGGCTTAAGTTGATTAGTTGAATAATTTTATGTTTGTAGATTTTATGTTGAATATGTAGAAACATTAGGTTGGATATGGATTTAAACTTATGTTTTAATACGACTGACTGAAAGCACTATTTTTTTTAAGATTTATTTATTTATTTTTTGTGAAGTCAGATATACAGAGAGGAAGAGAGACAGAGAGGAAAATATTCCATCCGATGGTTCACTGTCCCAGCAGCCGCAACAGCCAGTGCTGCGCCGATCCAAAGCCAGGAGCCAGGAGTTTCTTTCAGGTGTCCCATGCAGGTGCAGGGTCCCAAGGCTTTGGGCCGTCCTCCACTGCTTTCCTAGGCCACAAACAGGGAGCTGGATGGGATGCACGGTTGCCCGGATTAGAACCTGCGCCCATATGGGATCCCAGCGCATGCAAGGCAAGGACTTCAGCCACTACGCTATCGTGCCGGGCCCTGAAAACACTATTACAGTAAAGATAAATACAAAGCTATAAGACCGACATAAATGGTCTTATCAACTTGTATTGCTGAATAATATTAAATCAGTACTCCTAATACATTGGCTGGTGGAATGCTGCTTTTGAAGTTCCCTTATCAGTGCTGCAGGGAGCCCAGTGATGGTGTGATGCTTTCGACAGTGTGTACTCAACCGACTAGCAGATCTCAGGTCAGAATATTTGCTGTCATCTCTTGTCCTGTGCTTAGAACATGCTAGCGACCTGTTAGGGCTGGCTGCGTCTCTTTTCATCAGCTTGGAGTCAACTGCATTTAATGACTTACCATTAATACTCTCACAAATACCATGTTGATGGTTATAAGGAGGATGTTCAGGCAATTTAGATAGAATCATAGCAACTTTGTAGATGCTCAAAAAAAAAAAACCCAACTTACATCTGAAGATTAAAAAAGACATTCACGTGGAGATGTTGTAGATTCCTGGGAACGTGTCTCCCGATGACTCGTCAGTCTTCTACGTGAGTAAGGTTGTGGCCTGATATTTACAAAGCCGTGTCCTGTGCTGTCACTCACTGATAGTGCCAGGAATCTAGATGTGGGTACCCTGACCGTATTTTATTTTTAACTTTCTTCACAACTTATTTCTTATTCATCATTTAAGTAATAGGTGTAGCTTCTTAGACCAAAAGCAGCTCAAACAGCCCCCAAAGTCCTGTCTTTTTGCAACACAACAGTGCAGACCCAGACGTGAAGGCAGAATGTGGGTTCAGTCCTTCTCGGAGACCAATCTTGTATCTACACGCAGGTGGCTCGGGAGAAGGAAATGGCAGGCCACCACTGCTAGACACGCAGGGGCCAGGAGCACCGCACAGCCTGAAGCAGCCTGCCTCTTCTGGGGGCAGGGAGGGTGCCATCACAAGAGATGGTGTTGTTAATCTCTACAGGCTTTGAGGGGGATAGCATTTGATTTGCTCCTTCGAGTCTGGATATGCCAGCCTGTGGGGACATTCAGCCACGTCCAGGGAGATGGGAGGGGACTGTTCCCTGAACAGCCTCTTAACAGGATAATCACACAGGGCTCTTTCAGAAGGATTCCTGAGCTCTCAAGCAGCCAGCAGCGCTAAATAGTGCACCCTATAGGTTGAGGAGGGAAGTGCCTGTCAGAGCAGTCACCATGGAGGGCACCAGGGGACCCAGGGCAGGGGACAGAAATCACAGAAACGCTCTGTGTTGGCTTGATTTACTTTGTCTGCTGTAGGAAGCCGTTGAAGCAAGGCAAGGTGATTTCTAAGTACAAATGTTCAGTTTGGTTTCTTTTCTTAGGCATCAACTGACCATCCTTAGTTGTCACTCCAAGCTTCCACTGCTCATCTGTAAGTTGGCCTGATTTACCTCCTATCGAGCAAGGGTGGGGCCCTTCTGCTTCCGCTTTCCAGGGAAGTTAGTGGCTTTTCCTCACCAAGACCAGCAGATAGGAAATCTGCCCAGACCTGTGCTGTTCTGAGACTTTCATTCAAGGCAGTTGAGCTCCAAGCTGGCTCAGGGGCTGCATGTAACTGCCCACAGCACTGGGCACAGAGTCTGTGCCGTGCAGGCATCCCAGGGCACCTGCCTGGCTCCACTCCCAGGAGCCGATGAAGAGGCACCACTGTCTGTTTTAACTCTGGTATGAATTGAGTCATTGCTGAACTGCATACAAATTCCATCTTAGGAAAATCTCCCAAGTTTTTATTAGTTCTTGAGATCCAATTTTTATCATCATAAATATCTGATCCTCAGTCTTTTAATTTGCAGAAAATTATGCAGAACTTCTTGCACAAGCCTATGAAAGCAGCAGGGGGTGTTTTAGCAGTATATCTCACAGATTAATGCAAACAGTTTTATCCCTTAAAAGAGAAGTATGCAGTTTCATCAGTTTTGAAGCTTTGAAGTATCTGCCTCATCTAGGCACAGATTTTAATATGCTAAAATATTATAATTAAAGCAGAAATTGCTAGCTCCACCTATCACTGAGGACGAAGCACTACAAATGATTCATACTGAACTATAATGTGCAATTCTCATTTGCATAAATCCCAAACTGTCTATTTGGGAAAATTACTTATTATTCCAGTATTTATTTTAATGAAAATGCATCTGTGGCTTTATTTGATATAAGTCATTAAGTGTCTCTTTATAGGAAAGGCGAGAATTCTAAGAATGTCACTTCAGAGTTCCCTGAAAGAGACTTGAGAGCCACAAAGGGTAATATCTTCCTGCCATGTGGGAATTTTCAGGGGAAATTAAATGTGGCTTGGAAGTGCCAAATTGAACTTCATAAAATGACTATTAAGGCATCTAAAGTGCCCTTTCCTGGTAGTATTTTATAATTCTGAATAATATGACTCAGAGCTGTAGGGAAATATTCAAAGCTGCCTTTTACATATGTTTATTTGTGGATTTTTTCTTTTTTAAGATAGCTGTTGGAGACCCATGGTTCACAGTGGAATCC
This sequence comes from Ochotona princeps, assembly GCF_030435755.1. Classification (NCBI taxonomy): domain Eukaryota; kingdom Metazoa; phylum Chordata; class Mammalia; order Lagomorpha; family Ochotonidae; genus Ochotona; species Ochotona princeps. The sequence continues at coordinate 10,329,239 of NC_080832.1, read as the reverse complement.
AGTGACCTACCCCAAGGGAAGAACAAACCTAGGGGGTGTTCAGCACAGAAGGACCAAATGCTTGCTCTAGAACATGGCAACTTAGGGGGCGAAACACAGGCTAACCGCCTGAGGGGACCAGGCTGCAGTCACTTTATTCTTTAAGAAACACCATGTTTATCACCATTCCAAGCAGCTTTTGAAAGCCTGTCATTGTCTGCAAAGATTTGTGAATTATTCTCAAGTGTCCTAACGAAGTGATGAGTGCTGGCAAGCTTTTTGACTTAGGGTAACTATGGTAGCTAGACAGGGCTTTTTCTTATACAAACTGTATCTTTTTGTGAATGAAGGAAAAAGTCAGCATGCATGAAAAACCATGTAAAATATCAGCCTGCACATTCAATTGAAAAAAAAGTTGAAAAAAATACCATGAATATGAATACATTGGTGATACGGCTTTCCCATGTGGCTTTTTTTTAAAGATTGATTTATTTTCACCAGAAAGGCAGATTTACAGAGTGAAGGAAAGATAGAAAGATCTTCCATCTGCTGGTTCACTCCCCAAGTGGCCACACTGGCTGAAGCTGAGCCAATCTGATGCCAGGAGCTTCTTCCAGGTCTCCCTCGCAGGTGCAGGGCCCCGAGGCCTTGGCCGTCCTCTACTGGTTTCACAAGCAACAACCAGGGAGCTGAATGGGAAGTGGAGCAGCTGGGATATGAACCGCTGGCCCTACGGGATTCTGGTGCATGCAAGGCAAGGACTTTAGCTATTAGGCTACTGCACGAGACCCCCACCCATGCATTTTTTTTAATAAAAGATTTATTTATATGAAGGAGTTACAGAAAGGAAGAGAGACAGGGCCAGGCTGAAGCCAGGACCCAGGAGCTTCATCAGGGTTTCTTATGCAGGTGGCAGTAAGCTCCCCAGCCAACTTTCACTGCTTTTCCCGGCCTGTTAACAGGGAGCTGGATCAGAAGTGGCACAGCTGGGTCACTAGCAGTGCCTGTGTGGGAGGCTGACATCCCAGGGGATGGTGTTCCCTGCCACGGCACAAAGCTGGCCTCCTTCCCCATGCATTTAAAAAGCGACCTGAGAGCACAGTAGGAATGGGAAGGTTCTGGCTTCAATCTAGATAAGCTGCTAGATAAGGATTGTTCTGCCCTTCTCAGGCTGTCCTTGATGCTTTTTCCTTGCCCATCCCTAACCCACTCCCTGAACACCTGTGTAGGGCCGGACCCAGGCTGAAGGCAGTGCCTGGCTTGTGCTCTGAACTCCTCCGTGTAGGCTGCTCAGGATGAGTGCACTTAGTGGCTGCCAGTTGCTCCGACTGAGAAGGAGTTGGTAAAGGCAAAAAGAAGAAGACAGGCGTGTTGACCTCTCCTCCCCTGGCTGGGGGAGACCAGTGCTTTCTGGCTGCCACTGGGTCGTCACTATTCCTCTTTTTCACTGCGTTTCCCTAAATTATCCTGAATTGATGCTCTTCTAGTGCACATCCCCTATCCAGTGGAAACAAATCATCTCTTTCCCCTAGCGAATCATAACTTTCGGAGGGATGACGTAGAATATATATTCTTATGATTTTCCAGTACTTGTGATGTTTGCTCCAGGCTGAGAGCTAGGATCAGGAAGACATCTTGGTCAAACGTCTACGTGGGTAACTTTCTTCCTTACCTACACTGAGAGTCTGGACTCGGATGGCTCCTTCTTTGGGTATCAGAGCAGAAGTTTCTGAGGAAGCAGAGTACACAGCTACTTCCCTTGCTCGTTTGTATTTGATGAGATGGAAGGACTGAAAAGAAAAGGTAGGTCATGACTTGTAACGACCAGCATGTCCTGCCTGTGTTTCTGGTATTATTATAACGAAGAGAGTAAATGAAGCGCCCCTGAGCCAGTAGGGCTGTCCAGCTGCTGGCCCATTACTAGTCCATCTCCATAGTCAGACTTTCCCAAAGGACTCAGTGTACTTAAAATTCCAGCTTCCTTGCCTGTCCACCCTCAGTCCTACTTCACCCTGGCTCTAAAACTGCTCTTGCCAGGATTCCCAGGAATTCTCAGGAATCTCTACATGGTCAAGTCCACAGGCCACTTCTCTTCCTTGATGGGTGAATAGTAACTGTAGGGAGATCCATCAACATACAGCACCCATCAGTTGGACTCACAGCTGCTTTGCCTGCATTAACTTTTTGAGTATGCCCAACATTTTGTTCCCTTTGACTAATGGGAAAACTGAGGCACAGAGGGAGGAGTGTCCAAGTTCACACAGCTCACCGACAGAGAAGGGACTTGAACTGAGGCAGGCTGACTTTGGGTGTCCACACCTCCTGTCTGCTGTGTGTGGGCCCCGGGTGGTGACTGGTAGCCCTGAAGCAGTCTGTGCCCCCAACTTTCTCCTCACAGCCCAACTTTCTCCTCACACGCTGCTTTTCATCTTCCAGCCACGCTCTCAAGTGTGTGATTCCTCAGGGCCCTGGCCAGATCTGCTCTCTCACCTGGGATACTTCAGCTCTTTGCACTTTTGCTTCTCATAAGTCATCCCAGGTGACTCACCTGGGAAACTTGGCACTCCAAGTTTCTCTCTGTTAACACCCATAGCCCTGTCATCACCATCATCAGCTCCTGAAATTCTACCTGGGTGACCTGGGAAGCACCTGACTTCCTCTTTCCATTTGCATGGCCTGCTGCTTTCCTGTGCCTCTGACACCAGCTCCCAGCTTCCCTGTGCTCCATTCCAATTGGATGACAGCAGCAGAATGATCTTAAAAATGTAAATGGGATCTCTTCACTCAGCAGCCTACAGCCCTCCAGGGTCTCCCAGTACAATGGGAATAAAAATCCAGCTCCTAGTGACTGGCCTAAAGGCCGCCTCCAGTGCTGTTCAGTCACCTTTCAATAAGCTATAACCTTGCTGCTCGTTCGGTTCCCCAAGCGTGCTCAGTTCTCTCTTCTTGTTCATGCGGTTTTCTCTGTTGAGAGTGATTGTTTCGCTTCATGCAGCTGGCTGGTGCCATCTTTCTTTGTCTCAACTCCAACATGGCTACTTCAGCTAGAACTTTTCTTGACTAATTTCAATAGTGGAAGCTAATGTGATCTTTGAACACTTTTCCTTGAGGGTTCGTTTTCACTTCCTCTCCATTTAACATTTTTCTGTATTACTTTTAAAGGTATTATTGATTTCATTTTTGAAAGGCAGAGTTACAGAGGGGGAGAGAGAGAGAAAGAAAGAGAGAGCGAGCGAGAGAGAGAGAGAGAGAGAGAGAGAGACCTTTCATTCACTGGTTTGCTCTTCAAATGACTGCAGTGGTAGGCGCTGGGCCAGACCAAGGAGAGGAACCAGGATCTTCATCTGTGTCTCCCATATGAGGGTGAGGGTGAGGGTGAGGGCCCGAGCACTTGGGCCATCTTCTGCTACTTTCCCAGGTGCATTAACAGGGAGCTGGGTCAGAAACAGCAGATATAACTTGAACTAGAAAGGATGCTGGTACAGCAGACGAGGGCTTAAGATGCTGTGCCACAGCGCCAGACCCTAAATTGCTACTTTAATTGTACCCATTTTATGTGGCATCATATGATGATTCCATGCATGGACTCAATGTGTGGCAATCAAATAAGGTAAGCTAGTATTTTTATCTCCTTAAACATCCCAAATTATGAAGATGAAATGATTTGGGCCAGTGTTGTGGTACAATAGGTTAAACTTCCTCCTGGAGTTCTAGCATCTGTTGCACAATTTCCAGTGCAGCTCCCTGCTAATGTGCCTAGGAAAGTAGTGGATGGTGGCTCAAGTTTTGGGCCCCACACCCACATGCAGCTTTGGCTTAGTTCAGCCCTGGCTCTGTAGCCATTTGGGAGAGTGAACCAGTGGATGGGAGATCTCTATCTACGCTGGTGCAATGGTTCAATTGAATAATCCTCTCTCTCTCTAACTCTGCCTTGTAACTAAGCAAATAAATATATTCTTTTTTTGAATAACGGCAGTGTGGGATTTCAATAAATGTATAGCGCCTGTACCAATCAACTCAATGTAATTAACATTGCCCTCTCCTTATCATTATTTCAAGCCTTCTATTCTATTTTAATTGCTATTATTATTATTATTATTATTATGGCATATTCTTAATCAACATATGAATGTGTTTCTTCCCTGGTTCCATTTGGGCTGAGACCCAGTAACTGCGCCCTCTCTCCATCTGTGTGCCAGGGGCAGACATAACCAGAGATGGCAGTCTTGGTGTCTTCCAGAAAGGCTGCCACAGGTTGCTGGGATGGAGCAAGGTGATGGAAGTCATCTCCAGGGCAAACACTAACTCCTTGGTTGCTGGTTTGTGAGGACTTGTAGGGGTCCTCAGGGGATGTCCAGGTCGGCCCAGCCACTGATGGAAGGCAGGTGAGGGTCCTGTAGTCTTGGTTTCTAGTGCATGTGCCTGTGACCTATTCAGGATGGGCCTCCTGACACCTGCCGATGTAGCGAACAGTCCTGTTCCCACCCGCGAGCCTGCTTCTTCCAGGATCCTTCAGCTTAGTTCTGTGTCCTCGAGCCATCCAGCCACTCTGCCAGTAACCCGTTTTTGCTATTTGCCTGTTTTCCTGTGTGTCCATGTCTACCTTCCCGAGTAAAATGTAGGATCCTTGAATGTGAAGCAGTATTTATTTGTTCACAAATGTGAGCTGTTTATTCACCTAGCACAATGCATGACATACAACCAATGCTTAATTGACATTTGCCAAGTACGTGAATGAAAATTACTTCCTCTGATGAGTTAGGCTTCACCCTATTTTTCTATGATGACATGCAACTCTGAACATTAAAGTTGTACTGACACTTGAATTTTTAAGGTTTTTAAGGCTTGTTTTTAAAGCGCTATTTATTTATTTATTTACTTGAAAGAGTTACAGAGAGGAGGAGAGAGAGAAACCTTCCGTCTGCCAGTTCACTTCCCAAATGGCTGCAATGATCAGGGCTGGGTTGAATTAAAGCCAAGAGCCAAGGTTCATCTGGGTCTCCCATGTGGGTCCAGGGGCCCAAGAACTTGGACCATCTTCTGCTGCTTTCCCTGGTGCATTCACAGGAAGCTGAATTGGGAGTGGAGCAGCCAGGTCTCAAATTGCTGACCATATGGGAAACCAGCTCTGTAGACAGAGGCTTAGCCTTCAACACAGATCCCCAGACGTGACAGTTCTGAGCAGATGGTTTTGTAGCGCGTGGTACACATCTTCCAAAGTGTGCCCTGAGACAGCTGCAGCAGCTTCTCCAGTGGTTGGGTGTTTCTTCAGGCCTGCATTGCGAATTCAGATCTGCTCCTGATCTCCTTCAGCTAAAAAGTATCTGGTTTCTGTTTCCCACTTAAGGGGAAAAGTCCAACCCTTCATCCTGCTCTTTAAAATTGGACACAGCCACATCTAAATGCCCTTCTATTTGCATTTCTTTCCTGGGATTTTCTACAAGAACACAAGCTTCTTTGTGAAATGTATTGGATGAAATAGTTTTCAAAGTTTATTTATTTGAAAGGCAGGGTCACAGAGACAAAGGGAAACACACACACACACACACACACACACCTGTGCTGGTTCACTTCCCAGATGGCACAAATGATCAGGAGGTTCATCTGGGTCTCCCACATGGATGACAAGGACTCAGTTTAGCAACCTTCCCCAGGCCATTAACAGGGAGCTGGATCATAAATGGAGCAACTGGGATATGAATTTATGCCACATGAGATGCTGGTGTCACAGAAGTTCAGAGTTACAGAGAAAGAGTGATCTTGGGGCAGCAGGACCTGCTCGGATGGGATGTGAGCGTCACAGGGGGTGGAGACTCACTGTACTACAACACTGGCACCTGGTCCCTGGGTGCCATCTTATCCTTCCTTCTGGGTACTACACAGTGTGATCCCTGTGCAAAGGCTTTTCTCTTGCTCCCCTCTGTGGTCCTCAATCCTCTTTTTTTTGGTTCCTGATAGCGTCACATTTGTAAAGCCAGCAGGAGTCCTATTGCTAGTTAAAACAGAAGATGAATTTTCCATGAACTTTTTGAAGCCCCTTGATCTATCATCAAGGCTTCCTTTGTCAGACTCTCATGCTTCAAAGAAGATGCTGCATTTGAATCATCTTTGTGTGTCTGAGCACCAACACAATGCCTGGCACACAACCAGCCCTAGAGAGAGAGAAATTTCCTGAATAGACCCAAAGCACAGAAATGGCTGCTCATTTTAAACAGGAGCTGCCTAATGGAGTATGTTATACAGCAGGAGAGCTGGGGTTAGGCACATTGGACTGGGGGTCCAGGCCCCACTCTTCTTTGATTCATTATGTCTCTTTGCACAAGATACTTAATCTTTCTGGAACTCAGTTTTGGTGGAAAGCAGAATAAGTCCCTAAAGTTGTGTTATGTGCTGATTTCTGGACTCTGTGGGCTCATAAAGGAAAGCGGATCAACACTGCAGATGGGTTTAGATCTTTAAGGGGAATTGGGTTTAGATCTTTCAGTAGGGGAATTGTCCTGGATTATCCAACAGACCCAAGGCGATCACAGGAGTCTGAGTGGAAAGGGAAATTGGCCATGTGCAAAGGATTTCGCTGGTTGATGCCATGGCGGCCCAGGATTCAGGAGGCAGGAAGCCTCTGGAAGCTGGGACAAGTGGGAAGTGAATTTTTCCCTGGAATTGCAGAAAGGAGGGCAGCCCTGCTGTCTTCTTGATTTAGCCCAGAGAGCCTATTTCAGACTCGTCATCCGCATCACTCCTTAGACTGTGTTGCTTGGAGCCACTATGTCAGTAGCTGCTGGTTAACCACAGCCACATACAATGAATGCAGTTTATGTCTTTGTACTAGATGTCTCATATCATTACAAAATATGTGTGAGTCTCATGATGCTTTGTAAGACAGAACACATGATGGATCAAGCAAAGTGCCCGACACATTGAAAGTATTTCATACATGTTCTTGTGTGAACACATGCATGTGCCTGAATCTGATAAACAAATGGGTTGTATGCTACTGAAGTCAATAATCTTATGATATTGAAATGAATTCATTAGGATGCAGTTCCCCTCTTGCTGTTGCAGTGTCTGATAAATATGCTCATTTCTAGTTTTATGTCTCTGATGCAAGATGATTTTCTCTCTTGCAGATTTTTGTTGAGCTTGGCTGCTGCATGTTAACTCTTTATTCTTCTGTTTTGTTGTTGAGAATTGACTATTTGAAAATACTTGAGGGGTGGACAGAGTGCCCATCTACTGATTCACTTTTCAAATGCTTGCAGTGGCCAGAGCCTGGGCTGAATACTTGAGAATTCAATCCAAGCCTCCTACTTGGAGACATCACTTGCTCCCTTCCAAGATCTGAACTTCTAGGAAGCTATTGTTAGGAGATGGAGCTGGGACTTGAACTCGAGTCCTTGATGTGTGTTCACAGTGCCAACCTCTAGGTGAAACACTTGCTTCTGGAATTGACAATTTTAACACTGGAGCTATCTTTAAAAAATTATTTACTTATTTGAAAGGCAGAGTTAGAGAGAGATGGAGAAGCAAAGATCTTCCATCTGCTGGTTTGTTCCCCACGTGATCACTGGCTGGGACTGGGAGAGGCAGAAGTCAGGAAACGGATTGCTCCTGATATTCCATGTGGGTGTAGGGATCCAAGTCATTGGGCCATCTTCTGCCACATTCCCAAGCTAGATTGGAAGGGGAGTAGCTAGGATTCGAACCTAAAATCCATTGGTGGTGTTGCAGACAGCAGCTAAATCCACACGCCCCAAAGCTGGTCTTTGAAATCATCTTAAGGGCAGAATTACGAACATTATCTCTTATAACAATGTCTCATCTTACTGTCATCAAGTTCCAAAACTGTATTCATTTTAGCCTGTTCTCAGTCTCTGTAAGGAAGGGTGGATGGCTCTAAATCAATAGGGAAATTTACACCAAATCAAGAGGCAGGAAAAATATCAATGATACACTGTTAAAGTGTGCTGGAAATGGGCCCACGTTGTGTTGTGACTGAGATCCTGTACTCTGGATGACCTTTCAGCGTGCTTAGGCGCTCCATGAAGACAGGTGGGAAAGGCATTTCTGACTGAGGGCTGGAGGAACTGCAATAGTTCATCTAAAGGTCATTAGACCTGGTCACGGCCTATCATGGCATGTCATGCTGTAACTTATATATTGTCACAGAGTTAAATAGGCTTTTGTTGCCACCCCTAGGGATCTGATCATAACGGAACTTCTAGTTTCTGCTGCCAGTTGCTGGACGAGCTCTGGCGGCAGGCCTTGTCATTCGTAGTCTCGATGGTTCCACCCACAGCCTCTCCTGAGTCACTCTGATGGAGTCTTCAGCCTCATTTAAAAGCTGGCTGATGGTAAGACATTCCTTTTATGTTTTAGCTCTGCACTTACACCCTCTTGTACATACACACACACCATTTTTGTAAAAACGCTCACTTTAATTGCGGTCATTTTTTCTTTCCTGAATGATCTTACTCATTTTTTCTTAATATAGATAATCCATATTAGTACAATCCATTGTACTAATTCTCACTGATTAATAATAGGTTATGTGATCTGTTTTCTAAATGATTTTAATCTTCTTTTAAAAAGTGATTATCATAAACGACTCTGCCCATTGTTCTCACCTGATAACAGATTATAACCTTCAGTTTATAAAATATTGCCTTATTTTATTATAAGCCTCAAGGCAGACTAATAATAGTTATAATAAAATAGAACACGGACTGCTGGTCTCAAAGCTCTAGCATGTAACTTTATTGTTCTAGTTTGGGAACTGTTGACAGTGGAGGTTCCTGGTAGATGATGTTTTCTTGAGTAAATACATATACTTTTCGCTTCCTGTAAGACGCCGTGCTTCGTGTGGGATCTGTGAGTGCCTGGGGTGCTCTCTCAGCCTTACATGTACCTCTCTTCAGGGCTGCCGTGTGTTCTGTTTGTCTCTCCAGTGTTCAGGCTGGGACTTGATGGCCATCATAGCAGTGTTCAGCGGTTGGACCTCCGGGGGGGATTAGAACATCAGTTCCCCTCAGGGGTGGGATTGGGACCTCTCCGACTCTTGCCCTTCCATCTGCCATCATGGGACGATACTGCCAGGATGCTCCAAAACATCTAAGTTTCAGTTAAGGCATGCATGCATTCCTAACTCCCCCTTCGCCAGGTTCCCTGGGTTGCCTCCTCTCCAGAGAGTGAGATGGTCTGAACTGATGGAGTCACAATGTCTCATGTGTGCACGTTTGGCCCAAGCCTGACACCAGGCGAGGACATTTCCAGACCTTCCCACGGTCTTGAAAGGGGCTTTGTGACGATGACATTAAAGTGAGACGGAACCTAACAGATGACACAGTGTGATCCCCAACTTGCCAAAGCTGGCTCTCACATCAAAGCGTTAGAATTCCAGAATCGAGGGACCCAGGTTGACGGTGCAGTAGGCTCAGCTTCTGCTTGTCATGACCCACACCCATGTCAGAGCTCGGGGCGAAGTCCTGGCTGCTCTAAGTTGAACTCAGCCTCCATCTTAAAGTGTCCAGGAAGGCAGGGACAGATGGCCCAAGTGCTTGGATTGTTGCTATTGAACATGGGAGATGTGGGTGGAGTTCCATGCTGCTGGCTTCTGCCCGCACCAGCCCTAACTGTTGCGACCATTTGGAGAGTGAATCAACGCATGGTAAAAAGTTCAATTCTGGGATCAAGACCTTGTGCACTGAAGGTTAGCCGAGTGATGATTTCTAATTGTATTCTTCACTTGCTAGGCAGAAAAGAGAGGGCCGAAACATTGCTGTACTTACCCACGATGAGCTGTTCATCCCAGAGAGTGGAGGCCCCCTTCTGAAGTGTTTCTGGTTTACTTTTACCCATTTGGAGGAAGGAAAGAGCTTCACTGTGGTCACTTACTAATGATAATCCCAAGAGAGGCCGAGAACACAACAGGTGTTCTGTGTTATCAGTCAGCTCTGTGAGCAGTAAGTCCTTATCTGCCTGTGCGTCTCAGTTTCCTTGTCTGTGTGACAGCCTTGGCTTGGTTGAGGTTTTGAAGGTCACCTGCAGCTTCAAGGACCTACCCTTGTAAAAGGACAGGATGAGGCTCCCTGATGAGGTGGGCGCCATTGTGAACACAACCAAGTAAGGAGACCCTCTGATCTTTTGAGACATGGAGGGGTTGGGCTAGGCCCTCTGTAAGGACATCCCAATCCCATAGCCCAGGAAAGTGAAAATGTGGGGAGAAATCTACCAGGAGGCACAAGACCAAGTCCCGCTTGGCCACACGGTGGCGATCTTGTTCCATGCTAAGGAAAATTGCTTTTACCCATCGTAGCAAAGTTTGAATGAACTAAGCTTATCGAAGAAAGATTTTCAAAAGGATACCTAAATAAAATCAGGTCAGCAGAAACCAGAATTATGAAGGAATGACAATAAACAGCAATGCCAAATAAAAGACGTAAACTCCCCATCACAAGGCAGTAAAACATGCAGGGGTGTGTGAGTTGTGCTTTAGGTATTATTTAAAGGAAAATAGGAAGAGGATTACATTGTAAAGTTATATTGTTTTTGGAAAATGTGATTTAAAAGATAGCGCTAGCACATTTAGAGTTTAACTCGTAGAGTTACCCAATACCTCAAGGCTGTGCTGGCGTATAATATCTAAAGTTTAACAGATCCGAATCAAATCAAGAAAGCCTCTCTTATTTGAATGTAAAGGAGATTAGAACACAGAGGAAGCTGGGTATGTTCATCAGATGTTGCAGATGTACTAATATGAGGTGCCGATGCTAGGGAATGCTGAGTGTGGTTCTTAGATTATGTCAAATATACCAATGCAAGATGTTAACAGTAGGGGAAACTGGGAACTTTTGGTACTACTGGACAATATTTGTTTTGTATAATTTCAAACTATTTTGTTTTTATTTTTATTTTTTGTTAAATATTTGCTTTTATTAAAAAGTCATATTTTATAGAGAGAAGGAGAGACAAAAAGATCTCACTCCCCAAGTGACTACAACGGCTAGAGCGGAGCTAATCTGAAACCAAGAACCAGGAACTTCTTCCAGGTCTCTTTCGTGGGTGCAGGGTAGGAAGGCTTTGGGCCATCCTCTGCTACTTTCTTCGGCTACAGGCAGGGGGCTGGATTGGAAATGGAGCAGCCAGGATATGAACCAGCGCTCATATGGGATGCTGGTACATGCAAGGTGAGGACTTAGGCACTAGGCTACTGCACCGAACATGAATTTCAAATTATTTTGAAATAAGAGGTTAAGACAAAATGAGGTGGGGCTTGGTGCAGTGGTTAAGATGCTGGCATCCAAATCAGAGGGATTCCCATCTCCAGTCCTGATCCCAGCTTCCTGCTCAGGCACACCCTGGGCACCTGCCGAGCACATGCTTCTGTTTGCAGATGCTGGCCTGATCCAGACCTGGCTCTGCTGCAGGCATGTGGGGAGTGAACCGGTAGGTTAGAGATCTCTGTCTCTCTACCTTACAAGTGAAATTAAATGATATATAAAGGAACATTTAAAGGGATTGCAATGTTTTTCCAGTCTTGCAATGATAAATAAAATGTGCCAATCAACAGATGTTGACATTTTTCATATTCTTATTTAAAGATGTATTTATTTATTTGAAAGTTGGAGAGAGAAACAGATCTTTCATCTGCTGTCTTACCCATCAGACGGCCACAACAACGGTCAGCATCGAGGCAGGCCGAAGCAGGAACCCAGAGCTCCATCCACGTCTCTCACTTGGGTACCGGGGCTCTAAGCCTTGGACCATCTTCTACGACTTCCCCAGGCCATTAGCAGGGAGTTGATTCAGACGTAGAGCATCCAGGCCTCAAATCAGTGCCCATATGTGATGCTGGCACTGTAAGCGCTGGCTTTATTTGATGTGCCATGTGGAACTTTGAGATCTTTCATGTTTCATAAGAGCATGGAGGATGTATTAGGTTGTCTAACTAACTGGGGCATTGTGGGTTGACTGCTGGATCCTGGCAGTTGTAAGTTCCGTTGCATTGAGCTGGAGTCTGTTTCTGTGGGAATGAAAGGACATCCAGAGAAATGCAGAGGACACCGGCTTCCTGATCATAGCACTGCCAGCCTCTGTCCCCAAGGCAGGTTAAGTTCAGATGAAACCATCAGCTCGTGGCCAGCACCCTAACTGGATGCTGCTTCATGCCCGGCTGCTCTACTTCCCACCCATTCCCCTAATACTGCACCTGGTAAAGTGGAAGAGGACAGCCCAAGTGCTTGGGTCAGCATCACCCATGTAGAAGACTCAGGTGGAGTTCCAGTCTCTTGGTTTTATCGTGGATCCTTTGTGGCCATTTGAGGAATGAACCAGTGGATGGAAGATCTCTCTCTAACTGTAACTCAGACTTTCAAAGAAATAAATCTTTTTTTTTTTTAAAGAATCATTTCTCCAACCATGCCCCAGTGAGCATGAAGGGAAACCCCTTGGGGTCTTGAGGAAGAGGATGGTGGGCATCAGCAAATTCACGCTCCCAAAGATTACAAATTTTTTCGGTGCTAAGAACCCATGTGGGAGGAGTCCACAGAGGAACCAGCACCTTACACTCTCTGAGGAGTTGGCGATTATTGCTTAACAGTCTCACACAGTAGCTCTGTGAGGAAGGTCAGTTTCATTAGTGCTGTGTTTATCCATGAAGAATGAAAGAGAAGCTGAGTGGCTCCCTCAACACTGAAAGCTCTCAAGCCAAATCAGATCGGGATTCAGGGAAGCTGTTTATGGAGGCAGCTGAAGTAGACCAATGGGAGCTGCCTCTTCTGGGGTCCTACATCCCTCATTTTGCCTTCTAAAAGCTGCCTAGACATAAACGACACTCTGACCTTGCACAGGGCCTTTGCTTGCCTCCCAGTGGCTCTTGCTGTACTTGTCTCTTCTATCTACCCACTACTGTGTACAATTTCAATGCCCCCCTTCACTTACTCATTAATTCGCTCAATGAGTTTGAGAACATAGTGTTCTTGGACAGGAGTAGAGAAGTGGAAAGAAGGGGCTGGCGCTGTGGTTGAGTGGGCTAGGTTGGCCCAGCTGTTCTGCTTTCAATTCAGCTCCATGCTACCCTGCCTGGGAAAGCAGCAGAAGATAACCCAAAGGTCTTTGGCACCTATCCTGGAAACTCAGGTGAACCTCTGGACTGCTGGCTCTGGCCTGTCCCAGTCCCAACCATTCTGGTCATTTGGGGAGGGAAACAGTAGATGGAAAACCTCTCTGTCTCGTCCTCTCTGTAACTCTGCCTTTCAGATAAATAACTCTTTATAAAGAAGCAATTGAAAAGGCCTGGTGCAATGGCTCAATGGCTTGATCCTCACCTTGCAAGTGCCAGGATCCCATATGGGCACTGGCTTGTGTCCCAGCTGCTTTATTTCCTGTGGGGAGCGGGGTACTGAAGCCGTTCCCAGGAATAGGAAAGGCGTTGCAGGATGGCGGCTGGCTCAGGGCCAGGAGGCGGGGTTGGTCTCGCCAGAAGGTAAACAGGAAGCCACACGGATAGGCTGATGCCCTCGCTGCGATTATGTCATTGCTACTGGCCTATCAGGTAGTGCCCAGTGGATCCACGGGGAGAAGTGTTTGGTGGAGAGCGGTATAAAAGCAGCCACTAAAAGCGGTGAGAGGGACAGAACGAGAACAGGGCAGCAGAGAGGGGTACAAAAGCCATATAGACCTACGGGAAGAATGGGGAGAAAAAGCAGAGAGGGGTACAAAAGCAGTATAGACCTACCGGGAGAAGAATGGGGAGAAAAAGCAGCAGAGAGAGGGCTAGAAAAGCAGCAGACAAAAGCTAAGACCTACAGGGAAAAAAAGCAGTGGAGGAAGTATAAAAGCAGCCACTTTTGGCAATAAGGAGTCCGGTTGTGGTTCCGGCTTTTCCCAGACCCTCAAGAGTGTGCCTCGTAGGTAGTGTCGCTGCTGATCGGCGACAATTTCCCATCCAGCTCCCTGCTTGTGGCCTGGGAAAGCAGTAGAGGACGGCCCAAAGCCTGTACCCACATGAGAGACTCGGAAGAATTTTTTTGGTTTCTGGCTTCACATCAGTTCAGTTCTGGCTGTTGCAGGCATTTGGTGAGTGAACCAGCGGATGTGTTATGGGGTGCGAGTGAGATCACACCAGACATGTCTAAGGTTTTATTAAGGAGTCTTTATTAACCAAGCTTGGTAATAACAGAACATACTAAAACAGCAGATCATAAGTCCAATCACAGCAGTTTACAGGGACCATGCTCAGGAGATTAACTGTCCTGGATCAGACAAGAGTCAAGGTGCCAGAGTAACAGAAACACCTGACTAGAAAGTGAGCCCCTGCTTCACGGGCCTTTTAAAGGGGTTTGTGAGGGGAGTGGTTACACAACAATGCAATACCGCCCCCTCTCAGTTGATAGGTGAATCACAGGTGGGCAGGAGCAAATACCTACGGGTTGTGAGTTAAGGAGTTAATTGGTGCTCATTGGGATGGGCAGGAACAGGAACTGGTCTTGTAGCTAAAAAGACTAATTGGACTCATCTGCATCCAACATCTGAATTAGGACGTGGGGGGACGGAGAGGTGAAGGAGCAATCACCACAATCCATTACAGATGGAAGATGTTTCTCTGTGAATCTGATCTGCCTTTCCATTAAAAAAATCTAAAAAAGAAGAAATAAGAAATGAAAAAAATAATCTCTGCAAAAGATTGTTGACTTGAAGAATTTTAATTTCATGATAGAGGCACACATAAACCACACCCTCACATACACTCCTAGTAGAGGCCACGAGGTTATGTTGGAGCCACCGTTCCTGATGCGATTCTGGGATTTGAGTGGAAGGGTCCCTGAGAGTGCCCAGGGAGTGGCAGAGACATGGAGGCTCCCTCAGCATCAGTGTTTCACGTGGAGCCTATCGTGATAAGCTCTTATTCTGCAGTGTTTTAATTATTTGTATGAATGTCTTCCTTTTCCGTAGTACTAGATGCAACTGGAAAATGAGACTGGCTTTTGCGGCCCGTAGCATATTGTAAGAAATAACAGCACAAATAAGTGTGCTAGGTGCCTTGTCTGTGTAGCGTGTTTTGTTGCTGACCCTGTTTCACAGTGGAGGAAAGAGAAGTAGCTGGCCTAGCTACGTAGTAAGAAGCTTCATGCTAAGCACAGAGGGCCAAGTGATGAGGAAAGCAGGGCAGGTACTTTCCACAGGTGGCTTACAGTTCACTGGGGAAGGCAGGTGTTGATCAAATCCTAACTGTATACCAATATTTCATCCCAACGTATGTGAAAGTCGCTAAAGGAAAAACAAAAGGCACAAGATGGGAGAAGCAAGTGCAGCATGATTTGATCTGACCACAGGACAGACATGGAAGGAAAGCCAAGGTCAGGGCAAACTGGAGGCTCCAATGTGTGGACTGAATGTTGAGTAAGCTAAAGGGAACAGCAGGTGCCAGGACCTAACGCAGGAAGAGACGGGCGCACTTGAGAATATGAAATCAGAAGTGCTCTGTTGGGTAACAGGAGGAAGTAGGTAGTTTTTTTTTTAAATTATTTATTATTTAACTTCATTAATTACATTGTATTATGTGACACAGTTACATAGATACTTGGGTTCTCCCACCCCTCCCCAAACCCTCCCACCATGGTGCATTCCTCCACCTTGTTGCATAACCACAGCTCAAGTTCAGTTGAGATTCCCCCATTGCAAGTGTATACCAAACATAGAGTCCAGCATCTTATTGTCCAGTCAAGTTCAACGGCTTCTTAGGTATACCCTCTCTGGTCTGAAGACAGAGCCAGCAGAGTATCATCCCAGTCAATTGAAAGCTCCAACATACCATCAGCAAAAATTTACATCATTATGGAATTAATTGACATAGTAATGAGTAACCAATATGTTAAAAGTAAATGCGAGTTCCCAGCCACCTTCTGTGACCACCTCACCTATACTTCAATTTAGTTTATACACAACATATAATATTCAAAACATAACATGTTATACACAACATCATATCATCTTAAATTAAGGCAAACATGTGGTATTTAACCTTTTGTGATTGGCTCATTTCCCTTAGCATTATGGTTTCCAGTTTGGCCCATTGGGCCACAAAGAACTGCATTTTGTTTTTTTTAATAGCTGAGTAGTATTCCATGGAGTAGATGAACCATAGCTTTCTTATCCAATCCTCTGCTGATGGGCATTTTGGTTGCTTCCATGTTTTTGCAATTACTAATTGTGCTGCTATGAACATAGGAGTGCATGTTGGTTTCTCATAAAAAAAGTGTTCTGGATATATTCCTAGGAGTGCTATTGCTGGATCATACGGTATGTTGAATTTGAGTTGTTTGAATATTCTCCATACTGATTTCCATAGAGGCTGTACCAGCCTGCAGCCCCACCAGCAGTGGAGTAGGGTTCCCTTTTCCCTGCAACCTCGCCAACAAGTGTTGTTGGTGCTTTTATTCATGTGGGCCAGTCTTACTGGCGTTAGGTGGTACCTCATTGATGTTTTAATTTGGATTTCCCTTATTGCCAGGGAACTTGAGCATTTTTTCATATGTTTATTTGCCATTTGGCTTTGTTCCTTTGTGAAGTGTCTGCCCATTTCCCGTGCCCATTTCTTGAGTGGCTTGTTTGTTTTGACATTTTGGTTGTTTTGTAGCTCTTTGTATATTCTGGAGACTAGCCCTTTATCACCTATGTCGTGTGCGAAGATCTTCTCCCATTCTGTGGGTTGCTTTTTTACTTTGTTGATTGTTTCTCTAGCTGTACAGAAGCTTCTTAGTTTGATGAGGTCCCAATTGTTTATTTTGGTCTTGATTTCTACTGCATTTGGAGTCTTTTTTAGGAAGTGAGGGCCTACCCCTAAGTGTTCCAGTGTGTTTCCAACATTTTCTTCTAAAAGTTTGAAGGTTTCTGGATGTAGGTTTAGATCTGTTATCCATTTAGATCTGATCTTAGTGTATGGTGAGAGATGTGGATCTATTTTTTTGTTTCTGCAGGCTATTAACCAGTTGTCCCAACAGCATTTATTGAACACACCTTCCCATTTGCCTGGATTGTCGTTTGTCTTTTTGTCAAAGATTATTTGGCTGTATCTGTGTGGGTTTCCTTCTGGTGTTTCTATTCTGCTCCATTGATCTTCCTCTCTATCTTTGTGCCAGTACCACGCTGTTTTGATAACCACTGCCCTATAGTATGTCCAGAGGTCCGGAACTGTGATTCCCCCTGCTAACTTCCTGTTCTTCAGGATGGTTTTTTTTTTTTTAAAGATTTATTTTATTTTTATTACAAAGTCAGATATACTGAGAGGAGGAGAGATAAAGAGGAAGTGGAGCTGCCGGGATTAGAACCAGCGGCCATATGGGATCAAGGCAAGGACCTTAGCCACTAGGCCACGCTGCCAAGCCCCAAGTAGGTAGTTTTTTCATGTCCTGGTGAGTAGCATAGAGTCAGATTTAAGTAAATAATGCCTTGATCAGAAGAAAAGACAGTTTGGACGCAGTGGGGAGAACCTTCTGAAGAGAAACTTGGCAAAGGAAACACTTTGGGAATGTTACGGTAACTCTGGAGCAGTTGTTGACGCCCAAGAGGTGACAGTAGAGGTGGTGAGAAATGGAGAAGTTTATGCAACATTTAGAAATCCAAATGCACTGTTTTTGGTGATAGGAAGAGGTGGGATGGGGTTGGAGAAACCAAGGTCAAGGTTGGCCCCCAGTTTGCTGGATTGGACAAGTGAATAACTGGGGAGGCATTCAGGCTACACCCAGGACCCTGGAGGAAGAAGGGTCCCTGGATAAGTGATGGAGGCACAATTTAAAACTATTTCTCATTAAAATGTGCTCTTTCTCCCTGGCATGAATGTGCTTTTGGAAATCATATGCTAACAGGTGATTCTAGCTTAGTCACTGTCATCGCTTGCGTCATCACCACTGCCATATCCCCTTGTGTTGCCTAATTGATTGGTAACATCAGTGGTTCGATGCCCATTCTGGCAGGAAGCTGATGGTGGTCCTGTGTCAGAGAAGCACCTGGAATCTCTCAGAGCTTACTCTTCACTTTGGATCCCGCCCCCAAAATTGCCATCTCCTTGGAGTGACTTGTCTAACATTGTCTCCTTTTCCTCATCAGAAAGATGGGGACCATAAAGGTCTCTTCTCTAGGAAGATCAGAGCTGCTTCGGCCCCTCAGGACACCTTTGTATGAATTAGGAAAAGATTCTTGTTTCCCAAAGAAAAAAAAAAAACGTGACGTTAGTACGGTATATATTTATCATTAATTACAATTATACAAACAAAATCATTTTGAATAAATAAAATAAATCAAATTATTAAACAGTTTACAGTTTGAATTTTTAATCACAATAATTAGAAAATCAAATTTGGAAATAATAGATATGTAATAAGCCCAAACTTTTTATAGCAGTTAATTATGAAATTTTCATAGCAACAAATAAATAAATGCTTCAATGTAATTAGGAGATTGTTACGTAGTAATCTCTAATTTATGTCAATTTAAGTCTTGCCTTGTGCCTTATTAATACTAAATTAATATTATCTATTACCTACTTCTTTGTGTCATAATCGAAGTGGCTGATATTGAAAATGGGATGCTGTAGTCTCACTCGGGTACAGAAACAGGAGGACCAGAACTGCTGTGAACTGACACTGAGATTATAACAGGAGGGCTCAAATCAACACACCACTGAGATACGCAGCTCCTTACTTAGTGACACAGATGAAACGGCACTTCAGAAAACTTGTGGGAAAATGGAAGTAAAAGATAAATTTCAAGGGTTTTTGAAATTCATGTAATACACATTTTGTATGAAGGTTCCCTTGAATTTTCAATGTCGTTAGGTCATCTACATGTTTCTAAAAGTATTTATTCATTTATTAGAAAGACCGGGTGATAGAGAAAGATTTTTCATTTACTGATACAAATTCTTGGGCTGTCATCTGTTGCCTTCCCAGGCACATTAGCAGCAAGTGGGATTGGAAACAGAGCAGCTGGGATTAGCATCAGCCCTCTGATATGGGATGGTACTGTCGCACGTGTGTCTTAGTCTGCTTTGCCTGAATACCGGCCCCTGCTCGAGGTCTTATAATAGATGTTGTTTCTTTGGGAGTCTAGGCAGAAAATGGTAGATGTCAATTCCATGGGGAAAAGATGCTTTCCTGCCACCTGCTATAAAACTACCTTAATACATTCTCACTCATCTTTGAAATTAGTGAAGTTATGATAAACATACGGGAAACTGTAGAGACGGATATGACATGAAAGCCTTCTGATGTGTGTCAGTCCTGTGCAGCACACAACCCAGCCACTGTATATATCAGTTCTGGAAGGATTGCAAGAGACAGTTCTGTAAAGCACTTAGCATTCACTGGGCTGACATTCACCGAGTAACCACGAAGCTCTAGCTTTAAATTAAATTTGAAGTTATTAAGCATACATTATAATGGAGGTACTTTAGGGTTAAAATACCTGGACTCAATCCCTAGTTTCCCTTCTGTTTAGAACCAAATGGAAATTGTCATTGAGGAGAAAGTGGCTGAAGATGAATGCTCAGTTGAATTACATTGGAACATTCTTGGTTTACTCCATTCTCCATTCTCCATACTCCATTCACTAGCACCAAACTGCAATAGGTATAACAATAATCATTTGATGTATATGTCTTGTCATTAATAAGCTGAAGTTGATTCATCTCAGATTCACTATGGAAGAAATTCCAGATTCCATTTGCCTTAATGTTTTTCTTTGTTTGGCAGCAACAGACTGGGAAAGGAGCTCCAATGCTGGGTGCGGAAATGTGACGGAATAACTGGCATGCAAGGAAAAGAAGTGAGAACCATTCACTGCTCAGAGCGAAGCTTACTTAAAGATGAGGTAAGATAGGATTTTACAGTATGATTTTGTACAAGTTATAAAGAAATGAAAGAATGAAAGTATTTCCATCTCAGAGAAGGTGGTATTTGGCCAAAGTGCTGGCACTAATATGGGAAAGACATGACAGGTGAGTGTAAGGACGCAGCACGACAAGATGGAGAAAGGTCGGGAGGATGGGTGTGGTGAGCTGTGTGACTGAGCCAGGTGACAACTGAGAGCTGAAATTCAAGGTTGAGAGCATTCAAACGGGATAGAATGCACTGACTGTCGAAGTGCCAACATTGCATATGGGTACCAGTTTTCAGCTGCTCTGCATCTGATCCAGCTCTCTGCTTTATGGACTGGCAAAGCAGCCCAGGATGGCCTGAAACCCTGGGACTGCACCCACGTGGGAGATCCAGAAGAAGCTCCTTGCTCCTGGCTTCGGACAGGCCCAGCTCTGGCCATTGTGGCCATTTGGGGACGTGAACCAGTGAATGGGAGATCTTTCTTTCTCCTTAATCTCTGTAAGATCTGGTTCCCCAAGAAAAATAAATGAATCTAAAATAATAATAATAATAATAATAATAATAATAATAATAATAAAAAGCTTACGGGGCCTGTGTCGTAGTGATTTAAGTCATTGCCTTTGATGCCTGCCTCCCCTATGGGTCCTGGCTCCTGTCCCAGCTGCTTCACTTCCCACTCAGCCCTTTGCTAATGGCCGGGGAAAGCAACAAAGGATGGTCCGAGGACTGGCCTCTGCCACTGATGTGGGAGATCTGGAAGCAGCTCCTGGCTCCCAGCTTAGGAGCAGCCCAGCGCTGGCCGACGCGGCCAGCGGATGGAAGATCCTTATCTCTTCCTCTCTGTAATTCTGCCTTTCAAATAAATAAATAGAACTTAAAATATACCCAGCTTGCAGTTTGACTTTGTGAAGAAAGAAGAGGTAGGTTTATAATTTAAAACCCATGTTTGAGCTGAGAAGCCCATTAGAGATGTGTTTCATCACAGCCTGGAGAGACACCTGACCTCAGTCATTTAAGGATGTCTGTCTCTCTTTTCATTTGTCAGTCTATTAGCAGATCTCATGGCTGTCAGACGGCCTGGGCACAGCAGCGCCCCACTCCTTACCCACGAGCCAGAAGCAAGCTGACCGGATGTGGCTATATGAGTAACCACACATATGCCCCTGCCTTCCTCCTCTGGGTTAGCTGCAATGCCTGAGCTGCTTCCCCTGGCTGCTAACCCCAGCCAGCACCAGTTTCAGCACTACCGCCTGGCATCTGGGTTTGGGTGTTTGGGTTCCTGCCCGTGTGAATGCCGCAGGCACTGCAGCTTCCTTGCAGTATGCATAGCCAGGCTCACTTCCTGCTTGCTGGCTGAGTCCTTCTTCTCTCGGTTGGGATTGTGAATTGCTTTGAAGTTTTGTTCTCTTATCGCAGATTTGCCTCCTGTGCTTTCTGCTTTTTCCTTTCTTAGTACCCCAACAGGTCCCATGACCATTTTCTCCCTGAAAATCCTGGGGAGCAGCCTTGAGATCAGGTGCATTCCACTGCTTGACTCAGTGTCTGATTTGACCTGAATCAGAGGTTAGCCTTGTGCTAGGGAGGTGTTGTGATGTGCACTGCAGGTGTAATTTGATGGCATCAGACTGCCAGGCCCACCCTGCCAGACTACCCCGTCTGTGCTTCTCTCACCTGTTTGCCAGAGCTGGGACCTTCCCTGATGGTAGAACACACATTTCATGGAGCAAGGAAGCTCTTGGAGAACTCCCGGGGGTCTGGCCCAGGCAAGGACAGAGCCAGAGACTTCCTGTTTGTGGGGTGAGAGAGCCTTCCGCTTTGCCCGGGTTTATGCTCATTGTCCTAGCATGGCTGTTTATGGTACCCTAGTCATTATCCTGAGTTGGAAGAACCATTGTGTGATAACCCTTCCCTGTCTCACCAGAAAACCGGGGACACACCTGACAGCCTTTTCTTACTATGCTGTCAAGAAGATCAATGTGGTTTCCTGTGGTTATGGAAGTCCTATTTATTTATTTAGGGAAATAAGAGAGATAGGCATCAGGCTCACATCCATTGATCCTAGTGGCTGGGGCAGGGCTGGAGCCTGGACGGGGGACTCAACTACTGCAACCACGCCCAGTTGTCTCCCAGGGTCTTCCTTAGCAGGAAGTTGGAACCAGAAGCCCGAGCTGGGACATGAACCCCGTCCCTCGGTGTGTGATATGGGTGCCCAGAGCAGCGGCTTCACTGCTTTTAAAACAATTTAAAGACAACTGGTCCTGGCTGCGTGTGGTAATGGCATTATTTTTGCTGCTATTATCTATTTTGGTGTTTAGACTTATTAGTTCAATTCCATTTTCTTGTATAGGCTTTAGGCTCATTGGGGTCATGAAACAACTTATCTCCAGGTTAGGGAGGTGTTATTATATATACACGGTTCCATTAGCAGTAAAAAATCCCGATAAAACCAAAAACCAAAAAAAAAAAAAAAGCCACACCAAAAACTCAGTTTTTCAAGTTAACACTTCATTTAAAAACACAATTGATTTTTACAAACTAGAACTATGCTACCATTGTAATTTTGTCCCTGCTCTTCTTGCTGTATTTCTAAATGATAAGAAGGAAAAAGAGATACAGATAAAATTTTAAGCAAAGGAGAAGCAATAAAGCACTCATTACAGTAATCACATGAATAAGGGAGCAGAGAATACCCAGCCCTGTGTGGGTGTGCAGATGCATAATTTCCATGGAATTTCATAAATGCGCATGTACTAAGTGTACATTTTTACATGCCCATTAATATCGACACGGACAAATATTCTCAATGAGGAAGAAAGAAAACTGAAGTTGAGTAACCAGTAACACAGTGAACTGAATGCCAAATAACTGGGCATTTCCTGTGATAGAAGCAGCAACTTTATTTTGTTTTTAGCAGACCAGATAAGGGATCACGTCTGTAATTAAGCTCTGGTGTGACTGTGTTGCTCCAAGTGCTTGCCTGCAGCAGAGTCTTGTGCTTATGCAAGTAGGATTGGTTCTCTTACTTTTGATTCTGGAATGACCTGGTCGTTTCTGAAGCAGGGAGAGAATGTGCTGCTCTTGAGGTAGTTGGTATGTTGTTTAAGACCCGACAATATTATTATTTTTTAAGGATTTATTTATTTTTATTGCAAAGTCAGATATACAGAGAGGAGGAGAGACAGAGAGGAAGATCTTCCATCCTATGATTCACTCCCCAAGTGACTGCAACGGCCAGAGCTGAGCAGACCCAAAGCCAGGAGTCAGGAGCCTCCTCCAGGTCTCCCACACGGGTGCAGGGTCTCAAGGCTTTGGGCCATGATCAACTGCTTTCCTGGGCCACAAGCAGGGAGCTGCATGGGAAATGGAGCAGCTGGGATAACTTGTCCATATGGGATCCCAGCACGTGCAAAGCTGGGATTTAGCCACTAGGTTACTGTGCCAGGCCCAGGAATGCTTTTTTAATGATACCTTAGAGACCCCGGTGTGGGGAAGAGTGTTCCGAGGGTGTGACTTGAGTGGTTTTGATAGTTCTGAGAAGTTGTTGGTTTCATTGCTCCAGGGTCTATTGGTTGACAAAGTCCATTGTAGTGCATACACAGACCCAGGAATATGTTGTAAAGCGGGGCCAGGAGAGTTGCCCATCCTACTCTGCTTTCCATCCGCTGACAAGGCAGCTGACATCCCCATTGGCCTAGATGAGCTGGTTGTCATATCCCTGTGTGTATCTGGGCACGTTTTCCCTGGACAGGCATCAGTAACTGAGTAGGCCCAGTCCCAATACATGCACTTCAAGGTTGAACCACACATCCTGTTTTCTTCCTGTAGCCAGGGTTTGAGCCCAGAAGTCCTGTTGGGGAGTCCACAAGAAACCTTGCCTAGGGTGGCTTCAGACTTGACTCTGTGTGTGCCAACCAGTTCAGGGTCAGGTTCAGTCTGTCACCTGCACCAGCCAATGCACATATTGGTAGATATGGCCGCCTGGTCATTTCCATTCCAGCCCCATAGCTTACTCAGACTGAGAGGTGCTGAGGCCCAGCCCAGCTAGCCTGCTTCACATTTGCTTCTCACATGTATAAGCAGGTGCCATAGCCTAGCGGGGGGCCATCCCCAAACCAGCCCCCGAGGCATGCCCCCAGCCCCAGCTTCTGTGAGTGCCAGTGGACTGTGGGCAATGCTGTTTGGCCGAGCCCAGGTCTCCCATGTGGGTGGGAACCTTGGCCTGACCCAGACATGCCTTCAGGTTTCCCCTCTAAACCACTCCATCTCAGCTACCTCGTTTACTTGTGGGTGTGGTGGCCTAGTCTGTGGAAGCCACCAGAATTCATTCCTTTCCTGTAAAACATTCCCGCAGTCATTTCCGCTCCAATATGTTCCCAGACCACCTTCCCAGGGCAATCTGCAGCACCGCTTTCCTGGGGTCTGCCTGTTTTGTCCCGCAGTGGAACTTTGCCTAGGTACAAGGCAATCTAGGCAATTGCCCACAGCTGGGGGTTAATTCTCTTTCAGTGGAACATTCTACAAAGCAGAAATGGAAATTTCCATAATGGAAAATCAAAAGTGTGTAGGATTCTTAAAGGGGAGTACAGTTTTTACAGATACGGGCGGGGGGAGGTTGGTTATTCCTAACTAGAGTACTTTATCTGGCTGTTCTTTGTTTAAAAAAATGTAAAGATTTATTTATTGATTTTTAAAATAGAAATGCAGTGTTAAAAGAAAAAAGGAGAGAGAGAAGAAGTATCTTCACCCACTGGTTCACTTTCCAAGTAGCCACAGTGATTGGAGCTGAGGCCATCAGAAGCCAGGAGCCAGGAAGGTCTTACAGGTCTCCCATGTGGGTGGAGGTGCCAAGCACTTGAGTCTTTCTCCCCTGCTTTCCTAGGCTGTTACCAGGGAGCCGGATTGGAAATGAAGTAGCTGGGACATGAACTGGCACCCTACGGTTTGTCGATACTGCAGGTGGAGGAGCAGGATACTACACCATGGTGTTGGCCCCATATTTATTTTTTCTTAATGTGGATAAATTTTTTATGTATTAGCATGTCTCAGAAGCTGCAAACTGGTAGCCTATGCTTGGCCTGAGGCACTAAAAAACAAAGAATTAAGAAATTTTGCATATTAAAATGGATTTAGGGCATCTCTCTTTTTTTTTTTAAAGATTTATTCACTTTATTACAGTCAGATATACAGAGAGGACGAGAGACAGAGAGGAAAATCTTCCGTCCAATGATTTACTCCCCAAGTGAGCCGCAACGGCCGGTGCGCGCCGATCCGAAGCTGGGAATCTGGAACCTCCTCCAGGTCTCCCACGCGGGTGCAGGGTGACAAGTCTTTGGGCCGTCCTCGACTGCTTTCCCAGGCCACAAGCAGGGAGCTGGATGGGGAGTGGAGCTGCCGGGATTAGAACCGGCGCCCACATGGGATCCCGGGGGTGTTCAAGGTGAGGACTTAAGCCACTAGGCCATGCCGCTGGGCCCTAGGGCATCTCTTAAATTTGAGGAGGAAAGGCAGTGGTGTGATGTACTTACTGGGCAAAGCTGCTTCTCGTGGTGTCAGTATTTCATATAAAAAATGCCAGTTCAAGGCCTGAGTGCTTCCCTTCCAGTCCAGCTCCCTGCCTGCCAATGAACTGGGAAAGCAGTGGGACGTGCCCAGTGCTCTGACCTGGATGAAACTCCTGGCTCCTGGCTGTGGCTTGGCCCAGCTCCAACCATTGTGGCTGTTTGAGGGGCTGAACCAGGGGGTGGAGGAACTTGCTCTTCCTTGCTGTAATTTTTCTTTTCAAACAAACTAATCTTTCTAAAAAAATAAAACTCTTGGGATATTTCACTTGCTCTAAAGCTTATCAGGGAAGCTGTGTGTGTGTGTGTGTGTGTGTGTGTGTGTGTGTGCTTCCTAATGAAACCCTCAAGGGACCAGGGTACTGCTATCCTGCCTGTGGCACTCACCCAACAAACTGATGTTAGAGTTTATAACTTTCAAATCTGTATGTTTGGTCATTGCACAAGTTATCAAGACCTGGGATATATAAAACCCTGTTGGAGGAGCTAAGCCGAGACATGTGCAGGTCTGTCGGCTAAGGGATCTCGTAGGATGCCAGACACGGAGAGGAGCAAAGGGGAGCCTTGATGAGCAGCTGAGCTCAGAGGTGCGGTGCCAGTGGGGACTTCAGGACAATCACAGAGAAGGGAATGAAGCAGATATGTACTTTGGTGCCTAAACGTTGTTTAATATGCGTTTTTCGGTGAGTTTTTGAAGCTCCCTTCTGTTTCTTCCCTGCTATTCAGATGAGATCGGGCCCGTTCAGGGTGGTATGGCCGTAGACCTTCCCTGATATTTATGGTGCATATTATTAGCCTATCAGAGGCTCATTGCAGCCCACGGAAAAAAGTGTGAAATACCCTGCAGCCATTGTTTATGTGGAGAGAAAAAAAAAGTTTTGAATGCTAAGCATTACCTTCTCAAGAACTGATTCTGGGGCGCTGCTGGGAAATGGTGGCCTGTGATGATTTCCTGTTGAACACATCTGTTTACAAGTATATATTAGTAAGTAGAGGAACTAGACTAAGAGCGTCAGAGAGCTTCTGATTCATCCTCACAGGGAAAATGAGAACTGCGCTGCAGACTTCATCCATGCCCTAAAGTGTGGTCACCGTGGCAAGCAGGAACAATGAATAAACACGAGTTGTCCTAAGGATGATTGCTTAATATGCTCATGTATTCCTTGTGGGTTTACCTCTAAATGTGGCAGGGCTGGAGACTGTCCTAAATCCTTGTCTCCCCATGCAGGCACTAGTGTCAGGTCGGCTGGATCACCTGCTCTCTGACGCCTCTTCTACACTGTACTCACATGAGCTTTCCAAAACACCAGTTGGACTTCATTTTTCAAAGCCCCCCCAAGTCCTCTTGAGCAATCAACTCGTTGTGACATCTACAAATCCTCACTAGATCTGTGGGCCAGCTCTCATCTTTGTCCATTCTTTTAACCCCACCCAACTTTTGCTGAGGCACTCTGCCCATTCAGATCTAAGCTCCAACGTTTCTTCTTGACCTGTCTCTACCCCAGTCACACAATCCCCTGGAGATTACTGTTTTGGGGCCGGTGTGGTGGCTCAGTGGCTAAGTCCTTTCTTTGCACGCACCAGGACCCTACATGGGCACTGGTTCGTGTCCTGGCTGCTCTGCTTCCCATCCAGCCCCCTGTTTGTGGCCTGGGAGGACAGCAGATGCCCCTAGTCTGGGCCCTGCAGTTGTGTGGCAGACCTGGATGAGGCTCCTGGCTCCCGGCTTCAGTTTGGCTCTGCTCCGGCCATTGCTGCCACTTGGAAAGCGAACCAGCAGATGGAAGATTTTTCTTTCTGTATTTCCTCTCTGTAGATCTGCCTTTCCAATAAAAACAAATAAATCTTAAAAAAAAAAAACCTGCCACATTTTCTGTTTTATATTTGTAGGTAGCACCTCTGCTTTTCCTTCTTGGCAGTTATCATAGTTTGTAATCACACTTTATAAAAAGGATTAATTTATCTCCTGTTGTGGACAAATTTCCTAGTATCTGGCATACTGAAGAACACAGAATACATGTGGATGAAGAGGGGAATGGCAGAAGGCAGAATTCTTATGTACTTTGTGTAGAATCTGCATTTCTGGAGATTAAAAATGTATATGTGTGTTATTATTTTATTTGTAAATATTTATGGACTGTGGTGCAGTAGCTTAACCCACATATTTACAGTATAGTCAAATTGATTTAAAATTTCTGCTTCTGTAAACACTGAACATTTGTTTGGATTAACAATGATTATCTGGATCGCCATAAGAGTGTGTGGCTCTTCACTCAATTCTGTGACCACCCAGGATGCGAACCTCTATTGTGCGCCTTGGCCCGCACAGCTAGCCTTCTGGCATCTCAGAGTCCTTCGGCAAAGGGTCTGTCGGTGTCATTAACGGTGCCCTAAGCTGTGCCTAAAAGTGCAGGGGAAAAGCTTCACCGACTTCAGAAGACATTTTCCACTTCGGGT
Organism: Ochotona princeps; assembly: GCF_030435755.1. Classification (NCBI taxonomy): domain Eukaryota; kingdom Metazoa; phylum Chordata; class Mammalia; order Lagomorpha; family Ochotonidae; genus Ochotona; species Ochotona princeps. The sequence continues at coordinate 10,301,374 of NC_080832.1, read as the reverse complement.
TGGTCAGTGGATCAGGGTGGCTGGCCTGGTTTAGGCTAACTGCGTTCCATCTGCAGGACCATTTTAATGGTCACCGTTTGGTCCTCTTTCCTCCTATAACCTCATTAAACTTCAGAGGCTCCACCTTAAGGAACCTGGGGCCACCGAGCGAGGTTCCTGGCAGTGCATTCAACAACAAAATGTATTCCAGTGGATCATGTTATTTCTCAGTACCTCTTTTATCTAAGACTGCAAACAAAAGGTTCCTATATAATAAAGGAATAGCTGAAAATAGAGATTAAGATGTATATATTTGTAATTGACACTGTTCTCAAGAATTATTTGTTAAGTATCTATGATGATGGCAAAGTTGCCTTCTAATTCTAAGAGAAATTTTGCTATTCTCCTTTTATATAAGTCATCTTGATTTCTGATTCTGTGGCCCTAATTTTTATTGGAGTCTGAGATTAAACTCTGCTCAATGGAAGAAGACAGTAATACCCATTTCTACTAGCACAAGCTAAGAAAACAGTCTTGCTAAATAAATGAAATATTTGTATGCACTTCAGAACAAGATATTAATATTTTTATTTTTTTACAAGTTAAAGGTTGTAATAGTATCACACTAGCTCTCTAAAAACTTACTTCAGTTCTGAACAAAGCAGCAATAACGAAAATCTAATTATTCTAAACAGAAGAAATTTGATAATACACATGGCAACCTTCAAGCATTCCATTACTATGAGCAACTCTTTAAAATTCTATTTAAAATATGTTTTTCAGTTCGATATATTTTTAAAAAGGACACGGAGTGTTGTTTATCTAATGGGCTTCCTGACAATTTCAAATGAAGTACGACTCTATGCCACAATTTTAGATGCATTTATTTAAATGCACCATAGTTAATATGCAACTTGGAAATCTCTGGGCTAACATGACAACACATTTGTCTAGCTCTGATTTGCTCTTCTGAAGCCTGGCCATACTTCTTTGTCTTGCTTTTCTGGCTCTCAGGGAACAGATGAAAAATTCCCCAGGTCTGGATATTCTTCTCTGCAATTGAAACTCTTCAGAAACTTTCTTTTGTAGTTGCAGGCTTTCAAGCACAAGGAGATAAATGTTTAATCTTTGAATGTTATTGTCTGGTGTCTCTTTCTGTTTATCTTTACCTTAAAAGGGGGTGCCCCTTCAAGGAAAAATGTTTTAAATTTATGAGTAGGTAGAACTTATTCACAAAACCAAAAACAAACAAATTAAGTAGAAAGAGTCTTACAGGCCCCTTGCAGGGTCATTGCAATGATCACCAGAATTTCTCAGTCTTGGCTCATTTTTGTTGTTGTTGTTGTTGTTGTTGTTTACTTATTTTGCAGAGAAAGAGAGAAACACTCTTGTATGCCGTAATTTACTCTCCAAATGCCTGCAGCAGCCAGGGCTGGACCAAGCTGAAGTCATGTCTAGGAATTCAGCTTGGGTCTCCCCCCACATGGGATCTAAGTAGTTGAGCTGTCGGTTGTTGCCTCCCAGTGTGAACATTGGTAGGTTCTAGAATCAGCAGTGGAGCTGGATCTCAAACATAGGGACTCTGATTTTGTATGCCTGCATCCCAAGTGGTATCATTTTTACTTAAGACATTTATTTACTTGGAAAGTCATAGTTATAGAGATGGGTGGTTTACTCCCCAAATGGCTGCCATGACCAGAGCTGGGCCAATCTGAAGCTGGGAGCTTGGAGCTTCTTCTGGGTCTCACAGAAGGGGGAACAATGACTTGTGCTATCCTCTGCTGCTTTCCCAGGCCATAAACAAGGAGCTGGATGAGGAAGTGGAGTAGCTGGGGTATAAACTGGCAGCCACATGGAAGGCTGGCACCAGCAGGTGGGGCATTAGCCTAACCTACTGTACAGTCCCCAACCAAGTGGTACTTTAACTTCTAGGACAAACACTGGCCCCTCAGCATTGGTTTTGGCTGTTTAAAGTAGGGTATGATGTTTTCTCTATCCTAGTCCACAGTCTTCAAGTCTTAATTTTTAACCCAGCTAACACTTCACTTCTTCAACAACATCCTAAATTAAAGAAACTAAAATGTCTCCACTAGAATGCTTCTGGACTCCCTTTCAGGCAGGTTTGCAGGACCTCAGCCCTAACCTTCCATGATCTTGATTATTCTCCTTCTCTGGGATCATTAAAATGACCATGAAACTTCACCATGTCAATTTCACACGAGGTAATCACACTTGCCAGTACTGTCCCCATTTCCCTTCTGCCCTGCTCAGGGGAACTGTAGCTTCCATGACTCCTGGTGAAACCAGGCATCACAGGGATGTTGTCCTTTTCCCAGGCATATCCGTAGGATCCAGTGAAGGTTCCAGCGTGGGGTGGAGGTAGAGTGGGGGACATTTCTATGTCATCGAGAACTTGAGATGTTCAGGTGACTGCTGAAGCTATGTGTATGTATTCATTGGTGTGTGCATTCATTCCAGGGAGACCCTCAGACAGCCTTCCCTGTGTCAGATGGCAGGTGGGAAGGCCCCTGCTAACTAGCTGTTCGTTGGGTTGCCTAGCCTCCTCTTGAAAGGAGCTCTGTGTTCTTACTGCCTGTGTTGCCAGACCCAGAATTAAATAAGGGCTTTTTTTAAAAATTGAGGATGATGTTTACAAAGCTGTTAACCTAATTTAGCAGCTCAAAATTTCTGGTACAAGTTTTTTCCTTTGCCAAAATCATTTGTCTCTTTTCTTTCTTGTTCTTCAGTAGCACATAATTTCTTATCTGACTGTCATTCTTGTTTTCTGCTCTCCCCTTTCCTCTGGAATTCACATTTTTCCTTGGCTAACGAAATAAAAATGCTTGGAAAATTTCCACCCCCACTCTGCCCTTTCCCCCCGCCCTCACTTTTCAAACATCTGTTTTATCTCTCCATGGCACTTGCCCTTTTCTGATAGTTCTTTCATTTTCGTGCTTTTTTTCCTTTTGCCTTTTATTTGGCATTGCTTTTTCTTCTTATGCCTAGTGAAGTCAAGATTTTTTTTTACACATTCTACAATTTCTTTTCAACTTGGCCTGTATCTGCTCTCGGTCTCTCTCTTTTCTTCTCCTCAATAAATCCTTTTTTTCTCCTCTGATCTTCTCCTCGCCCCTTCTTACTCTCTTTCACATTTCCCAGTATACTGTCGTATTTTTTCCTTCAATGATTTCCTTCTTCTCAGTTCTTTTATTCTCACTTAATACTTTAAGGGGAAGATGATTTAGAGTTTGTTTAAACTGTTGTTGGACAAGAGCTCACTTTGAGGCCCTGTCCTGCAGAAGCACAAACAGCTTAGGCATTAGGAGTCTGTCCATACCAGGCCAGGGGTCAGGGTCATGTGGGACTGCCTGAGACAGCTCAGGCTCATCTCTCAGCTGATGCTGGTGTTGCATGGATGGTGTAGCTCGCTCTCATCTTAAAGACGCTCAGAATGACACCACAGTTGAGTAGCTTCTCAGAGTTCTTCATTTCATCCCTGATGACTTCATGGAAGTTAATATGATGAGCTGGCTTGAGTGAATGATGTCACTGAGGCAGAGTGAGGACATGGACTCAGGGGCAGCCCAGGATGTGGGAGGCCCAGGCCTTTGCTCCAGTGTCCACATGAGTGGGGACTCTCAGAACCCCCTCCTGACTCCCAGGAGGGCAGCACTGCGCGCACACACACACACACACACACACTTTCCACCCACTGGTTCACTCTTGGATTGCCTGCAATAACCAAAGCTGGGTCAAGCTGAAGTCCAGAACACAGATCTCAGATCTTGACTCAAGGATTTGAACCTGTACCTGCTGTTACCCACCATGCCAACCATCTCCCTGCCACCCTACTGCCCAGCTTGGATTGGCAGAGAGCTGGAATCAGAAGCGAAGGAGCCAGGACTAGGGCTAGGCACTCTGGGTTGCAGGCATCCCAAGCAGCAACCTTAGTGCTATACCAAACTCTGCCCTCAAGACAGCGTTTGTTGCCATATTTTTCTCCCTAGCTTTAGACTCTTCTTCATCCTTCATTCTCTGGGAACACAGTTTTCAAATATTAGCACTTTCCCCCATCTGGACATTGCTTGGTCCAGGAGGAATTGTGCTAGGTCTCCATAATGCGTATTCTTAACTCCTGGCACTTCCCACTCAGAAATCCTGAGAAATGGGCTCTCAGCTCTCTGGCTAATGAGAAAGGACCACTCACCCGTGTAGTGCTAGCAAGAACATGATATGATTCTCCAGTGTGTCTAAGAAAACTCTGTATTCTGTTTGAAAATACTGGTTGTTGAGATTTTTTTAAAAAGTGAGTCTCTCGGGGAGGGCTGGGGAGAATCCAAGTATCTATGTAACTGTGTCACATAATACAATGTAATTACTGAAGTTAAATAATAAATAAATTAAAAAAAAAAAAAGTGAGTCTCTCTTGTTTCTGTTTAAGTCGTCATTCCTCTCCTGTTTTCTCTTTCTTTCTCAAGGAAATACTTTCCTTGTATTTCAATTCCAGTTATTCCTAGCCACCATATGTTTGGATGCATCTTGCTATCAAACCCAGCCTTGTCTTCTCTAGGTTTTAGCCTGAAAGAAGAGAATTCAAGGGCATTGGGATAGGAAGTCCCCATAGGGTGACTCAATTTTCAACTTGGAGTTAGAGGCTAAACACAGCAATATAAGGACAGCAATGGTGTATTTTCTTTTCCAGTTGCATCCATTTTATTGCAAAAGACAGGATTCCATTCTTTTTTATGGTTGGGTAGTATTCCATGGAGTTTATACACCACATTTTCTTTTTTTCCTACATTTTACATTTTATTATTATTATTATTGTTATTATTATTATTATCATTTTATGATACACTTCCATAGGCTCCTGGCATTTCCCTTATCTCAGCCCAAATTCCCCCCTCCCCCCAGTTCCTCTATATCATTACTAACATATAGTTCTTCATACACAGTCATGTGTTCATCATTGCGGGCATCAATGGAAGAGAGTACAGCATCCTATTGTCAAGATATAGTAAACAGTTTCCTTGTAAGTCCATCTTTGTCTGGAAGTAGAAATGAATACTACATTGTATCCTTACATCTGGATATGTTAGTCTCCATTTTACAGTTACTGTACATCCCCTCAAATGAAAAGTCATAATACAAAATCAACAATAGAAAGAAAAATAGAAATTTACAATGCCTTGAAGTTAAATAACATGTTACTAGGTATGACAGTCTCCATTATACAGCTACTATACATCCCCTTAAATGAAAAGCCACAAAACAACATCAACAGCAGGAAGAAAAAAAGAAATGAACAACACCATGAAGTTAAATAACATGCTACTAAATGAATAATGTGTAGCTGAAGAAATGAAAATCAAGAACCTTCTTGCACAGAATGATGCTACTGTAAGATCTATGAGTCAGTGACAAATATAATCAGAAGAAAGTGTTTTGAAGAGATGAAACTAACAGAAAACATCAAAACCCATGTGATACAGTTTCCGCTGATTTTTGTTGCTGAAATGTGTCTCTTCTAGACAATAAACAGATGGGTTTTGTTTTTTAATCCAGTCTACTAATCTATGACATTTGATTGGGCTTAAGCCATTTACACTCAGGGTTAATGTGTATGTGTGGTACTTCGGTCCTGTCATTTTAGGAAAGGGTTGTTCATTGGTTTAGTCTTCTGTTGTCATTTTACTGGGATGTTCTTCACATTTGCCTTTAGTTTTGGTAGGTGCTATTCCTCTTCTTTGTCAAGAGAACATCTTGAAGTATCATCTGTAGAGCAGGTTTGGAAGAGGCAAATTCCAACTTCTCTTGACTATGGAAAAATTTTATTTCATTTTCAAAGACAAAAGAAAGCTTTGCTTGATATTTTATCCTAGGCTGACATTTTTTTTTCTTTTAGAATCTGGAACATGTCACTCCATTCTCTTCTTGCCTGTAGAGTTTCCTGTGAGAGATCTCCTGTGAGTTCAATTGGCATTCCTTTATATGTCAATTGATTTTTTTTCACATGCATATTTAAGGATCTTTTCCTTATGTTCAATTGAAGAGAGCTTAATGATCATGATCATTAAGCCTATTGGGAGTTCTGTGCCCCTCCTGGATCTTGTTTCCCAATTCTTTCTCCAGATTAGGGAAAATTTCCCTTATTATTTCATTAAATATATTTGCAAACTCAGCTTCTCTTTCTGCACCTTCTGGGACTCCCATAACTCTTAGATTTGGCCTCTTAAGAGTGTCTTTCAATTCTTGAATACTTTTTTTGGCCTGATCCAGCTCTGCTTCCAGCTTTGTGTTTGTTTCCCCCTGCTGACAGGAAATATCTTCCAATTCTGAGATTCTTCTGCTTGCTTCATTCTGTTTTGGAGACTCTCCACTGTAGTTTTAATTTGCTCGACTGTGTTCTTAATTTCTGGTATACCAGCCTTGATCTGCTTTCTTGCTGCTATTGCTTGTGTAAAATATTCCTTAAATTCTTTGAACTCTTGTATGTGCTTCTCATTGTTGATCAGAAGCCTTAAAATGAGTTTTCTGAATTCTGTGTGCCCCATTTTCTCGATGTCTTCCTCAGTTAACTCTGAGCTTGGCAAAGAGTTTTGCTCCTTCTCAGGGGAGTTTTCGGTAATATTCACTGTGCCTTTGTCTCTTTTGCTCTTGGTCACTGTACTTTTGGTTATCAGGTTCTTCTCCTTGGGGCAGGTTTCTAAGCTGTGTTACCCATAGGTCTGCAGTTTGATTTGACTTATTGCAGTTGTTATACAATTCTTTGCTTGCAGCCAATTGTGCCACTCACTCCGGCAAGTTCCAGGTCTGGGTTCTTATGTCAGATTTCCACCATGGTCTCCACAGCCCCAACTCCTGGCTCACCAATCTTCACCTCCTGTGATATCATGCTGAGGCTGCACTTCCAGTTGGAGCAGATCCCAGGATTAGGCAGAAACCAGGTGTCCTATATAGATAGGTTGCTGGTGGCACTGATATTGCTGGAACCTGTTGGACGTTAGGTCTGGATGCCACACGGACCTATTTTGGCCGGTATGATGCCACAGTCGGTATTATTTTCCTGCAGGACCAGTGCAATTTGCTGAACTCAGTGAGTTCTTGCGAGCTCAGCACATGTGCAGTTCACTGTTGTCCCCTGCAGTCCTAAAGCTTTTGCCACAGTGTACAAAATGGCGCCTGATGTACCATTACTAGAGTTCTTGATCTGCTGGCTGTCAGGTCTGAGGGCTACCCAGACCTGTCTTGGGTGGAACCTGTAGAATGCCACATTGATGCAGTTCACTGAGTCAGAAATGAGTTCACTCCCAGCTCAGCATATGCTCAGTTCTTTCCCTTGCCTTTGACTCCTTACGCAAAATGGCACCTAATTCGGCTCTAGGGGGCTGAATGGGCTGTGAAATCCACCCTGTTCTTGCACTGCCCGTCTGGGTTCTGCTGCTCTATCTCTGCTCCTGGTCAAATCAAACAGACCAGCAGGATGGACGGTTATTTGTCTGGGTTCACCTCCCAAGCTCCCAGTGAAAGTCCCTTCCCACCTGGTTGCTGGTGGAGTTCCAGCTGCTAGTGGAGTTCAGATCACCATTAGCTGATGCTGTTGGAGTGTCAGTCAGTGCAACACCACACTGTTGTGTCCGTTGCTTTCCTGTGTCTGTCAGTCTCCAGGTACCCCTTTGCTGTTGTTCTGTCTTCTCCTATTTCCTGGAATGTGTCCTCTCTGCTTCATCCTGGTTAAATGTTTCTCCATCCATTTAAATGTGTCCTTACCCTATTCTGCCATCTTGATTCTCCAGTGTATTTTTAGTTTTAAAGGTGGAAATCCTTATAGTGATAAGCTGTACTGATGATAAAGGTGTAGTTTTTCTACTTTTGGTAATAATTGTGTTAATTTAGTATTTTTCACACTGCTTGTTTTGATGGAAAAATATAAATGCTAACATCATTCCCTTAATGGCCTGACATGACAGCTCGGTTGGTTAATCCTCCCTCTTCAAGTGTCAGGATCCCATCCGGGATACTTATTGATTCTTCCCTTCAGTAAACACTTACTAGGCTACTGTGATGGGTCAGGACAGTGGAGAATGGGGCAAGCCAAGAAATGCATGGGGAGCAAGCGTGTATTCTTGGCTGTTTTGGGCTTATCTGGTGTCCTCAGCGCTATGTACCTATGCATGACCATGTAGGAGTGCTTTCCATGTAGGAGAATCAAGTCAGCTTATGCTCTGCTTTGATGGTCAGCTCTTCCTCCACTTTAAACCTCTCAAAACACAAATCTTCCTTACCTTAATGGGTTTTTAGTAATTTTTATAATGATGATATATAGTTTATTCTTCTATTTAAGTGATGTTCTCATCAGTCTTTCTTTTAAAAAAGTCATTTAGTCAGTTTGAAAGGCAGGGAGACAAAGGAAAACAGAGACTGACTGGTAGAGATGTTCTGTCTGCTGATTCATTCTGCAAATGACCACAACAGCTGGGGCTGGGCTAGGCTGTAGCCAGGAGCCAGGAGTTTAGACTGGGTCTGCTTTATAGAGAGCAGGCACCCAGCTACTTAAGTCATCATGTAACAGTGAGCTGGGATCCAGAGCACCGCCAGACCTAAAACCAGGCACTACAGTATGAGATATGGACACCCCAAGTGGGCATCCTAATTGCTAATTGAAACATGCACCCATCATCATAAATCTTCACTGAGCCTCCTTTTGTTAGGTCTGCCTACATCTCCAACTTGTGATCCTTGTGAAATTTAGCTGAGACTTATTTAAAAAAAAAGAATTTTTATTGATTAATTGATTAATTGGAAAGGCCAATTTACAGAGAGAAGGAGAGACAGGAGAAAGATTTTACATCTGCTGGCTTGCTTCCCAAATGGTCACAATGGCTGAAGTTGAGTCGATCTGAAGTCAGGAGCCAGGAGCCTCTTCCATGTCTCCCACATGGGTATAGGGTCCCAAGGCTTTGGACCATCCTCTACTGCTTTCCCAGGCCGCAAGCATAACTGGTTGGGAAGTGGACCAGCCTAACATGAGTTGGCGCCTATATGGGATCCAGTGGTTGCAAGCTGAGGATTTAGTCACTAGGCTACCACGTCTGGCATAAGCTGAGACTTTAAAGTTGTAGAGCTTTCTCTTCATATTCACTTAACATGTGTCCTACTCATTTATCAGAGTAGCTCATAAAAATATTTACTGGAACTTAATTCAGGAATGGCTTTTGTTCACTTTCTTGGTCACTGTTCACCAGGGGAGTATAAGACGTCTCTACTTCATCAAAGCCTCCCCAGAGTCAAGGACAGCCAATGAAGTTCTGGTTAATTAAATATTCAAAACTCACTTTATGCAATATGTTAGTATTTAGTCAGCCTTATGACAAGGGAGAATTGTATCTTAATGAGATCAATGTATTTCATTGTCAGTTAAAGCCCTTATGAATTTTACTATTTTCAAATTACTATAAAATTTTATTGTTGTATCTCTTCTCTTTATGCTCTGCTGTTGATCATACCTATGACTTATTGGATTTCAAGTCCTTGATCAAGAATACACACTGTAATTATAAATTGGTTCCTTGGGGGAAATGCAACTTGTTCTATGATGAATTTTTTCAAGAATTCACTGTGGCAAGCATTGTGGATTACCTATACTTACATCTGTTTCAAGTTCCAATTTCTTCAAGGATCCCTGAAATTTTCTAAGACATTACTCTTATGTCAGATAAACTAGGCTGATTTCATTTTTCAAGAGATATTTCTGAATGATTTTAGTTCCTACTCTTATAAGAATAGAGAATCGGTCTTGCCCCCTTCCTCTGTCTTGGCAGACTCCATCCTGCCATCATGGCAGGAGATGTTTCCCTTCCTGTTATTTCCCCTTGCACCCCTACTCCCAATCCTACCCTGGTGGAATAAAGGACCTCCTAAGCACACACACAGACACACAAAGAATAGAGAATCAAAATGTTTTTTCTTTTACTTAAGTACTATTGAAACATTTTGATTTATTACTATTATGCCTATGGAAAAGGACAGAGAAAGGAGGGATAGCAGAAAACATGAGAGAGGGAGGGAAGTGGGCAGGGTGGTGGAAAGCCTTCAGAAAGGAGAAATAGGAAGACCCAGCCAAAGAAAGACAGTGGAACGCAAGCTCAGACTGTCCTCATGTGACCCCCTGCACCTAGGCTCATGTTGTCACACGCACTCACAGCCAATCTAGCTGTGTGGATCAGGACTGACATACCCTGTGATCTTAGCATCTGGTAGCAGTCTGCACCGTGCACCTCGCCACCACTTGGGCATGCTGCATTGATAGTTAGGGAGAAGAAGGTGATGTATGGAAAACAGAAGCAAGGAACAGAGGCGGCCCCATGAGTGATGGCAGCTCAGGCATGGCTTGAACAGTTGGCTGCCTGGGATTGACTGGGACTCGGACTTGTTAGTCATGTAGGTGACAGGTGGCTTATACATCAAGCTAGGTTACAGATAATCTGTGTACTGTGAAAGTTTTAGGCCAAGCTTGTAATAGGCCAGAGGTAAATTTAGGCACAAACGAATCCACTTCAACCTTACCTTCATGCTCTCTCCCACAATGGTTGCCTCTCTGCCCTCTGTCCTTGCTCATACCCAAGTAAGCTCAGCCTGCAGTACGAGATCTTAGTGCACTTATGCATAACGTAGCTTTGGCTTCTGCAGGAGGCTTGCGTGCAGTACAACGTATGACCCTACATGGTGGTGGGTTGTGGTTTAGCCAGTTAAGCGATTGTTTGTGACCCTGGGATCCTGTATCAGAATGCTAGTTCAGCTTTGGCTGCTCTGTTTCCAATCAACCTTCCAGCTAATGTGCCTGGGGAAGCCAGTGGAGGATGGTCCAAGTACATGGGTCCCTGCCACCCACCGGGGTGACCTGAATGGAATTCCTGACTCCAGGTATCCCTTCAGCCCAGAGCTGGCTGTTGTAGCCATTTGGGGAATGAATTAGTGGTTTGAAGATCTCTCTCTCCATCTCTGCCTCTCGCTTTCCTTTGTGTTGCTTTTTTCAAACAAATAAATCGGAATATTTTTAAATTTAAAGAGATGACCCTATAAAGTGAGGAAGCTTGAGACGGACAGAATCAGGGGAAATTTAGCTAGAACTCAGGAACCTGAGGCACTGAGTCCAGCTCATCAGCTCAGGGATCTCAGACTGTGGTGGACAGCACACACACACAGAAGAGGAGATGCAGTGGGCTCCAGACACACCCCGTGGGGCTGACCTCATGCTGAGACACCATCAACACCACTGCTCCCCATCTCTGTACTTGCCTGTCATTAGAGAGACCATGGGAGGAGTGAAATTTAAAAATCTTTCGGCAGTGCCGGCAACCAACTGCCTTGCACTCTGTGGCTCTGCTTGGCCATCTGTCCTGCTCAGCTCAACCCTTGGCTCCCCTTTCAAGTCCTCATCTATTTATCTATGGAAACATCAGAGACTCCAGGGCTGCTATCTCCAGCTGTGTTTTCTTGTCTCTGGTCCAGCTCATACCAGACGTGACGACGCCATGTTCTCGCTGGGCTGTTTTCCCATCATCACAAACTCCACGAAGCTGGAAGTGCACTGCTTACTCCAAGCCCTCACCTTCTCATTTTCATGTTGCTGTTCCCAGTGGTGAATGCCCCTGACCATGGAGGCTGAAGATCATCTTGAACTCAGCTAGCTCATGCTTGTGTCCCGTCCATTTCCAAGTGCTGTTAAATGTGCTTGAACAATGGGCGACTTCCTACTTTTCCTTTGCATTCCTAGTATGAGTCCTCCCATACCTGGGTTGCACGTTAGTTTTTACACTGGTTCCCTTATACTTCAACCCATTTGCCTGACACACAGTGTTAGAATATTGCTTTGTAAGCCTTTTGACAAATCATGTTGAAAATGTCTGATGTTTTGCCAGTTGACTAAAGACCACACAGAGTCAGAGCCAGAACCCAGGACTTCGGTTGCTTCAGCTCTGTTCCTGTTTCTAGCGGAGACTGGGTCTTATACATTCCAGCTTGAAAATGCATTCTGTTTTATTCTGTCTCTAAATACTCTGGTTCTTTGTACTTTATTTTGATCCATAAACTGCCTTAGTTCTTTTTGGAAGTAGTAGGGATCACAAAACACAAATAAGTCAAAACAAACGTTGGTAAAAATAGAATGCTGTATAGATAGATAGGTGGAGCCACATGGCACAAGCGGAGCCCAGCTGGGGTTGTTGTTTTCAGAGACAACCTCACCTAGTTTTACACGCCACTGGCTAAGCATTGTAGATGGCTTCTGACTTCAGCTTCTCCTTGCATTGTCGCCCTGCTTTCAGGGACCGCACCTGGTTCTGGGGAGCTAGAAGCAGTACTCTGTATTGAGTACTAACTCTTGTCATGATGTGTGTGTGTCAAGAATATCCAGATTGGGGCCTGGTGTTGTGGTGTAGGGGGTTAGACAACTGCCTAGAACAATGGCATCTGCTTCTACATCCGAGGATAGAGACATCCCAGCTGCTCCGCTTCTGATGCAGCTCCCTGCTAATGCACGTGCGAAAACATCAGAAGAAGCCCCAAGTTCTTGGGCCCCTGCACGCACAAGGGTGGTCTGGCTGGAGTTCCAGGCTCCTTTCTTTAGCCAGCACAGCTCAGTTCTAGCTGTTTTGGCCAGTTGAAGTGTGAGCTGGGTGTGGAAGAGTACTCACTGATCCTGTTCATCTCTGTTTGTCACTCTGCCTTTCAAATACATAAAAATAAATATTTAAAAAAAGAATACTCAAATAGCTCATTATTTCAGTTTCTCTAAAAAAAAAAAATGCAATACTATCACAATACTCTCTAGCCAGGAATGTGGGCTAAAGCCCTATCTTAACAAACTCTAATTAATGCTGGCAGAATCTGAGTGTGATTCTTTGCAAGTCTTCACCTGAGCCTGCAGCCTCCCACCACGGAGTGCCGCCCTAGCAGTGCTCAGGGCTGACAGAGTCAGAGGACCGGCCGGGAAAGCACAACTTCGGGCTCATGAAGATGTGCACCTGTGACATCACAGACACTTGGGGAGGCATGCTGTACCCCAAATCCTAGAGCAGCCGTAGGGCAGGCTCAGCACCCCAAGGGAGAGAGACCTTTCTGAGCACAACCGTTGCCTCAGCTATTAGTGGACTTTTATACATCAAATTATGACAAATCGAAGTGTACAATATATGAAGCCCTTATGTGGCAATTTTCATCTTCAATGCACTTTCCAAATGTTAACTAATTAATCTGTCTGACAGTGTTCCATTTAACAGTTGTACTCATTTTATGTTCATAAACTCTTATAAGCTTTTATTGCTTTGATATTTTATTTCTGCTCTTTTTTTCCCCTGTGTTCATCCAAGGTCAGATTAGCAGGGTTCTTTGCTGCCACAGCACCACATCCACTTCCACACAGGCCTGGTGTCTTCCTGGTGGTAGATGCTAAAGCGAGAGTAAGAAATGAGCATGAGGGTATGGGAGGGGGGCCAGCCTTGGCCTTGTAAATAGCATCAATGCCTCCCACACCCAGGCTTTGTATATTCGCAGGCCATTAGCTCTTGAGATTTCAGAGTGATGAGCCTTGTTAAGGTGTGACAGTAACTGTGCAGCTGCTGAACAGAGCACATGTATGTGTGCACTCACATGGACAGATACATAGATACATACATTTGAGCTTTGTAAACCTTCCAAGTCTGCAGGCCTCAGACTCGGGAGCATCACTTCATCTGGAAACCTGACTTTTTTCCCCTTAAGCTGTGTTGATTTTTATGTGAAAATCAGATTTACAGAGAGAAAGAGAAACAGAGAGAGAAGATCTTCCATCTGCTGGTTGATTTCCTACACGGCCTAAAAAACCAGAGATGAGCTGATCTGAAGCCAGGGGTTTCTTCTGGATCTCCTTTGTTGGGTGCAGAGGTCCAACAACTTGGGCCATCTTCTGCTGCTTTCCCAGTACATAAGCCAAGAACTGGATTGGAAGTAGAGTAGCCAGGACTTGAACCAGTGCCCATATAGGATGCTGGCACCACAGGGTGGAGGATTAACCTATTGAGCCATGGTGTGAACCCCCAAATCTGTTTCACAGACTTCACCACACTGCTATGTCAAAAGTCACATTTGGACCTTGCGTGTTGGAAAATCACAGCTACTCACACTGATTTTCATCGGCAGGCATTTTTACACTTGGATCTCTGGGGCTTCTTTGTACCATCTTGGCCCTTGATAAGGAAAGATGTGCTACCCAGAGTATCTGAGCTGTCTGGGAACCACAGTTTTAGGAGGTAGAATGTTGGTTTTTGAATTGTTCTCACTCTTTAGTGGAAATGGTTCACTGTCTTCAGGGTATAGTCGATAATGACGGCATGCTGCGGATTCTCGATGTTACTGAAACCTGAGCATCCATGACTTTCTGGGATAATTGGTATTGTGCACTCCTCCCTTGAGTCTCTTTCTTTACATGTGTCTATACGGAATCTGCTAGCTTTCTGCTCCCACATGCAGCCTTGTGAAATTTTCACAGTTTCCTCTGCATCTGTGGCATAATGTTTCATTATTAAAAAGGACTTAGTGTCATATGCAAAACTGAGGGTTTTATTGTAAATAGTCTCTTGTTAGGTCTTAGCACAGATTTGTGAGTTGGAACAATTTAGAAAATTTTTCTCCTTGTCTCTCTTTTTTTTTTTAGCCAGCATCATTTCTCTTCCAAGATAAAATAGTTAATTAAATTCTGTGTTTGGTCTCAAATGATATATGGCAAAATATTAACAGTGGACATATCTGGTTTGCTGGATTATGGATGGTTTTAATTTAATTTGATTTTGCTTTTCTGCATTTTCTGCATTTTCTACTGAGAACATGAACTGCTTTTGTTATAAGAAATATTAACTATACATTGATTTTCTTGGACTCATATTGCCCGTTTAAGGTAGAAGATGCTTACTGGATGTTAAGCTCCTGATGGAGATGTTCATGACCCACACTGGGTGCCTGAGTCCAGTGTCCCATTCTGGCTGTCGATTCCAGATTCCTGCTAACACAGGCCCTGGGAGGCAGTGGTGATGACGTAGGTAGTTAGGTTTCTGCCATTCAAATGGGTTGAGTTTCTGCCTCCCAGTTAAGTGTCAGTCCTGCCCTAGCTGTTGCTGCATTTGTGGAGCAAACCAGATGACAGGAGCTCTGAATGTATCTATCTCTCTTGCTGAAAGAAGTGAATACAAGTTTAAAAGAATATTAGGGAAGTATAATCTCCCGTTCAGAAATTAGCTTGCCTTGCTTATGGGAGGTTACTGGGTCGTTACCCACAGAGGGCATCATCTCCTCAGTCCTGGCTGATGAATGCTTGTCACATCAGTGGTTTTCCAGCCTTGTACTAAATTGATTTGTCTACACAAGTTTCAATGGATCCAAAATTTCACCCTTGAGCTTCTTCTAAACTCTTGGGTGGAGCCCATTTATTTCCAATGATTACTCAATTTGGGGAGAGAACATTGTGACAAAATGTATTATTGATTAAACCAAGAACGTCTAGTTTATTTATGGCTGTTTGATTTTGTACCTGTGACTGATCTGCTTCAAAAGTTAACTTAGGAGTGAGAGTGTCACTAATGCTTTCCTCTGAATGCTGGTTCATTCTGCTACCTCCTCCTCAGGCCTGTGTGGACTTTAGTATCATGGTCATTAATCAATCGGTCTGTAGTCATTAATCAATCGGTCTCATTGATTCTCTTGCTGTTTTTCTGCTTCTCTTGTTTCTATCCAAGATTTTATTACTGGGGTTGGTCACTTGGAAATATCTATCATGTTTTCTTAAGCTTTAAAGATTTTTTATTCACACTTGTTCTATGTCTGACGTTGCTTTTATTTTTTCCACTTAGCACTGTGAATTTCCATGTGATGCCTATTTATTATTACATTTTTAATGTTTCTATTTGAAAAGTAGGAGAGAAAGAGGAGAGAGAGAAAGGAGAGAGAGCTACTTTTCACCTATTCAGCACCCAAATGCCTGCAAGGGAGCCAGGATTAGGCAAGGCTAAAGGCAGAGTCCAGAACTCGGTCTGGGTCTCCTGTGTGGGATCCAGGTACTTGCATCATCCTTTGCTGTCTCCCAGGGAGCACATTAGCAGGACGCTGGATCAGAAGTACATTGAGGACTGGAACCCAGGCCCTTTGGACACATCTCAAGTGAGGTTTCAACCACTGTACCAGATACCCACTAATTAGCTTCTTAAAGTTTAGAAAGACTAACTTTTTAAAAAAGGAATTTGTCATCATTATTCATCGTTATTTAAAAGACAGAGACATCGAAAAAGAGAGAGAGAGAGATCTCCCACCCATTGGTTCATTTCACCCAGATGAGGCTGATCTAAATCTCCCTCCTGGGTGATGGGAACCCAGGTACTTACGGTGTCCCTTGATGCTTCCCACAGTGTGCATCAGCAGGAAGCTCGACGTGGAAGTGAAGTGGAGCCTAAACATACAGGATGCAAAGGTTTTAACCAAGCCTCAGTCAAACATCTGCCCCATAATCATTTTTAAACGGCATCTTTTCTTCTTAAACTTTATCAGTAAATATATGTAAGGTTGTTATTGTTTTGCTGTTAAAAATCCTTCATCTTTTGCTCCATAGCTTACGTTTTCCCTGGCTACCCAAACTGTCTGAGAATAGTTTAAAAGTGAATAGAAAAACAGAATTAAAAGATAAATTAATTTTATTGCAAAACATTTCTAAAATTCATGCATACTTTTTTGTAGCATACTTTTTTATTGATTCTTCATGATAAATAACTTTTGGAATTTGGGGGGTCGTTTCTTATTTTTCATATTGATGCCTTGGTAGAACTTGATGTGATTAAACTTTTTTGGCAGAACCCATCAGTCTGGGACCATTCTAAAGTGAGTGTTTGTTATAGGTACTTCCCATCCAACTCATATCCATTACTTGGCACCATAGAGAGAGACTCCTCTCCTTTCAAGTGCTTAGGTGGCTTGCAGTGGAACTAGTGAAGTCATTGGACTTACAACTCAAATTTGGGCTAAGTGTGATTCAAAACAGATCCCTGTGGTTATTGAATGTTTGTTCTCCCAACGTAAGCAACTAGTTTTACAAAGGTCATCAAAGGCTCAGTGACAGAGAACTCAGCACATGGATCATGTCCATTGTGGTCTAATTATGAGCCAGGTTATCTAATCTAAGAGGCCCAGCTTTTCTCTCTGTTCAGTGGTATCCTTTATCTTGGACAAGTTAGGTTAGGACATGATAACTCTGGGCAAGATAACTTTGGAAATGATTTTCAAGTAAGATCAATTGCTTTTCTCATTATTTGGGTATTTTTCTTCAATGTGAGGAAAATAGCATTGAAGTAACACTGAAGGGTTTTGACTTTTTATTCTGGTTACATGACCTTAACCAACAGTGTTAAGTCAGAATGTCCCTAAGGTATTTCAGCTGAAAAACAAAATGATTTTTTGTAAGACTGCGTCTCTAGTGTCTTGAAACTCTCCCATTGGACTCTGTGGTAGCAACAATGACAAACTCAAGGGGTGTGACTGGCATAATGTGATGTCATTTCTATGACCATGACTCTTCCATGTGATGTAAGTCTTGCTCTGGTTTGAATGTTCACCTCCTGCAAAGCTCAGTTGGAAATTCAGCTGCTTCTGTAACTGTGTTAAGAAGTAGAGTCCTTAAGGGGTGATTAGTCCGTTGAGGGTCCCACTTTCATGGTTGGGCTTGGCATGGTTGTAGGAGGACCAAGTTATCCACCTGTTCTCTTGTCTTTTTGCCTTCTTTTATGAGTTGAGACAGTAGCAAGGGCCCCATGAAAGTCTTGCACTTCTCAGTCTGCTAAACTGGGAACCCTTCTATTTCTGTTCATCATAAGTGATCCAACCTACAATATGTTTTTACTATGGCACAAAATGGACTAAGATGAGCCCCAAGTGTGAATTGCTGCGTTCTTCAATTTAAGAGGCTTTTCACTGATGATGAAAATGGCTACATCTGTCAGGGCCTCAACGAACTCAGAAATACTGACATGACAGTGATGTGAAGCAGTGAAGGCACAGAAAGAAACTTCTTGAAATGACAAAAAGTGTCAGGATTATAGTTACCAGGACTCATGTAGTAGCTTTAGTTAGCTCATTGGTTAGTTTAGTACATTAGCTAGTTTAGTATATTGTCCTTGGCTTCTAAATGTTTTTTTTATGATGGTTTTATGATAGTATGTGTTTGTAAGTAGAAAACCAAACTGATTTTGACCTCTTAGTCCCAAATTAACTCTTCAGAAAGAGTTATGACTACTCCAGTCCAAACACCTCTGCTTCCTTTGTGTCCACAGACAAACTCAAAAAACCAACAAAAACAGCAAAACAAACACAAGATGTTACATATATAAGAAGCCCATTTAGAATTTGGACTTGATTTTGGTAGACAGATGGCTGAACTGAAAAATAATAAAAATTTATTTATTTGTGTTAATATGATATTTAATGGTGTGTGTAGTTGGGAGGAGAAATGAAGTGGAAGGGGGGAAAAGAGAGAGAGGGAGGGAGAGAGAGAGAAGAGAGAGGGAGAGAAAGAAAAAGTGTGACAGGGGTTCCATCACAGGCTCACTCTTCAAATGCCCACAATAGCCAGGGCTGAGCAAAGCTGAAAGTGGGAACCAGGAACTGAACCGGGATCTCCCACATGGATGGTGGGAACCCAAATACCTGAGCCATCATCAATTGCCTCCAAGCATTTATATTAGTAGGAAGCGGGATTGGATGCAGAGGAGTCAGAACTCAATTCTGGCATGCTGGTAACTAGATGCAGACACTCCAAGAGGAGGCTTAATTGCCGCATCCCGTGCCAGGGCACTGGATGACCTCTGAGTTCCCGGATTTAAACCTACCTGCCTCCGCCCTGCAGACCTAGCTCTCTCTTTTAGTCTGCATTGTTGTTATTGCCTGGCTGATCTTTTCATATCTTCTTTGTCCTCCTGCCCTGCCTAGTTTATTTGGATATTGGATAACAATAAAAATATGGAATATAGAATATATCCCTCCTATGATTCCTATACCAGGCCCTTTTGCTGGTGGAGGTCAGGACCTACCACATGGGGCAAGTGGCTAAACTTGAGGGTACTATTGAAAATGTGTAGTCTTGCTTTGGTTTTTCAATTGTTTCTTTGTCTATGCTGTTGCCTGTTGACATTCATCTCTTTTGGGTGGCCTAACCACTGCAGTCCTGGCTGCTTGTTTAAGCTGTCTTAAGCTTTTTGGCTTTTCCTTTTGTGTCTGCTGCCGATTGCTCATGCTAATACTGCATGTAGGCTGCTTCCAGACATCCGTGTAGCAATCTCTGGCTCTTTGCACCAGGCAAATGTGGGAGTGTTCTGACCTTGTGAATCCAACTTCAGACAAAGAAAACAGGCAATGACACGGAGGCTTCCTTTGACGTGGTGACTGCTAGATTGAGAAATCAAGGAGAAAGCTATGGTCTTCTGCATGTCAAATAGCCTGGCTTATGTGTTGGTACAATTCCTGGGTGGATTATCAGGCAAACATGCTCATGGCAAGGAATACATAAGTGATATAGAAAAGAAGCCACTTACAAATAATTGTCTCTTGTCACAAAAAGGCGAATACTTCATGATTCCACTTGCATGAGGCATGTGGAGTATTCAAATTCATAAAGACAGAAAGCGGAACGAGCTAGTCAGGGAGGGGGGAGGGAATGAAGAATTATTGTTCAGTGCAGATAGGGTTTCTGTTTTGATTTTGCAAGAAGAAAAGGGTAATGGAGTTGGGTGGAGTCACTGTGCTTAATGCCACTGAACTGATTCCAATGGCAAATTTCATGTTATGAGTATCTTACACCATAAAATGTCTACAGAATGATTGTTTTTAGTTCATTTGGCTTATGTATAGGTGTTTTTTATTCCTTCTTAAAATCCATTGCATAAATGTTTTTCTTTCCTTTTGAATATGATGATGCGTGTTCCTGGGAAATATGTCTCACGAGAACTGAAGTTGTTGGGCAAGGAGGAGGCCAAAGTGGTTACTGGAAGGGCTTTCAGTATGCCACAGACATTTGAGTTTCAAGATTTATTCTAGCATTTCCCAAAACCATCAAAAAATTAATTACTAAGGGGCCTACTATTTCCACACTTGTAGCACATGGAGCACTGTTCTTGCCCTCTTTTTAATTTGAAAAATTACAATACCTAAGAGAGCTGGTGGCAATTTCACACTGCACTCAGCCTCATGAAGAACCTTCTCCTACTTGAAAATGTCTGAACAGGGTGACTCATAAAACCCACTTGCCTCGTTCTGTAAGAATGGTACCTAGTACTATCTAATACATTGAGGTTTTATAAAGCGCATAGACCAGAAATTCCAAATCCACTATGCTTCCTAAAATGTAGGCATGTGTGGGCATTTTTGAATCTCTTGCAGGTAGAATATGTATTTGTTTATATGAAGGGCTCAGGAGAGTGTTTATCTCAAGACAAAATTAGAGGCTCACATGTTTATTCTAGGCTGTGAGTCTTGGATGAGCTTATGGGGATGGGGAAGTGGAGTAAAGTGGATGGAGGGATAATGTTAGTGTTGCTGTGTTGTTGTAGCACATGGCCCACAAGTGACGACGTGGGTCTCCGTCTTGAACCTTGGATTTGGACAGACATGCCCATGAATCACAGGCAGCCTCACAGGCTCTTCCTGTGGGACAGAGCCTTGAGTGCCAGTGTGGGGAAATCAGACCAAAGTTCATGATCTGCCCAGGTAGGGCTGAGTGGCCTAGTGTTTGCTCCCAGTTTTTCCAGCATCCTTTCTTAGGGAAAAGGGAGCAGGAAAGTGTTCCCTTATATGGGATAATGAAGTCGTGGTCAGGGGCTCCCTCCTTCCCACCCCTACCTCTCTGCTCATCAGTGTCTGAGCGGCTGTGTTTTCGAGTTGAGTGTAGTACTTGTCATTTGTGCCCAGTTTCCACTGAGAGCTGCATTCAGGGTGAGAAGAAGTTCAAAAAGAAAACAAGGAAAAAGCTGTGTTATTAAGAATGTTGGCCCCGGGAGCATTGGCTTCTTACAGGCTGGCAGGAACTGGAGATGATTCTCTGTGCTCTGGACTGTGGGTGGCGGTAGCCTTCATGGTCATGCCAGCAGGCATCCATATCAATGGCAATAGCTTGGAAATGATAAAAATGAGAATGATTAGAAAAGCCAATAGTAATAGAAGCATTTACTGTGTGTCTGGAATTCTCATAAACACTTCATATGCATTTTATTATCCTTTTAAATTTTCTCATGAAAATTTACACACTGAAAAGGGTCAGAGAAAGAATTATCCACAGACCAGTTATCCACAGCTAATAACTATTCATATTTTGTTGTGCTTGTAATTTTTGTGCATGTGTTCGAGTACTTTAAACCAACTCACAGATACATTAGCATTCTATTCCTGAAGATTTTAATACATGCCTGTGAAAAAGAAGAACATTTACTAGGCAATCCTACCATCACTGTAATACTGATAAAATTAAATGTTCTCTATCATACTCTAGTATCCTGCTGTATTCCACTATCTCCAGTTCTTGCCCTTGAACGTCTTCTGTAGTAAAGTAGTTTTTATTTATTTGAGCATCTGAGAGAGACCTCCCTGCTCGTGCCATGGGTAGAGTTGGGACAATCTGAAGCTGAAGCCTACATGGCTATGAAGGACATAGTGCTTCGTCTGCCGCCTGCTGCCTTCCAGGGAAACTGGAATTGGGAGACAATCTGGCAGTCAAACTCAGACACTCTGATGTGAAATAAAGCTGTCTCAATGGATGAGTTAACCATTATGACCAGCACTCACCCCCTTTTTAAAGATTTATTTATTTATGTATGAAATGGTAAATTTACAGAGACAATGAGATATAGAGAGAAAGAGCTTCCATCTGTTGGTTCACTCCCCAGATGACTGCAATGACAGAGCTGAGCTGATCTGTAGCTAGGAGCCAGGAGTTTCTTCCATGTCTCCCACATGGTGCAGGGTCCCAAGGCTTTGGGCCATTCTCTACTGTTTTCCCAGGCCACAGGCAGGAAACTGGATGGGAACTAGAGCAGGCAGGATATGAAATGGTGCCCATATGGGATTCTGGTGGTTGCAAGGTGAGGGAGGCTTTAGCCACTAGGCTATGGTGCTGGGCCCAAACACTTGCCCTTCAAGTGATATCTCAGTGGTTAGGCCAGATATCTGTTCCTTAACTATCTTTAACATAGAAAAGTCCACTTTTCCGTTATAAATTTTTCTTTGCAAGTAACAGGTGAATATTTATACATTATAGACTGTGGTGTGATGTTTCATTAGAGCGATACAAGGTGGCTAACCAATCAGGTGGATTACCATTTCTATTTCCCTATTTCTTTCTTTCTTTCTTTCTTTCTTTCTTTCTTTCTTTCTTTCTTTCTTTCTTTCTTTCTTTCTTTCTTTCTTTTTTTACTAATTATTTTGCATTATGTGACAGTTTCATAGGCTCTGGGAATCCCCCCACCCCTCCCCTCCCCTCCCCCCTGGTGGATTCCTCCACCTTGATGCAGTATTACAGTTCAAATTCAATCAAGATTCTTTCCTTGCAAACATATACCAGGCATAGAGTCCAGCTACTTATTGTCCAGATGGGTTGAACAGTTTCTTGGGGAGACCATTTCTGGTCCGAAGTTAGAGCTGGTAGAATATCATCCCAGTCAATTAAGAGTCCCAATATAACATCAACAGCAATTTGCAACATTATGGAATTGACATGGTTTTGAGTAACCAGTATGTTAAAAAAAAAAAAAAAGCAAGTTCTTAACCACAAGCTATGATTAGCTCATTGACATTTCAATTTTAGTTTATATACAGGACCGGCTGCTATATACCTTAAAATGGCTATAAGGTACCATTCAGCTGTCTTGTGTCTATTTCATTTTAGTATTTAGCCATTTGTTGTGTTGAAGTATAATTTTGCTGATCTTAGCAGATTTTAGGATAATCTACACTGGCTTGTAACTCTAACAAGACATTTGTCGACAATTAAGGTGCAGAACATTTTTGTTTAGGGGGGTGTGTGCAGGAAAATCTTCAACACCATGGTGAGGAGTAACTAATCTTTGTGTCCCACCCAGCGAGGCATGAGCCAATCCACGCCAGCTCTTTCCTGTCAGATTCCAAGCTCTACTTTTTGTTGTTTGTCTATTTATTTTAGGTTTTTTTAGTTTGTATGATTGCTATGAGGGGTTTTCGGAGCGATCCCGATGGTCATTGTGAGGGAGGGCAGGGGTCCAGAGATGGAGCCAGGCTCGGACCAGAGAAAGCTCTCCTCCCTGGTCCCGAAGGACGTTTATTGTTCTTCTGTTTCTGCGGACCGCTCAGGGCTTCTGATTGTCTTTCCGATGACGTTGGTTTCTGCGCGGTAGTGTTTGGACTTCTTCCATCCCCTGCGGAAGCTCCGGTTGTGGGTGGGTGACCTCAGAGTACTCGGCCTCCGAGGGCATCCAATTCCCTGTGGCCTCCTTGGCAGTTGGGATATAGTCCTTGTTGCTCGTATTAATAGTTTGTGGTGAAGGTCTGGGAGTCTTCATGGTTGGCTATTTCCCTATTATTTCTTCAAGCTCACTCCCAGCTCCTCTTCCCCCTGCCTTTTGAAACACAGCATTGCCTCTTAAAACAATGACAGTGGCTTTTGTGGGTTCCAAAACTGTTCTTCATCTTGTTCTTCCCAGCTAGATTCAGGCAAGGCATTTCAGCAAGAATGGGTATTTTTCATCTGCCTGTCACCTGGCGTTGCCCTGGGACGCTCTTAATTCCCGAATGTCTCACTGTTACTGGCAACTAAGTGGAGAACTGGTTTCAGGTGGTGACGACCTGCCCTCCTCTTGGCTACACTGCATCATTCCAGCCTCACAAGCCTGCTTGTCATCCACGCTCTGCGACTGGTGCTGCAGCATCTGACCCCAGATACGACATGACACAACACTGTCTTACTAGACTCCCATCAGGAGTGACTTTCACCAATGCCAGGGGCATGCCGGACTTGTTCTATGTGATGTGTAACAGTCCCACCCCAAGCAGGTGCAGAAAGACAGCCCAACAACAGGGAACTCTTCTGGGAGAAGAGGAACCTGCTTTCTCTTTGAAGCACACAAATCCCAGAATTATTTAATAGGAATTTGGAAAATGTGTTTTGTGAACTGGTGTCATAAATGTACAATTTTATTTGTATATAATTTTACTTTTAAGTTATTTTTGCTTCCTAAAACATGGTTACACAAAACCAAATGTATTATTCACTCTCGTTCTTCCTAGGAATGTAGGTGGGGGTGGGAGCAGCTGCTATTAGTGAAAAGCTTGGGAAGTGTTAAGGAGAGGTCAGAAAAACCATACATCAAAGTTCTCACTATGTGCATTAATTTTTCTCTTAATCATATGCTACCTTGGACAATTCCTTCTTTTTTTTTTTTTTTTGGTGTGATAAGTATTACTTCCCTCTATGCCTATCAGCTTTCCTAGATCATATTTGGGCCTTTTAGAAATAATGTGTCTGTGGGATGAATCTGGTCTATGAGGTCAGAACTAGTTAATCTTGAATATGAGTGATTATGTAGATTTTTTATGTGACCATGTGTAAATCAGCCAATCCTTGCATTTAGGTTTCCTTGTCAATAGGATGGTGTAATGATACATGCCTCATGGTTTTGCTGTAAGAATTCACCCATCCACTGATCCATCCACCCATCCATCCATCCACCTGCCCACCCATCCAATCATCCATCATCTCTCCATCCATGCATCCATCCATGCACACCTGTGTCCGTGTGTGCATATGCATATGTCCATAGACCCATCTATGCATTCATGTTTCTATGCATGTCTGTATCCATCCATGTACCACATAGTTTTCCATCTATGTAGTCATGTGTCACTACATGCAGGGTACATCTATACATGTATAACATCCGTCCATGCATGCCAGCATCCATGTTTGTATCCACCAATCCATTTATTCCATGATTTATTAAACATATTCTATTTATCAAGCCCACAGTAGGCAGGAAGAATAAATTATTGATGTTAAGCGCAGGTCCCTGCTTTTGGGAAACTTACAAGAATCCAGTGCTATAAGGATTCCACATTTAACAGGGTTCTAGCTCCATGGAAAAAGCTAGTGAATCATTGCTGTTTTCTTTGATCTGCTTTGTGCCATACTCAGTGTCTAGCACTAGTCTGCACTACAGGCTCATCTACCCTGCTTAGGATAGGATGTGGAAACAAATGCTTCCATACGCTTTGGGCTTTTGGCTCACAGTGTAGCTTTGACATGGAGAAAATCTTAGAAACAAGGGAACACATTTCCTAATTAGATTAGGGAGAATGTTTGTCATGTATATAAGTATAGCAAATGCATGTACACAAATACACACGTATTCTAAACACAGAGAAGCTAAATTCCTAGCATGCTCGCCTTAGAATTGGCACATTTCAGTGGCTCATTTGAAATCTCCCCCTATACTTGACTGCTCTGATGACATTTTCACATGTATTTGTTTGACCCGATTAGTTTCAACGAGAAGCTTCTTGCAGACAGCACAGCTGGCTGAGTGACAACAGAGGCCCCAACATCAGCCACTCAGAATGCCAGGGTTGGGCAGGCATTTCCTTGCCCTCGGCTGGTGCGCAACGCTCACCTCTAACGAGGTACAGTGCTCCTGTGCTCTGTATTGCGGTCACATGTTACTATCCCACACCTCCAAGCATTTTCTGTGAAAGAAGCTGACTGAGCAAACCCAGGAAGATATTTTTCATTTTCTTTGATGGAGCATAATGCTTTCGTGTATAAACGCAATAACACAGTCATTACTATGCACTTACATTATTGTAGTGACTGGGTGCTCAGCACACTGCCAGCCAGGCAGGGAGTCTGATAGTTTTCTATTTCATTCGTTTTTATGTTCATCATAAAAGAGTTTTCAATCAAGGTAAATACAGTTTCTTCTCAGCATAACGTCTATATTCCCTCTCTCCCATCTTTTTTTTGGGGGGGGGTTCTTATAGGTATTCCTTTCCTTTTATTCTAGGTCACTCGCCCTGACATGCATGAGATTGTTCTCTGGTGGGGATAGCAGCCTTGCTCCTGGATAAACTATAGTGGCGGTTCTAAATGCATCGCTTGTAACATACCTCTGTGATTTGCTAAAGTGGGAATAAATCAAAGTAGGGGAGAGCCGCCACGGCAAGCCAGAAGCTAAATGTTCCATCGTGTAGCGCGAGGCTGGGGGAAGACAGTGCCGGCTTCCTCCTGGCAGCGCAATATCTTTGTGCTCTTTGCCTGGGCCCAGCCCCATTAAAACCATCCTTCTGAACCTGCGGGAAAGTGTCACCCCTTTCCTCCCTCCATGGCAGCTGGTACTGGAGGGTGCAGGCATTGTTCTTTCCCTTCAAGGATCTTAATACACACGCAGAAAAGAAAATGGAGCTTAATTTATTAAAAAAAAGAAAAAGGCGTCAGCTTACCCTGAGGCTCAGCGCTGGCACCAGGGAGAAAGAAAAAGACAAATGCCTCTAGGTGAGCTGGCAGCGGCCCTAATTCCCCACTCACTCCGCTGCTCCACTGTGCACCTTCCACTAATCATACCGGGTGGGGAGGAATTTCAAAAACTTAAGCAATTTTAAGACACAGATGCACCATTTTAAAAACACAATAATTTGATTTTGTGATTCTGGCTTTGTACTGGTGGTGAGTCTTAACAATGTGCTGCAGATGTTAGTGCAAATAATTAATGTCCGCGTGGGGGGCAGGTGGGAGGCGCCGGAGGGAAGCGGGCAGACCCAGGGCCGCCGGCTCCCTCCTCCTCCCGTGGCCTTAGCCAGCTCAGGTGAGTACCTTGGGTCCTCTTAGTTAGGGGAAGGCACGGCACGGCCCCCACATTTGGAGTGATGCGGATAGCAGGTGGGCAGTATTTAAAAGCAGCTCCCTCACTTCATCTCGCGAAATTGGGTCTGTCAGTTTCCCTTTGGTGCTCTGGCCCCCAAGTGACCTGCTTTTAAGACTGAATTTTGTCATACTTCTTACTGGCTCGCTGCTCTTGTGTGACTCCTGCTGCTGGTGCCCAAGTGTCTTGATACCTGCCATTCTCAATCCGCTGTGTTCTCTGTCTTGGATTTTGGCTGTCTTGGTCCAACTACCTGTCAGGCAGTACCCACCTCCGCTAGGAAGTCTTAGTGTCCACTGTGGACTGACCACCACTTTTCTTTGGCCATTACGCTTGGTCCCCATGCCTTGTTGTGTTTGTGCCTAGTCTGCGTCAGCAACTCAATGCCATTCTTCTGGAGTTTGGGAGCTTTGTGAAGAACCTTCCTATTTGTACCGTCCTCCCTATTCTCAGCCCCTCATACTATTAGCCCCATATTACAATAGTATAGTCCTGATTCAGCAACAGTCACAAGTCCAACATACTGCTATTTAAGTATATCATGACATTGTAGGTATAGACAATAGCAGAAAGTCTAGCATCCTATTGTGAAGATGTATTTAGCAGTTTCACTGGGAGTCTTCCGTTTATTCTGGAGTGGAGATGCATACTGCAACATATCTTTACTTCCTGGTATGCTAGTCTCCATTATACAGCTTGTATATGAGAATATATGTATATGTTTACCTAAATCTATTTTAGCTTGTATTTTGCGTGAATATTGCCTTATATTAGAGAGAACATATGATATTTTTCCCTTTGGAATTGGCTAACATTACTGAGCATAATGGTCTCTAGTTGGGGCCATTTTGTAGTAAATGGTAAAATTTCATTATTTTTAACAGTACAGTAGTATTCCATGGAGTAGATGCAGCACAGTTTCTTTCAACAGGCATCTGGGTTGTTTCCATCTGGTCACTATTGTGAATTGTGCTGCTCTAAATAGAGGGTGACAGGTCATTTTCTCATATGCAGATTTCACTTCCTTTGGATATATTCTAAGGAGTGGGATACTGCATCATACAAAAGATCAGTTGGCTTTGGCATTCTCCATATTGACTTCCATTGTGGCTGCACTAGCCAACACTCCCACCAACAGTGGAATAGGCTGTTCCCCGTCCCCCCTCCCTCCCTCACAACATCCACGCCGGTAGGTGTTTTTAGCAGTTTCTGAATGCAGGCCAATCTCATTGGAGTTAGATGGAACCTCAGTGTGGTTTTTGTTTGTATTTCATGGATGGCCAGGGAGCCTGAGCATTTGTTCATAAGTCTGTTGGTCATTTGAATTTATTCTTTTGGAACATGCCTGCTCATTTCCTTTGCCCATTTCTTTGTTTTGCTGTCGTGAGTTTCTGAAGCTTTTTGTGAATTCTGGATGTGAGTCCCCTTCTGTTGTGTCATGGGCAAAGATTCCCTCTCATTCTGTTGACTGCTGCTTCACTTTGTTGATTATTTCTTTTGCTGTAGAGAAGCTTATTGGTTTGATGTAGTCCCATTTGTTTGTTTTGGCTTTGACTGCCTGTGCTTTTAGTGACTTTTTAAGTCTTTACCAATGTCTATTTATTGAAGAGTGCTTCATATATTTTCCTCTAATAGTTTGATAGATTCTGGGTGCAGACTTAGGTCCTTGGTCCATTTAGAGCTGATTTTTGTGTAAAATGAAAGGTGCAGGTCTTGCTTCTTACCTCTGCAGGCTGCTATCCAATTGTCCCAACAGCATTTTTTTAAAAAAGATTTATTATCTTTATTACAAAGTCAGATATATAGAGAGGAGGAGAGATAGAGAGGAAGATCTTCTGTCCGATGATTCACTCCCCAAGTGAGTGCAATGGCCAGTGTTGTGCTGATCTGGAGACAGGAACCAGGAACTTCCTCCAGGTCTCCCACGCGGGTGCAGGGTCCCAAGGCTTTGGGCTGTCCTCAACTGCTTTCCCAGGCCACGATCAGGGTGCTGGATGGGAAGTGGAGCTGCCGGGATTAGAACCCGCACCAATATGGGATTCTGGTGCGTTCAAGGCGAGGACTTGAGCCACTAGGCCACACCGCCGGGCCCCCCAACAGCATTTGTTGAAGAGAACAGGCTTTTTCCTTGGATTATTTTTCAGTTCTCCTGTTGAAGATTAGTTACTGTACATGTGTGGGCTCACTTGTGGGATTTCTATCTGTTCCATTGGTTTTCTCTGTTTCTGTAGCAGTACCAAATGATTTTGATGACCACTGCCCTGTAGCATGTCTTGAGGCCTGGAATTGTGATTCCTCTAGATTTATTTTCATTCTTTGGGATAGCTTTGGTTATTTGTAGTATCTTGTCTTTCCAGATGAATTTTCCTATCATCTTTTCTATTTCTGAGAAGAATGTTGTTGGGATTTTGATTGGGATCACATTGAATCTGCATATGACGTCCAGTAATATGGACATTTTGATGAAGTTGATTCTACTGATGCAAGAACATGGTACATTTCTCCATCTTTTAAGACTTTCTTTTGTTTCTTTCTAAAAAGCTTTATAATTTTCATCATAGAGGTCTTTTACACTTTTGGTTAGGTCTGTTCTAAGGTATTGAAAGTTCTTCTCTGCCATTTTAAAGAAAACTGTGCTTACATATTCTTACTCAGCCATGGAGTTGTTCTGTAAACTAGGTTCATCGATTTATGTTCATTGATTTTGTACCCAGCTACCCTTTCAAACTCCCTGATGAGTTTCAGTAGTGTCTTCATTGAGTCTTTTGGTTTTCCAATGTGGAATCACGTCCTCTGTGAACAGGGATACTCTTAATTTGTCTTTTCCTATTTGAATTCCTTTAATTTTCTTGCCTAATAGCTCTAGTGAGGACTTCTAATACTATGTGGATAGCAGTGATGAGAATGGACATCTTAGCGAATAAGCTTCCAATCTTTTGTTGTTCAGTATGATGCTGACATTGGGTTTTTGATATATTGCTTTGATTGTGTTGTAAAATGTTCCTTCTATGCTTATTTTGCTTTGGGAAAGTTTTTAGCATGAGGTAGTGCTGGATATTATCAAATGCCTTCTCTGCATTGGTGTAGTGTATCATATTTTTGATTTGTACATGTTAAAAGATTCCTGGATTCTAGGGATAAATCCCATCTGGTCCAGGTGAATGATCTGTCTTATGTATGTTCGGATTCTGTTGGCTAATGTTTTATTCAGGATTTTTTGCACCTATTTTCACTGTGGATAATGGTTTGTAGTTCTCTCTCTTTGTTGTGTCTCCATCTGGCTTTGGTATTAAGGTGATGTTGGATATATATAAAGACTTTGGAAGGATTTCCTCCTTTTCTATTGTTTTGAGTAGTTTGTTGAGGATTGGGGTCAGGTTTTTTCTTTTTTTAAATTTTTGGCGAATTTAGCAATGAAGCCATTAGTCCTGAGCCTTTTCTTTTTTGGGAGGGATTTAATTACTGATCCCACCTCTGTGCTGGTTATAGGTATATTTAGATTATTAATTACCTCATGATTTAATTTGGTAAATTTTATGTGTCCAGAAATCTGTTTCTTTTAGGTCTTCACATTTGTTGATGTATAGTTGCTTGTAACAGTTCCTGATTATACTGTGTGTGCCTGAGGTATCTGTTACATTTCTTTTTTTGCCTCTGATTTTATTGATTTGTATTTTCACCCTTTTGTTGATGAGTGGGATTAGTGGGTAATCTATTTTGTTTTTTCAAAGAACAACTTCTTTGATCTTATATATTGTTCTTTATGTCTCTGATAGGCTTATTTCCTCCCTTATTTTGGTTGTTTCTTTTTCTGTTAATCTCGGGATTATTTTGCTATTTTCTTTTTTTTCTTTTTTTTCTTCTTTTATTATTATTTATTATTTTTAATTCATTAATTACATTGTATTATGTGACACAGTTTCATAGGTACTTGGGTTCTCCCCACCCCTCCCCAAACCCTCCCACCATGGTGGATTCCTCCACCTTGTTGCATAACCACAGCTCAAGTTCAGTTGAGATTCCCCCATTGCAAGCATATACCAAACACAGAGTCCAGCATCTTATTGTCCAGTCAAGTTCAACGGCTTCTTAGGTATACCCTTTCTGGTCTGAAGACAGAGCCAGCAGAGTATCATCCCAATCAATTGAAAGCTCCAACATACCATCAGCAAAAATTTACATCATTATGGAATTAATTGACATAGTAATGAGTAACCAATATGTTAAAAGTAAATGCGAGCTCCTAGCCACCTTCTGTGACCACCTCACTTACATTTCAATTTTAGTTTATACACAACATATAGCATTCATAACATAACATGTTATACATAACATCATATCATCTTAAATTAAGGCAAACATGTGGTATTTAGCCTTTTGTGATTGGCTCATTTCCCTTAGCATTATGGTTTCCAGTTTGGCCCATTTAGCCACAAAGAACTGCATTTTGGTTTTTTTAATAGCTAAGTAGTATTCCATGGAGTATATGAACCATAGCTTTCTTATCCAATCCTCTGCTGATGGGCATTTTGGTTGCTTCCATGTTTTTGCAATTACTGATTGTGCTGCTATGAACATAGGAGTGCATGTTGGTTTCTCATAAAACAAGTGTTCTGGATATATTCCTAGGAGTGCTATTGCTGGATCATACGGTATGTTGATTTTGAGTTGTTCGAATATTCGCCATACTGATTTCCTTAGGCTGTATGAACCTACAGCCCCACCAGCAGTGGAGTAGGGTTCCCTTTTCCCCGCAACCTCGCCAACAAGTGTTGTTGGTGCTTTTCTTCATGTGGGCCAGTCTTACTGGTGTTAGGTGGTACCTCATTGATGTTTTAATTTGGATTTCCCTTATTGCCAGGGAACTTGAGCATTTTTTCATTTGTTTATTTGCCATTAGGGTTTGTTCCTTTGTGAAGTGTTTGCCCATTTCCCATGCCCATTTCTTGAGTGGCTTGTTTGTTTTGACATTTTGGTTGTTTTGTAGCTCTTTGTATATTCTGGAGATTAGCCCTCTATCACCTATGTCGTGCGCGAAGATCTTCTCCCATTCTGTGGGTTGCTTTTTTACTTTGTTGATCATTTCTCTAGCTGTACAGAAGCTTCTTAGTTTGATGAGGTCCCAATTGTTTATTTTGGTCTCGATTTCTACTGCTTTTGGAGTCTTTTTTAGGAAGTGAGGGCCTACCCCTAAGTGTTGCAGTGTGTTTCCAACATTTTCTTCCAAAAGTTTGAAGGTTTCTGGATGTAGGTTTAGTTCTGTTATCCATTTAGATCTGATCTTAGTGTATGGTGAGAGATGTGGATCTATCTTTTTGTTTCTGCAGGCTATTAACCAGTTGTCCCAACAGCATTTATTGAAGAGACCTTCCTATTTGCCTGGATTGTCGTTTGTCTTTTTGTCAAAGATTACTTGGCTGTATCTGTGTGGGTTCCCTTCTGGTGTTTCTATTCTGCTCCATTGATTTTCCTCTCTATCTTTGTGCCAGTACCACGCTGTTTTGATAACCACTGCCCTATAGTATGTCCAGAGGTCCGGAACTGTGATTCCCCCTGCTAACGTCCTGTTCTTCAGGATGGTTCTAGCTATCCGTGGTTTTTTGTGTTTCCAGATGAACCTTTGGATAATTGTTTCCAGTTCCATGAAGAATGTTTTGGGCAATTTGATTGGGATTGCATTGAATGTATATATTGCTTTTGGCAGTATAGACATTTTAATGATATTGATTTTACCTATCCAGAAGTATGGGATGTTACTCCATCTTTTGAGGTCTTGTTCAATTTCTTTTTTAAGCAGTTTGTAGTTTTCTTCAAATAAATCTCCTACATTTTTGGTTAGATTTATTCCCAGATATTTCATACTTTTCTCTGTTAGTTTGAATGGTATCTTGCTGGTTAAGTCTTTTTCCATCTTGGGGCTGTTTGCATACACTAAGGCTGTTAATTTTTGTTCATTAATTTTGTACCCTGCCACTCTACCAAACTCTCGTACAAGTTCTAGCAGTCTCTGTATTGAGTCTCTTGGCTCTTCTACATAAAGAATCATATCATCTGCATATAGTGAGAGCTTGACTTCTTCGTTTCCCATTTGGATTCCTCTGATTTCTTTTTCTTGTCTTATGGCCTCAGCGAGTACCTCTAGGACTATGTTGAATAGTAGTGGAGAAAGTGGACATCCCTGTCTTGTTCCAGATCTCACTGGGAAGGGTCCCAGTTTTTCTCCATTCAGTATGATGCTGGCGTTGGGTTTTTCATATATGGCTTTAATTATGTTGTAGATTTTTCCATCTATGCCTACCTTGGTTAGGGTTTTTAGCAGGAAGTGGTGTTGGATTTTGTCGAAAGCTTTTTCTGCATCTATTGATACTATCATGTGATTCTTGTTTTTCAGTTTTTGGATGTGGTGTATCACATTTATGGATTTCCGAATGTTGAACCATCCCTGCATTCCAGGGATGAATCCTACTTGATCTGGATGAGTGATCTGTCTGATGTGTTTTTGAATTCTGTTGGCTAGGATTTTGTTGAGAATCTTAGCATCAATGTTCATCAAAGAGATAGGTCTGTAGTTTTCCTTCTCTGTTGGTTCTCTGTCTGGTTTTGGGATTAAGGCAATGTTAGCTTCATAGAATGAGTTTGGAAGGGTTGCTTCTTTGTCTATTGTTTTGAAGAGTTTGTAGAGGATTGGGGTTAGTTCTGTTCGGAATGTTTTGTAGAATTCTGTAGTGAAGCCGTCTGGGCCTGGGCTTTTCTTTGTTGGGAGGTCTTTAATCACTGATTCAATCTCTGCTTCAGTTATGGGTTTGTTCAGGTCGTTTGTTGCCTCTGGGCTAAGTTTTGGCAGGTGGTAGAAGTCTAAGAACTTTTCCATTTCTTGGTGATCTTCTGATTTGTTGGAGTACAGTGCTTTGTAGTAATTTCTAATTATGTACTTAATGGTTGCGGTGTCTGTTGTTATGTTGCCTTTTTCATCTTTGATGCTGTTAATTCTTGCCTTGTCTTGTTTTTTCTTTGTCAGTTGGGCCAGTGGAGTGTCTATCTTGTTTATCTTCTCAAAAAACCAGCTTTTTGATTCATTGATTTTGTGTATCGTTTTTTTTATTTCTATCTGATTAATTTTCTCCCTTGTTTTGATGATTTCTTGTTTCCTATTGTGTGTGGGGCTCTTCTGCTGTTGTTTTTCCAATTCCTGGAGGTGTGTGTTTAGCTCCTGTATTTGGCGCCTCTCTTGGGCCTTGACATGAGCTCGAATTGCGATGAGTTTACCCCGTAGCACTGCTTTGGCAGTGTCCCACAAATTTTGGAATGTTGTGTCAGAGTTTTCATTGGTTTCCATAAATTTTTTGATCTCATCTTTAATTTCTTCTCTGATCCATTGTTCGTTTAATAGCATATTGTTCAGCCTCCAAGAGTTTCTGTATTTCCTGGGGCATTTTGAATTGCTGATTTCCAGTTTCATTCCGTGGTGGTCTGAGAGGGTACATGGTATGATTCCTATCTTTATGAAGTTATTTAGGTTTGCTTTGTGTCCTATCATGTGGTCGATCCTGGGGAAGGTGCCATGCACTGCTGAAAAAAATGTATAATCTGTGGCCTTAGGATAAAAAATTCTATAAATATCTATCATGTCCAGTTGTTCTATTGTTTGTATGAGCTCTGTTGTTTCTTTGTTGAGTTTTTGTTTTGTTGATCTGTCTATTGTTGTTAGTGGGGTGTTAAGATCACCCACTATTATTGTGTGCATAGCTATGTCTCCCCTTAAGTCCGTGAGTAATTGCTTCACGTAGCTAGGTGCGTTTGAATTTAGTGCATATATGTTCACAATGGTAATTACTTCCTGATGGATCAGTCCCTTCACCAATATATAATGTCCTTCCCTGTCCTTTTTGATGTGTGTCAGATTGAAGTCCACATCATCTGAAATTAAGACAGCTACCCCAGCCTTTTTTTCTCGTCCATTGGCATGAAATATCTGTTTCCAACCTTTCACTTTCAGTGTTTTAGAATCTCTTCTGGTTAGATGTGTCTCTTGTAGGCAACAGATAGTTGGGTGCTGTTTGATAATCCATTCTGTTAATCTATGCCTTTTGATTGGTGAGTTCAGGCCATTTGTGTTAAGAGTTAAAATTGAGAGGTTGTGATTTTGCCCTGCCATACTTGTTTTTGTGGGTGTTGATATCTGTGTAATTGCCCTTCCTTGTGTGGACTTTAGTGGGGAGACCTTCTTGTTTGCCATCTTTGCTTATGTTTCACCTCCTTTTTTTCTGGATTTAGTACATTTCTAAGGAGATTTTGTAGAGCTGGTTTTGTGCTGGCATATTCTTCTAATTTCTCTTTGCTGTGAAAGTATTTGATTTTGTTCTCAAATACGAATGAGATCTTTGCTGGGTACAATATTCGTGGTTGACAGTTGTTCTGATTCAGGATTTGGAAGATCTTTGTCCATTCTCTTCTTGCTTGTAAGGTCTCTTCAGAGAAGTCAGCAGTGATTCTGATTGGTTTTCCCCGGCATGTGATCTTTTCTCTGCTTCGTACTTGTCTCAGGATTCTTTCTTTGTCTTCATTGGAGTGGAACTTGAGCACCATATGTCTGGGTGAAGATCGCTTTGGGTCATATCTGCTGGGAGTCCTCTGACCGTCCTGGATTTGGGCTGGGCTCATGTTCCAAGTGTTTTGGAAGTTTTCCTGTATAATTTTGTCGAGCACCATTTGCATTCCTGACTCTTTTTCCGCTCCTTCAGGAAGGCCAATAATCCTAATATTCGATTTTCTGAGGTTGTCTTTCATTTCTTGTATGGTCTTATTGGCTTTGTTCAGACTTGTCTCCAGCTGTTTAATGAACTGGGTATGTTCGTTTTGTGTGTCTTCCGTTTCAGAGATCCTCTCTTCTGCTGTATTTGTTCTCTTGGTTAGGCTCTCAATTTTGTGCTCTAAGTCAAGGATTTTACTTTTCGTTTGTTGTATTTCTGCGACTATGTGGTTCTTGAATTCCTTGAAGTCCTACCAATTCTTCTCATTGTCTCTGACATATTTTAACATTATTTTTTTGAATTCCTTGTCTGGTAGATCTTCTATGTCTTCATCTCGCATCTCCGAAATAGACATTGGCTTTTGATCCTTTATTGGTAGGGTGTTGGCTCTCTCATCTGGATCATTACCTTTTCTGGTATTTCTTCCCATTGTGTTAGTGTTTCTTTTTTGAGAGACCTAGGCACCAGTGTGCTGAGGGGTCTCCAAGCACTATCCCGTAGAGATTGGAGCCTGCAGGCATGGAGTAGCAGGGTGTGGGAATTTTCAAGGCACTTTTGGTGCATCTCCAGAACACTGGACCTCAGGGCTCCACTTGCAGGGCCCAGCGGATTCAAAGCACACTCTCAGCTCGTCCCCTACAGGTATGCTACCACAGGGCGTGGGGGAGTGAAGGCACTCTCTGTGCGCGCCCCCTGTGCGCAGGATCACAGGGCTCGGAGGATTCTAGGTGCTTTCTCGGTGTGTCCCCAGTGCCAGGGACTGCAGGGCGTGGAGGTTCAAGGTGCTCTCTGGGAACGCCTCCTGCACGCAGGTCCCCAGTGCCCTCCTGGTACGTCTCCCAAGCACGGGACTATAGGGCGTGGAGGTTCCAGGTGCTCTCTGGAAGCGCCTCCTGAGCAGGCCCGCCCACCCCAGCGCTTGCAGGGGACCGACCGCCCCAGCGCTAGCACGGGACTGCCCAGCCCATAGGCGTGCTCGGTTTCCTGTGGGATAGCACTGCCCAGCTGAGTGCCAGACCGCAAAGGCACGGGGGAGTATTCAGTGTGCCTTTTGCCTTTCTCCTCAGTGCACAGGACCACTGTGCGTCACCTCCCAGACACAGTTTTGGCAGTTTCAAGGCACTCGCCCTGTGTCCCCAGACGCTGGAGTCTCGGGAGGGGGGAGGGGCGGAGAGATGAGCACCAAGGTTTTCCAGGCTCTGTGCATGCCCCTGGGGGGCCAACTCCCAGAGCCTCCGACCCACCACTGTCCCCACCCAACTCACTGAAACCTCAGGTTCTTGCAGTCTGCCTCTTCCTCTGGTGGGAACCCTCGCTGCGGGTGCGTCTCCTGGCGACTGCATCTGTTGCTGGTCCGGACGGGTCCCAATGGGACTTGGAGACTGCGGCGGGTGCAGGTCCTGGCGGGTCCTGGCGACTAGGGTGGGCAGGTGCCAGCGGGTCCTGATCACTGCTGGTCCTCATGGCCACAGCGTCTGCGGGTCTTGCGGTCTGTGGGTCGAATGTGGCTCTCAGCGGCTGCACTCAAAGGTGACTCAGCAGGTCAGGAGTGGAAAGCCGTCTTCCCTGCCCTTTGTTTTGTTTTTCCCCGGTTGCTCTTCCGAGTTGTGTGGATTTTTTTTGGCTCCACACTGTCCAGGGAACTTCACGTTCTTCTCCCTGTAGCTCTATGCTGCTCCTCTTACGCTTTTGTCGCGTTCTAGCCCTCTCTGTCTGTGAGCTCCCTCACAGTCTTCCTCCTATGTCGGCCATCTTACGAGTCTCTCCTCTTTTTTTTTTTTTTTTTAAATTTGTATTATCAAGGCAGATCAGGTTTGTGAAGAGAAGGAGAGACAGATCTTCCATCCATTGGTTCACTCCCCAAGTAGCTGCAATGGCCAGAGCTGCGTCGATCTGAAGCCAGGAGACAAGAAGTTCTTCTGGATCTCCCCACATGGGTGCAGGGTCCCAAGGTTTTGGGTTGTCCTCTGCTGCTTTTCTAGATCACAATCAGGGAGCTGGCTGGGAAGTGGAGCAATGGAACCCGAACTGGCACGCATATGGGATCCTGGAGCTTATAAGGCAAAGATTTTAGCCATTTAGTTCTCATACCAGACCCGATTTGACTATTGTTTTCCTAGATTTTTCAGATGTGCGGTTAGCCCTTGTACTTGGTGAGTTCCTAGTTTGTTGACGCAGGTGCTGACTGCATCGCACTGTCCTCTTAACACTGTCCTGTCTATGTCCTGCAAAGTTTGATATGTTGTGTTGATGCCTTCATTTGTTTCACGTAATCTTTTTTTTAAATTCTCTATGATTTCTTCTATGACTTAATGTTCATTTGGCAATCTACTGCTCAGTTTCTCAATTTTTACACATCTTTTAGAGTATTTTGACTTGTTGGTCTCTAGTTTTACTCCAGGATGGTCTGAGAAGATGTGTCATGTGCTTTCAATTTTTAAAAACTTGCTGAGGCTTGTTTTGTGAGCTCTAATGCGGTCAGTCCTGGAGGTGGTTTCATGTACTGATGAAAAATGTGCATCCTGGATGCTGCTAGTTCATGTCCATGCTCTCCAGGAACTCCTCTGTCATTGGATTGATCCTTCCTGTTTCCCAAGATCATGTTCTCTCTGCTTCTCCTTGGCTAATTTTTCTCCATTCATTTTAATGTGTTCTCACACTGTAGCACAATTTTGCTCCCCTATTTTTGAAAGGCAGATTTTACATAGGAAGAAAGAGAGACAGAGCCAATTTACTCCCCAAATGACTGCAGCAGGCAGGGTTGAGTTTATCAGAATCAGGAGTCATGAGCTTCTTCTAGATCTCCCACATGGGTGCAGGGTCCAAAGAACTTGATCCATTCTCTCATGCTTTCTAAGACCATAAGCAGGTTGCTAGATAGAAAGTGGAGCAGCCAAGACCTGAGCCAAAACCCAAATGGATTGCCAGCATTGCAGACAGAAGTTTAGCTTGCTATACCACCATGCCAGTATTATTTCTACTTTTAATCAACAATGGCCACATACACTTACAAGATAGAGTGTGTTGTTGTGATCTATGCATTCATTACAAAAAGACTCAATAACATTGATCAATATATCTGTTACCTCGTCAATTTTCTACTTGTCTGTATTGGTGATGTTAAAAATCTATTCTTTTAGTAATGTTGAAATATACCAGACATTAAAAAAAAATATGTTCTCCACGTAGTGTTAGTCTCTAAAACTTTATTTCACTAGTCTTGTGTAAATTTATACCCTTTGATTAACCATTTTCTTTTTCTCAGCCCTCTTGGAGTTACCTTTGTACTCTCTACTATTATAAGATCAGTGTTTACATTACACCTGTAAGAGAAATCAGTTAGTATCTGTGTTTCTGTGTCTGGGTGTTTAACTCAGTGTGATGTGCTCTTGTTTAAGGCTGTGTAGTATTCTGCTGTGTTTATGCAGCATAGCATCTTCATTTGCTTACTGCTGGACACTTAGGCTGTTTCTGTATCTTGGCTATTGCTGAGACATATGTGGGATTGCAGGTATCTCTGAAGGATTGGTTTCAGTCCTTTTGGATCTCTATCTAGAAGTAAGATTGCTGGACCTTACAGTAATTCTGTTTTTTACATCTTTGAGAAAACTCTCAACTGTTTTCCAAAATGTCTGCGTTAATTCACATTCTTACTAACAAGAGTTCAGGAAATTCCTTTCTCACATCCACACGAACTCTAGTTATGGTATATTATTATTTTTTTAATGATAGCATTTTAGGGCCCAGTGGCGTGGCCTAGTGGCTAACGTCCTCGCCTTGAAAGCCCCGGGATCCTATATGGGCGCCGGTTCTAATCCCGGCAGCTCCACTTCCCATCCAGCTCCCTGCCTGTGGCCTGGGAAAGCAGTTGAGGATGGCCCAATGCATTGTGACCCTGCACCTGCATGGGAGACCTGGAAGAGGTTCCTGGTTCCTGTCTCCGGATTGGCGCGCACCAGCCGTTGTGGCTCACTTGGGGAGTGAATCATCGGATGGAAGATCTTCCTCTCTGTCTTTCCTCCTCTGTATATCTGACTTTGTAATAAGAATAAAAAAAATAATAGCATTTTAGCAGATGATATATTTTTTAGTCAGATTCTTTGCTCACTTTAAAGTTAGGTTAGTACTTTTTTCCTTGTATATTTTGAATGTTAGTCCTTTATGTGAAGTATGCACCCTGAGTGTTTTTTGCTCTTGCTGTAGGTCATTTTTTTGCTCTGCTAATTGTATCTTTGATTATGCAAAAGCTCTTTATTTTTGATGAGATTCTATTTGTTTTGGCTTTGTTGCCTGTGTTTTGGAGATACACCTAAGAAATCCTGGCCCAGAGTAAGGCCATTGTATTTGCTTCTTGTAGTTTTACTGTTTCAAGTTTTACATTAAAACATTTTTATTGATCTTGGTGTACACAAAGAGTAGCTCCGTTTTGTTCTTCTGTGTCTGCACATGCAGATGTCTGAACACTATTTACAGAAGAATATATATATATATATATTCATATACACCTATATGTTGTTTTCCAAATATACAGGTTATTTCTAAACTTTGTATCCTGTCCTAGTGCTTGATGTGTGTATTTTTTTTTTACTCCAGTGCCATTGTTTCAATTACTATAACTTTGTAATATATTTTGAAATCAGGGAGTGCAATTCCTTGTTCTTTTTGCTCAAGATTGCCTTGGCTATTCGCGGTCTTTTTTTGGGTTGTGTGTAATAATAGGATATTTTCTCTTTCTGGGAAATATGATATAGGGATTTTGATAGGAATCACTTTAAGTCTGTAGATTATTTTGGGGAGAATGGCCATTGTAGCAATATTAGTTCTTCCAATCCATTACAGTTGGGGATATCTTTGTATTTATTTGTGGCTTCTTCAATTTCTTTAATCAAGGGTTAATAGTTTTTATGTATGGATCTTTACTCCTGGATTAGAGTGAACTCCTAAATTTTTAATTTTATTTGCTATTATTGCCTATGGGGTTGCTTTCTTAATGCCTTTTCTGGATAATTCATCGTTAATGTGTAGACATGTTACTAATTTTTGTATGTTGATTTTGTAACCTGCAACCTTTACTTAATTTGTTTATTGATTCTAAAAGTTTTCTTTAGAAGCTCCTGGAGGTTGCTATAGAGATCATATTGCCAGCACAGATTGACAATTTGCCTTTTTTCTTTCCTATATGGATGTCCTTTGTTTCTTCTTACTGTCTAATTTCTCTGGCTAGGACTTTCAGTACTTTGTAGAAGTCGTGAGAGTGGGCATACTTGTGTTTTTTTGATCTTCAAAGACAAGCTTTCAACTTTGCACCACTGACTATTCTAGCTGTGAATCTGTCCTACAATGGCCTTTATTGTATTGAAGTACACTTTTTTTCCTTTAGTATAAATGGATGTTCAACTTTTTCAAATGCATTTTCTGTGTCTATTGACATGATCATGTGACTTTTGCCTTTCATTTTGTTAATGTGATGTCTTATACCTATTGGTCTGCATATGCTGAATCACCATGGCATCCTTGGTTGGCTTTTATTGGATCATGGAGAATAAATTTTTAGCATTCATTCTGTAGAGTTCAGTTTATAAATATATTCCTTTTTTTTTTAAGCAA
Organism: Ochotona princeps; assembly: GCF_030435755.1. Taxonomy (NCBI): domain Eukaryota; kingdom Metazoa; phylum Chordata; class Mammalia; order Lagomorpha; family Ochotonidae; genus Ochotona; species Ochotona princeps. The sequence continues at coordinate 10,260,099 of NC_080832.1, read as the reverse complement.
GGCAAGATTGATTTAAGATGAAACTCCGCTTCCACAGCAGTTTAGATTCGGACTCCAAGGGAGGAATATCCATGGGAACTTGCCAGTGTGGGATCTTTTACGCACAAAGATATATTTGTTTTATTCAAAAGACATGTTTTGACAGAGAGATAGGGAGAGACAGAAATAAATGGACTCTCCCATCTGCTGGTTCAGTCTTCAAATGACCACAATGGCCAGACTGAAGTCAGGATCCAGGAACTGTGTCTGGGTCTCCCTCCTAGAAAGTGAAGCTTATTTCTGAGTTGTTCTTATCCTTTTGTATTTCATAAACATTAAATTAAGCTGATAAGTTTTCATGAAAACACTTGGTAGGATTTTATTGAAATAATTTTAAATTTATAGTAATTTCGAAAAGAATTGCTCATGATATTCTTTTAGCTATTTGGTTAATATGGTTTTTTTTTACATTTTATTATTATTGCTATCATTTTATGATACAGCTCCATATTCCCTTATCCCCTCCCCAATTCCCTCCCCCCACCCCTTTCCTCTATATCATTACTAACATACAGTTCTTCATTCTCAGTCATATGTCCATCAATGCGGGCATGGACAATGGCAGAGAGTCCAGAATCCTATTGTCAAGATATAGTAAACAGTTTTATTGCAAGTCCATCTTTGTCTGGATGCAGAAATGCATACCACACTGCATCCTCACATCTGGATGTTAGTCTCTGTTTCACAGCTAGTGTACATCCCCTTAAGAGAAAAGTCATAATACAAATCAACAATAGAAAGAAAAATAGAAATTTACAATGCCATGAAGTTAAATGACATGTTACTAGATATGACAGTCTCCATTACACAGCTACTATACATCCCCTTAAATGAAGAGCCACAAAACAAAATCAACATCAGGGAGAAAAAAGAAATTAACAACACCAAGAAGTTAAATAACATGCTATTAAATGACTAACGTGTAGCAGAAGAAATGAAAATCAAGAACCTTCTTGAAGAAAATGATGCCACTGCATGATCTACGAGTCATTGAATGATTTAATCAGAAGAAAGTGTTTTGAAGAGATGAAACCAACAGAAAACAACAAAACCCATGTGATATAGTTTCCGCTGATCTTTGTTGAAGTGTGTCTCCTCCAGATAATAAACAGATGGGTTTTGTTTTTCAATCCAGTCTACTAATCTATGACATTTGATTGAGCAAAGCCAGTTACATTCAGAGTTTAATATACATGGGTGGTACTTTGGTCCTGTCATTTTAGGAATGGGTTGTTCATTGGTTTAGTCTTCTGTTGTCATTTTACTGGGATGTTCTTCCTGTTTGCCTTTAGTTTTGGTAGGTGCTATTCCTCTTCTTTGTCAAGAGAACATCTTGAAGTATCATCTGTAGAGCAGGTTTGGAAGAGGCAAATTCTTTTAGCTTTTCTTTACTGTGGAAGAATTTTATTTCATTTTCAAAGACAAAAGAAAGCTTTGCTAGATATGTTATCCTAGGCTGACAATTTTTTTTTTTCTTTTAGAATCTGGAATATGTCACTCCATTCTCTTCTTGCCTGTAGAGTTTTGTGTGAGAGATCTCCTGTGAGTTTAATTGGCATTGCTTTATATGTCAATTGATTTTTTTCACGTGCATATTTAAGGATCTTTTCCTTATGTTCAATTGAAGAGAGCTTGATAATCGTGTCTTTGTGATGATCGCTTTTGATCAAGGCTGTTGGGAGTTCTGTGCTCCTCCTGGATCTTGTTTCCCAATTCTTTCTCCAGATTAGGGAAATTTTCCTGTATTATTTCCTGTATTAATTTTCCTGTATTATTTCATTAAATATATTTGCAAACTCAGCTTCTCTTACTGCACCTTCTGGGACTCCCATAACTCTTAGATTTGGCCTCTTAATAGTGTCTTTCAATTCTTGAAGACTTTTTTTGGCCTGATCCAGCTCTGCTTCCAGCTTTGTGTTTGTTTCCCCCTGCTGACAGGAAATATCTTCCAATTCTGAGATTCTTTCTTCTGCTTGCTTCATTCTATTTTGGAGACTCTCCATTGTAGTTTTAATTTGCTCGACTGTGTTCTTAATTTCTGATATACCAGCCTTGATCTGCTTTCTTGCTTCCTTAAATTCTTTAAACTCTTGCATGAGATTCTCATTGTTGATCAGAATCTTTAAAATGAGTCTTACAGATTCTGTGTCCCCCATTTTCTCAATGTCTTCCTCAGTTAACTCTGAGGGTAGCATAGGCTTTTGCTCCTTTGCAGGGGAGTTTTTGGTAATATTCATTGTGCCTTTGTCTCTTCTTTTGCTCTTGGTCACTGTACTTTTGGTTATCAGGTTCTTCTCCTTGGGGCAGGTTTCTAAGCTCTGTCACCCACAGGTCTACAATGTGATTTTACTTATTGCGGTTGGTACACAACTTTTTCCTTGCAGCCACTTAATGCCACAACCTCCAGCGAGTTCCAGGTCTTGGTTCATATGTTAGATTTCCATCATGGTCTCCACAGCCCCAGCTCTTGGCTCACCACTCTCCACCTCCTGTGATATCATGCTGAGGCTGCACCTTTGTCTCTGTGAGCTTTCTCCCACTTCCGGTTGGAGAAGGTCCCAGGATTAGAGAGACACACCAGGTGTCACATATAATTAGGTTGTTGATTGCGCTGATCTTGCTGGAACCTGTTGGATGTTAGGTCTGGGTGCCACATGGACCTATTTTGGCCGGTATGATGCCACAGTCGGTATTATTTTCCTGCAGGACCAGTGCAATACACTGAACTCAGTGAGTTCTTGCGAGCTCAGCACATGCGCAGTTCACTGTTTTCCCCTGCAGTTCTAAAGCTATTGCCACAGTGTACAAAATGGCGCCTGATGTACCATTACTAGAGTTCTTGATCTGCTGGCTGTCAGATCCGAGGGCTACCCAGACCTGTTTTGGGTGGAGCCTGTAGAATGCCACGTCGTTGCAGTTCACTGAGTCAGAAATGAGCTCACTCCCAGCTCAGCATATGCTCTGTCCTTTCCCTTGCCTTTTCCCCCTTACGCAAAATGGCGCCCAATTCGGCTCTAGAAGGCTGAATGGGCTGTGAAATCCACCCTGTTCTCTCACTGCCCTTCTGAGATCTGCTATTCTATCTTTGCTCCTGGTCAAATCAAATGGACCAGCAGGATGGACAGTTCTTTGTCTGGGTTCTTTTTCCAAGCTCCCAGTGAAAGTCCCTTCCCATCTGGTTGCTGGTGGAGTTCCGGCTGCTGGTGTAGTTCAGATTGCCGTGCTGGAGTTTCAGTCACTGTAGCACCACACTGCTGTGTCCACTGCTTTCCTGTGTCTGTCAGTCTCCAGGTACCCCTCTGCTGTGGTTCTGTTTTCCTAGTTCCTGAAATATGTCCTCTCTGCTTTATCCTGATTAAATGTTTCCATCCGTTTTAACGTGTCCTTACCCTATTCCACCATCTTGATTCTCCAATATGTTTTTTCTTTTTATAACAAATTGCTGAAATCAGCATTTTGTCACAATGCAAATACAATTTATAATCTTTCATTTGTTTCAAGTCAAACTCCAATGTGGGTGGTTTTGTTCCTTTCCAGAGCTACTGAAAGAGAACGTATTTCTTTGCTTCTTCCAACTTCTTGATGTTGCCCACATTGGCTTGCTTGTAGCACCCTTCTTTTTTCAGAGCTATCAATTGCATCACTCCAACCTCTGTTTTTCTGATTTCATTTACGGCACTGACATTTCTGCCCCATCTTTGTAAAGACCTTTGTGGTAATGCTCGGCCAGAGCAGATAGTGAAACATAATTTGTTAATCCCACGAAAGCTATCTCAAAGAAAATGTAATTTCACCTGGAACCTTAATTGTCCTTTTCCACGCAACCTCACGTATCACAGTTTCCAAGGAGTTGGGGAGACTATTTTTCTACTGATCACATGCGTATCTAGCCTATTTTTCCTTTCAGTCAGTATATTTTTAAATTCAAAGCATGCATTTTGTTCTTTTTATATTTTGTATTTACTTGCCGAGGCTGTCTTTTTCCATTTGTTTCACAAATATTTTAATCACCTGTTGGAATATTTTCACGATAGCTACTTTAAAATTCTTGTGAGATGATTTCAACATTTGTGTCATTTTGGTGTTGGTATCTGTTGATTTTTCTCATTCAAGTTGAGTTTTCCTGGTTCTTTGCATGGATTATATACATGTATTTTGAGTATAAGGTTATGACATACTGGTTCTTATTTAAGGCTTCTATTTGAGGTGGTTAGTTAGCAGATATAGGTTGCAAACATAAACCCTGTCCCACTTTTGTGGTGTGTTGTTCAAGTATCCACTTAGCTTTCAAAGGCTTTGCAGTGCAATTTTAGTATGTTCCACTTATATGTAACCCCAAGGCCAGTCTGAAGACTGGACAGCATTCCCCACCAGAATTTAAGGCTCAGACTTTGGGCTGTGCTGTCTCTGGTGAGTTTTATACAATGGCTGGGAAATTACCCATGGAATTATACACAGATTGAAGAATCCTTTTCTTTAGCTCCCTTCTTTCGACAATCCCACATCTCTGGCACAGAAACTCTTTAGCTTACACTAGAGATTCACTAAATTCAAGCAAGGAATGATTGGCAGGGCTCCACTCCACAGTCTGCAGGGACAGGGGGTAGGAAGAACCTAAAGGGGTAACACCTTTGTTCTTACTAGCATGGGGCGGATATAATTGATGAGTCACATTTTTGGAAAAAGGTTTCATTTACTTCATTGGAATAATTTATTGGTAGCTTTGTTTATCTTCTTATACCTATAAATATTATCTAAAAAATAAATTTGGCTTTTGAGATAAGTTGAATGGAGATTTGGGGAGAGTGGAACAAGATTCCTATATAAATATATAATGGCAATTCTTGCCTTTGTTATAGAATTACTTCACTGAATCAATAAATTGAGACTGGAATATTATTGAGTTGTATCATCCAGACATTTTTATAATAATTTGGAGGTATTTGGAATTGCTACAGAATGTGTAAAACAACTTTTCTGCTTGTTCTGTGTGAGGGGGAAGACCTGGGATAAAGTAACTTGGAGGATTACAGATATGAAAGTGACAGGGGAAACAACTTAAGACTTGAACCAAAGAAGAAATAAGGAAAAAAAAAGCCAGCATCATCATTACTAGTTAATGTGTAAGATAGATTATTTGGTTGTGAGAGAGGCCTATGTAGGTAAAACATCCTCAGGAAGGATCTACCCAGCTCTTAGAGAAGGCAAAGCATTCTAGCGAGCAGGGTTCTGTTCATGAGAGTAGTGTGGGTGAACTTGGCCAATTGCTGGAATTGGCTTTTAGATGAGTAGTGGTGTTAACTTTGAAATTTCTATTGTGCACAATGGAGACCATGAAAGCACAATTTACGCTTCTGTAAAATGTTTATAGAGAAAGGCTACACAAGAAAAGATGATGGAAAGGTGGTTTGGAATAGGATTTTGAATGAGGATAAGAAGAAACAAAAAATACCAGCTAAAAACAAGAGGTGTTTAGCAGACACATGTAAGTGATCATGTTATTGACTGAAATAATAATAGTAAGCAAAAAAACTAAAAGAAGAGCTGGATTACACAGAAAATTCTTTTTAAAAAACTGTAATTTTGACTATGCTGAATTTGAGATGCTTAGTATATTTCTACCTGTGTATCAGCAAACTGGAGTCCAAGTAGAACTTTGTGCCACAGTTTAAATTTTGGAATTCATTAGCAAGAAGATGGTATTTGTAGGTGCAGGATGTTGGATACTATCTAAGGAAAGACAATCCATAGAAAAAGAGAAGAGAGACGATGATCAGGTTCTATGACAGACCAACATCTTGGATTTGGCCAAAGAAAGCTGAGATAAACACAAAGAGATTGGAATGTCAGAGATGTTGAAAACAGCAGTGTTTCAAGAAATGAGAGTGGGCCAACCTTTTCATTTGCTGCTAAGAATAAAAGGAGTGGGATTGTCCACCTAGGAGGTTATCAGGAGCCTTCATGGCAGTTGTGGCTGTGCTAATAATAATCTGTCTCTTGTTGTCTGGGATGCTCAACTTAGGATCTTTAATTGACTTTGCAGTAAGAACAGACACATTCACCTGCACAAAAAAGAAGCACAGAAGTTAATATATATATATATATATATATGTTTAAAATTTTATTTATTTTTATTGGAAAGGCAGATATACAGACAGATAGAGAGAAAGATCTTCTGTCTGATGGTTCACTCCCCAAGTGACCGCAATGGCTGGAAACCAGGAGCCAGGAGCTTCTTCCAGGTCTCCCACATGGATGCAGGATCCCAGGGCTTTGGGCTGTCTTCAACTGCTTTCCCAGGCCACAGGCAGGGAGCTGGATGGAAAGCAGGGCTTCCAGGACCAGAACCAGCACCCATATGGGATCCCGGCGTGTTCAAGGCAAGGGCTTGAACCGCTATGCTATCGCCCCAGGCCCAGTTAATACATTTTAAAAACTGATGGTCAAACAAAGGAACAGAAACCTGTATTGGGCTGAAATGCAGCAGCATGACTTGGCTGCTTTCTCTCTGTCACTTGCTGTTTCAAATAAATAAATCCTGGGGAAAAAAACTTGTACCTGAATATTTATGGAAGCACTATTTTTAAAATGACTCCAAAGGAAAAACAAATCAATGTCTATTGACTAATAAATAAAATCTGTATACACATACAACAGTGTAGTGTTTCAACAAAAGCAGAGAGAAGGATTACTTATCCTTGCGATTGCATGGATGAACCTCAGAAACATTATTCTGAATGAAGGCATCCAAGCACGAAGGACCATACATTGCATAATTTCATTCAGATGAAATGTACAGAATAAGAGAGTTTATAAGGACAGAAAGTAGTATAGTGGTTTCCTAAGCTTATGGATGACTTGGGAAAATAAGGAGCAACTGCTAATGGATATAAGCTTTCATTTTGGAATGATAAAATTATTCCAAAAATATCTTTGGCCGTGGTTACACTACTCTGTAAACACACTAAAACTGTGGAGTGGTATATTTAGAGGAGGGAAATTTTTATGGTACAAGGATTACATTTCAATACTGGTCTTAGAGATGGCAGAGGGAAAAACCATCAAGGATTTATTCACAGGATAGAAGAACCAATAAAATTTCTGGGCTGAGTGAACTAAATCAATGTGAAAAAAAAATCCCCATAGGTTACATACCAACTGTGAAGAGACACTACAGGACAAAGAGAATATTCTAGGCAGAAGAGGAAAAATACAACCCAATCTAATGTAAATGAAGATCAAACTATCAAAACTACTAGGGGGAAACATAGAGGAAACCCTCAAAGATATGGGAGAAGCAATGAGATTAAGACAAGATTCCCCAATTGTGAAAATAAAAGAAAATTAGATTCAGAGGGTATCTGTAAGTCCAAGGTAGCAAATTAAAGCTCAAAGAAGCAGCTCTGTAAAACTCACTAAAATTTTTATAAACAATCTGACAGACATTACTGAAGACTGAGTTTAAGTCCAAATCTTTTAACCCAAATTTCCACAATCTAAAACACTATGAAAAGTGGTGGTTTTAGTTTGGTTGCTTTTATTTTCTGTAATCCACTTGGTGGTATAATGTGTCCTGAACAGATGTGATGTTACATATAATGTTTGTTTTGAATATTTTGAATCTTCATATTTATAGCTTTCATTGGAAAAGCATTAATACTCTTGAGTACTGCCCAGGCCAGTGGGAATATCATGCAACATATGGACCATGTACTTGTTATTTTCTAAAATATGAAAGCACTTTGAATTCCAAAATATACTTTGCCTCCAGGGTTTCAGAAAGAGATTGTGGGACAATAATAAATTAACACAAACCATAAATAAATAGAAGAGACAAAGAAATGAAATTAGAAAACTTAACAGAATGGAAATAAGAAAATGACTCTAAGACTAATAATGATAAATTAGGGTGACAAAGGAAACAGAAGTGTATACAAAGACATAATACAAGATAATTTTCCTGAAGAAAAAAAATCCCATAATATGTTCTGTAATAAATTTTTTATTGGAAATACTCAATACAGAAAGTTGTGAACTTTAAAGATAAAGAAAAATTATTTAGTAATCCAGTCAAAGAAAGTAATTCACTAGCAAAGGAGAGAGGATGAAATTTAGCCTTATTCTCCATTATGGCAATGTACAATGGTAGAAAACACTAGGGAAAAATCTAGAAAGTTCTGATGGAAAGGGAAGAGGGACCAAAGAAATGTGACAAGTTAGGTAAGTGTCAGCTGAGGAAAAAGCCACAGTGACATTCTCCATATGAATTAAATCAGAGAACGTAGCACTAGTGAGGACTTGTTAAGACCTGCTGCTTGGCAATCCAGGACATTAGAAGCTTAGGCCCCATAGAAACTCAGGACTAGAGAATGTAGTGTTAGTTTTAAGGTAAGTGGATCCACTTAAAATTATCTCTTTTAATTTGGTTTTAGAACTTCTTAGGATTCCACTGACTTGACAGTCTCTTCATCATGCTACATAGCAAGGCTTCACTGAGGTGACGTCTTCCCAGCTCACGTTTGCTGCCTAGTATTTCAGTTTTACTTACAAAAAAAATGTTCCCTGAAAATAATCCTCTTCTTCTGTAGCCAATGCTCTATAGAGATTCTCACAAAGTGTTTGGCAGTTTCTTTGCTCATCACTACTGATTGCATCTCGTTAGTTAATTTCATCCTCTGTCCTTCTGTAGCTATTTCAGTGAAGGAAATACATTTCAATTTTCTCCTTTTTCCCCCCTCTTGTTTTCTTTTGTTCAGAGGATCTGTTTTTTGCCTTCGCTTTTGAATAAGGATTTGTCAGTGAGCCCCAAATGTTCCACTGACACTGGTGCTCCCCAGTACTTTGAAGATATTATGTCTTCAGCATCTGTTCTCAGTATATGTGTTTGAGCAGGTAGGTGCCACACCTATTGTTACTCATTTGAAGACACTTTAACTTTCCCTTGTCTGGCTTCTCTGAGATCTTCTGCTTGAAGGTGATACTTCCATATATGGAACCATTTTACTTCTCCTTTTTCTCTTCCTCCCTCCCTTTATTTCTTCTTCCTTTCCCTTATTTTCATGTTTTTTTTTTAAAAAATTTCCATCTTATCTTTTTGTAGTTGATTTTTAGAGTCAATGTCCTTTTAAAGAACCTAGAAAATGTAGATTTTGATTGGATTTAATTTAGCTTATTAATTGACTTGGAACAAAGTGGTATCTTTAGTTTAATGGTTCTATTTAGAGACATACTATTTTTAGTCATTAAATGTAAATGTTTCCTATAGTTTTGACTCACTTATCAATCATATTGAATATGTTTTATTAAATAAGTTTGTATGTTTGATACTTAAAAAAATTATTTGAAAGGCAGAGTGACACAGAGAGATCTTCTACCTGCTGATTTATTTCCAATTAGCTGCAAAAGCCAGGTCTGGGCCAGATCAAAGTTGGCAGCCAGGAACGCCATCCGGGCCTCCCACAGGTGGGCCACTTTCTGTTGCTTTCCCAGATGCATTAAGAGGAAGCTGGACTCGCAGTGCAGCACCCAGGGCTCTGACCAGCACTCTGATATGTGATGCTGGCATTGCATGCGACGGCTTAACCTCATGTGCCACGAAGCAAGCCCCTACATTTTTGTTTCTAATTTGAGTAGATTACATATATTTTTTTGGAAAAATTTCCACTTTCTCTGTGTTGTTGGTATTGTTGCATTAACATAATCTATTGGTATTTGTATGTTTCCTACTTGGGCATACATGGCATGTAACCCAAGGATACATGTTACAGAAGAAAGTAGTATAAAGCTCAAGACTAAAAGAGCATCCCCAGAGATCAAGTGACATGAAAAACCAGTTTTTAAAATCAAATGGCAAGCACAAGCATACTTAAATTTACTAGAATTAGACAACTAAAAAGTATATTTTATTTTTATTTATTTTTTTTAAAGATTTTATTATTATTGGAAAGCCGGATATGCACAGAGGAAGATCTTCCATCCGATGTTTCAATCCCCAAGTGAGCCGCAATGGGCCGGTGCGCGCCAATCCGAAGCCGGGAACCTGGAACCTCCTCTGGGTCTCCCACGCGGGTGCAGGGTCCCAAAGCTTTGGGCCGTCCTCAACTGCTTTCCCAGGCCACAAGCAGGGAGCTGGATGGGAAGTGGAGCTGCCGGGATTAGAACCGGTGCCCATACGGGATCCCAGGGCTTTCAAGGCGAGGACTTTAGCTGCTAGGCCACGCCACCGGGCCCTATTTTATTTTTAAATACACAGATCAAGAAAAGCAATAATTGAATTTGACCAAGGGAAGAAAGTTCAATATATTTAATTTTCCTGTTAAAGAACAGATTGGCTATCGTGTTTAGATGGATTCAAACTTAAATGGGGATGTGATTGCACAAAATGATTGGATGTATTAACAGTAGTGGAGTTTCAATGATATGCATCAAGCAATATTTAAATATACTGATAAATAACAGTGCAGAGCTAGTAAACATTTTTTGTGCTATTATAGAATATATCCTTTTAAGGACTTTTTCTATTACAACTCATAAAATAAATTTCCTATTTGAGAATGAAATAGAATAAATGCTAAGTTTATGATTTAGAAATATTTTCAATAGCTTAAGTGGCCGCCTGATTTTGTAAAGACAAATCCTGTCAGAGTAATTTAATAGCAGTCTACAATGATAAGAAGCATTTGGAAAAAATAATCTAATTTAATTTTGGCAAATGTTTTAGTTCTATTGTGTACAGCATGTTATTCATAAGCTAAGGAAGTATGATGTGGTATATTGTCTGCCAATGACTATATGTTGTTAAAGGATTCCCAGCTGGACAATAATATTAACAGGCAATCAGAGGAACTCCTGCCAGAAGTATTTGAAGTCAATAATGTGCTTGAAAACCTATGGAAAAAATAAGATTTGAAAGATCACTGATTAAATCTACAGCTATTACAAAGCTACATATGAATGTTCATTACCTGGGGCAAAACCTCAAAACAATCTTGAGGTATTATAAAATTTTTAAACATTAATCAATGTGAGCATAGATACCTACAAAAGGTGAATAATACTTTTGATAAAATAACTTCATGGTACAGAAAGACTGATTCAATGAAAATGAACCAAAAGTACTGATTATTTCTCAGAGGGATGTTGAGTCGTGTTATAGGTATCAACATGGCCAGGAAATAAAATACGACAGGAAAAAAGAAGCATTTGTTAAGAGAGTGAGGAAGAAACATGGAAAGAAGAAAGGAGGAACATGGGGAGGAAGGAAGGAAACGAGGGACAGAGGAAACTGAACAGAATTTAACTGTATGTATTTGACACATAAAGTTTAAAAATCCTTGACCTACCCAATACCCATCACGCTTCTGCTGGAATGGTATGTCTTATTATAGCCAACACATTCAAAAGCTATGTGAAGAAACAGAAGTAATTTGAAGCAAATAAAAATAATTGCAGGGCTGTAATATGTAAGGCGAAAGGGTTAAGCATTTATTTGTGTTTGTAGAAAGGAATGGTAAGGATGAGTTCATGATAATTTTCAAGTTCTATAAAGGCCTGTTGTGAAAGAACATTCCTAGTGGTGATTTCTCTGGCCAATCGGTGGTTTGATAAGAGCAGAAAGAAGCTTAAATACAAAGCAGAATGGATCAGGTTTGCCTGAAAGACAGTTATCTTTAATATCAGAGTAATGAAAATTTGAAATGACTTCTTAGGGAGACCTCAGGCTGCACACTTAGGAAAGTTTCCATACTGGATGTAATGTGCAACATGAAAAATGGGTTGGGAAAAGTGACCTACTTCAGGGCTCAGCAAACAATGTCCCACAAGCAAAAGTGGTTCATTCCATAATTTGGGTGGTCTTTGAATTAAGAAAAAATTTTACATTTTTTAAGTTTTTGAAGAAAATTAAAACAATTTCTTACGAAACTTACATTAAATTCAACTTCTGTGTTCATAAAGTTTTATTGGAACACCATCACTCCCACTAGGTAATTTTTTTGTCGATAGCAATTTAGGTTTATTACAATGGTGGAGTTGAGAAGCTGGGATTGAACTATATGGTCCAGAAAACCTCAAATGACTTCCCTTTACAGAAAACATTTCCTGACCCATATGATTATGTTCTGCTGTTACCTCCAAAGACTAGAAGCTTTCCTTGTTGTAATAAAAATGCACACCCCTGGGGTCAGCAGATGAATATAACCGGCACATCCTTTGAAGTGTCTTGGAAAGAGCGCTGGGTCCACAGCAAAAGACGCCAATGCTGCTGCTACAGGGGAGTGAGAGCAGAAAGTGTTACTCTGGTTAGGCTCGGCAGAGGCTAGGCAGGAGTAGAGAGAATCGGGGAGTGGGTCTAAGAGTGCTGACTTACTTTTCTGGATCTTTTGTTTCTAAGATGCCCTTGGCTGGCACCTGCTCTTGCCTTGAACCACACAAGCAGACCAAGAAGTTGAAAGGCTGCAAGGGCTTTGGTAACTGTGACAGAGGTGCCAGCACCTGGGGCTTTGGCCGGTGGCTCTGATAAGCAACCTCTTGGATCCATGACTGGAACATAGCTCCCTGTGAACAGATTCTTATCTCCACTATCTCATTGCCGTAGTTCCTAGAACTTGGTATACTGTAGAGAAACAGCATCTGTCTGTTGAAGGAGTAGCTAGGTGGTTGGGCTAACTGCTGTGCCTGTGTGCTCTTGGCCAAGGCACCACACCTCAGTGTCTGCGTGTGTAAAACAAAGATGATAAACAACTACATTGTATATTTTCTCAAAACCAGAATGAGAGAACGCATTCCAGAAAGGCTTAAAAAGGGTTAGCTATTACTAATCCTCTGTTCCACCCTGCCTATTTTATAGGTAATAAAATTTATGCTAAATTAATTGCAACTTAATTTATATCTCCAGTTGGAATTACTTGAAGATTCAAAGAAAGCCAGAAGGAAGGGCTATTGAAAGGACAAAGACATTGCCGAAAATGTAGTCATCAAGACATTATCATTTCTGCTCATGACATTTCAGAAAACAGCATGGAAGACAGCTTTTTGCATAGCAGAACGCTTCCACGGCTGCTCACCTCCCTGGCTCTGTTTGTATAACAACACCATGCTGATGAGGGGGTTCAGGGTGTCCTGATGTTGCTGTGTCACTCTCTATAGGGCTATATAGACACCCTGTGTGTTTTAGGCTTTATTCTTGGGTGCGACTAGTCTGTGCAGTGTTTTTCCTGTTTCTGGTTGAGATCCCAAGCTGCGCAGATTGTGCAAATGCAGCTCTGCAGGCTTGCCCCCGGGGAGCAGGCTTAGCAAGGTGCTGTGGTGATGCTGAGGCAGGTTGTCCTGTTAGCCACGGATAAAACACTGCCCCAGGGAAATTCTTTAGTCCTTGGGACCAACTCCCTCTACGGCAGCCATTCCTTTATCCCTGACTCTTGTTGGGCAGTGTCCTGTAGCCTGGTTCATCTCTACAGCATTCACCGCTGTGTCCTAATGATGTGGTTGGGGACCATAACAGCCACGCAAAAGTCAACATTTCAATCACAGTGGAAACCTGAGCAGTAGAGGCACTTATCAAATGGCTTTATTTATATATGATAACCTGTTTAAAATGTACAAGCACTACTTTTAAAGATATTATTCCCATGACTAAATTAAAAAAAAAGCTGTATTTCCAATGAAAAAGATGACTCAATAAGGCAATTTTAAGGTGTTTATTGAAATAAAAGGAGAGGGTTGCGAGAACTGTTGGTTCCACCACTTGGTGGCAGGCAGTCTTGGGCTTTTTCATTATCTTTGTAAAGCCCTTATTTCACCAGGAATAAAATGGGGGAAACGATTGAACCTGGCTCTGAGCAAAGCTGTGAGGATTAGACAAGGTATTGCAGTTCAGCCTTTGACCCCTATTTGTCACACCGTGAGCTTCCTGAGTGTGCACTGACATCAGTGTCCCCCCCAACAGGATGTCTGCCTGTCTGCCTGCCCTATGTGGAACAGAAGATGGGTTCTGGGATGTTAACCCAGAGCTGAACAGAGGTGTCCCGGCATCAGTACTTCGAATTTCGAGCTCCAGATGAAACATCTGGAGTGATGGACGGGTCAGGTAAGCCTTGGTGGCGAGCAGTCACAGCTGTGCTTTGTGTCTGAGGCCCCGAGGGATCCTAGCATCTATTTTCAAAGATGTCGTTGTGGATGGTGATGTTTTTCCATTACTGCAGATGTTAACTACAAAGATTGCCCACTGGCCCATGCCCAGCCAGCTAGGACTGCCCTTTCCTGTGTAGCCACGGTGTCTGTGCAGAGGCTGATGCTGCTTTTTGATGCTCTGCCTTCAAGAGTGCATTTCAAAGGACTCTGATTGCTGGCTGCAGGTGCAGGTGTCCCCAGCAGTTCACAGCTCCCCTGCTTCTTTTGAAGTTGTGGCTACTGCACAGCACAGCTAAGAACATGGTTTTCTGAACTCAGGGTCCATGACTGTCATAGTGATGTAATCTCCCCAAAGCCTCACAGAGACCATTCATTAGGCACTGTCTGCCCTGGCAGGAAGACCAGTGGCTCTCTAGCTCTGTGCACCCCACGGTCGGCTTCATGCCATTCTGCTATTCACCTTGCTGAGCCTGCTCTGAGTATAGACTGCTTGTCAGGAATTCATACTGTGAACCACAGAGCCAAAAATCTATGCAAGGTGGGTGGCAGATGTGGCAGCTTTTTCCTGGTTTTTCTTTTTCTTTTTTTAATGAGGCAATAGACAAGAGCCACAGAACTTTAATGGGGTTGGTAAAGAAAAAAGAATTTCTATAAAATTTCATTAACGGCTATTACTCAGTATTTTAAAAAAAGTAGGTTCTCTGCAAAAGAAGTATAAAACACAGGTGCAATTTATTCTTGAGTTTACAGCCTGCAAACGGCCGGGCTTGCAGCACACGTGAGGAGCTGGATCAGGGACAACATTAATGGCATTGATCAGTTGGGGCTGCTGACTTTGATGGGAAAAGGACACATTTTACACAGGCTGCAAAGATGGTTAAGTGTCCCTGCATTATTTTAAGCTCTGGTAAACAATACAGAAACGCCTCCTTCCCCCTGTGTATTTGCTAAATAACTGTGGTGCTCTTCTTGGTGGGGTGGGTACATTTTTCAAAAATGGTTCAACGATAACATGCATGAAAAGCATCCCAAATATCACCCAGCAGGAGATTTAAGCCCAGCAGATAAACGGGAGTGTGGGTGCGCCTGCCAGTAATCCCACCATCACACTGGATTCCCAGGTTCCAGTGCTGTGAGCCTTTCTTGCTTTAAATTGTATGTTTGTTTTTATGTGTTGGCTTTTATGCTTCATAAGTTATAACCCTGTCGGGGCAGACCCTAAACCCCATTTAAAAAAAATCAAATTACTTTATATCCTGAGTGCATTCTGCAAATAAAATCGATAAATAGAAGCTTCCCATGGATTTATGGAGCCTCAGATAGAGGGCAGCGAGAACAGCACATTGTGTGCCAGACAACGGACACTGTTCCTGCTGACCGTTAGACGTGCCTTCATCTGATCCATCCCAGCATCATATTTTTGCACTCTCTTCTCTCCATTACCACGATGGCCATTGTGCTGCTGGCTGCTACCCTCAACCTATCTCCCAGGAGGGAGCAGTCTGCTTCATGACTTTGCTTTGGGCCCCACTGACTCAGATGATCCTTAGGAGCTCTGGCTGTCCCCAGCGTTGTACACTGGAAACTCTGCTGTCCACTTCCCACCCACTCGGCCATCTGCGGCAGCTAGAACCGGCTATGTGGGACTAGGTTCTGGCTTCCTCACTCATCCCACCATCCTTCAGCTCTCCAGTTTACTTGTGCTAGCTGTTATTTCAGGCCATGAATCACTAGTGTATAAGAAGACAGGGGAGAAAGAAAGACAGCTGACAATGTAGACTGGATCCAAAGTGGTAGAGCCATCTGTTTTGCCAATTCTCTTTTGTCTATCACTCCAATAAAGGACTAAAACCAAAGGTACTTCAAGAAGTTCACTTAAAATAGAATTCAAAGTTATTTAAAAAATGTTGGAATTCATACATCCTTGTGACACTCATTTTTTTGTGAACTTCCTGAAAATTCCTTGTACATACAGTTTTATGTGTAAGTACCCAACTATTTTAGAATAAATAATAATTTGATCATCTCATCAAAGAAACTTTGCAGAGTCATAATAAATCCACCCTGTTCTCACCTATCTTACTACTGCCTCTGCAGAGTAGTTGCAGCAATTTTTGCTGAATTTTTTTCTCTTGTTGATAGCCAGAGAATTGAATGTTCTCCGATGGAACAGTACTATGTAAATACGCTGACAACATCCCTGCCATATGTTTATGGTTTTATTTTTCTCATGAAGCTCTCATTTATCATGTGTTGGGTTTCCATGTCAGTCTATTTCTTTGAATATACTGAACATTTTAGTCATGTAATGAATGTTTAGGATATCCCATTAGATAAAGAGTACGCTATAATCAGTATGTTAATTTCTTTAAAATTTCATGTGAAAATGTTTTGCCCATATGCCTAGATAAATGAGAACTGAAGGCTGTGCACACAAGGAAATGTAGTTCCAGATGGACACATTTACTGAATTTAGCATAGAGGTACTTTTACATTTCTGAAAACAGTGCATCATTTAAAATAAACTCATGCAACAGGAGTTAGAGACTCCAAACGCATGAGAAGTCACCATCTTTCTTCACTGTTGGGTTCGATAAACCTGCTCCAAGAAGAGGAGGTACTCTTCTATCCATGATTTTTTTTCCCATTAAGATAAAAGTAACACTTCTGCTGAAGTTACAAAAAATGGTCATTAATTAATAATGCAAAGTTTACACCTGCAATGCATGAAGTTAGTAACAACTAAGTTAGACAAAGCAAAGTGGAAGTATTCCCTGTGGTGTAAGATCAAGGACCAAAAGCTCACAGAAAGACCTCCTGTTAAACTAATTAAAAATAATCAAACCACAAATTTAGAAGGTCAAGTATATGCACAATCTGTGTTTGTAATAGATAGGTTGGTGTGACATTTATTGTCATTGTTTATCTTCTTGGAAATGATTTTTTGGGTTTTTTTGGGACATTTGTCTAAAACTTGGGAACATATTTAGAAATGCAACTTACATGTTTGTAAAGACCTATTTCTATAGATTAAGAAAAAATAATGCTAGCATATGTATTTAATTTACTTACACTGTTTTAATAGGGAAAATGATTTCCATTGCTTTTGTTTTTAGCATTTTCTCTGTGTGTCTTGCTGAAGCAATATACATTGTCATGTGAATGAACTTTTCATGTCAGTAAATTTTTTTTGCAGATCTACCTAGTATTCGTTGATGATCCTTTAAAGCCACACTTGTGTTTTGATATAATTATCGAAA
Organism: Ochotona princeps; assembly: GCF_030435755.1. Taxonomy (NCBI): domain Eukaryota; kingdom Metazoa; phylum Chordata; class Mammalia; order Lagomorpha; family Ochotonidae; genus Ochotona; species Ochotona princeps. Next base: position 10,242,670 of record NC_080832.1, on the reverse strand, counting down.
TTAATTACAAGTAGAAACAAGAGAATCCACTTTCCTCTTTCCAGTCTTTGATGTGTTTTTAACTTTTCTTTCCTCTTCCCTATTTGTATTCATTTTGATGTCATCAATTTGTATCTCTATTACTGTTATTTTTGCAATTTTCTGGTTCCTTTAGTGCTTGAAATACTCGCTTTGATCTTCTCCCCTTCCAGCTTTATTTTTGGTGCTATTTTTCATGTTCTGTGAAAAAAAAGCTACTTTTGCCTCTCTTTCTTTTGTTCTTTTGATTTAACTGCTTCCTCTTGGAGCAGGGGCTAACTGGGGCTTTGAGTGAACAGGCAACTATTTTTCAAAGAGTAAGTCTGGAGAATCCTGAGCTCTGTGGTGATGAATAAAGAGGGTCAGGAGCCTCCTTCAAAGGCCTTTAGGGACAAAGATCCTTTACTGAGGCCACCGACAGGTGCACCAACACCTCTGACCCATCTTCGCCAAGAAAGATATGAGCTAATGGCAGGACAGGCCTGTCTTGTAAGAGTAGCCAAGTAGGCTTGAGAACAAATATATCCTTGACATAATGAGGAAAAAACATACTGTTTATCTCTGTAATAACCATCTTGAGGAAAATTAATGTTACTTTGTCCTTTGTGCAGAACAATAATTGGATTGTGTGTTTCATTTCTATCTGGACAAAGGCCAGGATATTGAAATACTTCTCGATATTAGATTTTCTTGTTTAAAAATTAGATTTTATTGGCATTCTCTTTCCGAGATTTCTTCATTAAAAGCTTCATTAAACATAAATCTTCTTTACAAAATTATTTTAAGGAGGTCATTTGAAAAGTCTTCTGGAGGAGTGGTGCTAAGATTGTGACTGGTGACATGTCATTTCCCAGGGAGGTGGCATTCCAGGGATACATCCACAACCAACTTAGTCTGTATGTGTCTAGTATTCATTTAACTGAGGCCTGAAGCTTTAGCAAGCTGCTGTGTTCTACAGTCCAAGGGTATAACTAACATTTTTATTTTTAAAAATGGCGAGGCAGGCAGGTATTTGACCTGCTGCTAAGACTCTACTAGGGACACCTGCGTCCCACAGTGAAGTCCTCAGGTTTGGTCTCTACCTCTGGCTCCTGATACTGCTCTCCTGCTAACACAGTTCCTAGGTCTAGGCTTCTGGCTTCAGCCCCAGCCCAGTGCTGGCTGTTGAAGAATTTTGGAAGTGAACAAGCAGACGGGAGCACAGACCGGTATCTCTGCTTCTCAAAACCAAAATCCATCCCTCCCTCCCTCCCTTCCTTCCTTCCTTCCTTCCTTCCTTCCTTCCTTCCTTCCTTCCTTCCTTCCTTCCTTTGTCTCTCCCCTCCTCTCCTCCCCTCCTCTCCCCTCCCCTTCCCTTTTGTCTCCTCCTGTCTCTTCTCCATTCCTTCTTTTGAAATCTGGGACTAAGCGGTACTGGTGACAGTTGAATCTTGGAGGGCGTCTTATATCCTGGAAAAGAGGAAGTCATCCACCCAGGACACAGAGTTCGCCTAGTTACTGAAGCCTGCAGCTGGGCACGAAGCAGGTTTCTGGACTTTGCTGTGATTATGTCTTCTGAACAGGAAAGAGCACACTCCACACAAGGACAACAGGGAAGCGACAGTGATATAATTTTCCCAGCTTAAAACTGTTTCTATTCCTCGCAGCCTGCAAATGTTGGACCGGCTCACTTCCCTGCCCTGCATGACATCATTGTCTGGGCAGAGTCTGTGCAAGCCCGGTTGTGCCCTCGCTCTCCTGGCACTCTGTGTTTCTGGCTCACGCCTTTCTGAGGGAAAGGAGATAATGAAACGATTTGGTTTGAAAGGCCTTCCCCACTGGGCTGAAAAATCCATGTGCGACAAAAAATGAACGGGCGAGGAGTGAGATGTCAACAGGGAGAGCCCTAACAGAGAATGGAACTGTGTGTAACTTACAACCAACCTCTGTGTGTCTGTGGCAAAATCTCGCAAAAGGGGAAAATTCACTCTGTGACTGCTGAAAACAGAGTGTTAAACACTTATCAAAAAACATATGCCTTTTTTCCCAAAAGCAGAAAATAGGAACAAAAAGTGTAGTTGTCATATGTGAGCCTGTGATATTTTGCTAGTTCCTACCTGTAAGTTTTTCAAGCTGTTGATGACATTATCTGCTGCATGCTGTGGACAGGAACCAGAGGAGACCGGAGGGGTGGTAACTGTCAGGGACTGAGGCAGGAGGGAGCTGAGAGGTCGGGGCTAGTTGCTGAGTTAGAGCCCAGTGGAACTGGATTCAGAGGGTTGGATGCATAGACCTTGGAGAGGAGTAGAGCCCCAGTTGGATTCCAGGCCATGTATCAGCTTGGAAGCAAGGCAAGAAGGCAAGGTAGACCAAATGGGTTTTAGAAGTACTGCTGGCAAAAGAAATCTCCAAGGGCAGTTGCCACAGGTGAGAGCTCTTGCGGATAACTGAGGCTGTGCCCCATGGAGTAAGATTAAGACTATAAGATGTTTACAGCTCTTGGCTCCTCTAACCCTGACGTCAGAAGTTAAGCTTTCCTTGGCTTCCAAGTTGGGAAGCTGTTACTCCCTGGCTGACTGCACACCAGGAAGAGGTCCCCACAGCACTCCTTGAGTCTGCTACCTCTCCAGGCTGTGGCAGGGTGGGGAGTGCTCAGAGTCTGTTTCTTCTCACTGGGCATTCTAATCTTGGGGCCAGTGTGACTCAGGCTGGCTGCTCTGGGCACAGGACATGGATCTGGCAACAGTCTCAGCACAGGCTGGCTTAAGGCGGAGTAACCCCACGTGGAAGGAGGTGGTTGGCATTGGAGGTTTATAAACTTTGGATGGCCACCTGGTCACTGAACAAATGGCTCATCTATGTTAAGAGAGAAAATGACAGTTCTGGTACAGAATTATAAGAAAAAAATTAAAAAGGAGCAATCACATTGATTGAAAGACAAAAAAACACCAGGAAAATAGTCTGTGGGTCAGAAAATAAATGCTAGGGAACTACAAAAAGTTAACAAAGCATAACTTCTATGAAGGAAGGTCACAAAGCAGAGGGAAGAGATGGTGTGGCCATGGAGAAATACTCAGGGCTGGCAAATTGGCAACATTGTAGAAGATTTAGCTTGCTGGTTCAACTGTGATACAGGGGACAGGAAAAAGATCTGGGTATGAAGGACCTAAGTGGCAAGATTGTCAAGGTAGATATGAGTAAGCCATATTAAACTCCATAACCTTTAAAGAGAGATTCTATTTCCCTGTGCTCCCACACTGTGGATTTTGAACTCTTCATCTGCTCCTCTGTTGTCATGGGCAGTGTCATGGCTCCAGCTTATCCCCTGAACTTGTGATGTATGTTCGTCTGCCCACTTAGTCTCTCCACGAGCATATGTAGCAAGCATGTTCAACTAAATATGTCAAAAACTGAGCTCCTGGTAACCCAGTGAAGCATCATTTATCCCTGAGCATGATGCACTATCCTGCAGATGAACTTCCCATTTTAGCCTCAACTTGGATTTCCCTGGAGAAGCTCCCCGTAGGCAGAGAAAGAACCCGCTTTACCTGGGGTGATTGTAGGCTATCTGCTTGAATTCGTTGTCCCAGTTGGGTCTCCCGTAGAAGGTTTTCTGCTTTAAGCCCGTAATCACATCAACATTTTCATCCCAATGTAAAGCTATGTGAATAGCCTAAAGGAAAATGTGATATCAGATGATATTTAGAACAAAAAATAGTAGGCTTCTATAAATAAAGAGTGAAGCAGTTATGCTCATTAGTAGATTTAGCACACTCCGTTTTTCTAAGCTAGGCTAGAAATGCTTATTATGGGTAGCCATCACAGACGCTCTATTTTATGGCAAGTATACTAGCTCAATAATTTTTGCATTGGGACTGTGTCTCCTTGTACATCGTTGGTATTCAATGACATTAGCCTACGAAAATATTTTCTTTGAATAGTTGAGAGTAATACAATCAGTATGGTTAGGAAAAAGCAACACTAAATGACTTGCTTATTTCTGATAAATTTCTTGCAAAAGTAATCTTCACCTGCTGGGCCCATTCACTTAATAGTAAACCCTGAAGATTTAAGAAGGGCATGGCCAGATTAAAGTGCTGTGAGATGTCTGGAATGAACCTGGATCTTATAATCAGATCTGCCTGCTGGGTTTAAGCAATCTGATGGACAGGTGTCCTTTAGTATTCACAGGGGCTTCAATCTAGGATGGTGCCCTCCTTCTGTAGCACTGCTGGTACAAAAATCCAAAGACGCCCAAGTCTCTTATATAAATGGTGTAGTATTTGTATGTAACTCTGTACAGTCTTCTAAATAGTTCAGCTCATCTACTGATTATTTATAATCCATAATATGAAATAAATACTATGAAAAGAGCTGGTATGCAACGTTACTTAGGGACTAACAGCAAGAAAAAAAAAGCTTGTACGTATTTAGTACAAATCGATTTTTCCTAAATATTTTGACCCACTATTGGCTGAATCTATGGATATTGATTCAAGACTGGTTGACTATTTACTATTAGATTTCAAGTTCTAACAGATAGGATATGATGGCCAGGTAGCAGGAGCATGGTTCGAACTTGGTGCCTGATTATTTGTTTTCAAATTAAGCAAATCTAAGCAACATGTAACTAAGTAGTGATGGTAACAGCATGGACTATATTAATTTCTCATGATTCTTTTTTAATTTGATATGACTTGCTTAAGCCCATGATAAATCTGGTAGCTGCTACATTCTTGTCTCCTGGGACCTGTGCCCTGAGTTCACCTTTTGTCCCATGAGCAACCATGCAGCTCACATGTCTTAGTTCTTGCTGCTCAACTTGCTGTAATCTTTTAGTTTTGCTGATGCCACCAGTTTGGCAAACGATCCTGCTGGGCCCATTTTATATGCAGGACTCTTGTCATCAGCCTGGCTTCCATGGCTTGTCTTCCCTCCAGTCTACAAAATCGGTTAAGCCTGTGGAAAGTCAGCAGAATATGGACTAGAATGGAAGTATCCTGATGGGAGTCCCAGAAAGATCAGCCCCCACATGATCAGGTCTGCTATTGGGAAAGAGTTAGAGAAGAGGAGCATGTAAGGAGAGTGAGGCAAGTGACAGAACAGCGACAGGTCAGGGACAGGGTAGTGGGAGCCAAGACTTGGAAGAATGAACAGTGGCATGATGGACACACATCATGAGTAGTGCCAGTGCCAAAGGAAATGGTGGGTTTGGATGGTGGGTGGGGATCGGATTGAAAAGGGTCTTAGGGTACTTGCTAATCTTCCGAAACAAGGGGGGCAGGCCCTTCCCTTCTTAGCTTTTGTGGTGGTGCCACCAGTCATTTGATGTAGAGTTATGTTTGTTCCATATTTCTCAACCCAATGTTCAATTAATCTGCAAACTCTGTTAATTTGCCCTTCACAATACCTCTCCCATCTGTCCCTTCTGTTCTTGTCATTTTGCCACTTTGAGGTTGTTGGATTCAGCTTAGCAATTGGCTATTTCTAAAACAGACTCTTGATTCTTGAAATACTGACAGAATGCACCAATTATTTTTTCTCTTAAATGTTGAGGTTAGTGATTTCATGCTTGAAATGTGAGCATATAAAGAATTTCCAATATGTCATGGCAAAAATTTAAGAAGACACCTATTTTAATCTATTTGTATTTAGAATATATATATATGTATATATATACACACTTTACAACATACACTGGGAAGTGACAGAGATGATGTTGTCACAAAATCAGCTTCACTGATGAAAATCTCAGTCTCACAGCTCCCAAGTGACGAGGTTGCCTTGGTGGACACTCGGGAGCAATTTATTGTAAAAGTAGAAGAGCGGCATGGTGCTAGGAAGCACGAGACAAAAGCTGCATCTGTGCCGCACCAATGTATCATCAGTCAAAAATCCCACTTGAATAAGGAAAATGTTTGTTTGAAAAACATAATTAACACTATATAATTCATTAAGATGTTTCAAGCGTACTTCCCGAGAAACCTACATTTCAGCTTATCCCAGAGGATTAAATATTTAAGGAAGACTGCAAATAAGACCATAAAAATTCATTAACCTATCGAATTTCAAGCAAAGTCTTGTTCACTTGGCAGAAGCACTGAGTCAAATTATAAGGGTTCTCTTAAGAGTCAGTGTATGTTTCTGTGTGTGTGTGTGTGTGTGTGTGTGTGTAAGACAAGCACACAGAGCATTCATTTGCCAGTTTAGCAATAAAACAAATCTTGGCTCAAACACATACTTTCCTTAGACGTCTGAATCAGTGATAGTTCCTAAGAAAGTACTGATTAGAATATGCGTTTTGAAAGCTAGCAATCACTTCATAGCTACCTCGCATATCAGGGAAATCAGAATGGATTAAAATGCAATAGTCACTTTAATATTATCAACATGAAAATAGTAATGCAATTCACATTTTAATATACATGATTTTGGAAATTTCAGCTTTAATATTTTAATAGCAGAATACACTGAGGAGCCTGTTGATCTTAGACAAATAAGCACACATGTACACCTCCTAAAAACATCTTAAGAAAAAGTAATTTCTGGATTAATAATGTATTCATAATTATCTTCTCTAGGCACTCACATACTTTACAATATAAAATGTCAAGTGCAAACTCCTAGGGATCTGTTCTGTTTAAGTCAGAATAACTCAAAGTGTAGGATTAAATTCAATCCACCACTCATCAGCATGATACACCCAATCAATAATGATTGCTCAAAGTCACTCTTTTAAAGTGACAGATGCAATTTTATTTGGGATTTCCAACCTCAAGTTATGTCCTGTTCATATTCACCCTCTTCTGTATTCCTGAGCAAGTCCACTTTACATTGTTTTCTTGCTATACTCCAACTAGTTCTTCCTAATTTGTTTTTGCTTTGTTTCATTTCCTTTTTAAGGACACAAAAATAATTCTTTTAAGCCACTGATTTTGGAAGTCGCTACTCTTGTGCCATCTATTAAGCAAATCAGGTAATACGGTTCGGATCTCAGCGTTTTTTCAATACCTGGTCTTCATCCCAGCTAGTAAGAAATATATGGTAACTCAGAAAGTGAATTTTCCCATGTTCACTCATCTGTGTTTCCAGGGAGAGTAGGAGATCAGCAAACCACTCAAATGCCCTTGAATCCCGGCAGATCCAGTAGAAATACACCTGTCAGGAGGCAAGCAAGAGAACGGGTTGGTCCCACTTTTCGTAATGGGCTGATAATCGCAGTCTACTTCATCCCCATTCAATTATTTCAGCCCAAATGGGCACTTCTGCAAAATAACATGCTTGTCTCTGCCAGTGAACAGTCACACTGTGATTTCTTTTGGAAAAAAAATACACATTGTGTTTAAAAAAGCCCGGAGTGAATTCAGAGTCAGGAGCCTGTGGGCTTTGCCAGCTCCTCTGGCGGAGGATCAACTTGCTACATTTCTGGCTGTGCTTCCTCAGAACAAGATTAATACCCATAACTAGCTGTGCCTTTGACTGCTCCCAACGGGGGATCAACAGTTAGACCAACCCCCTTCATCGTTACTTACGACCTAAGCTCAGGATTTGAACTCTTTGCCCCAGAGACCCCATAGGCTTGGGTACTAATCCACTTTACCAGCCCTGGCCACTGGAGAGTGGAGATTATGGTAATTGCAGAATCAAGACACACAGGCCAGAAATTTCCTCTCAGCGAGACAGATCCGTGTCCAGGAAGGTGGAGCTGTGTCTGTATGTCAACCACGAGGATGAAATAATGTCTGGGGAAGAATTTTTCAAAACCTCTGTGTTGAGCAAATGGCGTGGCGTGAATTTGGTAAAATAAAGGTTTTGTTTTAGGGCTTTGAGATTCGGATAATTTTGACTTGAAGTAACCACGAGAGACAAATCTATTAAATTCCAACTTTTTCTCACACTCCTACGCACCGATACCAAGGTTTACGTCTTCCCACCTGTTCCCCAAAGATGCATAAGGATGACTTCCTGATGGGGCTGCTCTGGACTCTGGACCTGCCTGGTGTGTCCGCAGCTGGAAGCACCTCCTCTAGAGAGGAGAATTCTCTGCCATCAGCCTGCAAACTCCCAGTTCTACATTCAAAGCCAGAGATGAGATTCAATTCATAAATCAACTTCATGAGGGAAACAAAAGTTGTGGCCTTTAGCTCATGGCTAAATATCTTGGCTATTCAGTTCAGATTTCTGCAAGAGCTTATAGTATTGTCAGTGAGGAAAAGCAAAGCGTTTGTCCAAAGAATCATAGTTGCTGGACAGTTGCTCTTTGGATGGACATGCAAGACATTAATCTCAGCACAACTTACCCTCAGTCCCTAAGTAGGATAACCAAGCTCCCACTCATCTCCCAAGAAAAGGAAAGTCTCTCTGAAGCAGGAAGCAAGCCTTTGGCTCAGAACCCAAGAGTAGATAGTTATATTGCAACCAAAACATACTGAAGTGTTCGGATTGTACATGTGGAGACTGTGTTGCTCCAGGTTCTGATAAACAGGAGTACAGGGACCCTGGGAAGAGCTGGGAGGCTGAGCAGTGAGTGTGGAGGGAGCAGGAAGAGGTGAGCGAAGAGGGAAGGCCATGGAGGCCCACATGTTGTAGGGCTTTGCAGAGAAGTTTCCTTGGAGTCAGCTGGAGCAGTGAGGGCTGTGGAGCTGGGTGTGCCATCACCAGAGACCTGTGGGACAGCCTTGCTGGCTGCCGGGTTGGCAATGAATATGTTCTCTTCTCCCTTTGCACCTGATGTGCTTTCACATTGACTTGCTGTACTTCTGGTGGAAATGGAAAGGCTCCTGGCTGGATTCAAGGAGTACTGTGCCTCCTTCCTCACTTGGGCAGGTGATTTTATCTCATGGCATTAGGGATGGCATTTGGCATACAGCAAACATCACTGATTTCTTCTTTATGATTTCTTTAGGAGCAAGCCTAAAATGTATTAATCTGTAAATAATAAGCCATGAATTTTGCTCTTAAAAAAAAGAAACAAGTTTTTTTTTTTTTAAAGATTTATTCATTTTTTTTATTACAGCCAGATATACAGAGAGGAGGAGAGACAGAGAGGAAGATCTTCCATCCGATGTTTCACTCCCCAAGTGAGCCGCAACGGGCCGGTGCGCGCCAATCCGATGCCGGGAACCTGGAACCTCTTCCGGGTCTCCCACGCGGGTGCAGGGTCCCACAGCTCTGGGCCGTCCTCAACTGCTTTTCCAGGCCATAAGCAGGGAGCTGGATGGGAAGTGGAGCTGCCGGGATTAGAACCGGCTCCCATATGGGATCCCGGGGCTTTCAAGGCGAGGACTTTAGCCGCTAGGCCACGCCGCCGGGCCCAGAAATAAGTTTTATTTTCAGTTTCAATTATCCTTGCTTAAGAAACACCCACATCTTAGCTTCCCCCGCATGCTGCCCTCTCTAATAGAAATTGTTCCTGTCCTCACTTTCTTGTGGTTTAGCTGTATGTCAGCATTCTCAGGGCTTGCCAAGCCTTTTATGCTTTATTGTTTTTTTACTTCCTTATAATGGCTTTGTGAGTTTTTCCCTCCGTAGTTGACTTCCAGGGGACATGGGGTGGCTTCGGTGCCCGACACTGTGCAGGGAACATGGAAGGCTCCAGAGAAAGGCTTCAAGCAGAGCAAGGAACAGAAGAGGCCGTGAACAGCAGAGTGGGTTTCACCTGGATTGTCTTTCCTTTTTTGAATGGTCAGCCACACTCATTGTGAAGGGCCACCAGAGTTCCACCTCTGTATTTCGCCCAGGACAAAGCACCTGGTCAATGGGAGAACAGGTCTCCCAAACAACAGGCTGGAAGTCTGTGATCTTTGCTTTCCATCCCCCCGTAACCTCTAAAAATAAGACAACCCTAAAATCAGTATATAGGCTGGCTTTCAGAATTCTGTTGCTGATATCAGAAATGAAAGAACACATCTGGGTGCATTCGTTCATGGAGGACCTGGGTCCAAGCCATACTGATAATGTGCTCTCTCCCACATCTCATGCCACTCCCACGGTCCCAGGAGCCTGGGCTTCTTTAAGAACACATCAACAGCACATGTGTACCAGGCCAACGTTGTCTGGGGCCAGTGGGAAATGGCCATGTACAGAATTTTGATAAACAATCCGTGAGCTGACGTATGAAGCCCTACCAGGGTTGGTAGTTTGTCTCAGAAGCTCTCTGCAGCATTTCCTAACTGTAGCTACATTTTCTGAGAGGAGAACTTAGCAAGGGCGGAGGTTGCTGTCTGCTGACAGGTTGTAGATTCACGTTGTAAGATCTGGTGAGGCTGCAGGATTGCAGACATGGGGAGCACGCTCCTCCTCCCACCCTCTCCCGTGTGTGGTCCCTCCTCATAGAGCCATCAGGACGTGGTCCTGGGGCTCCATGCTAGTACCTGGTTGGATCTGATTACTTCCCTAAAGTCCCACCTTCAGACACTGTAATTGTATCAAATCTCCACCTGAATCCATCAAGCATGGACAACACTCCATTAAGTGTTAATCTAAGTCTTTGAGTGTGAGGAGTCATATTATTCTGTTTAAATCATTACAGAAACCTGTGTCACAGCCTGGCATAGATACCCACAACACAAAGGGCATTTCCACCAATATTGTTGGGAGCACTGCACGAGTGCCCTGCCCTAAGATGGCACCGAGACCGTTCTTCCTCTTGGAGCTTGGCGGTAAACAGGTTTCAGGAAGTGCCCTCTGATTGGCCTGTAGCCCGCATGACTGGCGCGTGTGCTACGCGTGATCAGGGTTATGATTGGTGTGGCCGTGGCGTGCATCGGTGACATTTAAGCTGATTGGATTAGGATTGTATATAAGCGGTGGGGGTTCAGGCTAGAGAGAAGTCGAGTGGACGGGCTGGGAAAGTGACTGGTTAGAAGAATAAAGTGCCTCTTGAAACAGAGCCTGGAGTGTCGGGTGATTTCTTCCGCGGGACGGGAGACCCCGATAAATATCATTTGTATTCTTTAGAACCAAAATTGATTCCCTGAGAATGAATGGGAAATATGTACCTGTTTATTTGTTTATGGCCCCAAATCCATCGCGGGCAGGTTATGTGGAAGCGGGAGATGTTTAGTGCAGCATTTAGGGCGTGTCTGACTGACAGCAGATGCTCAGAAGTTGTTAGCCGCTGCTGTTACTGTCCTCATTACTGCTCGCAGGCACATGAGAATGGGTGCAGTGTGCTCACATCCGAGCCGCGAGGGCCATTTGCCTGGCGCAGTCTGTGCTGACACTGGTCTCTTTGGGACTCAGATACAGTGAGCTTTGAGAAGAGTGGCCACACTTCCTCTCCAGCATTGCTATTAGAACTGGGCTTTCAGGGGAGACCGTGATGAATCAGGCCTTCCCAGAGAGACCCCCTCACCAGGGCAAACACAGCCTAGACTCCATCTATGTCAGATCCCTGTGGATGCCTTTGTCCGAGTGCTGCCTTCCCAGCTGCCTCCCTGACAAGGAAATGGCCAGTGGGCAGCACAGTGACCAGCCTCCTGGGCAGCACCCCAGGTGAGGCAGACGCCTCAGATGGTCAGAGCAAAGAACATCCTGCCCCATGAATCCTGACTGTCCTCCACAAAGAGCTGTCCATGCTGAGAAGACGCAGACTGTGATGGGTATTGAGAAAGAGTGCTGCCCCCTCCGAGGACGGCGTCCCTTGGCCTGGTTTTCATTTTGCTGTTGTCACGGCAATTGCAGAGAAACATAATAGCATGCAAGGAGATATACACAAGAAATGTCCTTCTTATGTGCAAACCTTCCAATTGTAAAGTGATAACATTACAGAATGCGTTTCTGGCTGATCATTGTAAAACCCAGACAGGCCTCGGCCAACTGTGTTTTGTTCGCAAGTCTTTTCCTTAAAGGCACAGTTACTATTTCCTCACATCAATGCTGGTCTTCCCTGAAGCCCACAACTGACATTTTAAAAATGTTTCTCTTTGCAATAATTACAGTAAATCATACTTGTTGGATGACTGACACATTTATTAATAAAATGGTAGTTAAGTAAATGATGGGCCAGCTAAACTGTGAAATACCCTGGAATCACAAAATAAAATGAAATAGATCATCAAGTGTTGACCATAAATTTGCCAATAGGAAGCAGAATACATAACTATGGATATTGTATATTATAATGGAAAAGAAAGGTAAGAAGTGAAGCAGCCAGGACACAGACCAGGATGCTGGCACCGTAGGTGGAGGATTAGCCTGGTATGTCAATGTCCTCGTCCCTGGTATTTTATCTTAAGTATTTACTTTATAAAAAGACAGAGAGATCAAGTGAACCCACAACAGCAAGTCTGGCTCATCTGGAAACCAGGAGCTGGGAATTCAGTCTGAGTCTCCCACGTGGGTGGCAGGAACCCACAACAGCAACTCTGGCTCATCTGGAGACCAGGAGCTGGGAATTCAGTCTGAGTCTCCCACGTGGGTGGCAGGAACCCACAACAGCAAGTCTGGCTCATCTGGAGACCAGGAGCTGGGAATTCAGTCTGAGTCTCCCACGTGGGTGGCAGGAATCCAGCCATTTAGGCCAGCACCTGTTGCCTAGTAGCATGTACATCGGCAGAAGGCTGTAGCAGAAAGACAGCCAGGACTCGAACCCATGTACTCTGATACGAGCTGGAGGCATTTGCTGTGTCAAATGCTCAACCCTTAATTTATCTTTTGATTTACTTTCCAAGAACTTTTTGAAGTCCCTTGCTATCATGTAACTTCCTAGAGTATGTGGGAATGGAATGGCATGCGACCCACTCGAGTGTTGGCAAGATCATGGTGGTTGGTGTGAGGAAGGATGTGATATAGGAAGATTTTGGATGGTGCATTTCATTTTGTAACCTTGTACGGAAGGCAATAGTCAGGCTTGGCCTGTGAGTGGTATAAACCAAGATATTAAAAAAAAAAATCAACACTGCCCCTCCCCCACAGGGCTTGTGGGCTGCTGAAATCTTCCAAGGCAGCCTTGTGGGAGAGGACAGAGAGCAGGGCTTCCTACTCCCCAGCTCCATCAATTACAGCTCTCGGAGGTTACAGAGGGATCAGTTCTGGGAATAGCCAGTACTCCGGTGTGAGCAGGAGAGAAAGCAAATAATTTCTCAAACTAAACAGATGAAATTAAATGCATTTTTCATTCATTAGAATTAGAACAAGCCCTCCTTTCTTTTATTAATATATTCAAGTAGAGTATGGATTTCTGTCTCTCTTGGCCCCTTTTCCCCTGTTCCCACTGGCCCATGCTGTCTTTTTATTTGAATTATCTGTTTATTATATTAGGTTAGGAACCCAAAGGCCATTTTACATGGGACAAACTATAAATACCCATTATCACAGTTATCTATTATGGAGCTGATGAAGCAAGACAAGTTATGAAGAAATGGGATTAGCTCCGTGTGTCTATAATCTATTTTATTGTAGTCTGAAGATTACATATGCAGTTAGGAAAAAGAGCCAAGTCTTGCCATCAGCGGTTCTCCCCGTCCCATGTACACAGCCATGATGTGAGGGAAAACTAAGTGTGTGAGGCAATCTATTGATGTCAGCAGTCTTCTCCCTCCCTCCCCACTCATACACACCAATTTCATTCATCATTTTGACAGTTTGCACAAGCAAACTGTCCTAATTTTTTTCAAGGGCTCTTTTCACAAATTGAGTCTGATGTAGAATTCATCAGCTCTTCCAGGCAGGAGCGGGAGGCCCTCCTGCTACAGGGTGTTCGTATGCCTCCACTCTCTGCCATATTGGAGCAGAGATTTTTCAGCACCCCCCTCCCTTCCCGGTCCCACGAGGGCACGAGACCAGCCTCTGCTTGCAGCCTAGCAAAGGCTGGCCTGTGCTTCTGTATCCCTTTGCGGTAGCACAACCTTTTCCCATTTTCTCCATAGTAAGTCATCGTTAAACTTCCGTTAATTTTGCCTTCAGGAGGCGTCTCCTGCCAGTTTCTCCCTGCCTCTGCCCACACTTCATATAGTTTCAAAAACAAAAATACTAGCTTGAAACAAAGAGATTTTAAAACACCAGCTTCAAATAGAAAGTGCTACTTAAGATCCCAAGCAAGCAGCTGGTGTCTCATTGGTGATGCTTTTTCAATTTGACTTAAGAAGTTTTCTAAAATAAAGAGGCAGAGGAAAGGAGTGAAGAAGACAGAATTTGCAAAGGAACAACCTTGAAAATTTTTAAAATGTACACCTGCAACTTGAGGTTTACATGTAAGCATTCATACTTCGATGCCAGCTAGTATTTTACAGGTGGAGGAGAAAAATCCCTCTAAATTGAAATGCACTATTTCAGCTTAAAAGTCTGTGTCAATTTTCCCTTCACTTTTTTTCTTTTAATAGATAAATCTTGGAAGCTATAGTCCAGATTTGAAATTGATAAGATGCTGCTATCAATTTTTCTGCAATACATTCAAAATTATATAGATGCTGAGAGCTTAGTGGCAGGAGTGGTATTTATAGCTCAACAGCAGATGGGTGGTCCTGACACATGTAAGACGCATAAGCCGAACGATAGCTGTACTCACACAAGCATCAGGCAGTCTCGATGGAGGCTTCCTCCACTTTGGCTCTTGCATGCAGCTATGGGGTCTTATGCACAACTCTCTATCAAAATGTTCAGTAGCATGGAAACCCCACTGGTTTCACAGAAGAACTTCACAGTGAAATCTGAAATGTGCACACACATCCTGACTCAGTCGCCAAACAGCTGGGTGACTAAGTCACAGCCCACTTGAAATAAAGATGGCAGCTTTCATTGCCATGTGTAGCGCTGGGAGAGGAAAGCTTCAGGGGGTTCTGTGATTTTACACTTTTAGCTTCCTGTCTCCCACATATCATTACCACTACTTTCATTTTCCATGGAGTCACATCCTAATGTTCCCTCAAATATTTGTTAAGTTTTGAAAATACTCTCGTTTATTTTTTAGAATCCAACTCTGTGATTTCACACACTTTTTTTTCCTTTCAGAATGGAGACCACCAATGTCTCTGTTTTATTGCTTTATGGCAACTGCCTATACCACATGTTCTGTCTTACAAGTGAAAGCTAAAATGAAAAAAAAAAAAAGAAAGAAGTTTCTGTATATGTTGGGATTGCTGCATATTTGGTTTTGTAAAACTTTGTTTTAGATCTTTGTCAAACCTTGGGTGAAGGATGTTATACTTCTGTAGTTCTGATGATATAATTTACTGTTTGTGGCTGAAATGGAATAAAGGGAGGGATAGGATAGAGAGGGGAGAAGGGATGTCATTGTGTTCTTAGAAGTGTATCTGTCCAGATCCTTCCTCACAGGATCTAATGTCATCGGAATATCAGCCGGGAGCCCTGAGCGGTCTTCAGAAACAGAAGAATAGTAAACTTCCTTCGGGACTCGGGAGGGGAGCTTTCTCTGGTCCTTACTTAGTTCCAACTTTGGATCCCTACCCTCTCTTGCAATGACCATCAGGGTCGCGCCGGAGCACCCCCCCCAAAAAAATTAAGATTAGATAGACAGAGGCCAATAAGGAAAGCTTAGAACCAGACAGGAAACAGTCAACATGGACTCACATATACCTTACTAGGTAGGACACAAGGATTAGTTATTCCTCACTAAGGTATTGAAGATTTCTCTGCACACCCTTCCCAACTGTTCTGTTTCTCAATTGTTAACATATGCCTTGTTAGAGTTACAAACCTGTTTGGGCTATCCTAAAATTCGCCAAGTTCAGTAAAAATTATGCTTCAATATTATAAACTGCTAAACATAAAAATGAAAATAGACACGAGACAGCTGAATAGTACCCTTTAACCATTTTAAAAGTTTATAGCAACCGGTTGTGTATAAACTAAAATGGAGATGTCAATGAAGTAGTTATAGGATGTGGTTAAGAACTTGCATTTTCTAGCATATTGATCACTCAATACCATGTCAATTACCTCCATAATGTTGTAAATTGTTGTTGAAGTTGTGTTGTGGCTTTTCATTGGAAGGAATGACATTCTGCCAGCTCTACTTTCAGAACAGGGATGGTCTCCCAATGAAACTGTTGAATTTATCTGGACAATAAGATGCTGGACTCTATGCATGGTCCATGCTTGCAATGAAGGAATCATGACGATATGAACTATACAACTGTAACAATGTGGAGGAATCCAACATGGGGGGAGAGTACGGGGGAGGGGTTGGGGGAATCCCAGAGCCTATGAAACTGTGTCGTAAAATGAAATTAAATTAAAGAAAAGTGAATCTAATATTTTAAATATTAATTATAAGTGAATTTTTATAAACAAAATTTAAGTTTAGTGCAAAAGATTGTAGAATTTTATGTGTAGCTTCTTTATAATATACATTTTCTTCTTTCTGTTTTATTATTATTTTTATCATTTTGTGATACAGTTCCATATTCCCTGGGATTTCCCTTACTCCCTTCCCCAATTCCCTCCCCCCCACCTCTGAGTTCCTCTATAATATATATTTGCCATGAGCTTATGGAAGACTTTTAGACATACACACAGATTTGCTAATGTGTAATGATTTAGCTTCTGGTTTCTTGACTTTACTAAGGGTTTATGGACTATTCAGTGGGTTTATGATTTATGATATTTTTGACTTCCACTGTGTTTCTTAACAAACAACCTCACCCATTGTAAGTTGAGGAGCATCTGTTTGAGTATTGTAATTAGGAAGGGATTCCAAAAAGCCAAGTTCAGGGAGCTCAGTGTACTAGAGGAAAACAAGACACTTTGAGGGAATATCAGATGGGAAGGAGGAACAGAAGCGGAGGAGAGTGAGACGGCTGACTCATAGTCGGTAATGAATAAATGCTGGTTGAACGAATGAATGGCACTGGGATATACTGCCCACATCGTCTCCCTGTAAAGACTGGCGGGACCCTGCGATGGGACAGACACAGTGGGGCATGACGCAAGAGGACATCCCCAAGCAGAGCAAAGCTTTCCAGTGGGGCCCAAGCATGCACACCAGGAGCTGTGTTACTTGCTTCATGAAACACACTGTGGTGTAGACAGAAACAGATGAGAGCTGGCACCAGAACAATCTAGTTTTGAAGCCTCCTTCTAATGTTTATTGACCCTGTGTGTTTTAGGTTACTGACTAATAAAAATGAGGACATTGCTTATGTGAATGGATTTTGATGTTACTTCCAGAAGCTTTGTGATCTAGTTCCCATTTTCCAGTCTGCAGAATGGGAAGGAAAGTGGCAGAAATACTTCCACAAGATGCTGTCAAATAGCAACTGGAAAAAGCCTAGTTCTTCTCTGCTGGGTAGTCAGTGCTTAGTAAGTCTGGGCTAGTTGTAGTCCAGTAATGTATTTGCGTCTTTGGCAGATATAATTAATTTTTATATCACTGTAAAAACTGTAACCCTGGATTCCCACCGTTTTTACTTGTCTTATTTGTTCTTAAAATTCTCTGCTGGATACAGATCTTTTATTCCTTCGTTGTGCAGAAGAGGTGAACGCCTGCGCTGAAGGTGGCACTGCAGTGAGGGTAGGGGCGGGAGGAGTCTGTCCCTGGTGAGGGGCGAGTCCAGGTGCAGATTTTCCGAGTATGAACCTCATGGTCTTCCCACAGTGTCACAGTAGGACTGCAGCATGTTCACCACGTATTGTTCATGTCGTAGGAAGAGCCACATGAAGCTGGGTGGGAATCCTGATTCTGCCTTTTATAACTCTGGCAGATTCAGGGAAAATCACTTCTAGTTTCTCCTGGCAAATAGCATTTGTATTGTTTGCTTTGTAAGATTGTAGTCTAGTAATGTTTTCATCTGTTGAACTCCTGGCCCCCAGCTTCAGATCAGTCTAGCGCTTCCCATTTGGGTAGTGAATCAGTCAATGGACAGTCTCTGTCTTTTCCCCTGTCTCTATGTAACTCTGACTTTTACATAAAATAAATGTATCTTCAAAATTTATATTATTTCCCATGGTACAGCTTTATAGATGTAGGGATTCCCCCCTTCACTTTCCCTTCCTCCCCTCTCCCCCTCCGTAACAATTTCCCCCCATATTATTACAGTAGTATACTCTTTCAGCAAGTCACAAGTCTGACATGCTTCTATATAAGTGTATCATGGCATTGTATGTATAGACAATAGTAGAAAATCTAGTATCCAAAAGATTGAACATTATAAAACAGAAAAGAAGAAAATGGATTTCAAGCGCCTATTACTTGTAATAGCTACAGTTACTTTTGCTTCTTAGATGAGAAAGCTCCAATATCAAAGATGTTGCAGTCAGTTTTGTCCAAAGTGCTTCAAAGAATAAGATTATCTAACAGACATTGATGGAGAAGGTTCTGTGCCTGAGGAAAGGTGAAACAAAATGGGGTGAGGTCTTCTTCTGGTAGAACTTATCTGATAGTTGAGTGGGGCTGTGGATCTTCCAGTGTGGGAAGTTGTAGGAGTATTTCTTAAATTCATCTGACCTTAGAATTCTGGTCATTGAATCACATCACATGAATACACTTCGGCAATGCTACTTGGGTCAGGCATCTTCCTTGATGGAGGAAGAGACTGCAGTCAAAGGACCAATCAAAGAAGAGGAAGCAGGGCCAGGACCTGGACCAAGATTACCTGTGCCCTGGTTCTGCCTGTGTTCCACAGCACTAGGAGTTCTCACGGCTCTGCCTTGCTGCTGGTGGCCCTAAAAGTGTCGCTGGGGCTCGGGAACAGTACCTCCATTGCGAAGTTTTGGCATGCTGAATGCTTTGTACTAAAGAAAACCCAAAGCCTCTCTGGCCTTCTGCTCCTCTTTCTCTCCTTCTTTCGCTTTCTATGAAGGTCCTGTGTTTACTTAAAGGGCTGGATCCTCCAGAAGAACTCACAGGGACAGAGGTTTAAATTGACAGCAATCCCAGAGCCAAGGGACATTCTCTCCAAGTCTACTGTCTGTTCTTCAAGCCCATTCATCTCCATTAAAAACACTTCTCTACTAAAATGGCCCATGTTCCTCACTTCCCTGCCTCTTTTAAAGAGGATTTTGAAGCTTCAAACAGGTGATCCTTCTTTGAGATTCATACTTTATGTGATTCCCAGAAAACTGTACCTTAATACATTTTTTGGGCTTTTCTCCTGTTATTCTGTCCATTTATATTAGTGACACAGATGACCCAAATCTTCATGGACAGAGGCTTCCTTTTCTTTCTATAGGGTTGAAATAAGGATTGGAGTTTCGAAATAGGACTAAGGAACCAAGGGAATCAAGAGGGATCTAGTCGGAGAACACACACAACATGACCAAGCGGAGGTGTGGAGATGAATGACAGCACCAGTGTGAGAGGACGATATGGAACTGGATGGTTGTCGCCACGGTGTCAGCCTGAGGATGCTAAGGAGAAGGCTACCTGCTAATGTGGCTAACTGCTGCCTAGTCACGTAGCCATTTCCAGCCTGTCTATATTTTAGCAAGATGAGCAATTACATGTCCTGTAATGGCAATGAAGCAATAAAATTTATGTCTTGTCATCTTTAACAAGATTACACATAACCCTTCTCATAAATGTAATACTGAAAGGAGATTTTTAGGAACATAAGTATAGTTCAGGATCCTTGAATTTATCCCTCATAGTTAATTAAAATCCTCCCCAAGAATCTGCAGACGATAGATATAAGAACATTGGACCTTTTAATCCACAGAAGGGTGAACTAATGATTTTTCCATACCTTGCTTAGTTTCAGCTGGCACTGGGGCGCACAGCATTTGTACCATATAGACTTCAGAAGCGCAGCAAAGGGAGTGACACCAATTCCCGCGGCAACGCACATGCTCACCGGGTAATGAAACACGTCTGTGAGTGCAGCTCCAAAGGGCCCATCCACGGCCAGCCTGCAAGCAGAGCGACCATCAGAACATGTCGGCTCGAGCACCAAACCTTCCAAAGCCAGTGTTATCAGCACCATGTGTCTTCATATAGTACAGAGAGGCTGAGCATGTGCCAGAGCAACTCCTGTTAGCCTGAGTTTAACATAAAGGGACCAGGACTGGCCTCCTGGTGGCCACAACCTGTTATCTCTCTTGATGTCTCTGGCTCCAGCTTACGCTTCTGTGAGACATGTTCTTGGTAGTTATTGGAATGTTTTTTGACTCTGTCATGAAGGATCATGGAAGAGGCATTTCCTGCTCCTCCAGCCCTGACAGTTAGCAGAGGAAGGCCCTTTCATGTTCCTAATGTCATTCTCTCCTGTTGTCATTTGTTCAGTCAACTCTGAGTATGCTTAAGTAATTTTAATTTAATGGAAGCCATCCATTTGGAATGAACATAGTTTTAGAATGATTTATCAGTTATGCAGAACTTCTAAAACTCAAGAGTTTAGATTAAAATCTTTAAGTGGGTCAGAGGTAGTACTGATACTGTGCCTTTAATTGTTGATTTCTTTATAAGGACCAAGCATACTTATTGGATGAATAAGTCAGTCATTAACATGGCCCCACATGTATTGGCTCCTGGAATCTTCTCCATCTCTCAGGGCTGGTTCCTCATTCTGGCTTTTCTTTCGTTTCTGAAAATATGCAGTGCTCGTTTGTGCCACAGCATGTGTGCAAACACATTCCCCTTGCAGTCCTCCTGTTTCTCCTTGTCTTCTGACATGGTTAACAGGCTACATTTCATTATACCTAATCTGAGTGATTTTCTTAACGAGGTCTTCCTGGACCCATTAGGCCAGGTTAAATCTTGTCTTCTCATAAAATTTAGAACACCACATTCCGCCTTCCAATGTCCCTCATCACATTAAGAATTTTGCAGTTTTTTTTTTTTATTATTGGGCACAAGTGCTTCACCTTTCCTCTGCCTTGTCCTCTAGACCATCAGGCCAATTGGAGAGCCAGGTTTGTCCGAGCTCATGTCTAAACATCACAAAGTCTTCCCTTGCTTTCCAACATGGACTTGTTCAATAGTAATTTTGAATAAATTTATTTGGGAGTTGTTTAAAATATTTCAGTCAGCAGCACACATTTACATATGAACAAAGATATGCTAATTAAAATATTTCTAAGTCATTCATAACCATTCCCTAAAGGATGTCTGTTGAAGGCTCCAGAGATTGACCCATTTGGGTTTCCCTATGTGTTCAGGAAAGTTTAATTGGGTTTATTCAAAAATACTCTATAAGACAGAATCCTAATAATTCAGATGAAGTCTCCTCAAGTTCATCTTAATTAATTATGCATTATTTGCATATTGATATATGAAAATGAAAGAATACAAATAAAAGGTCATTAACTAGGCAGAGCTAGTGTCTTAGCTCACTGTAGATTATTTCATAAATAACTAAACAAAGGGAATTGAGAAAAAGAAAGGAAAAACTCTCCATAGATTAAAATGTCTTATTGGCTATTATGTTTACAAATAGTCACATTTGGGAAGTGAGTTACAGAATCTGCAGAAATATACAATACATGCCTGCAAAGCTAGAATTGAGAATCTGAAATGACAGGGAAAATATTCAGTGCAACCTCCTGCCTCTAGATTATCTGCCTTTCTACCTCCCTGAGAGCTGACCACAATCCGATGTGCATCAGCTCAGCGCACTTCTATGGATGAGACAGTTTCTCCTCACGCTTCCCTGCAGTTGACCTTCCTGAGTGGCCGACTTCAGACAGCTCCCTTTCTGACAACTCAGGCCTTGGTGTTCATGCTAACTGTCATGACCCCCGAATTACTGTTTTTGGGGGGCTCACATTTCTCTATTTCTCAAGACTTTTTATCATCTTGATGGCTTCCCTTGTACAACTTTTGCTTATCAAGTTTATTGTTACTCCCACCTTGATTCTGTTACAGAATTTGTAATAATGCAACTTTAAGAAAGTCATCCTGCAACATCCTGTGCTGTGGTGTCCTTACTGGCTTTGGACAGCACCGCTTCCAGCATCCTCCAGTAACCTATAGTTTTGTCCCCATAAACTGACCTCTAGTTATTCATCTAATCATCATTTTGTATTAGTCAACTTTCTATTATTACAGCGAAATGTGTGAGAAAGTGACTTATGAAGGGAAGAAGTTGATTTTGGCTCATGGCTCTGGAGATTCATGTCTTAGATGGGGCTCAGATGAGTGTGGTAGTGGTGACACATGGGTTTGTGAGTGGAGGCGGGATCTCATGGGGTCCCATTATCATCTGTGCTGTCTAGATAAGCAAACTGAAACAAGATTGCCTGAGATCATTCACAGAGTTAAGCTTTGGGTCCAGGTCACTTCATATTTGAACATTTAGCTCTGGGCATCAAGTTAAATTGCTGGAATTCCAATATTAACTGAGAAATGTGTTCATTTGCTTCAGAAGTTGGTCAGACTCCCGCCCCCCCTAAGCTCAGACAAAGAAGTTCACTTGCCCTTTGTCTAGGTTTCTTCTCAGCTCCAAGGGACCTCCCTTACCCTTCACTTCCTGAATTCCTGGAACTAAATTAAAACCTTCCTAAATCAATGAAAAGATGTGTTAATCATCCCAGTCTGGTCAATTACAGTGCTATGCTGCAATATCTTCAAAAGAGTAAATAAAAATCGTATTCCTCGTGTGTTAAAAATTTAAGCAGTTCTAATTTCTTGGGGAGTGGCATGGCTGGTCTGGCCACTGTATTCAGGGCTGATGTTCCATTTCTGAAATCTAGTTCCAGTCCCAGTTCTTCCTCCTCCAGTTCAGAATTTGCTAATGTATCTTTGGAGGCAGCAGATGATGGCCCAAGAGCTGTGGCCCCTGCCACTCCTGTGGGAGTTTCAGAGGTTATTCTAGACTCCTGCTTTCAGCTTGGCTGTTGTGGCCATTTATGAACTGAACTGGCACTGGGAGGAGCAGGAGTTTTCTCTCTCTCTTCATTCCAAATAAATGAATAAGTATTGAAAGAAATCTATTTACTTGGAAGTCTGTACTGCTAATACACAAGCCTACCCACACAGAGGCAGAGGACAAACAATTTGCAAATGAGGGGAGACTGCCAACGAGGACAATTCAGTTTACTCATTTCATAAAAAATTATTGTGTGCCTACTACTTGCAGAGTTTTCTTCCAGGAATTGGGAATGTGCAGTAGACCAAACAGATAAAATGCTTCTCCTCAGTGCTATTATTTGTGTATCTCCCAGAGGGCCACACGGCAAAGGCTTGCTTTCCAAAGTCTTAGGGTGATTGGTATTGAATTAATATTAATACTTAATGGATTAGTGGTGGAAACTAATCTGATTAGGGTGTCAGAAGTGGGGCCTTTGGGGAGTGATTAGATTGGAATGAGTTGTTGGGATGGAATCCTCATATTTAGGTCATGGTGGCTTTCCAAGGAGCGACAACAAGGTGTGCATGAGTTTTCTCGCTGACTCTCTACTTCTGTCCACTACCTGCCCCTGTCCACCACCTCTTCATGTGCCAGACCAATGGGTTGCCTTGTCATGAACTGTGAATTCAGGAGGCCCAAGAAGCCAAGGTCCCACAGCAGCTGTTACACTCCACACACTGAAAGCCAGCCAACTACTGAGAAACACACATTAAGTTCTTGTAGGGGATTGGCTGAAATGCTAGCCATCTTGTGAAAGGGGATAGCAGTTGACAGACAAGACAATGGCAGGCACACATTGCAGCAGCCAAGCTAGCAAAAGCGATAACGTTGTGGGACTTGGCAATACCACAGGAAAGCTGTTAGATGTATTGTGCGTGTCTACTTTGATTTCCAGTGTTCAATATTTGTGCTGTTAGTTTACTTTCTTTCCATCAAAAGAAAGCAAAGGTTTTAATGGAATCATCATGTCTGAGCTGATGATGTTTCAAGCTGGCTTGATCTCATATGATTCCTTAGAACTAGTGGTTAATGAGGAAAAATCTGTCGAAGGGTAGGAGTTTGGGGAGGGGATCCCAGTCTCTACAAAATTGTACCATAAAATTCAAAAATTCAAAATAAAAATTTAACAACAACAAAAAAAGAACTAGTGGTTGAAATGAAGAGAGGTGACGTTGTATACACAACATACAGTCACAGCCTCAATTCTACATCCCATGGGAAAGAGGGACTACAGGCTGATTAGAGTTTTGAGCCTTCCATTTATTATTGTGTCTGATTTGTCATCAATACATATTTATCCAATTAAATGAGCTGAAGAACCCTGTAAAGTGATTCATTCCGTGTTGAAATCACACCCTGTGTTGGAACCATTGGTAGGCACTAGAGCTACAGAGGAGAAAGTTGCTTCCCACCCACCTGGGAACTCCTGTTCTGATTGTGCAGTTCCTGTGTTTCCTTCCAAAGCTCCTGCAGCAGCAGCTGTGTAGCGTGATTCTGATGCCCCCCAAGGATGGCAACCATAGGAATATGCTTATTAACCCCTTCAAAAATTTCAGCATTTGCTTTTAAATCGTTTCACTTGACACATAAAATCTGAGTGTATTTGTGGGCTACCATGTATTGTTTCAGTGCATGTACACAACGTATAATGTTCAAACTGAGGTGAACATATCTGTTGGTCCAGTATTTGTCATTTCTTTATGACAAAACATTCAAAATATTTTCTTCTTGTTTTGTTAAGACTATTTGCTACATATCAACGTTGTTTAGAATCCTCCTACTGTGCCATAGACCACCGGAACATCTTTCTCCTATCTGACGTAGTGTTGATGCTTGTTTTGAGTTGTGGAAAACATTTTTCTCATCGCTTTTGGATCCCTATTTGTTCTGAGATGCTAGGCAGGAGACCTGGACTTCCTTGGTGTTGGGGTGATCATGTTGTTGGAGTAGATGTCAGTTTAGGCCAGTGTTTACTACCGAGAGCAGAGGAGTGGCGATACTTGCTATGTGCCCAGGTGGTGCTTCTTTCTATTTTGTGTTTTTTAGCCAACAAAGTAAATTTCAATTGACATATAATTATATTTATGGAGCACAGTGTGATACCTTAATATATACATACAGCGTGTAATGGCCAACCAAGATCACAGGCATATTCACCACCAACCTGCTTCTCATTTCTTTCTGCTTGGAACATTCAGACTCTTCACGTGCTCTTTTGAAATAAGGGCTGTCAATCATATTATTCAATTGTGCTAGAGAACAGCAGAAACTATTCCTCCTATCCATGTATACTGCTGTATCCATTAGACATCCTTTCTACAGTAGTTTTTTTTCTGATGCTTTAGCATCACTGCCTATTCTCAGCTATTTCACGCAGGAGTGAGGAGGCACGGTGTTTGTCTTTATGGGCCAGGCTTTTAGTGAATGTTGAATTGTATCCCTCATTGAAATATTGAAGTCATTACCCATCTTAATACCCTGTACTTTACAATGTGATCTTATTTAAAAATAGGATTGCAGATTAATGAATCATGTTTAGATGGGGTCACATGGGAGCTGAGTGGACCCTGAAATTCAAAGCCTCTGACTTTATAAGGGGATCCAGAGACTCAGGAATCTGCTTCTGAAGACCAGACTTTGCAGATACAGTCTGCAGCCCTTAGGCTGTGCCAGTGAAAGTTCAGAGTTGTCTTATCCATACCTGGCTGTGTAACAGATAGCAGAAGAATGCTCTCAGAGCCGGGAAAGTGTGTTCCTCCTTCCTGGCAAATCATCCACCTTTACTGAACACTCTTTTTGTTTGTTTGCTTTACAGAAATACACTTGCTTCTATTGGAAGACTCCTAAGTGAACCTTTTAATGTAGATTCTCTGATTTTAAAAAATTAGTTCAAAGGGAACAAGGAAAAAGGAGACGGAGACGGAGACGGAGAAGAGAAGAGGGAGGGAGAGGAGAGATCTTCCGTCTATTGATTTGTTCCCCAGATGCCCACAGCAGTCAAGGCAGGTCCAGGCCAAAACTTGGAGCCCTGAATTTTGTGAGGATTTCTCATGTGGGGGAGGGTCTCAAGCACTTTAGCAGTCACCTGCTGCCTTCTGAGCTGCACTTTTGCAGGAATCTGGATAAGAAACAGTGGCTGGGACTCAAGCCAGGGACTCTGATATGGGATGGGGACATTCCAAATAGCATCTTTTTTTCCAATTAATTCTTAAATTCTACTGTGGAATGTTTACTAAAATAGGAAATGTTTGCCATATGTATCTAAATGCTATAAATACATTTCAAAACTCACTTCATATTTCAATGAAAATAAAAAGAAATTGTCTAAAATGCTAAATGTGGGAATGTATGGACAAAAAGAGTAAAATGCTGAGAGTACTACTAGAAAGTATAACAAGTGTTTTTATCTTGTCCATATGTTCTGCATTAAAAACTAACTAGTTCAGAAAAGATAGTTAGGTCAAACTTTATAACCTAGAATAAAATATTGCTGAATTTGACACCATATTGATGTATTATTATTCTTTCTCAATGTGGATTTATACACACACACAAGAAAGGCTCTCTAACCTTGGAAGAGTGTGGGGCTGCTGCAGGTCTCGTCCCTGGTCCCCAAAGGCCTCGCACAGAGCTCTGGTCCAGTCTCCAGCTGCCCGGATGTGAACACTGAAGAAGTCTTCCTGGGGGGCAGAGGTGAGGGTAAAGGGATGCCACTCCAGCTTGGAGATGGCTGGGCACTGGATGAGGACATACTGCCCCGGGGCCATTCTGAAGTCACGCTTCTGCATGTGAATCTCCAGGACTCCAGATGGGTGGCTTATCACCTAAATCAGAACAAGACATGGTAAGACA
Source organism: Ochotona princeps (assembly GCF_030435755.1). Lineage (NCBI taxonomy): Eukaryota > Metazoa > Chordata > Mammalia > Lagomorpha > Ochotonidae > Ochotona > Ochotona princeps. The sequence goes on along the minus strand of NC_080832.1, from coordinate 10,216,076 downwards.
TTGCCTTTGTTACATCAAATGCACTAAAAACGTGGCTTTCTTGACATACAGCTTATGTGAATCACTTGTTAGCGCCAGTGCTACTGGACACCATTTTCATGTCTGGCATTGCCACTTGGGCATGAATAAAATCTATCACCTTCAGAGCTCTGGGTTTGAAATTTGGGTGGCAATGTGACACCTGTCATGACCAGACTCCCCAAAGAATTGGCTAGTCAGCCCTATGAGACTATATAACTATATATTAAGTGTATCATGTAATTTGAAGCTATCAAAAAGAATACTCAGAAATCCATGTTTGTAACAGGCTAGTATCTTCTTCAATTATTTGCATCTTTTCTCCATCCCTTGTAGATTAACCTGAGCATGAAAGGGCTTCAGAATGTTGAGGAAAACGTACATTATCTTTTAAAAGTATTTGTTTATTTGGGAGAGAGAGAAAGAAAGACAGAGATAGTATAAAGAGAGATCTTCGAACCCACTCGTCATTTCTGAAATACCTGCAATGGCCTGAGCTGGGCCAGGCCAAGGCGAGGGGATAAACCATCCAGGCTTATCACACAGGCAGATCACTAACTGCATGCGCCATCATCTGCTGTCTTCCTGGGGTGTGAATCAGCAGGAAGCTAGAGCCAGGACCTGGGCTAGGCAGTTGGAATGGGAACCTCCCAACTGGCATGCTGACTGCTGGGCTAAAGCCAACACTTTACATGATCTTAGAACACCATTTTCCATGAAATTTTTGAAGCCCTTCAAATTATTAAACAACAACAACAAATAACCCTCCAGCTCTCTTTGTAATGTTTGATTTGTTTTGTGTTATTTTACTCCAGGCTTGCACAATGTCCTCCCAGGTTCTTTGGGTATAAGGAGGCATGCCAGCGTTTTCACAGCTTTTTATGAGGCCCTTTTTATTTGTTGTTTCTCTGAACGAAAGACCTAATTTCTCTTCTGAAATTTCTGTCTCATTTTCTGAAAGAAAACAAAATTTCTCCAAGCCTCCACATCTATTTTGTCAAGAGGTAAACAGGAACAAAATCTAACATCTAGATACGGTGACAGTATTTTTCCATTCAGAAGTGAATTTCACAGCATTTTAATCATTAGTGCTAGGTTTCTCCTCTCCCCACTACTATTTGTTCTGATTCTGCTGTTAAGTGGTCTCCCTAGTAACAGTTGCAGCAGGCTTCCACGAGTTTTACAGTCTGGCACTTGATACAGGCTGACACCCTTTGATGCTTAAGTTAAAAACAGCAACACAGAAACAGCTTAAGGCAGATGTAAGAAGCAATTCCTATATATCTGCTTTCATGAAGACAGTGAAGGGGACATAGTGTTATGTCAAAATTATATTACCAAAGTGCTGCACATTTGGATAGCAGGAAATGTCTTTGGATATTTAAAAATTGCCTGGGGAAGAGTATTTGGTAGTTTTTCAATCTCCTGGATTTGGGTTTTTGGTGGACCCATTCTTATCTTCCTGTAGCATGTGGTGAAGATTGAGAAGCTGTGAGAATGGACAGTAGGACCAGCACCTTCTACCAAAGAATGTTGCATTTGCTAGGGTAGATTCACGTGGACCCCTTCTTGCTCTGAATCGCACAGTGACCAGTCCCAGGAGGCAGGGCATGCTTGGCAGTGTTTGATAGTATACGTATGTTTGTAAAATCCATGTTGTTATGTGGTGGAGGAAGTTATTGTGATCAATGTGCAGCCCCCTGATTCCCCTGCCTTCTCCCCCCAGAGAGAACCATATGAAGAGACATCCAGACAATCTTAATGCTCTTCCAGGAGCCTGTATCAGAATTTTGTGTACTGGTCTGGAGCCGTGTTCCCTGCCTTCAGTAAAATTAGTCACACTGAAAGATGTTCAAGATATAAGCAATTACTAAAACTGAAGAAGAGCCTCTAAGTTACAGACAGTTCTGCAATAAAAATGGCAAATTAAAAACTTGGCTAATAAAGAAATTTCCTCTACACTCAGGCTTTTATTCAGACATAAAGCTACATGCATACCTTGGTAATGACAACCTCTTGCTGAAATCGCCAGAACCTAATTATTCTTTCACATGAGTATAAGACCACAGGTCCCAAAACCCATTTCCAAGCCTGCAGAGAGCAGCAGAGAGAGGAAAAGGGAAATGAAAACAGAATCCAAATATTTTCAATTTGAAGCAAATCAATATACAGCATGATGGGGTTCACACGGTTTCCTTTCACTTTGGGCCTGTTATCAATAACAAAGATATCTCCTTGTATTAAATACTATAACATTCAATTATCCCTTGAAGCCTACAAGCTTATTTAAGAGATTAAACTCTTCTATATTGGTTTTTATGCTTACTTGATCAATGCTGCCTTTATGTAATTAGAAATAATTGAATTTGCAAAGAAATAAGAAAGCAGATTGATGTTTATGTTCCATATGATAGGGTCATCAATGCCAAAGTCAAAGGCTTACGAAGAGACATTATTCAGCCGATACAGGACAGGGGAAATTAAATTAAGTCTGTTCAAATTGAAGATTTTGGGGCCCACAATGCATCTCAACTAGGAGGTGTGCCTGAATGAACACTTGCAGACAGACACACACATCCATGCTATCTGGAACACGGCACAAAGTGAGTTTCTTACCTCCTTAAATCTCACCTCTAGAATCAGAACAAAAGTCTCAATAATGATCTGGAGAACTGTGACAATAAAAATTTCTATTCCCAATAAACTATTATATTAATCCTTCATAATTAACCGTTTATTCTTTGAGGGATGAAAGAGAGAGAGATTGATTATGCTCATTTGCTGGTTCACTACTGCAAATATCCACCATAACCAGTGATGGTCCATGCAGAAGCTGGGGACCTGGATCTCAATTTGGGTCTCCCACATGGGTCACAGGGACCCAATTCATTCATCATCTGCTGCTCCCAGGATGAGTAGTACCAGGAGCTGGAGATGGCAGTGCAGCTAGGACTCAAACTCAAACACTCCAGTGTGGGATGCAGGTGTCCCATGCAGTACCTTAATCACCAGGTCAAATGTACACCCACGAGATAATTACTTGAGGGTTCAATGGACATGGTGGGTGATTAATTCAACATCAGTCTACTCTGTAACAGTGATCTGCCCAACACAAGGCATCTTACTCCGGTAAGAGGGAACAAATGGGAACTTAAATTTTGAAGATTTACTTTAAGTCTGACATCAAACTGTCAGACTAGGCTATCATCTTTGCAAACTAGGGTGAAGGAAAGATCAAATTGTTCAGAGCCCCAAAGGCAATAAAGTGTCCAGCAGAGATGTGACCCAGAGGTATCTGAACTCCAGGCTAAGTTTCTTCCTCAGGCTGCTCCCCTTGAGGAATTACCAAGTGATGAAGCTGCTGTCAGTTCAACAAAACATCAGAGATACATGAACGTGCATACTTTATAGTGGTTATACATTCTTAGAAAAGCAGCCTAACTCTTCTTTCAAAATAGAAGAAACTTGGCCTTCTGGGAATTTGTCTGAGTTGTCCAGAGAGGCAGAGGTAGATTACAGAGAGCCAGGACTGGAGCTTCCATCTTTCCTAGTGTCTCTTATTTCCTCCTAAGCCTCCGAAATCCTTGGAATGACACCTTAGGAGCAAGCAGGCACCTCGAGGTTTTACTCAGTTTGCTAAACTCTAACCAACATGTCACTCATTACTCCCTCATTGGCTGTTTGGTCACAGGACTTTAACATGATTTCTACTTCTTTTAAGAGATATTCTTAGTTTCTTGTTTTAATGTCTGGTTCTGTTTGCATGGTACCCCTTCTAATCTATAAAGCCCTGTCCTTTTTTTTTTTTTTTTTTTTTTTTTGCTAAAGGGAGCCTCTTGTTTGCTTGATAAAGTCTAGATGTTTGTAGGCATCACAAAGCAATTTGATCCATTTATTCTTTTCTGTTTCTGGAGGACTTGGCAAAGCATGTAGAACAGCAGAGAGGATCAAAGTTTTTCCCCACCTGTGCTGGTAGAGCACGTGTTGGTGGCTCAGAGAAGGAAACCTGGTAAGCATGGGGTTGGACAGATATTGTGAATTCCAAGATCTCCCCTGCTTGAAGAACATAGAGAGCAATTTAAGAATTGGGGTGAACATTTACAGACATGGTAGCAGGAGTGTGGTTCTTTCTGCATATGCCCAGGGGGCACAGTTGCTCACATACTCTTTGCATGTTTTTACAAAGAATCATCCACACTCAGTTTGGAGGGTTTTGGGCAACATAAACTACGTGTTAATGACATCCAAGCAGCCTATGTTGATGAAATTGGATGGGCTATTTTTATTTCTTGGGTGAAGGAGAATCTAAGCTTTAATTGCTTCTCTTGTTCTTCGCTAGTCTAGGAGTTGCTCCAGAAGCAGATAATGTACTTTAGCTGCACTGGGCTGCCCAGGAGCTTCAGGAAGTGAGGGAAGGAGGTTTGGTCAGAGATGAGTGTTAGGAAACCGGTACATGGATCACCAAGGCAGCAAGAATGAAAAAACAAGATCACACTGTAGAGGAGGCGGGCCAAGCAGGGACGTGGAACTTCACTGTCTCTCAAGGGACTGACTCAGCACTTGGATTCATCATCTCTCACCCTATGCTGTAGGCACATCTTGGGTTACACAATCCTCTGATTTTCCAGTTTGTAACACAGGAAATAATTGAAAAAAAGGTGATTATTTAGTTTTCCTTCCAGCTCTGAAATTCTTCGGCTCTGATCATTGAAATAAAACACACACCGCTTGGGATGTGTGCTTGTAGGTAGCAATAGAGAACTGATAAAATGGAGCTTAGGGGAAGGCTAGAAGTTCAGACCTAATGATGTGACGTAGAGAGAAGAAACTTCTGGCCACTGAGGTAGGAGGGCTTAGTTGTTTTTGACTTTTAGAAAAATACTAATTAATTAGTTTGAAAGGCAAGGGAGGAGAATGCTCGTGTTTGATGATTTGCTTCACAAATGTCTAGAATGACCAAGGTGCAGCCAGCAGCTAAGAGTTCAGTCCAGATCTCTCATGTGGGTTTCAGGGACTCAACCACCTGAGCCACCACCTGCTGCCTCCCAGGGTCTACACTGGCAGGAAGCTGAAATTGAGAACTGTATTCAGGGAATCGGATACTCTGGTATGGGATATGAACACTCGAACTAGAATTTTTTTGTTTTTTAAATAAATGCGATTTCTTAACCACATTCTGTGACCACCCCATTCACATTTCCATTTTAGTTTATATATTACATATAACATCCATAACATAACATGTTATGCATAACATCATATCTTCTTTTTTTTTCAGTTAACATTTTTTTCTTCCTTATATATACATTTTTTAAAATTCATTAATTACATTGTATTATGTGACACAGTTTCATAGGTACTTGGGTTCTCCCCACCCCTCCCCAAACCCTCCCACCATGGTGGATTCCTCCACCTTGTTGCATAACCACAGCTCAAGTTCAGTTGAGATTCCCCCATTGCAAGCACATACCAAACATAGAGTCCAGCATCTTATTGTCCAGTCAAGTTCAACGGCTTCTTAGGTATACCCTATCTGGTCTGAAGACAGGGCCAGCAGAGTATCATCCCAGTCAATTGAAAGCTCCAACATACCATCAGCAAAAATTTACATCATTATGGAATTAATTGACATAGTAATGAGTAACCAATATGTTAAAAGTAAATGCGAGCTCCTAGCCACCTTCTGTGACCACCTCACTTACATTTCAATTTTAGTTTATACACAACATATAACATTCATAACATAACATGTTATACATAACATCATATCATCTTAAATTAAGGCAAACATGTGGTATCTAACCTTTTGGGATTGGCTCATTTCCCTTAGCATTATGGTTTCCAGTTTGGCCCATTTGGCCACAAAGAACTGCATTTTGTTTTTTTTTAATAGCTGAGTAGTATTCCACGGAGTAGATGAACCATAGCTTTCTTATCCAATCCTCTGCTGATGGGCATTTTGGCTGCTTCCATGTTTTTGCAATTACTGATTGTGCTGCTATGAACATAGGAGTGCATGTTGGTTTCTCATAAAACAAGTGTTCTGGATATATTCCTAGGAGTGCTATTGCTGGATCATATGGTATGTTGATTTTGAGTTGTTTGAATGTTCTCCATACTGATTTCCATAGAGGCTGTACCAGCCTGCAGCCCCACCAGCAGTGGAGTAGGGTTCCCTTTTCCCTGCAACCTCGCCAACAAGTGTTGTTGGTGCTTTTCTTCATGTGGGCCAGTCTTACTGGCGTTAGGTGGTACCTCATTGATGTTTTAATTTGAATTTCCCTTATTGCCAGGGAACTTGAGCATTTTTTCATATGTTTATTTGCCATTTGGGTTTGTTCCTTTGTGAAGTGTCTGCCCATTTCCCATGCCCATTTCTTGAGTGGCTTGTTTGTTTTGACATTTTGGTTGTTTTGTAGCTCTTTGTATATTCTGGAGATTAGCCCTCTATCACCTATGTCGTGCGCGAAGATCTTCTCCCATTCTGTGGGTTGCTTTTTTACTTTGTTGATTATGTCCCTTGCTGTACAGAAGCTTCTTAGTTTGATGAGGTCCCATTTGTTTATTCTGGTCTCGATTTCTATTGCTTTTGGTGTCCTTCTTAGGAAGTAGGGACCTACCCCTAGATCTTGCAGAGTATTTCCAACATTTTCTTCTAAAAGTTTGAAGGTTTCTGGATGTAGGTTTAGTTCTATTATCCATTTAGATCTGATCTTAGTGTATGGTGAGAGATGTGGGTCTATCTTTTTGTTTCTGCAGGCTATTAACCAGTTGTCCCAACAGCATTTATTGAACAGACCTTCCTATTTGCCTGGATTGTCGTTTGTCTTTTTGTCAAAGATTATTTGGCTGTATCTGTGTGGGTTCCCTTCTGGTGTTTCTATTCTGCTCCATTGATCTTCCTCTCTATCTTTGTGCCAGTACCAGGCTGTTTTGATAACCACTGCCCTATAGTATGTCCAGAGGTCCGGAACTGTGATTCCCCCTGCTAACGTCCTGTTCTTCAGGATGGTTCTAGCTATCCATGGTTTTTTGTGTTTCCAGATGAACCTTTGGATAATTATTTCCAGTTCCATGAAGAATGTTTTGGGCAATTTGGGATTGCATTGAATGTATATTTTGCTTTTGACAATATAGACATTTTAATGATATTGATTTTACCTATCCAGAAGCATGGGATGTTACTCCATCTTTCTAGATCTTGTTCAATTTCTTTTTTAAGTAGTTTGTAGTTTTCTTCAAATAAGTCTCCTACATTTTTGGTTAGATTTATCCCCAGATATTTCATACTTTTCTCTGTTATTTTGAATGGTATCTTGCTGGTTAAGTCTTTTTCCATCTTGGGGCTGTTTGCATACACTATGGCTGTTGATTTTTGTTCATTAATTTTGGACCCTGCCACTCTACCAAACTCTCGTACAAGTTCTAGCAGTCTCTGTATTGAGTCTCTTGGCTCTTCTAGATAAAGAATCATATCATCTGCGTATAGTGAGAGCTTGACTTCTTTGTTTCCCATTTGGATTCCTCTGATTTCTTTTTCTTGTCTTATGGCCTCAGCGAATACCTCTAGGACTATGTTGAATAGTAGTGGAGAAAGTGGACATCCCTGTCTTGTTCCAGATCTCACTGGGAAGGGTTCCAGTTTTTCTCCATTCAGTATGATGCTGGCGTTGGGTTTTTCATATATGGCTTTAATTATGTTGTAGATTTTTCCATCTATGCCTACCTTGGTTAGGGTTTTTAGTAGGAAGTGGTGTTGGATTTTGTCGAAAGCTTTTTCTGCATCTATTGATACTATCATGTGATTCTTGTTTTTCAGTTTTTGGATGTGGTGTATCACATTTATGGATTTCCGAATGTTGAACCATCCCTGCATTCCAGGGATGAATCCTACTTGATCTGGATGAGTGATCTGTCTGATGTGTTTTTGAATTCTGTTGGCTAGGATTTTGTTGAGAATCTTAGCATCAATATTCATCAAAGAGATAGGTCTGTAGTTTTCCTTCTCTGTTGGTTCTCTGTCTGGTTTTGGGATTAAGGTAATGTTGGCTTCATAGAATGAGTTTGGAAGGGTTGCTTCCTTTTCTATTGTTTTGAAGAGTTTGTAGAGGATTGGGGTCAGTTCTGTTCGGAATGTTTTGTAGAATTCTGTAGTGAAGCCGTCTGGGCCTGGGCTTTTCTTTGTTGGGAGGTCTTTAATCACTGATTCAATCTCTGCTTCAGTTATGGGTTTGCTCAGGTGGTTTGTTGCCTCTGGGCTAAGTTTTGGCAGGTGGTAGAAGTCTAAGAACTTTTCCATTTCTTGATGGTCTTCTGATTTGTTGGAGTACAGTGCTTTGTAGTAATTTCTAATTATGTACTTAATGGTTGCGGTGTCTGTTGTTATGTTGCCTTTTTCATCTTTGATGCTGTAACATCATATCTTCTTAAATTAAGGTGAACATGTGTTATCTAACCCTTTGCAAACTGGAATTTTCACCACTAGGTCAAATGTCAGCCACGGAGCCTTGGTTTCTTGATGTGGTTTGGCTGGGAATGACTTTTGTGATTAAGGGTAAGAAATTGAAATTCTTGGGACCTCAGTTGCTCACCTATTATATAAAAGAGCAGAGCTTTTCAGTTTATAAGTTTTTTTTTTTAAACGCTGAGATACTCAGTAGATTCTTAGCTCTATCTCTGCTCCAAAAATACTCGGAGAGTCAGAGTACAGTGAAGGTTTTACGACAGACATAAAACTATGCTGATTTAAAAGTAGCAGTAATGAGACTTGTTTCTTCCACTTTCACTCCTGGTTTCTCATTCCTCCCAGAAAATGAGAACATGCTGGCTTTGATTTTATTTTATGTCTGTGTTTATGAATAGACTCTTTTCCTACACAGTATGGTCTCCTGATACAGGGCTCACGCCTCGGAATTCTGTGTCTAGCACAATGCCAAACACGTCTGCACTGAGGGAGAAGGTGTGCTGCATCGACTCTGCCTTGGCTATAGCTTTCCTCATTACCATTCACATAGCTCCTTAGTAATTCAAGAAAAGAAAAAAAAGAATAAAGGCCTGCCCCAGATTATCATTTGTTAGTGTGCTGCTTTGGCTAAGGAGGATTGGACATCTGTTGGGATTGGATTGCTTGGAATGTGGAGTCCTGTCTATGGCAATAACTTTGGGTAACAAAAGAAAGGGCCACCCGTGGGTGGGAGGGGAGCCACGAGGCATAATTAGTTCCATTAATCAGTTCAGTTTATCTGCAATGATGTACAAAGCTTTCTGTGTCCCGATGCCGAGAGGTCGCCCTCTTCGGAAGGTGAATTGATGAATATTGTACAAGAAGACAGCACCGAGTTAAGAGGAAGAGACGCAGCCTTGTAGAGATGGGGTTGGTGTGGTGCAGTGGAGCATGGGCAGCTCAATTCGTCCTTGGGATGCCTTTCAGATCAGTGTCTAAGACGTCCCAGAGAATATCGTAGAGCTCCGCCAAGCAGTGATTGCACAGCCCACACACGCTTTGAATCAGGACCCATTAAAAATAATGGGAAAGAGTGACACCATGAGTTGGGGTGTGCAGGAAGGCTCAGCAGGGCAGACCGAACAGAGGGATGGGTAAGTTCCCCCCTCTTAATGATAATTAATGTCCGCATGAACTGCTAGGAGCAGGCCCTGGTCTGTATTCATGAGGTGTGGGGGAGCATTGATTTTTTATGGAGACCCTGTAGCTGAAAATTTTAGAGCAGCATTCACCTTCCTCATTAATATGCAGGCTGGGTAGTGGCTACTGAGAGTTGAGTTTAAGACACAGGCAATCTATACTGGCCATTAAAAGAACCACAGTCTAACAGGCACGTCTATTCTGCTTCTCTCCATTTTGAACATTTCTCCCAGTAGCTTTATCCTTAAAATCCAGTACTTAATTTAACATACTTGAGAGTTGGAAGAGAAAGCAATCACTTATATTCTCTGTATGCTGATGACTTACTGTCCTAAATCTCTAACATTTATGTATTATTATATTCTATGCTGCCAGTTTTTATATCTGTTTTGAGACACTTGTTTCCTCCTAGTTTTAATTTGTGAATTTCATTTATTTTCTCTGATGCAACACCCAACTACGTCCAAGACATGCATTGCTCTGAGACACCTAAGGACCCCAAATAGGATTATTATTGCAATACACCTGTGCCGCCTACTGCAGTGATGGGTGGGTACACATGCAGCCGTTCTTACTTTTAGAATCTGTGGGCATTCTCACCTGCTCAAACTAATTTAATCAGCTCTTTCTTTGGCTAGTACTGGTGCTGGTATTATTTCAGCTATGAGAACCCACTTTGAACGAAGGTAAATGCAATTGACATCCAGATGGTCTATTTTTTGTCCCCAAATCTGTAGAAAGAAAGAAGCCCAGCTTTTGAAAAGGGCATGACTCCCATCTGGCTGTCGCTCCCTGCAAGGTGGAGAGATGATAAGCTTGGGAATTGGCACCTCTGGCTCCTGGGATGGAGGAGGCAGAAATGTGTACCTATGCTGTTACAGATCCCCACCATATCAGATGACCACATTGGAAGGGAAGTCAAAGAATACATTTTGATGCCGAGTGTTTTTGGCAGCGAACCTCTTTTAAAATTACCCGTAACTTGATTTTGTCATTAGCACACCAAATATAGAGGTGGCTCTGTGTAAGTGGTAACATGGCTGTTCCTCCTTGAAGCATACAAAAGCACAAGTTATTTTAAACATGGGGCTGATTATCTGTGCAAAGGGTTCTTATTCTTACCGAGGGTTCCTTGCCAGAAAATTGAGGTATGGGACACAGGGCGACTGTCTGCCACTTGGCATAGTGGTGTCTACAGAAGGTGACATTGTGCAGCAAGAGGCTCTCCGGAGTTTGACCACGAACAATCCGACTTGTTGTTAAAAACAAACAGAAGACATCAATGCAAACACTTGGCTTTTGTGCAAGTCTGGTTAAGTCCACATCCAGATTTTTCCAGTAGGTTCTGGAGTTATACTTCCACCTCTCAGAACCTAGGCTATCACTCATCTTTATTTAAAGGCATTTTAAAAAGCTGGAGAGAACTTTGAAGATCCCAGAAAATAGGTGCCCCGTGTTAAATTGAAAGTGTCTATAACAGAGAATTCATAATGAAGGGAAATTGTTTGAACGCATCCTTTGGAGATTGTTGAATTTAATTAGGTTTCATCTCATCCTGATTGCTGATTTGGGCTAATTGGCTAACTTTGTACTATTTGATTCTTTTGCAGATTGATTTAACTTTTACCCTTTCCGGTGTGTTTCTAAGCGCTTAGAAGTTTTCAAGTGAAGAAGTCAAAAGAAGGGCTTGTTTTCCCCCAGCGACCACTGGCAGATTTAGTATTTGACAGGGTCAAGCTAAATCACTGTGACGGGTGTCCTTGAGACAGAATCAACACCTTTAAGAACAAAAGAGAAGCCAGCTTTCAGGAATGACTGGACGCCCATGCCCTGATGGATAATATCTCTCACAATTGTGTTATTGACTCTAGCAAAAACTCCTGGGGTTCCCATGGGCACACCACATATTGAAGATGTGTCATCTAGGAGCTGCTCGCTCAGATTCTAAGTGTTTCTGAACGAAGTACAATGAGTTATCAGGAGCCTCCTGGCGCACTGACCTCAGAGTTTGGGAACTTGAGTGTCCCACAGATTCCCATTCTGAGTTGTTATTTTTGTGGAGCAGTGTGTTCTCCTTCAGAATCCTGGACTCTGGGATGAGGGAGAGGAGCTGACAGCATGCTGCTGTCAGCTGGAACTGACATGCTGGCCTTTGTTCCAGGCTGTTTCATGGAAGTCATCCAGAGTGGATAACATCCCTTTGAGTTAGGTGAACAAAACCATCAGTACATCTCGAATGTGCAAATGCTGCCCAGATGCAGGAAGGGTGAATAATACATGGCAAGGACTCCTTAAGTTTTAACGCCTTCATTCTCAGGCACTAGGAGCCACTCTTTATTTCATTAAAAGAATTTTCAGATCATTTTTATAAAGGCTGTATCTTTTTAAATTTTTTGAAAATTTCCTTAAATGGCTTCATCTATGCCATCCCATAATAGGGAGATTAGCAGGCTTTAACACATTCCAATAATCCTACATTTACTTGGCATTTTGTATAGATTTGCAAATTACTTTTTGCTGTAAACAGTAGCTGTAGAATACTTCAAGCTGAGAAGATTATACGAATCCCTTATCCCAAAATAAGCCTTTCAACTCATCTTATGAAACGTTATTTGGAAATTAAAAAATGTCTTCCATGAAATACTGCCCGCTGACATCTTCTTTTCCCCTACCTGGCACCAGGGTGTGAATGGCGGGGACCTAGTTTAGAAAGATGCATGCATAATTTCTGAGAAGAGAACTTGACACATTCAGATTAGAATGCAGAGCCTCATGAATGTGCTAGAGTGGTTAACTAGCCCGGCATGGGGAGAAAATATGGAGCAGGTGGAACATATTGGGACTAAGCACCACTCATCCCGCCTGTCCCAAATACGAAAAGGGAAGCGGAGAAAACCCACATTCAGGGGAGATGACAGTTACTTCTAACCTGGAAGTGAAGTTGTAAGTTCTAACCGTGTGGCTGCACGCATGTAAGGATTGACTTAGATGACTCAAGGTGAGCAGTGGGAAGGGCGATGCTTTAGGGTGAAATATGGAACAGTTCTTTCCTTTGACAAGGTGTGTGTGTCAGACAAGCTGCTGAATGGTAGAGGAGATCTTCATTAGCCACAGGCAGGAACAGTGGTATCAGAACCTCCTTCTAGGAACGGGGGAGGGGTAGGATGAGACGTGTAGTATGCTGGTGGTGTTCTGCTGGCAAGCCATGCAGGTGTGTGTAATACCCCCAGGCACATTCTCCTAAGGATGAGACAGGTTTAACTCCTGGAACTGAGGCCATCTTCCTTAAGGGCTTGTTAAACATGAGGCTCTGCTTCTCTGAAGACTGGCCATGTGGGACCTCGAGTGTGTTCCTTAGCGCTGTGAACATGCAACATCTCTGTGTGAAGACTTGAGAAATGAACAGAACTGTTGTTAGGTCAATTTGAGCATGCATTTTGAAAACTGTAAAAAATGGAGAAAAGGCCTCAATTTATGAAACAGTGGGAGAAACAGTCATCACAAGTGAGAGCTAGTTCAGGGCTAGTTATTAATATTTAGAGAATTGAAAAATGTTACAGGGGCCAATAAACATGCCACAAACCCTCAAATGCTTCAGGTGCTACTCTTGCTTGCTTCTGAAGGGGTTAACAATGTCAAGTGGGCACTGAGCCCTGGAACAGACTTTCATGCACAGTCTGAACAAGAAGGCAGTCTCAGGACTCAGCTGGAGAAGCTGAGAGTTGGACAGATTCCAGGGCTTGCCCACGGACAGTGTGATGGACGGCAAGACTGGCCATCCTACACCCTGTCCCAATCCATGGCCAGGCTCCCAGTTGGTGGTTTTGGTTAAGCAGAAAGGACATTGAGTGTCAAAAATATATAGCCTGATGAATCCCACAAAAATTGGATTGCAGAGATGGGTACTGAATGAAACATAGATCTCCTGTCATCTAGCATTCATTACAGTTTCTGAATCTTATAAACATGTCAAGACTCACTAACTGAGTCGGCTTGGAAAACTTCACCACTTATGTAGTTTATTTTCAGTATCAACTAGACAAATGTTTACCACGGCAAAGATGTGTTTTCACACAAAGAGTATGTGTCCTTTACTCAATGAATGTCTTACTCCTCTCTCAAAATAACTTTCTAAAATTATAGAGATTTAATAAATTCATAGAGATAAAAAAGTCTTACCAGACTGAACATAGTAAGGACTTACCCTGCCCCATGGAGAGCCAGACTGATAAAGAAGATGATGAAAATGTGGTGTGTATACCAGAATAACTCATAGGAGACCTGTCTGATGGACTCAGTTGAGGAAGTCACGATCAAGATCAAAGTCAAAGAGAGTGCCAGGCCAGTGATGCCTGCGATTGTCGTTAGCAGCTCCGTGATTGTGTTCTAAGAGAAACGCGCAGCATGACGTTAATACCCTCACACATCTTCAATGTTTAGGCTCAACACTAGAGAGTGCAAGCAGGGAGCCGTTCAGGATGGTTCACTCCAAGGCTCAGGGACACAGCTGCCCCCCTCTCTCTTTCTTCTCATACCTTAGGGCAGCCACTGTTCTGCTCAAGTTGCACAAAACACCATGTCAAGAATTATATCTTTGGGTCATATAAATCCACTTTCATGTCAAAATTATTATGTTGAATTGAGAGTAGACAATATAATGGAAAGAGCATTTTAGGATAAAATGTAAAATAATTCTGAGTTTTTAGTTTTCTAATTTTAAAAATAAAAATTGGATCACCATGCTTAATGTTAGCTATAATAAATACGCTTTTGAGCAGTCTGTTGGGGGTGTTCCTAACAAAGCAGTGCAAGGCCCATTCCTTGTGCTCACTTCTAATTGAAAACACCATGACTGCATTTCTTTCTCGCCACCTTGGGGGCCTGGAATAAGGCTTGGTAAAGCTTTGGTGATCAATAAAAGCACAGCTATTCTTATCAAGTAGAGATGGCCAAAAAGCTCAGAATTCTGGTCTGTGAGTGTATGGGAGAGTTAAACAGCCTTTCAGAAAATATGATTGCAAGGCATTTTGTTTTTATTGTGATTTTTCCATCATCTTACTAAGTCATTAGTATGTATCCCTTGTCTTCCTATTGAGACAACCATGAGCTCAATAAACTCACACTGTATCTTTTGTCGGTGAAACCTCATTAATTTGGGCTGCTTTGAGATCTGGAGGTAATTTGGAAAGGGACCTCTCTGTTGTTTATTCTTTCTTCAAGGAGCAAAGAGTGGAAATAAATTGAAAAGGGTATGTCTAAAACATTTAAGAGATTTTTTTTCAAGTAGACCCAGGCATTTCAGAAAATCATTTGTATCATTGGATCTGCCACTAATTTCAAATCATTCATCTTTGCTTATTAAGATTCTTCTCTCTTCTTTTGATACATTCAAGACAGGCTTGAGTTTCTTGGTATCTTCTAGAATCATCCCACTGCACCTTTTAGTATGCTTTATAATGTGCCCTTTGTGTTATTGATACTCATCTTTCTCCAAACATCCCAAATTAGAGGGTTTCTTGAACTTAATTAGTAGTTGAATAGTATATTGGTTCTAAAATTATGAGATAACTGTACAGGGAGTAGCTTAATGATCTTGTTCAATTGCTTTAAAACTATTTTTAATAAATACTGTTCATTAGATGGTCTCTTAACATGCTTAGATTTGTCCTTGGATTTGTGTTGTGGTGAATTTTTCTGAGCCTTAGCAGGGAAGCTCTAGCAGGTTAAATATTACAATACAATAGACATTGTAACTGGATGGAGTGACACTAAAGATACTCCCACATACATAGTGCACCTATAGTTTTGATGTCACTGTGAAATTTACTCTTCTCATTGTTGTCAGCTAAGAAAAGCAGCTCAGTGTGGTCAATAGTCTGATATTGAAACAAAACCTTGGAATTAGGGATCATGAGTTTCAAGAGTCTTTCCCCAAGCACACTTGGGATTTTTCTTCTTCAAATAAAGCTAGATGAAAGCAATGATTGCTTAAAGAGATAGTCCAGGTAATAATAGAAAGATTACCTTTGCTGGAGTGTATTGCCTTCAGGTTTGGGCAATGCAGATTAACAAAAAAAAATCCTGGTCAACATGTTGGTAGCTGACCATACATGGGAAAAGGCTTGGCTCAATCACAGCAAGTTGGGCAGATAGGTTTGACCCAGTATTTTAATGACCTATGTCCTGAATCAGAGCACCTGGTTTGCGTGTTGACTCCCAATTACATCTCCCTTTTATGTGCACTCTAGGAGGTAGCAGGTGATGGCTCAAGTAGATGAGTCGCTGGAGAGACCCAGATGGGTTCCAGGTTCAGCTTGGCAAAACCCAGGGTATTGCAGATAACTGGGAATGTGCTAATAGATAGGAACTTTTCTTTCTCTAGCTCTCTGCCCTTCAAATAAATACATTTAAACTTAAAATGAAAAAAGAGGTAGAGTTGGATTGTTGGAAGGAAATACCTTATCTTTCAAGATGGGTTGCTGGGACTATACTTCAGTCTTTTTCTCCCAACCCCACAGGCACTGCTATTGTATGCACCAAGGTAACTAGCATTAGTATTTCCTCTAGCAGGCTAGTCTCACTATGAAATTAGCTGCTTTGCTCAGGGTCTGAGTTGGCAAACCAGCTATTCAAGTGTATGCCAAAGCATTAAGACATGGGGAAGAGATTCAGAAAACCATCTGAATATTGAAAAGAAGGACAGGCATTTTATAAACTCCAGGTGAAGATGTCACCTTCAGGACAAATGTTGAGGTAGCACACCAAGTTGTCATTTGCAATGCCTACAGCCTACTGTCAGAATGTCAGTTTGAACCCCAGCTGCTCTACTTCCAAGCCATATCCCTGTTAATGTGTCACAGGCAGATGCATGATAACTTAAGTGGTTGATCCTCTGACACTCCTGTGGGAGAGCCAGATGAGCCCCTGGCCCCTGGTTTTGACCTGGCCTGCACCGAGCTGTGGAGGGCATAGGGGGCGCGAACCAGAAAGTTGGAGATCTCTCTCGCTCTCTCATTCTGCCTTTCAAGTAGATGAAAATAAACCAGTATTTTTTTTTAAAAAGCTGATACCTTAGATTGTTTTTGTGTCTAACACCAGTGAAAAACTATTTAAACATGAGCTGCTTCTAATATTTTAAAATTAGAGTTTTAGTAAGTTATCATATTTTTATTTGCATTTGATTGTTGTCATAAGCGAGTTAAGTGACATATGTTTTCCCGTTGCTCATAAGCTTTCAGCACTATTAACTGAAATACTTAGAAAAGATAAAATCAATGGCACCTTTGGCAGAATCTTCTCTCCAGATCTTTTATTAAAAACATTTGGAATGTAGTGTTCCTGGGAAAGTGATGAGGGAAAGGAAGCATTGTGAGATGAGAAACTAGTTAGCATGCAGGAACTCACCGTGCTGGAGGTCCGGATGGGGTTGAGGTAGCTTTCATTCGGGCTGTTGCCAAGTTTGGAAAGTGCAGCCGGAAGCCCAGGAGCTTCCTCCGACTGGCTGAAGTGGTAGCGCTCCAAGTTGAACAAATGGGCCACGATGTGGATGGCTAAGGATGTGGAGACAGCATTGGACACACACCATATGGATCTCTTTCTTTGCAGAAACTCAACAACACACTGTGTCCGTGATCAAGTTTCTCGATGCTGCTTTTACAAATTCCAAGGAAAGTGATTTGTGCGTGTTTCCTAGCATCTCAAATGGAGTAGACTGAACATGTCTGAAACTATTCTATGGTTCACCACAAATCTCACTCATCTTGATTTAATTTTAGACATGTGGCCATTCTGGGAGTAGAATGAATTCAAACAATATCAAAACATAATCATATATGAGATAGAATTCTTGAGGAAGAAATTATATATAATTATAGATGGAAAACTGATTTCCTTAAGAATTCAGCATTATTCTAGAATATTGTACATCATGCACACTATTAGATGAGCTTTGGGTGTGTATGATAGACACTAGGGAAATCAAACTGAGGTCCTCCAATGTGGGGCATGGACAAAGCAGCAGAAAGGCCGAATATCCGCCCGTGGCGATGTCCAAATTCTAAATGATGAGGATTAGAACACAGCACCATTCACCCAGAGACAGTGCCTGATGCCACTCTTGCATGTGAAATCTGTTTCAATATCTAGGTGACAATATAGTGTAAGTGGGACACTAGCTGGGTGGCCAGTGGATATCCACCACCAGAATTGGATTTCAATGTAAAATGATAATTACCCAGGCATAGATAATTTCCCATTGGGTATCTCTATCTGTTTCTCCTGCACCAAAAAGGAGAGGTAGCAGGGTCAACTACTTGTTTAGACCATAGGAGTTATGAATGAGTTATAGGAACCTGCATGGCTGCAGGTTGAGTCACAGACTAGTGAGAGGAGGGAAGGAGCAACAGAAACCTCTAAGGGTACTGATTTTGATCCCTGTGGTGCTAGTGACACTTTTTAAAAGCTTTATTTCACTGTTTAGCTTCTCTCTGTTAACTGTGTTCTTTCCATCAGATCCACCCCCTTTCCTGCCCTGCAAAGATCTACTCATGTCTTAAGACTTGAAGCGCATAACAGCACTTCTGCATCTGTGAGGAGTACTACCTGCTTATGGTGCAGTGCAATCCCGCCTTAGACATCTTGGTCACACTCACAAAAAACCTGAGCTCTCTGGTTTAGTAATGGTGTCCACAAAGCTAGCCTCTTCCAATGCTGCACAGAAAAGGGAACTACTTGCTAATTTAGATAAAACTTTGTCTGGAATTCCTATTTGCTGTTTTCTGATGACTATCTGATGTCCTTGAGAAGGAAGTAAACATTTGTTTTTTCATGACATTCATTGAGTGGTAACTGTACACCCAGGCAGTATTATGAATGCTGTAGGAATGTTACCCAATACACCCTCCACTTGTTAGTCTTATTCCCATTTTGCAAACCAATATTCCAAAAAGCGACTTAAGACAGTTGCTATCTGTTAGTGGTAAAGATGGGATAAAGCCCTCTCTGCAAATTCTGGGCCTCAGATTTCAATCTTGAAGCTCTACTACTCTCTTTCACTCATCAGAAATTGTTATGTCTTACTTGTTTACTCAAACACGATTTCTCTCTGGGTTGAGAAAAGCTCTTTGAGTGATTCACTTGGAGTCTTTCCTCTAGAGCTCAGCTGTCACAAAGGCTCATGACACTTGGTTTAGGCTGTGGGGCTGGTCTCTGCCTGCTCCATCCTCTTCTTTTCCTCTGTTGCCACTTGCGGCATCCATTCTCTTTCCATAGACTAAGGCCCTGCAGACAGGGAGTGGAGCCCTTCCCATCTGCAGAAATAGAAGTTGAAGCTCAGCTTAAATTCAGTGCCTGCTTTGCCGTCGTACGATCCATACATGATAGAGAGAATACCAATTCCCTCTTTCTGATTCTTCTGCATCTCATAACATTCTTCTCCCTTGTAATGAGTTGTTGATCACAATCTGTTTTCTAGTAGATTGATTTCCACATGAGAATCTGACACTGTTAAACTAAATTTAAGGACGTTGATTGAATGAACAAAGATATCGAACCATTTATTTATTCCTAGTGCTGGGATTCTGCTAACAGAGCTGCTAACAGTCTCAGGGAGCCAGGAAGGCTTTCAAGAGGCAATATGTTGAAAACTTGCACTGTGCTTGAAAATTCATGTCCAAAATGTTCTTCTACCTCACCTACCTCCATTTTGTTTTCCTTTTTATCAGATAGGAGATGAAAAGTGGAATTTTTTTTTAATCTCAGGAATTCTCAGATTGACGATTGCTTTTGCCTGTATTGTTAGTTAAAACATATTCTTTTTCTTGTAGCCCTGATCTTAATATACTGTAACCTCTGGATTTTAGATGAGCCCACTATGAAGTCGGGGACCTTTTGCATATTATAGACATTGGAGCACCAAAATGTTATTTTCATTCTTTTCTGGAAACCATAGTTTCTATGATTTCGATTATTCATTGGAAGCTTCTGTTTGTGTGAACAGCCCCGTCTAGGTTGTTATGACAGTGGCTATGGAAGTGTAATAAAGTAGTTGCAAGGTCTGATTTTTCTCTTAGTCATAAATATAATTTCGTATTGTTGGGATTTTGTAGCAGAACAAGAACTGAAATGGACACTTCCCAGCTAGCTGGCACTTTCACTCTGTCTTCTCTTCTGAGAAATGGGTGTTTTGTGCTAAAGGACATGATCTCTGAGCTCCTTTCCAGCTCTGTGAGCCCCAGGTCTTCCACCAAAGGGGACCACAAACAATGATGATGTCTTCAGGGAGATGTGGTCCAACTTGGGAAGATTATAAACACAGAACTCCATTTTTCATACATTTCCAAAATTAATACTGGCCTACACAATGCCCCAGTTCAGTGGTAAACCCAAGATCATCACCTTATGCAGGCAAATTCTTTGCTAGGCCTCTGTGGCCTTCAATTGGCATGCACTGCTATGTCCTTGGAAGAACCCAAGATCCACATTTCATAAGCCACCCAAAGGTACAGGGCCCAAGAGTGCAGCGTCTAGATCTTTTTGCACTTGTTTTTGGGTTGTTTTCTTTTAAAAGTGGGTGGCAATGTTGGAAACACTCCACTGTGTATTTAATTGGTGTGTAAACTCCCACGTTCAAATACAGATGTCTAGACATGGGGGTACAATGGAACAAGCATCCCTGCATCCAGACGAAAGATGGATTCCCAATGAAACTGTTGGACATGTGTAAACAATGGGATGCTGGATTTGTGTGACATTGTACCAACAATGTCGGGATACACTTAAATAAGAGACTGATAGAATTATGATTCCTTTTGAAGGACTACACTATTGTAACAAAATGGGAAAAATCTGACGGGGGTGGGGTGGGAGTTTGGGGGGAAATCCCAGCCTATACAAAAATGTATCATATAATTCAAAATTCAAAATAAAAATATTAATAAAAAACAAATATAGATCTCTCATAGATGAATTGAACAATAACAAGAAAAAATTCAGGAAGGCTGCAACTAGAGCCAGTTGCCCCAAGAAATAGCCATTTTTTTTCTTTCTTTTCTTTTCATTTTTCAGGAGACCAAAGGGAACATAATCGGTGGCCTCCTGGGAGCGTGTTTGGGTCTTGCTGCTGCCTTTGGAGTTAGTAAATTCATGATGGAACAGCCTTTCTGTACCATGAATCAAGATTCCGTGGTCAGAATTGGGCCCAGAATTTCTGATTTGTGGTCTTATTTCCGCAGGAGAACTCCTCGACTCTGACGCTCCGTGGATGCCATGCATTTGTCAGTTTCTTGAAATTCTGTTAGGACGGACCTGGGTCGGAGCTTCCTGGGAGCTCCTGGTGCCACAGGTGGAGCCCTTCAGGGGTCAGGGCTTGAAGAGTTTGTGCCTAAAAGGCTAACCTCAATTCCTGACCCCTGGATCTTTATTTTCTCTGGGTCCTTCTTCTGAGCTTCCTCCTCCTAACTGCACACATCCTGCTTACTGCTGTTGGTCAACTGATTTTAGCCTTCAGGATGTGCCTTCAGGGTGATGGTCCACCCTTGCAAGCTGGTAGATGCAAACCGTGGCATTTGCTGGATCACTATTCACAACCCCCTTCGATGAAACCGCAGGTGCCAAGCACTACTTTTCAATTAGGAGTTTCAAGGTCTATTGAACACCACAGAATCCAAAAAGATCCATGTTAATAAGAGTGGAGAGGGTGCAAAACTACTCTTCTGATACCCTGGGGGGGGTGCTATACGTGCTTGAAAATGATTTATTAGCGGTTGAAACTAGCTCTGGCAGCCCTTATCATAGGCAGACAAGCTGGAAGGCAGGGAGCCAAAAGGAGAATCGTTCCTGTCCCTGCGTTCCCAGCGGTGCCCTTGAGCCCAGCTAGCATTGTTTTGCCTCTTGCCTCCTCCTCCCCAGCCTACTTCTACCAGTCTCTAATTACAACCTTTCATGATTTGACCAATTAAAGCTTGCAGCTCAACTTAGAGGGGAACGGATGAGAAATTAGATCCTGGCACGCAAACTTCGATGTGGATGCACTTCTTTCAAGGTTACACACCTCTATTAAGCCAGCAGGCTATTTGGAAAGCGACGTAATGGGCGAGGCTAATAAAATGAGCCAAGGGACATTGCAGCTGCTCCCCAGCGAACACACAAGAAGGACGCAATGTGCAAAGCCCAAGTGCAGCTACGATCCAGCGCTTTGCCTGGGTTTTTCTTTTTTTCCTCCTAAAAGCGCGGTTGCCAGCCGCATTTCTTAGTTACTGTGAAATGTAATAATTGCTTTGTCAGGGCTGGGTAGAAGCGAAGAGCTCTCTCCACACCCTCCCTCCTTGGCGGGGCAATGGAAATCACGGCAGTGAGCTGGTTGCCATGGAGGTGTGGAACCAGGGGTGCTTGGCTCTCAACGAAGCTGGGGCCTGCTGTGGGAGCCCCAGGAGGTATCTGCAAGCCTGCAAAGCAGTGGGGATTCAAGAGGAAAGAGATGGAAAACAAAGACGGGGTTCTCTATGGGTCGGCGAGGAAAAGCTGGAGAAAGACTGCTCTGTTTTCTCTTGCGGCAGCACAATGAGAATTTATTATCTCATGGTGGGCATCTCTAAATCTCTTCCCTCCCAGCGGCTCCCTGCATTTGGTCCGCCCTAAAATGCTCCCCTCCACAGCTGACATGCTTGGGATTTGTACTGCTGTATCCAGTGAACCATTCAATCGCACTCATCCTCAAGCTTGACCACATTTGTTGAAGAGTTATTATGTGCTATGGGGCAGGGAAACTCAGATGCACTAGGCACAGTCCCAGACTTTGAGGGCACTGAGTCCGAGGAATTTGACTCGTTGGTGGGAAGCTGGCCATGGCACCTGCAAGTGGAGGGACTGTTTCCTGCCAAGGGGGATCAGGCAATGGTTGCTGAATATGATGTCCCCAAAGAGAGGTGTGACATTTGAGGCACAAAAAACTTCTTGGGCACAGGTGCAGGATGTTTTGGATACTTGCTGGAACTGGGTACTGGGGATGTGGTGATGGGATGCGTTGGGGTGGGAGCATGGTCAGAATGAGACTAGCGTAGCAGCCACATCAGCAGAGCCTGTTAGTTATTCTAAGGAGTCTTGATGGAATCTTACCTGGAAGAGTAACCCACAGGGACCTTATTCCCTGCAGATTCTCACGTAGGGAGAGTCCTGACAATTACCAGCTCATCTCACTGAAACTGATAGTCTATTTCTTTTTTTAAATACCACAGAGGAAAGGCCACCAGGAACTTAATCTGGGATCACACAACCATCTAATGCAGGTGTATTAAATAACTTAGACATGTGGTTTTTCCAATAGCGGTCAACTGCAGCCATCTACCGTTCCTAGCCTGTCCTGACCACACTAATTTCAGAAGGTTAGAGCTCAGCAGGATACCTTTCACATGGGCGGCAATACACTGCTTTATACCATTGGAATGTGAGTACATTTACAAAAGGAGACATACTCAAAAGTTTAAGGAGAAAGGTGTTTCATGACACCCATTTTCTTTAATCTTTGGTTCCTCTTATGATATGTCAGAATGAGTTTCCATCCTCTTCTTGCTATATAATATTTTTATAATTTTCCTCTGTGTTCAACTGTTTCAATGCTGTTACTATTCTTTCTGCCATTTTATTCTCTTATATCTTCCGCTTTACAACACAACTATCCCATGCCAGGGAATATATCCAAATGAAATGAAATCTTCATGCAAGAAAGTATCCTGCAACCCTATATTTACAGCAGCATAATCCACAATAGTGAAGACATGGAAACAACACAGATGACTGTCAAAAGAGGAATGGATAAAGAAACTGTGCTTCATCTACTCCATGGAATATTACACAGTCATTAAAAATGAAATCCTCCCATTTGCAACTAGATGGTCCCAACTGGGGATCATTATGCCCAGCGAAATGAGCCAATCCTGAAAGGACAAATATCATGTGTTCTCTCTAACATATGGCAACCTTCATGCAAAACACAAAACAAATGGATATATAGGTAAACCAATATATACAGTCCTCACAGATGAGTTTTATTGTGGAGGCTAGCGTATCAGGAAGTGAAGATATGTTGTGGTGGGCATTCTGAATAGAAGGAGGATTCCCAATGAAACAGTTAAGTGCACATGAACAATATTAAACTTTCTGCTGTTGTCTATACCCACAATCCCCTGGTGTGCTTAAATAACAGTAACTGTTGCAGTTCTTTTAGTGACTATTACTAAAGAACTATAGTATTGCAGTCGTTTGGGGGAAATAGTGGATGGGAAAGAAAATGGGAAGTAAAACAAAGACGGAAAGAAAGGAACCCCTATACCTACAAACTGTATCATGGAAAATAGTAATGACAATAATTTTTTCAAAAAGAAAAAGAATTAAGCATTCCTAAGGCTTGATGTCTAGAGCTTCTTTAAATTCCTTCTCTGATGAGCCTACCAAGGAACAATCTGGCCTTTGCTTGGATATTGCTCACAATGGGGAACTCAACCTCCTCATTCTAGCCTCACATAATTGTCAAGGTTTGGAGCAGACCCCAGACTCACTGAGTGTTCATTCCTTCATACCTTCTCCCACTGGTCAAATGCTAGTAGCCCCCATATGTTCTCCACGACATTGACCCTGCCGGGGTCTGAAAATGGATCAGCTGGGCTCTTGGCTTGCCACCTCCTTGATCTGGTTTTCCTCTTTAACGGGAAACATTTTTTACCACCCACTCCTTCACAATCCGCAAGAACCTTTGGCAGAACATTGCTGGGGCTGGTCTACTCATGTTGAGGACAGTCCATGGGGAACCTCTTTCCCTTGTGTCTCACTGCACACCCATGGTTGTGTTAACTGGCACTCAGGCCCCCATCTGTCATATCTTGATGTTTAATTAAATTCACATTTGTTTTAAGTGTTCCTTTTACTCTGCTATTTTTTATGCATGGGAGGAGAAAAACAAATGGGGAAAACGTTTTCTAGTTACATTAGTTTGAGGAAAACGGTCTTGAATCAGAACTCTTTATTGTTCGGAGAGCCTTTTATTTCTAGGTCTTTGTTTTCCAAGCACAGCACAAGCCCGTTAATGACTAGCCCCCTTCTGCTCTTTCTCATCCTTGTCTAAAGTTGGCCTTGGATGTTAATTTCCAGGGCCTTTTATTTGAATTACAAATGCAATAATAGCAATAACACTTTATATGATCATAAACTTCCCATCCTTTCAAGATCGTTTTATGTTTGCTGGCTCAGTCCTGCTCAGAACCTTGCTCCTATGACCTCTGTGCTTCTCTTTTACTGCCCGTGATATCATGTGCCAATCATTTTGCTGTGACCCTGAGTGAGAGTTTGAGTGTTGGCCAATTTTATTTCCATTGTGAATTACATTGACTACAAATGTGTTCACTTTTCAAGGAGGTATTTATCACTGTGTTACTGACAAGTTTAATTATTCACAAATGAAAATCTTTTTGGACAACTTTTTTTTGACAAATTGATGCCCTGGTAGGGGAATATATTCATATAGGAATATAAATTGCAAATTAAAAGCCCTATTATCTAAGGGTTCTGTGGCCAAATGGACGGCCAAGATTTCTTCTACCTAAGGTAAGACACGGTTATGAGGGGTGGAAGGGGAGGAGCATCATGAAGCAGAACTATAGCAAGCACTGTAAAATTCATCAGGCAATAAAGAAGAACTTAAGTACTTACCTGCACTAACGACTATTCCATAGGCGACCAATTTGTGGAATTTGAGGTTTTTGTCTAATTGCCTTCCCCATGGTCCTCTGCAGCACTAGAGTAAGAAAATATATAAGTAGGAACCTAATAAAGGACCAATCACAGGATAATGATATCCTGAGAATTAACATAGGACTTGGGACAAACAAAATAAAGAGCCTAGGTCACAGGATCTACTCTTACAGGATGCAAAAGTTAGTGGCCATTTGTGAAACAGCAAAATTAAAAGGTAGGCTGATAGTTCGCTTTGGTAAAAATGAATTTTCAGTTGTCTGGCTATATCTCAGAACTTGATTAACATACCACCCTCCATACCAAACTCAGCTTCTCTAAGTAGAAAACTCAGGTGGTGGCATCATCCTTTTCTAGGTGATTTCAGACATCCAAAAACTATCCTTCTTAAGCAAAGTCAAGTATCATATGGATCTATATCTCATAGTCATGAACGCTGGTTAGGTTGCTAGGATAAGTTAATTCGACCAACACAGGTTACTGAAGTTGTTGTTTTCTGTGTCTTTCTGTTTAACAGGAAACTTAAGTGCTTACCTGCACTAAACAATGAAATGAGCACCAAACAATGGAATCAATGTAGTTAGGAAATGCCCTGTCTGCCTACTAGCAGCTAAAAATCTGCGTACTAACATGTGTGTGCTGTCGGCTTGGGTATATAGTGCAGTGGCTGAGCTGCCTCTTGGGCGAATGCATTGCTTATGAGAATGCTTGGATTCAAGTCCCAGTTCCACTTCTAACATATCTGCTAATGTGCACCCTGGGAGGCAGCAGGGGGTGGTTCAAGTACTAGGTCCTTGTTGCCCACATGGGAGACCTGAAGTGAGTGTTTGGCTCCAGACTCCAGCCTAGCCCAGTTCTGGATGTTGTGGGCATTTGGGGGGCGAGTCAGGCAGCTGGAGAGCTCACTCGCTTTCTTTCTCTCTCTTACTGTCTCCACCTTTCCAGTAAAAGGAAAGCAAGTAAAATGTGAAAATCTATATATCATGATTGTGCTTTCTGGGGGTTAGAGAATTGAATTTCTCGAGATACATTTAACTGCTTGTCTTTTTTTTTTAAATTAGAAATTGTGTCTGTTCAGTGAGTGCCCTAGAGGAAGTCAGTGGTAATAGCAGTAGCCAAGTCATGTACACTGATGACTGATTTTCAACTGTAGTCATCCTATGCTCTCTTGCAAAGAGATAACCCTGAGTTTCCACAGGGTGACTGGGAATTTCACAGTAAAGGAGACCTGCTTTCAACAGCACTTGTGTTCGTCAGTCATAATAACTGAGATTATTGCAAATACTTTAGTACTTACAGTGCTTGTTCCTCTCACGAATGAAATCAGGTTTCGACTGATTGGTAGCAGGATTAACATACAGTTAAAATTCAAGCACAGTGCAGACGCTCTTGCCCAAGCCAGTGTTGACTTACAGATGGAAAAAAGACAAAACCAAGATGCCCAGTGAAAACAAGGAACCCAGGAGAATAGGGTCTACTTTTATTTTCTGAAAGAATAAGATGCATTAACTCTACTTACACCCAAAATAATTCGTGTGTAAAGAAAAGACTCCGCCTCCTCATACCAACGAAATGTGTCAACGAAGAGATACACATTCACTCCCAGCCACAAGAGCTCGGGTAGAAAGCAGACAAATCCAATCAGTCCCATCTTCACATTTTCCTCTTTTCAAATCAGTTTTTCAATGAAGAGTTTTCATATTAATCGTGTCTTAGAGGTGAGATTTTCGCAGTGATTACAATTGTAAGAAATTATTAACTTCATAAAAAAGATATTAGGCACATGTGAGCGAGAACTAAGGAAGATTTTAACAAGCACAAAACCTTCCTCACCTTGACAATGATGTCAAGAAGGGAAAAAATATTTAAGAACAGCTCGAGTGTGTTCTAGAAAAATCCCCATTTCATAGTCTAATTTGAAGACTTCATTTGATTTAGAGAAACATTCATACATTATGCAAACACAACTACTTGACTTTAAAAATAATTAAAAATGAACTCAATCGGAAAACAACTTTGCATGATTCCATAAGGCTAAATGAAACATGTCTGCTGAATGTTTTCTAACAACCTTTCATCTTTTACTAGAGTCATACTTCAAGCTATTTAGTATTTCCACACTAATTATCAAAAAATTAAAAAATGCTATATTTAAGGTTGAATAACAAAGATAATACTTACTACAACTGTGGCAGGGAGACTCTCATTCAAAACCCAACACCTCATCCTGATACCTGCGTTCCGCTGTCAGTGGATCTTTTCATCCACCTGAGCCCCAATGTTGTGTCCTTGGGGAGGATTTCCCTACTAAATTGTATCATCTTTTTGTCTTAGGAAGTACCTACTGGGAGCAGCTCTCCTGGAATTTCTAATTAAGCACTTCTTGCCAAAGGCACATCACCACACTGACATGCCTCATGACCTGGGTAAATACAAGGCAAGTTTCATCTCATGATTCCATTCTTCAAAGGCTTCAAAAGAAAAGAAAGCTCGTTTTATTAAATTGTCCTCATGGACTTCATCCCCCCCTTCATTTTCTACATGATTGCAGTCAAGATGATTATAAGTCTATGTAAATTTGAGAAATGCCCTACCCGCATACAGAAGAGCTGCCCCGGGAGCCTTCTCTGCCTTGCTTATTCTGACTTCTTTTCCCTCTTTAAAAAATACTCTCAGTAGAAGCTCTGGTGTCAGAGCTAAATAAATACGGACTTTAGACATGCTGAAGAAAGGAAAGACCCTTACAAAAAGGACAGGAAAATAACTGCAAGTCTAAAACTATGGCTATAGAAAGGGAGAAACTTCTTCTGTGGGATTAATGGGCTAAATGTTATTTTTGCCTTAATCCCATTTGGCACACCCTGGTGGCAGGTTAGAATATCCGCTCACACCTTCCCTATCCCAGGGGTGTTTGCTCCTGAACCAGTCAGCCTTTGATTTTGTGCAAGTTCTACTTGTTAAATGGTGTGATTCTTGACTTCATTTTGGTGGGCAACGTTATCCTAATGTAAGCATTTTTCTTTTTCTGATTAGTTCTGGTCAGGGTATTTTATATTTAGATAATTAGGTTGGAAATAAAAGTTTCCAGTCACGTATATACTTGTCCAGGCATTTTTTGTTTTCTCATGGTACATCTATTTAGTTGTCCAATAAATTTGAAAACCTGGTAAAAACAGTAAATGTAAAGACTTGTTGTCTCGTATTTATGTTAAGGACGTCTCCAATACTGCTCAGTGAAATCATGCAATATCTCCACCCGACAGCTGTTAAGCCCTGCCACACAGATGTGCAAACCAGCTTCGCCGAAGTAGCTTTGTAGGAGGCGCAGTGAGACTTGAATCCAGTTGGTTTGGACTTTAGCATCTTCATTGTTTTGGTAAATATTATTATTTTTTTCTAGTGCTGCCATGGAAAAGTTTTTTTTTTTAAAGATTTATTTATTTTTATTGGTAAGGTAGATTTACAGAGTGAAGGAGAGACAGAAAGAAAGATCTTCCATCTGCTGTAGCCAAGTACTTCTATTCCCAAGTAGCTGCAACAGTTGGTGCTGAGCCAATCTGAATCCAGGAGCTCTTCCGGGTCTCCCACGTGGGTGCAGGGTCCCAAGGGTTTGGGTCTTCCTCTCCTGCTTTCTCAGGCCACAGTCAGGGAACTAGAAGGTAAGTGGAGCAGCCAGGACACTATTAGGCAATGCCCATATTAAATCCTGGGCATGCAAGGTGAGGACTTTAGCCACTAGGCTACCGTGCCGGGCCCAAATATTAGTATAATTTTTTAAAGATTTATTTATTTTTATTGGAAATATAGATATACAAAGAGAAAGAGAGATAGAAAGCTTTTCCATCCACTGGTTCACTCTCCAAGTGACTGCGATGGTTGGAGCTGAGTCATTCTGGGGCCAGGAGAGAGGACCCTCTTCCAGGTCTCTCACATGGGCGCAGGGGCCCATGCTTTGGGCCATTCTCTGCTGCTTTCCCTGCCACAGGCAGGAAGCTGGATGGGAAGTGGAGTAGTCTAGACATGAACTGGTGCACACATGTGATCCCGGTGTGTGCAAGAAGAGGATTTAACACCAAGCCATTGTACTGGATCAAGCAACTTCAATTTTAACCATTGCTTTTCATTAGCTCTTTAATAAAATAGTAACCTGCAGATTTGTCTATCAAAGTGTACCATATAAAATGGATCACCCTTATAAACATATATATAATATATAGTCACATATATAATCACATATAATATGAATCAGATACATTTAACTTAGTGGCAATGATTTATTTTTACTTATTTATTTTCACTTTGTTCAAGGGAAGAGATAGAGAGAAAGGCATCTTTTGTCTCCTGGTTTGTTCCCAAAGGCCTGCACCGTTCAGAGCTGAGCCAGGCCGAGGCCAGGAGCCAAGAGCTCACAGGAGTGGCCAGAGCCCAAGTGCTTAGGCTCCCACCTGCTGCCTCCCAGGATGCGCATTCACAGGAGGTTGGAGTGCAAGTGGAGCAGCTGAGACTCAACCAGCCACTCTGACAAACTGCTGCATCCAATACCTTCCCCTCATTTATTAATCACAGCTACATCCGGGTTACGTATCATCAAGTGTGCTCTTTCTACAAAATGCCAAAAGTGACAGAAAAACAAGTAAGTTACCTAGGATACTAATCTTTTTTTTTTTTTAATTTTCTGCATTGCGTGATGCTTTGAAAACTCAGGGCCAGCTGTGGTTTGACTGTGTCTCCCAAAGTCCCTGTATTAGGAACTTGATTCCCAGGGCCAGTGTTTCGAGCTGGGGCATGACGAGCCATGATTAGGCTGTGAGCATTCTGGTTTGATAAATGAATGAATGTTGTCATGGTAGCACTTGGCTGACCGTGAAAGGACAAGGTCAGCTCCCTCTTGAGTTCTCTCTTGCTCTCTTTGCCTTTGTGCCATGGACTAATACAGTAACAGGGTCCTGGCCGGACGCCGGACTTTACATCTTGGGTTCCAGGCCTCT
The DNA here is from genome assembly GCF_030435755.1 of Ochotona princeps. Lineage (NCBI taxonomy): Eukaryota > Metazoa > Chordata > Mammalia > Lagomorpha > Ochotonidae > Ochotona > Ochotona princeps. The sequence continues at coordinate 10,185,686 of NC_080832.1, read as the reverse complement.
GGAACTATGGAAAACAAATTTCTGATCTTCAGAAATGATCCAATCTCAAATATTCTGTGTCAGCATCATGAAAGGGAATAAGACACAGTCTTAACAGATGTGGGGAGGGGCCATCTCAGGACAGCTTGCTTAGTCCTGGAGGTCCCCAAGCACTGGTCCTTAGGTATGCAAATCAAGTATTCCCTCACAAACCCAAAGCTGTAAGCAGCAGGAGTCGCACTGCTGGGAACCACTCCTGCTTTCCAGAGCCTGCTGATCTCCCTGCCTCTCTGCTGTCCAAAGCCTGCCCGTTGCCTGTAGTGTCTTGTACTGTCTTTTCCTTTTCTTCCTATAGAAGCCACGGTAAATCACGTGTTTCCGCTGCCCCTTTTGCCTCTTGGTCAACTCTAGCGCCTCCTGTAGGTGTCTTGGGGTGGCATGGAGGACCTCTGTGCTTAGGGATTGTATGCCCTCAGCCCCTATTTCAAGGCTGATGGCTCTATGGCTGTCCTTTCACCAGAGCAGATGAAAACAAGTCTCAGATACAACTGACAAAATCTGTGTTTTGGTATCACAGCCTTGGCAGTGAATTATTTCTTTTGAATCTCAGTTTACGCGTTTTTAATAGGGTTAGTTGTCATATCTATCTCATACAGTCAACCCCATTCCTCCTTCACCTCCAGTTCCTCTAATGCATGTGTGTAAGGACGCACACATGAGCACACACGCAAGTGTCATAAGCACATACACTTAAGCGGGGTGATGCCTCTTTCAGAGAAGGCAGATATGCCAATAAAAAATTTGGTAAGTTTTCTTCTCCTTAGAAAAAGACATCATCATCATCAATTTAGAGGAATTTTTCCCTGTAGAAATTTATAAAAGCACTGGTATTTTGCCAGCATTAACTTGAGATTAGAGTGTGGTTAGTAAAATACCTTCCATTACTCCTTTAACAGTGAGCAACATGGAGATGTAAAATCTTCACGTTCATTTCTCTAAGCCAATAATCTTCCATGATGAAATGATTTGTTATTTCTGAAGTGTTTAGGATTTACATATCTTAGAAGCATTATTCAGTGGAGTTATAAAAATTAATTCAGAGAGAATACATCTAGAATTCCATAGTATCTCTGCTATTTTAGATTCAATGAGCATAAAGAAGAGCTGAAATTCCCTAGCCTTCCACGTAGTATCATAAATGAGAGATATATATTGCTGTATAGTTAATGTAGGTTATTTTTGTTATTAATTCCTTAGAATATTTTTAGTATTATGGCAAAATTATAATTTTCAAGCTTGGGTTTAAATATTAATCTTCACACGCTCCATCTTGATTTCTAAAGTGTGATTTGCTTATTCTTCATTTTGACTATGTGAAGAACATAGTATTGAAATGTAGCCATCATTCTTTTATAGTATATAAAATCTTGTATACTTGCATTATGAAAATATAATTTATGGTTTAGCGTAATCATTCTTCTTTATTGATTTTACTTTTGTAGAGCTTGCAATGGTTTTTAGCTCATTCAAAGAATTCTATTTGAACTTCAAATTATACTGTTATTCAGAGCCTGACAATTTGTGCAACAGAAGGGTGTGGATTTGCATTTCAATCCATTACATCTGATGATGTAACTGATTGGTTTACAATATTGGATTAGACATTCAGAGACTAGGACACAATATCCTGTGTTATACAGCCAAGTCCCTGTTCAGAAGTGCTCAGCTTGTAGCAGTAAGAGAGTAGGCTGCCGTCATTCTTGGTGGGCTCACCTGCTAAAAGCGTGGGCATGTGTGTCCTGCTCAGGGCTTGCTCCAGTGCCCCGAGCACTCGGAGCCATTTCCCAGGGATCAGGCCACATTCATGGAGCTGCACAGAAGCAAAAGGGAAAGTGCGCAGTTTCTGCCAAAAGGAACGAAGTGTTCAGAACTCAGTCTTTACTGAATTATTTTCATTCTGAATAGGTAACCCCCAGTTTATTTTTCAGAACAAAAGGAATGAAGTTTGCTTTGTTTGTTTCCAAGGTGGCCACTGTCTTTCTGATCAAACAGGTAATGGGTTCCCGGAATTGTAAAACCCACCAACACCAAATCATGTGCAATGGGAAAAGTGGAAGGGAACAGAACAAGCATGCGCACCAGAGCAGGTTACTTGCCTGGACGTGTACATGCCAACTCTGCACCACCCAGGCTGCGCTCCTGCCCTGCATTTGCTCTTTAGTATTTTTAGTTCCTTTTAAGTTTCTTCCTGGCTCAGTTGACCCTACAAAGAAACACTTTGATCCTCAAGGGTGAGACTGATCACCTGCAACCTCAGCTGCTGTGTACTAAGCTCTAGCCTCCCTGTAGATGGAGAACTCAGGGAGATAAAAATAGCACAGCCAAATTATCCTCTTGTAAGCACTAAACATGCGCCTGCCTCTCCCTAAAAGCATTTATAAACATCTAAGTATGAAGGTGAAAAGGGATGAAAAAAGATGCAAAAAGGCAAACATAATTCCAAATCCTCACTTGGTTATTTGAAGAGCATTTATTGTGATAATTATGCAATTATGTAAATCACATATTGGATAAATTCCATTTTAAAGGAAACATATAATAAAAGGAAGTTCAAACATATACAGACATATATATGTTTTTAAACCAAATTTAATTAACTAATCACCAGCATTCTACCTTTTGTGGTGTTAAATATGTTGTGTTTTTGTTTCACAAAACATTGTCTTCTCTTAATGCCATTTTAAAATTTCATTTTTAAAGAAATCTATTTTATTATTTTTATTGGAAAGGTAGATACACAGAGAGAAGGAGAGACAGAGAGAAAGATCTTCTATCTGCTGGTTCACTCCCCAAGTGGTCATACCAGCCAGAACTGAGCTGATCTGAAGCCAGGAGCCAGGAGCTTCTTCCATGTCTCCTGCTTGGGTGCAGGTTCCCAAGGCTTAGGGCCACCCCTACTGCTTTCCCAGACCACAGACAGGGAACTGGATGGGAAATGGAGCAGCTGGGACACAAACCACTGCTCACATAGGATCTCAGCAGATGTAAGGTGAGGATTTAGCCACTAGGCTGTCACACCAGGCCGTAAAATTTCATTTTTAAAATTTGTTTAAGAGTAGGGTAGAGAGAAAAAAGAAGAGAGAGAAAGCCAGCCAGCCAGACAGCATACCTGTCTGCTAGGTTAGTCATGGCCAGGACTGGCAAGGGGCTGAAACTGGGAGTCCGGAGCTCACTCCCGATCTCCCCTGTGGGTGGCAGGAACCCAGTCACGTGAGCCTCAGCTCTGTCTCCCAAGGCCTGAATTTAGCAGAAAGCTGGAACTGGGAGCCAGAGTTAGGAACGAAGCCCAGGTATTCCACTGTGGAACACGGATGGCTCAACTACTAACAGAAACGTTCGCTAGCCGTACTGTCACTTTAAAATGGCGCATAGCACAAACTTAGTGAACATTACTCTAAGCGCTGACTCCCCACTCCCCTTTCCATGAATCACTTATCCAACTCGCAACAACTTCAAAGGAATTCTGGCTGAGGTCACTGCCTGCATCCCACAATGCAAGATGCAGAAGATGTGTGAGTTGTGGTTAGTTACACAGATGCCTGTGATGTGGCTGGGGAGACAGCAGGTGCATGGAACAACAAGTGCAGAGTCACTTAGAGTGATGGAGCTTCCATGTTTCCCAGAGTTTCAATTGCAATGCTCACAGCACATCACTTAGCAGGTCGAGAACATCCCTGCCTCTGGGCTCCTGCTGGGCTGCTGCGCCCACATTTCGTTTGCTTCACACTTCCCTGCCTTCCGCTTCCTCTTTGCTTACCCATGTTTGCAATGCATTACTTTCCACGGATGCACTTGCCTAAAAACCCTTCCCAAATGGTTTGCTTGCAAGGTGCCGAAGCCAAGTTACCCCAGAAATCCAGTTCCTGAGGGAGCAGAGTGTTAATTCTTCGTTTCCCACCACAAACTCAGTGGTGCAGTTGACCGTCTTCTCATTTTGACAATTCTTAGCTTTGTGGCTTAGAGTTTTGCTGACAGGATTAGTATGCTCGTTTACTGTTCCATATTGTGCCTAGCACACACTGGAACTTAGGAAATGTTGAATAATGTCAAGCCGCATTCACCTCTCGGCTTCTCGGCACGTGAGACAGTGCTGCACGGAGCCCTTCACAGCAGCTGCTGCGCCTTTTTATTTCTTTATATCAGCCAGCAGTGACTTTCATTAAAGTTTAAAAGTGAAAACAAAGTTTTCCTTTCTAGCTAGTGAATCATTTCACTTGTGAGTTCAGGGGAATTTAGAGTTGAAGAAGGCGAGTCTAGAAATCCCTTCTTTGCATATCCAAGCTGTTCATCTCTCAAAAGTCAAAGTGGATGCCAGAATTCCATAGATTTCATCTTTCAAGATGAACATTCATATTGGAACATATTTCAAGCCAGATGGTTTACAGTTCATGTATTTGTTGGCGTTTCCCTGCCACAACAACTAAATATTGAAGACACATATTTGTGATGAGAGGAGCACTTGCCACCGTGTCTCTGTGCTGCCTCTGCACGTGCTCACTGAGCCACAGCCTGACACCAGCGTAGGCTGCAGGCGGAGGGGCTGAGGACGCCCACCACGAATCACATCCATTTGATTTCATAGACAGCGAGGGGGGAGACAGCACAAAGCAGTCAGCTACGAATACATATTTCTTGTAGCAGTCAGTTTCCACGATCTGTTTAGATAAGCTGCAAATTTTACTTTGAATCCTTCTAGGGTCATTTTTCCAGTTTACTAACCTGTAGGACTGTTTGATCAGAGATCAGAAAGAACAAGAAAGTCAAACAAAGGTGTAGATTTTTTTTAATAAAGCCATCATTGAAAGCATGGCATGTTTGTAGGGGAGGATGCCAACGTTGCTTGGGATTATCTCTCCTCCAGGAAGAACTGACTCTCTGTTCACTTGTCATCTTACGTGCTATTTGCTGGGATTCTACTCAACTACCAATGTTTGCATTGTTACAAGTTTTCAAAGATTCACTTTGTTGGGAAAAAAACCATTAAAATGCAGGACCAAAAGAAAAAAAAAAACCCACAACATTTCAAAAGTTGGAAATCAGAGGAAGTTAAACGTGTGAAAGAGTTTAATGTTGCTTGGTAACATAAAAGTCTTATTATGAATATTCCATAAAGACAACATAAGTAAACTGGTAAACCGAAACATAGCAAACATGCTTGTGGCCGTTATTCTAGCCACCATCCAATGAGGTGGGACACGTACCCGCAAACAGTCCTAATGATCTACATTTGAGCCAATTGCCGCTCCATATCTTATACTCCAGTTGACTAGCATGCTGATCCTCAAGACGAGGGAAGCCATGGGGTTCATGCATAGCAATTTTCCCAGTTGACAAAGGAGAAAATAGGAACCAGGCAGGCTAAGGGACCATGAGAAGTGCTTGCTCTGCTTAGTGAAGAAATGACACTACAGTCAGGTGTTCCAGGGTGCTGGCTGTTTCATTGTATCCCTCGTGGTATATCTGTCTTCATGGCTTTCCAGGCTATGGGGATCAGGGGTGAAAGAATTAATAAACAGCATCTCCTGGACTCCCTCCTGGAGCCCAAATCCTGGTCCCTGGCTCCTGGGAACTGCTAGTTAGGGAAGCTGTAACCACCTGCACAAGCCTGAGGAATGGGTAACTCCAGAGGGCTTCCCAGGTGTCAGGCATTTCCTATGCTGTGACACCTAGGAGGAGTTCTGAGAAAACCTGTTTGGTGAATGAGAAGATATAAAGAAGTGAGAAGCCAAGTGACACTCCCGAGAGCTCAAGGTAATGACCACACTTGGGCTGCAAGCCCTCTGTGCCCGAAGCAAAATCTGAGATCTGCCTGGCCATGTGGCTTCAAGACTGAAGCTCAGAGACATAGTACTGGCTACTGGTGACAGCTTTCCTTGTCTACACTAAGGTTTCTATTTGGATTGACTTCCAGAGCTATAAGCATTTTGTGATGGCCCAGCCCATTAGCTTGAATCAATAAGGGGGGAAGTGGGGAGATAGGAGAGGTTAAGTTGTTTCAATCCCAGGTAGAGAACATGGCAGACACTTGGTGCTGTTCTATCCTTCCTCATGGGCAGCAGAGTGCTTGAGAGAATGCAGACCTCATTGTCAGAAGTTTGGAAGTTTTATTGTAGTTCAAAATTTCCCCAAGGAAGATTATGACCAACTGGCACAATTGTTTTGAAGAAAATTTAAAACTAAAATTTGTATTTCTTGTTGTCAGACCTTTAGCAATTCTTTTGGCCACAAGGAGGAAACAGTGAGTGTGCAGGACTTACAGCGTGCCTTTAGAAGCCGATCTTCAGCAAGAGCCACGAGCTCCTGCCAGGACACAGAAGTGCTGGGACTGGGTTCTAGAGCTACTTTTGATACCCTATGTCTCCTGCCAGATTTCAAGCTTTGCAGACATTTTCAAAGCTGCAAATGTTACCATGGTGCGAGATCCTACCTTCAGCTCTCCAATTTTTCAGTTTGAATTTTCTTCCAGCAGGTGAGACCAGTGGACTGGGCAATGGAGGTGTTGAGGCTGAACATCATTTGATTAATTGTTGCTGGTTGGAAATAAGTAAATCTGTACCTGGCACTTCACCTGTTTCTATGTAAATTAAATTTCCACTCTTTATCTCATTTTGTGTTAGTGGTACAGAATCCAGTCCCGAATGTTTCCTAGGGGCAGCTAACCTAGCCATAGGCTAACATGCTATTTTGTCTAGCTCAAACATTGCTCTAATTTGCAAGGACTTTTCTTAATCCAGTATTATTATCAGATACAGAATGGTATCTTTTTAAAGACAAGATTTATTTTATTTTTATTGGAAAGCCAGATAAACAGAGAGGAGGAAAGACAGAGAGGAAGATCTTCCATCCGCTGATTCATTCCCCAAGTGGCCACAATGGCCGCATCTGAGCCGATCTGAAGCCAGGAGCCAGGAGCTTCCTCCAGGTCTCCCACATGGGTGTAGGGTCCAAGGCTTTGGGCCATCCTTGACTGCTTTCCCAGGCCACAAGCATGAAGCTGGATGGGAAGTGGGGTGGCCAGGACACAAACTGGCACTCATATGGGATCCCGGTGCATGCAAGGTAAGGGCTTTAGCCGCTAGGCTACTGTGCAGAGCCCTATAATGGTACTTGTTAAGGTGACTGAAGTTGTGCCTGTGCGCCACTCAGCTTCTTCAAGAGCACTTGGTCAAACTATGATTTGGTTCTTGGAGACGTAAGATCAAGAACCAACATATTTACTCAGCAGTGCTAAGTTTGATAGCTAATACTTTACTTTTTCAAACCAATTATGGTTTCTTCTCAATAAACTAAATTTCCTCACCAAGATACCCTGTCCTCACGGTGTCTATTGCATCTCATCCATTTATGGTTCAGAATGATCCATGGAACAACTATAAAATGATGAAAGGAAAGAGGTTGGATAAATTAGGAACCAGATGGAGGAAGGGCCAATAGCAAGTCACTTGTGTAGGAAGCTAAATCCACGTAGTGTGTGATTATTTATAGGCTACACAGACTTGAGGAAGAGCAAAGACGTGGAGATTTTACAGGGCTTTTCGAATGTTTTGCTTTTGCAAAATAAGAGGCTACAAAAGGAAAATGTGGCCATCCTGATGCAGAGGTACCAGAACCCTCTTTGATCTGTTCTTTTACTCTTTTGGTGTGTTTTTTCAGGTCTTCACTGATTTTTAAAAAGTTGCTGAATGTTGTATTCCAGACATGTTAAGTGCTGGGGTGCCAAGATGAATAGGATATAGACAGATTCTGGAAGTCGCAGTGCAGCCCAGCCAGCATCTGATGGTGTTGCTAGAGTCTGCCTCTGTATCTCAGGAGGTCCTCTCCCTCTCATTGCAGCTGCCCGCCCTGTGCCCCTACTGCTCTCCACTGGCATCATGCCACTGTGGCCGTTTCACTTCTATGCAAGCTCTGCAATCAGAGAAGTTACCAGGACCCACTAGCCCCACTGGATGTGTTTCTGCTTGTTCCTCCTTCTCTTTTGACTAGCGCTGGCATGAGGTCACTAGGGACACAGACACACTAGGACACAGACATACTAGGACACACCCCCCACCCCACCCCCACACACCCTAAAGAGTCATCACACTGACTGGAGGAATAGGCAAGTTGGAAGTTCATGGAGCAGGCTGGGAGGTCAGGTAAGAGTTGATGTTGGAGTCTTGAATGTGAATTTGCTAGGTAGTAGGTTACAAGTTGAGGCAAGATTCTCTGTAGCCTAACCCTAACCTTAACCCTAACCCTAACCCTAAGAATTCCTTCTACTTCATGTACCCTCTAAATTTGCTCTTAATGCCTTTAACTGATACAATCAGATACCCTTATTCTGTGAAGGAAAATCTGATTTACTAAAAATTGACTGCTTAGAGAATGAGTCACTTTCAAAAAACACCTTCAAGTCCTCCTGTAGACTTCGGTTTAGTCAAATTACTGGGCACTGGAGTTTAATTAAGCTGACACAAAATTACCAACTCTGTATCTCATAGACTTAGTCCACTTCCAGGATAACTTTGATACAAGCCCTTTGATATAATTTCAGCCCGGGGTGGAAGATGCTAAAAGGAGGTGTGCTAAGAACAGTAGTGTCAGGAGGGGCAGGAGTCTGCTGAGTTTAGGGGGAGAAGGAGTCTCTTCCACCAGGGACTCAGAAATAAATGTGCAGAGATTTTTAGGCACAGCTAGGTTAAAGTTGCGAAGACAGAGCCACAAAGCCACATGGGTATTCAGGAACTGCAGATGTGTGAGCTAAAACCAAGGAGAGGGCAAGGTGTTAGGACACTGGAGAAAAGCTGCTGATCACTACTGATTATGGTAAAGTTACAACAGATTTTATTCTCTCACAGTTCTGGAGACTGAAAGTTCAAGATCAGGGGGTTGGCAGGCTTGGCTCACTTGGGAGATTCAGCTTCCAGGGCTCACGACAATCCTGGCATTCCTTGGCTTGGGTGCAGAGCCCAGTCTCCACCAGTGTCTTCACATGGTCTACTTTTCTGTGAGTGTCTCTGCATGCTCCATTTTCCCATCTTTTTTTAGGAGTGCTTGTCATCATATTAAAGGGCTGCCCTAATCCAGCCAGAATGATTTCACTTTGAAATATCCAAAAATATGCTACATTCTGCAATACCTATTGGGGACCATCATGCAACTCGCCCTAGTATTTCATTGATAGGTGGAGCAGCAGAGGGAGGTAGAGAGATTGATATCACAGATAGGTAGATGATAGCTAGGAGCCACATTAGATTTCCATCCCTGGTTCATTCTCTAAATGTCCTCAGTAGCTGTGGCCGGCCAGGCCAAAGCCAGGAGCCTAGAACTTCATCCAGGTCTCCCACAGAAATGGTAGGAGCCCAGATACTTGGGTTATCATCTGCTGCTTCTCACGATACACACTAACAGAAGTGGGGTGGGGGCAGAAGCAGAGTGACTGGGACAGAGCTAGGCACTCCGATTTGGGATGTGGGTGCCCACGTCTCAGGTTAACCTGCTGAGTCACAGTTGCTGCCGTACTCACCGTTGTCTTGAAGGACCACACCGTCGTCTGGAAGGAAAACCAAAAAGTGTGGATCTGCTTGCAATCAGGTACCACAGGTTCGTAATCCTAGCAGCTCTGCTAGTGACTCCAGGAGGACCAAGGTTCCTGTTGCCAAGCAATGCACAATAGTAGTGATCTTGTACCAAAAGGGCAGCCCCTGCTTAGCTCCAGACGGAATAGGGGTCAACACTATGCTATCCTTTTAGTCTCTGAGGGAAATTCTGGGTTCTAGAATTTTACATATAGTATTTCATTTCAATTTGTAAACACATTCCTATGAAAAGAAAACAAGACTGCGATTATAGCATGAGTCCAAGAAGCTGGAAATGGGGACTGTCTCTGTGGGTAGGGGATTGTAGACCCTGGGAGAGCATGAAATACAGGGGCGCTGGCCCCAAGACTTTGGGAACAGAGATTGTGGGAAGCAGAGTGGAGGACAGACTGAAGGACAAGAGCCTAAAAGAAAGCAAAGTAGGAGATATTTTTAGACCAGGAAATGGCACACGAATGTTAAGGGATGGACGCCCCTAACACAGCGCCAAGCCCCATGTAAAAGCTTACTGGATGATTGTATGAGTTAAATAGCACTTTGAGAATCTACAACATGAAACGGCAAAATCTGTGGAGACACAAATTTCTCCTGTGGGATTAGTTCAAGTATGAAAGAATCCTCTTTTGTATTTTAGTAACTTTATCTATTAACTACCACTTTCAAAAGAAATATATAACCATATATACAACTAATGAAATTAATATAACTTATTATGACAAAAATAATTTCTTTTAGCTTTGCGGACAGCACCATATTTCATATTAAGCTGCTAATATTCATAACCATATGATTTTAAAATCAGCCAAGCTTGAAAAATTATTGTCTCTGACATTCCCAATGATCAAAGCAACCCCAATTACAATATTATATTAACCAAGCTAAAAAATAGTGTTACAATTTCTAACCTTTCTGAACTGTAATTAGTCATCTAACTGTATATCCAAATTTATTTGATATATTTGCATAGTTAATTAATTATGATTTATTTAAAAGTATTCCATTTGTAAAACTTTGCTCTTCTTAGCCTACACATCAAATTGCCAAGGGATACATTGCATTTTAAATGTCTTGCTTAAATTGTAATACAGTATGTTGAAGACATAGAACAAGAAACTGTTGAAAAGTCATGATTCTTTCTCTTTCAAAAAATTTGACAGTTAAGAAGAGAGCAGAGCTGAATTTGAGGAACTTGGCAACTTCAATAGGCAGGCTCTTGAAGAGACTTGAAGTCTTGTTTGCAACAGTTGACTAAACAATTCAGCAAAAGAGATACTGAAAAATGCTTATTTAAACTCGTACTACCTGTTAGGTCTTCGGGGGTACATTTGTACGCCTGAGAGTCGCAGTATCTGGAATGCAGTAAAGCATTTCCACAGAGACACTGGGAGCTCGCATGTCAGGCTTAAGGTAAAAGTATCATATAGCTTAAAGGAAACGTTTTAAAATCCTTTGTGAGTGTTACCTGAAAAAGTGGATGCACATCTCTACGACTTTCTAGGTAGATTCCACCCATTATTCAGATGTTTATAAATATCAAAATATTTAGATGAAGAAAGCCTCCAGCCTTCTTCCGGGTTTGCTGGATTGTGCGGACACTTCTGCAGAAGGTGGAGTTTAGAAACTTTGGGTCACAGATGCAGAGAGCCCCACCACTCCTTGAAATTTACAGGAATTACAGATATAAAGACATAACTAAGTTTATTACAAAAGTCAAAAACCCTAAGCACCGCCATGATGATGGTAGGCCACGTGCTAGTAGAGAATGACCCTTATACGTCTCTCTGAGGACTTGTGAGTTCAGCAAGTTGCCCCGGGGCATACCCAAGAGATGGTATCAGGTCTCCTATTTGACAGAAGGAGTCATACAATAGAATTATTATTCTATTCCTATGAATAGGAATAGAAAATATCTGCTTTTAAAAAGGTGCAGATGAAGGATTCATTCCTCATTGTGTGAGAGTTAGAGCTCTTGATATATACTGAAAAGTGCTGGAACTGGAACCAAAAATCGTGAAAAATTGTTTATAACTGGTGAAACTTACAGACGATCTAGTCAATATCCTATGGAAGCCAAGGGCTTCCCTTAGAGTGAGAGATGACCTTACATACAATAGATATTTCATACACAAAATAGCAAAACTGCCCATGGACTGTATGTTGGTGACATATAAATGATAGGAGGTAATCAGGCATTAATTACACAGAGAGAAATTATCCAAAATTATTTTTAAGAAATAATTTTCCAACTTCTTTGTGGTATATACTGTAAGGAAAAAGGAATAAAATATATTTTTAGCAGTAATATTTTTCTGAAATTGTGTGTATTGACGGATGCAGAAAATGAATATTTATATTGATATCTTGAGAACCAAAGTTCTCAGTGTAGATAAAAAAATTACGGATGTGAGAGCAGTATTGCTAAGTAGATTCCGTATCATATGAATTTGAATGAGCAGGATCAGTAAAAAGCCAGAATATATCTTATCTAAAAGATTATTTCTTAGTTCTTCTTATTGCCAGGTGGTAGAAAAGCAGTAAAAACAATTGATTGTCAAAGGAATGTATCCCTTGATTCAGGTTGTCGTTTTTCAATATCATTTGTCAATAAAAACAGAAATCCATGGATAATTTTTTTAAAAGGTTTATTTTCTACTGGAAAGGCAAATTTCCAGAGAGAGAAGGACACACACACAAAGGAGAGAGAAAGGAGAGAGAAGAGAGAGAGAGAGAGAGAGAGAGAGAGAGAGAGAGAGAGAGAAAGAGAAAGAGAAAGAGAAAGAGAGAGAGAGAGAGTTTGAGATCCTCCACCTGCTGGTTTACTCCCCATGTAGCCACAGTGGCCAGAGCTGAACCAGTCTGAAGCCGGGAGCTTGTTCTTGGGCTCCCACATGGGTACAGGGGCCCATGGACTTGGAACACGTCATGCCAGCCGGGATTTAGATTGGAAGTAGAATGACCTGGATCTGAATCGGCTCCCGTGTGGGGTGCCAGCGCTGTAGGTAGAGGCTTAACCTACTACACCATGGTGCCAAGTGCAATGGAGAAGTTTTAAGAGCCTGAAACACCCAGTCATATCAAATTGCAGTGGGCCTGTCAGTGACTACAAATAACATATTAAGGAGACTTTTGAGCCAAATTTAAAGTTCTTTCTGATCAGAGATGGAATGTATGAATACAAATGTAAAATCTTAATATTAATATTCTTTATCTGTCAATACATATAATAGCCTTGGAAAATATTGTCTCCAAAAGTAAATTTTGCTCTTTTTTAACTTAGAGGACATACACACTTCAAAATGTTGGCAAATTCCTTACTGAGATAACTTGGTATAATTTCTGTGTAATTATTGCTATAATTTTTTGTGAAGTCCGAAAGAGAATAACTTGTCAGTATGGATGGAGATAATAGCATTGCATAGTGTGTTTAAATGTGTGACTCTACAAAGACACCAGCAAGAAAACCCTTTCTCTGTCAGTTATGGAAGCTATTGGGGCAGCAGCTCATTATTCTAAATAATTAATTAAGACCAATTAAGTAATTGATTAAGAGACATTTCTTTTTTTAAAAAAATTATTTGAAAGGCAGAATAAAGAGAGAAAGAGAGAGACCTGCTGTTCACTGGTTCACTCTTCAAATAGCTACAATAGCCAGAGTTGAGCCCCATCCAAAGCAAAAAGAAGCTTCTACTGAGTCACTCTTGCAAATTCCTGTTGCTTTCCCAGCCTCATTATCAGACAGTTGGGCCAGAAATTGAGTCTCTGGGACTGCTATGGGATGCTGGTATCACAGGCAGAGGCTTAACTTGCTATTCCACAGGCCTGTGCCAACGTTTCTGTTAATTATTTTTTATTCTTGTTTTATGATACAGTTCCATAGGCTTTGGGATTTCCCAACTCCCTCCCCAAGTCCCCCCGCCACACTGATATTCCCTCTAGTATTTAATGGGTTGTCTTTTATGAGCAGTCATAAGTCCATCATGTAGTTATTGGAGTGGTTTCCGACATTGTAGTCATCATGAACAATGTCAGAGAGTCCAGCATTCTACTGTTCGGATATTTTCCACTGTTTCACTGGGAGTCCACATTTGGTCTGGATGCAAAGAGATGTAATGCACTTTGTCTCCACATCTGAACATGTCAGTTTCTGCTACACTTCTGTTATATATCGCTTTAAATACATAGCCAGTGAACACACTCCACAACAGGGAGAAAAACAGTAAATTTTCATCAGTGTGCTACAAAAATACCAATGCAGGGCCCAGCATGGTAGCCTAGTGGCTAAAGTCCTTGCCTTGCACATGCTGGGATCCCTTATGGGCTCTAGTTCATGTCCAGGCTGCCCTGCTGCCCATCTAGCTCTCTGAGTGGCTTGGAAGGACAGTTGAGAATGGCATCCATATGATGCCAGTTCATGTCCTGGATGTTCCACTTCTGATTCAGCTGCCTGTTAATGCGCCAGGGAAAGCAGCACACAATGGCCCAAGTGATTGAGATTCTGACGCCCACATGGGAGACCTGGGAGAGGCTGCTGGCTCTTGGTTTCCAATAAGCTCAGCTCTGGCCGTTTCAGCCATTTGGAGAGTGAGCCAGCCCTGGAAGCTGTGTCCCTCCCCCTCTGTCTCTGTAACTCTTCCTTTCAAATGAGTAAGCAGATTTTTTTTTTTAATTGTAAAAAAAAAAACACTTTAAATATTTTATTAAATTAAAAAGAATAGATCTCATCTGTTTCACAGGTACAATTTTCAGACAGACTTTCTCCTTCCACCTCTCCCTCCTTCAATTCCTCTTGTTTTGTTTCCTTTTTTTAAAAATTTCTTTTCATTATTATCATTTTATGATACAGTTCCATAGGCCATGAGATTTCCCTTACTCCCTTCCCAATCCCCTCCCCCCTCACTGAGTTCCCCTATATCATTACTATAGTGTAGTTCTTCATACACAGTCATATGTCCATCATTGCAGGCATGGACAATGGCAGAGAGTCCAGCATCCTATTCTCAAGATACAGGAAACAGTTTCATTGGGAGTCCATCTTTGACTGGAAGTAGAGATGCATACTGCATTGTATCCACACATCTGGATATAATAGTCTCCATTTCACAGTTACTGTACATCCCCTTAAATGAAGAGCCACAAAACAACAGATAGAAAAATAGAAATTTACATTGCCATGAAGTTAAATAACATGCTACTGAATGACTAATGTGTCGTAGAAGTGAAAATCAAGAACCTTCTTGAAGAAAATGATGGTACTCTATGATCTACGAGTCATTGAAGAGTTTAATCAGAAGAAACTGCTTTGAAGAGATGAAACTAACAAAAAAAAATCAAAATCTATGAGATACAGTTTCCGTTGATCTTTGTTGCTGAAATGTGTCTCCTTTAGGCAACAAATTAATGGATTTTGTTTTTCAATCCAGTCTACTAATCTGATGTTTGATTGATGAGTTTAAGTCATTTACATTCAGGGTTAATACCAATTGGTGGAAATTTGGTTCTGTCATTTTAGCAATGGGTTGTTCATTGATTTAGTCTTCTGTATTTTTTTTTTTACTGAGATGTCCTTGAATTTGCCTTTGGTTTTGGTAGGTGCTATTCCCCTTCTCTGTCAAGAGAACATCTTGAAGTATCATTTGTAGGGCAGGTTTGAAAGAGGCAAATTCTTTTAACTTTTCTTGACTGTGGAAGAATTTGATTTCATTTTCAAAGACAAAAGAAAGCTTTGCTGGATATGTTATCCTAGGCAAACAATTTTTTTCTTTTAGAATCTGGAATATGTCACTCCATTCTCTTCTTGCCTGTAGAGTTTCCTGTGAGAGATCTCCTGTGAGTTTAATTGGCATTGCTTTATATGTCAATTGATTTTTTTTCACGTGCATATTTAAGGATCTTTTCCTTATGTTCAATTGAAGAGAGCTTGATGATCATGTGTCACGGTGAAGATGGCTTCCAGTCAACCCTGTTGGGAGTTCTGTGCCCCTCCTGGAAGTTGTTTCCCAATTCTTTAGATTAGGGAAAATTTCCCTTATTATTTCATTAAATACATTTATAAACCCATCTTCTCTTTCTGCACCTTGTGCGACTCCCATAACTCTTAGATTTTGCCTTTTAATAGTGTCTTTCAATTCTTGAAGACTTTTTTTGGCCTGATCCAGCTCTGCTTCCAGCTTTTTGCATGTTTCCTCCTGGTGACAGGAAACATCTTCTAATTCTGAGATTCTGTCTTCTGCCTCCTTCATTGTGTTTTGGAGAGTCCCTGCTGTACTTTTAATTTGCTCCACTATATTCTTTATTTCTGATATATTAGCTTTCATTTGATTCATTTCCAGTGTGACATATTGCTTGAATTCCTTGAATGCCTGCTTTACGTGCTTCTCATTGTTGATCAGAAGTTTTGTAACAAGTGTTTTGAATTCTGTGTCCTCCATTTTCTCTATGTCTTCCTCAGTTGGCAAAAGGTTTTGCTCCTTTGCAGGGAATCTTCAGTAATATTCATTTTGTCTTTGTCTCTTGTTTTGCTCTTTTTTTTTTTAAAGATTTATGCATTTTATTACAGCCAGATATACACAGAGGAGGAGAGACAGAGAGGAAGATCTTCCGTCCGATGACTCACTCCCCAAGTGAGCCGCAACGGGCCGGTGCGCACCGTTCCAAAGCCGGGAACCTGGAACCTCTTCCGGGTCTCCCATGCGGGTGCAGTGTCCCAATGCATTGGGTCGTCCTCAACTGCTTTCCCAGGCCACAGGCAGGGAGCTGGATGGGAAGTGGAGCTGCCAGGATTAGAACCAGCGCCCATATGGGATCCCGGGGCTTTCAAGGCGAGGACTTTAGCCGCTAGGCCATGCTGCCGGGCCCTTGTTTTGCTCTTAGTCATTGTACTTCTGGTTATCAGATTCTTTTCCTTGGGGCAGGTTTCTAGGCTCTGTCACCACAGGTCTACAATGCGATTTTACTTATTGTAGTTGTTATACAACTGTTTGCAATCAGTTGTGCCACTCCCTCCAGTGAGTTCCAGGTCTGGGTTCTTATGTTAGATTTCCACCATGGTCTACATAGCTCCAGCTCCTGGCTCACCAATCTCTACCTCCTGTGATACCATGCTGAGGCTGCACCGTTGTCTGTACAATCTTTCTTCCACTTGCAGTTGGAGTAGTTCCCAGGATTAGGGAGACACCAGGAGTCCTATACAGCTAGGTTGTTGTTGGTGGTAATCTTGCCGGAAACCTGTTGGCCATTAGGCCTGAGGACCACACGGACCTATTTTGACCTGTAAAATGCCATAGTTGGTATTATTTTCCTGTGGGACCAGTGCAATGCAGTGAGCTCGGTGAGTTCTCACAAAGCTCAGTGCATGTGCAGCTCACTGTTGTCCCTGCAGTCTTAAATTCTTTGCTACTCTGTAAGAAATGGTACCTGATGCGCCACTACTAGAGTTCTTGATCTGCTGGCCATCAGGTCTCAGGGCTACCCAGACCCTGTCTTGGGTGGATCCTGTAGGATGCCCTGTTATTGCAGTTCACTGAGCCAGAAATGAGTTCACTCCCAGCTCCATGCATGTACAGTCCTGTGCCAAAGCCCTTGCTTCCCTTAAACAAAATGCACCTAATTTGGCTCTAGGAGGCTGACTGGGCTGTGAAATCCACCCTGTTCTCACACTGCCCACCTGGGACCTGCTGCTCTGTCTCTGCTCCTGGTCAAATCAAACAGACTAGCAGGATGAGCAGTTCACTTCCCAAGCTCCCAGTTAAAGTCTCTTCCCACCTGGTTGCTGATGGGGTTCTGGCTGCAGGAGGAGTTCAGATCAGTGTTCACCAAATTCCGCAGTGGTATCAGTCACTGCACCACCACACCATCGTGTTTGCTGCTTTGCTGTGTCTGTCAGTGTCCAGGTGCCCCTCTGCTGTTGTTCTGTCCTCTCCTATTTCCTGGGATGTGCCCTCTCTGCTTCACACTGGCTAATGTTTCTCTGTCTGTTTAAATGTGTCCTTACCCTATTCTGCCATCTAGATTCTCCCTCATATATCTTTTATTTGTTTCTAATTTCTGCAGAAACACAATGTCAATACATTCTGCAATCACAGGCTTCATGTTCTCCTGACCACGACATTCAACAAGTAAAAAAGTAGAAAGATCAAGTAGTACAAGTTGTGGCTAAAAACCAAGCTCCATCCAACATCTCTATTTTTTAAGAGTGCTATAATCAAGGCTATGTATCAAGTGAAAATAATAATAAAAAGGAAAAAAACCTCTAACATTGTCCTTGACCCTAAACTAGCTTCAACTTCAGGGGATCTAGACAACGTATCATTACAGGTTGCTAATGTCACAGAAAGAAATCCAAAGAATGTTACACATCTTTTACTGGCAGAAAATAATATGAAACAGCTTTGCCAAGCAAAATATTGAGCCTTTATTTGATCAAGTTTCTAGACATAATCACCAATTTCAGCAAGTGTTGTGTATAGAAGGATACTTAACACAATACCAAGATGTATTTAGTGAATTTCCTACTAAGGAGCCCTCTGTAACACACTTCTGTTTCTTCAATGTAGATATTTTAATAATACCTGGCACGAAAGTAAATTATGTAAAAATTTTTGAGATAAGGAGCAAAATTTTTATGTTGAATGGATATATTTTAATGTTAAATATGATTTTTAAAATCTTGGGGATGTTGATGTTACTGTGGGTACTTTAAGAACAGTTTTTATAAAGAGTCTTCCATCATTTAGAGATCTAACTGAAACACATGTGTGTGATAACATGATCCCTGCAGTTTACTGTAGGATAATTAAAGGACAGAATAAAGTGGATGGGATAGCAAATGAATCAAGATAGACCCAGAAAGTGCAACATATGCATGAAGTTCATGTTATTCTCTTTACTATTCTCCATGACAAAAAACTATAGAAAAATAGGCAGCAGATGTCCAAGAGACATTAGCATAAATGTTTAAAACAGTCAAATGAATGTTCACATTTAAACATGCATATGTTTGAGAGGTGGACAGATACACCTAGACACAGGGTAGGGGCAGGAATTTCCATGCATGGATTTCCTTCCTGTGGGCCACGCCCACCTTAGGAGCACAGCATTGAACCCAGGCCTCCCACACTGCTGCCAGTGACTCAACCTTTGGAGGGATCACCTGCTGTTTCCCAGAGTGTACTTAGCAGGAAGTTGGGATTTGAAGCAGAGCCGGGTCTCAAACCAGGAACTCTGCTAGGGAAGGCAGCTTCGCAGGTGTCAGCCTCACTGTTGGGCCACGTGCCTGCTTCCCTACAGACCAGGGTTTTTTTTCCTTTCTTTTAACCACTTAGCAATTGTACCTATTTCTGGGATACAGTGTGCTATTTTCCATATACGTGTACACTGTGTATTTATCAGACTTGCACAGTTAATCTTTCCATCTCCTTCTCATTATGTTATGCTGGAAGCCTTTCAACCCATCTCTTCTATTTATTCATACAATATATAATTGGTAATTGTGAACTATCTCCACCCCACTGTTCTGAAGAAGGCTAAAACCACAGTGGAAAGCTATTAGCAGGATGTAGCTGATTTAGATGCTTATACACCCTATCACGTAGCAATTTTCCTACTAGATACTTACCTTAAGGAAATTCTCATTCATATACGCAAGGGCATATGTACATGAAGTCTACTGAAGCCTTCAAAAAAGCAATACATTTTAAATCACCTCATCATGTCCATGAATTGAAAAATGCATAAAGGGCACTTAATTCTGATCTATGTCTGCTATTACAATGCTTAGCAGTATCTTTGTGATTCCTAATCAGCTTCATCACTTGACCTGTGTTTTGCCATTTAATTGGATGTAGAAACTTGCGTGTCCTCCTTGCCTTCTTACTGATTTTCTACGATTATATCTCTGTTAGCATGATTTAAACAGGAAAAAAAAATCAGAAGTTAAAATACCCAAATCTTGACCTAGGAGGATACCCTAAGTAGTAGTCTATGGCTCGGGAGGAGGACGACATCTGTGAGCTGGTGCTAGGTGGTGTGAACATAGACACCCGTGGGATGGGATGAAACGCTTGGGTACTGATGGGACAACCAAGGCAGCAGCCAGCGACCGTTTTAGGGCACATTTCTCACTTTCTGTTTGAAACGGCAAAATAAATCAATGAATGTTTCATGTGACTCTGCTATAATATGTTTAAGGCGTATTGCGTCTCATTAGTTCTGCCAGAGGCAGGGAGTCAGAGGTAGAGGGAAGACAGAGGGCGCTCTCATGTCCTGATGCACGGAAGTCTGTGCTGGGCGGGGGCCAGAGCCCGGAGCCGGGATTTGCATCCGGGTTTTTCAGCTGAGTGGCACGGATCTGTGGAGTTGAGGCATCATGGGCTGTCGGCCACGCTGTGCCTTAGCAGGAAACTGGAGTCATGAGTTAGAACTGGGCAGCCACTCTAGGCTCTGGGATGTGAAATGCTGCTTGTTCAAATGGCTTCCCAGTGTCAGGCAGAAGGCCTGCACCGCCATTTCTTTAAGCAGAATCCAGAAACCTGTTACTGACTCATGGGTAGAAATGTGAAGAGACTATTTTCTTTTCTTTTCTTTTTTGTCATTACATGTTAATTAAATATTCTGATTACATTATACTGTGGTTACTTATTCCCACATTGCAGTCTTTCCAAAGGCATCTTGAAGTTGTTTTTCACAAATTATCACTTAATAAAAGAAGCGTGGCCAATAATAATGAACTGCTCAAGCGGTAACAGCATTTTTTTTTCTTTTTCAAAAAATTGAAACATACGTGCAGCTTTGTATTCTGAGAGGCTAAAAATACGTCACAGCAACAACAGCAACAAATCCTGCTAAATAAATGAGGTATAACATTTGATTTGCCTTAGTATTGTTACAGTCTGGTGAGTGACATCTAAGTGACATCTTTCTGTCACTTACAAATTAAAAAAACAAAAACATATCCACTGTTTTGGCTTTTACATGTTGTGGCTGTCCGTGCATCTGCAAAGGCTATGATGGGACCAAACTCTCCCAGGTTAAGGTGTACATGAGAACTTGGCGCATACATGTGCTAATCTATTTACATGTACTTCCTGAACACGGGCACAGTGTGTGCCGGTGTGTGGTTATCTGCACGTACACATGTGTTTACATAAAGGAATAGGTTTTCACTGCTGAAGCTATAGCTCAGGGTAGCTGAGGATACTCTGTTCATCAGTCTTGAACAATGTACAAACTTTTAAGAAAAGTTTCTAGAAGTATTTTCATGGAAAAGGCAGATCAGAAAGATCTGTCTGCTGGTTCACTCCCCAGATGACCACAATTGGCCTGAGCTGAACGGATCCAAAGTCAGGAATATGAACCGGTTCCCACATGGGATCCTGGCACTTGCAAGTTGAGGATTTAGCCATTGAGCCATCGCGCTGGGCTCCAAATTTGCAAACTTACTTAGGTGAGAATTTATTCATATTCTGGCTGTTCCACTCCCATCCAGCTCCCTGCTTGTGGCCTGGGAGAGCAGTAGAGGACGGCCCAAAGCCTTGGGATCCTGCACCCCGCACAGGAGACTCAGGAAGAAGCTCCTGGCTCCTGACTTTGGATGGAAGAATTTTTTCCTGTCTGTCCTTCTCTCTGTAAATCTATCTTTAGTAAATCTTTAAAAAAAAAACATGAAATGTTAGTTATTATTAACAGTTCCTATTTCGTGGAGACAAGCAGACTGCATTAGTACAAAATAGGGGATCTTAGAAATAAAGATTATCTCTCAATACTATGGTTTTTCCATAAGCATTTTCAGGTTCCCTCACATGCCTTTTTGGTCTACAGATTGCTTTGAGCTGAAAGCAACTGAGACTAAGCAGAGAAGGAAAACTCTCCTCCCTCATCTTTGCCTAGAAGCAGAACATACATTTTCATGGTTGTCACTCTCCCCATTCTGCTGGAGAGAATGAGTGGCAACCACTGGAGACAGCTTTAGATGCTGTTAACTTGGAGATGGAACCAGAAGGCTATGTAGCACACTTTACTTTGTCTATTACTAAGAGTTACTCATGCGTTTACCTACACATTGTTCGCAATACTTGGAAACCTAAAATCACTTTTCCCTGTCTTTTCACTACTGATTTATTATTTCTTGTGGAAGGGGCTTCATAGACCAACGTTTTGAGTTGTAACGCTGAGCTGTTGCACAGCTCCCCCCCGTATAAAGCTAAGACAGATGCGTTCATTAAGGTCTCTGTTTTTCTCTTCCTAGTCTGGCCTTGCTCCCACGTGTTTTCTCCTCCACAGGTGCAGTAGGAATCCATGGCCTGATTCTGACAAGTAGCAAGGGAGGCCTGTGCTCCAGCCTGCCAGGAATCCTGTGCCTGGGGCCCTCCAACCAGGCTGTGCATCGGAGTCAGCTGGGAAGTTGACAACAACATAGCAGTGAGGTGAGGATTTCTGATAAGTGGTCCAAATGGCTTTGTTTCTTAAAGGATGGTACAGAGATTCTAAGGAGCAGCTGAAGTTGAAGGAGATCAGCTTCTGTCTCACTTAACTCTGAGGCAGCCTTGTCTGCTCCAGACAATTTTTCCCACTTGTTCCTTCTCATTTTTCTTCCTGGAATCATTAGGTTTGCCACTTTGGCCTAAGGATTATTGTGGATCAAAGGCATTCACAAATAGGGAAAGTTCTAAAATAATAAATTTGAATGGAATTCAATGTAGTGTTTTGTTCTGTTAATCTTTTGTTTACAAGCTTAATTGATAGGTTAGAGCAGAAAGTCTTCCCATGCATGTTCACACTGTTTGCCAGCTTCTGAGCATATGGTGTCTCAGTTATTACATACTCCAGCCTGTGACAAACGTTTCATCATGTCCACTTTATTAGCAGGAAAACTGAGGGTTAGAGAGAGACTTGTCATTTACACGGATGACAAAACAAGTTAACATTGAAGCACATATCCTAGGATGAGTTGGGAGACTCAGAACTTATTTAAGTAAAGAAGATGGAGGAGGAGAATAAAATGAATTCAGAAGTTCCAGGAATAGTAACTGGGTATCATGAACCATGTTGGGAAGGGGCTGTAAGTGGCAGGTGTGTTGTGTGGTTGTCCATGAACCCTGTATTGCCATTCAGAGCTTATCCATTGGTTTTGGTGGATTTATTGAGCAAAAGCTTCAGTTCTATTAAATTAACTGTTTTCAGACAGAACATCATTTTGTGTGGGTGTGCAATTGACGGTTTTGGAATTTCTGCTCCCTGCTCCTACTTTAATAGGATCAATACTGTCCTCCATCTATTCAAAGCATACACATCATGCCATGCTGTAGGACCTGGATTTCAAGTGTGATTCCGTCTATAAAATTTTTCTTATAGTGTTAGCCAGAGTGGGATCTCCATTCTTTAGAATGGCCCTCAGCATTTAGGCAGAAACAGAAGCATATGTGTAGGAAGTTTAAAGCTGGAAAGACTACTCAAGTTGTCTTTGACTGAAGTTGTTCGCTGGTGATTTTGAGTAATGCCATGGTTTGATTTTTTCAAAGTCCCTTCTTCTCCCTGTATTTCTTGTGCTGGATTTTTCACCTCCAAAGTGTGATTAGCTCATGAAGGCTCCATGCTCATGATTCTGTTCAGTGTCCTTAGGAAAGAAACCCTAGAGCAGCCTTGTCACTTCCCATAGCACAACATTAGATGGGGAGAGAGGTATGGACGGAGACATGGACCCACATCAGACACCAAACCTGTCAGCACCTTGATGTTGTACTTGCCAGTCTCCAAAACCATGAGAAAAAGATTTGTGTTGCTAATAAGCCACCCAGGTTAGGTATTTTGTCACAGTGGCTTGAATGGATGAAAACAGGCAAGTGAATTGATTGAGATTTCTTGGACTGTAGAATGAGGATTTCAATCATAATGGCTATAAAGTATAGTGAGCATTAAATAAAACCACGCATGCAAAAATGCTTAGCACCTTTCCTGAGACATAGTGAGCATTTGCTAAGGACAGGGCAGTCCTAACTTCGTTGTGAAATGCTGTGTTTATCTCAGTGTTCCTGTAGTGTTCTGTTTCACACCTGCAGGCTTTGGCTTCCCAGGAACAACACCATCATCTCAAGGGCAGGGAAAGTGTTCAGCACATCTGGCAAATTACTACACACTCAATAAATGCTGAGTGAGTGAATGGATGATTATACAACTTCTTCTGTTTTTCTTTTAGTGGCTAGTATAAGACCCACACTAGACAATAAATACTACTTGAGTGCTTTAAAATTATTATTAAGAAACAATGATAAGTATGAAATCATGCTTGATTAATCTAATTGAAGGGAACTCTATTGTAACCAGAGGATTTTCCTCTCAATTTTTTAGCAACAGAATATTATGCTGATATCTTCTTGATCTCACTATTATCTGTGTGAATCTATGCATCCTGAATTGGGCCTTTACTCCATTTGTGTGCCATGCCATTGATGGAATTACATGTGTGGAGTTCCTTAATTGATCAAGAGAAGATGTGTCCCATCCAGCAGGACAGTCAACGGGGGTCGCAACCAACCTAGGTGAGAATGACTGGACAAGAGACACAAAGAATGGACAGCAAGATAGTAGGTCTGATCAAGTTGTCATTTTATTGATTTCAACTGGGGGTTTTTATATTCTTCAGTAACTAAGGCTCTTGGAGGGAAGGAGAAACTGGGACGCAAGCCATGGTCTCAAGACCAATTGTTCTTGAGTAGCTACCATATCAACAATAGTAACCACTATATCAATAATAGTGTAGGTACAAGATGTTGGCAGGTACAGCATAAATCACATTCTGAAACAGTTGCTAGAAACAATTGAAACTAAGCATGTGATTAGTTTCATAACCTCTTTCCCAAGCATCTAGCCAACCGGGGGTTTTCCACTGGCCCATAGTTCCATATTCAAAATGGCTTCAGTGTGGCTATAGTACATGGCTCCTGACAAAGATGAAGAATTGTTTCCTCTGTTATTTTTCGTTCTCTTTCTTCTGGTCTTCTTTTACTCTACACGTGTGTGTCATATGCCTACTAAGTTTACAGTGCTGGGCTAACACTGAGGGTGCAGGGAGGAATGGGAAGACTCATTGAGGAGCAGGAAGTAGGCACCATCTCAAGGAACTAGTCCAGCAGAACAGGGTGAATACCAATACACAGACAATTATGAATCTACAGGGGCAAACAGGAGGACTTCCAATTTAAGATTTATGACAACATTTCTGTCATCTTAGATGTATTCAAGATGTAATTCTTTTAGCATACTAAGTTAATGTGAAATGTGTATCACCATGACCTTCAGTTTGGAAGATGTAGGGCAAAATTAGGCTGGGGCATCTTTTCCCCTTCTGACATTTTGTATCTGATTTCACTGAAATTTAGTACACAATTACTTGAAATGAGTGCCTATAAAACTCCATAAAACCAAGTGACCTTTCAAGATATAACAAAGGTAAAAGGTTACTGCCATTACTCTCTATGAGTCACTTCATTATCAATACTTTAGAATTTGAATTAAAATCATGCAAAGTTTACTTAAAGCAATGGCATCAGATAATGAAGCTATGCTTTCATTTTTAGAACTAATATTTCAGAAATAGAAGACCAGGATATCCTCAGTTGAGCTTTTGCTGATCCATTTTAGGTTTCTTACCCAGCCTTTTGCAACTCAAGTGATTTCTTATGTGTGCTTCTCTTACCGTGTGTTTGTAACATTTGTCACTCCAACACTAACTTAAAATATGGCACATGTAGATGATGGAGGTAAGAAGGCAAAGAATATAGGATGAATAAGACCACTTGCATTTGTGGTGTATAGCATTGTTTATTTGCTTCTTACATAATGTTTTAATTTGTACTATTAAGCACATGTCCCTGTACACTCATAAATATGTTCTATATTTTTATTGCCAGGGAATAGTCATCAATGTATCTGACTTATTAAAAGCAAAAGCTACGTATGTATTTGGGCTTCCACTCACATAATGAACTACAACCTTGGTGTCTTTACAGTGAATGTCTATGGGAGATGGAATGAATATGCCACGGCTTTTAGTTACAAGCACAGTTCTCATTGGAACCATAGTATGCTAACAGGAGTTACATTCTTAGCAGGTTTTCCTTTGTGCTCTGAGCTGGCACTTACATACCTGGAAATTCATTTGCATGAGCAATTGAAGGCAATTGATTGAGGCTACTGGATCAAAGGTTCAAGTTCCGTGGAGTTATCTGGTCCTAAATCTGCTTTCAGAGAAGTTCCTGATGAGCTGTGCTCAGACCTTTACTTGACCTCATGCTCACTGAAGCTAAGGTGGTTTCCAGTCGCTGACTATGCTATTTGGAGTCAGATTTGCTGGGCTACTCCGATCATGCATCACTAGGGACAGGTATATGTTCACAGAAACATGTCATTTGGCAACTTAATTATTGTGCGGATCTCAGAGTGTATTTGCACAAACCGAGATAAACAAAATCTGGAAAGATATGTTATCCCCTGAACAGTGCTTTGTTCGTTTGTTGGCATAGCCATTCAGGAGGGCATCAGGGAAGAAGAGCTGGGTCATCCAAGACTTCTTATTACTTCCATGGTGCACTGGCAGCGTCTGTCTATTGGTGTCCTCAGAGACCCTGAGGTGCTCACTGTGCCCTGCCACAGGGGTTTAGTTTGTAGCCTGCATGAAGGCCCCCACGTCTTGTTTTCCTGCAGTGCCTTCAAGCCTGACAATACCTTGATCTCTTCATAGATAAAAGGCCTTTCATGCATCTGTTTCCAGCATGAAGAGATGGCATCCAGAGTGAAGATTTTCTCTGGCAAGTGACTTTGTTCCACC
Organism: Ochotona princeps; assembly: GCF_030435755.1. Taxonomy (NCBI): domain Eukaryota; kingdom Metazoa; phylum Chordata; class Mammalia; order Lagomorpha; family Ochotonidae; genus Ochotona; species Ochotona princeps. The sequence continues at coordinate 10,159,250 of NC_080832.1, read as the reverse complement.
ATCAACCCATCTTGGGTTTCCCAACAGCCTTCAGCAGCCTTTCCATCAGTGTTGCTCGACTCACGTCTCCCTTTCCCACCTGGTGTGCATAGCTAGTTTTGGAGTGCTTAAACCACCTGGAGTTCACAGTGCATCAACATTGTGTGCACATGCAATGCAGCCCTTTGCCAACACTGCAGACACCGAGCTGCTGAGACACTCTCCTGCGTTAATGAGCTGTCTGACAGCAGGTTAAGAAAGGGGCTTACTCAGCTTGTGGTTCTGCAGCATCAAAGATGTGAGGCCAGCATAAGCCTGCCTCCAAATAGGGCTTCTTGATGTCACAAAGCAGGAGTCTGTGTGACAGGGAATGATCTTACTGCAGGACAGCAAGTCAGCTTTACTCTTCCTCATAATAGCTCTGATGTGAATGCCACTTCTACGGTCCCACATGAATCATGCCAATCCCTTCAGATGGCAGTGCCTCTGGTGACAAACACACTCCTCCCAAGACTCCCTGTCTCAGAGATCTCACCATCCCTTACACTATCAACCTAGGAATGATCTGCCCAACATGTGGAGCTTCAGGGACAAATCACATTCCAGTGATTGGAAGCCTTGCCTTCTGGGAGGCAGGTCCTGGAACCTCGTCTAGGTCTCCCACACGAGTGCAGGATCCCCAGGCTTTGAGCCGTCCTTGACTGCTTTCCCAGGCCACAAGCAGAGAGCTGGATGGGAAACTGGGATGCTGGGATTAGAACCAGCACCCATATGGGATCCTGATGTGGAGAGGCAGGTCCTGGAACCTCTTCTGTTGCTTAAATTGTAGATAAGGCAGAATGGGACTTGCCTAGCTGGAAGGCAGGAACCAGCTCTGATATCCCACCTTTTTAGTTCTTAATCATTTGTAATCTTGTCTGCTGGTCAGTTGTGTCTTGCTGGCAATAATAGCAGTGAATTCAGTACACTGAAAGGCCTGATGGGGCTAGCTGTGGCAGTGGATAAAGCTACTGCCTGCAATACTACTATGCTATATGGGTACCAGCTTGTGTCCTGGCTATTGGTATGCCATATGAGTGCCAGTTTGTGTCCTGGCTACTGGTGTGTCATATGGGTGCCAGTTTGTGTCCTGGCTACTCTACTTAAGATCCGGCTCCCTGTTATTTGGAACCCTGAAAGGAACCCCTGGCTCCTAACTTTGGCTTGGCTCACTGCTGGCAAGGGAAGCGGCAGGTGGAAGGTCTCTCTTTTTCATGTGTCTTTCCCTCTCTGTAACTAGGCCTTTCAAGTAAATAAATACATCTGTCTTTAAATGGTTATGGTGAACTAAATAATGTGAGATTAAATCAATATTAATTTTATAATAAAGGTTGGATTTTTAAACAGATTTATTTATCCAAAAGGCAGAATTACACACACACAGAGAGAGAGAGAGAGAGAGGCCTTCTATCTGGTGGTTCATTCCCCAAATGTCCACAATATCAAATGTCAAGCTGAAGCCAGAAGCCAGAGGCCTGGGACTCTATCCGGGTTTCCCACGTGAGTGAGAGTATTTGGGCAGTGTCTGCTTTTTAAGGCACATTAGCAGGGAGCTGGCTCAAAAATGAAGCAGCCAGGACCTTCCACTTGTGCTTATGTGGGATGTGAGTGTCACAGGCAGTGGCTGACTAACTGCAGTGCGATGGCAGCTACCTTTGCCTTTTCAAAAAAAAATTGCTCTTACTTGAAAGGCAGGGAGAGAGAGAAGGTGAAATCCTGTATATTCGATGTTACTCCCTGAGTATCTGCTAGGACCTGAGCTGGCCTAGCTGAGGCAGGAGCTGGGAGTTGCATCGGGGTCCAGCAGGTGAATGGCAGGAACCCAAGCACCTGGGTTATCTCTGCTGCCTCCCAGGGTGCCCGTTAGAAAAAAGTGGAAAGCAGGGATGGGAGCAGACATGGAGCCTGAGCACTCCGACAAGCAACGCTGTGTTCCACACACCCTGTTAATCTGTGCCAAACACCAGCCTGCTTTTTTTTTTTTTTTTTTTGGTAATATAACGACATTTTTAAAAATGTGGTGAAAATTGTAATGTGTTAGAGGAATAAGCTAGTAACACTCTTTATTATCAAGTATTATATATTATACACAATGGTAGAAGAGTGCTTCAGAATGAAGAGAATTAGTTTTGGTGTAAACATGTTGGAATTCATGCATAGCTTTTTTATGATACATATTTTCAGTAAACTGTTTGAGGCCCCTCTTTCGGACATGGTGTTTTCTGGTGGAGAGAACATTGCAGTAGGCGATAAAAGCTCTGCATTCTTACTTAATCTTTTCCTCTAAATAGCAGTGTGATAATCCACTTACCCCCCCACCCGTCCGCCCAGATTGTCTGATGTAAAATAAAGGTGCTGGATGGGATTATCTTGGAAGGTCCCTGGTCTCTGATGTCAGGTGAGGGAGGAGGAGGCTCATAGAATGTCAGTGCAGATGTACAGTGGCAAAAGCCCTGTGTCTGCTGCAGCTCTCTTATCAATGGTGCAGTAATGTGTTTGCACTCACTGGCTCTTGTTTTCACATTTGCAGCATCACTTATTTCAGGGGAGTTGGGGGAAAACTGTCATTTTGGAAATATTAAAAATTACAGTCTATTTAAAACAATTAAATAATAGTTCTGTGTTTTGCTATTGTGTTTGCATTGAGAATAAAATAGCTCTTTAAGCTGTACAACAATTTGAAACTAATGATGGTTAAATCGCCGAATACTGCTTGATACCAATGCAAATGAATGTGAAATTCAACTCCATTTGCAAGAACCTTGGTGTCTCCAGGCACTTGTATTAGATCTCCAGAAAATGATTTAAAAACATTCTGACATCAAATTCTTCTTGACTTTGGGGATTTCAAAGTACAGGAATTTTTTGTATTGGATCATAAATTTGCTTCGTGAGAACTTCTGTTTCCTTGTATTCTAGAGTTTGGTTTATGCTTCCAAAAACAGTTATGCTAATAAAAATGTATAAAGCAGGGGGTAAGCAGAAGTAGCAAGTGCATTAGAAACCAAGACAGGATTTTTCTTTTTCTTTTTCCTTTTTTTCTTTAACAGACAGAGAGAAATAGACACCTCTTGGCACTCACCATTATAAAACACAAGATTAATGCAGTTCTCAATAAGAAAGCTAAGTGCATAAAATAAAAGAGCACAGCCATTATCCATCTCAATGGATATGCCTCCAACTTGTGAATCCCAACAATACATAAAAAATACATGATGTTATTATGTGGTGGAAGCTGGCAATATATTGTCCATAACTTATTTATATAAGGCTGTCTTGAGAAACAGTATTTGCTTTGCTGGGGAGCCAGATGGAGGTAGGTCTCTGGTCCGTGTTTATTTAGTAGCTCACACACACAATGAGCCCCATGCCTTGAGAGCAGGTACTAGGTACCCCAAGGCTCCAATCTCCTAGCCTTCCTGCCCTAGTTAGTCATTCCCCTGCTTTTTGATAGCTCTAAAATTATCTCACCAAATTAGGGAGTGGTCCAGCAGCCCTACAAGGTTCTGATCACCAGGCTCATGAATTCATTAGCCCATCCAATAAACACCTCTAATGAATGATAGGAGAGGGTTTCTTCTGAAGGAATCCCATATCCAGGACAGAAAGGAACTATCACCAACAAGATGCCCCTAGGATTGATGAAATCCTATCTGCCAGTCACAAGCATTCTTTAAAGAGCACTGTGTCACTGCCCAGTCATGGAAAGGTTATGAGCACCTCTGTCCAACTGGGACTTGGACATGTGCTGAACTTATGCCTCTCAGCTCCATCATTGATCTAGAACTTTCACCCTTTACCCCTTGGGTAAATCAGTCCTTACATCAGGTGAGCAGAGTCAGGTTTAGAGGTTCTATAGCAACACCATCAACTTGCGTGGGGGTGGTCCTGTAATGCACTCTGAGAAGATATGAAACATCATGCTTCTCCACCCATCAGTCACCATCTTCCAGCCTCATCCTCGGTTTTTCTTCAGACTAACACTGATCTCACCAAACAATCATCTTTTCATTGTTTTGTCCAAACTGTGTACTTATATATTTACCTCACTGGTGGCATTCATTTAATAAATGTCACCGGTATAGGAACTGGCAGTTTCAGTCAGTTGCAGAATTATCAGAAAGTACTTCCCCTGTCTCTTTTTTTAACTAAGTTTTTCTTTCTTTCTTTCTTTCTTTCTTTCTTTCTTTCTTTCTTTCTTTCTTTCTTCCTTCCTTCCTTCCTTCCTTCCTTCCTTCCTTCCTTCCTTCCTTTTTCTTTTTTTCTTTCCTTCTTTCTTTCTTTCTTTTTACATTTTATTATTATTGCTATCATTTTATGATACAGCTCCATATTCCCTTATCCCCTCCCCAATTCCCTCCCCCCCCTACCTAGTTCCTCTATATCATTACTAACATATAGTTCTTCATACTCAATCATATGTCCATCATTGCGGGCATGGACAATGGCAGAGAGTCCAGCATCCTATTGTCAAGTATAGTAAACAGTCTCATTGTAAGTCTATCTTTGTCTGGAAGCAGAAATGCATACCACACTGCATCCTCACATATGGATGTTAGTCTCCATTACACAGCTACTATACATCCCCTTAAATGAAGAGACACAAAACAAAATCAACATCAGGGAGAAAAAAGAAATTTATAACACCAAAAGTTAAATAACATGCTATTAAATGATCAATGTGTAGCTGAAGAAATGAAAATCAAGAACCTTCTTGAAGAAAATGATGCCACTGCATGATCTATGAGTCATTGAATGATCTAATCAGAAGAAAGTGTTTTGAAGAGATGAAACCAACAGAAAACAACAAAACCCATGTGATACAGTTTCCGCTGATCTTTGTTGAAGTGTGTCTCCTCCAGACAATAAACAGATGGGTTTTGTTTTTTAATCCAGTCTTCTAATCTATTATGTTTGATTGAGCTTAAGCCATTTACATTCAGAGTTTAATATACATAGATGTTACTTTGGTCCTGTCATTTTAGGAAAGGGTTGTTCATTGGTTTAGGCTTCTGTTGTCATTTTACTGGGATGTTCTTCCCTTTTGCCTTTGGTTTTGGCAGGTGCTATTCCTCTTCTCTGTCAAGAGAACATCTTGAAGTATCATTTGTAGAGCAGGTTTGAAAGAGGCAAATTCTTTTAGCTTTTCTTTACTGTGGAAGAATTTTATTTCATTTTCAAAGACGAAAGAAAGCTTTGCTGGATATGTTATCCTGGGCCAACAATTTTTTTCATTTAGAATCTGGAATATGTCACTCCATTCTCTTCTGGCCTGTAGAGTTTTCTGTGAGAGATCGCCCATGAGCTTAATTGGCATTATTTTATACATCAATTGATTTTTTTTCACGTGCACCTTTAAGGATCTTTTACTTATGCTTGATTGAAGAGAGCTTGATAATCATGTGTCTTGGTGAAGATCGCTTTTGATCAAGCCTGTTGGGAGTTCTGTGCCCCTCCTGGATCTTGCCTCCAAAATCTTTCTCCAGATTAGGGAAATTTTTCTGTATTATTTCATTAAATACATTTCCAAACTCAGCTTCTCTTTCTGCACCTTCTGGGACTCCCATAACTCTTAGATTTGGCCTTTTAATAGTGTCTTTCAATTCTTGAATACTTTTTTTGGCCTGATCCAGCTCTGCTTCCAGCTTTGTGTTTGTTTCCCCCTGATGACAGGAAACATCTTCCAATTCTGAGATTCTTTGTTCTGCTTGCTTCATTCTATTTTGGAGACTCTCCATTGTAGTTTTAATTTGCTCTACTGTGTTCTTAATTTCTGATATACCAGCCTTGATTTGCTTTGTTGCTTCCTTAAATTCTTTAAACTCTTGCATGAGATTCTCATTGTTGATCAGAAGCTTTAAAATGAGACTTACGGATTCTGTGTCCCCCATTTTCTCGATGTCTTCCTCAGTTAACTCTGAGGTTGGCATAGGGTTTTGCTCCTTTGCAGGGGAGTTTTTGGTAATATTCATTATGCTTTTGTCTCTTCTTTTGCTCTTGGTCATTGTACTTCTGGTTAGCAGAGTCTTCTCCTTGGGGCAGGTTTCTAAGCTCTGTCACCCACAGGTCTACAATGTGATTTTACTTATTGCAGTTAGTACACAACTTTTTGCTTGCAGCCACTTGTGCCACAACCTCCAGCGAGTTCCAGGTCTGGGTTCTTATGTTAGATTTACGCCGTGGTCTCCACAGCCCCAGCTCCTGGCTCACCACTCTCCACCTCCTGTGATATCGTGCTGAGGTTGCACTGTTGTCTCTGCAACCTTTCTCCCACTTCCAGTTGGAGCAGGTACCAGGATTAGAGAGACACCAGGTGTCCTATATAATTAGGTTGTTGGTGGCACTGATCTTGCTGGAACCTGTTGAACGTTAGGTCTGGGTGCCACACGGACCTATTTTGACCCCTACGATGCCACAGTTAGTATTATTTTCCTGCGGGACCAGTGCAATCCACCGGTGTTCATGAGTTCTTGCGAGCTCAGCACATGCGCAGTTCACTGTTGTCCCCTGCAGTCCTGAAGCTATTGCCACAGTGCACAAAATGGCGCCTGACATACCACCACTATGTGTTGATTCTTGATTTGCTGGCCATCAGATATGAGGGCTCCCCAGACCTGCCTTGGGTGGAGCCCGTAGAATGCCACGTCGTTGCAGTTCACTGAGTCAGAAATGAGCTCACTCCCAGCTCAGCATATGCTCTGTCCTTTCCCTTGCCCTTTCCCCCTTACGCAAAATGGCTCCCAATTCAGCTCTAGGGGGTTGACTGGGTTGTATAATCCACCCTGTTCTCGCACTGCCCGTCTGGAATCTGCTGCTCTGTCTCTGCTCCCGGTCAAATCAAATGGACCAGCAGGACGGACACATCTTTGTCTGGGTTCACTTCCCGAGCTCCCAGTGAAAGTCCCTTCCCACCTGGTTGCTGGTGGAGTTCCGGCTGCTGGTGGAGTTCAGATTGTTGTGCTGGAGTATCAGTCACTGCAACCCCACACCACTGTGTCTGCTGCTTTCCTGTGTCTGTCAGTCTCCAGGTACCCCTCTGCTGTGGTTCTGTTTTCCTATTTCCTGGAATATGTCCTCTCTGCTTCATCCTGATTAAATGTTTTCCATCCATTTAAACATGTTCTTACCCTATTCTGCCATCTTGATTCTTTGCCCCTGTCTCTTTAGTCAAAATTCTAGAGTCTTGCTTGGGCTTCCTTGGAGTAAATTTGCTTACTGTGTATGAGACTGCTGGTGGATATTATGTGTCACTTATCGAGCTCCTTTGTATTGACAAGAAATAGAACCCAAAATTCAGCCCCAGGGAATGTCGACATCTGGCCCCTGAGGAGGGCATGTGCTCACTGGGCAGTTAGGAAAGTTCATGGTGACACCTCTTGTTTTCCTTCTCAACATGCTGAAAACTGATCTCCGTTACCATCTCTGAAATTTTTTCTATTTTCAAATAACTATTACCCGTTTTTATTAAGAAGAGAGAATTTGCTGTTTAAAAAGTGATTTGAAATGCAGAGTTACCGAGAGAGACAGAGACAGAGAGACTCTCAGAGATCTTCCATCTGCTGATTCATTTTCCAGATGGCCACAAGAGTTGGGACTGGGCCAGGTTAAAGCCAACAGATTTGTCTTGGGCCATCTTTTGCTGCCTTCTGAGGTTCATTATCAGGGGGCTGGATCAGGTCTGGAGCAACTGGGCCATGAACTGGAGCCAAAAAGAAATGTAAATACTAAAATGAAAATAGACATGAGACAGCTGAATAATATCCTATAGCAATTTTAAGGTAGATAGAAGCCAGTTGTATACAATCTAAAATTGAAATGTTAATGAAGTAGTCACAGGATGTGGTTAAAAACCCGCATTTTCTAACATATCAGTCACTCAATACAATGTTAATTAACCCCATAATGTTGGAAACTGTTGTTGATGTTATGTTATGGCTTTTAATTGGTCAGAACAATATTCTGCCAGCTATGCCTTCAGACCAGAGATGGTCTCCCCAAGAAACTGTTGAATTGAGCTGGACAATAAGATGCTGTACTCTATGCATGACACATGCTTGCAATGAAAGAAGCAAGACTGGATTTGAATGTAATACTGCAATAAGGTGGAGCAATCCACCATAGGGGGAGGGCACGGAGAGGGGATGGGGACCATCAGAGCCAATGAAACGATGTTATAAAATGAAATGCAATAAAAAAAAAGAAATGTCAACATTTCAGGTGGCAGCTTAACCTGCAACACCACAATGCTGGCTCTAATTTGTTCCTATTAGATAAACATTTTTTTTTAAAAAAGAAAAGAAAAGAAAAGACTTTAATTTTCATTCCAAACAATTCTGATTTTCAGTCCAAACAATGAGAAGGCATGGCCAAAAGAGAACCCATAATATGTGCCATGTTTTCTGCTATCTAACTAATTTAGAGCTGATCCTCTCTTTATCATCCAGTCCCTGTTTTTTGGGGACTGTGAGTTTTCCATTAGGACATAATAGTCTGTCATTAAACATGATATTGTTCTACCAATGTGTTTGGTATGGATAGCACATATCTTTTCAGGTCGTCAATTTACAGGGAAGTTAGATCATCTTTTTTCTTGGGATTCTAGGCAATTGATTTCTCAAAGGTCACCAATGAACTTCTTTCAAGTGAATTGAATTTAAAATTTAGTTTAGCTTTAAAGGGCACTGCAGTTCAGTGGTCTAAATCAGGGAATAACAATTAAAATTCTGACCCCTATTTTTGTGGCATGTTGTGATGTGAGAGATTTCACAGATGTTCAGTGTAAGAGCAGTCTACCAACACTTGCCCAAGATCTGAGACATTTATTCCTTTGTAAAAACGCAAATATACCATTAGAATTTTCAGATTATTGGACCTTTGAACCTAATATGGCCTGTTACAAACCATGGCTAGAGCATTCTTGCAATCTTAACCAAGAGAACTACTCAGAACCATCTATTTATAAATCCGTGAGCATGCAGTCTTTCAGAGATATGACTGTAGATGAGTTAGATTGACGACTCTGAAAAATACATTTTGTCAATGTTCCCTGATGATTAAAACATAAGAAACGGGAGCAACACACACATAGGTATATATTTAAACACATACAAATACATATCTTTCAATTGCACACATACAGGGCAAGTTTTACAATGTCAGCATACTGCTGGCTCTTTTTTGCATTAATCCATTAGCTCAGCAGGTACTGTTTTAGAGCATGTTTCTTGACTTCGCTGTGCCGCAATTTTTTTCACCAGTCAAGTGGAGATACTAACAATAACCACTTCACAGGGATATTGTGAGGACATGAAAAGTAAAAAACATCTTAGAAATGCATCCAGAAGGCATCAGCACTGCATAGGTATTGGATGACAGTGTCATCAATATCACTATTTTAAGCCACAATCTGAGAGTACTCCTAAGAAATATTAATATGCACATGCAGAGTTTGTTGTGTTTCATGTAGTAAGAATTGCATGAGAATCAGATAATCTTTTCAAACTTTTCTATGAGGGTGCTCTTGGGTAACTACATTAATTTGATGGAAAGTGGATTAAGCATAACAGGAGAAAATCACAGGTCTTCTAGGAGCAGGACCACTCACTTCTTATTTTACTTTGTGTGGTTTTGAACAAGTCGTATATAAATTCGAATGTTCCACTTGTCTGAAATGAGGTGGTTGGAAGATGTGGTCTGTAAGGCCTCAGCAACTTTAACGGTAAAGTGGCATTGTAGAAGCAGTAGAAACACAGCAAGACTCCCCCCAGGTGGAAGATCAAGGAGGGTATGGTGCTTGGTGTTCTGCAGAGCTGCAGTCACCATGGCTCCAAAGGGCCTTCCTCTACAGTAGGCACTCAACACAATCCTCTTCAGCTGTCAACATGACGTCCAAAGTGCACATGGAACACCAGATACACAGTGTTAATTTAATTATTTAGTGTTAATTTAATTATGTTCATCAACTTTAAAAGGAGAGAAAGAGCTCCATCTTTCATTTGCTGGTGCATTCTCTAAATACAACACCAAGGTTTGGCCCAGAACAAAAACAGGAGCCTGGAAATCCATCTGGGTTTCTCTTACGGGTTTCAGAGGCTTAAGCTCTTGAAATATTGCCTGCTGTTTCCAAGCAGGTATTAGCAGGAAGATGAATCTGAAGTGGAGTAGCTGGGATTTGAACCAGCAGTCAATATGAGATGCAAGCAGCCCCAAGCAGCAGTTTAAACCCATGTCACAATGCCTTACTCTTATTGTATTATTTTAACCAATAGGAACTTGACCCAAATGTGTTATCTATAAATGTCCAAACATTTTTAAAAAGATTTCATTTTATTCTTAACACATCTATGCATCTATTTTGTTGCTATATTATATAACCCTCATTAAATCATCTCAACAGTGCAAAATGTTGTGTCTAGGGTATCTTGTTAAATTAACAGGATGGAAGGTGTATGAAAAAGTTCCATTTGCGCTTTGGTGTGCACTCAGTGAGCACTGCGTGAAGAACTAGCTCCTTTTGGGGAAACTGTTTAAATGTGGTGATACTGTTGGAAGTGCCCCGGGGCTATTAATTACAACAACCCTCTTGACGTTGACAAGTGGGTATGAATTCTCAGAGAGTGGCACAGCTAGCTGTAGCTACATGATGCTTTGATAATATTAGCAATTGTTGCGTGATTGGGCAGGTGGAAGAAGGGGGCCGCTGGAACTTGTTGGCCCCTTTTTCTGATTGGTGATTTGAAGTTGTGACTTTCTGTGATTCTATAGCATGTTATGTATCCTTGTGCTGAAGAGGTTTCTGAAATAGAATTCAGGGTTTTTTTTTCTTGCCTGAGTATAGATTTTTCAAATGCCAAGTTTCATTTAATTACACAATAAAGCCAAACTGCACTTCTTAATCAGAAATATTGTAAGAGGAAAAGCATGGAAAACCAATAGATTACAATAAATAAAAGTGAGTTTTAATGTAAGACTCCTTGAAAGACTCAACAGGTCAACCGATCTATGAACCTCTCGAGGGTAACAAGACAGTAAACTTGACATTGCACAGTATTTGACATACCGTGGTATTTGACATACAGTGAATCATTATTTACATTTTATCCAAAAACATTTACCTGAGAAAAGGTCATGACGCTAAATTTGGAGACATTTACAGCAATTGCCAAATGTTTACTATCTACATGAATGTCATGCTTTTCAGTCAAAAGCAGGTTGATGTGCTAAATGTCAATTATTTCAACTTGTTTGATGGTAGCACAGATTGCCAAGCGACATAAAAAGGGGTTTAATAAATATTATATACACTACTACCCATTAATCTCGCCTAGTGGAGGCTCAAATTTTACATATAGAGGATTTATGACAAGCAACAGCTCAGGACATTAAAACTCAATTATTGCAGTCCTGGATGGCAGCCCTATCATTACCTTCTGGAAGCTGCACCTGGTTTCTTCTGCTTCCACTGTCACTTTTCAGAAGGCGTTGGGGAAAATGGAATTATTTCAGGAAATAGCACTTTGATGTTTTCTTTGTGTTTTCCAATCCTTTGTAGAATTAGCACCAAAGGAGGATTACCCAGAGTTGTGTTGGTAGGAAATTGAATTGTTCCAGTTTTCTCACTGATTATAAGTCACAATGGTATTTGCAACAACTCCAAAGACTTAGAACAGCACATACATTTTAATAGGGATGCAATAGAACTCACAAAATACAAATGTGGTGAGAAACAGGCAATGGTTTCCAGCCTAATGTATCAGCGTCAGTTCCTGGTGAAAGCCAGGTGTGAGGATCATCTTTTCCTCTAACGGCAAAAATGGGGACGTTGACAAAGGACTCAGCGATGTAACCACAAAAATTCCTTGGATCAAGTGCCCAAGGTCAATATTCTAAAAAGCTGAAATGAACATGTAAACATATGTGTGTGTATACAGAGTGCATAAGCACGTATGCCTTTTTCTGTTTTAATTTCCTTTTCATTGGAATCTGATTTTGTGAATAAGCTTGGGTTACTGGTTTATGTCTATGCTACTGGATAAAAATTGAACATTTATGGGCAAGGTAATAAGCGGTAGCATGGAAGCAGATTGTTTTTATAACTCTGAAAATAAAATACTTTGAGGATTTAAAGGGGAAATTGTGAGCAATGTGAGTGGGGTCTTCATAGTAGACTCTGATGGTAAGTTAGAATGATGTGTTGGAAACAAGTGGCAAAGGGCACTGGGGCAGAAAGGACATCACCACCTGAAAGTGTGTGTGGCAGCTGTGTTCTGTGGCTGGCTTAGCCTGAATCAGAGGGTTTCTGAAGGTTGTATGGGAGGTTAGTTCAAAAAGGAAGGATTAGCATGACTCAGAGTCATTATTCTACATTACGAGGTGAAACTGGTTTCTATTCTAGAAGCAAATAGAACTGCTGAATTTCTTTGAGCAATTTAGAGTTGGCTTGGCAGAGATCAGCAACGTCAGGAGGGTAAAAATGTCAGTATGATAAAAAAAAAAGTCCAAGAGACTCCTGTGGTGGTATCAGGGCAAGAGGCACAAGGGAGATGTGTTGTCTTATTTTAAAGTGCTTTGCTGGCAATGGTGACCACAGCTTTGGCAAAAGCAAGCGCAGTGGCCCCCCTTTCCAGGGAGACCTTAAGTTTCTTCCCAGTCAGGAAGATCTGGGTGTTGTCTCTAGATGGACAGCTGAGCTAATGAGTCTTTCCACCTATGTGCTGAAGGGGTTTATAGAACTGAGCAACAAGAATTAGTCAAAAGTGGTTTTCACTTCAAGATATGAGTATTCATGGCACTATGCTTGTGGTAAGCTTCTTACTTCCCAGTTGCAACTGCAATTCAACTGAGCTGATTTGCAGCTCGTGCCAGATGTGTTGTTGAGTCACCTTCCAAAACAAATAACATACTCAATTCTTTCAGTATTGAATGCAGATATAGTATATTATTATTCTCCAGTACTGGGTACAGGCTAGACAAATTTCCATTTCTACATATGCACACACACATACACACAATATATATGTATAGACATGCCATGTAGACATGCACATATAGACTTAATTAATTCACACTAATAATTGTATCTATTTTTTGGTACAGATAGGCAACATTTTAGCATGTGTACATAATTTACAATGATCAGATCAGAGTAATTAATACATGGATCACTTCAAACATTTATCATCTCTTTGAGTTAGGAACATTCAAAAATTCTCTGTCAACTGGCTCTCTTGAAACATTTAATTAGTTGTTGTAAACCACAGTTACCTCATCTGCTATGAAACATTAGAAATTATTCCTTCTATGTAACTACTCCTCTATCTGTTAGCCATTGTCTTGCCACCCCTTTCCTACATGCTCTCCTGTCTCTGGACACACATTATCCTACTTTTAATAGAATACAAATAACTTTATGATCTTAATCTGATGTTTGCAGCATCAGTTAATTTTTATATTAAATACTTTAAAGATCTCCCATGGAATATAATGATGTTATCAGAAAAAGCTGTCATTATTTACTCACTTATCTATTTATTTTTACTAATCACCTAGTAGGAACTTCAGGGAAATACTTAAAGTAAATAATGGGGAAAAACGTGAACTACCAGCCCTACTGAGAGGACAAGAAGGCCTTCGGGAATTGGAATTGTCTCAGGAAATAGAAGTTGGATGTTTTCTTTGTGTTTTCTACTGATGTTGATGAGTAAGTAGGTAAGAAAATGGCTTACTTCATAGTTAAAGCTTGTGTCTGTTGGTGGGATAGAATTTAGGTATCAGTTGGGTGGCTAGACAAAGATGATTGTTAGAATTCCTCCCAACTTTAAGATCCTCCTAACCAAAAAAGTGCAGAGGCCGATAAAGAGATCACATTAAGGACTTGTGCCTGAAGAAAGTGGTTAAAATATTTCAATATGCTTTCCATGTCTTGGTTAAGTGATGAATTGGAGACATGCAGTAACTCTTGGCTGCCATCTGAAGGGTGCAGAGAAGGGTCAGATTATATATAGTGCCAAAAGAAAGTATAACAAGAAATCATATCAGGGAATTCACCAAAGGCAGCAGTGCAATCTGAATGAGAAACATTTTTTCAAATTACAGTTTCAAAATCTAATGTGTTTTGGCACCATCTCCCAAGGGCAGCCGTAGAGGGCTCTTTGAAAAGCTCTGTACAGCCATGGTGGGAACAATTTAAGCAACATGCCCTTTAGAAAATCAAGAGTTTTTTTTTCGGAGGACCAGGGAGAAGGAGTGCACAGTTTCTTTTCAACACAAAGTATTTTGATGTGCAGGTTTTTCCTTAGGAATACTCCACACAAAGACTGTTCTTCTATAAACAGGCTGCAGGCAGACCTGGTGTACTTCCCATACTTCACATTACGTGGGCTGAATAACAAGAAAGATACCTGGGGATACCAGAACCAGTTACTACAGTCTGCTCCGCTGTGATCACAGGGGTGCAAGATAGGAGCAAGGACTTGGGATTGTCTCCACTTCTTCCCTCTTGGAAGCAGGCATTGAGAGATCCAGGGGACCTTTGTGCGTCTTTCCCAGCTGGGGCTGCAGACTCTGTGACCATCGGGCCAGTGGGAGTGGGGAGAGAGTGTACATGCCTTTCCACTCATGGTTGGGACTTGCTTCTGACTCAGCCTGCTCACCTTGTCCTTTGTCCCTCTTCCATGAGGAGGTTGGCTCTTGGTTCCTCCAGCAGGTCTACCTTGTGGCCCACTTCCTTTTTCTTGATCTGAAATGCTCTGCCTTCCCTTTCATTTGAAGTAAAGAGGTAGCAGCTTGAAAAATCTGGGCATCGTCGGAAATCAAATTACCTCTGGCTCTGAGACAGAACCCTGGATCTTTCCAGTTGTATCATCTAGAGGTATAACTTTAGGCAAATTATGGAAACTCTCTGAAGTTCAGATTCAGTATGAGTTAACTTGAGAGGTCTTATTTTCACCACACTGGGATCAAAACAATGATATATGCACATACATAGCTGTGTATGTCTGTGAGTGTGTGTTTGCATAAGTTCTATATTATTGTTGGCTACTATTGTGAGCAATAGAACCATTGAATTGCTCTGGTGGTAAAGCTGAACCCTTCAAGCAGTGGTAGAGAGCCTGCCAAGCCAACAATTTGCTACCTAATGCCTTATAAAAACACTTCACTGGCTGACAGCTGCTGTTGACTAAAAGGGTTTCCTTGTGTCTAAGCACTTAATCATCTTGGGCATTGGGGTTTCTAAAGGGGATAAATAAATTTACAAATGATAGAATTAGGTATATAAGCAAAGGTCATTTGTACGTCAGCGACAGCATCTGTGAAGTCTTCCTCAGCTACTCCTGGGGTGACTTTCATCAATAGCCCAAGGCATAGCATCCTAATTCCTAGGCTCACTATCTCAATATCTGAACCTACAAGAGCACTAAAACATTTGTTCAGAGTTGCAAATTGACTTTCTTCAGAATACAATATATTTTAACTGGGTATTGTGACAGATTAAAGCTAATAACTATATATATATATATATATATATGTATATATATATATATATATATATACTAGAGGAAATCTCAAATAGAACAGTTCAAAATGTCTGTTTAAAGGGATAGGATAATTAAATTTAGCTAAATGAAATAGAGCATTGAGTTGTTTATTCCAATGTATAAAACTTGTTTTTATGAAATAGAAGTATAAAATTTAAAAAGATCTAAAGCAGGGCACAGCGACATGGCCTAGCGGCTAAAGTCCTTGCCTTGAATGCGCCGGGATCCCATGTGGGCACTGGTTCTAATCCCGGTGGCTCCACTTCCAATCCAGCTCCCTGCTTGTGGCCTGGGAAAGCAGCCAAGGATGGCCCAATGCTTTGAGACCCTGCACCCGTGTGGGAGACCCAGAAGAGTTCCTGGTTCCCAGCTTCGAATCGGCACAGCACCAGCCGTTGTGCTCACTTGGGGAGTGAATCATCGGATGGAAGATCTTCCTCTCTGTCTCTCCTCCTCTCTGTATATCTGACTTTGTAATAAAAATAAATAAATCTTAAAAGAAAAGATCTAAAGCAGTAGATATAACCATTGCACATTCTTCCATCAGAGGAGTTAGTATTATTGAAATGACAGTAGCAATACTTCTCTGATTAGCACAATTCTATAGAAGCCATAGTTACCTTTTTTGGTAGGACTTAAGACAAAGTATTCTAAAATCCATTCAGAATCTTAAGAAACTGAGAAATAAAAATTGTTTTTGAGCAATAAAAAGATTAGATCTATATTTTCCCACTTTTAAAGTTTACCACAAGTTATAGTAACCTAGATAGTGTCATGTTGGAAATATAATAATCCTGTAGCTAAATGTGGTGGGATTAAGTGTTTAGAAACAAACCCATGACTGTATCATGAGTTAACTTTTCAACAAAGCTGCTGCAGCAATTCAGTGTGTGTGGGGATAATACTCTTTTCAACAAATGATGCAGAAATAACATACTGGAATAAAGCTAAACTCTTTCCTTATATCATGTACAAATATTAACCCAAAATACATTAGACTGACATGCAAGGGCTCAAACTGTAAAACTTTCAGAAGAGAATAGTAATAAATCTACATGACTTCAGATTAGGCATTGGTTTCCTAGCTAATATAACCAATTAGTTATACTTTATCCAAATTAAAAACTTTTTTGCTGGAAATTATACTATCAAGAAGATGAAAATATAACCAATAGAGCGGAGTGGAGGAAAATATTTCCAAATTATGTATCAGATATGTATCTTTAATAATAAAGGAAAACCCAAGTAATAGATGGAGAAGGCATTTGGACAGTTCTCCGAAGATATATAAATAACTATAAATATGTGAAAGCACAACGAACACAGTTATTCCTTGAGAAAGTTTAAATTAAAGCCACAATGAGATGTTGCTTAATATCCATGAGGGTGGCTATGATAAAAAGACAGGTGATAGCAAGTGAAATGAGGATGACTTAGATACTGCTAAAAGGAATGTAAAATTGGGAAGCCACCATGGCGTACAGTTTGTAGCAACATTATTCATAATAGTCAAAAAAGTAAAAAAAAAAACCACCTGAATTTCCATGAACTGAACAATGGATAAATTGATTGTGATATATCCATACAGCAGAATAATACTCAGCCATCAAAGAGCAAAGAACTACTAATGTATATCACCATGCTGATGGACCTTGAAATAATCATGTTAAAAAAAAACAAAATCATTTATGAAAGACCACATCTTGTGTGGGTTATAATTCATAAATGAACCCGTAGAGACAGAAGGGAGACTGGTGGTTCTCAGGGGAATGGGGAGAGAAGAAAAAGGTATAATGGGAAGAAGGTTTCTGGAGTGACAGGCTGTGGTTAATGGTGATTCAAACTCCATGAATGTACTAAAACTACTGCATTGTGTATTTTACATTGTTGAGTTCTAATACATGGAATTTCCTGTAACTCTATGTCATCTCAGTGTGCACTTCAAAGACACTTGTCTTTCTCCTATAAGAAGCAGGGCTGTGCTGTCCTTGATTGTTTCCAGTTCTGCATCTCCTACAAGATTCTCAGTGTGGTGGATTCAGATGCCTACCTTGCCCAGCTGCTTCTGGGTGACCAGGTCTCTTGCCATCCCACCTGATGGGTCCAGCTTGGCTTGTGCAGACATACCTCAGCCACTGCCCTTTGAGTCAGTCATGACCTCCTGAAACTGGCAGTAAAGTAGCAATGAAAACACTAGTAAACCTGTGTGAATGATGCTATGAAGCAAACACAAGCCTTGGCTCCAATTCCCACCCACTTTCTCCGTGTGCTCCTGACTGCCCGTGTGCGGTCCCTAGGTGATGCCCCTTTCCCACGTCAATATAAAATCGTGTGTTTCTCTGAATCATGCAAGGAGTGCTCTCCATCTAAATATCCTCCATTAAAACAACATCTCATTCAAATAGAGCTGTCCAATGATACCAAATAAATACTTTCTGAGTGATTTAGTGATTTATTGAATGACTTAAGAAGCAGTTTTTAGCAGATGAATCATATATAAGAGGAATTATTTTTTAAATACTGTAATGCTCTTACTTGCCATGGGACACCATAAAATGCCCTTTTCCAGAGAAACTTTTAAAATCAGAAAAGATTTTCATCCACTTGCAACTATTTCCATGTTGCCCTTGCAAATAGCAGGGAGAGTTACATGACATTTAGCCCCGAAGCTCCCCTCTGACTTTGCCCTTTTCTCATGTCTTGGTGCAATTTCTAAAATAAGTCTTGACTCATTATAAAGAGACTTTCTTCCTCTAAATTTCTCTGGCATTGCTGTTCTGAAGTTGATGTGTGATGACTGAGACACCATTCTCTGTGGCTGTCAGAATGCAAGTTCTCTTTAGGGGGTCTGTGTTCTCCACGGCAGGGTTTTTTCTAAGTAGCAGCATCTTCTTCATCTGACATCCGAACACTTGGAAACATGTAACTGCTGGGAGTGTATCATCATGTGAAATGAAGGGCTGTGAGAAATCATGGAAAGAGTTAAAAACCTATTTATGTCCCTGAATACTGCCCTAAATTACAGGGCAAAGGTGAGCATTTACCATGAGGTAAATGTGATCATTCCGTCACTCACAGTCGTCCCATTGTCATTCTTTAATACCATTCTTAACTATTGGCTAATCATCTTGCATGAGCTACCATTCATAGCATCTTCTCCACAAAGCACAGATGATGCTAATTCTATGTTGCTGTTTTGACTTGTGAAAAGAGTCTGTTCTCAAGAAGAAGCTAGCTTCCAAGTGCAGAAAATGAAAAGAATGATCCCTTCTAGAGGATTAGGTTGCTTGCTGGGTAAGATGCAAATGCTAACCTATATCCTCCACTAACCCAGGCTGACCTTGCACTGTATGCCTAACAGAAGAATGCAAAGAAATGGCTTAAATTTTCACTGTCTGTTGCGATAGCCTTGACACCCTGGTCATAGTGTAAGAGTTAAATACATTCAGGAGAGAAATATTTATTTAAACTCTCTGCCAATGATATTGTTATTCTCTGTTGTTATTGAATAATTTAGAAGGTATCAAATAACAAAGTTTCAATTATTCATTGAGTTATTTCATTTACTAGACAAATGTCTGTAGGCAAATAACTGACACTTGAATTAAAAACTGGCAACATCTCTCTGCGAGTTTGCTGATATGGTCATCTCTGCTCGAATCCACGAATACCGAAGCTTCATACACATTGTCCATCCATGCTTAGAGAGGGAGGGTAACATTTGCATGAGTTCTATATTTCTGTCACAGCCCAAGTTCCATGAATTTGGGTTTTTAAAATGTTGCCTATATCTAATCTCATAATTCTGCAGTCAGAAGTCCAGGTCTAGTTTGACGCAGCGGGTCGGCTGCTTAAGATGTCATAAGGAGATTGAGGGGATGAACCTTGCTTAAGTTCATCCAGGCTGTTGGCTAAGATTGCCCTCTGCTCCTCTCCAAGGCTTTGCTCCCAGAGCTGCCTGTGCCCTTGCTCCTGCATTCGGCAGCTGACTCCTGCGGCAGCAGTGGTCAGGTCTCTGTGCCTCTCCCATGGGCGTCTCTCCTGCTACTCTCTGCAATATTGTTCCTTCCATATTGCTAATTTTAGGTTAGTTCTACCCAAGTAACTCAGAATAATCACTTCATTTTAAGCTATGCAATTTTCATTGCAACTGCAGATTTTTATTTTTTTGGCCATATCTTGCAACATCTTTCAGTTTCTTGTGATGAAAACATAGGCATTTTATGGGTGTAGTTTTCTCTCATAGTATTATTTAAAAAGCAGAGGGTTTTCATAATCCAAAGTCTTATAATGTGGGGTTTTAAAAATATATGTTTATTTTGAACTTTGAATTATGTGGTACACTTTCATATAGGCTCGGATTCCCCCACAACTCCCACCCCCCTGACAGATTTTCCCCATTTTACTACAATGGTATAGTCCTTCATAAGGAATCATAATTCTATCAGTCTCTTATTTAAGTGTACCCCGACATTGCTGGTACAGACAATGTCAGACAGTCCAGCATCCCATTGTCTGCACATGTCTAACAGCTTCATTGGGAATCCATCTTTCATCTGGAAGCAGGGATGCTTGTTCCATTATACCCGATGTGGGTTTTTTTTTTTTTACCTAAACAATAAAATGAGCAAAAAGAAAAAGGGAATGATAGAGAAATGTCTTCCCTTGGGTGCTAAGTATGAGTGTAGATAGTACAGGCATATCCATCTAATTCTGGAGTCCTTATTTCCCTGAAAGCTCTTCTCCATAGTTTCTCTCTGTAAGGTAACGTTCCAAGCTTTCCTTCTATCCTACAAAACAAGCTTTCAGTGTGCATTTTGGCCATGCTTGGAAGTCCAAAATAAATATGTACTATTGTTGATACATGGAATGTATTCTGAGTATTTTGTGCAGAGTTGCAGAATATTTGTCCTAACTCAAACATTCTGACCTCCTTTCTCCATCTTCTGCTTGTAAGCCTCATAAATTGTGTAGAGGGTAATGCTGGATTTTTGTTTGAAGATTTATTTATTTTTATTTGAAAGGCAGAGTTTCTCAAAGGGAAGGGGATGTGGAGAGATGGAGAGAAGAGCGAAAGTGTGTGTGTGTGTGTGTGTATGTGTGTGTGTGTGTGTGTGTGAAAGAGAGAGAGAGAGAGAGAGAGAGAGAGAGAGAGAGAACATCTATGTACTGGCTCAGCCCCCAGATGGTTGCAATGACTGGCTGGATTGAGCCAATTGGGAGCCAGGAGTCAGGAGCTTCCTCCGGATCTCCCCCATGGGTTCAGGGTCCGCAGGGTCCCAAGGACTGGGGCCCTCCCCCACTGCATTTCCAGGCCATATAATCAGAGAGCTAGATTGGAAGTGGAGACATCAGGACTCGAACCAGTGCCCATATAGGTTGCTGGCATTGCTGACAGAGGCTTAGCAGCTGCACCAGGGCACCAACCTTGACAGCAAACATTGTGCTTCAACATTCTGCCTCTCCGGCTCCATCACACTCTTTCTGGCTTTGTCATTGTGTCCCACTTCAGTTGTTTCTGGGAACCAATGCAATGCATGTGGTCTGTTCAAGACGTCTAGGCCATCTTACATCTTCCCCATTTTGTCAGTCAGTCTTCCACTGATAACAGCAAACCTTTTCTGTTGCGTAGGGAGATGCTGACTTGAAAATGTCACCCTAGTGTAAATGTTACAGCTGTCAAGAACTGCAAAGGGCCTGAGATTTCATACTATTTGCAAGCTAATAAATTTGCCTGTCACAGTTTCATGCTTAAAGAGGATATGGGATTCTTGGGTCAGTTTCAAAGGCCTTACTACCCACCGTGCTGCAGTAGGACTGCTCTTCCTGTTCTCTGTTTCCTCAGCACTGTAGGACTCAAGGGGATGATTCTGACATGGACACTCCTCATGCAGTGGATTTGTCAAGTTCAGAAGCCAGTTTTCACTGGAGTTACTAGCCAACCTGTCTTACTAGCATGTTAGCTCTTATCCTGATGGCACACAAATCAGCTGTGGGCCTCTTGTATTCCAAGGGATTGCCATATACAAAAGTCCCCCAGGAGACTTGCTTTAAAAGCTGCTGATGCCCTTCTGGTGGTCATCACACATAAGGGCTTGCACCATGGCATAGTGGTAAAGCTGCTGCCTGCTATCCCAGCATCCTGTACGGGCACTGGTTCAATGCCCAGCTGCTGTGTTTCTGATCTAGCTCTCTGCTATTGCTCCTGAAAAAGAAGCAGAAGACATCTGAAGTGTTTGTGCCCCTGCAGTCATGTGGGAGATACGGAAGAAGCTGCAGAAGCCTGGCTTCCGATTGACCCAGCTCCGGCTCTGGCTGCCAATTGGGAGATGAACAGTGGATAGACAAGCTGTCTGCTTCCTCCTCTCTCTGCTGCTGTCTGTAGCGTTGACTTTAAAAACACACTTAAATGCAAGAAATCATGGAGAATTGTCTTCTGACAAATGCTTTTTGTTTAAAAACCAACTGGTAGATACACCAGTTTGCCTCTCTGATATATACCAAACTATTTTGCTTGTTTTAGAGAATAAAGTTAGAGCCATTCAAAATTAGCTAAGCTGTATACACACACTTTATTTCTCAAAATTGAATTTCATATATACAAATGCTTGCAAATGCTTTCCAAGAGGCTTACAAACTAAACAACAAATAATTATTTTTTCTCACATTTTCTAAGCAAAATAAGTGAAACAACAATATCCATTAAACGATTCAGACATGATTTGCAGAAGTGCGCATATGTATTTACAGATAATTGCTCTGGGAAAGTAAACAATACCTTTAAGTCCCTTTCCCAAAATTTGTTTTTCAGATACACATTCCGTTAGCTGATCCTTGTTAAAAGAAGCCTGGTGTAAGAATTTGGAGGTATACTTTTTAACTTTTGGTTTTCTCCAATAAAAATCACGATGAAGATGTGTCTAGAAGATTCTGAGAAGCCTGCACAGGAGAAAAGTGGTTTTATTTTGTTTAATGTGATATCATCCTCATTAGTTTGATGATGTGCTCATGTTGTGTGTAGTGTGTATTGACACCTCCCGATGAACACAATCAAGGCAGTGCCTCCTCAGGCGGAGTGGGCTTTAGATTTGCCACTTTGTCCTTTTCTCATTCTGGAAAGGCTACTTGAAGTCTTGGACTGCACTTTTCCATTTGACTTGTTCTACACATTGTACATTCAAATACTGTTTTTATTGGGCTTGATTGTCTGGAAATGTCGTTAACTTATTCTCAGTGTGTCCTGCTGTTTCCCTTGATCTATTATGAGGTCAGTCTGTGAAGCTTAATTTTCATATTGATGAGGAGACATGTTTAACATCATAGGATTGGTTACGATGTATTGGAAAGCCAAGTCAGGAAGAAATCTATTCCATTCAATGAATTTGTTTTCAAATTTTCACAAAACACACAAGAAATGAAACAGCGAAAAGGTAAGCATGATACTATCCTGATGCTATTTTCATAGTAACCATATATGAACTATGGCTTATTGATTATAAAAATCAGAATGCTTTAAATGAGGCTATGATTTAAATGACATACATCAACATTCCCAAATATCTGCATATATTATTTCTATTTCTAAAACACAACAATTGGTCAAGAAACTGTCAGTCACTACAAAGCATTCCAAAACTAATACAGATGATTTTCTACCATTTTAGAGTCTTCGTACACATTATCATTGGCCTTAAGTTGTTTGATTTTTTCCTTGCTTGGTGAGATATACAACAGGCAATAGGACATACAGTAACAGAACAAGAATATTATCTTTTAATAAATATATTCTAATAAATGATAGCAGTACTTGTCTTATTATATTATCTTTTGATCTTACAACAAAGTAAATGTTATTAAAACATATTTACATGGCAATGTAAATCAACTTACAGGTGTAATTCAACTACTTTGGACAATGTATAAGGTTCTGTAACAGTCACAACAGAGGAAGTAGGAAGTCTTTCATAAAGGACTGAGAGCCCCCTTGCGCACTGTGCCATGTGCCCTCTGCCCTGTGCCTTCTATTGCTATTCCCCTGTGCCTCTGTGCCCTGTGTCCCATGTCCTATGCCCCTGTGCCCTGTGTCCCTGAGCCCAGTTCCTGTGTCTTTTACCCTGTTACTTGTGTCCTGTGCCCTGAGCCATGTGCCCTGTGCCCTGTACCTTGTACTCTGTTCCCTGTCTCCTGTGTTTTGTGCCCTGTCCCTTGTGTCCTGTGCCCCTGAACCCTGTGCCCCTGAGCCCCTATGCCATGCCCTCTGCCCTGAGCCCTGTACTCTGTTCCTTGTTCCCCTGTGTCCTGTTCCCTGTGCCCTGTGCCCCTATACCCTGTGCCTCTGTGTTCTGTCCACTGTGTCCTGTGCCCTTGTTTCCTGTGTCCTGTGCCCCTGTACCCTGTGCCTCTGTGCCCTGTGTCCTGTGCCCCTGTGCCCTGTATCCTGTGCCCCTGTACCTTGTGCCTCTGTGCCCTGTGTCCTGTGCCCCTGTGCCCTGTATCCTGTGCCCCTGTACCTTGTGCCTCTGTGCCCTGTGTCCTGTGTCCTATGCGATTGTTCCCTGTATCCTGTGCCCCTGTGCCCCTGTGTCCTGTGTCCTGTTCCTTGTTCCCCTGTCCCCTGTGTCCTATGCCCTTGTTCCATGATCCTGTGCCCCTGTGCCCTGTGCCCCTGTACCCTGTGCCTCTGAGTCCTGTGTCCTGTTCCCTGTTCCCCTGTGCCCTGTGTCCTGTGCCCCTGTACCCTGTGCCTCTGTGTTCTGTGTCCTGTTCCCTGTGCCCCTGTGCCCTGTACCCTGTGCCCCTGTACCCTGTGCCTCTGTGCCCTGTGTCCTGTGCCCCTGTACCCTGTGCCTCTGTGTCCTGTGTTCTGTGCCCCTTACCCTGTGCCTTTGTGTCCTGTGTCCTGTTCCCTGTGCCCCTGTCCCCTGTGTCCTATGCCCTTGTTCCCTGTATCCTGTGCCCCTGTACACTGTGTCGTATGCCCTCCCTGTACCCTGTGCCTCTGTGTCCTGTGTTCTGTTCCCCTGTTCCCCTGTGCCCTGTATCCCTGTGCCCTGTGCCTCTATGTCCTGTGTTCTGTGCCCCGTGCCCTGTGTCTTATGCCCTTGTTCCCTGTGCCCCTGTGCCCTGAGTGCCTGTGCCTCTATGTCCTGTGCCCCTGTGCCCTGTACCTTGTACCCTGTGACCTCTTTCCTTGTCCTGTGCCCTGTCTACTCATAGCTCCTCTTGGTCTTGGCCTCAGAGAACCACTTGGCGATCCTGGCACTCTCATGTTTTTCTTTGCCATAGAGCACCTAGACAGATCTCAGTGTCTGGTTTCTTACCCTGGCATAACTCATCTAAAAATAGTCTGTGCTGCTTGTTCTAGCATGAGAACGTTTCTTATGGCTGAGTAGGACTCCCCATTTGCTCATTCATTCACTTTCTAAGTAAACATTTGAGGCTGTTGTGAATTAAACTACAGTGAATCTCTAGATTTGTTTTTGTGTGATGTATTTTTAAAAATTTCTCTTGAATAAATATGACTAAGATTTCTGGGCATTGTGCTAAATGCACTTTTAACCTAAGAAGACGTAACCAAGCTGTTCTGCTAAGTTGTTCTAATAATCTTTATTTTATCAAAGTGTTATAGCCAGAGTAGAGAGTTCTGAGGAGTTCTGTTCCTCACCAACACTTGACAGATTCAGGTTTTAAAATTTTAACCAAGTTAGTGCATATGTTGTAATTGTATTTCCTTAATGACTCAGGGTAGCGAACACCTGTTTATGTGCTAATATGCCATTTGAGTACCTTTTAAGAAATGTCCATGCATTTATGTATAGTTTTTGTTGGATTATTGGTCATCTTATTATCAAAATACAAGTTTGTGAGCTATTTCACAGATAAATCTTGAAAATAGGTCTTCTTTGTCATCCTTTACATTTTCTTAATTATAGCTTTTAAGGAGAGATTGAAAATTGTGATATCGGGCTCGGCGGCGTGGCCTAGCGGCTGAAGTCCTCGCCTTGAACGCTCCGGGATCCCATGTGGGCGCTGGTTCTAATCATGGTAGCTCCACTTCCCATCCAGTTCTTTGCTTGTGGCCTGGGAAAGCGGCCAAGGACGGCCCAAAGCTTTGGGACTCTGCACCCGCATGGGAGACCTGGAAGAGGTTCTGGGTTCCTGGCTTCGGATTGGTGCAGCACTGGCCGTTGCGGCTCCCTTGGGGAGTGAATCATCTGATGGAAGATCTTCCTCTCTGTCTCTCCTCCTCTCTGTATATCTGACTTTATAATAAAATTTTTTTAAAAAGTTGAACCATGTAAATAATTTCATGTTAAAAAAAAATAAATAAAAATGCACTGGCTTGAAAACATTTAAAAAAAAAATTGTGATATCCACTTTATCACCCTTCCCTTGGTTTGCGCTGTCTCCTAAGACGTCCGAGGACAAGGACGTATTCTGCACTTTCTTACAGAAGTGAATACAGTCTTAGGACTCGTGCTGCATTAATTTTTGAATGATCTAATGTGAGAGATAATTTGGTAAATGTTTATTCTATGGGTAAATAATTACTCTGGCACCATTAATTGAACAGTACATCTATTCTCTATTCAATTGCTTTGATATTTGTGTTGAATATCAATTGAACATAAATATTATGTGATGAGAGTCTTCACTATTTTCATGAAGTTTTGTGTTTTTTTTCAATTATTGAGAAAAACCCCCCCGTAATTTTGGATTTATATTTTGGGAGTCTATCCTGGTCTCTGAGACTAAGGTCTGCCCTTATACCTACACCACAGTGTTTTTATTTCTGTGATTTTTTTTTTCTTTTTAAGTTTTACTTAAAATGCAGAGACTCAAACTAACAGAAAGGTCTTGCATCGACTGGTTTCACTCCTCCGAATGTGTGCAGCAGCAATGGCCGGGGCAGCTGGAGCCAGGAGCCTGGAAGCTCCCACATGGTGGCTGGGCCCAAGTGCTGGAGCCAGGAGCCTGGAAGCCAGTCTACAGCTCCCACATGGTGGCTGGGGCCCAAGTGCTGGAGCTGCATCCGTTGGCAGCTTCCAAGATGACATTAGCAGGAAGCTGGACTGAAAGTGGAAACCTGGGATTTAAACCAAGTCCTCTGATACGGAACACCACTGCCCCAAGTGAGGGCTTAATGTGAGACAAACTTGGCTGCTGTTTCTTTATAAAAAAGTTTTGAAATTAGTAACTTCTCTAAGTACGTTTGTTTTTTCTCTTTTTAAATTGGTTTGACCATTGTAAAGCTTTTATAATTCTTCATTGATTTTAGAACAAGCTTGTCAATTTTTACCTAAATCCTGCTGAGATTTTAATTTTGAATGCATTATTAAATGTAGAATTTAGTTTAGGGAGAATTTATCTCTCAACAATAGTATATATTTTAAAACCACTAACAAGATACACATAACAAATGAAGGAATATTTCTTCCTTCATTTCTCTTTAATTTATGAAGTTCCCTGTGTAGTTTTTCAGATTTTATATTAATGTTATCCTCAAGTTTCTCAATTTCAGTGCAAATATGTGTTATTTTTCCTTTTATAAATCAATTTCCTGCTGCTTAGTGTTAGTTTGTAGAAATGTAATTGATGATTTATACTGACCTCACAACTTTGATAAGTGATATTTTTAGTTCCAGGAGTTTTTCCACATTATTTAGGACATTTTATATAGATGGCCATGCTGTGTTCAAATATAATTTCTTTGTTCCTTTTCCTATCTATATGCATTAAGATATTTTATTTTTCTTAAAATGTCTAAATTTGTAGTGATGTTCTTTTATTTCTAATATTGGTAACATATCTTCTTGCTGCTTTTTATAACCAACTTTGGGTTACTTTGATTTTTCTTTATCAGTCTGGTGCTTCATACATGTCCTGTTATTTCCTTTCCACTGAAGAGTTCGGATTTAATTTCATACATGATTATTTTGAGATTAAAAATAAGCAAATGATGCCATTACTTTACCTCTACACATCACTTCTGTTGTATCTCATGATACTGATGTTTCATTTGCATAATTATTATTTAATTTAAAATATTTTCTCTGTGATACACTTTAACTCATGAGTTATCTAGAAGTGTATTATTGAACAACTTATTTTGTAATAATTTTAGGGTATTTAAGTTTTCTGACATGTTTCCCAGTCTAAAACATGGTATTTGTTAGTAAATATTCTATATTCCGTTAATGAGAATATTCTTCTCATGAGAAAAACGTGTATTCTTTGGTTTGACCAAGTTGATCAATATTTGTTATGAGGGTCTTCAATATTCTCATGAATTTTCTGTGTTTTTTGCAATTATTGAAATAATGTAATTTTGAATTTATCTGTCTATCCCTTATCCAGCTGTTTTGCTACATGTATTTGAAATATCCATTATTATAACTGTCACTGGTTAATGTCTTTATTGCTTTGAAATATCCCTAATAATCCCTGGTAATAGGCCTTGCTCTGAAATCTCGCTTTGTTGGATGCCACTTTAGTTTTCTAGTTTTCTTTCCTTCTCTCTCTTCCTTCCTCCCTCCCTCCCTCCCTCTTTTCTTTCTTCCTTCCTTCCTTCCTTCCTTTTTCCTTCCTTCCTTCCAGAGGTAGGAAGGGAAGAAGTGAAAGAGGAAGGGAGAAAGAGAGAGTAGAGCAGAAGGCAGAGAGAGAGAGAGAGAGAGAGAGAGAGAGAGAGAGAGAGAATGAATGTGCTCACTTCTGCTGCTTCTTTACCAAAATGCCTGAAATGGCTGGGTGAGGCTAAGGCTGGCTTCCTGGAATGGGAATTAAATCTAGATCTCCCAGGTGGGTCCTGGGAATTTGACACTGAACTCTCATCTAATCCCCCCTGGGTCTGTGTTGGCAGGAAGCTAGTATCTGGAGCTGCAGGTGGGATTGAATCCATGTGTTGCAGTAAAGGACACATTACATCTTAGCCAGCATTTAAATTGCTAGGCCGAATGCCAGCCCTTCCAGCTTTCTCCTGATTATTTTTCATGCTATGTCTTTCTCCATTCTTTGATATTTGCTTGATATGAGCTATTGTATGTGAAATCTAAATGTATAGATTTTGTATTTATATTTAACTTTCTTGGATATGCCATATAACTGAGGTTTTTTACTTACGACTCTTAATTAGGGTTTGACCATTTATATTAAACATAATTACTGAAATGTTTTGCTTTAAACCTATCATCTTGTTAGTTACTGATTTTTCTCATTTAAAAATTATTGTTTTAAAAATCGTTTTTTTTAAAAAAAAACTCTTTAAAATAAAGATTTATTTATTTTTATTGAAAAGTAGATTCATAGAGAGGAGAGACAGAAAGATCCTCCATCTGCTGATTCACTCCCACCTCAAGGTCTGGAGCTGAACCGACTTGAAGCTAGGAACAAGGAGCCTCCTCTGAGTCTCCTGCATGAGTACAAGGTCCTAAGGTTTTGGGCCAGCCTCGACTGCTTTCCCAGGCCACAAGCAGGGAGCTAGATGGGAAGTGGGCCAGCTAGGACACAAACCAGCTCCATTTGGGATCCTAGCACATGCAAGGCAAGGACTTTAGCCAGTAGGCTACCACGCCGGATCCTATCGTACAGTTTTTGGGTGTAGGAATTCCCCCTTTTCTCTTCCCATTTCCCCCGTATTATTACAGTAGTATAACTCTTTAGTAACAGTTACTGGTTTAACATTCTGCTATTTAAGTGTATCATGGTACTGTAGGTAGAGATGAAGGCAGAAATTCTAGTATCATTTTGTCGATGCATTGTTCACGTTTTTCTAATTTTCATTAATTCTGCTTTTCTTAGGTTAATTCCCACTCCCTGCTCTCTGACCGTACCTTGTGCATGTGTAACTCAGCACTCAGGCGATGACCACGGTGGACCCTCCTGTAGATCTCGGCAGCTGTTTGTCTGCACATTTTAAACACCAGTTGTTTTCAAAGCCAAAACGCTCTCTCTCCCTGAGACATCTCCAGCTCCCTTGGGATACCTACTTTTGGTCCTAAAGCTGCTTCCCCATAGGGATGGCTTCATTTTCCCTCCCCATCTTCTCTCGGAAAGCAGTGGCCTGCATCATTGTCCAAGAAGTTTGTTTCATATATCTCGTCTAAGTTTCGTAGTTGAAGATAGCAGCTGGAAGTTCCCCTAGCAGTTACTCTTTCATGGGTGTGAACTTTGAAGACGCTTTCTTTATTCTGCAGATGTGGAAGTTACCCAGACACATTTTCAGCACCATTTTGTATGTAAGTTAATGATGGCCTTCTCAGAAGTTAATCCGTGTGGTGGAGAAATGTCTCTCCTTTTTCATTTTAAGCATTACTGTCCACACCTTAACGATTTCTCATGAAAACATTACCATACATTAATGACTTGAATTTATGTCTTTTCTGTATAGTTGGAAACAGTTGTCTGAAATCTCATTAATTTCTTCTTTGTTAGGATATGTTGGTTATATTATAGAGATTTTAAATTTTTTTTATCTTGCCAACTTCAGAGTAGACTTTAACATCCATTGTTTTCTCATTTACCAAATATGATTAAAAATAAAATGCTTTTTTGGTCTTTTATAGGAACTGGAAAATATGTAAAGTAGGGTCGAAATGTGAAATTGGGAAAATCATCTCCTTTTCAAAATCACTCTTTCTTATAAGCCGCTTACACTTCCGTTTGGCCTTGAAGATGAACTAGTGACTTACCTGGAGTAGAAAGGGGGTTGAAGAAACTCAAACAGGAAAATAACTGCTGGGGGGGTGTCTAGAACAGACACACACACTGTCCTCATCATGCGGAGTAGGACGCAGACCATGGCTGAAACCACGCCATGCCACTGTGAGATGAGCGCTCATTTCCTGGTCTTCTCACACCATTCCTGCACAGACCTCAACAGACAGCTTTGCGTAACCTCTTGCATAATGCTTCTCTAACATCCTCAGAAGCAATATTTAAGAGAATTGAATTCTCTTTTCCTTTTGTTTTAGGGCTATGGAAGGAAACTCACCGATGGGAGAAAGGTGGATTTCCACACAACTAGCCCATCATGCTGGAGACAGCACTTTGTCTTGAAGAAAATTACCCACTGAGACTGTCAGATCCCTGCCTTCGAGAGCCTGAGTGGCCTTTTCTAAGATGCTTCTGAAGCTTCTTTCGCTTTATAAATCAAAATCTGTAGTTTACTTGAGGACACAAACTGTTAACACAGGACTGTTTTACAGACTTTCTTTTCGCTCAGTCACTTCAAGTAGGAAGGCTGGTGATGCTGACATCAAGGGTATTTATTCAATTTCTTTCATGCTTTATTACGAGCAACCAGAGTCGAATGCTTGGGCATGTCATCATTCAACTTAGCTTAGTAACCACATGTCGTGTGAACTTCCAGGAGAGAAAAGTTCTGGCCTAACGCTGGGAACCTAAAGATGAATCAGAGGACTTTCCTAAAGAGGTAGATGTGTAGTCATACGCTGTTCAGACCAGACCACTGGGTGAAGAGCCACCACGGAGGCTGGACAGGACAGGATCTCCTCAGAAAGGAGGTGCACTGTTTCGTGTTGTTGGGCATCTCTGTGCCTGAGTGAAAGCTGTAAGAACCGGGAGCCAAACACGCTACCTGCTTTTGCAGGATGGGAACTGTGGTGCTTGGCAAAGACAGCAGCGATAGGTTAGCTCTTCCTACAGAGGGAAATGTGGTGACATGTTGGTGTCACAGACGGTCTGTGAAGTCCCTGACTGCAGGCATTTGTAAGCCATGATTTTTAAAACAACAAGTGCATATCCATCTTGAGCTTATAAACTGCTGCTGTTCCTGGACTTTCAGGTAAGTGTATTGAAACATTACCCCGTGATTTTCATATCAGATATAATCAACGCTGCTACACATTAAAACTGACCATGAACTTCTTCACAGCAGCACAACACATTTGAAGAGCGCCTCTGTAAACCTCAAGTTCTGTAGCAAACCTGTTATTTTTCTAAAGGAGTTGCCTGGATCCTGTAGTGTAAGACTACTGGGCAGGGCAGAGCTTGCGACTCCGGGGAGAGCAGTGGGCCACCTGTATTCTGGATGCTTCTTTCAGTTGGCCATTCTGGGCAAAGCGATTCTCTCTGAAAGGATCGAAGAAGTCACCGGAATTTTTTCCCCCAGAATTTTTTTTCCCAGATATAACCTGCTTTATTATATAGAATAATTTAAAAACTATGGTGCCATGCATTAATTTGTGGATCTCTGAAGCTCTGGGGATTAAGCCTGTCTTCATTATCTCCTCTTAAGATTTCTTTCTTTAGGTCTTCAGCTGCTGAGGAGAATCCACACCAACAATGGGCATTTGAAAAATGGTTCTCATAGTGTGAGTACAACTTCTCATCACACAAGAGGCGCTCAGGCAGAGTTCTCTACGAAGGCAGTTACGTTGTTAATTTAGGAATTTCCTATTCTTTTTAGTTCTTTTATGTTCCTTTAGACTCAATAAGACATCTAGTAGGTCTCAGAGCATGACTCAAAGTTGATTGATGTTATTGCTAGTTGGGAAATGATAATTGAAACAATAACAAGAATAATCCCTGACAGAGAAGGTTGTTCTAGAGAATGCTTTGTTGTAACGTAAACATAACAACTTCCATGCCTCCAAACGGAGCACAAGTGCAGAACTTGGTTCAATGATGACAGACATTCTTTTTCTTTAACATGGCTACCAGGTTGACTGGAAATACCTCTCTCTTACAGGTGGATTTCGATGTTTCCATGCATGTTCAGCAATCTTGTGAGGGGTGAGGAGCGTTCTGGAAATCCAAGGCACCAACCAGCAGGCACTTGCATCTCCTGAAAGTTAATGAGTTTAGTAAGAACCATTTTGTTCTTAGAGATGGCTGTACCTTATGAGTTCGGACTGCAGACACCAGTGTCTCATCTATCTTGCAGTTAAGTTCATAGCAACAAGATGGTACTGCCTAGCTGTATATGCTAAATTCCTTGCATAGGTGGCATTACAGTTCTACTCTAAATAAAGCAATCAATCAATATTTCTTCTCTGCTTACACTCCAATCTTCAGAACTGCTTGTTACGCTAGCTAGATGGATTTACTTAGACCAGTGAAAGACGTTCAGCAAGTCCATCCAATTTCTTGATTTATTTGCTATTGATGCATAAAATAAGCTTGTCTGTGAAATAGCCAGGTTGAAATTGCTGTTCTCATGCATTTTTATTGTTATTATTTGGCTAGGCTGACTATTGAGGGTCAAATTAAAACTCATTCATACACAGCTACATGAATGACACCAGGTAGCCTTTAAGTTAAAATTAGCACCAGTACTGTGTGTGAATAAGGGTGCTGGAGCGTCTTAAGCAATGTCTCCGTCTACCAAGGGCTCCAAATACAAAGGAAGTGGAGCGTCCACACGGATGGTTTAGCTTAGAAACTTGTTTGAGTTTAACATCTGGATTTGATTGTCACTGGAAATAAAGAGATATGAGCCACAAGCTAAAGGCTCAACGGCAACCTGTGATATTTCCTGGCGCTAGAGAGTGGTGTTGATATCTAAATTTTGTGTTGCTTTATCGTTGACAAATGATATTCACACGTATCCTGTATTGTGATAGAACAGCTCAAGATGCTTTTAAAATAAACTATTTCATAAAAAATCTATTGTCAGCTTGTTTGAAGACTGAATAATTTAAATTCTTAGAGATAGGCATTTTTTTGGAGACACTTCAAGTTCTGTTGACTCTCCCTACCCTTAATAATGTAAACATTTTTTAGAAAAAAAATTCAGTCCTTTGTTTTTTTTTTTTTAATATGTTTGCCGGAGACTCTGTGATGGACTATGTCAATCAGTGGATTCTTCAACACCTCATCATGTTTGGAGTGGCGAAATTGGCAGCAATTCATAACTGGTGAGCTATCAAAACCACTTGAGCAAGAATCTTGGAGCATGCCCCTCATCCGGGACCTGGGGAGGGTGGGAAACTGGGTGGGGCTTCTCCCTCAATATCCCCCTTTACCTCAGATACATGAAGGAAACAATATGGAAATAATAGTCTTACCCACTTTCCCATAGCCCTTGTACCTTTTTACCCTAATTAACTATGTAAAGATTGTCAAAAATATAATAAAAAATGAAAAAAATAGTTTGCAAAACAGCAAACATAAAAGCAGTTATCAAAGGAAGTCTTTAGCTATTGTATCATTGTTTCCTAAACACAGGTGCTTTTGTTGAATATTGACCTAAGAAAGGTCATTTCTTCTCCACAGAGCTCGTAAGTGATAGGACTGCACTGCCTTCCTAGCTTGGATGTAGAGAGAAAGACATGTCAGGGCAAATAACTTGCCCGAGGTCATTCACTAGGTGACTCTGAAAATGGAAACTTCATTTTAATATTCTCAGTTTACAACAGAATTTAGTAGTGCCTAGCTGATTTCATTAGGGAAAATGCTTGTTGTCACATATTTTGGGGAAATTATTTCCTTCTTTCAACAATGATGATGATGCTTTTGCTTTTCTCTCTACAATTTTTTTTGTGTTGCTGAATAATTTGTTATATTGTTTACACTCTTCAGGAACAGCTATCTGGAAGGAGAATCTTGGGGAATGTCAGCTGAGTTTGACTATGTAAGTAGCAAATAAAGCCAATACAATTCCAGACGTTTTCCAGAAGTCGTCTGTCCAAGCTGCGTCTGTTGGGTGCTAATCTTCGGACAGCTTTCGGATGTCAGTTTCTGGATTTGCCCATTTCTTTCCTGTGTTCCGTCTGGCTACATAATAGAAGCCAAAAGAAGGAGCAGTGGGATTAACTGGGGGGCAGGAGGGAAGAAGTTCAGGTCTTCAAAATACGTATCCTTGGAATGCACAAATTTAGGGGAGTTTATTGTTAGAGGTTCCAGTATGACTCATACAAGTTGAAAGATTGCCAAGTGCTTTCTGAACTATTTTTGCACAGGATTTAAATATGCATAAAAAGAGCGGTGTCACTCAAAATAAATTACAGTATTTGTTAGTGAGTTCTGGTTTTTCTGGTTGAAAGCCAAGTGGAAGATCGATTTGACTTTCTGAACATTAGCTTTAGGATAAATGAGTGGATTCTAAGAATTTGAAGGCCCTTGGTTACTGGCAGTGCTTGATTTGGTCTGTTTTTTGTTACCAATGGGCATGCATAGATCACAAGACCTCTGTCCAGGATGAAATAATTATTTGACAATTAAACATGGCATTTGACTATATACAGCTGTTCCCTCCACCTCAATATTCTGACTTATGCACTTGAAGCTATTTGCTGGAATCAAACTTCAGTTAATAATTAGATAAAATTCGCCTGTAGCAGTCATTGTAGTGATTTCTACACTTGGCCAATTCCAAGGTCACAGAGGCCAGGAAACAAGGCTACCCAGTTGGAACCGTGTAGATTGGTCTGCTTGGATGCTTTTCCTCATTGTTTCTTTCATTTAGCCCAAATACTCTTTTGCATCTTCATATATCACTCCTTCAAAGTGTATTTTCTTTCTTTGTTTTTAAAGACTTATTTATTTTTATTGAAAAGAGGAGGAGAGACAGAGAGGCTCTTCCATCCAATGGTTTGCTCCCCAAGCAGCCGCAAAGGCTGGAGCTGAGCCAATTTGAAGCCAGGAGCTTCCTCCGGGTCTCCCACGCGGGTGCAGGGTCCCAAAGCTTTGGGCCGTCCTCGACTGCATTTCCAGGCCACTGGCAGGGAGCTGGATGGGAAGTGGAGCTGCCGGGATTAGAACCGGGGCCCAGATGGGATCCTGGTGTTCCCAAGGTGAGGACTTTAACCGCTAGGCTATGGTGCCAGGCTCAAAAGTGTATTTTCTTAAAAAAAAAAAAAAAAAAAAAAGGAGGGGTGCTTTCTATTTAGGATTTAGGATTTTTTTTTTTTTTACTTTGCCTCAAGGAAAAACTCCCTGTTGAAGAATCTGGATCAACAACTTGAAATAACTTTTTGGCAATAAAATTCAGTCTGAAGTGAAAGAATTGAGTAACCTACAGCATACTCATTTGTCAATGTAATGTCCTGAATAGCACACTTTAAACTTTTAAGCATATACATTTTTAAAACATTTGCCTATAAATAGCTAATGGGGGAAATTTTAATGTATGAAAGCTCAAGTCATCTGTCTCACCCACTGCCACTGTCATTAGGAACAGGATTTGTCATTGTGGGCTCAGCTAGTAGGCCATTGCTTTCTAAACTTGAAAGTGGCTGTAAATCTACTACAGATCAAGCTATGGGTTCTTTACATAGCTTGAACATGAGGAGTGGGATACTATCATAGTTTAGGAAGAAAACCTACTTAATTAAAGCAATAAAACTTGTCAGTGGGCAGTATCTTAAAACTTTTTGAGAGCTGTAAGTGTGTAATTTTTGAACAAATCATCCAAGCTCTGTTTTCTGCCAGTGGATGTGAGCGGGCGTACGGGAGATGCTTGGAGCCTGGGGATGGCGAAGGGAAGCCCATGCTGGTGACGCACACGCATGACCGCTCAGCGGCCAGCGCTCTCACCATCGTTGTGACCAAGGTGGTTGGGCAGGCAGGGAACTCACACTTCCATAGGAAGTTGTGGTCTGCTTTTGCCTATGCTGAATTGTTTTCTTTCATTCTGGATCTCATGGCTACTGTAACCTGGTTGGGGCACAAAACTTAGATGTCCTTTCTGCACAGAGCAACACTTAGGCAGTTGGTCAGGCTAAGCAAGCCTTTTATTAAAAAATATTGTGTTTTGCATAAGGGACAATATCCATCTTTGTAGTTCTGCCATAACCAACATACAATCGTGTATCTGTTCATCCTGGTTTTTTTCCTTTGGTTTATACTTTATATCAACTTTAGAATCCCTAATTAGTGCATGTGTTAAAATGTTCAAATGGCATGTGAGTATATATGTAAAAAGGTACGCTTGCCTGAGGCCTCAAATTATCCTTCCCAGAAATAACTAGCTAGCATTAATGATTTTTGTATTCTTGTATTTATGGATATTTTCCAACTTATTTTGTTAAACAAATGGGATCACATTATATTCAGTGTTTTGAACCTTACATTGAAATGACAAAATTGAAAAATTAAAAAATGTATATATAGTGATACGTCAGCATCATAGATTTGTTTTATTCTTTGAATAGCTGCGTAATATTCCAATGGCAATGATTTTATTACCTGATCAGCTCATAACGGATATTCAAGAATTTCTATTCTGTTAATGTTTCAATATGTCTCCATGTGCACCTGACTGAGATTT
Organism: Ochotona princeps; assembly: GCF_030435755.1. NCBI lineage: Eukaryota > Metazoa > Chordata > Mammalia > Lagomorpha > Ochotonidae > Ochotona > Ochotona princeps. The sequence goes on along the minus strand of NC_080832.1, from coordinate 10,122,467 downwards.
GGTGGAATAAATTATGGGTGGGGTTTCTTAGTTAACAAGTGTTTAATTTCAGCAAATATGGCCAATTGCTCTTTGTGACAATCAACTTGCCTTACTCTGTCCCCAAAATCCCACATTCAGTTTGACTGAAATTCAGACACTAATTTGAGAAAATATTATTTACTATTGTATCTTCTTATTAAAAATCTTTGCAATGTTTTTGTCTTATTTTGGATTTTTTGGTAATGTTTAAGTTTTCTGTTGTAAATTCTCATTTTTCTTACCTGACTTTATAAAACTAAACTCTCTATTGATATATAATTATAGATTCACAATCACTTGTAGGAGATAATTCTGTGAGATCCTAACATTTATTCAGTCTCTCCCTCCAAAGTTATTTTTTAAAAAATCTATTTTTAAAATTTTTTATTGAAAATGCAGATAAGTAGAAAGATTTTCCATCTGCTGGTTCAGTTCCCACGTGGCTACAATGGCTGGAGCTGAGCCAATCCAAAGCCGGATCCAGGAGCTTCTTCCAGGTCTCGCACACAGGTGCAGGGTCCCAGACTTTGTGCCATTCTCTACTGCTTTCCTAGGCCACAAGCAGGAGCTGTATTGGAAGTGCAACAGCCAGGATATGATCCCACATCCACATGGGATCCAGGCAGATGCAAAGTGAGAATGTAGCCACTAAACTATTGTACCTGGCCCCCTCAAAGTTATTTTTGAAATTTATTATAAAATACTGCAATGAAGAAAATGAAATCGACAGTCAAAATGTGGATCGTTTCCATCACGAGGATTTCCAAATGATGTCTCCATATCATTTGTATCAGGGTTTCCCATTTAGCATAGTCTCATACTGTAACTCAAGTCCCAATATGTATCAGTAGTTGGTTTCCTATTTTGCCAAGTTGTAGCCAGTGGTGCAGACACAGCACAGTTTGTTGAGCTATTCACTGAAGAACCCTTAGGCTGTTTCCACTTATTGTACACAGTGACATGAATAGAACTGTTATAAAAATTTACATGCAAGTTTTGTGTGAATATGATTTCATTTCTCTGGTATAAATGCCAAGGACTGTAATTACTGAGTCATATGTTAACTGAATATTCAAATTTTATGTCCAAGATGTCTTTCCGAACCCTATACGCTGGGTATTTTCTCCTGTTTCCCTCTATCTTACAGATACATGTTTATACGTATTTTTATAGTAAATTGGTATCAAGTGTGAATTCAGAACTTTAGATCAAAGGTTTGCGTTTTGCTGATAATTATTCAAGGACCCCAATACCATTTGTTGAACAACCTAGCTTTCCACATTTGAGCTAATTTTTCATTTTTGCCAAAAAAAGTAGTTGAGCATATTTGTTGGGCCTATTTCTCAGTCAGTTAACTTGTATCCCTAAATTGCCGAGAGCATCTCATGAATGAGTTAAAGATTTTGTCAAATGCCTTTTCTGCATAATTGATGTGATCAAACAGATTTCCTTTAGTTTGCAATGCTGGTGAATTACATTGGTCGAAGTTCAAGTGTGGACTGCCTCATAGAACCAAAATAAATTCTAATTGGGAACAGTAATAACGTTTACTATACATTTTAGCTTTGATTTACTCTTATTTTGTTGAGGGTATTTGCATGTAGGTTGTAAGATAACATTGTCCTGTACATTTCTTTTCCATTTTGGGCTTTGTTATGGCATTAGAGTAATGTCATTCATTGGGATAGCTTTTCTTTTTCTTCTGGCAAGAGATTACACCATCCTATTGCTAATACTTCCTCCAATGTTGTTGAGAAGTCTCCAATGAGTAAGTCAATCTGAGTCTTGAAGATTTATGCTTTTTGGATCTTTTCAATTGCGAATTCAGTGTCTGTAATGGTTACAGGACTATTTGGGTTATCTATTTTGTTGTGTTAACTTGATAGTTTTAGGTTTTGATAGTCTATTTCTTCTAGGCTGATTTTTAATTATAGTACATTTTTCAGTATCCCCCTATTATCATTTTAATGAATACAAATTACAGTCTTCTCTTCCTTTTTCCAGCATTGATATATTAATGTCTTGTGTCTTTATTCATCTTCCTTGGTCTTACTAGAAGTTTTGATTTTTTTTTCTCACCAAAGAGCAAGATTTTCTGTCATAACTTCTATAAAAAATATTGCTTTGTTTATTCAAAAGGCAGAGAGAGAGAAAGAGGCAGATTCAGAGAAAGAAAAAAAGAGAGATTCCATTCTTTGATTCACTCCTCAAAGAGCTGTGGTGGCCAGAGTTGAGCCAATCCAAAGTCAGGAGCTGCTTTGGGGTATCCTCTGTGGGTTCCAATACCCAGATACCCGGGCCACCCTCTGCTGCTTTCCCAGGCACATTAGCAGGGAGCTGGATTCAAAGTGGAGCATTTGGGATATGACCCAGAGCCTATTTGGGATGTCTGTGCAGCAAGAGGCAGCTTTCCTGTTGTACCACAATGCTGCTCCCTCAACCTTTTTTTCCTTATTGTTTTTCTCTTTTAGTTTTGCTGTATGATTTCTTCCCTTTGCCTGAATTTGAGCTGTTTTGCTCTTCTGCTTCATCAGTTTCCTGGGATAGGAATTTAGACCATTGACTGGAAACATTTATTCTGCTCCAAGAGTGTAGCACTCTGTAATTCTCTCTGGGTTCTGGCTTAGCTGCCTCTCAGATATTTTGAAAATTTGTATTGCTATTTTCATTTAGTTTAATGTGTGTTTAATTATTTATTTATTTTTTTTTGCAATTGGGTCAGAATGAAGGAGTTCAAGTTGGCTCCCCCATACAGCGGCATCTGAATCAGCAGCTGCAGTCTGTCAGGGAGCACACTGGCAGGAAGTTGAGTTGATACCAGAAGTCAAGCCTCTAGCCCAAGCACTCGGATGCAGCATGCTGATGGTCCAAGCCACGCCTTGAACTACCGGGTCACAGTCCAGCCCTTCTGTTGTCTTTTTGTTCTTATGATTCCACTGTAGCCACAGAACGTGTTTTGTATAGTTTTAATTATTTAAAATGGATTGAAATTTCATTTTATGATTTAGGATGTGACTAGTCTTGTTGAACTTCCCATTGGAACATGAAAAATGGAAGCTCCACGGTAACTGGATGCAGTGTTCCAAATGGGTCAATCGTGTTATATTATTTAAAATCTGTATCCTTGTTGGTGAGAGGAGCATACTGATGTCCCACTAAAATCATGGATTTTTCTGTTTCTCCTTTCACCTCTATCAAGCTGTTTTCATGCAGTTGGATGGTCTGTTGTTCATTGTATATATGTATAATACGGGTTGTTGCCTCTCCTCAGGACATTTATCCTCTGTCAGATTGTAATGACTCTTGTGGTCTTTGTGGTTTATTTTGCTCTAACGCTCACCTTATCTGACATTAATATAACCATCCTTGCTTTCTAAAAAATTATTAGTTTCTTTTTTCTTTATCTGTTTGTTTTCAATCTATTATACATTTGAATGCAAAGTGATTTTTTTTTTGAAAACAGCATATAGCTGAGTCATTTTTAATCTATTCTACTGATTTCTACCTTTTAATTGAGTTAATAGAGTTAATTCTAAGTGGTCAGTTTTTAAACTCTAGCCCTAATCTTATTACATCAAATAACTTCACTATGAACTTTTGATATGTTAGTGTACATGTTGAGCATTTTATTTTTTTATTTCTAGATTTTCTCGTTCATTTCTTTCTCTTGATGTCATGGTTTCTTGAATTATTTTGAATTATTTTCTAGTGTTTTTGAGTGTTCCACTCTGTAAGATTTCTCAGTGTTGCTTTGCTGCTAGAATATCCATGTGTGATCTGTCACGCTCTGCTGGCATCAGCGCTTTGACGCTTCAGGTTACAGGTGGGAGTCTTACCATGACTAATGCTTTACCTCCACCTCTAATTAAGTATTGTGTCATACTTTTTGTTTCAATCACAGCATGCATTTTTTAAAAAAGATTTGTTTTATTTATTTAAAAGGCAGAGTTTCAGAGAAAGAAAAGAAGACAGAGAGCAAGCTTTCATCTATTTATTCTCTTTTCAAATGGCCAAATAGCCAGGGCTGGGTCAGGCTGATGCTGGGAGCTTCTGGGTGTCCCACACAGTTGTAGGGCCATCTGCTGCTTTCCCAGGCTACAAGCAGGGAGCTGGACTGGAAGTAGAGCAGCCAGGACTGGAACCAATGCCTGTATGAGATACTGGCAAAAAAAGAGATTTGTTTCTTTGGAGGGCAGAGCTACGGGGTAGATGTGGTGGGGAGGTGGTGTAAGAAGGAGGAAGAGAGAAGAAGGAGAAGAAGAACAAGAAAGAGCAAGAGAGAGAGAGAGAGAGAGAGAGAAAGGGAGAGGTCTTCAAATCATTAGTTCACCCTTCAAATGGCCAATGCAATGACCAGAGCTGCGCCCATTCAAAGCCAGTAGCTTCTTCTGAATCTCCCATGTGGGTGCCAGGGGCCCAAACACTTGGACTATCTTCTACTGATTTCTCAGGAACATTGGCAGGGAGTTGGATTGGAAGTGAAGCAGCTGAGACTTGAACCAGCATTGGTGCCACAGGGGATAGCTTTACCTGCTACATTACAATGCCAATCTCCCACAGCGTGAGTTTTAGAAAGAGTATGTATTCAGTGGTTTCCTTGTTGCTTCCTTATTCATGCTCAGGTAATATGGGCAGGTATATATTTTTTTTTGTTTTTTTTTGTTTTTTTTTTGTTTTTTAAAGATTTTATTGTTATTGGAAAGCCGGATATACAGAGAGGAGGAGAGACAGAGAGGAAGATCTTCCATCCGATGTTTCACTCCCCAAGTGAGCCGCAATGGGCCGGAACACGCCAATCCGAAGCCGGGACCAGGAACCTCTTCCGGGTCTCCCACGCGGGTGCAGGGTCCCAAAGCTTTGGGCCGTCCTCGACTGCCTTCCCAGGCCACAAGCAGGGAGCTGGATGGGAAGTGGAGCTGCCGGGATTAGAACTGGCACCCATATGGGATCCCGGGGCTTTCAAGGCGAGGACTTTAGCCGCTAGGCCACGCCGCTGGGCCCCAGGTATATATTGTTATAGAAGGGAACTGATGTCTGACAGCTTTTGCCCACCATGGTTTGGTGGTCCAGTGATTGACGGCCCCAGTCAAATTGGATGGTGGTGTGGGCTCTGGTGGCCCAGGTGCTGCAGGACAGTTGTTGCCTCACCCTCCAGAACAGCGTGGCCCTGGCCTGCGTAACTTGCATCCTTTTTCCCAGGCAAGCTTCCCTTTAGTGCCCAAACTCAGCTCCCCATTTACCTCCAAGCCAACCCCTTTGTCATAGAGCGGAAGTTGCATGTTTTTCCACGTTGCTATGCTAGCACCCGCACAAGTCAGCAGCAAACAAAGGGCTGCAGGAGCTGTCTCCTGAGATTTAGGTCAGTATATTATCATAAAAAATTGTGAAGGGAACCATTCCCTTTCTCCGCAAGACCCCTCTGACATTTCCAAAAAGGGCCCACAATTGGACAGTACTCAGTCTGCACCATAAGCTCTTCTCTATGTGAATAATTGCACCCTAGGCATCACCCACTGTGTCTTCCAATAGGATAAAGGTGCAGCCTGCATCTTGCAGAGAGATGTATTTCCCATTTCTGAGGGCTTTTTTACCCTGTGTTTGAGATTTGGCTGTTCGTTCATTCTCTTTTTCACTCTGAAGAAAATGTGCTGTGCTTTCTATTTGCTTTGAATTAGTCCTGCTTCCCTGCACATCTTTCTGCCTTCACTTTAGATTCTTTCAAGCATGAAGGCAAGGACCTGGAAGAAACCAAACAGGGATCACACTGCCCACAGCACAGGGATGCCATCATTTTCAGTGCATTTCTATTAGAAGCAAGTCCGTGACCCATTCCTTACAGCAAACCTTACTGGTCCCTGCTGGTGTAGGCCCGTCCCCTCTTGTGTCTCTCCAGGGGAGGGAACAGTCTATCGCGTGCTGGGCACAAGAAGAGCTTCTTGGACTGGGTGCTTGTGGTGAGCCCTCTTTGCTGAGCCTGGGTTCTGTCTTGTGTCTGGCAGGGTTGGTGAAATGGCCTCAGCGTGCCGATTGGAACAGTCTCTCAGCCCTGGGTTCTCCCGCTGGGCACAGTTCTGAATCCTCCTGTGACACACCTTCTGCCTCATTTCCAGGTTTGTCATTGAACTTTGGTGGGAGAAGTAGGGAGAGGGAAAGAGAGGGAAAGAGAGAGAGAGAGAGAGAGAGAGAGAGAGAGAGAGAGAGAGAGAGATGAGGCTAGAGCAGCCATCATTGTTAGAATTATTTAAAGTTGGGTGGTTAGATTCCTAAACCTCCTTAGAATTTTCCTACTGACAAAGCTCCCCAATGCAATGCCTATACTTCTCCTTCCACGAAGCATCTTTGTTCCTCCCACATTCTTTTGTAGCTTTTGTCATCCTGTGTAAAGCCATTGCCTGTGACATTGCTGTCATGTCTAGTGACCCGGGAAAGCAGCGGAAGATGGCCTGGTAGTTGGGTACTTGTGCCCCTGTGCGAGACTCTAATCAGACCCCTGGCTTCGGCTTGCTCCAGCCCTCGAGGCAGCTGCATCCTCTGGAGAGTGAACCAGCAGATGAAAGATTTCTTCTTTCACCATCTCTACCTAACTCTACCTAACATCATCTAACTCTGACATTCAAATAAATAAATCCTTAAGTAAAAAGGAGAAGGAAAAAGAAAAAAAAAAGCAAACTTTCACTTGATTATACAAGGAACTGTACTCTCTCTAGCTCCTAACCTACGATTATACTCCAAGCCTTTTGTCTCTCTTAAATCAGTCAATGGCTTTGCCTAATCAAAAGAACTTGCTGCTCCTTTGGCCGGCAAAAAGATAGACAGAAACCCAGGTAAGGGACCTTTCCCTTCACAGAACTCTGTCCTTTAAAGACATTCACTGTTTTAAATAGCATCTTCTATCCCTTTAGTCCATTAACACAAATGTAGGTGGGGTATTTTTGCTTCACCTTTTGACCAAAGCCTATGATCTTAAAGATTGAGATTACATCCCTAGTACCAAGCAAAGTGCCAAACAGAGAGAGGTGTGTAATAAAGGTGTGTTAAGTGGTAAGAATAAAAGGCAGGCTGTTAGAATCTTGCTTCCACTGTGTGAATAGGTTCAGCACGACAATAATAGGTCTGGGGGGACTCTAAAAGGTCAATTAGTTCATCTTTCTGCTTCTGTCCAAGAACACACACCAGATAACTAGCTGGCTGGTTGGATTTTAAGTACTTTAAAAGAAAAGAAAATTACAGTTTCCTGTAGTAATCCTTTCCAGTGTTTAACAACTCTCATTGTCAGCAAGTATTTCTTTCTATCTAGCCTGAATGTCCCACTGCTTTCTCAGCCTTGGCAGGTAGAAATGTGCAGTCAGGACCTGAATGCTCCTAGTTTCCGTACCCACTTTGGAGCCTGTGAGCAGGTACTTACAAGCTCAGTACTTTCTTTCCACACATCAGTTCTGAAGGTATCTTTCAAGAGATCACACATGCACCTACCAGTCTTCATTACTTGACTCTGAACGGCCAAGGTACTGATGGTGCCCCTTTAAAGTGGGGAGGTGATTTCCTCAGTGGTCCCAGTTGGTAGCAACATTCTTTGGTAGTGCCATTCCATACTAACTCTGGACTTAACCAGAGATGTGCTTTAGTGGGGCAGTTATAAATTTGGTACTAGTAGATGCTTGGGAAAACAACAAAACATCTGATTTTATCTGCCTTGTTCCTTACACAATAGGACAACCTATCTCGATTAACCTGCTAAATTTATAAACTCTTCATGAACGAAGAGCAGATTTTGAACCATTAATTTGAATTTTATTTGTTTGTCACCAAAACAGGTACCTACTCCCTATGAGGAGCTTTCTGGCTCTCCTAAAATGTGGGTTAAGCAACAGTCCCCTTCCTGCTTTTGCAGCCGTGTTCGTTGCTGTCTCAGTGTCTTCTTGCCTGTGCCTGTTGTACACAGCTTTGCATTGAGTTTTACATCAACACAAACTAGCTTAGACTTGTCCCTGGCTTTTGATCTCCAGCTCTTTGTTGACCAGGAATCCAGTTGTTCACCTCTGCATTCTGTTGGTATCAACCAGTATCTCTCTTTCTCTCTCTCTCTCTCACCTCTGATCCCATCTCCTTGCTTCATCTTTCAGACACTGCAGGAACATTGTTTAGCATAGCAGTATTGACAAATTAAGAGATTGCATTCTGAGTTAGAACTAAACATGTTCCAGGGTAATAGCTGCTGTTGGAGTTAGCTAACACAATTTGAACATGATACCGATGAATCTAAATTTGTAGGCTTATTGCTCATATCAGCCAGAGGAAGAATGGTTTTATTTACACCAAAGTCTCCAACAAGGTTTAAAAAAGGCACAAATGCACACCATCATAAAGGATTCTAAGCAAAAGAATGGGAGTGGCTCAGTGCCGTGAAACAGAAGACGGAGCTATCCACATACACGCAGGTTTGCATTTTGCAGTTCTAAGACAGGAACAGTTGTTTACATGGAGATTATGGAAGCGCATGCAAGTTACCCCAAAGATAAACCAAGAATTGGCTTGCATATGCTATGGTCTGGGTGTTGTTGATCTCCCATCTCAATTTATATGCTGAAATCCTCACAATCAAGTTGATGATGTTAGGAAGTGTTGCCTTGGGGTGATTGGGTCCACGTGGATGGAGCTATTATGAATGGGATTAGCCCATGTGAAAGAGAACAGAGAGAGAAGGAACCAATGGACCATTACCCCTTCCACCATGTGGGGAACACACCAGGAAAACACTGTGTGTACGCCAGAAGACAAATCCTTGGCAGACACCAATTCTGCTTTGATTTTTGACTTCTTGACTTTCAGAGCCAAAAGAATAGATTTCTGTTATTGATAAACCTCTCAGTTGATGCTATTTTGTTGACACAGAAACAGAGTCTATTTGATATAACCATTGCCTTGCAAAAATAATAAAATCTTTATTAAGATATTCTGTATGATACTGTTGTTAATATTTAATACAAAAATATTTTTAAAAAATGATGACACATCCTTTGGTATACCCTGTTAGATTTCATTATGAAATGGACAGTTACCAAGTAGATAAAATGCTGAGTGAACACAGGTCTCTCTTGAGTTCTGCCTGCCAAGGGAGATAACCCGGAGCTGCAGTGGGGAGGGCTGGGTCTCAACACAAGAGGTTTGCACATTTGCATCTCTTGTTGGCTATCCAATGCCAGAAGATAATAAAACCTTTAGCTGCTGTTCTTTAGCTGAAGAATGGAATTATGAAGGTGGGTGGATGAGTGGGGGGTTTATAGCCAGGAGAGGCAATTACTGTGCGACCTGTGCAGTAGGCAAACCTGGACTCACTGGTTGGAGCGGAATTTATCCAGGATTTTTTGTGGCCACACTTCTTTGCAGGTTTCCTGCTGTGTTTCTTATTGTGCAGAGATATACATAGGAAAGTGAGCATGATACCTTTGTTTAGAAAGAGTCCTCATGGCCACTATTGTGGCACAGCAAGTAAAGCTACTGTCTGTGATGCTGGCACACCAAAGAGGCACTAGTTCATGTGCTAGCTGCTCTACTTCCAATCCAATTCTCTGCTAATGCAGAGTGGAAGATGGCCCAGGTGCTTGGACCCCTGCACCTACATGGGCAACCCAGAAAAAGCTGCAGGTTTTGGAATGGTCCAGCTCTGGCCATTGCGGCCATCTGGGGAGTGAAACAATAGATGGAACATCTCTGTCTTTGTCTATCTCTCTCTCTTTCCCTAACTGTATGTCAAATAAATATTATTATTTTTTAAAGTTTTCTATAAACCTTATTTCCTAAGATTACACTGCCAAGGATGAAACCAGTAACTTGAAGATAAAAACACTAATTTTTATAATGGGTACCTTAAGATAATTTTAGTGCCAAGTACATAAAATGTACCTGTGTTTTTGCTTAGAAGTGTGTGTTTCTCATCTGTTAGTTTCCTGAATGTTTCAGGCCTACTCTTCTGCTTCTCAGAAGTGCTGCTGCTTTTGACTGTTTGCTCAGAGACCGAAGCCACCTCAGTCTCTGGGATGTCAACACGGACCAGTCCTTTCTCTCTTGCTCTAAAAACTTCATTTTCTTATTCTGTTTAATCATGTTTTACATAAAGTGCAACTTCATTTCTCAGCCAAACCTTTGTTCTTTAAGTTTCACCCTTTCTTTTTTTTTAATTAGACAGCAAATAATTTGTTTTTAAATTTTAGATGATGCTAACGTAGTTGGTCAGCGTGGGATGGATCAAGGGTTAGGAAGAAGTGGGTGTGACCATTGTTCACAAATGTTTCCAAATGTTCTGTTTCTTCTTGTTTCTGTGTGGGGTGGGGAAACAGGGATAAGGGGAGAGGCCGTACCCAGCCCCCCAACCACTGCAGTACCTGAGGATGGAGTATGGCCACTCAATGTCAAGCCAGGGTCCCAATGTGGCGCTTACTCCAAGGGTCCTGTCCAGGTGGATTTCTTTTTTTTTTTTAATTAATTATTATGCATTATGTGACAGTTTCATAGGCTCTGGGAATCCCCCCACCCCTCCCCACGCCCCTCCCCCCGGTGGATTCCTCCACCTTGGTGCAGTATTACAGTTCAAATTCAATCAAGATTCTTTCCTTGCAAACATATACCAAACATAGCGTCCAACTACTTATTGTCCAGATGGGTTGAACAGTTTCTTGGGGAGACCATTTCTGGTCCAAAGTTAGAGCTGGTAGAATATCATCCCAGTCAATTAAGAGTCCCAATATAACATTAACAGCAATTTGTAACATTATGGAATTGACATGGTTTTGAGTAACCAGTATGTTAAAAAAAAAAACCAAAAAACAAGTTCTTAACCACAACCTATGATTTGCTCATTGACATTTCAATTTTAGTTTGTATACAGGACCGGCTGCTATATAACTTAAAATGGCTATAAGGTAACATTCAGCTGTCTCGTGTCTATTTCATTTTAGTATTTAGCCATTTGTTGTGTTGAAGTATAATTTTACTGATCTTGGCAGATTTTAGGATAATCTACACTGGCTTGTAACTCTAACAAGACATTTGTCAACAATTAAGGTGCAGGACGTTTTTTTGGGGGGGAGCAGGTGGATTTCTATAGTTCTGAGTTTCATTCTTTCTAATCTCATTTTCATTGAATCTGATTAAATTATAAAGGAAAAAACAATAGCTAGCTGCTTGGGAAATCCAATAGATTTTTTTCCAGTGGATTTTACTTCTTTAATATTCTTGAATATTGAACGAAGAATGTCAAGAGTGCAGGACTCAATCTGGGTTTCCCAAGTGGGTGATGTGGACCCAAAACCTTAAGGAACTATCTAATGGGCACACATTAGCAGAAATCTTAATCCTAAGTGGAGGAAGTAAGACTCAAACCTAAGCAGTCTGGTGTGGCAGACGGGCCTCTGTACCTTCTGAAACCATTCTCTTCTTTTGGCTTCTGTATCAATAACTTCTCCTGGCTCTTCTGCTTTTTGTATCCTTCACTCCCTTTGTGGAGTTTTCGCATTATTCTCTCTTTAAGGTAAAATCTCCCTGAAGTTAGGCTAGAGGCCTTCTTTTATTCTTAATCCTTTCATCCATAACTACATTGCTTAAACCTTCAGTTTCTCCCACCCTTCTCACTCTGCATCCCACAAGGTTTCCACTGAAGCGACTGGAATGCACCTGCTTGTCCATAGCATGTGTTCTTCAATGTGCAGGCCAGCCATATAGATCTCGACAGTGGTTGCATAAATGAATAAGGTTTATTTGCATATCTGAAGGGCAGATTGACAGAGAGAAAGGGACAGACAAGCAGATCTTCCATCTAGTTTCCAATGACCTCAACAGCCAGGCATCGTCAGGCTGAGGTCAGGAGGTTAGAATTCCACCTGCGTCTCCACGGTGAGTGCCAGCTGCCTTTGCAGGTGCAGTAACAGGGAGCTGGATTGGAAGTGAAGCACCAGAGGCTTTCTTTATGGGTGGTGGCTTACCCGGCTGGGTCTGAAGAAGTTGTTTTTATACTTAGTATTCAATTTGGCTGTGTTTATAACTGTCATCTTAAGGGAGCACAATTTATATTTTGTTACTTAAATCAAGTACTCCTGAAACCACTCAATTCCTAGGTCTCTGAGTCTTCAGTTCTGTATAGGTGGATGCATTTGCTGTTTTTGGATATATTCAGATTTTCCTCCAACTTGTATTACTGTTCCGTCTGCAGCAAGGAAAATGACTCGCGGACTTTGCTTTGTTTGAAGCAACACACTAGACCATGCCAAGAGAACTCTGTAGAGAAAGCTCAAAACTTCATGACCGGGGCCGGGCGGCGTGGCCTAGCGGCTAAAGTCCTCGCCTTGAAAGCCCCGGGATCCCATATGGGCGCCGGTTCTAATCCCGGCAGCTCCACTTCCCATCCAGCTCCCTGCTTGTGGCCTGGGAAAGCAGTAGAGGACGGCCCAATGCATTGGGACCCTGCACCCTCGTGGGAGACCCGGAAGAGGTTCCAGGTTCCCGGCTTCGGATCGGCGCGCATCGGCCCGTTGCGGCTCACTTGGGGAGTAAATCATCGGATGGAAGATCTTCCTCTCTGTCTCTCCTCCTCTGTGTATATCTGGCTGTAATAAAATGAATAAATCTTTAAAAAAAAAAACAAACAAACAAAAAAAAAAACTTCATGACCTTTATTCAAGTGGTGGATTTTTTGCAAGTCAAAGAACTTTTTATTTGGTATTTTCACCCTGGCTGGGTTCTTTGGCATAATGGGTTCCTTTCTTCCATTGCCTGGTGTTAAATGCATAGCTCTGAGGCCCAGGGTGCCCTGGGAGGGACTGGAATGATCACGATGGCCCAGCATGGGTTTTGGCACTTGGTGTGTGGTGGCAACTCAGTGCCAAGCTGCAGGGCTCCCAGGCAGGAAATCCTCCTGCCTTCCCGCAGAGCCCATCATGCTTCATGGCTCTCTTGCGAATTCGAGGTTATGTAGACAGCTCCTGTACACCTGTGAACATCTCTCAGAGCTTTTGTTCTTCCTGGAGGGGGCTCAGCTTCTCCGTATTTCCATCAGGGGTTGTGAACCCTGGATTACTGCATGCTCATCTGTTCATCTTTCTTGTAAATGTTGAAAGGACTTAAGACAAAATTTCTTCGTGAAGTTCTGAAGTCAAACAATAAAACTTGTGGCACCAACTCCAGACCAGACATCGCTGTTCCACATTTGGAGGAACAGGGAGCTGGAATTTTAGCACACTAACAAAACAGTGACCCCTTTCCACAAGGCGGCAACTGACATGACAGTGAACCTAATAAGGATCCAAAGATCTGCTAAAATCACTTTTGACACAAACCAAGTGGGTGGCTTCTTTCTCAACTGGTCAGCTTGTTCTAAAAGGTTTCTCCAAGTGTGAACCAGCAGTGGCACCACCTGGGACCTGTGACAAAAAGAGAAATTTCAACCCTATTCCAGACTAAGTGGAAATTTTAAGTTTGTACTCAGATTCCCAGGCACTATAGGTGTGCTTTCGCTTTGGGAAGCAATATTCCAAGGCATTGAGTTCATTCTTGTGAAATTTACTCATTGATCTATATGTTAGGAGCTTTTTCTTTCTTTTCATGTGTGCTTTTAAGAGAATAAAATTCTTTCACAAAAATAAGCAAATGAAAAATGAACACTCATTCAGCCCCATTCCTGGTAGAGTTCAGGACGTCTTGGTTGAACAGATTAGATTTAATTTCAGGCTGTTTCTGGATTATCTAAATGCAGGAAAATGATGCCTGCATTCCTGACTCCAGTGTTTGGTAAGTCAGTAATTAAGCTGTCAACTCACTCTCTCTGTCTCACACATGAACACACACACACACACACACACACACACGCACATACACACACACAGAAAGAGTCAGTGGGGAACGTAAAGTTCAATTTGTGTATTTGTATGTAGAGAGCTAGTTAGACATTATAAGATGCATCCTCTAGTTGGTACAATAATTTTAGGAGTTTTTGATATAGAGAATAGAAATGGTTCTTACAAAATGCAATCCCTGGATTACCTGGCTTAGGAACTTATTTCCCAGAAGACAATGGGTATCTTATCCAAAGAGAGATAAACTCTCAATTACAATTCAGTATAGCTCATGTCCCCCCCAAGATACGTTTTGAGGTCATTGTAGTATAGAAAGAACAAGGTGTTATTGATAATCAACTTTCACACCTTGTCCATCTGGGAAAGGAGTTCCCTGGATGGGGTTCAAATGACCACTCACATCCCAGCCTTGCTCCTTCCTCAAAACAGGTATTTTAAGTCTTTGCATTCATATGGGTGCTGAAATACAGTGGGGTCTTTCATCTAGGGGAAGGCGCTCAAAAGAATTTACAGTGTACAGATTCAACAGCCTTTGGTGAGAGACACGTGTAGCTGTATCAGAAAGCCCCAACTTCTATCAGTACAGGTTGGGTAGTGTCATGACTCCGTTTGAGAATTTGGTTACCATCAAGAAAGGCCTAGAAAAATGCTTACAACAGCATGTAAGCAGAACCCAGGACTATAATATGGAAATTTTTTGTTTGACCACTTCAATTACTCCTCTTCTCATTTATGCGTGTAGTCCTTCCCTAGTCCTCAAGGACGTAGATCCTGCCAGGCACTTTTCTACGTGCTGGGTTTGCCCCATCAGTCAAGACAAAGAACCTTCTGGTGCTTAATTTAACTGTATTCTGGAGGAAGACACGGGAAGGTTTGAGTGGACGCGTGATATGATTCAGTTCAGGTGTTGCGAAGGTTCCTCTTGCTGCTCTGCTGAAAATAGATTGCGTTTGCTAAATACAATCCGCTGGTGTCCGGCCAAAGATGAATGTGTGACTCCTGCCCTGACCTCTGGGCTGCTGAGCACCGATTCTCAGAACTGGTTGTTTAAACTCCAGAGCAGTTCACCCCACGCTACCTTTGATGTAATGTCCGAGGAAATGCCTCTGCAGGAGGCATTACTTACATCTTGCTGTGAGTGGTGGGTCCCTCCTAAGGTAAACTGCAGGTTGAAAGCATCGCGTAGACTGTGATTAAAAAACCAGCCAAACACAACTTGCTAAAAATCATGGTACCTGTTGAATGTCTCTTGAACCTTTGTATCACAGTTTTATAAAAAAAATTCAATAGTATGACTTAAGGAATGGATTTAGGATTAAGAGAAAAGAAGCAAACGTTTGTTGCTAGTGTGTTAGACTCCTTATGTAAAAACTTTTATTTCATCTTTGAATCAACAATGTGTGAGACAGTTAATATCATTATTCCTGAATCACACAGGTAAGAAATGAACTCCACCACCACGGTTGAGTATTTCCCTGGTGTGGCACCTTGGTACGTGGTGGGAACATGACTGAGCAGGTTAACTCGGCTGCTGACATCAGCGAAGATGGCTGGCACTGTTGCTTTCAAAACAACAATGCTCCTTCAGGGGATATATTCAAGGGAACTGCCTTAAGGTTATTATACCAAAGACACATCTGCTGACTTATGATGATTGAGGCATTAGTCATGATAATCAAGAAGGGGAAGCAACCCAGATACCCATGAAGAGAAGTGGAAAATGTGGTGTTATAACATGGTACAGTATTAGTCATCCTTGAAAAAGAGGAAAATTTTGTCACATGCTACACGAATGAACCTTGAGGACATTATACTAATCAAAGATGCCGAGCACACAACATACAGCCTGCGTGACTCTATTCCTGTGGAGCAGCCATGCCAATCGAGCACGCTCCGACACGAAGCGGAAGGCTCTTGGTGTGCCCATGAGTGGGACTGGAGTTAGGAGTGTTAACGTTGGATGGGTCTACTTTCAGCTTTCTATGTGAAAACAGTGTAGAGGTCTGTGAAACAAAAGAAACATATAAAGGATCTTCAAGAAGTTTACAGCATACATTTATTCTGAAAAGAATCTGTAGATTAATTACTAAATGTTTTGTGCCATATGTTTTAAAAGTTCCCTCAAACTTTGTGCCACTGAGCTGTGCACTTACGGTGACTGTGGTGTTAAGTGTAATGTTGTATGTGTTTTATCACAATAAAAAAGTCATCAAGGACAAAAATTATCCACTGATCAGTGTGTAATTGCATTTACTACATGAAAAAATCTCAGGCAACAACTGAAAATACATACCCACCTCCTCACAATAGTAGTTGGAAAAAGTAATGTTTATTGGTAGTTTTTGTATTTTTTTACAACAATGGTAACATCTGTATAGTTATTTTGGTGTCTGTTTTCAACAATGTGTATTTAAGTGTATGTCTAAATTCACTCTTTTTGGTTTAATATAGCTTTCTTTTGGTGGTATTTTGATACACTGATTTTTAAAAATGAAGCACTTTTTAAAAAAGTTATCATTATAGTTAATAATTTTTTTATACCAAGTTAGGTCACACAAATGCTATCTGCAGAAACACATTAGTGTTTGACTTTCTGCGTAAGTGGTTTGACAAATTTTCCATAGAGCACCAAGCTTTTGATCTTTTCCAGGGTCAAACTAAGAAATGGCTTTACGAAAAGCACTTTTCTATCATTTATAAAATTGCTGTTAAACATAAAGCTCATTAGATAATCCTGAGGTTCTTTTCCAACTGTGTCTGCATTTGAGCCCTCTAAATTTTTCTGGATTTGGATATGTTTATGTATGTCCTTTATGGCACATAGTCTTCCATTATTATGAAATGTCAATTCTATCACTCACTTCAGCTTCTTATGACTTTGCATCCATACACGGTTTTGTAAATCCAGTGTATGATTTTATAAATGTAGCTAATTCTTTAGCCCACATTTCTGGTGCAACTTCCAGCACCGTTATCATGAAGCATCTTTACTCAAAACTCAACTCGCATCTTTACTTTGAGGTTTACTGTGAACTCTTTAATCTTACAAAACAAAATTTCCGGGCTTGTAGACCTTGTCAAACTGAAGTTGAATCCCCCAACTTGTCATTGGGAAGCTTTTCACGCAGACGCTATTGCTTATTGAAGCATTTCTCACATGTTTTAAATCTGTCCCTAAAGGCAGAAAGAATGAATGAGAACTCTTGAAGGGGTTTGAGAGTGTGTCTCAAATAACCCACTGCAGGCATAATATTTCTTTGTAGTTTCATGTTTTATCTCCTCCGTAACATATCTGCATTTTTTAGAGATAAAAAGATAATTTTTAAATCACTTACCAGTCAATGTCCTTAACTTTTCCTCCTCAAATCTTTGAGTAAAATTAATACTCAAGGTGGATGTACTGCTTTTATTTTGTGACTTTGAAAGCTCTTTGATTCCTGACACTGAATGTGAAACAAGAAATTTAGCACTAAAAGTAAACTTGCACATAACCTTTTCCGATTTTTCATTGTCTGTATGACAAAAGAGAAGTACAGAAATGTCCGACCAAGTGTATCTTTATATAGTCTCACTCAGTACCTATAGTTTGCATCTTGTTTATCCCTGTATTTTTCTATTTCGCACCTCTTTCCATTATGCTAGGAATTGCCTGAGCTGTTAACAGGTTCAGCCGAGACTACATAGAACGTGACATATTGGGCCTTCCCTATATATTGTCTGTGTCATTTGGTGGTCTTGCACCCTGAAAAGTCACAAGAGGAGGTCTTGTCCAGCTCTACTAGTTTTGTGTGTTTATTTTTGACAGCTGTGGTCACTCTGAGTCTCAGATGTGTTCACAACACAGCTCAATGAGAAGCCAATCGCAGTCATGGTCATCCCCAGTACTGTGCAAAGATATTTTGCACCCTAAACACATGACCTCCATATGATAGTTTAAAAGGTTCAACAGTGTTCAAAGAGCATATTGTAAACAGGTGTATGTGAAAGATAATGATTAATGTTAAACTTTCTGTTCAACCCCACTTGTGTGTTAGAGTGTGATTACCACGAGAATGACATCCACAAGGGTTACCATGACATATAGGAGGAGGTCCTGGAAACAGATTCAAGTGCTTGGCTTATCATGCCTGAGGCGGTGTTGTTAATTAGAATGTTCTGGGATGAAGTGCCTGTTTAAAAGGTACTGTGTACAATATAGTAGCATTAGGCCTGCGGGACTATTCAGTGTAAGAAATGTGGCTATATGGGCTCTGTGAGATAGCCTGTTGGCTAAAGCCCTCAGCTTAAAGGCGGCAGGATCCTGTATGGGCACTGGTTTGTGTCCCAGTGGCCACACTTCCCATCCAGCTCCCTGTTTGTGGCCTGGGAAAACAGTCGAGGACAGCCCAAAGCCTTGGGTCCTGCACCCACGTGGGAGACACAGAAGAAGCCCCAGGTTCCTGGTTTCAGATTGGCACAGCACCGGCCATTGTGCTCACTTGGGGAGTGAACCATCAGACAGAAGATCTTCCTCTCTGCCTCTCCTCTTCTCTGTATATTTGCCTTTCCAATAAAAATAAATAAATCTTTTTTTGAAAAGAAATGTGGCTACAGCAATTAAAAACTGAATTTGAATTTTATTTATTTATTTCCTAAAGATTTTTGAAGAGTTGGGGGAAGGTAGAGGGGCAGAGAGCCTCGCTCTGCTGATTGACTCTGCTGGAGACCACGATGGCTAGGGTGGAGCCAGGCTAGAACCAGGAACCCAGAATCTCCCCGCGTCTCCCAAGGGAGTGGCCGGGGCTGAAGTCAGTTTGCAATCCTCCTCTGCTTTCCCAGGCATGTCAGCATAGAGCTGGGTTGGTGGTGGAACTGCCAGGACTTGAATTGGCTTACAGGTAGCATCTTAGCTTGTTGTGCCACAATGCTGGCCCCTATTTTAATTATTTATTGAAGTAGCTACTGGACTATTGGCCAGAGCAGCCTCGGGGGTCTCAGAGAAGAAAATATTCAGAAGTTTGAAGAATGAGGTGATCAAACTTTAAAACGCAAGTGCAGAGTCTACAAGTGATTTTATTTGTGGTCTTTGCAGATTTCACAGTAATCATTGCTAACTACAGTAAGAACTATTACAGGAGGTTTTTCTTTGGTAAATCTTTTCCTTAAAAAAAAAAGGACTATTTAGTGATAGTTATAAAATTAACTTTTTTAAAAAAGAAAAAAGTGAGCATTAGTGCCATCTTGTGGTTCCTGGGTGTCAGCACATGTTGGGTCAGCCAGCCTGTGCTGAGGCACTAGCTGCCAGTCTTCGCCGCCTTGTAAGGACATCCTGAGAATGCAGTCCTTGAGCGTGGCTCAGCACTTCCAACGGCACCAGCACGGGACTCAGTTTAAGAAAAACCTTCTTTTAGCACTGAATAATTGGCAGCTAAGGGCATCTCTCTCCGTCAGTGTCCAGGAGTCTTCGAAAACTGGCAACAGCTGGTTTTGTTTGGCTTTATGTCCACGGTAATCACTTAACAAAATGCATCTGGTGCTTCACTTTTTAAAGCATCATTGAGAAAGAAAAGCCATCTAGAAGGCTTCAATATTTTCCCGTCAAAATAGAACTTTTAAGCTTCAAATAGTTTTCTCATTCATGTGCTTAAACTCGTAGCAATGCACGGACACACACTCAACTCACACAAATTGATTTTCCCTTCTTTCTCCCAAACTCCTCTTGCTGGAGTGCTGGGACCCTCCAGGGCAGGAATTCTGCCGTTTGCAGCATGGTACCAGTCAAATATGAATTGCAGTTTATACTTATTAATTGATTTGTCTCCTGGATCTCATCCTGCTAAGACTCTCATAGGCACTCTCCTGGCACTGCTAAGGATATGTAAATTGCTTTTATCCCAGACAATGCTTATCTGATAACGTAGAAAGATAATAGAAATGATTTTGCACATATAATGGAGATGGGGGGATAATCCCGCATATGTAATTATGATGGAGTGTGGAGAAGGAGAAGTGATTATACATTTTATATTTCTTCCCAGCTGGTCCTGGAATGAGCCTGGTGATTGGGAGTAGAGACATTTTTCTAAATAGAGTAACAATAAACAGCTTTAAAACTAGCCATTATGACAGAACGTTCCGTAAGCCTGAATTAGAACGGAGGGGAAGAGTGGGAACAGGGGAAGTTATAATTGATGGAAAGCCTTGAATTCAGAATTCTGAAAATTTAATCAAGAAAATAACCACGGTGCACACTGGTGTATGTAAGAGGCAGAGCTGGATGGGGACATCAGCAAGTCAGGCACCAGGATTAGCGTCTCTGCAGAGTTCACTGGCGCCACCACCAGCAACTAGAGGACGCATCATTCTATAAAGATGAATTACAGGGTTTTGAACATAATGTGATGCACATGTGCTAAAAAAAGACAAAAATAGCTAGTCTGAGGCAGCACTTTTAGGAGTAGCTGCTGCTGTAACAGGAGACCTGGCCATTCTGGTTCCTGCAGGTAGAGAGGGGCGGGCTGCCTCAACCACTGACGTCACCAGGCAATGGAGAGCTTCACTTTGAGACCGTCCATAATGGAGCACTCGCCAGCGCAGTGGCACAACAAGGTAACCTTCCCGTGTGGTGCCAGCATCCCACATGGGCACCGGTTCTAGTCCCACCTGTCCGCTTCCAATTCAGCTCCCTGCAAACGGCCTGGCAAAGCAGTGGAAGAAGGCCCCGTGTTTGTGACCCTGCACCCATGTGGGAGAGCCAGAAGAAGCTCCCAGCTTGGGATCAGCTCAGCCACTTGCGGAGTGAACCAGTGGCTGAAAGATTATCTGTCTCTCTCAGTGTCCTTATCCTTCTCTCTGTCACGTTGCCTCTCAAATAAAAATAAATAACATTTAAAAAATAGAAGGATCCACAAGTGCAGAAGAAAATATCTGAGAGAAATAAGATGCAATTCAGGTAACATTCCCACACAATATCCAAAATATTAAAGGCAATATTAATAAAGATTAACATATGAAAATCAGGTGCATTTTAAATGAAATGAGACAACTTTTCTCTTGCCTAGTTTTTTTCTTAGGAACAAATTTATTGCCAAAAATTAGGTTTGGTGAAATAGTCATACCAGCGTTTGAGGTTTTGCATGCCAGAATCTACCAAGGTACATAACTTTTTAATAGGAGACTCAATGTTAGTTTTTATAAATCCCTTTTTCATTCTTTTTGAATGCATGCACAAAATGGTAAACGGTGATGAGAAAAATTTATTTCTATCTTAAGATTAAAAAGCAATAAATCAGCATTTTCAACTTTGGCAATATAGTGACCTAAATACTCTAAAAAATGTCCTGCAACCAGCATCTAGAACACATGTAGGGAAGTTCTTTGGACTATAGAGCTGGACTAGAACGCAGGCAAGGCGAAGGAGCCAAAAACTTGAAGGAAAATGAGAAATCATTGTGGTGATTGTGTGAGCCACAAATGCACAACCAAGGAGGGCCTGGCTGTCCCAGAAGCACTCACGTGGCTGTAAGAGACAGTGGAACAGAGCTGAGGAGGAACTGAGAGCTCGTGCCTTCGCCGTGCCAGCACCCTCAGGTGGGCGCGTGCCGTGCCGGGGTGGAACAGTAATAAAGCTGCAACATTAGCATTCCGTATGCGTGCCAGTTTGAGTCCTGGCCACTCCACTGTGTTCAACCTCTCTGGGAAAGCAGTGGAAGAAGGCCTGACTGCTTAGTCCGTGCCACTCGGTGTGGGAGACCCGGATGCAATGTTTGCTTCCTGGCTCCAAGCGATAGATAGCCTTGTCCAGCTGTGGCCATGGAGGCCATCTAGGCAGTGAAACAGCATTTGGAAAATCTTTTTCTCTCCTTCTGTGTCTCTCTCCCTCCTCTCTCTTCTCTCTCTCTCTCTCTCTGGCTCTGACTTGCAAGTAAATTTTTTTTTTTTAAAAAAGAGGCTATATACTCAATTAGAAGTAATTTTGTAAGATTGTTTTTATATGCCAGTTTGGGGGCTGACAGAAGCAGTTGTGTTTTTCAGCCTCGACTCTGAGGACTGATGAACATAGACCCGGCCTCACAAGGATGAGATGGCTGAATTTCTGTTGTTTGGAAACCTCAAGCTGAGAGAGCAGAGTAAAGTAGTCCTTATGTAGCTCTGGGAGCGCCGGGGCTCCTAAGGGGCAAAAATCATAAGGAATACTTTTATAATCCACATGCTAAGAGATATCACTGACAAAGATCTTATCTTTATAATAATGAATTCACAGTAGAGTGTTTCAAGACTCAGGATAAAACAAAGTCAACGCATAGATAAGAATGCAGAACTGCAACATGAAATAAAATACACATGAATGTATTAATGTGTATAAACTTGTTAGAACTGTTAGGAAGGTAGATTTTTTATAAATGTGGTTTGTGAAATAAAAATAACTGGTGAAATAGCTGAACATAAAGTTAGCAAATAAGAAAAATATATTTCAAGGAATTTTCCGGTGTTGAGCACAAAGAGATTGAAAACATAAAGAGAAGCTAGGACACAGTGACAAGAATGAGCAGTTTCAGTTTAGGAACTAGGAGCTGCAGAAGGGGAAATCGGTGAGAACAGAGAACAGATTGTTCCAACTTCAGGCACGTCATGAACTTTTACCAGGATAAAGAAAAGTATGCACCTGAAAAAACTTGAGTGAAAATATAAGATGCAAAAATAAATGAGAATTAACAGCAGTTAAATAGTCTTCACACTTTCTGTTCACTCAAAAGCAAAGAAATAACTTCCCAAACACAACTGAGGAATAACCTTCAACCACATTTCTACACCTAAGTAGAAACAGGAGAGAGGCACTTTCAGAAAAAATAGAAAGATGGAAAAAATGTGTTGTCCATGCAATAACACGGAAATAAACATTAAAGAGTGAGTGGCAGGAAGAAGGTCTATCAATGTAGAAGGCAGCTGTAGCAATGATAATTCAGCAAAATGGAAACAGGCAGAACATTTTAATGTGGTGCTAGGCATGGTGACACCTGCTGACAACTGGCTGGAGTGCAGTGATGAACACGGGGTGGACTACAATGCAGGACAAGACCAAGACACGGCAGCAAAGGAGCATGGCTCATGTTCACGGCTGGCCCCGCATGTGAGCAGTACAGGCAAACTAATGAACTACGCCATGGTTGGTTTGTTTGAAAGATTTTGTGAATAACTTAAAAAACAAGATTTATGTATTTTTGTTTGAAAGGAAGATTGACAGAAAGGAGGAGAGACAGAAAGATCCTCCTTTTACTGGTTCACTCCCCGAATGCCAACAACAGCCAGAGCTGAGCTGAGCGAAGCCAGGAGGCGGGGATTTGTTCTGAAGGATCTCCCGCGTGAGTGCTGGGACTCATGTGCTCAGTCCAACCTCTGCTGCTTTCTCAGGCCATCGGCAGGGAGCTGGATCAGAAGTGGAGCACCGAGGAGTAGAACTGGTGTCTACATGGGATGCCGGCTCTATAGGCAGAGATTGTACCAGCCTCATGCATAGAATTTTAAAATGAAATAATAAGAGAAAATAAGTATTTGTAGAGAGCAACCGTTTTCCCCATAAAGAATTGAGGACTACTCTGATATCACAGAAAAATGATACAGTGGATACACTGCATCTAAGCTTATTTTCTCCTGCTTTTCTATTGCCTCTTCATAAAAATGGGGACATTTACCTATGTGTTCAAAATAACATTACATACACAACTCTTGTGTCTCATGTGTGACCCATTGTATATTGAAATTCTGCCTACAAAACAGTATTCTTCAGAAGTTACTTGTTTTTTAAGGTATGGTCAAATTATAATCAAATCATGTTTTTTTTTTTTCCTAAACCTGGAATTGGTTAACCTTAACACTGATTTCTTGGAGATACTGGGCCAGTCTCATCTCATGGATTTGTTTATAGCAACCTTTTGGACACTGACTAACTTCCTGTTTTTCTGTATATGTATTGGAATTGGACAGCTGGGTAAAGAATTGACGGACTGAAGCATTTGTTTTTTGGTCTTGGATGTATCTTTAGTGATATCTATAATTTTGTACTTATCAAATCAGGAGCCATGGGTGTGATTGTGGACCTTGGTGATGGTTTATATTGTTGACTGATGACCTGCTCATGTCTGGATCCATTTCTTCCTGTGACTATGTAGTGCTAGTTTGATATGAAAGTATTTTTAGTGCGTTGTTAATCATTTAATTAATTTTAATAATAACTGCCTTTTCTGAGTCAAGGATAATTTCTTTATTCCATCATTACTTCTAAATATGTTATATGGCATCCTTGTACAAAGTAGCACTTCTTTGATTGAAACTATGTGATAACCTAGCAAGTTTCTTACTTAAAAGACAGTAATTGCTTAGTTTCCTACCTTTATATAACACATTTTCAAAGTAATGAGTCATTTTAACAGGGGCCACAATTGATAGCAAATGTTCTTTTAAAAATTTGTCTGCTTTGAGACTTTTTGTGTGTCATTACAAACACATGGGTTTTCATAGATGCTAAGTGGTATGATCATTATTCTTTTTGATGCTCAAACTGGCACAATTCTGGCCATTAAAAACTCCTTCAAGTTGACTCCTTTGTCCTTTTCAGCAGACCACATTAATCTTGAAAACGCTTTGGCAGAACAAGATATTCCAGGCTCACCTTGTACCTTCTTAACTCAGAGTTGCACTCAGCCACTTCCCCCAAGGAACCCTTGTTTCTTTGGACTTGAATCATCAGACAGATCAGAGGTGGGCCATAGGGGGTTCCCTAAGACCATGGCAACCGTGCTTCTTGGTCATCCTAGTGTACCATACATAATAGTCACCCTAGCTTATTTTATGCTTATTTTCTTCCACCTTTTCCTTTAAATTTTCCTTTTCAGTGTGCTACTTCTGGTTGTTATATAAAATTGTGTCTGTAATTGTCACAAATGTAGATAGCTAAACTCTCAAGATGTCAGCCCTGTACTGTCTCCAAGTAGCACTTCTCAAATGTAGTCACAAAGACTGCAAGTAAAGAAGGTGAACATAATCAAGGAAAATGCCATCCGGAAAGAAGGCAGAGAAGCTGTATTAAATGTGGCGCAAAATATACTTTCAGGCAAAAAATCATGCGGAATAGTGGTGATTATTACATAATGGTAAGAGGAAGAGTTCTGCAGTAGTAATGAGCCTCAAATTGTATGAACTATTGTTAGAAAATCAAGGGGAAATTTCCAATCACACTGCAATCACACTGCAATATTTTTTGTAAAGATTTATATTATGTTACTTGAAAGAGTTACAGAAAGAGGGCAATTCACAGGTAGCTCTTCCATCTGCTGGTTCACTCCCCATGAGCCGTAACAGCAAGCACTGACTGAAGTTGGGAGCCAGGTGTTTCAACTGCCTAGCCCACATCAGTGGCAGGGACCCCAGAATTTGTGGCATCTTCCACTACTTTTCCCAAGTCATCAACACGGAGTTGGTTCAGAAGTGGAGCAGCTGGTACTTGAACTGGTATCCATTTGCAGTGATAGCATTGGCTTTAACTACTGAGTTGAAATGCCAGAACCCACATTGGAATGTTTCTGCAAATGTTTGCAATGTTTTAGTATATACGCAAAAAACTTAACAGAAATGTAGAAGCTGAAACAGAAATTATATACAGCTTTCATTCAATAGGCATATCAAATCTTTTTTAAATTTTTTTTATTGGAAAGGCAGATTTACAGAGAGAAGAAGACACAGAGAGAAAGATTTTTCATCTGCTGCTTCACTCCCCAGGTGGCCACAATGGCCAGAGCTGAACTGATCTGAAGCCAGGAGCCAGGAGCTTCTCTGGGCCTCCCACATGGGTACAGGGTCCTAAGGCCGTCCTTGACTGCTTTCCCAGGCTAGAAGCAGGGAGCTGGATGGGAAGTGGAGCAGCCGCACATGAACTGGCACCCATTTGACTAACCACTGAACCATCACACTGGGTACCACTTATCAGGTCTTATCTTACAGACTGCACGTGCAAATACACGTGGAGCAGATGTAAAATGTCACTACTGTGTCAAGTACCATCAGATACTGGAGAATCGGGATCACAGGACTGCATTCTATGACCAGGAGAGGTAGAGATCAAAACCACAATGATGAAATCACAAAACACGCTGTTTCAAATCATAAAACAAACAATCAATGCAAATGTTCTATGTCAAAACTTGTGAAAGGCAAGTCAGTCATTTCCTAGAAGCAAATTTACATACAGCATCCAAATTCATCTACCAGAAATATAAAACACTAGCAAAGAACCCAACATGCATCTGACAGTGTAGAAGGCAACTGCAGGGCTGGCATGAGTAGAGATGAGAAAGTAAAAGGAAAAAAAAAAAACAATAAAAGTCAAAACTAGCAGACAGAGTTCAATGTATGTCATTGTTGGAAGTAAAATCCTTCCTTTTCAAAGACTAGCAACACAAAACCTCTGGGCAAGTATGATCAAAGAAAAACAAGATAAAGATAACAACCTAAAATGGGGTGACAAAGAGCCTGGGACAGTAATGTCAGAAGAAGAAAACTCCTGTTGTGTCCTGCCCATGGCTGTGTGTCCCCAGAATGGGCACAGCAGTAGTATTTGTAAAACAAAGCAAAGCAAAGCAAAACAAAACTGCATGAATGAGGCAGATATCCTTGAGAGTTGTGCCATATCTATTGTTAATGTATGGAACACATCAAAACTTCACCTGATTTTTTTCCACGACAAAAGATAGTTGAGGGAGAAGGATTTCATGAGGAGTTAGCTAGTCATTTGGAGACTTAACAGGAGAAAGGGACAGTCTACACAAGAAAGTCAAAACCTAGTACAATTCATTCTCTGTAGAGCTGTCCATAAAGAAGAGATTGGGAGGAGGGTTGGGATTTTACCGCCAAAATGAAATGTTATGGCACTTTTGGAGACTCAGTCTGGGTTTGAAAGAAGTATCTTCCAGTTTTCTTTAGACAATTAGCTGAATTCACAACAAAAAAGAATGGAGACACGTACTCTCTAATAGCAGGGGCTTTGAGCTCTGCGTCACTGCGAAGGTTTGAAGAAAGCAAAACCGTGTCCCAGAATTGCACACACCTTCAAACAAAAATAATGTTGAAGGATACTCCTTAAAGATAATTTTTTTTGCTTTCCCTATTTGTTTGAAGTGTTGCCAGGTTTCTGGCAAAAAGAACATGAAAGGGAAATCCTGAATAACACACAGTACACATATTTATAACACCTTCCACATCTACAGGCTTGTTCTGGCATCTGACACATTAGCGCTCAATGCCTCCTTTTAATGCTACTGCAGGGAACAAATGTGATATTAAATGAGTATTGATTTGGACATGGTCTTACTCTCCATTGTGGATTTCGTATTAGAAAATTAAACTCTGATTGTTCTCTGGAGAGTCTAATCCTTACCAAATTTGATCAAGACAGATCTGGTTACATGACTTTTGCCAAGTGGTCCAAGAGATGAACTCTAGTATGGAAACTATTCTGCTTTATTTCTTGGGTCCAAGAGCAAGGACAGAGCAGGTAACAGTAAGCACATCACAAACTAGTGAAAAAGAAAAGACTTCAGGTAGTAAGAACCCTGATACGCTTGATGCTCCGGCATTAGTTGTCAAGCTATTAGCTCCTGATGCTCGGGCATGGGAACTGAGAAAAGCAAATCAAGTTAGTGTTGCTCTCGGTTTCCTAATAAGGCACAATAGAAGGTAGAATTCGGCAGTGGGAGGGCCACATGTGAAAGCCAACAATTAAAATTTCACAGACTTTCTTTCAGTTAAATAAAATTTGCATGTTGCACAAATTAATTGGAATTTTATAGCAGATGGAGCTAGATCTAGGGTCAGCAGAAAGAGAGTTTTGGGTTGATTGATGAGATGATGAAAATTTCCTGCCTCTTTTATGTAATAAAAACTTCACAGAGATCATTTCGGGACGTTGGTATAGCTTGGGATTTAATAACAAGCTCAGACATCAGAGCAAAAATGTCTTAGGGCCACTTCACTGTCTTCCCTGAATCCACATGCGTGGCACCTTCCTGGCTGGACGGTGCGCCATGTGTGAGAGCCCAGGCACAGTGGAGGTGCATCCCTCTGAGGCTGCTGAAGCATGGCTCATGCATTTCATGGTTTGGAGACCTTTATTTTAGCTTTGTGAAATAAGAATCTCGGAGTTGCACCTGTGATCGACTTTCTTGCTTCATACTGAATCACATTATCCCCAACCAACCACCCCACCAGGAGCATAAAGATCTTGTCTTTGTCATCCAGATGACTTAAATTTGTATAAAGTTGTGCTGAGAATGTCTTGGGCACTGTAGATATTTTCTCTTAACAGACACAGATTGGTTCTTTTATAGGGATTGAAAAAGCCACCTTCCACGCTTTTCAAGGCTTGGAAATATTGAAAGTGGAGGCAATTGCTGACACCTATGGAGATATTTTTCTGAACATTTGTTTCTCTGACATACTCACTCCATTTGCTGTCCTTTAGTGACCTGCATTGTGGGCTGCTGCTCATAGCAGCGCTTGAATATACATTTGTCATTGAAGGGACTAAAAATTCCCCAAAGTGTTACTGGCCTGGGTGTAATAAAACAGACAGCTGAACTCGAACTGATTGAAATGCAGTCTAGCCTACAGCTATGGGCACAGTTAAAGACACAGGCATGGCAATGCGTACCAATTGACTTGACTTTTAATACTGACTCTATGGAGTGCCTTCTACCCTTGTATGGATGTGGCTTGCTGAACCTGAGGTTGTAATAAGAATGACATTCACTAGCAAGAGCTTAATGACCAAAAAGATGTCCCGCACGTCACCAGCATAGACTATGCATGCACACACACACGTTCTGAGCTCATTCATGTGTTGGTCTATTCATTCATGTGAGGCTTTCTTCTTTGTGCCATTTTCAGAGCAGCCATGACGTAACGCAACGAAGCAGGTGTTGGAGTTCAGGATGGCTCTCCGTTTCCTTGTACGTCTTTCTCCAACACTGTGGGGACAGTCCTGTATCCCTCCACATCCATTGCTTCTGGGTTCCTCTGCAAGGCATGCTAGCAATGAAATGAGGATGGCATAGAGGGCCCTTGGCTCTGGCAAGGTGCGGTCTACCTGTGCTGGATTCGAAAATGAAGTGTCAGTTGACATCAGATAGAAAATAAACAGACAAATGAATAAGTCCTAGTATGGAATGTTCAGCTGGCTCATTTAAATTCTTTTTGTGGGTTTTGTCTTCATGTTCTTCTCTGAGAATCCCAGAAGAGCTGCAATGGTAATTGAAGTCCAACAGGAAATGTAGGACCAATCAGCTTAGAAGCGGAAGGAAAGACCTTGTCTTCTTTAGATGAAGTACGTGAACCCGGAGTTTTCTCAAACAGCATCTGTTTCTACCAGGATATAAAATTTCCAGTATGTTCTATACACCTAATTGATAACTTTCAGAGAATTAAGAACTGGATGAAAGTCATGCATAGTTCTGTGTTGAAACACGTTTTTAAATAAGACTTTCCCTGTGTGCCACTAGCATTTTTATACTCCTTGCTTCCTGCTTAATTCAGAAGAAAGGAGAGAGTGGGGATTTTTTTTTTTTACAGCATTAAGCATTGTTTACTCCTATAGTTACCTTTCTAATTAGGCATTAGCACAGTTTACATGCAAATAAAGCAGCCATACAGGTTTACGTGTGAATCTGCTTGTACTTGTCCCTGCTAGTGATTGCAGCTAATTTTAGTAAATAATTTATATTGCACTGGAAGGCACAAAATGAATTTACAAATGAGAGAAATTTAAAACAATTGTTTCACACCTTCCGACATTTCCTCACGTCTTGAATTAGAAGATTTTTATCTCTCTAGTTGGCCCTAATTATCTTTGTATTGGAATAATTCTTTTAGGAGAAGTGATCAGAAAAGCATGTGTTTTTTAGCATACTGATGGCACTGAAAATAGATTTTTACTAATAGCTTTTATATGTTATACTTTAAAAGGTGATTTGGAAAATATTCCATTATTATGCACACAACCTGTCAATTGAATTTATCACAAGTAAATATAGCTTAGATATTTACTTCGATTTGGAAGACAAAAGTGACCTAATACTGTGTTCTATTAGCCTGTGTGACATGCACCTCTTTTGTGCCTATGTAGGGAATCCTTTCTCGATTCTTAACGTAAAAAACAAACAAACACACAAACACAAAACCACAAGCTTCATTTGTGATAACAGATTGATTAACTAATAATGCAACAACTATTATGCAGAGACCAAGAAAGTTTATGAACATACACATACAAGTAGGAATATTTTTTTTTAGAGATTAATTTATTTTTATTACAAAGTCAGATATACAGAGTGGAGGAGAGACAGAGAGGAAGATCTTCGGTCCAATGATTCACTCCCCAAGTGAGCCGCAATGGCCGGTGCTGCTCCGATCCGAAGCCGGAAACCAGGAACCTCCTCTGGGTCTTCCACGTGGGTGCAGGGTCCCAAAGCATTGGGCCGTCCTCGACTGCTTTCCCAGGCCACAAGCAGGGACCTGGATGGGAAGTGGAGCTTCCGGGATTAGAACCGGTGCCCACATGGGATCCTGGGGTGTTCAAGGCGAGGACTTTCACTGCTAGGCCACGCCGCTGGTCCCACAAGTAGGAATCTTTTTAGGGAACTCAGAATCTAGAGCAAAACCAACCTATGAGCCAATATTTAATGAGTGGCTGGATGACCATCACAGTGCAGAACCTAATCGGTTCTGACAACAGAGTGACAATGTCTTTCAACTCTCAGCCAGGCTGACAGCCTAGCAGCCAGGTCACAAGGCATTGAGGTTCCCTTCAGCTGCTTGCTCGCTGCCCATCTGGGCTGATCCCTGTAAATGAGACACAGGTTATAGTAGATGGCTTGGAGGGTTGTTGCTCTAAGGGAAAAATGAGATAATATTTTAAAAGATAGAAAACTTAAAACACTGCTGTGTATAGGATGAACTTTTAAAGTGTCTATCAAGTTAATGATAGTAGAAGGTGAGGTCAGGAAAACTTCGGAGAAGTGGCGTATTAATTGAATCTGGAAGGCTGGCTGGGCATTATAGATAAGGGGAACACATAGATGGTCAGCTTTAAAGGTGCCACTCTTTCTATGGGGTGCCAAACATCATCTGCCAATTAAAAGGTGGGAGAATCCTACTTCTTTGGACTCCTCCCAGGGACTGCACTGACTATAGTTGTAAACAATGACAAATGATGACTACATGGGATAAATAAAGGAGAGCCCCAGGGCTGTGCTCACGTGGCAACAGATGGTCGCTAAATGCCTTTTAGGAAACTGGTTAGCTCGACTACTAAATGATTTTCTGGATCAGCTCTTTCCATACAAAACTTTCACAGTCTTTTCACTAGAAAAATCTTAATTTGAGGCAGTGCCGATTGTTCACTTGCCGTGGAACAGAGCTGAATGGTTACCTCAGGTAAGGAAGAGACTCTGTGTCGGCAGGGATGCAGGCGCAAGCAGCGTGGAGCACACACAGAAAACTTCCAAGGAGCAATAGAAGGTGAGATGGGAAGACAGATGGGGCCCCAGGGTGACGGGCCTCAGCATACGTGGCATGGATTTCCAGCTATTTCTTCAGGCTTTTGGATGGAATATAATAAGCTGAGATGACATAGAGATGTGCACTTAGTAGGATGATTCTAAGAAGGGAGTGAAGGCAGGAAAATACAAGACTTTTGACATAGTTTAAGAACCAGGTGGAAGAGCCTGAGATAGGCCAGATGTTGTGTGGATGGCAACAAACTGGAGCCAAGATGGCAGCTGCAGCCCAAACATAGCAAGTAAAGACAAGAAGTGGCAATTTTATTATCGGGGGTGTTATTATCATTGGCTTATTTATTATAAATAAGGTAAACACTCATGAGAATGTGGCAAAGCTCTGTTGACACAAATCTGAATATACGATTTGGAACCAGGACTAGCTAGTTCTGCCAGGGTGTTCCTGGTGCTTGCATATTCCAATGAATGCTGATTCCATGCAATGAGTTCAAATCAATTATGAACCATTTCGTTCAGAGGTGTAATTACTTATAACTTCTCTAACCAAAGCATACTTATTAATGAATTCTGTCTGTGCATGCATTTTTAAGAAAT
The DNA here is from genome assembly GCF_030435755.1 of Ochotona princeps. Lineage (NCBI taxonomy): Eukaryota > Metazoa > Chordata > Mammalia > Lagomorpha > Ochotonidae > Ochotona > Ochotona princeps. The sequence goes on along the minus strand of NC_080832.1, from coordinate 10,090,465 downwards.
TTTAATTAAAATCTGCATCACAAAAAAGGTAAGCCCAAATAAGTAAAGATACTTTACAAAACCTTATTAGCCATCTTGTTTCTTGTTTCAATTACATTTAAGTTTCGCTGAGAATTTCATTTATGTCTGCCACTCTTCAAATTCTTTCTCCTGTCCCCTTGTCTGAAAAGAATTTGACAGAACTCTACACAGCCTTTGAACCTTAAAGCCCTTAGCTTTACAGTGGCTTAATTAGGGATTCTTTAGCTTAAGTGGGTTATAGATATCTTTGCTTCATCTTAATTGGGCTGTGAGCCAGGGTTCCGAGCATTTCTTGACCAACATTTCTGACATATTTTTCATTGTCCCTTCCTCCTAAGTCCTTGTAGCCTTTCTCAGTATCTGAAAAGAAGAGCTCTCTGCCTTACACAGATTTCCTGCAGCAAAGACTGGAACTTCTTAGTCATTTGTCTAAGTCCCCTAATCCCATATGCAACGAAAGTTTTGTTAAATTCCAAACAATTAGAGAGAAGCTGTCTAAAGCTGTGATTGGACAGCTGAAGTAGCATCCACTCCAAAACCTTCAGTGTTCTGCGGTACCTCCTTGGTACTTGCCAGCTTTGTAGATGCTCAGGGAACCTGGCTCAGGCCACATAAAAGAAGTGCGACTCTTTTTAACTTGCTGTTCCTCCAGAATGAATTTCACAGGGCTAAATTGGAAAGGTAGAAATAAAGCCTCAAGCTGCCCCTGTGTTGCAACGGAACCCAGGCAGAGAAATATCTTCTCTTGTACTAAAAACAGTAAAAATTTCATAACAAAAAAACCGAGGCAAGAGGGAACTTGGCTGAGCAGCACTTGCTATGTGAACATGTGAGATATCGTGCAGATACTGTGGAAAAGCTGTGAAGCACAGACAGGAATTTCTGTAGCTTTATATGCTCAGGGGCACTGGCTGGCCAGCTGCAAAACAGAGGTGAAGACCTTGTGATAGGATACAGAAGTCCATCTTCCTTCTATGGGCCTGAATTATCCTTGGCTTCTTTCTTTCTTTCTTTCTTTCTTTCTTTCTTTCTTTCTTTCTTTCTTTCTTTCTTTCTTTCTTTCTCTCTCTCTCTCTCTCTCTCTCTCTCTCTCTCTCTTTCTTTCTTTCTTTCTTTCTTTCCTTCCTTCCTTCCTTCCTTCCTTCCTTCCTTCTTTCTTTTTTACTTTCTTTCTATTTTTCTGTCTTTCTGTCTTTCTAGAATTTAGTATTCAAATCTAATTTTCAAAATGTGTATTAATGAAGACCCCTTTCTCCCCCCGAAAAAGTTGCTTGTAATTTCATCATTCGGAACTTGGAATAGATTTTGTAAAGAAAATACAATACAAAAAGTTAGATTCAAAACACACCCCCTCATCATTTGCTTTGTGGTCTCAGGTGGGAGAGGACCATGTAGCTGGGGAGAAGGAAGAGAAACATTGGTTTTCTCTGATGAGGGCTTAGTTCTGTGTAAACAGTTGTGATCAGAGCATCCCTGGTTGGTTTTTTGTAGTCCTTTCACCACTGGCCACTCTGCTGGTGCTTCAAGAGCTCCTCGTATCAGCGCAGGTGCAACGCTCAAGCTATTGAGAGAACTTGGAATGGTGCCTCTGCACTGAAGGACAGTAGTCAAAAATGGGCGTACTTAGAAACCACGTTGTTTTTTTTTTTTATTTTCCTATTTTATTTTTGTTGGGAAGTCAGATCTACAGAGAGAGAAGGAGAGACAGAGCAAGATTCTCTGTCCAATGGTTCACTCCTCAAGTGGCCATAACAGCTGGTGTTGAGCCAACCCAAAGCAAAGAGCCAGGAGCTTCTTCCAGGTCTCCCATGCAGGTACAGGATCTCAAGGCTTTGGGCCATCCTCTACTGCTTTCCCAGGCTACAATCAAGGAACTGGATTGGAAGTTGAGCTGCCAGGAAATGAACTGGCTCCAATTTGGGCTCCAGACACATGCAAGGTGAAAGACTTTAGCCACTAGGCTATTGCATCAAGTTATTTTCTCCTATCTTTAATATGTATTCATTTTTATTTGCAATGAAATTTACAGATGAAAGGAGAGACAGAGGCAGAAAGATCTTCCACCCACTGGTTCAATCTCCAAATGGTTGCTAGTAGCTGGAACTGAGCTGATCTGAAGCCAGGAGCTGGGAGCCTCTTCTGGGTCTCCCACGTGGGTGCAGGAGCCCAAGGACATTGGTCATGCTCTGCTGCTTTCCCTGCCAAAAGTAGGGAGCTGGATCAGGGTGGAGCAGCCAGGACATAAATTGGTGCCCGTATGGGATGCTGACACTTACAGGTAGAGGATTAGCCTGTTGAGCCCCTTCTTGAAGGCTGAGGTTCAGAGCTTTTTGAAGAAGGTGTGTTGCAGCCACTGGATGTTGGAGAAGTTCTTTGTTCAAGCCTCAGCTGGTCCAGTTCCTGAGAAAGCAGAAAGCAGCCTTCTCGGGAGCTGCCAGGCTGGGGACCTGTCACTGTGGAGTGCAGACGAGCCCGGACTGGTGGGTGGGCACACAGAAAGAGTCTGCATGCGATAGTGGGCAACAGGCAATCAGGGAGGGGTTGTAGTGGGCTGAGCACAGACAGGTGTGCTCTACACTCAGACCGGGGCTAGAAAGTCACCAGGGGACAGAGCTACTTCAGTGTCATGCTTTACTTCCACATCCAGAGACAACACAACCCAACTGATTAGCCAACTCACCAGTTCACCAATCCCAGCACACAGACAGTGTGGGGAGCCCCTTCCTGTTGCAGCATCTCCCCAACTGCCTTCTACTGGTTAACTTAGCATCAGGGTCTCTGTAGGAAAGACATACTCAAAGTCTCACCCTTTACCACAACACAGGTCCTGAGGGGGATTTGGAACCAAGAGGCAATCTCCCCTTCCTCCTGAAAACTAGCCTATTTAGAACCAGGGAAAGATAATCAAACCCGAGCAAGCATCTCTCCGAGCTTCCTGCTTTCCTCCTTATCTGCAGCATTGTCTTTTTCCTCAGTGAAAATAATTTCATGTGACTATCTATAAAGGAGAAGCAAGTCAATGGAAATAGCTTCTTGCCTAGCTGTAAATGGCTGACCACAATTCATCATCCCTAACGGTGTCTGGCTTTGCAGTGTTTGTTTTGTGGCTCTGGTACTGCCTGTTATTAGCTGAGTGTTCCGACATGTAATAGATTTGAGTAAACATTAGTGAATGACTCAGATCTGTTAACCTTTATCTAAGAGATACTGACCAACCGTGATGATAATCTCTAAATGGTAGATTTCAGATAGTGTATTCAAGTGAGGTACAGAGGATTAAGATGTGGTTTAGATAGGAAGTGGTTTTGGACAAGTGAATAGTTTCTTTTGTTGATGGGTGAAGGGTGTTGTAGCCATTCTGCGCCTGGTCTCCACTTTCTCCTTTCTCTTCTTTGGCAAGCTCAGATTCTGGGACTGGTGTTGTGTGTGGTGCAGCAGGCAGAGCCACTGCCCACCACACCAGCATGCCATATGGATGTCAGTCTGAGTCCTTGCTGCTTCTCTTCCAGTCCAGCTCCCTGGGAAGCACAGGGGAGGAGGGCCTAAGTGCTTGGCGTCTGCACTCACGTGGCAGACCTGGAAGAAGTTCTTGGCCTCAGCCTGGCCTAGTGCTGCTCATTGTCATCAGCGGGGGAGTGAAGCAATGGAAGACACATCCTTCTCTCCCTTCGTCTCTGTAACTCCAACTTTCACAGAAATAAATAAATCTGAAAGAAAGAGACCCAGAAACAACCAAATTTCTCAAAGAAAACAAAGCACAGATTCATCAGGGCTCCTGAATGGTTCTCTCTGCATGAAGAAAGTTGAGGACACTGGCAGGTATTTTCCTGATTAGTATAAATTATAATTGGAAAATTGTCTTCATTTGCAGAAACGTGGAAGTTACTTACTGAGGATAAGTCAAAGTCTAATTCATTTCTAGATTGTTTTTTTTTTCATTTCTTTGCCCCCAACCGTGATTTAAATTGTGTCATTGCTAAATGAATCAGTTTCAGCATTTTTATCAATACATGTCTGTAGGAGTACCTGTGTTTAATGTTCCTATCTTCCCAAAGGAAAATTCTTGGTGAGATACTTGGCTTAGAATCATGAAATCAAAACCACAGAAGGTAAAAGAGCTAAAATGGCCAAAACATTCTGAAGAACAAATATCGCCACTAAAGTCTCACAGAGCCAAAAGAACCCTCCATGGAGTGCCAATGTCCAATTTCCATTTGCGTTAAGTTAGCTATAAAATCCAGTCTGAAGTACACTACAGGTTTTTGCCTCTTGGTAGTGGCGCTTCATTATTTGAAGTGACCGTTAAAGAGTATCTGCACCAAACAAAACTCTTCATTTTGGATTAACTGTGTGATTACAGCTTTCAAACAAAGCCTGGAGGAAACAACGTGGAGGTTAAGCTTAAGGGACTCTGTGGTGGTCCTGTTGGCCCCTTTAACACTCTGCACCAAAAAGTAGGTGTCAAAATAGTGAAATCATTACCACCAGCTTAGCTTTCTGACAACCCTTAGAAAAGTCATGGTGATAAAGCCAAGGCTTTTAAAAAATGAATCTTCTCCCTGAATTTCCCTCAGTTCAACAGTGTTTCCCCTTTTCACTGCTGCTACTACTGTTCCAAGATCTGCGTTCTTCTTAACTGTACTTCATCAGTCACCACGCTTGTAACCCAGGGTCTGTTATTTCTGTTCATCTCACAGGATTTGTCTAAAACTTGAATTTGATTATGCCAGACCTGAAACAGGTGGTAAGTGTTCTCTATCCTTCAGACCTGGTGTGTTTATCCTTGCTTTGACAAGATTTTCTCATTTCTCCTGGGGGTTAACAGTAATGGAAATATGGACCATTCATGGGAGGAATGCGAGGCCAACGCCCTCTGATGCTAGATTTATTGACCAAAAAGCTGGAAATTATCTGAGAGTTAGGAAGAATATCACACATCTTATGGAATGAACAGCCTTAAAAATATGGGGCTATACATGATGCTTTCCAGTATTGCATCTTTAATCCAGTTCTACCTCAGTCAATCTGCTTTTGCTGTCTCCACTCAGAATCATCAAATTCTTTGCCACCGTCATTGCAGCCCAACCTCTTGACCACTGGCAAGTTATCACCGGATGATTGTGTCTTTTTTTTTGCTTGCTTTGGCTATCCAGTTTTCTCTGTCTTCTTCCTTTGAGTTATTTTACATCATATGGTAAACCTCTATTTTGGACTTGCTGCTTTGCTTGTTATCTCTTGATTTTTTCCAAACTGTGTCAGAGAGTCCCACATTCTTCTGAATCCAAGATGGTCTTCTACTGATAACCTCGAAAGTTTTCCATCAAGCTGGCTCATTCTCCCGGCCAGCACCTAGAGTTGTAAATCAGCCATGGTGGTCTACCTCCCTATAACCGGTCTTGCTCTCTACAATAAGTGCTCAATATAAGAAAAAAAATCCTTTAATTATCCTTATGTTAAAATTTGTCACTCACAGAATCAGGTGTGGATTTACCTAGCAAAGCAAGTCTTTCTTTTATAATCTATAGCAGCATTACTTCTACCCTTGTGTCCTGTGCACATTTTAATATCATGATATTTACATAAAGAAATTATTCACATTGATCATATATTTTTCTGCCTCATAAAATCCTTTATGGTAGCAAAAGTTACTGTCCATTTCTATCTGTTGTGTAATCTGAAGTGCTTAGAAATAGCACCATTTCCTTATGGATCTCACTAAGAGCTGACTGAGCGATTAATCTGTGATTGTATTGCTGTATTTTAATCTGTGACCATATTGCTGTAGAGGGGATTCTATGTGGGAAGAGTGAGAAACCCTAGATTTTTTTTTCCTGTATGGTAATTGTGTGTTTTTAAGTGGAGTGGAAAATGTAGTTGAATTTGTCTTATAAAGATTTTGAATATACTCAAATCATTCAAAACTACATCTCATAAAACCTGATAGGATGAAGACTCAGGAATAAAGCAGTATCGATGTAATGGGTATGAGTTGTGAGTGAATAGGCTCATTTGAAATCTTTAAGGAGTACCTTCTATATCAGAAACGTAAAGAAACATTTGCACCTTTTCGTCATTGGGAGAACTGATTTCTAATACAGTTACAATATCAGATATTGATTTTGTGGTGGATGTGGACAATTTGAAGGCGATTTTGGGCAATTTCTGATTACGATCATGAATCATTCTGATTTATCTATTTGTGATGTGTTATAGAAATTCAACAGCTTGCAACACTACAATTTAGAGTTCTACTCACTAGCTAAAGACTTGCTGCACTAGCTAAAGACTTGCTGCGCTGGGTAGAATTCTAGTTTTAGTATATGTGCTACCAAAGCGAGCACTGTGCTGGGTAGAATTTTAAAGATGCCCTGTCCTAGCCCAATCCCAAGATTCCTGTCCTTTGGTTATTCAGCCAAACATAAATGGAGACTTGCAGTGTAATTTTGGCTACTGGACAGCTAATCTTGAGACAGAGAAGCCTAGCATTTTTCGATGAGGCTAATGAAACCACCTGAGCCTTTACAATTAGAAGAAGAACTTGAAAGAGAGAAAGAACAGAGGGTAGTAGCAGAGGACACCAAACACATTCTAGGTGTGAGACGGAGTCTAAGTGCTACTGTTTCTAGAGGAGAGGGGCTGTGTGCAAACCCGGTTGGGGGCTCCAAGAGTCGAGAGGGACTCCACACTTCCCAGCAAGCAAAGCAGCAGACACACTCAGCCCACAGTCCTCTGTCCATTCCTCGACACGGCGTGGAAGCAGATTCTACCTAGAGCAAGGCCAGTCAACACCTTGATGTTGGCCTTTATACTTCTTTGTTTTTAAACAAAGATTTCAAAAATTCACTTGAAGGTTAAAATTACAGAGAGAAGAATAAACAGAAAGAGACTTCAATTTACTGGTTCACTCTCCAAATGGCCCCCACTTCTGGAGTTGAAACTAGGGGCTTGCAACTGTGCTGGTGGCTTCCAAGCGGATGCAGACACCCAAGCCTGGGTCATCTTCCAGGTTTCTGCTGCATCAGCAGGAATCTGGAGCAGAGGCAGAGCAGCCAGTAGATGAGCTTGGATGGGTGGAACTCCACATGCAGAGGCCTGTGAAACAATTTGATGTGTTTCTGCCAAAACAATCACAGGCAGAACTTGAACCTCAACAAATCTGTAGCCGCTAATTTTGAAGTTGGTAATTTTGCATGGCCTTTGAATGATGTTATAAATTTCCAAGTTCCTTGAGAGAGAGAAAAAAAAAAAGATTGCCCACCCCACAGAACACAGTGATATAAATCTGCTGAATGCTAAATGTGTGTGATTTGTTGTGCAGCAATAAGATACTAATACATATGCTAAAGGCAAGTATTATTTGATACTTTCCTTTCTGTTAGGAAAGAAAATAATTTCAATGCCTTTTCTGCCTTTCAGGTGTCATCGTGCAATTCAACATGCTCCAACACGCTTTACGGTTTACTTTATTACACTTTATCAGAAAGCACAATGTGGCTTATAAATAAGTCCAATTTCAACATTTATTAGAAACAACTTAGTATATGATAGCTGAGAGAACCTTTTGTGCTGCAAGCATCACCTGCAGGTCACCATTTGTGCCATAAGCCTCCTGGCCTGTAGCCCCACGCACACCTTAGACCTAAGAGTATGAACGGGACCACTGGATTCTAATTCTGGTGATCCCAGCCAAGCCATATGAAGATGGTGATGAATCATTCTTGTTGGTGGGGTTTGTCCCCAGCACTGTTCCCTCACTGCCAGCAAGTGAAGCCATAGGTGCAGCTGTGTCTCACCAGGAAGGAGAACCTGGCATCGAATATTTATTTTCTGTGTTCCCAGTAGAGTCAAATGGGATTCTCCTCCTTCACGACTTTCAAGACAACGCATTAAACAGAGCTGCTAAAATGTTACCTTGAAGCAGAAATAATAGTCCTAGTGCCTTGGTAAGGCTTGTCGTGGTTTACAAAGCTTTCACAGCCCTCCCCCAATCCCCTCATCACAGTCATTCTGTCAGATAGAAGGTGTGGGATTTATTGATTTTTGTGTTTTTGTCTTAATGGCTCCTCCACCTTTGCTTGTTAACAGTGCTTTTATTTCCTTACAGGATGAGCTCTTCCTTTAGATTAGGATCCTTTATCTGGGTGTGTCCCCCTGGCCAAGGAGCAAACACAGTAACCCTGGCATCCTAGCTCCCTGGAATGTGGCACACACATTCCTTTGGGCAATGGCCTTGTCAACCATGGGTGCCCCACATGGAAAGTCTCTTCTCCATCTGGCTCCTGGTGCATTTTTTCATCTTTCTTGCTTTCAAGCCTGGAAGCAAATCCTTCCTGTTAATTTTGTGAGCTCTTAATATCCTTTTAGTAATTACATTGTATAACTTATCTAGAGGGGGCCTAATTGATTACTCCTTCAAATATGCTACACCCCTTTCCCATCAACTGAATTTGAGGCTGTTTGGCCCAGTGTAAAGAGCGCTAGATATCAAGCTAGGAGACATGGATTCCAACCGTGGCTTACCATTTAATTCATTATAGATGAGGGTATTTCCAGAAGGAAAACAATACCCAAAACCCAATTGTTAAGAGTTAGACTAAATATGCCTTCTAGTGTCTTACAGGCTGGGATAATCGGGCTATTGGGAACACTAAAAGCAAGAAAAGAAATTCCGCTAAATTAAGCCCAATAAGCATTTATTTAAGGCCAATTTACAAAAACACTTAGAAAGAGAAGATAGGGAGAAGGAATGACTGGTGGAAAAAAGGATAGGCTGTTTCAGCCAAGAAGTTCAGCTCTGAGGATAAAGCAATGCTTCCCACGCTTGAGTGTGTGACGTGGACACAGGACACTGTGGGACTGGTACGACACGTTTTCCAAGTGACCATTTCGCCATGTGAAACCAGGAGGTTTTAACTAATTTAAGTAATTGTGATTTACCTTTTATTTGAGAGGTGGAGAGACAGAGAGAGCCCCTCTACATGTTGGCTCAGGTCCCATGCCCACACTGGTTGAGACTGGCCTTGGCTGTGGAAGCTGGGAATTCAATCTGGGTCTCTCAGATAAGCTACAGGGACCCAAACTTGAGCCACCACCACTGCCTGGGGAGCTGGGAGACACAAGCACAACCCAATGCTCCATCCCTTGATATGGACTGTGAATGTCTTATGTCAAATCCATCCCAATATTTTTCTGTTGGATAGTTTTAGTTGACTTCAGAGTAGACGTTTTAAGATAGAACATGAGACTGGATATTTTGTCACTGGGGTCAAATCTCAGAACCTGACTCTTAGTGTTTTGGGACAGTGGCTAGTGGACACCTTGGTGGGAGGGTTTGGAGAATAAGGAAAAAGGGTAGTCATTGAATGTCTGTAAGCACGGTTTACTGCAGTGTAAACAGTTGAGGGAGGTTGATAATGTGAGAGGGAGAGAAAATGGGTTGATTTCCAAGAAGGTGTAGATGGACGTTCTGTTCCTGTATAAACATGTTCTTCCTAGCACCACTTCAATTTTTCTTCTCATTTTGTGTTTTCCATTTTTAACATTAGTTATTGCTTTACTTTTTCACAAAAATTATCAGTTAATTGTAGGAGTAAGAAACACATACTCTGAAACAATATGAAGTGTTGAAAGTAGTTATGAGTCCCGGCTATCTCCGATTTACCGTCTGGAGAGCAGATGTTGATTTAGCTGTGTGGATCTTCAGTAGTCTACATTTCTGCACTGTTTTATTGTAACTGTTTGCTGGTTGATTTACTTGGATTTTCATGTCATAAGATTTATTCTTTTCTGGTGTTATGGTTTTTTTTTTGTTCTATGCATAACCTTTAATACCCTGCTGAGTAGAAAATAGTTGCAATGGCAGTGGACACTTCGGTCTGTATATTTAAAAATTTTATTTGAAAGACAGAGTGTCAGAAATGGAGAAAGAGGTGAGAGAGAGAGAGAGAGAGAGAGAGAGAGGTTTTCCTTCTGCTTGTTCACTACTTAAGTGACCAGAAAATATCTGGAAGTGACCAGTCAAATCCAGGCACCTGGAAACATACAGGGGAACCCTCACGGGACACAGGGGCCCAGATCCTCAGGTCGCCTTCTGTTGGTGTTCCAGGCACATTGGCAGGGTGCTGGATTAGAGCTGGAGCAGCCAGAACTCAAACCTATACACATGTAGGATAATGGTGTCATAGGCAACAGTCAAGCATGCTCTGTTTTTTTGTTTTTTTTTTTTTTTTTTTTATAATCCATTTTATTGTATTGTTGTTGACAATCTTTACATAGTTAACTATAGTTGAAGGAAAATCAAGAAAGAGAAGAAAAAAAAAAAAGGTTCAGGGGGATAGGAAGGTGGGCAATGCTATTATGTCCATATTGTTTCCATCATGTATCTGAGGTAAAAGGGGATATTGAGGGAGAAGCCCCACCCGGTTTCCCGCCCACCCCAAGTCCCGGATGTGGGGCATGCTCTGAGATATGTGCTCAAGTGGAGTTAATAGTTCTCCAGTTATGAGTCACTGCCAGTTTCGCTCGATGAGGTGGTCCACTGATTGATATGGTCCATCATGAAGTCTCCATTTGTCCCATATTTCGCTGCCAACATGTAGCTGAGATGAATGATTGTCCTTTCTGTCTTCTGTCTTTTCTTGGTTAGAATTCTGAGTCCAGCAGTTCAAGTGGGGAGATCTCCAAAGATACTTTGAGGTATTCCCAGACCAGATTCTTGTATGTTCTAGCAAGCACAGGGCCCGGCACAGTCCATCACCCTGATCAGCTGGTGGTTGCAATTGCTGTGTTGGTTCTGTTTTCAGTCCCGAGTTGCACTGGAACCAATGGGTGTTGCAGTCCAGTCTGGTTCGGCCCTTACATCAACCAGTGGGAGCTGCAGCCTAGTCGGGGCGACCCACAATAACCCCCACCAAGCCTGCCCCCTACCCTGGTTTGCCAATTTGTGTAGCAGAAGACCAGTCTGTCCCCCATCCCATTTGGCTCTGGTACTTGTCAATGGGTATTAAAGCTTAGTTCTATCTAATTGACTCAACCATCCAGCCCTCACAGATGTTGTTGAGTGCCTCTGTCTAGCCATCCCAGCCCCCGTCCTAGTTTTCATGCCCTCCCACGGGAATAGTGACCCAAGAAGGGGGAACCCACTTTTTCCCTCCCAGGTCTCTCTGTCCCGGTTTATGCACTCTTTAGGTGGTCCTGTGATTTGACTCGACAGAATTAGTCCCCAGTGCCAGCTTCTGCCAGCTGATGCTGTGGCCCTGATCTTGTCCACATGCAGCGCACAGGTGTTGTAGCCTTGCTTAGTCGTGTCTGTCTCTATCCCAGCCAACACTCTCCAGTGGGAGTGGTTGTCCAGCGAGGGGACCAGCCCCTTAACCCCCCCGCCAGCTCTGCCCCTCCCTTCCTGGATCTCACGTGTGCTGGATGGGTGCTGCATTCATATCCAGTACAGGCAACCACGCCCTGGCGTTCCAGAATGTGTACTGGTTTTGTCGCAACCAAACCCGGCCCATTCCACACTCTGTTCTGGTGATCGGATTTGCCAGAGGATGACATGAACTGATTCAGCCTGGCCTGCTCCTGACCCATGCCGAATGCATGCCAGTGGGAAACTTTCCATGGCCTATTCTGGGCTGTTTCCAATCATGCTTCTCGCGCTTACCTGCAGGGACTGTGTCCTGCCAGAGGAGTTGCCCAGGCTCCTCCATCAGAACCCCTCCCAATGCCAGATTTTGCGCTTGCCAGGGGGTTCTTGAGCCAACCCTACTCAGTTCACCTCCTGTCCTAGCAGGAACAGTGGCTTTTCCTGGCTGGCTTTCACCCCATTCTGACTCTTGTTGTTGGATGTTTCAGCCCAGCCATGGCTCGTCCATACCCACATACAGCTCACACATGGCTCAGAAGGGGATTGAGACCCAGCCTAGTCAGTCCCACATCTACCCTGTTTCTCCATAACACCAGATGGTGCTGGGATCTGAACCGGCCTGGTGCATCCAATCCCAGCCCACACTAGTGCCTCGGGTGACTGCAACTGTTTCCTAGATAGAACGCAGCCCCCATTCCAGCACATACACCCCTTGGTGGGAACCTCATCCCAGCTGTGGCATCCCAGATTGGGACCGTTCCTAGCCGTAAATCACGCACCTGCACGTGGTTGCTCCGAGGACCATTAGGTGCCAGCCTGCTACACAAGCCGGAGCTTATCTTTTACTTGATAGGTGTTCAAAGCTCAGCATTATTAAGGGATTGGAAGTTCTTCAAAGGAAGAGTTACTGGCATTGGGAATCTTTAGGATTGACTCAGATCCCAGAAACAGTGGGGTCACTCTAGAGCTATCTCAGCAGCGATTCAGATGTCCAATACTCCAGAGCTCCCCGGCCGGGCGGCCAGCAGGCACAGCCTGGCGCCAAATGGCACACTGGCCGCCCGGGCCCAGCCCGCCATGAGCCATGGGCACATGGCAGACTGGGTTCGGGATCCGAGCTAGACGTCCTCTCCCGCAGCCCTCGGCTCGCCTCTGGCAGCCGGAGGTTAAATCCTGCAGGCCCGAGGTTGCGCCCCTCCCCAATCCCGTTCACCCACCACCCAATGAGGGTGTTGGGTGGGTCCCGGACATGCCCAGTCACGGAGGCCTCCCCCCTCGGCGTACTCACCCCAGAAGGAAGCAGGCCGCACCCAGGCATGTCCGGGCCCAGCCCGCCATGAGCCATGGGCACATGGCAGACTGGGTTCGGGATCCGAGCTAGACGTCCTCTCCCGCAGCCCTCGGCTCGCCTCTGGCAGCCGGAGGTTAAATCCTGCAGGCCCGAGGTTGCGCCCCTCCCCAATCCCGTTCACCCACCACCCAATGAGGGTGTTGGGTGGGTCCCGGACATGCCCAGTCACGGAGGCCTCCCCCCTCGGCGTACTCACCCCAGAAGGAAGCAGGCCGCACCCAGGCATGTCCGGGCCCAGCCCGCCATGAGCCATGGGCACATGGCGGACTGGGTTCGGGATCCGAGCTAGACGTCCTCTCCCGCAGCCTCCATGCTCTGTTATTCAGTATAGAATGGTATACTCAACTGTTGGGCCAACTTCAAAAATTTTGCTAATTTCAAGTACTGAAACATTTGTCAAGACATTTATCCTTACAGATGAAAATTGTGTCCTTTAAACTCCTTTTTTTGTTCCTAATATTTGTCTTTTTCTAAAAAAAAAAATTGTGTTGATAATTAGGACCGCTACAGCAGCCTTTTTTTTTCTCGTCCATTGGCGTGAAATATCTTTTTCCAATGCCTTCACCTTCAGTTTCTTAGCGTCTTTTCTGGTTAGATGCATCTCTTGTAGGCAGTTGGGTCCTGTTTGTTGATCCAGTCTGTTTATCTATGTCTTTTGACTGATGAATTTAGGCCGTTCATGTTAAGGGTTAATATTGAGAGATTGCGATTTTGTCCTGCCATGCGTGTGTGTTTTTAAGGTTGTTGGTATCTAATTGTCTTTCCTTGCGTGGACTTTAGTGGGGAGGTCTTCCTATTTGCCATCCTTGTTTAAGGTTTGCTTCCTTTTCTCTGGGAGTAGCGCATTTCTGAGGAGATTTTGTACATTTGTTTTTGTGCTAGCATTTTCTTCTAGTTTCTCCTTGCTATGGAAGTATCTAATTTCATTCTTGAATACAAATGAGATCTTTGCTGGGTACATTATTCTTGGTTGACAGTTGTTCTGTTCCAGTATTTGAAAGATTTTATTCCATTCCCTTCTTGCGTGGAGCGTCTGTTCTGAAAAGTCAGCAGTGATCCTGATGGACCTGCCTCTAAATGTGTTTGTCTTTGCTTCGTGCTAGCCTCAGGATTCTTTCTTTGTATTCGTTGGAGGGGAGCTTGATTACCACGTGTCTTGGAGAAGATCTTTTTGGGTCAAACCTGTGGGGCATTCTCTGGCCTTTGGACTGGGCTCATGTTCCAAGAGTTTTGGAAGTTCTCCTGTATAATTCCATCGAGCACCGGTTGTTTGCCTGTCTCTCTTTCCACTCCTTTTGGGAAGCCTATGATTCTAATATTTGACTTCTTGACATTGTCGTTCTTCTCCTGGGTCGTCTTGGTCGCCTTGTTCAATTGAATCTCCAGTTGGTTAATAATCTGCCTGCTTCCATTCTGGGAATCTTCCAATTCGGATATCCTGTCTTCTGCTGCAATAATTCTGTTGGCTAAGCTCTCGATTCTGTGCTTCAGGTCAAGGGTCTCGTTTTTGACTAATTTTGTTTCTGTGATTGTGTGGTTTTTGAATTCCTTAAGTTCCTCCCATCATTTTCATTGTCTCTGAAGAGTTTCATAATTATTTTTCTGAACTCCTTGTCTGAGAGGTCTTCAGTTTCTTCATCTGTAATCTCTGCGATTGACCAGGCCTTTTGGTGACTTTTTGGGGTGGCACTGGCTCCTTCCTCTGACTCATTTATTTTCCTGTGACCTTGCCCCATGACTATGTGATAGAAGGGATTGCTGGCGTCACACCCTTGACCTCTGCTGCCACCTAGTGGGTGACCTGAGGTCTTGTTGACCTAGATTTTTTTTCCTTCTTTGTGTCCTCTGGCCAGTCCGCTCAGATCCAAGCCTGTTTACATCCCAGCCAACAGTTCAGGTACCTTTTTTTTTTTTTGTCCCAAGTTCCTCCTGCTAAGGGCGTGCTCTCCCCTGTGTAAGCGACTTATCGAGGTTCGCTCCCCGAATTTCGCTGGAGTCTCTGCAGTCCAGGGCTCCCTCTTTGTCTTTATCAGGTTGCTGATCCCAGTATTTTGCGATTGTTTTACTGCCGTGTGGCGTTTTTCTCAGTCTTGGCGGGACTGGGGAGTTTCCCACAGTGTTCCCACGGTTCTTTTCCTCTCGGGCTCACTTCAGACTGCTCCTGTCCCTAACTTTTAGGACCCTTGGTTACAGCAGTCTACCTCCGTCGGCCATCTTGAACCGGAGTCATGCAGCTCATTTTTAAATTTTATTTTTATTTGAAAGGTGGAGTTACAGAGAGGAGGAGAGACAAAACGAGAGGGAGAGGTCTTCCATCTGTTGGCTTAGTCCCCATATGGCCACAGTGGCTACAGCCGAGTCAGTCTGAAGCGTTTTCTAGATCTCCCACACTGGTACAGGGCCCAAGGGTTTGGGCTATCCACTGCTGCTTTCCCAGGATATTAGCAGGGAGCTGGATGAGAACATTCAGGACTTGAATTAGTGCCCTTATGGGATGCCGATAGCTTAGGTGGAAGCTTAGCCCACTATACTACAGTGCTAGCCCCACTGGACTCTTGCTACTTGCTGATTGATTGGCTTGAGATAACCTATCAGACCACTGCTTTTCCTGTTTCATGAGTCTCTTCTGGGTAGACAGGAGCAGAAAAATTGACCGAGTTTTGCTGGCACAGTTGTAGAGTCAGTGGATAATAGCATGGTGGCCCATGTTTCTTCCAGGCATCACTAACTACTGAAGATCCTGCCTGTCCTCTCCCACTTCACCTCTCAGATCCATTGCTCTTGGGTCAGCTGTAAAGGACTTTGCCATTTTCAGTACCTGAAGCAAGCAGAGCCTCCAGCTCATAACTTTTTCTCTCTCCTCCAGTCTAGTAATGGAGACGTGACTGGCTCAGCTGCTGGCTGATCAACTGGGGGTTTAAAGTAGCATGGCGAAAGCCTGGGCGAAGGATCATCTGATATTTTGTAATGAGCAGCATTACACGCCCACTGTCATTGTTTCACTGGACAGTTAGCAAATCCGCTCATTGCTTGTTTCAGGTCTGCGCCTCCATTGTTAAAAAGACCTCCTGTGACAGAAGCAAGGCATGCAGAGTGGTAGAACTGTCCTTCAGCACCGCTTTGTTAACCGTAGCATCGGGATTGCTAGATTCTCAGCCTAGATTTTCAGCTGGTAGTAGATTTAGAATCTAATAGATTTTAGGCTCTTTGGGGGTGTAATTCTAGTCACCAAAAATAAATATGCCTTCCATCTAGCTTTTCTAGCTTTACTGATTTTCCCCATGTCTCATTTGTTTCAATTAGTTTTTAAATGGCTATGCAAAAGAGGAAGAACAGAATTTAAAGTTTGGAAGTTCAGCATCAGGACATTTACTTTTTAGGGCATTTCATTCATTATTTGAATATTGTTTTGACTTGAATATGAATTTCTTCTTTTTCATAAAATGGTTAGCAATTTTTCTTTTAGTTTTAAGATATCATTATTTTTAACAGCCACATTCACTTCCTATGTGGATATCATGTACCTGTGTAACTTTTTTCCCCCTGAAAACAGAGTGTCTTAAAACTAATATCACAAAATGAGGGATTTAGGGCAGTGATCACGACATGGGAAAAGTACCTTGTCTAACTCAACAAAACAATAGTTACAGAAATACATCAAGTAAGATGGCATCCATATCATTTTTAATACTCTATATTCAGAGGAGACACAGTATTTATCTTTCTGCAGTATCATTTGGAGGGCTGTCCACGATGTTTTCCATACTGGTTATTCCAGTCTGCATTCCCAGCAGTCTCTCCACCATTTGTTGTTTTTCATTTTCATTTAATAGCCATTGTAGCTGGAGAGAAGTGGCGTCTCATTGTGGGTTCCATGTGCCTTTCCCTGATGGCTAATGATTCCTCTGTTTTATTGAATTAGGCAGCACTTCTACACCACTGTTAAAGATGAGTGTTGCTCATGGGTGTTTGATGCTTTGTAATTTTGCAGCAAATACATTAATACATTTGCTGTAAACATTTTCTAAATGTTCTGCACTACAGGACATATTCTTTGAGTTTTAACTGGTGTCTTCATTGAAAACGCTTGCTTGATTTTGTCCATCGAATTTTTCTTCATGTGATAATAGTATTATTTTTCTTCAAAGCCTTAAATGTGATAAAGATCATGGCATTCTGGTGTTATAGTATATGGAAATAATTTCTTTTATCATTTTAGTCAGTATTATTATATAATTTTGTGTTAATTTGGTAATATTTTATTTCAACTTTACTTGGTACCTGACTTTTCTATAATTTACTTTTGGAAGTTTTGCTGGTGGGTGAATTAGAAAGGACTGCAAGAAATCTGCTCATGTTAGGTAGGGCTGGCTGCTTTATTGCGTTTTATTAGACTTTAAAGTAGTCTGAGTAACAAAAGAAGAATTTGTTCTAAGTTAGTTATTCATAACGCATGAACAAGACCATCTACAAAACCCACTCTATCCATTTCAAAGGGTTTAGTCCACTCCTATCTTCCCTCATATTTGCCCCAAATAACCAATATGGTTCTGTTTTCATTTAAAACATTATTTTAAAACCCCACAAAATAATATTCAGTATTTATGAATATGTAAATTATCTTCCTATTCTGATCTATGTTACATGGCATGCTGTTTTTCTTTTAAGTTCTTCTTGTGAGAAGGTGAATGGGAATATAGCATTTGTGTCAGGGAAACAACTTTTTTTTCTTTAAATTCTATTTACCTTCTTCCAATTGTTCTTCAAAGTTCTGTGGTCAAGATATCAGGAAAACGGTCTCTTCCAGTATGGTTTCCTGGCTATTTCTCATATTGGTTCCCACCAAGAGGACGGTACAGCTTAGGTCTGTTGGGCAGCTTATCATCGCACACTTTGCTTTCCGAGCATTTTTAGAATTTCCTTAAAATTTACATATGTGGATCTTGTGTTTGGGAAACTTTTGCTTCTTTTTCTTTTTTTGTTTCTTTTTTTGGTGGGTTTTCTCTTTTTAAAAAATACATTTTTTTAAATGTGTACAAGTATATGAACAAGAAAAGTCAATTTGAGGTTTTGCATGTTTTATATTAATTGGTAGTAATGGATGGTTATATAATTTTAAATTGACAATTACTCTGCCTCAGAATTTTAAATGCCTCTGTCTAACATCTAGTTTTTAGGAACACTCTAAATAAACTCAGTGCTAGCCTTATTTCATTTGAAAACTAACTTCCCTGAGGCATATCACGTATTTCATACATTATCTTAAAAATAAAGCTCAGGGTTTTTTTTTTACATACGGATAGAGTCACCTAATGAGATTAAGGTTATATACAACATTTCAAGTACCTCAGAAGGTTTTCTTCACGGTAACTCATTCTTAACCTTCTGAAACAAGCTGCTCTTTTGGTTTCTATCCACACAATTTTTTTGCTTGTTTTGAATATATATTTGACTTGTTATGCTTCACAACGTTCCTCTGAGTTTCATCTGCATAGCTGCGTGTGGCAGTAGTTAATTTTTTAAATCACTGGATATTGTGCAGCTCTCAATGGGCACAGTAGACATTTAGATGTCCACATAGTCATGCTTCCGTGAGTAAAGACACAGCAAACATTCTTGCGCACATCTATCATTCTTAATTCTTAGCATGTTCTTGTAATTTTTGGAAGCTTCTGGGACACCTTCTTTTATTCTTCAATGTTACTGAAGTTCATTGCTTTGTGCCTCAGTGTACATTTTTTGCTTTCCTTAGAGTTTATGGTTATCTGTTCCTTAGGCTCCTGGTATATCCCTTATCCCAATCCCAATTTCCACCCACTCCACACATAGTCACTCTATATCATTACTAAAACATAGTTCTTCATACACAGTCATATGTCCATCATTGCGGGCATGGACAATGGCAGAGAATCCAGCATCCTATTGTCAAGATATAGTAAGCAGTTTCTTTGTAAGTCCATCTTTGTCTGGAAGTAGAAATGCATACTACATTGTATCCTTACATCTGGATATGTTAGTCTCCATTTCACAGCTACTGTGCATCCCCTCATATGAAAAGTCATAATACAAAGTCAACATGGAATGAAAAATAAAAATTTACAGTGCCATGAAACTAAATGGCATGTTACTAGATATGACAGTCTCCATTACACAGCTACTATAAACCCCTTAAATGAAAAGCCACACAATAAAATCAACATCAGGAAGAAAAAAGAAATTAACAACATCATGAAGTTAAATAACATGCTACTAAATGACTAACGTGTAGCTGAAGAAATGGAAATCAAGAACTTCTTGAAGAAAATGATGCTACTGTATGATCTAGGAATCATTGAATGATTTAATCAGAAGAAAGTGTTCTGAAGAGATGAAACTAACAGAAAACAACAAAACCCTTGCAGTATAGTTTCTGCTGATTTTTGTTGGTGAAGTGTGTCTCTTCTAGACAATAAATAGACAATAAATCCAGTCTACTACTCTATGACGTTTGATTTGGTCCTGTCATTTTAGGAATAGATTGTTCATTGGTTTAGTCTTCTGTTGTCATTTTACTGTAATGTTCTTCACATTTGCCTTTGGTTTTGGTAGGTACTATTCCTCTTCTCTGTCAAGAGAACATCTTTAAGTGTCATTTGTAGGGCAGGCTTGGAAGATGTAAATTCTTTTAACTTTTCTTGACTGTGGAAGAATTTTATTTCATTTTCAAAGACAATGCTTGATATGTTGATATGTTATCCTAGGCCAACAATTTTTTCTTTTAGAATCTAGAATATGTCACTCCATTCTCTTCATGCCTGTAGAGTTTCCTGTGAGAGATCTCCTGTGAGTTTAATTGGCATTGCTTTATATGTCAGTTGATTTTTTTTCACGTGCACATTTAAGGATCTTTTCCATATGTTCAATTGAAGAGAGCTTGATGATCATATGTCTTGGTGAAGATGGCTTTTGATCAAGCCTGCTGGGAATTCTGTGCCCCTCCTAGATCTTGTTTCCCAATTCTTTCTCCAGATTAGGGAAATTTTCCTTTATTATTTCATTAAATATATTTGCAAACTCAGCTTCTCTTTCTGTGTCTTTTGGGACTCCCGTAACTCTTCTATTTGGCCTCTTAATAGTGTCTTTCAATTCTTGAATGCTTTTTTTGGCCTGATCCAGCTCTGCTTCCAGCTTTTTGTTTGCTTTCCCCTGCTGGCAGAAAATATCTTCCAGTTCTGAGATTCTTTCTTCTGCTTGCTTCATTCTATTTTGGAGACTCTCCATTGTACTTTTAATTTGCTCTACTGTGTTCTTAATTTCTGATATGCCAGCCTTGATTTGCTTTGTTGCTTCCTTAAATTCTTTGAACTCTTGCATGAGATTCTCATTGTTGATCAGAATCTTTAAAATGAGTCTTACGGATTCTGTGTCCCCCATTTTCTCGATGTCTTCCTCAGTTAACTCTGAGGTTGGCATAGGGTTTTGCTCCTTTGCAGGGGAGTTTTTGGTAATATTCATTGTTCCTTTGTCTCTTCTTTTGCTCTTGATCATTGTACTTCTGGTTAGTAGAGTCTTCCCCTTGGGGCAGGTTTCTAAGCTCTGTCACCCACAGGTCTACAATGCAGTTATACTTATTGCAGTTGGTACACAACTTTTTGCTTGCAGCCACTTGTGCCACAACCTCCAGCGAGTTCCAGATCTTGGTTCATATGTTAGATTTCCACCATGGTCTCCACAGCCCCAGCTCCTGGCTCACCATTCTCCACCTCCTGTGATACCATGCTGAGGCTGGACCATGGTCTCTGCAACCTTTCTGCCACTTCTGGTTGGAGCAGGTCCCAGGATTAGGGAGAAACCAGGTGTCCTATATAGTTAGGTTGTTGATTGCGCTGATCTTGCTGGAACCTGTTGGACATTAGGTCTGGGTGCCACACGGACCTATTTTGACCCATACGATGCCACAGTTAGTATTATTTTCCTGCGGGACCAGTGCAATTCGCTGAACTCAGTGAGTTCTTGCAAGCTCAGCACATGCACAATTCACTGTTGTCCCCTGCAGTCTTAAATTCTTTGCCACTCTGTAAGAAAGGGTATGTGATGTGCCACTACTGGAGTTCTTAATTTTCTCGCCATCAGGTCTTAGGGCTACCCAGACCTGTCTTGGGTGGAACCTGTAGAATGCCATGTTGATGTAGTTCACTGAGTCAGAAATGAGTTCACTCCCAACTCAGCATATGCTGAGTCCTTTCTCTTGCCTTTGCCTCTGTAAGCAAAATGGCGCCCAGTTCAGCTCTAGGGGGCTGACTGGGCTATGAGATCCACCCTGTTCTCACAATGCCCATCTGGGATCTGCTGCTCTGTCTCTGCTCCTGGTCAAATCAAACGGACCAGCAAGACGGACAGTTCTTTGTCTGGGTTTACCTTCCAAGCTCCTAGTGAAAGTCCCTTCCCACCTGCTTGCTGGTGGAGTTCTAGCTGCTGTTGGAGTTCAGATCACTGTTAGCTGAATGCTGTGCTGGAGTATCAGTCACTGCAACACCACACCATTGTGTCCTCTGCTTTCCTGTGTCTGTCAGTCTCCAGGTACCCTGCTGCTGTTGTCCTGTCCTTTCCTATTTCCTGGAATATGCCCTCTCTGCTTCATCTTGATTAAATGTTTTTCCATCCATTTAAACATGTCCTTACCCTTTCCCGCCATCTTGATTCTCACCCATGCTGTTTCACTGTGTCTGGAATACAGACATCTTTCTCAGTTGGGTGAGATTTTACTTTTCTCTCTTCCTAAATGAATGCAGGGAGAATGACCTACGTTTGGTTCTGCAGTTGGGTGATACCTGAGTTCGAATTATTGTACATACACACTATCAACTTATGACCCTGTTTTAACAGACACCACCTTGACTCTGGGCATTTTGTTGTTGTTACACATATTGATTTTTTCCATGTCCCTGTGGGTTTATTGTCATACATCTCATTGACATTCTTTTCTGTAAATTCTTAAGAGAATAGCTTTCTCTGTTTTATTAAGTCATCTACTTTTTTCTTCCAATAATAGTTTTATTTATTGTTGTCTCATCTCATTTCTTGGGTTTGGTATTCTTACAGCTTTTTATTGTGTTAACCAATAACACGATACCGAGTTACTATGAGGGTAAGAAATCAAAGTAGGTAACTCTGGACACATTTTAAAATATATGTGTCATTTGTGATACTAGTATAAATATTTCTCTATCTTTTATTTATATAAATTTGTAAATTATTTTGTAGTGTCTTTTCATGTTTTTTTCTTGATAGCTATGCATGGACAAGAGTTTTCATTCAAGTTAAATCAAGGGATTAAGTACAATAATCTAGATAAGGAATTAGTGATCTAGTCTAACTCGTGTAAGCATTTATTAATACAGATAATGTAAAACAGATTTCCTCTCTTTTTTTGTGATAGATCCCTGCCTCAGTTATTTTCTCTGTTGCTGCAAAAATTGCACTATTCCTTTCATTTTAAAGGCTAAGCCTGAAAATTAGGAATATCTCGATTTTCACTTTGAATTCTTTGTACTTAACAAAAATGTTATTTCTTCTATGACACAAATGGGGAAGTTTTACTGTGTAGCAAAGCAGAGAGCATTCTTGCATTTAAAGCATTTACAGCTCATCAATGCGGACAGTTCAGGATCCTAGTATGTGAGCAAACGGCTACAGGCCTTTGCAACAAATACTTTCCTACTGGATTTAGATATTAGAACTTGATAATTAGATGCATCTCAGTGGCAGACAATAGATTGCACCATTTTTAATAAAGCTTATAGTAATATGTCTTACGAATCTACATAATGGTTAAAAATTTTTTGTGTTTCGGTTTTAAATGTATTCCTTTAATGTAAGCGTCCTCCCATCATTTATGATGTATAATTGAAATTCTAAAAATTTCAAAGAAAAATTTGAAAACTATTCTGATTAAATAGTGCACTAAATGACCAATCAAGCTTCTACAGCCCAGCCTTTAATTTTGACATGTTGGAATTTTCTCTTCTGCTCAAGATCTAGGTAGTGTTTCAGAAAGATAAATATAGCAAGCATTCTTTCCATTTCAAAAGTGTTGTTCTTATTGGTGATATTATGTATATTTTTGTAATGTCTTCTATATTTATTCCACAAAGTCATTAGTTATCAAGAAGTAGTTATTAAAGATTCAAAGAAGTGATGGCGTGATGATGGGGTCATTCCTCACAGAGCCAGCCATGTTCATGTTCACCTGTTTATACATCAAGTCATCTTCACAAGAACTGTGGAAGCCAGGTGAGAGGCCACAGTGCCTCGTGTGCATAACAATTAAGAAAAATCTTCAAAGAAACCAGAAAGTGTTGCTCATCTCATGTCTTCCTCAGCTGTAAATAGCACGGCACAGAGAGATACTGCCCACTCCGGGGGATGAGAGTGAAATCAAGTGCAGACCTTTGCCCTGAAGCCCAGGACCAGGATCCTCATGCATGTCTTGACTCCAAGGCCCATGCCTGCAGATGGAGACTAAACAGCTCTTAAATAAATGTGGTCCAATCCAACCTCTTCCAGACAGTAGAGTATAGCAAGAAGGGTTATTTATTGCCTTATCTTAGAGCTCTGAATGGGTCCCACTTGTGGTCTCCTTGTATGATATAGGGCCTAGAGCAGTACTCACAGTGGAAGCCAGTGGGTTTGTCCCATCATGGAAGGGCTGGGCCTATGTCACTACCAGATTTAGGTGGATCTAGTATGCATCTTTGAGGTTGCTCAGGGCCTGGTGACCTAGTTTAGTGGCTGCATAAGTGGACAAGGCTGACTTTGTCCAAGGCCAAGAGGAGTTCCTCCGCTTGAGCTGATCCAACTTTCATTGCAACCAGGGTCAGTGTGGCTTGTTGCAGTAGCCATGAGCAGCAAGTCCACTGCAGCTGCTGGCAGCCAAAACAGTATGGAATTTGATCCTACCCCCAGGTTACACTGGTTTGAACAGGACTGGGGTTTCAAGTATGGTCTAATTAATGTTTCAATTTCTTGTAGCGTTGTGCACAGATAAACCTGGCCTACTCAAAATGCAAGTCTTTGATTTTCATTTGACAAATTGGACAATATGAGGTTGAAACAAAGTAGCGCAAATAGGTTATGTAATTCAATATTTAACACATTTTGTTATTTTTCTCATTATTATGATTTTATAAAAATTAATATAGCTTGGAAATGCATACTGCTATAACATGTGAACAACACACAGCTACTGTTAAAGAAAATGGGAAAATATCCACAGAGATGTAGAAGATATAAATCCAAATGCTTTGGGAATTCTGTAATATTAAGAGTAAAATGGTTTAGAACAAGTTTCATGTCTTTAAACAGATTTTATTAGCCAGTAATATACAGAATATTGTAAAGTTGCCAATGTAAAATAATTTTATATCATCCATTATTTACTTTTCAGGGACATTAAAAAATACATAAGTATCTTGCAATTTTATTATATATAATGGATATTTAAGTAGATTAACAAATTATACTCTGATAAATAACATGGTAGAACTGCTTGAAAAAATGTTTTATGCATCATAAAATTTTCAGTCTAGAATATATTTAAGCAGCTTGTTTTCACCAGTTTTATTCATTTCTTTCATCAGGTTACTGACAAGTAACTCACTTTCAGTTATATTGCCTTGGGCTTCAATTAACAGAAAACCCAGATTAAAAAGTCAAAAAGAGAAAATTCTTTTTTAGGTAAGAACTGAAATTGTGAAGGTCTGGGGTTGGTGAGTTTACCAGTTTGCTTTGTAAAGGCCTCAGTTCTGGGGAAGAAAGGATGAATTCTATAGCCAATATTTCTTACAGAACATCAGTTCCATTTCATCAAGGGGTGGTCCTAGCACAAGTCCATGCTAAACTAATCAGAAAAAGAAAAAAAATAAAAGCAGATTTGTAATGACTGGCATTGTAACTAATATGACCTGCCTGACTGTGAGAACTCCATTAACCACAGGACCATGGGATGCATGAATAAGATGAGTTTGTGCTGGAAACAGGATGGAGTCTGTTGGGACTGGCCATGGATTTATGTGTATGTGTAGTAATAGACCCTGAGTATCTGGTTCTCCTCATCTTTCCAGTCCCCAGACTAGGGTCTTCACGTGCCCCCTTCATTCCTTCCGGGTTCTGGTTTCCAATTCTGCATGGGATTGGATTGACTGTTTTTTCTCTTCCTTTGTTTTTAAATTGTTTGATTTTTCAGCTTCTACCTGCCATCTCTTCCCCAAAAGAAAATTAACAATTGAATTTCTTTATTGTGAAGTGGTTTACTCATAATGATTTGTGGTCTTAATATTTTTCTATAGGATCTCAGTTTTTACCTTTAAAAATAATTTGGACAAAACTGTTCTACCCCGCAATTGTTGATATATGGCTTGTTAGAGTTATAAACCTTTTTGGATTATCCTAAAATTCACCAAGTTCAGTAAAATCTCACCTGAGTACTATAAGCTGCTAAAAATAAATAAATAAATAAATAAATAAACAAACAAATAAATATCTCGAGACAACTGAATAGTACCCTACAACCATTTTAAGGTTTACAACAGTTGGTTATGTATAAGCTAAAATTGAGATGTCAATGAAGTAGTTACAGGATTTGGTTAAGAACTTGCATTTTGTAACAACTTCGTCATTCAGTAGTATGTTAGTTAACCTCATGGTGTTGTAAATTTCCATTTTTCTTCCTGTTGTTGATTTTGTGTTGTGGCTTTTCATTTAAGGGGATGATATTATGCCATCTCTACTTTCATATCAAAGATGGACTCCCAATGAAACTGTTAAAATTTATCTTGACAATAAGATGCTGGACTCTCTGCATGCTCCATGCCCGCAATGATGGAGTTATGACTGTTTATGAACTATACTATTGCAATAACATAGAGGAAATCAATATTGGGGGAGGGCTTAGGCAGGGGTTAAGGGAAATCCCAGAGCCTATGGAACTGTGTCATAAAATTAAATAATAAAAAATAACAAAGCAAAATAAATGATTATATTCAGTAAAAAAAATCTGGATTAATTTTTAAAAAATTTTTCATGATACTGTTCCATAGGTACAGGAATTCTGCTTTTACTCCTTTCCACTCCCCTCCCACTGTATCCCCCATATTAGTACAATAGTATAGTCCTTCAGAGCAACAGACACAAGTCCAGTGTTCTGCTATTGAAGTGTATCATGGTGTTATAGGTATAGACAATGCTAGAAACTTGTCAAGGTATATCTAACAGTTTTACTGGCTGTCCTCATTTTATTCAGGAATAGAGATGCATACTGCAATGTATCTTTACTTCCCAGTTTGCTATCTCCATTCCACAGTTCACTTGTGAGAACATATGTACATACATGTTTACCTAAATATCTATTGATCTTGCATTTTGCATAAAGCTTACCTTGTATCAGAGAGAATATGGTATTTGTCCTTTTGGAATTGACTTATTTCACTGTGCATAATGGTCTCTAGTTGGGACCATTGTATTGCAAATGGTAGAATTTTGTTCTTTTTAATGGATGAGTAGTATTCCACAGAGTAGATGTACCACAGCTTCCTTATCCATTTCTCTTTTGATGGGTTTCTGAGTTGTTTCCATGTCTTCTC
Source organism: Ochotona princeps (assembly GCF_030435755.1). Lineage (NCBI taxonomy): Eukaryota > Metazoa > Chordata > Mammalia > Lagomorpha > Ochotonidae > Ochotona > Ochotona princeps. The sequence continues at coordinate 10,064,112 of NC_080832.1, read as the reverse complement.
TATTGTTGATAGTGCTGCTATAAATATAGTGGTGCCTGCCACTTGCTCATATTCAGATTTCAATTGCTTATTTCCAGCAGTAGGATAGCTGGGTCATACAGTAGATCAATTTTCAGTTGCCTTAACACTCTGCATATTGACTTCAATAACAGTTGCAATAGCATATATGCTCAACAACAGTGGAATAGGGTACCGTTTTCCCCACAACGATGCCAATAGGTATTGTTAGTAGATTATCAGATGTAGGCCAATCTCTGGGTGTTTTGTTTTATAGAAACAAAGGAATAATATCTTCTAAAAATGTAACGAGTGCAAGCTAGAGCAGTAATTCACTTTTTCTTTGTACTGTGGGCTATCATAAAAAAGAAACAATAAAAAATGTTATAGGATTGTTTCTAAGTGGATTTGTCCAGCTTCTCTGGAGACACACATACATACACACAGAGTAGGACAACACCAAGCCCATGTACACAGGGATTAGAAGGAATTGGCTCACATGGCGTGGAGGCTGTGAGTTTTCTTAGAAGCTGCAGGGTAAGATAGGAAGCTGAAGACACAGGAAGGCTGGTGGTGAAATTTCAGGTTAAGTTGGAAGGCCTCATGACCAGGAGAGATACAAAGCTGTGGACCTGGTCTGAAGGTAAGCTGACCTGAGATGCGGAAAGGACCAGAGCTGCCGACTGAGCCTGAGGAATGTCAGGCATGAAGACTGTATTTATTTGAATAAAGATCAACTCGGTTGTTTGCTCCAGGCCTTGGTCTGAGTGTTTGAGGCCTACCCATGTTGGACCACATAAACAATCACCCCAAGATCTGGTCAAGTTGACCCATAAAGTTATCTGTCACATAAACCATTGGTTGTAAAGATTCACATTAAACAAACATATGTAAGGAGGTCTTCATATTATCTTAAATGTTATTGTCAGAGGGGTTATTGTCTCTTGACTCCTGGGTAGGGTCTCTGGGAGTATGGGAGGCCAGAGGATCAATCTATGCGGAGTTTTACATTTCTCCAGCATCCATTTAGTGGTCTGCTTTTCTTTCAACCACCTTCTCCCAGAGATGCCTTTTGGACTTAGGCACTAGTGTAAAGTGAACAAACTTCATGTATTTCATAGTACGTATTTAGAAGCATAGTGATAGTTCAAACCCTCTCCTCTCCTCCTCCTTTTTTTTATCTTTAAACAATCTTTTTTTTTTACAACAGCATACTTTCATTTCATTTTGTAATCACTGGATTTTCATTTTGTTAGGTAAATATATCAAAACATGGCAAGTAGAAAAAGAAAACTTACTCTTCTTCCCAAATGTAAATAAAGGCTATAAACAATCAAATCTCAAAATGTCTATCTTGTCCTTCTACATTACATATTTATTCTGTATCTCTGTATAGTTAACACCAATTAGGTAAAACATATGATATTTTTCCTTTAGGGATTGGATTATTTAACTAACCCATACAGGTTCCATTTGCATCCATCTTGTTGCAAAAGACAAAATTTCATTTATCTTTATGGCTGAGTAGTATTGCATGGCACTATATATATATATATATATATATATATGACATTTTATGTATCTAGTCATGTGTTGATAGAAATCTAGGTTGATTCCAAATCTTAGCTAACATGAATTATGCTGCAATAGGCATGGGTATATGAATAATTCTCTAGTATGAGGATTTCATTTTGTTTAGGTAAATCCCCAGGAATGGGGTGGCTGAATCATATGGCAGATCTATTTTGAGGTCTATCAGGATCTCCAACCTGCCCTCCATGGTGGTTGCACTGATTCACATTGCCACAACAGTGGACTAGGTTACCTTTCCAGTATCGCTATCCTCCTCAGCATTGATTGTTTTAGGGTTTCTGTGTATTGGTCATCCTCAGTGAGGTGAAGTGGAAACTCCTTGTTGTTTCTCTTTGCATTTTCCTGATGCCTACTGACCTCGAGTCTTGCCTTTTTCTCATGTGTCTATTGGCCATTTATATTTCATTCATTGAAAATTGCATTTATTTGACTTCGATCAAATAATCATAACAGAATATGAACAATGGCCATGCCAGGAACATTGAACTCCATGCTTTAAATACTTGGTGCATGATTGACAACATCATCAATTTCTCTGGAATCAGGGAATGGCTCTAGCAAGGAATTATTTAAAGTAGTTGGGCTTGAAAAGGTGAAGTGTCTGGGAAAAATCCTTCATGCAGAGGATAGGATGGCATGGAAATATAGCAAGGCAGAGGTTTGATGGGCTATGGCTGCTCTTGTGTTGTGATTGTGGGGGTGGGACTAAATTCAAACAGAGTGTGTGGTCAGGGGTTGGTAATGGAGCACTAGAGGAACAGAAGGCAAAGTTAGAGATTGGGGAAGCTCGTGATCATGTAGTCGAGAACTGAAAAGGAGGACTAAGTGCAGGAGCGAGGAGAAACACCTATATAAAGGGGATAAGAAGATGATGGGTGGTCAGTGAAAGAACATGCATGATCAGAGACCAAACAAGAAAGCCAAGACATTTAAAACCATAAAAGGAACATGAAAGAAGGCGTGAACTAAGAGGGGTAGAGCCAACAGCACAAAATGCTGCCAAGAAGGGAGGATGCACTGAAAAAAGCAATTTCTGAGAACAGTGGCCACTTTTGTGATTTCTGAGAGCAACGTAGCCATAGATCTGTGACTACCAAGGTCAAGGTGGAGACAAGCGGTGAGCTGGTGATTCAGCACATTGGACTTCACAAGATGATGGGCTGACAGAATGCTGAAGATTTATAGAAACCAAGACAGTTCATGAAAGGCAGCTATTTGGAGAAATGGTAAGACAATGATCTTAGGCAGAAGGGAAGAGAAAGTACAGAGACAAACAAATACACATCTTACATATTGCTAAGAAGTTTGTGTTTTGTTCTCAGTCTTCATTGGTGTTGCATTCTTGGAAATACTATGAATAACTGAAGCATTCTCACTGTCGCCCTGGGCGACCTCAGTGTCAGTCAGTGCTGTTTAAGTATTTCTGCATCCTTGGGATTGACTGCTTTGCAAGAATGTCAGCTGGAGCTTTTACTGCAACATTTGTTGTCATTTGAGGTAGGATCGCTCCTATATTCACTCTCAAACTCATGTATTCTTTGATGAATTGTAAGAACCTAAGAGGCAGCATGTGAAATATGACACAGTGCATTTTTGTATCAGAGAGGGAAGCTTCCCACAGTCACAAGGGCCTTGTTTCCCCTCACGTCTAGTGGCCAATCCCTCACTCAGCTGCGGGTGACCTCTCTCGGTCACACTGCTGTATCAACTCTTCTAATCCAATTTCAAGTGATTGTGGTAATCATTCTAGGTTTCTGATCAGGCGTGATACTAATTACTAGTAGTCTCAATGTAGTAAAGGTAGGAAAATTGGTAGGACTGTGTTGTCCCCTCGTCCTCTGAAGATTTGAAGGCAGCAAGCTAACAGGGTATGGTGCTCTGGCTCCACGAACCTTCTTGGTAAAACAACTCAGGTGTTTTTCCTTTTCTCTTGCTCTTTTTCACATGTTTTCCTTTGTAAATACAATTCTTCATATCTTTCTTTCTGAACCATTGATTCAAGCCCTTCTCTAAATTTTAGCTTAACATTATCCTTGGGGTATTCTGTGAATAGCCTTTGAAGTACTTTGGTAATTTTATGTTTTGTGGAAGTGGAGTTTATTCAAACAAAAATAGGTTGCTATTCTTTCATGCTGCCTCTGAAAAAGTTATTAGACTTCAAATGTGATGGATCCATGCAATAGCCTGCCCACGGCCTGAATTTTCTTCCCTTCGTCTTTTCTAAAGCGAATTACAGGAATAAGTCGCCTGTCAGCCTCTTTGGTTTGTGGGTAGGTAAAGCAGTTATCTGAGATGTTTTTATTATATGTTAAGATTAAGGCAAAAGGAAGCTTTCTGCAGAGTAATAAATGTTTCAAATATGAACATTTAAACAATGGACTATCACAAAACTATGAAGAGTTTATAAGAAAGTGAGTCTACTGGGGAAATGGGTTGGTCTAAAGTTATGGTGGGAACAAGGGAGATTGAACAAACAGATGGGTCTATTTTCTAGAAATTTTTTTTCTTTTTCTTTCTTGGAGTACTTGTTGAGGATGACGCTTGGTATGGACACAGAGTTGTTTGAGGTCATCTAAAATCATGGTCTCCTTGATTTTGATGTTCATATTGGTCATATTTAATGAATTTTAATATTTTCTACTTATATTATGAGTGAGTTTATTATGATTGTATAATTCGGCTTTTACAAACAGATTTATTTATTTCTGTTGGAAAGTCAGTTATACAGAGAGGAGGAGGAGAGGCAGAGAGGAAGATCTTCTGTATGCTGATTCACTCCCCAAGTGACCACAACGGCTAGAGCTGAGCCAATCTGAAGTTAGGAGCCAGGACCTCCTCTAGGTCTCCCACATAGATGTGGGGTCCCAAGGCCTTGGGCCATCCCCTACTGCTTTCTAGGTCACAAACAGGGAGCTGGATGGGAAGTGGGGTGGCCGGGATTAGAACCAGCACCCATGTGGAATTCCAGCATGTGCAAGGGGAGGAATTCAGCCACTAGGCTACTGCACTGGGCCATACTATGGTTATGTTTCTATATAAACAAAATAGTATTTTTTTTGTTTTTTTCTGTAATAGGTACATAGTTTTAAATATTATTGTAAAAATATTGACTGCACTGTTTTTCAGAATTTCTTTTGCAATTATTTTAGATTGGAATGATGAGTAAGACCCAGGCAAATATGATAAAATGACTTGAAGAAATATGAATCAAGTCTAGTAAAGAGAAAATCATGGTCTCTCTTATTAGCATGCTTTGAAAAGTTCATGGTAAAATGGAAAAGGAAGATAAGTTTGTTTTGGTTCAATAAAATTGAAATCTATGCAATGTTTTCATCATATGTATTTTCCCTGAAATTTTTCAAGATGCCTTAGATACATAGATCTTGAAATTTCTTGCACCAAAATAAAGTTGCTTTTTAATTACAGTTTTTTCTTGAAACTTTTGATGTACCCTCAGAAAAATAATTGACTATTAACTACAGTAGAGCAACTCTTTTGAGATGATGATATTTCCTGTAGCTTAGCATTACAGCCAGTGAAGGATGTGGCAGATTGCCTCTCTGGTAGCTCAGAATCTGCTAAGTTGCAGCAATTGACACAGAGTACAGTGTAGGAGTTAGCCTAATATTTATGGTGAACGTTGAAGGATGGATGTGTTTGGAGTCCCGTTCTGAGCCTTTAGACTGTGACTTTTGGAGACAATATCTTCACAGATATAAGTTAAAATGAGGTCATTAGAAGGGACCCCATCCAGTATGACAAGCTCTGGACACACATGTACATGATTCATACACCTTAGGAAGTTAGCAGTTGATGTGAACATTGGAATAAGGTTGTAGTAAGACAAGAAGCTACTGGAAGTGAGGAGAGATTCCCAGGGCGAATGTTCCCCCAGGGCCCTAAGTGGGAATGTAGTCTTGCAGACACCTTGATTTCGATGTTTAGTTTTTGAACGGTAGGATGACAATTGTTTAAGTACCGCAATATGAGGTGCTTTGTTATATTGGTCCTAGCAAGGTAATAGCATTAGTTAGAGACTGCCAACATCAGGCAGTGTCAACAGGCCTGCATATATCATTGCATTAACACAGTGAAGGTTCATTTCTTGCTCATGAAAATCCAAGGTTTTGATTGTTGAGTAGCTTTCTGCATAGTCATGCTAAGGCCCAAATGTGTCTTCTGAGGCCCTGGGGCCATCTGTTGGATTCTTTGTATCTTGAAAACTGAGAAATGAAGGATGGAGGCCTGGGGAGGGAGAAAAATGACTTTTGATTAAGGACAGAAAAATGCTTTTTTATGACTATCGTTCTTGTTGCTTGGTGAATGTGTGGATTCTATGATAATATCAATATCATCAAATGATGTTGAGTTTTCATAGGACACTTTATACCAAATATTTTCAAAGAATGTTATGTATAGTGTCCTACTGAGATGTTGATTCTTGGCATTATTATTATTAACCTGTTATGGCATAACCTGTTACGGTAAGGTTAAGTAATTTTCCCAGGATAACACCAATGTACATGGTGTAGCCGTGATTCGAGCCCAGCCGGTCTGGCCGCAGAAGGCAGACTTTGTACCTGCGGGGCCATTTTGCCTCTAGAACATGCACCTGTGAATGTTATGATCACCTGTAATAATCCTCAGCCATTTATGCCTCTAGCCATCAAGCCTGCTCAACTGAACAAACATAACCTTGGGAATGACAGCTTGAATAAATGTGGAAAGCACCTTCAGGAGAGAAGGAAGAGGTGCAGGGACTTTGGCTCATCGCCCCCACTTGTCTCCACATGCTTGAGAGCCCCGAAAACTTGTATTTAGGGCTTTCACTTTTTCCTTTCCATTGCTTCTCTCATCTTCTCATCAGTTCCAATTTTGTGAAGATATACGAAGTCTTTATTTCCACTTGCACACTCTCCATCCCAAACAGTAGAACTATTTGCTGTGTTAGTTATTTTTCTGAAATGTGTTCCTACCCGTCTATCAACATACCCAGGTAATTGTACTTGCTGGCTCGTTATGACTTACAATTAGATTGGGCTGAAAGTGGGAGTAACCTTCCCAAATAAAACTAGCTTTGAAGAGGCAGATGTTTGTCTTTCTTTTGCTATAAAGACCGGGTTGCATGGAGAGCTGATCCAGTGGCTCTGCTCCATAAAAGCCGTTCGGATCTCTGTTCTTTTATTCCTATTCCTCTGCCATATGTGGTCGTTTCCAAGCGGGCTTCTTGTATGAGATGGCTGCTCCTGTTCCAGCTTTCACGTATGCATCCCAGTGAGCAGGAAAGGGGAGGGGGGAGAAGAGAAGGACACACTTTGGTCTTTAGGACCATCGCCGGTATTCTATGCACTGACTCCCATGGAATCCCTTCCCTAGTGCTTAGTCAAATGATGGCATCTGGCAGCAAGGTAAGGTTCCAAGCTGAAAACCCAGGATGGTGGTATAATGGAAGAGTAAGATACATAAGATGTTGCAGGGAGGAGTTAATTACAGTGTCCACCACATGCCTTAGAACTGTAACAGTGGAATTCAAACATGTAGCTCCTGTTTACTTTGAAATGAAAAATGTGTTCTCTGGAAATATCCTTGCTGCTATGCATGCAGTTAGACTTCAGCATCGGTCTGGGCCGTTGCAGGCTGGGGTGGAGGCTCAGACACAGGGTCATCACTTCTCTGCTGTGCTCTTCCCTTTGGGTCATTCGCAGACCTGGGTGGGGGCAGGTCTGGCTGTTTCTTTGTCTCTGGCTTTGGTGTAACTGTACCCACAGTCACCACCTGGCACATCTGATGCCTTGATTCAGTACACTGCTTCTCTTCTGTAATTACCCAAGTTCCAAAGTCAAATGTTTTAGCCCACGCATTTTTTGACTGTTGATATGAATATTAGATAACATTAGAGATAAGAAAGCGGTTAACAGCCCAAGATAACCAAGGGCATATCCTACATAATGCTTACTGTCACAATATTTTTGTTAGTTATTTTATTCTCAATTTTAAAGCTATTTTTGCCCTCTTCATTAGTAAGATTTATATACCACACTAAGTATGAGCAATATGTACTAAAAACTTAATTAGCATATCAGTGTAAAATAATTTATTTGTCTGACCAGTGAACACTGAATATTAACTGATATGGAAATGAGATAACGTTCTTTGCCCTTTCCTAAAGAATAAAAATTAAATCTAGGATTCTTGATCCTTACCTACTGTTTCCTCAGGAGACCCACTGTCGCCATTGACATAAGTTAACATTTTCTGTAACTGTATTTTATTTACCTAAAAACTCTGGGTATCTTTGAATGAAGAAGAAGATTGAATAAAATCTTTCTAAACGTTCAAGGGAAGCTGGAACTTCCCATCGTAATTTTGATTTTAGTGCTGATTTTTTAACACATTAATTGTCTGATTGCAAATTGAAGTAGATCATTTATTAGAGCTGAAGTGTGGCCCAGAAAATGTGCAGAGGGAGGGGAATGTTTTCAGTTTAATAAAGTTAACATCTGTACGCTAAATACAAGTACCATTTTTATCAGGGATTTTTGTCCCCATTGGAAAATGATGCCAAGTCTTTTAGTTTTACTACACTCACATTGATGCTTTTAATTGAAGAATGAGTCATCGTTGAAACATTCCTGTTGGAAATGTAAACTGAATGGACCTTCTGTGTCAGAACTGAGCCAAAAACAGTAAAGTCCTGATGTGGAATGCTGTGGCCATGGACCATAATTGGTTGTGCATGGCTGAGCAAAGTCAGACTACGCTCCATTTACAACAATTTGCGTTGTTGCGATTTTCTTCAGGCTGCTCAATACACACTGTTGTAATCTTGGGTGTACTAGATTATTTTTTATTTCAGGACTGAGTCATTTCTAGGCCTTTTCCAACTTTCTGGAAGGAAAATTTGCATGCAATAGGCCTTGCATATTTTAATTGTGAAACTTGATCATTTTTGACACACTGTTGAGTATTAATTAATGTTTCCAGGAACAATAAAATCCTTTTCCTCTTCCTTTGCAATGTTTCTTTAAGTTCTTTTGCCCACCCCTTCCTGGGCCCCCACCCCTAATCAGTAATGAGTGACTTTTTTCGTATTTTCTAGAAATTTATAAATGGAGTCACACGTCTTCTCTACTCAACAGAATTGTTGTGAAATGTATCCGTTTGTTGCGTATATCAACATTTCATTCCCTTTTCAACTGACCAGCATTTCATGGCATGGGAGGGAACTTCAAAAGGCTCACAAAAAACGCAATAGAGAAGTAAGTTTTATTTCATTGCAAAAGAATCTTGAAATTCATGATGATATTTTTAAATAAGAGTTTCCGTGAACATTTTGAAGATCCCTTATTTAGCATAAATTTTGTTTCCTTCACCATGGACCTCTGAATTTTCTACTTTTTGGCTATTACAAATAAATCTGCTGTGAGCATTCATGTGCAAGTCTTTGTATGTAGCCATATGCTTCCATTTCTCTCAGAAAATATCTAGGAATGGAACGGCTGGGCCATATGTTGGGTCTATGCTTAACGTTCTGAGAAATTGGCAAGCTATTTGGCAAAGTGGTTGTACCATTTTACATTCCCACGAATAGGAAATGCAAGTTCCATTTGCCCCACAGATTTGTCCTTTGGGCAGACAGTCTTTTATTTTTACATGTGTAGGAGGCGTATGCATGCTGAACATCTTTCTGTGTGTCTCTTGGCCATTTCTATATTTTCTGTCTGAAATTTTTTTTCCAAATCTCTTTGCTCACTCTTTAATTTGGCTGTCTGACATTTTATTGAATGCAGCAGCTGTAAATAGAAGTCCTTTGATGTTTAGTTGTGATTTTCTTTTTTAATTTTGATGATGTCGTTAAAGATAAATTTTAATTTGATGAGGTTCAATTTTTCAAATTTTTTTTAAGGCTTGAAGATTTCTTTTTCTAACTCAAGGTCATAAAATCTATGGTTCTTCTACACATTTTGTATTAAGATTTAGGTCTCGGGCCCGGCACAGCAGCCTAGTGGCTAAAGTCCTCGCCTTGCATGTGTTGGGATCCCATATGGGCACTGGTTTGTGTCCTGGGGGACCCACTTGCCATTCAGTTCCTTACTTCTGGTCTGGGACAGTAGTCGAGGATGGCCCAAAGCCTTGGGTCCCTGCACCACGTGGGAGACCCAGAAGGGGCTCCAGGCTTCTGGCTTCTCATCAGCTCATCTCTGGCCATTGAGGTCACTTGGGGAGTGAATCATCGGATGGAAGATCTTCCTCTCTGTCTCTCCTCCTCTCTGTATATCTGACTTTCCAATAAAAATAAGTAAATCTTAAAAAAAAAGTTTTAGGCCTATCAATCTATTTTGATTAATTTGATGTGTTGTTAGAGATAAGGTTTATTATTTGTTTAAAAATAGACATGTTATCTAGCTGTCCTGGACACTATCTTGTCCAAAGTCTCTTTTTTCCTGAGTGAATTGCCTTGGCATTTTTAGAAGAAATTAACAGTGTGCCTGTATATACTTCTACACATAAACATACAGATACATGTTATACTCTCTTTTGTATTGGATTGGCTTTGTTCATTTGATAATCTTCGGCTGTCAAATTTGCCATACATTTATATTTTTTTTTTAAAGAAAAACTTTGTTTTTTAGAGCAATTTTAGGCTCACAGCAGAAGGTGCCAAGTTCTCCCACTGAGGCTGGCAACTGTGCGTGCATGACTTCCTTATCATGAACTCAACGGTTTGGATCATAGAAAACTTGTCCACTAGAAGCTGATCTTGCCTGTGGTGGCCCAGGGCGGTGGGGGACTGTGGGAGGTGCTGAGATCTCCCATGTGGCATCAGTATGAAAGAGATCTTTAACATCTTCCTTGCCTTTCTCCCCCCATAAAGGAAGTAAGAAGACAGCTCTCGTTAGACTAGAAAGGGGGTCTTCAAAGCCTACTGAATCTGCCAGTGCCCTGACTGTGGACTTGTCAACTACAACGGTGAGACGCTCATTTCTGTTGCTTTATAAGCTAAACTATTCTGAGATGACACTCTGTATTGCCTAAGACACTCCTCCATCGGTAGGCCCCAAGAGATGGTGCCTTCATTATAATCAGTATAGCACTAGAGACACACCGGTATCATTCACAGAGTGTAGTTCACACTTACTTTTAGGGTCAAGGGTGTATTACTCTGACAGTATCATGCCAAGGGATTTCATTATCTTAAAAATTCTCTTTGGGGCCTGGCAGTGTGGCCTAGTGGCTAAAGTCCTCGCCTTGAATGCACCAGGATCCCAAATGGGTGCTGATTCTTATCCCGGCAGCTCCACTTCCCATCCAGCTCCCTGCTTGTGGCCTGGGAAAGCAGTCAAGGATGGCCCAATGCATTGGGACTCTGCACCCGTGGGAGACCCGGAAGAGGCTCCTGGATCCTGGCTCCGGATCGGCGCAGCACCAGCCGATGAATCATCGGGGAGTGAATCATCGGACGGAAGATCTTCTTCTCTGTCTCTCCTCCTCTCTGTATATCTGACTTTGTAATGAAAATAAATCAATCTTTAAAAAAAATTCTCTTTGATCCAACTGTTCATCTACTTTTTGTCACTAACCCTGGTCAACCACTAATCTTTACTGACTCCTAGTTTTTTTTTCTTATTTTCTAGAATTTTGTATGTTTAAAATTAAATAGCATGTAAACTTTTCAGATGGACTGTTTTCATTTAGTGCTAAGTGTTTAATGTTCCTTCACACCTTTTCGTGGCTTAATGCTCATTTTTAAGTGCTGAATGCTAATATTTCATTGTCTGAGTATATCACTATTTATCCATTTGTCTTATGGAGGACATTCTAACCGATGAAAAAACATCTCTCCTTTTCTCTCTGTAACTCTGTCTTTCAAATAAATAAAGCCTTAAGAGATAGGTATTTTATTTTGTAGCACTTTGGATAAATTTCCCCAGATATTGCTATTTTCAATGTCCTTTATTTGTTCTCAAAGATTAAAATTTTTCCCTGCAATATTTTTTTTTCTGCTTAAAGCAATGAGAATTTCTCACAGTGAAAGACTGCTGGTGACGTATTTTGTTATTTTTCTGTCTTCAAATATAATTTACCAGAATATCTTTCATTGGTACAGAATTCAGCATTTAATCACATTTACATATTTACAAATACTGTTTGACTCCACAATTTTTAGAGAAATTTGTGATTCCATTCTGTATGGCATACATTTTTCTCTCTGTTCTAATTTTAAGTTTTCTCCATTTTAAAAAATATTTTGTGACTTGAGCTATGACATGGGTAGGCATGATTTTCTTTAAATCTACCTTTCTTGGGTTTCACTTCTTAAATATATAGCTCCATGAATTTCAAGTAACTTGGGAAGCTTTTGGTATTTTTTTCATGTGAGTATTTTTTTCCTGTCCCATTTCCTCCTTCTGGGACTCCAATTACACTCCATACATTTATTAGACCTTTTGATATTTTCAAGCAGTTCCCTCAGGATCTAGTATTTTTTTCCTATTGATTCATCATATTGGATAATTTCTTTTGATCTGTCTTCAAACACACTGACTTTTGCATCATTCATCTTTCCTCTGATATTAAGTTCATCCTGTGCAATACCTTCTATTTCTCAGTTGAGATTTCCTATCTTTTCATTCATTTTGAGCACCTTTTTAAAAAACCTTACGGGGTATAGTCAAAGTCATTGCTTGACATGTGTATCTCATAATTATGATATTTGGCTCAACTCAAGCTTGTCATCTGTTTATTGCCTTCCTCTTCCCATTTTCTTGATATGCGGAATGATTGGGGGTTCTTTGTTACACTGGAGTGGAGACTATTCCATAGACTCTGGATTCTGTTATGGAGAAGGTTGATGTTTTAATAAGCTGTCAAGTCAGTTAGATTCAGACTTTTCTCTTGCTTTCTTCAGGTTTCTGTTGAACTCTCATGTGAGCTTTCTAATGTTTTATTGCACATTTTGAACCCATCTCATGCATGTGTTGTTGAGAGACTGGTCTGATTCTTTTGGGACTTAGTCTACGTAATGAGGGAATTCTATTCTTGGCTCTCACTGTGGCATGCCACACTGTACATCGGTTTCTTGGGGTCCTTGCCCTTATCTCTTCCAATAGAAACACAACCATGCTTCTTCTGGTGTTTTAACCACCTGCCCTCACTGTTTCAGGGAAAAGTCAATAGTCAAGTAACCTGAGTAAGAAGGGAGAAACCTGCCTTCCTGCCACTTGCTTCCTGAACCTTTGGGTTACTCTGCCCTGTGCTCTGCCTGCTCTTGCTCTCCATTCGGAACCCTCAGGTAGCTGTCACTTGTGTATTGTCAGAACTGTTTTCTGCTGGAATTTAGTATATCAGAATTTGAATTTTCACTTAAGGGCTTTCTTAAAAAATTTTGCTAGTGATAACAAATTTTGCAAGTGATGGCATTAAGCAGAATTCTGGCTTCAAATACAGATGTCTGTTCTTCTAGATCAGATTGTATTATTTAATTGTATTTTATGATCTTAGGTAAGTGAGTAAATTTTGAAGAACCACAAATATTTTATCCTTAAAATGGGGGCAGTGGTCCCATTTTTGCTTTCACAAGAATGAGATTTTGACATTTGCAAAAAAATTGACTCAACTGGTGGACAGCATATTGAGTGAAATAAACTGGCATTAGACAAACATCACATGTTCTCTCTAATTTTAAAAACAACCAAAAGAAAATGAAATAGAGAATCAAGATGGTGGAATAGGATGAGGACACGTTTAAACTGATGGAAAAACATTTAATCAGGATGAAGCAGAGAGGACGTATTTCAAGAAATAGGAGGGGACAGAACCACAGCAGAGGGGTACCTGGAGCCTGACAGACACAGGAAAGCAGTGGACACAATGGTGTGGTGTTGCAGTGACTGATACTCCAGCACAGCGATCTGAACTCCACCAGCTAGAACTCCACCAGCAACCAGGTGGGAAGGGACTTTACGGCGAGCTTGGGAGGTGAACCCAGAAAAGAACTGCCCGTCCTGCTGGTCCATTTGATTTGACCAGGAGCAGAGACAGAGCAGCAGATCTCAGACGAGCAGTGCGAGAACAGGGTGGATTTCATAGCCCAGTCAACCCCCTTAAACTGAATTGGGCGCCATTTTGTGTAAGGGGGAAAGGGTAAGGGAAAGGACTGAGCATATGCTCAGCTGGGAGTGAGCTCATTCCTGACTCAGTGAACTGCATCAACGTGGCATTCTACAGGTTCCACCCAGGGCAGGTCAGGGCAGTCCTCGGATCTGACAGCCAGCAGATCAAGAACTGTAGTGGTGGTACGTCGGGTGCCATTTTGCTCACTGTGGCAATAGCTTTTGGACTGCAGGGAAAACAGTGAACTGTGCATGTGCTGAGCTTGCGAGAACGTGCTGACGTCAGTGGATTGCACTGGTCCCGCAGGAAAATAATACTAACTGTGGCATCGTATGGGTCAAAATAGGTCCGTGTGGCACCCAGACCTAATGTCCAACAGGTTCCAGCAAGATCAGCGCAATCAACAACCTAACTATGTAGGACACCTGGTGTCTCCCTAATCCTGGGACCTGCTCCAACCAGAAGGAGGAGAAAGGTTGCGGAGACAAAGGTGCAGCCTCAGCATGGTATCACAGGAGGTGGAGAGTGGTGAGCCAGGGGCTGGGCTGTGGAGACCACGGTGGAAATCTGACATAAGAACCCAGACCTGGAACTCGCTGGAAGTTGTGGCACAAGTGGCTGCAAGCAAAGAGTTGTGTACCAACTGCAATAAGTAAAATTGCATTGTAGACCGTGGGTGACAGAGCTTAGAAACCTGCCCCAAGGGGAAGACTCTACTAACCAGGAGTACAATGATCAAGAGCAAAAGAAGAGCTTTGCCTCTTCTTTTGCAATGAATATTACCAAAAACTCCCCTGCAAAGGAGCAAAACCCTATGCCACCCTCAGAGTTAACTGAGGAAGACATCAAGAAAATGTGGGGCACAGAATCTGTGCCCTACAAATGACACTTCAAGATGTTCTCTTGACAGAGAAGAGGAATAGTACCTACCAAAACCAAAGGCAAATGGGAAGAACATCCCAGTAAAATGACAACAGAAGACTAAATCAATGAACAATCCATTCCTAAAATGACAGGACCAAAGTACCAACCATACATATTAAACCCTGTGTGTAAATGGCTTAAGCTCAATCAAACGTCATAGATTAGTAGACTGGAATAAAAAATAAAACTCATCTATTTATTGTCTAGAAGAGACACACTTCACCAACAAAAATCAGCGAAAACTGTATCGCATGCGTTTTGTTGTTTTCTGTTACTTTCATCTCTTCAGAACACTTTCTTCTGATTAAATTATTCAATGACTCGTAAATCATACAGTAGCATCACTTTCTTCAAGAAGGTTCTTGATTTCCATTTCTTCAGCTACATGTTAGTCATTTAGTAGCATGTCATTTAACTTCTTGGTGTTGTTAATTTCTTTTTTCTTCCTGATATTGATTTTATTGTGTGGTTCTTCATTTAAGGGGATGTATAGTAGCTGTGTAATGGAGACTGTCATATGTAGTAACATGTCATTTAACCTCATGGCATTGCAAATTTTTATTTATCTTTCTATTGTTGATTTTGTATTGTGACTTTTCATTTGAGGGGATGTACAGTAGCTGTGAAATGGAGACTGACATCCAGATGTAAGGATACAATGTAGTATGCATTTCTACTTCCAGACAAAGATGGACTTACAAAGAAACTGCTTACTATATCTCGACAATAGGATGCTGGACTCTCTGCCATTGTCCATGCCCGCAATGATGGACATATGACTGTGTATGAAGAACTAAATGTTAGTAATGATATAGAGGAACTAGGTGGGGTGAGGGAATAGTGAGGGGATAAAGGAAACGCCAGGAGCCTAAGGAACTATATCGTAAAATGATAATGATAATAATAAAATGCAAAAAAAAATCTAAAAAAAAAATAAAAGAAAGGTATAAGAAAGAAGGGTGAGAGGGACTGAGGAAGGGAGCACCATGTTCTTTGAAGTGTGTCTACAAATTACATTGAATCTGTTACAATTAATGAAAAATTAAAGTGAAAAAGTTTCTGCAGCCCATGCTTAGTTTTCATTGTATACAATTTCCATGAACATTTTGAAGATGTCATCACATTTTTAAAATGAAACATTTGAAGTTGTAACAAGCTGTGGCCTGCTGCGCCTTCAGATTTTTCTTCCCAAGGTATGCTTTCAATTTGTGTCCCTTCATTTATAAGATTCACTTTCTGAACTTCCATCTTCCTTGCAGTTGAATCACAGATGTTGTCTGTATTCTTTTCTCTGCGCCTGCCTATTATTCTTGAATTTTGAATAAAATTCTGAGATTATGTCTCAGGCTGTCTAAATAAAGCTTTTTTCTTTTTTTTTTCTTTTTCTTTTTTTTTAATCTATTTTATTGTATTGTTGTTGACAATCTTTACATAGTTAATTACAGTTAAAGAAAGAAAAAGAAAAAAAAAAGGTTCAGGGGGATAGGGAAGTGGGTAATACTATTATTGTCCATATTGTTTCCATCATGTATCTGAGGTAAAGGGGGATATTGAGGGAGAAGCCCCACCCGGTTTCCCGCCCACTCCGAGTCCCGGATGTGGGGCATGCTCTGAGATATGTGCTCAAGTGGTGTTAATAGTTCTCCGGTTATGAATCGCTGCCAGTTTCACTTGATGAGGTCATCCACTGATTGATATGGTCCATTATAAAGTCTCCGTTTGCCCCATATTTCGCTGCCAACCTATAGCTGAGATGAATGATTGATCTGCTCTGATTTCTGTCTTTTCTTGATTAGAGTTCTGAGTCCAGCAGTTCGATTGGGGAAATCTCCAAAGAAACTTTGAGGTATTCCCAGACCAGTTTCTTGTATGTTCTAGCAAGCACAGGGCCCGGCACAGTCCATCACCCCGATCAGCTGGTGGTTTCAATTGCTGGGTTGGTTCTGTTTTCAGTCCCGAGTTGCACTGGAACCAATGGGTGTTGCAGTTCAGTCTGGTTCGGCCCTTACATCAACCAGTGGGAGCTGCAGCCTAGTTGGGGCGACCCACAATAACCCCCACCAGGCCCGCCCCCTACCCTGGTTTGCCAGTATGTGTAGCAGTAGACCAGTCTGTCCCCCATCCCATTTGGCTCTTGTACTTGTCACTGGGTATTAAAGCCTAGTTCTATCTAACCAACTCAACCATCCAGCCCTCACGGATGTTGTTGAGTGCCTCTCTATCTAGCCATCCCAGCTCCTGTCCTAGTTTTCATGCCCTCCCACGGGAATAGTGACCCAAGAAGGGGGAACCCACTTTTTCCCTCTCAGGTCTCTCAGTCCTGGTTTATGCACTCTTCATGTGGTTCTGTGATTTGACTTGACAGAATTAGCCCCCAGTGCCAGCTTCTGCGGCTATGCCCATACATCTCTCACCCACTCTAATTTATGCTTGCACCAGCAGGAATAATCAGCCCAGCCTGGCTTTTCCCTGGTCTAATCCACCTGCAGCGCACAGGTGATGTAGCCTTGCTTAGTCTGGTCTGTCTCTATCCCAGCCCACGCTCTCCAGCGGGAGTAGCTGTCCAGCGAGGGGACCAGCCCCTTAATCCCCCTGCTGGTTCTGCCCCTCCCTTCCTGGATCTCACGTGTGCTGGTTGGGTGCTGCATTCATATCCAGTACAGGCAACCACGCCCTGGCATTCCATAATGTGTACTTGTTTTGTCGCGACCAAACCCGGCTCATCCCACACTCTGTTCTGGTGATCGGATTTGCCAGTGGGTGACATGAACTGATTCAGCCTGGTCTGCTCCTGACCCATGCTGAATGTATGTCAGTGGGAAACTTTCCATGGCCTATTCTGGGCTGTTTCCTATCATGCTTCTTGCGCTAACCTGCAGGGACTGTGTCCTGCCAGAGGAGTTGCCCAGGCTCCTCCATCAGAACCCCTCCCAATGGCAGATTTTGCGCATGCCAGGGGGTCCTTGAGCCAACCCTACCCAGTTCACCTCCTGTCCTAGCAGAAACAGTGGCTTTTCCTGGCTGGCTTTCACCCGATTCTGGTTCTTGTTGTTGGATGTTTCAGCCCGACCATGGCTCGTCCATACCCACATACAGCTCACGCATGGCTCAAGAGGGGATTGAGACCCAGCCTAATCAGTCCCACATCTACCCTGGTTCTCCATAACACCAGGTGGTGTTAGGATATGAACTGGCCTGGTGCATCCAATCCCAGCCCACACTAGTGCCTCGGGTGACTATAACTGTTTCCTAGATAGAATGCAGCCCCCATTCCAGCACACGCACCTCTTGGTGGGAACCTCAACCCAGTTAAGGTGTCTCCATGCCTCCCCAACTGGGCCTGTTCCTAGCTGTAGATCATTTGCCTGCCAGTGGTTGCTCTGACTCAGCTTATCTCAGTCCCTCACTTGTCCTGGCCTCTGCCTTAGACAGTGTGACTTAGCGTCCTTGACTCAACTAGCTACCTAAGCAGCGATTCAGACAACCAATACCCCAGAGCTCCCTGGCCGGGCAGCCAGCAGGCAAAGCCTGGAGGCCGAGGACTTGTTCACTGCCTTGCGGCCGTGTCTTTGGCTGAGCCCCCAGCATTGGGTCCGACCCGGCAGGGGCACCCCCCACAGCCGCCACACTGTGAGGAGCAGCACTTGCCCCCGAATCCCAAGGCCCGAACCCCTCCCAAACTCACCCTGCCACAAGATATTAGCAGCTGGGTGGAGTTAGGAATTTTAACCCAGTTCCCAAGTTCCCTCATGGCGTACTTACCCTGAGGGAAGAGCTCTCTTGGGTCCTGGGGGAGGCCGAGGACTCGTTCACTGCCTTGCGGCAGTGTCTTTGGCATGAGCCCCCAGCATTGGGTCCGACCTGGCAGGGGCACCCCCCACAGCCGCCACACTGTGAGGAGCGGCACTTGCCCCCGAATCCCCAATAAAGCTTTTTTCTTAAGCTCTAGCTCAGGTACTATGTTGGTTCATTTATAGCTCTAATAATTCATCTCCATGGCTCTCTCTTTTCTCTCATAGATAAGTTCTCCTTTTTATTTTAGATTAATTTCATTCATATTTTATAGCTTTTACTAAAATAAAACCCCCAAACTTTACTGATCCGATATTCCTTAGTTACTGTCGTAGTTCTCTGCTTTCCTTTTACAGAAACTTGGAAGACTTATGCGTTTATTGGCTCCACTTCTTCCTAATTCTTTCTTCAACCTTCTCACATCAAGGGTTCAGTTGCACCAGGTCACTGAACTTGCTTTTATCAGGCACTGGAATCTTTGTGAGGTAAGAACTAATATTTAGTTCTCAGCAACCACATTTTCCCACTTAATAGAAACGTTCAACTGCTTCTTTTTAAAAAGCTCCTCTCATTTGTTTCTGAGGTGGAGTCTGCTTTCTAGGTTCTTGTCCCACTACCTCACTGTCCGTTTCTTCTTCATGGTTTCTTTTCCATCTCATGTCCCTGACTTCCAAATATTATACGTATGTCTTACACCTCTTCTCTAATTACACTGACTCTACGAATGATCATCAGTTTTATGATGTCATATACCAAATCTTTCAGACTCAGATTTTCAGTGGTTTTACTTGCCTTGAAAGTATCTCAAATATCACAGGACAGTAAAAAAGTTCGGTTTCCTGTCAAGCCTGTTATTTCAGTCTTGCCTAGTTTATCAATAATTTAGTTCTTTAAATTTCATCAATCCCCAAACTTGATATCCTCTTTGACTCACTTAATCAAGATTGACATCTTGAATCTAGTATCACGTGAGGAAATGATCTGATACTTGTCAGAATCCTTGGTCTCCTTCCTTGGGTCTAAGTTATCATCACCAGTTCATTTATTTACTGATTCATTTACCAATTTTGTTTCCTAGACACACACACACACACACACACACACACACACACACACACACAGAGCGGGGTGTGTGCAGGGAGAGAGAGAGAGAAAAAAAATCTTTGAATCCCTGGTCTGTTCCCCAAATGCTTGCAACACTCAGGGCTGGACCAGGCTGAAACTAGGAGCCTGGCTTCCTGGATGGCTGGCCTGGGCCCGAGCACTTGGTTTGTCTCCCAGAGTGCATTCAACAGGAAGCTGAGTCTGAAGCAGTCTAATGGGACTCCCACGCTGGCGTGCTAGCACGGGTGGTGCTATCTCAAGTAGCATAACTCACTGTGTCACATCAGCCCCTTTCCCCTGGATGTTTCCTGCAGCTTTCTTGGTTCCAGTTTTTCACTTTCAAGTGTTTTAGACAAATTATGCTGCTTCTGTGCTTCGATCCTTCTGGGGAGTTCCCATCTTCCTCAGAGTAAAAAGGAAAATTCTCACAACATGGGCAGGGACTTCTCCCGTCCCTCTCTGTAATAGTCCCTGATCTTTCTTACCCATCAGCCATGCTGTGCTCCAGCTCAACTTTAGCTTGGCAGTTTCTGGGCAGGATGCAACAAGATTCGGGGAGATAGCTGTCAGTTAGGTGAAATTTTAGCTTTTACAAGAATAGTAATGCCTATGCAAATAAAAGTATTAATGTTTACATTTTACTTCTGTTATTGCCACCACTCTATCAGAGTCCAATCCATAGCTGGGACTGACAGGATGAAGAATGAACACTGGTAGGGCAGGCAATTGCCCAATTTAGGAATGAGACCAGTGGATAGAATCAACCCCCCACACTGTTGCTGGTGGCCAAACAGGACCATGAAAGCAAATGTCTTCTTACTGTATAATCGGCTGAAGTTAGGTTGTTGTCTCTTATTCATTTTTCTGCACTGATTGCATTTTTCCATTTTCTAAGTATAAATATTAGAAACAAAGGAATATGTGGAAAATTCAAGAATCATTTGGAATAGACAGTGACAACTAAGATGTTAAGAAGCAGACTATGGTTTATAAGATACATGTACTGAGAGACTTGTAAGTAGGGAGACTTATCTGTAAGAGGGGCGCCAGGTGTGTCCTCAGGGTGCTCCGAAAATGACAGATAAAGGGTTTGCCAGGATCTGTGTTGTGTAGAATGTTGTTCAGCTCCGAACTTGTTCATGAAGGAATGTAGTAGATATGAATCCTGGCTAAATTTTTTTAAAATATAAGATAGTTCTCAATGGATCTAGAACAGTTGCATGTGGTCCCCACAGAGGATGGAGTTGCTGACTCTGTTGATCTCTCAAAGTCCCTTTCAAGCCTATCACAATATGATGCTCTAATTAATTGGTGAGATCATTTAATTAATTTTACAATTAAATTTGCCCGAGGTACGCTTGTGTCTCTGCATCTCTGGAAAAGTCAGGGATATGGTTCCCTTGAAAAGATCCTTTTGGGAAGGAGAATGAGGTATTCTTGCTGAGTTATCAAAGAAGTGTCTGCCTTTGGTGCCGCTGAAGAGCCAGTTCTGCTTGGCATAGGACAGTGCTTGATGGAAAATGAGTGATCATACACAATAGCATGGTAAAAGATCACTGCTTTGCTTTTGGTAAGAGCTAATGATTTCTTTTTTGCAAGAGCAGCATTATATATGATTTTTACTTTCCATTTTTCAGAAAACAAAAATTAACATACATTTTTGCAAGAATGAACCAAGTATCGTAGAACACTAAGAATCCTCTACAACAATAATTGAGCACAAGTTAAAAAAAAAGACCGGGTGGCAATACAGCACAGAAAAAAATAATACTAGCCTTGCCTCATTGCACTGAATTTCTGCAGAGCATAAAACTTTCATCAGAAAACAAAGCAGTGGAAATAATAAATGGATACTATAAATTAAACTGCAGCAATTACAAGAGACATCCCCAAATAATTCTTCTACATTCAGTGCTTTCTAGTTGTATTAGAGACACTTTGTTTTCTGCAACAAATTCTAGTCTCTAAATTAAGGAAAATATTTTTCATGTGCATGAATATGACAGGCTATTGAATTGAGACTCAAAGACTTTAGCAAAACAATGAATCTTTGAATACTCCTAACGTAACATAGTCAAATATAATAAAGTTGAATTTCTGTTATTACACAACACTCTTTCTATATTCAAATGACTCCCAATGATGCACTTAAAACCAAACTCATTATAACATTTATGTTATTCCTATTACTGTGGCTATTAAGTATATTGCATTCAATGGGAGGGAAGGAGGTAATGGCCATTGTTAAAAAGAAGTACAAAACATATGAGATTACTGTTATAGTTATCCAAAGGAAAAATATTGGTTTATTTAATCCAAGTCCATTTGGGTGATTGTGGTCATGAATTTTTAGTCTGTTTTTACTTACTGTGTTTCGTGGGTGACTAATGTGGCACATATATTTCTAAGTAGGAAGATGAATCTATTCTGAACTTCCTGATAAGCGACTCATCCACTGGAGATTTTGTTTATGGGGTGTTAGACTCTAGTGAACCAGCAGGTATTTACAATGACCCTTTATTTTTTCTTTTTAAAGTAGAGCAATTAAACATACCGATGGCCTTTGATGATAATTTTTGGCTTCCCAACCCAAGTTTTCTAATTGTTTTTGCAGGAACAAGAAGACAAAACGTACCTCTTTTTTACCTGCATGAAAAGTATTTGGGATGTCTGGTGGGAAATTGGGTGACGACTTCAATGTCTCATCTGTTGGGGTGTTGACTCTGCATGAGGCTTGGTCTCATTTGGGCCATGATGCATTGCCTTCAAAGCATGTGCTTTTGTCATGGAAGCTGCTGTGTCATCTCTACTTTTTCATTGTCATCATCCACCATTATGACTGCCCTTCTTGATAGACTTAATAGTATTGTTATAATTATTGTTGGCTTTAAAGGAGAAGCCAGAGACAAAATAAACACTGGATACATGAACAGTTAAGCAAGTATCATTGCTATTCTTAAGTATTCTAAAGCCCAGCCATTATCTTTGACTTCTCTCTGGGGGTAGCTTTCCTCATTATATTTTACATTTAAAATAAGTAGTTTAAATAATTCTGAGTTTTTCTATATATATTTGGAATAATAGAAACACAAGCTACTTGGAAATGTAACATAGATTTCAGTGAATATATTGTTTTTTTAAAAGAAAGGATAATAAATAAATAATGTAGTTTTTGTAAGGATATTGTCATTTGGCATATTATGAAAGATGTAGAAATTCAAGTTGATTTTGGCAGTGTTTCCACAAGTTTCATTTTAATATAGGAAAAGGACAATGATCAATGATCAATGGGTATTTTTTTCAAAAGATTATTTCAAAAGGCAAAATGGTGAGAGAGAGAGAGAGAAAGAGAGAAAGGGAGAGAGATTGTGTATCTGTGAGAGAGAGTGAGCAAGTTAGCTAGTTTCTGGTTCACTTCCCAAATAATGCCATTGGCTGTGGCTGGGTTGGGCTGGCCTGAAGGTAAGAATCAGAAATTCCATTCAGGTCTTCCAAATGGGTTCAGGGGCCCATTCAATGGAGCCATCTTCTGCTACCTTCCCATGTGTCATAGTCGGGAGCTGGATCAGAACTAGTGCTTGCACGGGATGCTGGTGTTGCAGGCAGTAGCCAAACCCACTGCTTCACAATGTGGACCAATTACTTATTTTTCCTGATGACTTTCACTACCCTGTCAAGTCCTCATTAACTAATGCTTGTCTTGGCTTGCTCACTCCACCTCTGGAAGAAAGTGTGCTGGATACATCTTCAGTCTGTATGATTCTTCCAGGGTCAGTATCTAAGGACAATTACATAATAAGGATAAGCTCTTTAAAGAATATCGGGGATATTGTCTTAACTTTTCTGCAAGGAGCTATGATACAATGATGGTCCTGAGATATTATAACGGGGCAACTGTCGCTGTCCTGCAGCGATGGACTTGGTGCACGGAGCCGATAATAACACGCTTGGACTACTGACTGATGATCAATAGCCCAAATTTTATTAGAGGTAGCAGACTTTATATGCTGAGGGTCATACAGGATTAGGGTAGAGATACTTAGTTCATCAACTGTTTCTATGCCTTAGTTTGGAAGTCCTTTTGCCTTGTGTATTACTTCCCACTCAACTGTTCTTATACAAATGATATCTCATCAGGTATACAAAAGGTAGCCATACAGTTGTATCCAATCAGTCACACACAAGACATCCATTCAGTTGTTTATCATACAAATATTGTCCCATCAACTGTAATCCTGTGCTCGCTGACTACGGTCGCTGACCTACGGTCACAATGTCCTCCTACAGGCAACTATATTTTTTGCACTTTGGAAGGGAAGAGCAGTCAGATTCCTTAAGAATACTCTACCATGTGTGATGACAAACTGGAGTCTACACCTGTTTCTTCTATTTTTGACACACACAGAAGAAGATGGTGCCCCTCAGAGTGGCATGAGGATCTTGCTGAAAACCAGAGGCGCTAAAAGAGGAGAACAAGCAGAGCCCAAGGAATGGTGGCTACAACTAATGAATGCCGCCACTGTAGGAGCCACCAAATCAGTATGGATGTATATAAAATGCAACCTTCACAGTGCCCTGGCTATTGCCTGTCTAATCTCACAAGCATGTCTCTTGAGATTACGCCTCACTCCAAACAATAGAAGAAGGGAATGCTGGACATTCCTCCAAGATGACAAGGTACAAAGCTGCCATGTCTGCTTTATAATGGTTAAATTCTACTTCTTAGGCAGAGCAAGGGAAATGTGCAGATACATCATCAAAGAATGAACTAGATACTTCTCAGTGTTGTTTTTGACCCTAAATCATAGCCTTTAGAAATCTAGAAATACTGGAGTAGGATAGTCTTCTGAATTAACCTTTATTAACATAAAGCCATTTAAATAATTTCTGGTGGTGTTCACCAAGGTTTTCTTTGAGTAGGCATATGTTATATGTGTGGGAGGAAGTGAGTCCCCACCTCTGCCTATCAACTCCTGAACTCCCAGTATTCCCTACATATCCAAAAACTTAAACTGGTGACCACAGAATCTAAACTGAGCAGTTTTATGAACTATGTAGATTGGGGGTGGGCTTATTTGTTGAAACTACTATTGCTGTACTTCTCTCTCTCTCTCTCTCTCTCTCTCTCTCTCTCTCTCTCTCTCTCTCTCTCTCTCTGTGTGTGTGTGTGTGTGTGTCTCTCTCTCTTGAGGAGAACAAGAGTCTCTGAAAAATCAAAGGCTAGAGCGCATATAGTCCACTTGTTCACTGTCTAATGAGGTGGTAGGAGGCTGGCTAGAGTTGAACTCAGTGGCACTGGCAATATCTGAGTCACGAAACCAAAGCTGTTGCAGGGAATTTGACACAAAATATGGCAGCAACCTCATTTTTTGTCTCACATGAAAGCAGAATTTTCATGCTGACAACTCTAGTTTGTAAAGCAGGATTTATTTAAGAAGAGGAGGGAAAGTGGCTTCTGCCCTAGCTGCAGGAGGGGCTCCAAGGGAAGAAAGATACCTAAACCTATACCTTAATCATCTATTTTCATAGACTTCACATGGTTTCAAGTAATGCTTTAAAGATGTTCCTGTTGGCTTAAGAACATCACAGAACACACCATCAGGATGTCAGAAGACCCAGTAAATGCAGTTTTCTTTGAACTCAGGCTGGAAAAATAGGGAATTCTCCTGACCACAAAGAAGCGGTAGGCCACACATAGTTATCTTGGTTCCCTGTACACTGTATTTATAAAGTCCAACATCAACTCAGTCAGTGCCAAAGGGGATGGTGAAGGCATCTGAAGGTGGGATGGGGCGATGCTAACAGAGGACAAAGGAAAAACTTTGCATCATTTCAGTGGAATGTTGGAATTGACCTACACTCATCTGCCCAGTTTTCCATTTGGTGATATCACATGCCTAGTTTGAAAATAACTATTGTAGAAATATCTGAACTTAGAACTTAGTTGACACTTACCCGCTCAGGGCTTCGTCTCTTCTTCCCTCATTCCAGCTCAGCATCATTAACCTGCTAGTGGCATGCCACTGTAGGTAAGAATGTTGGAATCAGCCTTTTGCTTTTCTGCTTGCCCTTCTGCGCACAGAGTTCTGCTGAATGCTGGTTCAGGAACATGTGCTGAAGCTTGGGGTGTCTGTTCAGCTTTCATTACTCTTATCCTGAGATTTGAATTTGGGAAAGTTGCAGACTTTTGTTTGGTACTAATGTTCACTTACTCCCTTGATACTTCTGCAAGAATTTACTGTGTGCTTATAACGTGGCTGGTGCAATGCTTGGTGCCAGGGATACGCAGTGGCTATGATTGACTTATCTTTCTTCATGGAGTTTGTATCACCAGAGGTTCCCAACCTTGGAACTTTGGGGGCTTGGTACTTCTTTATCATGGACTGCTTAGCAGCAAAGTTGACTTCTACCAGCTAGATGTCATCAGCAGCTACTCTTGGTTGTGACAATCAAAATGTCCCCTTGAGGATCAAAGCAGGAACAGTCAACAAATAGTCATTATATGAGAGAACCTATTTACGTATCAGAAGCTGACATTGGAACAAGAACAATTGTTATTTCTGTCTTACCAGGAAACAAATAAACAGAAACTGAGGCACTAAGTGAGTCAGATATTACCCAGGTAAGTAAGTATCCACATTAAGGTTCTAGTTCATGTCTTGTACTTTACAAATGGCTGTTGACTGGACAAATAGGAAAAACAGACTAGGCAGCTAGAAATGGTATCCATGGTAGGAGAAAAAAATGTTAATAATCAAGAACAACAATTTTAGATTGAATTACAGGTTTTAAAATATTAACTTAAGTATTAAAAATGCACATATTTTATAACTAAGACTGTAAGGAAGAAAGCAAAGCTCAGATTTTACACAAATAAACTTCGGACAGCATGATTGCAAACGATCCTGATGGAAAAGAAAACAGGGTTGCCTGGGAAGCTTTCTGTGATTGTATGATTGCTCAGGGATGTCTGAACAACTTGTGTTGGAAGATGATGTGCACAGAACAAGAGAGACATGGAACACAGATAATGATGACTGTGCAGATTTATAAGTCATTTTTGGAGGGGGATGCCCAGAATGAGCGGAGGATTGAAAAAAATGTCCAAGGCAACACAGAGGTCCTTGAAAGCAGTGTTTGAAACAGGACAGAAACAAAGAAGAGAGGTGCTCTGCTTGGAGCAGATGGTGGAATGCCAGCGGATGACAGGGAGAACACAGCTCTTCCACCTCACGATGTCGGGAAAGCCGTGATCCTCTGGCAAGGTGGTTCTGGAACAAATATTTTGAAAGAAAGCAAGGCTGGAGAATGTGAAGAAATCTAAATGTCTTACATGTATTAATATCGCTTGATCTCTTTATATGGATTCTTTCTTCCTCATCATTGGTGTCTACTGCATTCCTTGAACTGGGCTGAGCAAATGAGAAGTAGTCATTTTTGGTTTCTATGTTCAAGGGTTTTGTCGTAAGCAGAAGGGAAGTCAGAAAAGGGAAGAGGCATAGAAGGCTCCCCGGACACTTTGTGTACTTGGTGTTCCATGTTAAGGTCACATGTAGGATTCAATGCATGCCTCACAGGTGTGTAAAAGAGACATCGTAAGGCTGTGGACTTCTTGGTGTCCAAAAGATGAGTGGGTAGAGAAAGGGCAGGACATTGGTGGAGGGAGAGAATTCATATTCCAGAGCCAGAAATTACATTACAGCCTAAAAGAAAATCTGCCTGTGTAACCATACTCCTGCTGCTGGAAGTTTTTCAGAGACCGTGGTGCATGGAAAAAGTTTCAAATGAAGATGATAAAAACTCATTTTCAAAAAAAGGGATCATAGGAAAAGTGCTGCAGAGTAGTGCGACGATCCTCTGCTGTGGTCTTGGCATTCCGTACGGGTGCCAGTTCTGGTCGTGGCTGCTCTGCTTCCATCCCATCTCCCTGCTCAAGGAATGAGAAAGCATTGGAGGATGGCTCAAGACCTTGAAACTCTGCATCCATGCCACTGTGGCCTTTTAGAAGGGAACCAGCAGATGGAAGAACTCTGTCTCTTTGTCTCTCCTTCCGTCTGTAAATCTGCCTTTCAAATGAAGATAAGCAAATCTAAAAAAAAGTCATGCAGAATTGCTCCTACTTTTTCAACTTGCAATTGTTTCACTCCCACTTAGAGCTCCAACTTCAGGCTCTTTGTACTATGTAGTTACAAAATTAACAAGACCAATTTAAGGAGTGTGTGTCATTAATAAAGGAAAAAGAGGTCCCAGTTATGCATCCTTCATCCTCCCACCTCTGGTTCTAGGTAGGACGAACTTCAGAATTTCTTCTCTTTATGGTGAAAGCCCAGAGGGGTAGACCTGAAGGCTTGTGAATTGGAGGATCCTGACCACCACTGAAGCCATGCAGAGTACACAACTCCAAAGTGTCCCTGTCCCACTTGTGCTGGGGTCCCTTAAGCGATGCGGCCAGTGACAGTTGGCTGGTGGAACAATTTAGCATAATGTTGGTGAAGACGCCATTACTCCCAGGCAGGCTTTCTCTCAGGAAACCGGGCAGGGCTTCTGTAGCACTAGCATGTGCCTCTAACTGCTGAGAGAGATAAAAAGCACAGATCACAGGTAGGTGGGAAGAAAGCATCAGGATTAAAGACAGCAATTCCCAGTGTACAACGGAAAGCCAAACAAAGACCATGAAATACATCACCCACTGCATTTAAGACTCTGAATTTTGTTTGAATAATCAATTTTATGAATACAGGTTGGAGGAAACAACATGAGTTATGTAAAAGTAAGCTTAGAAAGACTGATTAGTCATGAGCTCAGTATAAGCCAGGAATGTGATGTGGCTCTTTCCTTGAGGATTTTCGGATCATAAAACTAATAAAAAAAAGTTTTAAAAATAGAAAACAACAGTGGACACTTGACTTGTTAGTGAAGATGTAGAAAAGACAGCCACATCCATGTTAGACTATCTAGATTTGTAATATTACCCTGGCTTCTGTCTCCAGCTTTTCTATCATTGCAGGCCTTGGGCACAGCAGCAATGTGTCAAGCAGTTGAGTTTCTAGCACCCCTTTGGGAGATCTGGATTGCGATCCTGGCGCTCAGATTGGGCTGAACCACATCTTGGCTGCTGCGGGCATTTGGGAGTGAACCAATGGATGTGTCTGTCGATGCAGCCAGCCATATGCTTCTGTCGTTCAAAAGGGAAATTTTTAAAAAAGTGAAATGGAAAACACAAATCTAAAATTTTATGAAAAGGGAACGCCAACTTCATCTTTTTTAGAACTTGGCCCCCACTCATCAACAAAGAACCGTTCCCCCAAACTGTCAACAGCACTGATGCTGGGAAGCCCGACATTGGATTTCCATATTCATGTATTTTTCTGCATACCATATGTCCTGGAAATGACCTCCAAGGAGTTGTTTCATGCCAGCGTTTCCTCCTGTCTAAAGTGAGAATACTAATACCATCCACTTCCTTGAGTTGTTAGGACAAATAAAATCCAATGCAAAGTTTTTGGCCAGGAGGGAAGGAAATCAAGTGAGTCAGTGAAGGATATGCCTCTGTTCTGAGGGCAGCACGCGAGGAGGCCCCGGAGGACTCGCCTGCTGTGGAGTGAGGAGTGGCATGTTGTTACTGTATTACCAAAATGGGCAGTGCTAGCTTGGAGAGCAGCTGTTCAAGATGGCTCTTGGAGGGGGAAAGATTGTGCTTGTGAGCAGGCACAGAAGGTTGGGCAAGAGGGTGTCACCTCTAGGAAGAGGGAGGAGGTGCCATCCTACTAACCCTTGGCTGCTTCTTGGGTTGGCATGCAGAATGTGTTCAGGAAACAGTTGTGGCTGAGACTGGCTCATCTCTCTTGAACTACTCTGTGGAGGTTAGCCACACTCGAGGCTTGGCAGCATCCACCATGAAAATGTCCTTGAACATTCTGGTTCTTTCTGTGGAGGTGAGAAATGCACCAAGTGAGGCATGGGATTCAGACACGCCAGTAGATTCAGATTTAGTCCTTCACTTTGTTTACTGATTCCTTCTTCGTTTCTGAATTTTTGGCCATTTCGTCTAGTCTGCGGCAAGCTGGCTTTTTATTGATCCTACATCCATCCTAGATGATTTCTGACATTACTTTTGTGACAGAAGGGGCTCAAGATTCTAATCCGTGTGTTCTTGAGGTTTGATGCTTAAAATTCCAAAGCCTTTGGGAGTGTGCATAGTGGTGTAGCATGGTGATCCTCCTGCTGCAAGTGCTGGTATCCCTTATGGGACCAGTTGGTGTCCAGGCTGTTCCAGTTCCAGATCCAGCTCCTTGTGGGTGGCCTGGGAAGCAGTGGACAATGACCCAAGTCTTTGGGACCCTGCATACCCTCAGGATGCCAGGAAGAAATTCCTAGCAGCCAGCTTCAGCTCAGCTCAGTTCTAGCCGTTGTGAGCATTTGGGGAGTGAGCCAGCTGTTCAGTCTGTCTCTTCTCTCTGTAAAAATCTGCCTTTCAAATAAAATAAATAAATCTTTTAAAAAATGGTTATTAAAAATTTTCAAAGCCAAAACTTACACGATTTATTCTCTTTTTTACTATAGTACTAACTTTTCCCAGAAGCCATAACATAATAGGAAAAGGCAGTGGAGGAAAGGACAACTTAAATCAACAGCCCTACACATGAGGTGGCAGCCTTATATGGATTGGGTTGGTGTTCCCTGAGCTTCCAAACAACTTTGAAATACTTGCAAGGATGATGGATAAACCAGCTCTGAGACACGGGATTTGAGTCAGAATCTGAATTTGGCCTTGGACAACTAAAGCTAGGGATAGATAAGCTATCTTTTTAATATGATACACACACGCACACACAATTGTTGAACTATAATTACAGAGCTCACCTTTATCGTCTATGGCTTTCTAGGAATATTTGTCAGAATGGACAAGACAGTTCTCCAATAGCTAGCAGTGTGTGTTGTAGATTTTTGAATACATACTTTAATGAGGGCTATTATCAATCCTATAACTGAAAAATAATTTAAAAATAAATTTGCTTGAATGTGGAAACATACGCTGATACACCAAAAAGTTCATGAAAAATGCAATTCAAAGATACTATTTTAATGCAACAATTTTTAATTTATACATATGAGATGAATTTCAAAAAATAAATGAAAAAATGATATTTATGAAAAAAGTATGATGAATTTAAATCATTTACTCTGAAACAAAAATATTTTAATGCCATTTTCCATGAACTTTTTAAAGTGGCTGTGTACCTCCTTGGTAATTAGTGGTTTAAAGTTAATTTCTGTTTGCAAATTTCACGGACATTAGCATTTTAACTTCAGCATTTTCATGGTGAAAATACTTGAGAATGACTTCAGCATATCTCCTTGCTTTCCTTGTTTAAGATTATCACTTAGTAAAATAGCTATTACCAGAGAAAATACAGTTCCAATAACTTGGAACTTCGCTCACATTTATTCCATTGGAATTTGAATGAAGCAGCACTTCTTAAAATATTTATAAGCTAACTTTTGGGCCATCCAAATTAAGATGTTTCAAGGCAAAGATATAAAGATTATACAACCACATGATAAAAATAAACCATAGCTAACCACTTATAAAATATCCATATCATGCCTGCCCCAAGGAGATATTTTGCAGTAAATACATTTTATGTGTGACATTTAAAACAGTTGATTAAAGGAAAGGAAAGATTGAAAGTAAGCAGGAGTCAGAGCAAGATTTTTATCTTGGCACTTTCTTCTCTCTTTATGATCACATTAGTGAACCAACGCATGAAGGTGGTTCGTGAAGGCCTGGCTGGAACCTGCTGGGATGCTTACAGTTAAAAAATGCTGAGTTCTGCTTCCTCACCCCTAATGTCTCTACTTGCAAAACTGGGGGGGATAGGAGAGATATTTTACTGGTTTCTATGTGTGTAGTTGCTTTGAGAAGAGGTATAATTTAACTAAAGAGGGTATCTGCAAAAAAGACATGGTCAGGTAGGTCCTACCGCAGGGAATGCGAATCTGCCTCCAGTGAAGGTGCATAATGCGTTTATTTCTGACTGTACATTGAATTATTTACAGCTTCAAGGCAGCTGATTGAACTGCAGCATCAGTCAATTAGCAAATCAAAAATTTATATGATTCCAATTTAGCATGGAGTCCTTCTCTCTTCCTTTTTTTTTTTTTCTTCTTAGATTTTCACCCTGACAGTGACAAATTACTCCTCTGCTGGCTGAGATTGGAAATTAAAAGCATTTAGAGTTGCTCATGCATTTATGCTAATGAGAACTCCTGATATGATTTGCATGCAAAAGAGGACAACCTGATAGCTCCTCGGTTTTTCATGCTTCCACATTTTGATGTAGCAGAATTTTTTTCTGTTTTTCTTTCTCCAGGAAACAATAATGAAGGTGAACAAAAAGAGTTCTTTTAAGTCAGAAAGTTCTTCCTTTTTATACCCTCCAGATCCTTGTCAAACCCTGTGCTTGCTCTCTCAGAACTGCAGCCCACACTCATTAGCATTTTAGATGTTTATCAAAGGAAGGATCCAGGATCTGCCAAGCAAGATTATAGCTCAGCTTCATTTTCAATTCAGCAAGGGAGGAAAAAAAAAAAAAGACCCAGGGACAGAGGAGAGGAGGGACCTGCGCCCTGACAGTAGTCTTCAGACTTACACCAGAATTAATCCCATTTAGAGCAAATTTGATTAATCACCAAGGTAGCAGTTCTAACTTTCATAGATGGCGCTGACAAATTTTCAGCAGGGCTGAACTAGAAAAATCCTCTACTGATGTTTGTGTGAGAGGCAGCCATATTAAAAGCGAATAAAGAACATTTAAGGAAAAGTGCAAACGGGGAAGAAATACACCGTCCAGAAACTTCTTAAGTGATTTGATCACTCCCGTGAATATGCAGTTATTCAACCATCAAGATAGCAAACAGTGAATCGAAACTATGTGATAAATATATGCAATATGAAAATATGAAATATATATATGTATTTCTTGGAAATTAGTCCCTCTCTTGGGATTCTGCTAGTTTGTTGAAAGTTACATGTTTTCCTATCAAAGCGGAGGGGCTACTGTGGGCTGACATTCTGTCAGTTTACATTGCTGCCCTATTAGCATTCATCGTTGTCATCGGAGGTCAACATTGACAAAGATGACGTTTGGAACTTACTCTGCACTGACTATGCCATGTGCTCTTTTTTTTGTTATCAATAATAATTTTATTAGAAAATAAGAAAGGATTATCGAGGAAAAGATTCACGGCAGATAGAGAACATTCTTTTCCCGCTTTATTTATTTATTTATTTATTTTATTGTTAACAATCTTTACATAGTTAATTACGGTGTAAAGGTTTAGGGGCTATAGGGATGTGGGTAAGCTTTTTATGTCCATATTGTTTCCTTCATGTAACTGAGGTAAAGGGGGATATTGAGGGAGAAGCCCCACCCAGTTTCCCACCCACCCAAAGTCCCGGATTTGGTGCATGCTCTGAGATACCTGCTCAAGTGGTTGTAATAGTTCTCCAGTTGTGAATCGCTGCCAATCTCGCCACTTCCAGCTCGATGATGTCATTGAAGAATCCATTGATTGTCATAGTTCATCATAGAGTCTTTATCCGCCCAGTATTTCGCTGCCCAACATATAGCTGAGGTGGTTGATTGACTTGTTCTGACCTCTGTCTTTTCTTGGTTAGAGTTCTGTGTCCAGCAGTTCGATTGGGGAGATCTGCAAAGAAACTTTGAGGTATTCCCAGACCAGATTCCCATATGTTCTAGTAAGCACAGGGCTCGGCACAGTCCATCTCCACGATCAGCTGGTGGTTGCAATTGCTGTGTTGGTTCTGCTCTCAGTCCCGAGTTGCACTGGAACCAATGGGTGTTGTAAGAAGCACGATAGGAAATTGCCCAGAATAGGCCATGGAAAGTTTCCCACCGACATACATTTGGCATGGGTCAGGGGTGGACCAGGCTGAAACGGTTCATGTCATCCACTGGCAAACCCAGGCACCAGAACGGGGTGTGGGTCAGGCCGGGTTTGGTCACGACAAAAACCAGTGCACAAGACGGAAAGCCAAGGTGAGGTTACCTGTACTGGATTTGAATGCAGCACCCAACCAGCACACGTGAGAACCAGGAAGGGAGAGGGCAGAGCCAGCTGGGGGATTGAGGGGCTGATCCCCTCGCCGGACAGCTACTCCCACTAGATAGCATGGGCAGGGATGGGGACAGACCAGACTAAGGAAGTGGTGGGTTCCCCCCTCTTGGGTCACTACTCCCAAGGGAGGACATCAGAACTAGGACGAGGGCTGGGGTGGCTAGATGGAGAGGCACTTAGCAACATCCATGAGGGCTAGATAGTTGAGTAGGTTAGCTTTAATACCCATTGATAGATATAGGAGCCAAATGGGATGCGGGATAGATTGGACTATTCAGCTATGCACATTGGCAGGCCAGGGTGGGAGGCGGGGCTGGAGGGGGTTATTGTGGGTCGCCCCCACTTGGGCTACAGCTCCCACTAGTTGATAAAAGGGCCATGTGCTCTTAAGCATGCTGTCTGCCCAGAGAATCCAAGAGCATGCTTTGGCTCTACATGCACAAAATTGCATTTCCCTAAGATGTTGTAAGGAGGATTTTACAGAATTACCTTCTGGTACAAGGTTTGGTTTCACAATTAAAGCAGTGGAAATCTATTTGTTTGCATCTGTTTCCTGGAATCTGTTCTCAAGGAGGGAAAGGTGAACCGCCCCAGCTGTTCCTACACGGAGGGATTCACCTGCTCACTGCCTAGTTACCTGCTAACACTGTACCATTGCACGAGTCCTTGTCTCTCTTCCTCCTTCAAGAGCCTTTGCATTGCCATTCTACATCACAGATTAATTCAGAATGTATATTTCCAGTGTTCCTAGATTTCCCCAAGCATGCTGAATCCTACTTGGGTTTATTTTGGATACTAGCTGACGGTGATTGGATGGCACTTTAACTTTAGCTGAGATGCTCCTGGCTTTGGGTTCTTTTGCTGTCTCTAAGGGAAGAGCTGGGCCAGCTAATGGTTCTGTTTATATACCACGTGTACAGAGGATCAAATGCAAAGGGATTGGGGAGTGCTGTAGACTCCCAGTCCTTGTCTTGAGGCCCAGATCTCCCAGTGTGATGTGGGGGGGGGGGAAGGCAGGCAATGAAGGTTAAATGAAGATTTAAGAGTGGGATCAGGATCCAGTGGGGTTAGTGATCTCATAAAAAGAGACACCAGAAAGCTCTCTTCCTACCCTAGAAGGACCCAGTGAAAAGATAGCTCTCTGCACAATAGCAAGTGGGCCCTCATCAGGAAAAAAGTTCATGAGTACCTTATTGTGGATTTTCCTGCCTGCACAACTCAGAAAAAATAAATTCTGATTCATGTCACCCAGACTACAACGTCTTCATCGAGGCAGCCCCAGCAGACTCATACAGGGAGGGAGATAAAAGCTATGTTATTTCCAGAATTGGAAGTTAATCATTTGTTGTGATTTGCTATGCTCCTTGCGTGTATGTGATCTAGCATGACTACTTTATGAAATAAATTTGATCTGTTATCCTCCATGACCATTTAATTGAGCTAATATATCATCTTTGCAAGAAAATATAAATGAATATTCAATGGTAGATTGTTCTGTTGACTACGGAGAGAGTCATGTGCAATGATGCAGGCGCTGAGCTGAGATTTTGCAGTCGGATTTCTTCTAGGGCTACCACGCTTGTCTAAATCCCTCCACCACTGCAGCAAACATAGGGAGAAGATCTTTCCACAAAGATGAAGAGCAATTACGTCTAGTCTTGGAAGGGAGTCATATCATCTAAATCCTAAGAGTTCTATCTCCATCCCATGGCTAACAGGAAATAATGAGCCAAAGGTACAGCTTTTATTACTTGATAGCTGTACAGACTCAAGCTTGAGATTTGCAAAGTTGTGTGAAGAGACAGAGAAATCCCTGTGGCAGGAATGCCAGTCCTACTAGGAACATTACATTGGGATTTTCCTGAAAGGATTCCTGCTTTCCTCTTTAAGGCAATTATAGGAAGAAAAGGATTTATATCTATTTACCCAAAAGGTGTGCGTGTGCGTGCGTGCGTGCATGTGTGTGTGTGTGTATTTAAACTTGCAAGAAAATAAAATAGCATCTGGAACTACCTCTTGATCCTGGGTGATTAATTTATCTTTTGATACCTAAAGAAATATCCAGGGAAGGGTACTGTGAAGCTGCACTAATTGCTGGCATGGGAGTGGGGACAGCAAGAAGGAGCCATGGTAAGGGGCGTTGGGGCCGTGACATGGCTGAGCCTGAGGACAGAAATACCAAACGCTTTCCCTCCTCCAGCTTTGCCTTTGGTGGAACTCTTTTTCCATTTTATGTGTGATATGTTTATTTCTGCCACTGGCATGCAGTATTTTTTATTTTCATTATATATAAAGTGTTTTTTATATTCAAATTCTTTCAAGATATGTGAAAAATCTAAGGAACAATCGCTAGTATTTATGGCAAGCAGGTTAGATGTAAAGGCTAGACCGGGGAGTGTTTTGAAGTCCCATGAGGGAAGGGTATTTTGGGAATGAAGGCACCTTGATTTGGGGACTGCTGTCTAAGTGTCACAGTTTCTGTCACTGACAGAATAGCAACTAACCTGGTTCCCTGCTTGCTGGTGAAGTGGACAGTACAATGACGTAGTGGCACAGCGTTGGTCAGTAATGCTTCCTTATTATGGTGTTCTGAGGTGTCCGTTGCATTTTCTGCTCTCTGGAAAGATGTCAACTTACTGAATTCTAGCAAGCACGCTGAAATGCACAGAACTGTGTTGACTCAGCAGTTGGTTACCTTTTTTTGGCTGCCCCTTAGAGGTGGTTATTACAAAGGACAGCATCTCCTTAATGATGCAGATCAGGTTCTCTGACCCCCTGCTTTATCAGTTCAACCACTAGGGTTAAGACAGGTTATAGCACCTGCACTAATTCTATTCAAAATATAGACATCTCTCGGTCTAACAAGAGCCAAACCCCACCTTTTCCATTCTAATGAATTCCCTCAAGAACTAATAGCAGAAGCTCATCTTTATCCCAGACCCAGCTGATCACTCATGTACTGAAGGCTTTCGAATGTGCTTATGCTAGGAAAGCTGGGCAGCCAATACCATAGCTTTACAACGCATGCTTTGGGGGCACAATTCTTCTTGCTTTGACAAATTACAATGATAGTTTTGCCAGATGGAATGTAGACTCCCCAAGGAAATGTGAGTGCTGCTCCAGACTCTGCAAAGCCAGCAAAAACTTGTTCCACTTGGAGCGGAGAGGTGATAGTCAGAAGTCAAATAGAGGTTGTACGAACAACCGTTTACACTCAGAAAGCCCCTTTACAAAGGAGTCCCGAGGCACAGTGCGTTTAGACTTTTTAAAATGTCAGGAGTTAAGGACAACAGGGAGTAGCAGCAAACATAACCTTTAGTGTAGCCCTGAATACTGACAGCAAGAAGAGGCTGTGTGCTGTTCTATGGGAAATGTATTATACTCATTGCATTGTCTGGAACCAGCCATTGTTCCAAATGCAAGATTTTTGTCTTGTGCCAGTGGAGTTGCGTGGCTGCATGAACTCCGATCTGGCAGGATCCGATTGGCGTTCAGCTAACAAGAGGAAGCTTTCTGCAGTGTGAAAGGGAAAAAATACAAGGTAGCTGCACTCTACAGATATTGCAGAGCATGGCTGGACATTTTGTTTTTTTAAAACAAGTGAGAACCCAAGTGTTCTGTATGCACACCAATAGTTTTTTTCGACATTGAGCATGGTTTCCTGTCACTGTAACATAAGATGATAATAACACGGGAAGCTGAGGATGGGGTATATGGAAACTCTATGTACTGCGTCACAGCTTTTATTTTGTAAATTTAAAGCTATTTTAAAATGGAAAGTTTAGAAAATCAGCTTTGTTAATTCCAAGCCAGTGATGCAGATAACCCCTACTTCCCCGGCAGGCTGCCGGGGCCTTTCTTGCTTCACACTGATTATGGTTGAACCATTACAAATGGCTGGGAGACCAGTGGAGAGATTAGTGTTGGTAAAAAGGTTTTGCACTAACAAACTCTAAAATTAATGAACTAATTAATTTGTTTTGTTAAAGATTTATTCATTTTTATTGATACAAAGAGAAAGATCTTCCATCCTCTGCTGGTTGACTCCTCAAATAGGCGTGAAAATTGGAGCTAAGCCTATCTGAAGCCAAGATCCAGGAACTTCTTCCATCCTCGACTGCTCTCCCAGCCCACAAGCAGGGAACTGGATTGGAAGTGGAGCAGCCAGGACATGAACCAGCTCCCACATTGGTCCTGACGTGTACAAGGGGGAAGATTAGCCAATTGAGCCATCATGCAGGGTCCAAATTCTAAAATTTAGATTTGCATTCTGATTTGTATTTTCAGAAGAAAAAAAGCATTGTTTTCTAAGTCATGCAATTTTTAAATATTTTGACAAATACAACTTATGCTTTTATTTTTTTTGGTGTGACTGATTCTAATGAATCACTATAAACACACAAGTTTTTCTTGCATATATATTTAATCTCTCAAATACTGATATAAAGTTGTTGATAAACAAGTGGAAGTTGTCATCAGGCAATGCTAAGTAAGAAATGCATTGCTTTATATCATCAAATGCTCCATAAACCTTAGACCAGAATAATTTTTGGGTGCTCTTCCTTCCTTCACTTCCACATTTTATGTTAAAGGATTTCCTTTTTTTCCTTTTT
Source organism: Ochotona princeps (assembly GCF_030435755.1). NCBI lineage: Eukaryota > Metazoa > Chordata > Mammalia > Lagomorpha > Ochotonidae > Ochotona > Ochotona princeps. Next base: position 10,025,833 of record NC_080832.1, on the reverse strand, counting down.
TAGGCTCAAGAATTCTGAAAGCAGATTATTTCATCTGGGAATATAAATGAAAACTAAATGATAATAGTTTCCAAATTCATCAATTCATCGTGGATTGTGGCCACTCCTTTAATGAATCACAGATCTTCACCTTTAAACACGTTGGAGACAGACGTGGAGAAGGATAAGACAGAACAGAGAGAGACATGATGGATGGTGTGTAGCTTGCTAACTCCTTGGAGTTTTACTCCCTAAATGATCACAAAGGCCAGTCTTGGCTGGGCCTGTAGCTGGAAGCCAGGAATTCAATTCTGCTCTCCCGGCTGGGTGGCGGGAGAGCAACTACTGCCACTTTGGCCACTGCCTTCCAAGGTCGGCAATCAGCAGGAATGCGGACTCAGGAAACAGACTTAAGAGACAAATTCACGCACTCAAGTGTGCAGTGTGGGCGCCATAACTACTTAGGCAAAGGACCTCTCTGATTCTCCAATTTTTATCATAAAAATTGGGAGAGATGTGCTAAATTATCTATCACCTGAGATCGTTGTGGCTGCATCCGAATATAGCATTCATGCTTTCTATCGCTCTGCTGGCTTGGCATCGTGGTAGCAGGAACTCTTCAGGCTACACGAAGGCAAGGGAAACACCAGTTGGCTTTGGGTGTGCTTCCATATAAAACACAGACAGAAGAAATATTAGCCAACTGATCCATGCCCTTATGGAAATGGCAGACACTCCAACAGAGAAATCCCAATGTACAATTCCATTTCTTCTATTCTATCTTTTAAAAGATTTATTTATTTTTATTGGAAAGGCAGATATACAGAGATAATGAGATACAGAGAGAAAGATCTTCTGACCTTCTGTCTGCCAGCTCACTCACCAAGTGGCTGCAATGACTAGAACTGAGCTGATCTGAAGCTAGAAGCCAGGAGCTTCTTCCGGGTTTCCCTTATGAGGGTGCAGAGTCCCAAGGCTTTGAGCGAACCTTAACTGCTTTCCTAGGCCACAAGTAGGGAGCTGGATGAGAAGTTGAACAGCTGGGATATGAGCTGGCACCCATATGAGATTCTGGTGTGTGCAAGGTGAGGACTTTTGCCACTAGGCTACCGTGCCAGGTCCTTTCTGTTGAATCTTTATTCTCTCCTTTAGTAAAACAATTCAAATAGCCATGTTCAAAGTCACAGGTTCGTCAAGTATACAACCTTCTCCGAAAGGCCATGACAAATGTGTGGTTATGTGCTAGGAAGGAGGGACAGACAGCTGTGACTGATCAGTCTATTACTGCTTAGAGTGGCTACGGGGATCATGGTATCTGCAATTAGAGCTCTCACAAATCTTTGAGGGAATACATACTATTGTTATTATAGTTTTTTTCCTTTTTAGGTTTTATTTTGTTTTTATTGGAAAGGCAGACATACAGAGAGGAGGAGAAACAGAGAGGAAGATCTTCCGTTCAATGATTCATTCCCCAAGTGACTGCAACGGCTGGTACTGCGCTGATCTGAAGCCAGGAGCCAGGAACCTCCTCTAGGTCTCCCGTGTGGGTGGATCCCAAGGCTTTGGGACGTCTTCGACTGGTTTCCCAGGCCACAGCATGGAGCTGGATGGGAAGTGGGGCTACCGGGATTAGAACCGACGCCCATATGGGATCAAGGCTAGGACTTTAGCCGCTAGGCCACCAACCTGGGCCCCATTATCATAGTTTTAAAATGGAGGCTACTGGGACAGAGAGTCAGTTAGTACCTTGCTGAAGATGACTGAGTGACCAAGCTGAGGTCCAAACCAAGCCATCTGCCACCAAAGTCCTGACCTGCCCCCTCAAGAGGATGGCTGTAGGAAATGCCAGCTGCTATTTTTTGACATGTAGTACAAAACCAAATGTTAATAAGAATGAAAGTTTTGCAAAACTATCCTTATGTAATTGATATATATCATTTTTATTTAAGTGTACAAAAGATAACAAAAACAACCAAAATTAGAACAGAAACTATAAGAATAATGTGTTTTGAAGTCAAATGAGAAATAAAATGTAAGATGATGTACTCTGGTGGCAGATAGCAAAAATAGTCAGGACATCCATCTTTTTTGTTGTTTTTTTAATATTTATTTATTTATTTATTTTGGACAATCTTGACATAATTAGGGTAAAAAGGTTCAAGCACTACAAGAAGATGGGCAAGACAATTAATTCCGTATTTTTTCCTTAATATATCTGATGTAAAAGGGGATTTTAAGGGAGAAGCTCCACCCAGTCACCCACCCACCCCAGGTCCCAGACGTGGGGCATGCTCCGAGGGTCTTGCTCAACTGGTTTTGATAGTTCAACAGCTCTGAATTGCTGCCACTCTCACCACTCCAAGCACGATGAGGTCGTTGGAGAATCCACTGATTGACATAGTCCATCATAGAGTCTCTGTTTGCCCAGTATTTTCATTGCCAGCATATAGCTGAGGTGGTTGATTGACTTGTTCTGTCTTCTGTCTTTTGATGGTTAGGGTTCTGAGTCTGGAAGCTTGATTGGGGGGATCCCCAAAGAAACTTTGTCTGAGGTGTTCCCAGACCAGATTCTTGTATGTATTAGCAAGCACAGGGCCCAGCACAGTCCATCGCCCCAATCAGCTGGTGATTGCAATTGCTGGGTTGGTTCTGTTTTCAGCCCTGACTTCCACTGGAACCAATGGGTTTTGCAGTCCAGCCTGGTTCTGCCCAGCACATACTCGGCCCTTACATAAACCAGTGGGAGCTGCAGCCTAGTCAGAGCGACCCACAATAACCCCCACCAGCCCCACCCCCTACCCTGGTTTGTCAGTATGTGTGGCAGACTAGTCCAGTCTGTCCCACATCCGCTTCTGCTCTCAAACATGTCAATGGGTATTAAACCTTGTCAGAACATGCATCTTAACAATGTTCATGGAAAATGAAAATAAAAGAATAATCTTGGTGCAAAATGGAAATCGTGTTGTTTTTTCATATTGTACATTTGCATAAATTTTGAAGATGCATGTATTCATAAATTTAAGAAAAAAACGTTTGCATAAAAATAAATGTATCCTTTCCATGAACTTTTTGAAGCATCCTACCATTTCCTGTAGGTAGGTGGAGGCATCATCCAAAATAAGCCAACATCACGTATGTATGCAATATGAATTCCACAACCTAGAACTGCAAAGAAATTGTGCAGAGGGTCCATGGAGAGGAACTTCAGCATATGATGAAATGACAGGTCTCAGGAAATGCTAGCTCAAATCTGGGCCAAGATTGATAAAGAGAAGTGGTTACAGAATTCAATCAGAAAGGCTGCAGGGAGGAAGAAAATTGAACCCCACAGACATGATTCAAATACTGGAATTTCATTGGAAGGACAGCAGGTATGGTGGTGCAGTGGTCAGGCCGCTGCTTTAGATGCTTGCAAGCCGTATCAGACAGCCTGGTTCAGGTTCCAGCTGCGGGGCTTTTGGTCCAGCTCCCTGCCAAAGTGCCTGAGAAGGCAGCCGAAGGTGCCACAAGTACCTCAGTGCAAACCCCTGTGTGGGAGACTCACAGAGAGCCTGGGGATCCTGACTTTGGCCGGGCCCAGCCATGGCTGTTATAGTCATTTGGGAAGTGAGTTAGTGGAATAAAGACCTCTCTTTCACTTTCTCATTTCTCTCTCTCTTTCTCTTTTTTTTCCCTGTCACTCTGACATTTGAATGAAAAAAAAAAATCATTTTATAAAGAAAAGGAGAGGCCCTGGCACAGTAGCCTAGCAGCTAGAGTCCTCACCTTGTACTCGCTGGGATCCCATATGGGCACCAGTTCTAATCCTGGCAGTTCTGCAGCTCCAATTCCCATCCAGCTCCTTTCTGCGGCCTGGGAAAGCAGTCGAGGATTGTCCAAAGTCTTAAGACCCTGCACCCATTTGGGAGATCTGGAAGAAGTTCCTGGCTTCAGATTGGCTCATCTCTGGCCATTGTGGCCGCTTGGGAGTGAATCATCTGGAGGAAGATCTTTCTCTCTGTTTCTCCTCCTCTCTGTATATTTTACTTTCCAATAAAAATAAAATAAAAATAAAGAAAAGGAGAAATATCACAAAGTAGAAATTAAAAAACTCAAAGAAAAAAATGGTGAGGGAACACCAAGAGTTGAAACATAGCAGAACAAGAGGAAAGAAAGAATAAAAATAACCAATATAGATGCAGAAAGGAAATAGTAACAGATAATATCCACCGAGTAATCAATAGACTTAAAGCATAAAGCCAAGAACAGTAAGCAAAATAAAAACCTGCGCATTTATTTAAACAGAATTTCAAATACAGTTACAAGGAAAAGGAAGTGCAATACATGTGGCTGGAGCCTGAGAAAGAAAAAGAACAAACCATTCCAGATTAAAAATGAAGCAATACTCACTTATGTGTCTTTAAAAGACACCATGCTGTGGGTAAAAGCCCAGGAGGACCAACGCAAGCATACAGTGTCTAATGCTTGTTGATCTCTACAAAGAAGGAAAAAACCTGATACACAAACGTGTTACAATATGCATTCATATTTTCCAAGACACATTTCATTCTGAACATGAGTAACTGTACAGAATCATAAGCTATTACACTTTAGTAACTGAATCATGTATAATGGAAAGAAGAATAAAATTCTAAAAATGGTGGTCATATACATGACAAATGTGTTTAGACACAATAGTATCACAAGCCAGTTTGTGCTGATAGTTTAATTTACTGAGTGCTCATTTGAGAAAAAGATATGTTGATTATATATTTCATATTTGTTACTAAGATAAAGTTTAACTGAAAATTACTGAAAATTCTGGAAGAAGCAGGAGCTAATTCCTTAAAAATGAGCTAGAGTCTTTCTAATTATAGAACATAAGTTGGAAACAATAAAACCAATGATTGATAAAGCCTGCATAAAACAGAGATATTAGGATATAGTTAGTGGTAACGGAGCACAAGTCAAAAGACTAATTATCAAAGTTCATTTTCAACTCAACTCACTTTTATTGCTTACTTAACAAAGCCAGTGTTAATGCTTATCAAAAATGTTCAACTTTTATTTACAGTTATCATGACATAATCCTCTATAGAGTGAAAATGAAGGAGAAGATGGAAACCACCCCAGTAGACCATTCTTTTTAAATGTCAGGCTAGGCTCAAGAAACTGGACACTGTGCCTAGGAGATCACAAATGGAAATTTAACTTGAGGAACTAATGACAGATTGTTGGGAAAGTTTAGTGGGATGCTGCAGTAGCACTCAGGTTGTCCCAGTATAGCCATATCACCCCAAACTGCTAAGACCAACAGAAGGGCTTGTGTTGACATATGTCAGAAGTGGAGCCCACTGGGGAGAAAGTAACCCAGACCAGCTGAAGGCGGACTTCTAGGGGAGGGCTACACCTGCTGGAAATGTTCTCAGATGCAGGAGTTTGGAGAACAAACCATGGATTTTCTGCAACTCCTGTCCTCCAGTTTCATATCAATACTCTTTATTGACCAAACCTCATCACAAGCCAATATAGAAGGGAGCCAAGCAAACAGTTCTCAGTCTTAGGGCTGTCCCTGTAGGGCAGAAGAGGAAGAGTAACCAAGGAACCCAACCAAGCGTACTTGTGTCCTAGGGCAAATTGTACTGCCCGTGATGTAATATTCTTTCAACACTTTGATGAATTGAGTATTTTTATTTCCACATTCCCCAAATTGCCTTTATACTTTGGTATGTATGATGGCTCTATTGGTGGGAGGGTTAAACTCCCTGTTAGAATCATTTGAGGAAACTTGTGCAGGTGTATATATCCTGGAATGTGGAGATGATCTTATTCTTGAGAAAGTTTTGCGATTTTACAGCCTGTTTATCTAAAAACTACTTACTGAATTTTAGCATTAGAAAAAAACCTCCCTCCTATCCTTTGCTGTAACTCCTTTCTTAGTCTCCTGTGTTTTTGTTTGTTTATTTGTTTATCTTGGTTTCTTATGCTTTTGGAAACATTTTATTTTTAATGCTGCAAGGTCCTTCAGAGAAAAATGTTTTCCATTTATTAAAACTTTTGTTTTCCCCCTCAGATGTTAAACTTTTAGACCTTGAAAAACTACTCTTTTTGTAGCTGTTTTAGGGGTCAGATAGAAATAAATAGAAGGGTAATATCATTCATTCATCCAAACATTCAACTAATGTATGTTGAGTTCTTGAATTGTATGATGCTTGGCTAGATATTGCTTATACACAACTGGAGAAACAGGTTGAAATACACAAACTTTAGCACTTTTAGTTTAGTCTTCATGCAAAAGTAATTTTCCCAGAACCTAAGATAAAATGTGCCTAAATCATTTAATATTTTCATGCTGATCTTAGAATAAGACCTAAACACATGATTCCAATATAGGAATTTTCTTGATTTCTGTGCATTTTGTGTATATGCATCTGTTTATTATGCTTTTGTATTTTATGTTGAATTCCAGGTAACAGGAGGAAAAACTGAGTTGTGATCACAACTGTCTCTTTCAGCCTCCTTCCTTATCAGACTTTGCAGATTGGCTTATCATGTGTTTATTTCAAAACTTTAAATAAAATTTTCTGTTTCACTGTCAGAGGATTTTTTTTTGCCTTTCCATATAATTCCTTAATTCTTTTATTATTATTTAATCCTTTTGAATTTTGTTAATTTCCTCTTTCTATAATCTGGAGCACACTTATTGTAAGTCACTTTAATTTTATACCAATTTAATATGCATTAAGACTTCATTTTCTCTGGACAACCAAGGCTATCATTTATTTCTAAGTTAATAAAAGCATTATTTTCATTCTTCTCTTCTTCATATAAACCTTAACATTTTAAATATTTATACATACATTAAAACGCTGAAAATTGCAGGAGTATCTACCTGCTTAGAGCAAAGATTACATAAAGCTACTACTCAACTTTTTCATGTTCTATTTAAAATATTATAAATGCACAGATACAGGAAACCATGTAAAACAAACATAGATCAATGAATTTGAATATCCTTAAACAGTTGCCTGGGTGTGAAAGTTAAACAATGTTGGCATCCCCAAATTTCTTTTATGAGTCCTATTTGAGTCACAAAATCCTGTTCTACCCTTAGTAAATCACTTTTATAGTAAATCACAGTTTATAATAATATGAAGGGAAGGGGCTGGATGAGGCCTGAGTCATTTTGGCCAACGTGTACTAAGGGAGCTGGCCGTGAGCCCTGGAAGTGGCCAGAAGCAGCTCAAATCAGGCAACCTGGAGCATCAGTGGTGCTGGCAGTGTGACATGGGTCTGGGGGTGTGGGCTTGCGGGGCACCTGGGGGTTTACGTCCATGTGAGGAATGACCTCTGAGGGACTTGCATTGACAAGGCTACTGGTCTAGCAGATCTGAGCTTCCTCAGTGGCTTAGATGGAGCAGTGGATGGCATGCCCAGATGCATTAGAGAATATGATAGTCCACTGGGGCCTGTAGAGGACATCTGATACCATAGCAGGGATGGAGGGCCGATTTCCCAGGCAAGTGGGCAAGGTAATGTGTGAGAAGAAGGACTGCTGAGGGAGTATGTTGCAGGTGAGAAATGACTACTGAGGGGTTTTCATCAACAAGGTCACTGAACTTGCAGGTAAGTAAGGGGGGTGAGACACAGTGGTTTGCAGGGGGGAAGTGTCAGAGTGATGCACCAGCCCATATGGGAGACCTGAGCTGGGCTAGTTAACATTGATGACAGCCAACCACAACTCGCTGGTACACACTAAAGCTAGAGGGGACCTACATGGCAGGGCTAGATCACAGTACCCACCAGTGAGAGTTGGAATAGGAGATGGGTAACGTTAGGCTTGGTCATGACACTAACCAGCATGTGAGAGAATCAGGTCTGGGGACAGGTTCTGTGAAGGGATAGGCAGATTCACCTCTGTGGAAATGGAATTTCCGCTGATTTGCTTAAGAGCTGGGGGTAGTAATGGGCTGAGGTAGGTTTGACCACGGTACCCTCTGACACACATGGGTACTGGAGTAGGGAGCAGGTTGGGATAGGGAGCCAGTTGGCCTGGTCCGGGCTGCAACATCTGCAGACACATCAATGAATGGGATTTGGGGTGGGTCAGGGGGGAACATCCACCAGCTCATGTATAGGATGGGGTAGAGGAGGTAGACTGTGCTGGGTAAGGGCCTAGAATCCTCTGGCACATGTAAGATCTGGGTGTGGGAGTGTGCCCGGTGGGGCAACTTGGGAAACATTCCTGGTGGGCCATACCTCACACTGATGAGTATGTGATTCAGGTCTGGGTGTTGGTCAAATTAGGCAAGGTAGCTCCATCTACTGGCAATGTGTAAGTTGATGTAGAGGGAGTCGACTGGGCAGGGCTGGGCTAAACCTTAACACATTGGTATAGGCAGGAAGCAGGCTGCAGTGTGGGTCACACCAGGCTAGGCTATCACACCTACTGGTTTGCATGAGGCAGGGAAGACAGTAGACTGGGCAGGGCTACGCTGCAGCACCTACCAGTAAGAGATGGGACTAGGGACTGACCAGGACAGGCCAAGCTACAGCATTTGATGGCAAGGGAAAAGATGAGGGATGAGCTATGCCAAGCTGGTTCAGAGCAACTACTGGCATGTGCAAGAACTGTGTCTGGGAACAGGCCTTGTTGGGGAATTAGGGGCCACCCTGGTTAGGTTGTGAGCATGAGAGCTGGAATGGGGAGGCAATCTGGGCTGGTCATGGCTACAGTGTCCCTCAGCATGGGTCTGGGGTGCACCAGACTGGTCTAGACTCTAGAATCCACTGGTGTTCATTAAAGCCAGGGTGGGTGTAGGATGCTCTGGGTTAGGCCTGAGTTTCTGCTAAATCATGTGATTGCTGTTTCTGGGTGTGGATCAAGCATGGCTGGGCTGTAAAGCTCAACAGTAAGAACCAGAATGGGTGTGGGCCAGATGAGCAAGGCAACTGTTCTTGCTATGTTAGGAGGTGGACTTAGTCTGGGATAAGGACCTACCAGTTTGCATGAGATCTGCCACCAGGAGGAAACCTGATAGAGAAGCTTGAGGAGCTCCTCTGAGTCCCTGAAGGTGAGCATAAGATCCAAGTCTGGGAGCATCCCAGACCAGGCCAGGTTACAGTACCTGGCAGCATAGGTGTGACTCATGTCTGAGGGTGTACCAGGCTGGACTAGTATAACATCCAATGGCAGATGTGAGAACAAGGACAGAATGCAGGATGGGCTGTATTGGGCTGCCAATTTACATTAGGGCCATGACTGAGAGCTGGTTGGACTAGGCTAGACCTCAGCACCTACCAGCATGAGTTGGAACTGGGCACAAATCAAGCTGGGTCAGGCTACAGCATCCACCAGAAAATGCCAAGGTGAGATGGGCCTTGCCAGACTGGGCTGTAGCACACACCAATTCAAGTAGACTCTTAGGAGAGCAGTGCAAGTCCAGTGGGGGAGGGAGGAGTGAGCTTCTCAGCTGGGCCACTGCTCCTACCCACCAATGAGCATGAGAACTGGGACTGGGGACAGATAAGACCAGGCAGGGTTACATTGTCTGTTGGGCTGCATGTGGACTGGGTAAGATCCAGGACTGGGAGTGGGCCTAGTAGAGAAACTGTGGGCACCTCTCTGATGGGCTGTAACTCCCACTGGTGAGCATGAGAACAAGGGCTGGTGGGGAGGACCTGATTAGACAGGTGGTGGCACCTGCCAGCATGAATATGGGCTGGATAGTGGGGTTGGTTGGATTGAATTAAGCTCCAACATCCATTGAGAGCAGAATGTGGTGTGGAACAGACTGGGCCAGTCTGCTGGCAAGCACAAGAACAAGAGCTGGGGGTGGGCCTGTTGGGGATTACTGGGGGTTGCTCCGACTAAGCTGAAACTCCTGCTGGTGTATGTGAGGGTCAAGTGTGTAGTGGGTTGGGTTGGTCTAGGCCACAGTATCCATTGTTTTGCGTAAGAGATGGAGCTAGAGATGGAAATGATCCAGTACATACAACTATCAGCGTGTGTAGTCGGATGTGGGTGATGGACTGGGCTGCACCCCGTACTTTTAGGTACACAAGAGTTAAGTCTGGGATCATCTCAGATGAAGTTTTTGAGGGATCCTCTCAACTGAGCTGCTGGACTCAGAACTCCAACCATGGCGAGACCTGCAGGATCTGTGGTCTGACCACGGAGTGCATGTGTCAGAACTGGGCCTCCTCAGTGGCTTAAGATGGAACAGTGAACAGCATGCCCAGATGCACATGGAGGATATGGCAGTCCATTGGGGCCTGCAGAGGACATCTAGTACCATAGCAGAAGGAGGGCTGAACAAATCAATCAACTACCCCAGCCAAGCTTTGACAATAAATATCTGGGCAGATGGAGACTTTAAGGGGAACTGTATCAGCCAATGGACCTTGGGAAAATTTGCTTTCCTTGAGTCAGTGAGGTAGACAGCATTTAAGAATTACCAAAACCACTTAAGCAGAACCCTCAGAACATGTTCCACATGAGTGACTCTGGGATGACATCGGGTGCCTGTTCCCCATCCCTTTGTACTGAGGCAGTTGGGAGGCTGGGCGCAACATCTCTGCTTATCTCCTCTTTTCCCCAAGACACAGGAGAAAGAAAAAGAAAATTTGGAAATAATGGTGTCACCCACTTTCCCCTAATCCTCAATCCTTCCTACCCTGATCAACTATGCAAACATCATGAAAAACAAAATAAATAAAAAAACCCCACAGAGAACAGATTTCATACATTCTATAGGTACAGTTTGGAGCAGACAGCCACACTTCCCTCACTGCCTCTAATCTCTTCTCTTTCTCTCCTCTTTTCATCTGTTTTTGTAAGGACATAATTTTAATCTATTCTATACTCTCAGACTTAATTCACCAATAATAGCAGGAGTTTCAGTAGTACTCAACAAGTAAAAAGTAGGGAGACCAAAGTTCTACAGGCATATAAATGAGGACTAAAAATAACAAACACAGAGGCAAAGCCAGCAGCCCGACTGCTCTACTTATGGCCCAGTTCCCTTCTGACAGCCTGGGAAGGCAGCAGAGGTTACTCCAAGTCGTTGAACTCCTGCACCCAAGTGGGACACACAAAAGAAGCTCCTGCCTTAGGACCAGCCCAACTCTGACTATTAACAGCCATTTGAGAAATGAACAAAAAACTATTTCTCTCTTTATCTTTCCTTCCCAATCTGTATTTCTGCCTTTCAAATAAAAATAGCCAAATCTTTTTTTTTAAAAATTATGATCATATCCCCAAATGTCAATTTTTTATCTTTATACTTTATTCTGTTATCTTGTTCTATATTTTCTGTTGACTGACACATTTTGGAGAAAAGATGTCATTCGTCTTTTTTTTTAGAACTGGCTTATTTCAGTAAGCATAATGGTTTGCAGTTCTATTTATTTTGTCACAAAAGAAAAAATATTGTTTTTTGTGGCTAGGTAATATTCCATAGTGTATGCAGACATAACACATTTTCTGTATCTACTCAGTTGATGGACTCCTGAGTTGATTCTGTGTCTTAGGTGCTGTGATTGAGCTGCTTAAACTGGGGCACCAAGAACTGTTTCATCTAAAATGATTTTCACTGCGATAAATTCGTCGGGGTAGAATAGCAGGGCATTATGGTAGCTATAATTTTGGATCTCTGAGGAATCTTCATATGGTCTTTCATGATGTTTAAACTAGTTTACATTCCCATCAATAGTAAATTGGAGAGCCCTTTCCTCTACATATTCACCAATATTCACTGTTTTTGATCATCAAATTATTCTATTAAAACTGGGTGAGCTGAAACCTTTTGATTCTGTTTGCATTTTTCTGTGATTAGTGATATTGGGTATCTTTCCATCTCTCTGTTAGCTCTTTGATTCCATTATTAAAAAGTGTGTGTTCATGTTCTTTATCTGATCCTTGACTGTGTTACTTATGTTGTTGTAGAGTTTCTTGAGCTCTTTAAAGATCCTGTATGTTAATTTTTTATTGGTTGCATAATTTACAAATAGTTTCTCCCATTCTGTTCAGTGCCACTTCATTTTTGTCGGCTATGTACTTTGCAGTGCGGAAACTTCCTAGCTTGATGTCACTGTATTTGTCTATTTTTGTCTTTATTACCTATGCTTCTGGAATCTTCTCCAACAGTCTTCGCCCATGTCAATGTCTTGCAGAGTTTCCCAGATGTTTTCAGGCCATAGATTCAGATCTTTGATCCCTTTTGTGTATAAGGTGCCAGGAATGGATCTTGTTTCTTACTTGCCAGGCGTAGGTAGAATTCTCCCAACACCTTTGTTGAAGATACTATCCTTTGTTCAGGGACTGATTTTAACTTGTTTGTAAAAGATTGCTTGGTTGTAGTTGCATGGATAAGTTTTTGTGCTAATATGATGCAGTTTTGTTTACAACAATCTTGCAGCATGTCTTGAAACCTGGTATTGTGTGTGATGCCTCTGCTTAACTTTGTTGTATAAGTTTGTTTTAATTATTCAAAATTCCTTATGTTTCCATATGAATCTCAGCATCATTTTTGCTAGAACTGAGTGGAATGTCATTGGTATTTTGATTGACATCACTTTGAATCTGTGTACTGCTTTTGGTACAATGATCATTTTGTTGGTATTCTTCTAATCCACAAACATGGAAGATTTTTACCTGTATGTGTGTGTCTTCTTCTATTTACTTCATTAATGTTGCATAATCTTCATTGTAGTAGCCTCTCCCATATTTGGATAAATTTATTCCAAGGTATTAAATTTTTTTGCAGCTATTGTGAGTGAGACTGACTGTACAATTCTTTCTCAGCCATGATATTGTCTGTGATTTCATATCCTACAACTTTAACAATTCTCTGATGAGTTCCAATAGCCTTTCTAAAGCCCGTTTGTTGCTCCGTATATAGAACCAGGCCATCTTCAAATATGGATAATTTGGTTTCCTTCTTTGAAATTTCTATCCCTTTGATTTAATATCACTATTATTATTGGTATGGCCTAACAATTGCTACTAAAACTTCTAGGACTATATTGACTAGTAATGAGGGAATTGGGCATTCTTGTCTGGTTTAGATTTCATGGAAATGCTTCCAATCCCCCCCCATTCAATAGAACACTGCATGTGAGTTTTTCATATATTGACTTGATTGTTTTGAGGAGTGTTCCTTCTATTCCCAATTTGCTTAAGGTTTCTATCATGAAAATACGCTGTATTTTATCAGATTCCTTTCCATCTATTGAAATAACGCTATGACTTCATTCTTCAGTTTGTTTATGCGAGGTATCACATGTATTGATTTGCATTATGTTGACCATCCCTACGTACCAGAAATAAATCTGACTCGATCCAGTGAGCAATCTTTTGAATATGTGGTTGGATTCAATTATCTATTAATCATTGAATTTTTCACATGTTCATCAAAGATTATGATGTCTAGTTCTCTTTCTTTGTTTGATCTCCTAAGGTGATTCCCTCCCATTCAAACTGTTGTACCAGTTTGAGAATTGAAGTGTTCTGCTTTTGGAGAGTCATGTCTTTCTTGTTCTTCTTGCTTGTATTTCTACTTGTATTTAAGGCATTAATGGGACACTTGTTGATTCTCTTCTCTGATGGCCTTCATTTTTGTACTATGCCTCTGTGGCTTAGTGGAGTATTTGCTCCTTCAGTAACTATTCAGCTATTTGATGGGTGCAGCTGGAGATCTCTGGTCAGGGCTCAAGGTGGGACCCTCAAGTTGGGCTTGGTAGATCTCTGTTCTCACCAAGGAGGAGAATATGTTCATGTCTACTGGAGTTATCAAGGCCCCAAGACTGTGGGGTGTAGGAGTGTCTCACAATTCCAAGTGGGTGCCCAAAACCCTGCCAACCCACCAGGCCAGACTAAAAGCCAGCAAAACTATGAATTTATCCCATGATAGAATTGCCTGTTGCGACTTAATAGGAGTTGTGGCAGCCTCTACTCAAGTTACAATGGTTCTTTCTTTTTACTGGATGTCAGGTGCCCTTGAGGTGGGGTAAGGAATAAGAAATTGCTTCATGGGATTAGGTGGGTTCCCTGCTCCTACTAGTGCGTCAGGCCAGGTTCAAAGCCATGTTGTGGTCTGCAGCGGTTCTCCTAAGGCAGCAGAACCAGTAGCGTGGGCTGCTGCAGGTTGCTCTCATCTGGCACTCCAAGGCTGGCATTTCTCCAGCCCCAGCTCTAGCTGTCATGGTGATGTCCCTGCTCGCTGTGGTATGTCTGTACTCTCTCTTTCATGGTGTTTCCCTTCTTTCTGTAGAATTTCCACTGCAAATGTCTCTCCAACTCTCCCTGGGAATGGACTTAATTCCTCTACTTTTTTTTTTCTATTTTTTTTATTATCTGATTTGTCAAATCAGCACATATTTTTGTTACTCAGGACGCTTGAAAGCATTCACCCTTTTTTCTGTTCAGTTTTCTCTTGCTTAAGGGCGAAGGCACACACCATGCCATGTGTTTTTAATAAGCTTAATGAAGAAAAAAAACATATCCTGCTATTCTAAAATTTTGTTTAGTACACATGATTTTATAAATATTCACTTAATATTAGCATTTTTAGAGTTATTGTGTATCTTCATATTCATAGATTTTCTTTGTTTAAACTGGCATAAATATATGTATACTGAGATATGTGTATTTATCAGTACTTGGCACTCTTTTTTTTTAACTCCAAAATAAGTTGTTTATTCATTTGTTTTTACAAACTGTTTAGTGACAAATATCATTTTATATGTTTTTTTGCAAATATATGCTCCAGTGTATTTAGAAATAAAATTGCTCTACAGTAATATATTTCTCAATTGCAATGTACTCTATACTGCTAAATTTTCAACAAAAATGTCTTTCTGCTTATGCTCCCACAATCAATTTCCATTCTTATACTCTCATTAGATTTTGGTGTTGTCGATTTAAAGTTTGCTAATACATATCTATTTTCCACCCAGATTTCTTGCTTCATTGGTTGTATGTTAAGATCGATTGTTACTATTTCCATTGTCATTTTCATTTTTCCTATTTATTGCAAATGTCCTTTACATATTCTATATACAAATGTTTCTCACACACAACTTGCAATTAGTTGCCTTTGGTAAATTCAAAACTTTAATGAAGTCGTGTTTATAAAAATTTCCTTCATGAGATGAACTTTTCATTTCCTATTTAAGAAGACATTTCCTTCCGTAATGACTTGATCTTATGCTAAATAATTTACAGTCTGCTTTTAATGAAAACATTAATTATTGTAGTGTGTATTTATTAAAAACACAATTCATAGTTCAATCTTAATCTTTTTGGGATGTGTGAGAGTAATATGGTGTGAGGTAAGGATCCATTTTTGACTATTTCCGTATGGGCAATAATTTCATTCACCTTGTTGCATACTTGAAGCTCTTTCTATTGATTTATTGCCATCTCTGACCAAGGCCAAGGTTTTGTCTCTGTGTGGTCTCTTCTCTGCTGGATTTTCTATGCCAATGGAATGTTTTCTACTGATTTCCTCCTCAGTTCTATAGCAAGAGTTTGTTTTTCTTTAAAGTTGTTCTGGACATTGCTTGTCATTAATTATCTCATATAAATTTTAATATCACTTTGATCTACTTTATGAAAGTTACTTTTCTTGGAGTTAATTATCCATTAATCTTTGGAGAATTGACAGTTTTTATATTTGTTTTCCCATATGGGTGTCCTAATTTATACTTTCTGTCTAGACTTTCCAGAAAAATCCCATAATTTCCAAGAGGAAAGTCTTTTGTCACACTGATTTGTAAGTATTTAATGTTACTGTTGCTGTAAATGTTGTGTGCCAGGAGACGACAGTGCCTCACTCACATGGGTTGAAGAGCTGAGGACAGCAGCGAATGCCAGTGCAGGAAGCTCAGTGCCAGCAGGTGAAACCTCCAAAACTCAGGCTGTGACAGAGCTGTGGCAGTGTCTTGTTCAGTAGAAGAACCAAAAAGATGTTTACAAGCAGAGTTGGCTCCATACTACCAGCACTTAATTCCAAGCCCACACAGCTCACAAATATCCAGAAGCCAGCTGGAGCTGTCGCCTCAGGGAATCTTAGGTTGAATGTGTAAGGCAACAGCAGCAGCTACATTTGATCACATGAGCCAAACTATGACAGGGTAGGTATACTGGACATGGCATTACTTGTCTAAGATGGCTTTAGGTTGATTTTAACAGATATAATGGTCACACAGCCTTGGTCTTCAAGTCCTGTAAAGACAAGTTGCATAATGGCTTAGTGAAAAGATTTGATGAAGGAGGGACAGAGTTTGGACATTTCATAAATAACATATGCTGTTGCCTCTTAGATGTATAGGAAGTTCAAAGGAATTTTTTAAAAATATTTTATTATTATTGGAAAGCCGGATATACAGAGAGCAGGAGAGACAGAGAGGAAGATCTTCCGTCCGATGATTCACTCCCCAAGTGAGCCGCAACGGGCCGGTGCGCGCCGATCTGAAGCCGGGAACCTGGAACCTCTTCCGGATCTCCCACATGGGTGCAGTGTCTCAAAGCTTTGGGCCGTCCTCGACTGCTTTCCCAGGCCACAAGCAGGGAACTGGATGGGAAGTGGAGCTGCCGGGATTAGAACCGGCGCCCATATGGGATCCCGGGGCTTTCAAGGCGAGGACTTTAGCCACTAGGCCACACTGCCGGGCCTGAAGTTCAAAGGAATTTACAAATTCACTTTCATGCTATGCTCCCTTCTTCTCAGTTTAAAGTAATATCTCTATATTTTACATTGTTGACTTTCACTGTGTTGGAATTCTCTTTGATGCAGAGGTATTTCAATAAAGCATACCTACAAAATAGTGGATCTGAAAGCATGTCCAAGTAACTGCCACATAATTGGCTATGAAATGAAGGAAACTGATAACCAACAATTTTAGCTGATTCGCCAAATTTATAGACACATATCCTCTCCCATATCACTGTTTGCAGTCCTTCTTTTTGAAAATGCTACAAGTTTTAATATTCCATTGTAGAGTGTTTTGGAAAATGATTGTATAAATACCCAGAGGAAGTACGTGCCAGTTTATCTGGTATTTCTTTGATTACCAAAGATTTCCAAATCCAGCTTTCCCATGTGAGTAAACCCATTTGGTAACTAACTAGTGCTCTGAGAGTGTCTCAATATCACTGAGAGATAAAAGTTTGTAACAAGTTGAGAATTTCCCAGTCTTTAAAAAATCTTCATACGTAAAAACAGTTTTCTATCTTGTTTCAACTCTGCTTGTTTTACATTAGGCAACAGAATTTAATAGTGGATTGGAATAAATTCATTGCTGATCTTGTACAGTTGCAAACGTTAAAGAAAAAGCCAAAGTTTAGGAGGATTACAGTTTCCCCCATTATAGAGATGCTTATCAAATTTTAATGTTCCTATCTGTAGCAAATGAAACTATAATGTTTGTCATATAGTATTTTTGTCTCAAAAGAGTGTTTGGGGACCTACCTACAAGGTATAAGAATAAAAACAAATAGAATAAGAAGGTGAATGTGACTGTAGAGCATGTGAGGGGTTGAGGAATATCCATAAAACACACACACACACACACACACACACACACACAGTGTGTAAGCAAAATATGGATAGAGGAAAGCAAGAAAAGGTGGGGGGGCAGTGTCTTCACCTGATAGGAGCTGACTGAGTGGATGCTGGACACTGGTGGAGGGAAGTGTAGTGTCTAACAGAACAGGACACAGACTTGAATAGTGCTCAGGAAGGAGGCAACTGCTTTCCTTCTTCTGACTTACAAACGGAGTTTATTTTGGAATTTACATACAGCAGAATTCATTCTTTGTGGTATGACTGCTCAGTTTCAATATCTGCCAATAGCACCGACACCTCACTGCTGCCACCTGTCTAAATGAAGTCATCAGTAAATAAACATAAATACGCACACCCGGCCAGCTTTGCACAATGTCCGGGGGGTTCCTGACCTTCCCACACAACAGGCCAGAGCACTCACTACAAAGAGGGCACTACTAATCTTGTTCACATTCGAGAGATCTCCAAGGGCATAGTCAGACGGTCCCTTCCCAGAAACCTTTCTTTTGTCCTACTGACAGCAATTTATATGCCTGCCATGCTACCACTCTGCACCAGCTTCATTTGAATTACATTTGGATGACTTACACTTTAAGGTTTGCTGGGATGCCTTGTCACTAAGATTTGTACCACTGAGATAAATACTAGTGAGTAAAATTCTCTACCTTTTCTGTTAAACTCTCTTATCAAACAAACAAACAAACAAACAAACAAAAAAACAGGATCCCACTAATCTGGAAAAGGGTTTTCTGCAAAAGCCTTCGGAGGGGGTTGTGTAAGGATATTTGATTGCAAAGCTTGCATTGTGTCATTAGTTTTTTATACAACCCTGCACAGTCATAAGCAAAAATATTGTGATGGTCTCATCAGAAATTCCATGCTTAAATTATTTTCAAATAAATAATGTAAAAGATGACAATCTCCCTTTTCATCCATGAGAATATAATGTTCTTAGAGACAGGATTAAAAAGATTTTATAGGATATCAGGGTAATTCAGTCCATTTATACTCAGAAAAAGGATCTTAGGCACTATATAATGTATAAGAGAAAGATACACTGCATTGGTGTTTGCCCATATTAGTCCAAATAAAGCAGGGATATGTACATGCATATTTGTATTTCACTCCTCCTTTTCTCAGACAAAATGCAGAGGGATGCAAGCAGAAGCTTTTAAAGTTAACACAGAAACTGACTTTTAATGGATGGGTGATAAGAATATCACTTTTTTAGAGTACTGTGAACGTGGTTTCAGGTTCTCTATGTATGATACATGTTACATACATAATACGCAGTTACGTCAGCACTGGACTTGGATCATAGCATTATTTTACTAAGTTCAACCTACAGATTTTTTTGAAAAGATGCATTATTGGAATTTGTTTTCCAAATGGTTAATAGTTTTAATATGGTAAATTCATACATAGAGTGGGATCTCCTCCTTGGCCTCTTTCTAAAACTCAGCTGGGGTCACCCCAGAGCTTGAGGTGTATATCTATCTGTCTATACATGAAACAGGCAGAAGATTCACTATGGCCACATTTGCAAGAGGTATTTTTGATGAGATTAGCACTTCCCATTTTCCTATTATAAGACCCTGGCTATGTCCCATTTGTAATGCTACCAACAGTTCGCATGTGCATGGCAGGAAGATTTTCTTCCTCCTGTATTGGGAAAAAGAGGCTCAAGCAGTCTGGATTCACCAGCTGTTAAACATATAGATTAGAATTAGATCTGAGTGGAGGAGATTCTGGTGCAAGTCAACGTGTTTCCTACAGCTCTAATGAGCCCCTTTTGTATTGGGAAGCCTTACTGCTGAAGTGCCCACATTTATCCGGGTGCTCTGATTGCAGGAGACCTGGAGGAAATGGTGAATTTGGGTTAACTCTCCTGTAAACATAAGTGAACTAAAGGCGCATCCTAAGCTGAATTTGGGAAAGCGACTACGGAATCCTGTGGTTACGAGTACTGTTCCAAGCCAGATAAGACCTCAGAGGTGTTGTCTGGAATGCATTTAATCAATCTTTTATCTCTTCTTACGTGAATTGCGCACAGGCTACACGTGTGAACAAGATTTTGATTGCAAGCTCTCTTGAGAGGACAATACAGTTTATATTATTCTTTTTATGCCGCAATGCATGGTAAATGTTATACCAAAATAATTGGATGCATGATTAATAGCTCATAAATTTCTACTTAGCACAGGCTAGTAGTTTTCT
This sequence comes from Ochotona princeps, assembly GCF_030435755.1. Lineage (NCBI taxonomy): Eukaryota > Metazoa > Chordata > Mammalia > Lagomorpha > Ochotonidae > Ochotona > Ochotona princeps. Next base: position 10,006,088 of record NC_080832.1, on the reverse strand, counting down.
AGAAAGTGCCTGCTCTCCATTGAGAATTGAGTTTAGGTCAGACATCACTGAATGCACCCAGGAGACTGTATTTTTTCTGAAGCAAAGAGAAGACATAATGTACGAGGGTATTTCAAGATATTTGTGAAAAAAAATCTAAAGAAATTTATTTTGGTCCAAACATTTTTTAAGATGTGTGATTTTTTTTACAGTGCATATTATCCATGACTTTTTTGAATATCCCTTGTATGCATGGATTTCAAAAATTTTTTTTGCAACAAGGTATCTTTTAATTCTGTTTCCCAAAACTTTTAAAAGAACCCTACTATTCTTGAGCTATGAAGGGAAGCTTAACAATAAATCCATCTTGAATTTCTTCAGCTTCCCTAGAAATGTTATCTTCAGCCATATGAAAATGCCTGTCACTGACTGACAGAATGGTACATGTTTTAACTCTAGCTCTTTATGACTCGCAGACAGAATTCCATCACTGTCATCTGATAAATGGCTAGCTATATTAGGTTATCTTTTTACTCAACTCACATAGACTGCCTGCCATCTTCCCTGTTAGTCTGATAAGTGAAGGAATAAATTAACCAATGCCCAAATTCCCCATAAATATCACCATATTTCAGACTCAAACTCCTTTTGATGATGGATAGATATTTTATGAGTGTGTGGGGTGAATGTCCAATAGCCCTGGTTCCTAGCCAATGAAAATCAACAAAGACAATTGACTACCAGACTGCAGAGTGCTTGGTTGATTTACATTATGTTGTATTTTTGAAATGAACATCATGGCTTGGCATAAAGGTGTGAGATCTTGGTCTTAGGTAAGAATTCCTATTTTTCATGCCTGTTCCTTAACACATAAACATATCAATGATGAGTTATTTCAAAATCCAATTTTGAGTCAGGAGCAATGCACAGATATTCACAAGTCTGGCCTCTGCAGGGGTGTGACCACCTTGTAACCATGGCAATAAACGTGCAGGAAGATAAGGTTACCTTTGATGTGCTCCCCAACAAGAATTTACAAAAGATGACAATGTGGTTAAGGACATGCGATAAATTCTGATAACAGAGATCAGAGAAGTACATACTGTACCTGAACCATCATAGAGTAGAGTTGTCAATATCTTTGTTTGAAGATTTATTTATTTGAAAGGCAGAATATCGGAGAGAGAAGGCAGAAGGGCCAGGAGTGTAAATATTCAGGTGTGATCATGAGTCAGCAACTGGCCAGCAAACACCTTGCCTCAGTTTGGGCTGATTTGTATACCCCAAAGTTCCTCTCAGAAATCAGGCTGAATCCATCCACAGAGACTACCTAAAACGCACACCTGCTAGTTAAGCCGTTATCTGGTATTCTACCCCTTCACTGGCCCCATCTTCACCCCAGGGGCACCTGCTGCATTAGTTCTTTGTACCAGAGTCCTCCTCTCTCAAACTGACCTTGCCCTTCCCCATCCAGATCCTAAACACCCAAACCCAACCTGTTTTCATGCCTTAGACTCTAGCACAGTGGTGCTCAGTATATTAAGTGCCTAAGTGTTTATTGAATGAGCATTGCCTATGGAGAGTTATGCAGCAGATAATCTATATTCTGATCCATATAATGATGTGTTTGTGTAACAATAATTCCAGGGGGCTGTCTCCTATTTATTTATTATTTTATTGCCTTCATAAAAACAAATACTACTCCTCCTTTGCCAATTATAAGAAGGTGATTTTTACTTTCATAAGTGTATTTGTCACTTTATAGTTGTTTTTCCATAAGCATACATTGTGTAAATGTTGATCTCTCAGAATTATTAAGAACAAGTTAGCACATTGAATTAATATTTATGTTTACAGTTAACACTCAGAAACGTTGCATGTATCATTTTCAAGTTGCAAGCTACTATTGCCATTGAAGTAGTACAGTTTTTTTTTTTTTAAGGAGAAAACACTTGCTCCGGTTATCAGTTTGAAATACCTATCGACTTCTGATTGAAGGGTTGATTTTAAATTAAATAATCTAATTATATAAAATGAAGTCTAAAAAGAATGAAAAGGAGCATTTTATTAAAATTATTCACTTTTCCCAGAAAGCCTTATCTCCTACCTGAATAAAAACTTGCCTGCACCGTAGGCATCTGGTCAAATGTTTAAGCCTCTGTTTAGGAAACGTGCCTCCCACAGGTGCAGCTCCTGGTTATAGATCCCCATTCCATCTTCTTGCTAAGCAGACTGTGAGAGTAGCAGCTATGGCTCAAATATCTGGGTTCCTAGCAAGCGTGTTGGACATCTGAGTCGAGTTCTTGCCTCCTGACTCCATTCGAACCTAGTTCCATTTGGGCAGTAAACCAGTGGATGAAAGCTGTCTTCCTGCCTCTCGAAGAAACAAATATATATATATATAGATAGATAGATAGATAGATACTGTTATATATATTTTGTTTCTTTGAGAGGCAGGAAGGCAGTATATATATACTCTGTATGAATGATGCTGTAACTTATTTGTTTTGTGGTCTTTTCTGATGCATAAAACTGTAGCTCATTTACTTGTGCTGCTTTATAACATTTCATTGATCAAAGTTTAGCAATTTTACATGCTTGTGTTCTTAATGCTAGCAACCCATGCCATCATGTCATTTTTATTTAGTAAAGATGTTCTTGAGTTTTTCTATGGAAAAAATGAAAAACAGAAAGGGTAGTCTCTCTTGTACACTCATGTGCAGCCTTGCATGTTAATAAATCAAGTTTTAAACCCATTGTTCTGATTTATAATTGTTTCAGTAAAGTATGAAATAGCATTTTATTGTTATTACAATTTGTATGTTGGTTGTTCAAATTTCCACTTTTGCATTCATATCCACCTGGAAAGTGCAAGATCCATGAATGGGAGTGGGGTCATTAGGGAAATAGTGAGCACCTCTTTGATGGGCTGCAACTCCCACCGCATCTGACCGCATGTGTCAGAGTTGGGCCTCCTCAGTGGCTTGGATGGAGCAGTGAACAGCATATCCAAATGCACATGGAGGATATGGTAGTACATTGGCACCTGCAGAGGACACCTGGTACCATAACAGAGGATGAAGGACAGAACAAATTGATCAACTAGCCTAGCCAAGAGTTGGCAGTGAATACCTGGGCAAATGGAGATTCTAAGGTGGATTATGTCAGCCAATGGATTTTGGAAAGATTTCATCATGATTGGAGTGATGAGATCGACATCAATACAGAACTATTGAACTATTAAAATCACTTGAGCACGACCCTTGGAGCATGCCCATATCAGGTTCCTGGGATGGTTGGGAGGATGGGTGTGGCTTCTTCCTTTATGTTTCCCCTTCTGCCAGGTACAGAAAGGGGAAAAACAATGTGAAAACAGCCTCGCCAACTTTCCTCTAGCCATTGATTCTTCGCACCCTAATCAACTATGTAAAAATTTTCAAAAATAAAAGTTAAAAAAGATCTTAGATATCCTGAATAATTATGTTTGATTTTACATGCTTTGAACATAGTTTTCTCACTTTATAATGTCTTAATTTTCTCTGTGTATCACTTTTGTCTTTATGAGCCAATTCCAATCACACAAAAACCCCATTTTAAAGCAGATGAGTCTCAAACTTTGCTTTATTATCTATGCTGATTATATCAAGTTTAAGAACTTCTTCTATATTCTACTATTAATGTATCTTCCTGTATTATTCTGTAAAAAATGTGAAAGTTTTGATCAGCACATGAACTCTTTCATCTAGTAAAATACTGTTTTGTGTGTGGTCTAAGAAAGGGATCTGTTTTAAAATTTTCCTTATGGGCGGGCATTTGATCCAGGACAACTTAGACATTACACACAAGTCATTTTCTTCTCCACTGAGCTATGCTTGCAGTGTGTTACGTCATGTTTTTAAATTCTCACACATTTGTCTGTCTGTTCTCATTGCTTCTTTGTCTGTCCCTCTTCCAGTATTATGTATTCTAAACTTTGACCTTCTAATCATTCTTACTCTCTGGTAAGACAAATTGCATTTCCTTTCCTTTTCTTTTTTTTCCCAAATGCACTGCTACTTTTAAAGAAAGGATTTATTTATTTTACTTGACAGAGTTGGAGAGAGATAAAGAGAGAGAGAGAGAGAGAGAGAGAGAGAGAGAGAGAGAGAGAGAGAGAGAGAGAGAGAGATTCCATTCGCTAATTGACACACCAGTAGCCAGAGCTGGGCTAGCCTGGAGCCAGAAGCCAGGAGCTTGTTCCAGCTCCCCCACATGGGTGCAGAGTCTGAAAGACCTTGGCCAACCACAACTGCTTTCCAGGCTTTTAACTGGGAACTAGATTGGAAGTGGAGCAGCTGGGACTTGAACCAATGCTCATAGGGGATCCTGGCACCACAGAGGATTTGTGTGACAGGCCATTTTCTGGCTCCAATAAATTGCATTTTTTTCTTGACTTGGACTGTTTTACGCTTGAAAATCAATTTATACATCATGCTGTCATGAATTTCATGATAAAATTTACAGAACATGACATGATTTACAAAACAGAAATGAAGTGCTGGCATCATGGTCTATGGTGGCTTAAGACTCCATCTAAAATGCTGGAATTCTCTATGAACTCTAGTTCAAGTTCTGGCTATTGTACTTCAAATTCTACTCCTTGCTAATGTGCCTAGGTATGTAGCAGATGATACTCAGCCCTTACCACCCATATCTTTGGGGACCTAGATCTAGTCCAGGCTCCTGGCTTTAACCCCAACTGGCCCCTGCCGTGGTAGCCATTTGGTGAGTGAGCCAATGCATGCAAATTTTCCACCCTGCCTACCTCTCCTTGCAGCTTTGTAACTCTGCCTTCCAAAAATAAGTGGTAAAACAGATCTTAGAAGAAATTGCCAAAAGAAAATCCTATATACACTTCCCTTAAAATTGCTTGAATCTTGATCGATTTAGGAAAAACTGGCTTTTCAGAATATCTTGTCTGTGAACATTTTATTATTATCCATTTTTAATGATTTCTTTGTGTTTTGTTAATACATTTCCTAAGTTTTATGAAATGTCTTGTGACAGAGCTTATAGTTAGGTTTTGTCTTAGGTGGCTTACATTATTTTGTAGCAGCTATAAACTCTATCAATTCATCAGTGCCCCTTTTTTGTTTGTGGCTTATGTATATTGGTCTTACGTCTGGGAAATCCAATGTTTTCTATATTAGTCATATATCTACAAATAATGGTTTAAGTTTTTCAAGATGGCTTTTCAGTTTATTTATGTATGTATGTATTTATTTATTTATTTATTTAGTTAGTTAGTTAGTTAGTTTCAGTTCTTTAAAAACAAATGTGTAGGTCCCCAATCAAGTCTCGAAAACAAGGGATGTCTAGAGAAAACTGGTGCTCTTCTGTCCGTGAATATGCTTTTCAACTTATCCTTCCAGTTATAACCATCACTGTACAGCTTCCGAGAGATGACATAATAGACCCACTTTTCTACACCTCACTTTGTTTTGTTTACACAGCCCATCATTGTGGTTATTCTACAGTTCCATACAGAATGTGGAATTATATCCTTGATATTCTAAAATATGATTTCCCATTATATATATATTCTCTACTTTATTTCCTATGGATGGATATTTTAATTGCTTCTTTTTCCTTTTTTTTTTTTTTGCTTTAATGAATCACTCTCGGTAACATCTTTAATATTTGCTATTTTTGCCAGTTTATCTTTCAGATCTATCCTATAGAGTAAGGTTGCTAGATGGCGGAGCACATGCATGCATTGTTTTGTCTGATACAGCCAAAATCCCTTCTATAGGGCTTATGTTGTTTGCGTCTTTAGCAGTGAAATACGAGAAGTCCTGTCTCCCCATGGCCTCCCCAACAGAGTATTCTGTCAAATATCTGGATTGTGCTAATCTGATATGTAAGAAATAGTACCACAAAGTAGCTATAATTTGTATTTCTCTTGACATGAATAATGGTTTAATATTTTTTCTTGTGTTTGGGGTTTTGTAGTTTCATGAAAATACTTCTAGGTATAGTTTGCTTTTTATCTGTTTGGTTTGGATTTCATTGGGATTTCTGAATCTGAGAGTTGTCTTTCAGCCATTCTGGAATATTCCAAGAATCTTGTCTCTCCATTGTTTTCCATCTTGATAAAAAAAAATGTGTTTTTTGAATTTCTTATTTTACCCATGTTTCTTGAGCTTGCTTTTATGTGTTCTAATGCTTAGATTGTGTGGTGTAGATTCTTCTCTTTTTAATACATTTACTCCCTTATCTGCTGAGTCAAACATGTTAATTAATTTATTCATTGAAATTCTAATTTCAGTGGTCATATTTTCCTGGATATTTGATTTCTTTCTTTTTAATGCATTGTTTGTCAGGTTTGGTGCTCTCTTTGCAACTGTACTGTTAAGACATCTTCTTATTTGTTTCGACATGACGTATATTCTGTTTGTAATCACTTCAGTTCTGCTGCCGTCGGAAATCCAACTCAGTACAAGTTACTGTGCTGATTCTTAATCATGGTGCTCTCTTTCCTAACTTGTTTATGCCTTGGGTAGCATATTGATGGTACTGCAGTGGAAATGACTTATCCTTGCTTTGTCAGATACCTAGAGGTCACCTTAGTAAAACTTTGCTTTAGATTTTCCAGGCCTCAGATATGGTATACATTTAAGCCTCAATCATAAACTTATAGGTAGGGATTCTCAGGGAACAGGGCTTCTCTTTCTTTATGCTGAGCTAAAGGTGAAATTGGCGCAATGATGTCTGTGGGTCTGCTGTTCCCATGCTTGTCCCATTGAGGAAATCACTTTTCCAATGGTGCTAGCTAGATTTATACAGTTTCTAATCCAAGCCTCAAACCCTGTTTTGGTGCCTGACTTCCACCTCTTGTTCTTTATGCTAATATGACCTTTGAAAAAATCCAGGATCCGAGCCAACTGGGAGTAGCAAATTCCCACAGCATCTCCTGAGCCAGGTTAACCCTGCGCTATTGTTTCTATTTGTCCTTTCTGAAATCCAGTGATCTGATTTGTTACTACCTTAATCTTACTTTTAAAGAATCTTTTAACAATCTTTTCATCTATCCATTTATGAAAGAATAACGTACATGCAAAACTATGCACGAGTTATAGGTACACAGCATGATGGACTTTCAGAAACAAAACACACCCACCCTAGCTTAGTCGGCAACAACCGTGCATTGCCCAGTCTCCCCAGGTTTCTCCTGTACTTCTTTGCAGTCAGCCTGGTAGGACACAGGAACGGGCATGAAGCACTGCAATTCACATTAACACTTCTCCTAGACACAGCATTTTAAGCTGAGTAAGAGAGCATGAATCAACATTCCTGTTATGCAGAGCTCAAGCAGACACAGCACAAGTTGTTTATTATACTCTTTGCTTACCAGTTTCTCATTATCTGGAAGCTCTACACATGTGGTTAGCTATTTGCTGCAAATAAACTCCTGGCATTAAACTTTGAGAAACCAACGTTTTGGATCATACATAGCAAAATCTACTGGATTTTCTCCCTGTTATTTTTCCTGCTTGCTTTTGAGCAAGCTCAGATGCCTGTGTCTCTGTACTATCTTCTAGGCTTGCCATGAATAAACTTTCGGAGGTTTATGTTGGTTCAAGTACTGTGACTTGAAGTTAACTGACTTCACCAGGAAAATCTGTCAAAATTCTAGGTAAGCTCATTATTTGTTTGTTCAGATATCAGTGCATAGCTCTATTCTTGCACCATTTCAAGTACTGTCACCTTATTTTATATGACAGCATCCTATTGCTTCCTGTTTTAGCATTAGAAACTTTCTTCAGTTAGTATTGACATTCACTTTAGTAGGTGCACAGTAGAACTAGATCCCACCATAATTCTCCATTAGAATAAGGAGAGGCATATATGGAATATATATATTTGGACCCTAAGCATCCAACTATCCAATAAGAGAATATCAGAGAAAATAAAAAATATGGATCATCCTTCCAAATATCCTTTTACACCTGTTGGCAATTTTGACTCATATTATTATAGTCTGTATTGAGCGTACATTAATCTGACTCTAATTTAACATTCTATATTCTCACCTGTTATGGCTGCCATATAGAATGTTTCTGATTGTTAAATATATTCATTTTATTTTTAGCTTTCAACTGATTTGTGTTCATTGTAATAGTATTTCACTTGATTCTCCTGTTCTTTCTAAGCAAATTCAAGCATTGCACAAATAATTAAAATTTTCTCCACTCCTTTTCTAATAAGGTTCCTTCTAAATCTTGTATCCAATTACATCGACTGTAACAATGAAAAATCATTATAATCCTGGTAGTTGCCTTTCTCCTCCTTTATTATTGAGAGTATAAATAGTATTGCTACAATTTCTGAGACATAAATCTGGATTTAACTAGCATACACCTTCTTTCCAGCAGTCTTTAGATATAATGACTTTCCCATTTTTGTATGTTGAATCATAGCCAGATGGGAAATATTTTTAATTGTTTTTCTTGAGGGGTAAACAGTTGGTACATTTATGAGTGATACAGATCTGAAATGCGATTCACTTGGTTTTGTATACTAACAGGCACAGCATCTAAACCTTGACTGAGTATAACATCCCCGAGTCTTCAAAGTTTTCTTACAAAAAAATCAATTATTCCATTTTTTCTGAAAGGAGATTCTAGAAGCATGCCTAATTGTAAATAATGTGTGGATAACACTTAACCTTTCTGAATTTTATCAACTGAAGGCTGATATTGCTGTGTTGAGAATTTGCCTTGATTGTCCCTGTGGCAGCACAGGAATGTGGAACCTTCAGCTGTGATGAGATGGTGAGGCCACACCTCTATGAGAAGAACACTGCCGTTACTACAGGAGTGCACTAGTACAGCAGGATGATGGGCCTCTCTTTCTCTTGCCCGCCAACCCCAATGCTAGCTTGCCACATGATGTACTGAGCCACTCTATGACACAGGAAGGAAGCTCTCATCACATTTGGCTCTTAGATGTTGCATTTTTTGGCCTTCACAACTGAGAACAAATTCTTCTTTACAAATTACCCAATCCATAATATTTAGTGATAGCACCAGAAAAATGGACTATGAGAGATAATTTTCTATCTTTTGATTTTTTTTTCATTTGCCTTTAAGATTAGGGCTATTTGCTTTTGTCTTGAATGTGGTGGATTTTTCCAATCTATCTTCTGGCAGGTTTATTTGACTAACAAAATAAATTGTTATTGTTACTTCTCATTTTCTCATTTATTTTAATTCTTCTATGTTCCTCAGAAACAACTGTATCCCTAAGATTTAATTTGGGTATTTTGAAATTTTGTTATTTGATTTTATGTTCTCTTTTTGGTTTTCTTTGCTTTTTTCTACCATTTTGTCTCTATGGGATTCCTGAAACTTATTCCTTCTCATTAATTCCATTTTGCGTGTGTGTGTGTGTGTGTGTAAATCGATCTCTTGATTGTCTCTGATTTGAGTATAAACACTGTACATCCTACAACAATTTGCTCCACAGTAATGCTGGTTCTTGCATGGTAAACCACTCCTCCCCTCTGCACAGCCTGAACTCCCAGGTTGAGCAAGGCAAAGCGTCTCCCTTCTTGGGAGATCGGAGTTAACAGCAGCAAGGTGACCCCAGCAAAGGCATGATAGGCTTCATGCAAAACTCAGACACAAGGGTTCCCTCTTCCCAGGATTCTTCAAGCTCAAATTACAGAACTGAGGTGATTAACAACAAGCTGAACCCACCGCTTGACTTCTGGAGTTGCTGTCACCATCCAGGAGCTCCCAGTTGGCTATAGAACAGAGAATTGTGCCCCAGCATTGAAGAGGAGTCAACAGTCTCACCAGCTACCGCCAAGCAGTGTCCAAAGCTGTATGGGTTTGGATGGTGTGATGTAATGCTCTTTTGCATTTGCATTTGATGTAATTAGATGGAGTTGCCTTCAGCACTGGTTTCATTGCAACCTCTTGCTCATACTTCTTCATTTTCCTTTTATTTCTTTTTGGCATCCTGCTCCCAGTGCCCCAAAGCCATGTTCCTTTAGATCTCAATGTTTTCTTTAAATCTCCTCAATCCAGAATCGACACAGAGCGCTGTAACTTGTATGTTCTCACAGAGCTTCCCTAGCTCTAAGTTTTCATGTCACTTATCCAACCCATATTTTTGTAAGTGCCCATGTCCCAAGGCACAACAAAACATTGTTAACTCTTCCTTGTGGTCCCCTTTTAAAATATATCTCTTGAAGTAAATGCTGAATATGGAGATATAGTTGTATTGGGGTGGGGGAATTCCTCAGTACAGCAGAGGTGGCAATGCACTTTACATATGCAGCTGCCAACTTTGTGAATTGTTTAAAAGATTTATTTATTTTTTATTGGAAAGGCAGATATACAGAGAGGAGGGGAGACAGAGAGGAAGATCTTCCATCCGATGGCTCACTCGCCAGGTGACTGCAACCGCTGGAGCTGCACCAATCTGAAGCCAGGAGCCAGGAGCTTATTCCGGGTCTCTCACGCAGGTGCAGGGTCCCAAGGAGTTGGGCCATCCTCTGCTGCTTTCCCAGGCCACAAGCAGGGAGCTGGATTGGAAGCGGGGCCGCCGGGATTAGAACCAGTACCCATAGGGGATCCTGGCACGTTCAAGGCGAGGAGTTTAGCCACTACAGTATCATGCCAGGCCCTTTGTGGATTTTATAAATTGCAATTTAAGTCTTCAACCAAGAATCTTAATAGTTCTCTACAGTGAAGTGCATGCACATTTCACGTTTTAATTGCTGGCTGTAGCTCTGACCACCAGCACGTGCATTGTCAGCACTACGGGGAACCGGTGTTTTTCTTTTGGCAATCTGGCCTTAAGAGAAGCTGCTTATGGCATTTGAAGGACACAGGTTTTCTCCTGCACAGGGATGCTAGTCCAACGTAAGCACATGTTTGTCTGCAGAATCTCTAAGATGTGTCTGTTTTCCATGTTGAAGCCTGCGTCTCTGGTTGGTGAGGGTGGGCCTCCATTGCTGTGTCTGCCCATTCACTTGCTCCTCTCTCCTGGTCACTCCCAGCATAGTTGTAGCAGCTCTCTGAATGGCTCTTCATCCAGTCAAATTAGCACATAAAATCTGTCACAATCCCAATCCCTGTCAACCTGAAACCCACACACAACTCCCTAAAGGATCCTTCATCTCCAAGCGAAGATTACAGCAAGGGCATCCTCCCTAACACAATGGAGCCATTGTGTGCAAGAAAGCACAATTCCTTGGAGTTCAAGTAGTCTTTCTTTTTTGAATTCCTTGTTTTCATGTGATAAAATCATGGGTCAGTGATCTATTTTCAACTTTTTATTTTTTGGTTTTGTTCATTTTATTTGAAAGACAGTTATGTACAACACACACACACACACACACACACACACACACACACCCACAAACACACACACACACCCAGAGTCAGAGGTCTTCAATCAGCTAATTTATTCTCCAAATGGCACAAAAACTGGAGCTAGGCCAAGCTGCACCTGAGAGTCAGAAGCTTCGGCCAGTCTCCCACATGGATAAGGGATGCAGGGAACCACTCAGACCAACTTTAGCTGCTTTCTCAGGTGCATTAGCAGGCAATATGTTCAGAAGTAGAGCAACTGGGATTCAAATGGGAGCCCATATAAGATTCTGGCAACATTGGTGGTGGTTTGACCTAATATGCCACTGCACGTGGCCTGATTTTAAGATTTATTTTGTTTATTTGAAGGTTGTGTTATTATAGAGAGAAAAGAAGAGACAGACACTGAGATTTTTCACCTGCTGATTTATATTCCCCCATGGGTTGAAATGCTTGGGCTCTGGCCAGGTGGAAGCCAGAGGCCAGGAGTCCCACAAGGATGCATGACCTGAGAACTTCGGCCTTCCTCTACTTCTTTCCTACATACATTAGTAGGAAGCTAGACCAGAAATTGAGAAGTTGGGACTCAAACCAGCACCATATGGGATGCTGTTCTCACACATGCAGCTTTACATGCTTTGCTGCAGCACATACCAACTCCTACCACTACTCCTGCCCCTGAGATATTTTCTTAATCCAGCTCCATTGATTTTATTGTTATTGAAAACTCCAGTGTCTGTCTACAGGTCTTCCATTGGGTTTTATATCCTGTGGTATTATGGATAATGAGCTTACAGATAGAAATCTCTTCAGAAAGTGCTGGAAAATGTGTATTATGGAAAAAGTATTATGTAAAAATCATTCATCAGTTCCAAATGCTTTTCTACTAAAGTAAATTGTTGCAGCATGTCTCAGTGTGCTCTGGTTTGACAGACTGCTCTTTCGTAAAGCACCCATATCAGAGCAGTTTATATTCTGAAATTTAAGCAAAAGCAAGCATCAAATTGATAGTGGTGTTTGAGTAGAATACTGACTTCACTAATGCCTTATGAAAAGTTTATTGGAATGTCCCCGAAGGAATCTGTGCTTTCACAGGGATGACATTTTAAGCAGATGTGAGACAGTATTGACAATGAAGCCTGAAGTGACAGTTCATCCACATCAATTTGTGGGGGGAAAAAAGTAAAACAAAAACCTAAACTTGTCGTTCATGCTCTAATTGAGGAAAACCAATGACTAAATTACAGAAACAATAACCAGTGTCTCAAAGGTCACAGTTGGTTCAGTTTGCATAATTCTGACTCAAAAAAGGAAAAATCCTGTAGTCTGGTGCTAGAGTCCTTGCTTTGCATGTGCCAGAATCCCATGTGGGCACTGGTTCTAATCCCGACAGCCCCATTTCTCATCCAGCTCTCTGCTAGTGGCCTAGGAAAGTAGTTGATTGTGGTCCAAACACTTGGGACGCTGCACCCATGTGGGAGACCAGGAAGAGGCTCCTGGCACCTGGCTTCAGATTTGCTCAGCTCCAGTTGTTGCCACTTCTTGGGGAGTGAAGCATCAGACTGAAGATCTTTCCTCTCTGTCTCTCCTCTCTATTTATATGACTTTCCAATAAAAATAAATAAAAAATTTTAAACCAAGGGTAAAAATCTTTCTACTCAGTGTGTTCCAGAACCATAATGTCAGATCAGCTTCTTCAATAAAGGAATTTTCAGTGGAAATTTTCAACACTTGGGATCATCATTCTGAAGTGTTTCTTCCAAATACTGTAACAGTAGATGAAAGAAGGCTTTAACAGCATAATTCTGAAGTTGGTGTACAGTCAAAGCAATCACTACCAAGAGGCGGAAGTGATCCAGTGCCAGTAAGAGTGGACCGCCAAGAATCAAGACAGTGGTCATGGTTTTAGGGATGCTCCAAGCATTTTGCTCACTGAATTTCAGAAGGAGAAAAGTACATGATTGCTTTGAGAAGTTAGCAATGGTTTTCACAAGAAGATGTCCAGGACAGCTTCATTAGAGAGTTGCCCACCCCTGATGATTTTTGTCTTCAAACAAGGATGTTTGTGAGAATGTCAGTGAGAAATCCTTAGGCATCCGTCACGTAGTCCTGATTGGGATTCTTCTGACTTCTTCCCGTTTCCTAACCTGGAAAATCTTGGAAGGGCACTCATCTTTCTTCTGTTAGTAATACAAAAAGAACTGCATTGACATGGTACAATTTGTTCCTTATTTTCTTAGGGATAGACTAATGGTTGTTAGCCAAAGAGTCTTAAATTTGATTGGAGCTTATGTTATTCAATTTTTGCATGAACTTTTGTAAGTTTCTATATTTATGGTTTTTAGGGTGAGCTGGGATAAAGTTGGTAGGGGTGTATTGCCTATTTTTCTCAATAGGGCGAGCATTGTAGAAGAACAAGTAAATAAACTAAAAAAAACTCAGGAAATGCCTCTAACTTATTTACAATAACCCTATCTCTAATAAGATCTATTGAATTCCTTAGTTCTCAGTAAGAACACTAAAAGATAGGTTTTAAATCTTATCTGTTTCTCAAACAAATGCACTTGGACAGATTTTATTTGGAAGTGGAAACACCAAGTTGAGTGTCTTTGTGTATATGTGTGTGTAGATTGCGTAGGGGTGTGTGTGTGTGTGTGTGTGTGTGTGTGTGTGTAGCTGTCTTTGTAGCCTACAACTCCAGGCTCATAATAAATGATTCTATTCTACTTTCATGATTTGGTCAGTTCAGTAGCTTGGTCTCCCTTTACAGTATTTTTTTTTTTTTGCTGATAATTTCTTTTCTTTATTTGCTTTTTTCAATTTCTTATTACTCTACAGATTTCAACTCCTGAAATTTTATACCTGAAGCCTTGCCATGAAATATTCAAAAGATGCTATATTTCATACTGCTGAATAAGCAGTTTGTTTATTCTCTCTTGGCAAGTGTGCTGCATAACATTGTTTCTAGAAAAGAGGTTTATGTGGATGATTAAAATTCCATTCTCATGACATGTTTGATATACCACCCCTAATATGTGCAGAAAACTATTAAGTTGGAGATTATTGCAATATACTTCAACAAATGACTTTGTTCCTATTTTTTTAACCAGATGAAGACTTTTAAGCACGGACCTCTCATTGTCCTTCAAACCGGCTCTCTTCATTTTCTTTCCCTTTCATCTTTATACCTTTTCAGAGAAAGTGTACATTCTCTGTCCAAAGCCAGCCTGATGCTCATTGTCTTCTTCCAAGACATACTTCTCTTTCTTAGCCATGCTCTTTCACAATATTTTAAAACTCTCTTTGTGTTACCTGTGTCTTGTCTTACTTCAAATATGTATTGGTTTCCATATAAATATATAATATTATATATAAATATATTATATATAAATTACATAAATATATATTCTATTTGACCTTTTTACTTAATCCAACTGATGCAAATAAGCGCTCTCTCTTTTCTTGAATCATTAAATTCTGACTTTGATCCCATACAATTTAGCCTAATCTAACCGATAATATTGAATCTACATTTAAGTTTCCAATAACCACCTAAGTGCTAATTATGATGTTGTTCTCATTTGTCTTTTCTCCAGCATTTGCAGTTAGTAAGCCTTTTGCTTAGAGTGTCTACCTTTGATTCCACATTGCTGAGTTTCTTATCAATTCTTGTTCCATTTATTTTCTTCTTTGTACTTCTCCAGTTCTTTCTCGGCAGCACCTGACACCACTGGATTCTTAATGCTTGTATCTCAGGTTCTCCTTTTCTTTCTTCAGATTCTCTTTCTTACAGACATTTCTCTCATTTGCAGGCCTTCACTTTTTACAATTCACCTACCAATCTGAAAATGAGGTTTCTAAAATATTGCTACGCACACATACACACATATCCTCCCCAATATTTTTTTCCTTAATCCAGATTTTCTGCTTCTTATTTAATTGTTTTACATGAAGGGCCTGTTTCTACATTAAAAAAGAGAAAAAAAAAAACACAAGGAAACAAACAAAAAATCAAACTTAGCAAAATAAAACCAACAAGACAAACCTCTTAAATCACTCCACAGAATTTATCGCCCGTCCTTCAAAATGATTTTTTCTACTTCAAGCTAATGTATTTTTGGTAATGTTGTTATCCAGAACTCATCAACCCCTAAATCTGTGACTTGCTTTAAGCAGCACTGTGTCCAGCTCGGTGCTTCTGAAGTGTGCTCTGTGTGCATACAGCCCTGGGGTGTTCTACGCACACATGCATCCAGGAGGTTTTCATCTGAGCTGGGCCTCGGAGTGCCTGGCTCACAGCCTCCCAAGGGCTGCTGCTTCATTTCTTGGTCTAGAGCAGCCTCTTGCTCCCTCACCCTTCACTCTCTGTGTTCATTTAACCTGGATTCAGATGGCTGGGAGGGCAGGAAATGACGTCAGTGGAGAGTTAAAGACACAGAAAGGCATCCTCGGCTGCAACGTCTTAGTGGCTGGGGAGTCTTGTTAGGAGCCCCCAGCGAAGGCGGTGAAGAAGGCAGCCGTTCCATGGAGCTACAGCTCAGCTTTCCTCCATAATATGAACCTTGGCAGGGCAGGACTTACTTTCCAAGAGTCTAACTCTACCCTGCTGTGGCCTGGCTAGAGCAACAATAAAACATGTTGTGCTTATTCTTTGAAAATATGGTCCATTTCCTTCATGTGAAATTATTTATCTCTTAGAGTTTACTTCATTCTGGAAGAAAATATAAATGTCTTTAGGGGGTTTAGTTTTGGGAAGCCTGTGCTTTTACTCTTGTCCTTCTCACTTTAGACATAAAACAACTTTTGATGCATTAAATTCTAATGAATAAGAACGCACTTTAAAGCCAATTCTTTGTATTTTATTCAGTGGCTGAATTTAGTTCCCCACAAAATGCTTTCTGAATTCAGTTTCTCATCATGGGTTCCATGCAGAATAAAATACACTCTGCCCTAGAAGCACACCAGCTGTTTATGTACCAGGCCAATATTTCTTGGGGAGAGGTCTGCGTGATGCATAGGAGATCATTTTCAGTAAGAAAAATAAAAACCTAACTTAGCGACAAATATCTAGAGTACTCTGCAGGAAAAAAAAGGCAGGAAAATGGAAAAGAACACAGATTATTAATTAGTTCACTTTAGTTTAAACTGTGAATTTCTATGCCATTTCCAAGCCTTCTATGTTTTATGTATAATACTTCAGAACACATTCTGGCATGTTTTAAAGTTGAAGGAAGAAGAAAGAATCTGAACCATGGAGTGATTTTTTAATTGAATCCTTGTATACCATTTTTTTAGTAACCATTTTTGGGAGATAAAGAGGGAACTATTGCTAAGTCATCGTTTTAAAGAATGTGCAGTAGATGAAGACTTACTCAGACAAACCCTCGGGTATTTGCCCAGAAAGGGGCCTCTTTATAGGGAAGTTGCCATTACAGACTTGTTGGAGATGGTACTCCCAACCTGCCTTTGGCGCTGATCCTGTGACAGGCGTGAACTGCAGGCTCTCTTGTGCTGTCAGCCACCTTGACATTCATGCACTCACGTGTGTGGCAAAAGCTTTCTGGTCAGACTACTAAATTCTGTAGGTCTGAAGACAAAGGATTGGGTCCCTGCCTGGAATGTGTTAAGAAGACATTTGCTGACAAGCCAGGCAGGACATGGCCAGCAATCTGTTTCCAGACCACAGTGAGGATGGACTGCAGCTGCAGGCTGCAGCTCTTGGTAGAGCTCAAGGCTTTCAGTCACACCCTCCGCCAGATTCTTGAGGGACACAGGGGACGTTTTATCCAGTTCTCAATCTTGCTAACAGCTGGAGAAGCAAAGTGCCCAATGAGTTTTTCCATTCTGCTTGCCAGTGAAGATACTTGGCTTGATGTTAAGTTTCCTGGGGGTGTTATATCACAGGATGACAGAAGTCCTCTTTGGGCTTGATATCAGCACCTTAGAGTGTCTTTAGGCTGCTTTCAAGAGTCTTGGTGGCTCAGTTTTAAGCAAATGAAAGTGTCTGTTTAGAAGCTTGGAGATTAACTGATCCACTGACCCACCCATCCATCAACACCTGCTCCCATCTATCCACCCATTGATTCATCCATCCATCCATCCATCCATCCATCCATCCATCCATCCATCCATGGTTTACTGTATGCTAGAACTGTGCTGAGGACTTTCCTTCCATTACCTCATAATTGAAATTGGAAGACAGACCAGCAAGATAGACTACCCTGCTATGACACATGGTGAGACAAAATATCAAACACAGAGCCATGGGGTACAGATCTGTTGTCTCTGTGTCCAGGTGCATTGTTCACACTACGTTTCCTCAAGATAGCTGCTGTGCTCCACCTACAGAGGGAAAGAGGAACAGTTTGCAGAAGAAGACGGTACTGGATAGAGGATCTATATAAATAAGATACGGGGGATACCCATATGTTGGATGAAGAGATAGCACTGGGAGAGACACTGAGGGAGTCTTGTGGGAGAACCAACCCCTGCTGGGAAGTACAGTAAGGACCAAGCACAGCAGAGTCGTGTCTGTCTAGCCAAGGAGTTTAACTTCATTGCTATGAATATAACATAAGGATTTTTTTTTCAGCAGGAACGATCTCTGTTCACTCATGTAACACAGAGGTGATTGGGAAATATTGTGTCCCATAGCCTTATTAAAGAGGGGATTCAAAGCCCCAAGGCTGTGCTACTTACCCATTCTTGGCCCTCTGGGAGTACAAGAGAAGTTCCGTATAGGCATGGGGAGAGAAATGCTGACCTTGTCCTCCAACACTTCATAATTTTACTTATGGTTGGCCTCTTCCAGTAGCTTCAATGGTTCGTAGTGATGTCCCTAGCCTGTGAAGTTGAAATCTTCTCAAAGGAGTCCGAGAGTTTGTTCCCCAGCGGTCAGATTTCTTGCTGTGTCCTTAAGTAGAGCTTCAAAACAGTCTGACCTAACCAGACTCACCATCAGTCACTTGATTGAATTTCTCTGGGAAGCTAAACTTGTTTAATAGCTTCAAGAGCCCAAACTACTGATAATATAAAATGATACCGGGGAACTGATGAATAAAAGAAGGAGGTTTTGATGTTTTGCCTGTGCTTCCGTACATGAAAGGTAGCAGTGTTGTGGCCAAGGCCTTAAAGAACTGTAGGAAAGAGCTGCGTTTATAAATTTTTTTAACCAACAATTCTGGTTAGAGCCTGAGTGCCCAAGTGATGGCAAACTCTCATGTAGGATGATTATACTGTTCATAAGATTTCTCAACTTGCTCTGAAATCAAATACATGAAAATTACCAGGGGTTCTCTTTCCTTTATTTCCAAAATGTTTCTACATGTTTATTATTTGAGACTTACACACACATACACACACGCACACACACACACACACACACACACACAGAGAAAGAGAGAGAGAGAGAGAGAGAGAGAGAGAGAGAGAGAGAGAGAGAGAGAGAGAGAAGTGGAGGTGAGAGAAAATACCTCCATATACTGGTTCACTCCCAAGTATTCACAATGACAGCAGCTGTGGTAGACCAAAACTAGGAGCTCAATGTGTGTTTCCCACAAGGGTGGAAGGAAGCCACAGCTATATCAGCCATCATTACATCCCCCAAAGCTCTACATTGGTGGACAGCTAAAGTGAGGAGCAGAAGCCAGGGATTGAATCCCAGCACTCTTGAATATGGGCGTCTTAACTACAGACTGAATGCCCACACCAAGAGAGGAAGAGAATCATGAATATTGTCCTGATAGGAAGGTTAGAAATCTATATTTTCCCTTTTTAAAGAAAATTATTTAATTTCTTCTTTTGAAAAGCAGAGTGATAGAGAAGAGATAATGGAAAAGATTTTCCATCTGCTGGTTCACTTCCCAAAGGGCCACAATAGCTAAGGCTGGTTCCAGCTGAAACCACAATCCTGGAGTCACATCTGGGTTTCCATCTAGATGGCAGGGGTCTAAGTATTGGGCCATGTTATGCTTTTCCAGGGCATTAGCAGAAAGCTGGATTGAACCCAGGTCTCTAAATTTTCATACATTCTTCTGTCTTAGTAATTTTTGTGTCATAAAATGTTAAGAATCACTATACAATGTTTCTGTGGATTTTTAAATACTGTTCATCTCACCAAAATATAGTCACGTGCCATGGAACAAAGTTTTTGGACTAGAACAGACTCCATGTATGATGGTGGCTGCGTAAGATTATATTGCTAGGGCACTGTAGCTGTCCTATTTTTTGTAAGTCATTCTGTAATGACCACAAACTTTGTAAGCATCCTACTACTCAAAAATGCTTTCCCTAACACCTTCAAACTGTTACACGAGAGGTTTCTTGCTGTTCTGATTGAGATAATAAAGCATTCATGAAGAGCTAACCCTTATTGGAGGACCTCCATATGAGGGAATACAGTAATCTTCAGAGGGTTCCTTCTTGTCACAACAGACCTCCTCACGTTGCTACTCCATGCTTGACAGTTCTGTGACTTCCAAGGGGTAGTGTAATTAGCCCTTAGAAGAAGCTATCCAGAACTGAAGGGTAGGAACCCATTTCCTACATAAATGAGGGAATGCTGCCCCAAGCCATTCAGAGGTAGGCTGGTTGAAGAGCTATATGCATCCCTATATTAGGGTGTTATCAGGGCAGACAATAAACACAAATTCAGAGACGAAGTGCCACTTACTTGCCTGTTGAGGAAACAATTCTCCATGGATCTTTCATGCCCCTCTGCCAAGGGGGCTGGGAACTGGTTGCTTCTCCTCTGACTTCCTTTTCTTCTCCCAGTTCTTTATTTTTATCAATTTCCAAGTATTAAATTCAGTTGAACAGAGTCTAAGACTCTAAGGGATAGGCCTGGTGTGATAGTCTAGTGGCTAAATCCTTGCCTTGCACCTGCCAGTTCCCATACTGGCACTGGGTCGCACCCTGGCTGCCCCACTTCCTATCCTGTTCCCTGCTTGTTGCCTGGAAAAGCAATAGGGGATGGCCCAAAGCCATGGGACTCTGCATCCATGTGGGAGACCCAGAAGAAGCTACTGGTTTTGGGTTAGCTCAGCTCCAGGTGTGGTGGCCACTTAGCAAGTGAACCAGAGAATGGAATATTTTTCTCTCCCTCCCTCTCTGTGTATCTGCCTTTCCAGCAAAGAAAGTAAATCTTTAAAGTAAAAAAAAAATTGAGGGATGAAACACAGACATTGAAAATAAGGTGGATCATTAAATGTCAAGGCACCCAAGGCACTGTCTCTCCTCTGACAGCTGGAATCGATGGCTTTCTGTGCTTGTCAGTTAAGTAAGCCTGTGCTGCACGCAGGTGGCTGCACTAGCGAGTCCAGCAGAAGAGCCCTTGTTTCTTTGCACTAGTTTCTCAAGGGTAGTTGTTAAGCAAAGTCTCATAGAGGACATCTTCCTCTCTCTATAGAGAGACATTTTTGAGTGCAACCTTGAAAGTCAGAATATTTTCCTTGGAATAAAGGGAAAGTCTGCCTAATGTCCATTATAAACGATTGGTGTTCCTTGAGCTCTGGGTTCGTGTGTCACGCAGTCCGTGGCTTGCACTGCCTGCACTTCCCATCTCATCCCTGGCAATGAGGGCCTGAGCAAGTGGCTCAAAGGTGGCTGCTACTGCGCTTCTTTGCTTCTAGTCCAGTTCCTTAGCATTTTTGAGCATCCGTGAGTCTGTGACAAGGTAACTGATGATTTGACTGACAAGATAAAATCCCACATCTGCCTAAGTTCCAGATAGCATGAATGTATCAAGGAGAAATTGAAGGGATATACATTGTCATTCACAGTTACCAAAGTCTTTTGACTTGACCTTACTGATAAGCAATGTTTATCCTACACACAAAACTCAGAATTGGGAACTAATGATCCCTCTACTAATACACAACTCATGATTAGCCTTTTTAAAAATGTATGCTTGTTCTGGAGACCTTTACACATTTAACCACACTAACAACGACCACTGGTTTTCAGCTGCAGCTCTTCCTCTGCCCAGTCTCCAGAACATCATGTTCACCAAAGTCCTCCATCTCTCCTAAAATCTGGAAGTTTATTTGAAACTGTGTTTCTGACCAAGAATTCAGTTTCAAATAAATTACCAAAAAATGCTTAAAAGTAAAAGTCAGTGTGTGGAAATCAGGTACTAAATGATTAGCAATTATTAGCAGTTATTCTCTGAGTCTCACAGGAATCCAGCTTGTAGGAAATGCAAATATCATATATACAATATCATTAATTACATCTGTGAAGTCTTTTTTTTTCCCACATAGGAGAATATTTAAAGTTTGCTGGAATTAAGACATGGGTGAATTTGTGAGGTCACTGTAGCTGCTTCCTTTAACCTCCCAATAGTCACGTTCATCTGAAACGCCTCACCCAAAGTCATTGAAGGTCTCTAACCGTTATAACATCAGCGCAAGTCCCAAACAACATCTAAATATCATCAGCTCAGAAGTCCCACATATTCTGTCAGTCAGCTGCCAGCAGTATAGGTAAAGTTCTGCCTGTTATCTCTTCTGGGACAGCATGCTTCTCAGTCTCCAGACCAGTGAGGCTAAAGAGAAAGCCATCTCCCCTGAAAATCAGGTGGTAGGATAGATAAAGGGTAACAGTGGCAGACCTCCAGCTTCAATGCTAGCCAAAATGGGAGCGAAGCAGTAGGCTCTGTTTCCCGACGTTTAGAAAAACACCTGAGCAAATCCCCGATGCTCCAAACCTTTGGCGGCACCTCATGGCTCTGTCCCATAGGATCATGGCTGCCTTGTGGGTGGCTGTTTCTCCCCTCAGAGGTGTCTATGAGTTGGTGAACTTTGTCTTATTTATGCGCAACAAAATTTCCTTTTTTGTTTATTTCTGCTTTTGTTTCATTGTGGTTAGAGATCATAGATCAAGATCTCTCTCTCTCTGGAACTACCCTTCTTGTTTTAAATAGATATTTGGGTTTTCGTTTCTTTTACAATACCATCTTCAGTGTTTGTTCTAGTTTTTGTTCTGGGTTGTACAGTTAACTTCTTCCTTTAGACCAGTGTAGTTTGGATTAACATGAGTCATGGTTCAACAGCACAGTGCACAAAATCTGCAGTTACACAGTCTTACATGCGTGCTTGGCCTCATAACTTTGGAGGAAAATGCATTTTCGATTTGCAGAAGCCCTCTGCAGACACCGCTTAGAGTTCTACTCTGTTCACATCCTCTGCTTGGTTCCACATGAATTCATTGCCTCATGCAGCTGTGGTGGGCAACATCTCTACTGTCATATTCTATAAATACTTGCAGAGCAAGTCAGGTAAAAGTCAGGTAAAATAAAGATTAGACTGAGGGTTTTGGGGGCGGGGCATTTGAGGGAAACACCAGATTGGTCAGTTAGAGACACTTCAATGGAAATAAGGCTTGAGCGTGGCACAAGACCCATTCTGCCTCATGCAGTGTTGTCAGGCTGTTCTTATTCATGACCATAATGATTATGGCAATGATTTCCAAGACTATCCTTGAGTTGGGAAGAAGGGGACTGGACTAACGCAAGAGAACATGTCACCACATCTGCTTTTCTTGCAGAAATTTGGTTGTTTTTCTCGAATGATACCCTTGGCTGATTTCCAAAGTTTCGGAAAGAGTGACTTTTGACAGTTTCTGCATTTCTGTTTCCGTGGAGAAATGGATTTCCAGAAGTCCTTCCTTCACCGCGAGAGAGTGTTTTACACCGGGACCCAGAGTCTCCATCAGTTCCAATGGGAAGTCGCCTCGGGTCTCTGTCTCCCAGGACGTTGTGCTTTTCACTTTGATCACGTGTGCCTCTCCCACCAACCGCTAGAGGCAGAGACTGTGGTCTGCTCGTTTGGGCTCGCAGTGAAAGCAGCTGGCGCATTTGACACCGCTGTTGGATGAACGAATCTGATAGTTACTGATGCGCTTGTTAAATAACCGGCTGAACATCTGACAAAATGTGCTTGTCTCTGAACACTGTCTTTGCAGTGGCTTGTGCATGTTTTCTGTGTCTGTGGCCTGTACATGTCCTTGAAGACAAGGTAGATATTTTATTTGTCCTTTTACTTCACGCAATACTGCGTTGACTGTAAAGATGTTCTCTCTTCCTTTCATTTTTCTTTCTTTTGTCCTCCCCCTGTGTCCATTCAGACATAAGGATTATGAAGAACGGCCAAACAGGGAGAAGCTCACAGGAGGACAGTAGTGCATGTGGAAAAGGAAAGAGAAAATAATTCTCTTTTCCCTGAGTGATGAAGGGGTGCCGTGTGTGGGCTGATTGCATGAATATGAGTTCATGATTTTTTTTTAATTCTAGCACCAACAGCAGGGTTCCTTCAGCAGAGACCGCTGATTGAGGAGCTAAAGGCAGTGAGAAAAAAGTGTGGCTGCTAATTAGACACTTTGAGTGAGTAGAGTGGGAAAATGAGCGGCCCAGAACAGCAGGGACTGCCTGTCTCTTGATAGCTGACAATCCTGTTTCAGACTGCAGTGGCAACGGGCACACTGCTCCTCTTTCTGGCCACTTCCGTGTGACTCGTCAAGAAAAACACTGGTTACATCAAGTCAAAAGTGAATCACTAAAACAAAATCCCATTCCTTAGTGAGCAGCCCAGAAATATTGACAAAAGTTTCTCGGTGTGGAATGTGATCTGTCGAGTGTTTTCTTTCATCTTGTATGGAACAAAGTCATAAAGGTAATGATATTGGCATTTTAATTAGCTACTTTCTCTTTCATGCTTGGCTTTGCCACTGAAATGGTAGCTGACGGCTAACGATCTAAGATTACAAAAACACATTCTAATCAGTATAAAACCGTGTCTTAGGAGGGGACTGGGTAGCTCACAGGGGACCTGTGTTCTGGATCACTCTGCCTCCACCTTAGAAGCCTGCCTTTGGGCCAGATGCACTGAGCTCTCTCTGGCACATAGCATTAGCTCGGCTCAGGGAAATTAGCAGAGAAGTCAAATGGAAAATGTATATTGTCTTGCACACATCATCCACTCAGAAAGTTATCCTTCGCTACAAGGGGAATGCATTGGAAAATGTATATTGTCTTGCACACATCATCCACTCAGAAAGTTATCCTTCGCTACAAGGGGAATGCATTGCACATACAGCAAGCTGCAAGTAAAGGTTTTACAGAAAGTGTCAAACATTTCTTCAGGTTCAGCCTTGTAGGCATTTATTCAGATATATACAAATATGTATAGTAAACAAATTTGCCTGACGATCCAATATCTAATAAATAAATGATTAGCATGTATGTGTAACAAATATATACAATATGTAATAATTGTTATATTTACAAAAACATTATAAATACATATATACACCTGTAAACATGGGCAACAAGTCAACCTGGTAAGAATGTGCAGATGCTCTTCCAACTGCTCTTTCTGCTTTTGTGTTTTTAGTACTGTCAACAGGTTTAGAATGTAAGTTATAGGGGTAGAATTTTAAGAAACAGAGAACAAAAAGAAGTAGTAAATGATGTATTTACATAGAAATTTTAAATTAATAATCATTAGAACTTAATTGTCTGTTACATTTTACTATACCCTTGTGTTGTAAGATTCAGTTTTTGGATTAGTATATATAATCACCTACTGATTTTTTCTATTATAGTTCTTAAAAATTTAATTGATGGCATTATTCCATATAATTTGTGGGGTTTTTCAAAGATCTGTTTAATTCCATTGGAAAGGAAAATTTACAGAGAAAGAGAAACATAAAGATCTTCTATCTGCTGGTTCATTCCCCAAATGGCCACGATGGCTAGAAACATTAGGTAAGAGCTTCTTCTAGGTCTCCTACTCGGGCACCAGGTCCCAAGCACTTGCAGCATGCTCTACTGCTTTGC
This sequence comes from Ochotona princeps, assembly GCF_030435755.1. Taxonomy (NCBI): domain Eukaryota; kingdom Metazoa; phylum Chordata; class Mammalia; order Lagomorpha; family Ochotonidae; genus Ochotona; species Ochotona princeps. The sequence continues at coordinate 9,980,912 of NC_080832.1, read as the reverse complement.
CAGGCCACAAGCAGGGAGCTGAATGAGAAGTGGAGCAGCTGGACATGAACAGCACCCATATGGGATGCTTGGAGGCAGAGGGTAGCCAGTTGAGCTATTGTTGCGGCCCCTGCTCCAAATGATTTATTAGCTCACGTAGGAGCACATACATTCTTGGTGTAGTAACATCATTGTTCATACTTGCCCTAGATTCTGTGTGTTGGGTCCAAACATATTTTCAAACACACACACACAGACACAGAACTGAACAGTACGAATGTGGTTGTAAAGTTGCCCATGTGTTGGGTATGAGGGACAACAAATTTTCACTTTAAATAAATTGTTAGCTTGATTTGTAATCAAGTGGAATGCTGTTCCACTGTGTTCCAGCGTGGTCTTGGCACGCTCAGTGCGCACACTGAACAAGGGAAGAAGAAAAACACAGGGTAATGGGACTTAAGTACATCTTGGTTCACAAGGACAAATGCAGAAAACTATCTCTACCTGCTCTATTCCTACTGCCAAATTCAGAGCATGTGATTTGACCAGCCACTTGCAAAAATAAGCCTAGGCCAACCTACGGCAGCCCTCAAGGTCAGGCCATTGTTAGAGGCATTCAGCTTCGTGTCAGCTGTCTATTGCCATGTACTTGTCTACCAGAGCCCTGAGCACTGCCCTTCCAGCAGCACTGTCTCCCTGTAGCACTCACGGGAATTGGTGTTGACGGATTGTAGTCTGCAAGTCACAGGGGCTGATCCAAGCAGTACACTGATGGGCACAGACGTGACTTTCAAAGACCTGCTCTATGAAATCATGAAGTAGAGCCATGATGGCTAATTAAACTCTCCTTAAGCTTTCTGGCCGAGATATTGATTCCGGTCAGAAGTTAGTTACTTCCTATTAAAAGGTGTTCCAGGAACTGAAGAAGTTTCCATTCATTCTGTTGTTCCGATAAAGAAGCCAAAAGCACCTCCCAAGCTGTGACACTATCACCCATAAATGTGACTTTTAAACTTCAGGGTCATGACAAAGCCAACATCACCTAAATTCATTCTTAAATACCTATTTCCCTCTTCCAAAGCTTAGATTCCCAAAGTAAAATCCTTCCAAGAAAGAGAAATCAGTACCCAGTATTTAATTCACGCTCTACAAGATGGATTCCCATTTTCACAACCTGCTGTTATCTGTCTAATAAAAAAAAAAGGCCATGCATACTCCTTTCATTAAAATGGTTTAGATTTCAAATGGAGTTTTCAGGTTTTATTTATTATAACCTTTGAAAGTTGCAAGCATTGATATTGTTTTTTTTTTTTTTTTTTATAATCCATTTTATTGTATTGTTTTTGACAATCTTTACATAGTTAACTATAGTTGAAGGAAAATCAAGAAAGAGAAGAAAAAAAAAAAAAGGTTCAGGGGGATAGGGAGGTGGGCAATGCTATTATGTCCATATTGTTTCCATCATGTATCTGAGGTAAAAGGGGATATTGAGGGAGAAGCCCCACCCGGTTTCCCGCCCACCCCAAGTCCTGGATGTGGGGCATGCTCTGAGATATGTGCTCAAGTGGAGTTAATAGTTCTCCAGTTATGAGTCACTGCCAGTTTCGCTCGATGAGGTGGTCCACTGATTGATATGGTCCATCATGAAGTCTCCATTTGTCCCATATCTCGCTGCCAACATGTAGCTGAGATGAATGATTGTCCTATTCTGTCTTCTGTCTTTTCTTGGTTAGAATTCTGAGTCCAGCAGTTCAAGTGGGGAGATCTCCAAAGATACTTTGAGGTATTCCCAGACCAGATTCTTGTATGTTCTAGCAAGCACAGGGCCCGGCACAGTCCATCACCCTGATCGGCTGGTGGTTGCAATTGCTGTGTTGGTTCTGTTTTCAGTCCCAAGTTGCACTGGAACCAATGGGTGTTGCAGTCCAGTCTGGTTCAGCCCTTACATCAACCAGTGGGAGCTGTAGCCTAGTTGGGGCGACCCACAATAACCCCCACCAGACCGCCCCCTACCCTGGTTTGCCAGTATGTGTAGCAGAAGACCAATCTGTCCCCCATCCCATTTGGCTCTGGTACTTGTCAATGGGTATTAAAGCTTGGTTTTATCTAACCAACTCAACCATCCAGCCCTCACAGATATTGTTGAGTACCTCTCTATCTAGCCATCCCAGCCCCCGTCCTAGTTTTCATGCCCTCCCACGGGAATAGTGACCCAAGAAGGGGGAACCCACTTTTTCCCTCCCAGGTCTCTCTGTCCCGGTTTATGCACTCTTTAGGTGGTCCTGTGATTTGACTCGACAGAATTAGTCCCCAGTGCCAGCTTCTGCCAGCTGATGCTGTGGCCCTGATCTTGTCCACATGCAGCGCACAGGTGTTGTAGCCTTGCTTAGTCGTGTCTGTCTCTATCCCAGCCAACACTCTCCAGTGGGAGTGGTTGTCCAGCGAGGGGACCAGCCCCTTAACCCCCCCGCCAGTTCTGCCCCTCCCTTCCTGGATCTCACGTGTGCTGGATGGGTGCTGCATTCATATCCAGTACAGGCAACCACTCCCTGGCGTTCCAGAATGTGTACTGGTTTTGTCGCAACCAAACCCGGCCCATTCCACACTCTGTTCTGGTGATCGGATTTGCCAGAGGATGACATGAACTGATTCAGCCTGGTCTGCTCCTGACCCATGCCGAATGCATGCCAGTGGGAAACTTTCCATGGCCTATTCTGGGCTGTTTCCAATCATGCTTCTCGTGCTTACCTGCAGGGACTGTGTCCTGCCAGAGGAGTTGCCCAGGCTCCTCCATCAGAACCCCTCCCAATGCCAGATTTTGCGCTTGCCAGGGGGTTCTTGAGCCAACCCTACTTAGTTCACCTCCTGTCCTAGCAGGAACAGTGGCTTTTCCTGGCTGGCTTTCACCCCATTCTGACTCTTGTTGTTGGATGTTTCAGCCCAGCCATGGCTCGTCCATACCCACATACAGCTCACACATGGCTCAGAAGGGGATTGAGATCCAGCCTAGTCAGTCCCACATCTACCCTGTTTCTCCATAACACCAGATGGTGCTGGGATCTGAACCGGCCTGGTGCATCCAATCCCAGCCCACACTAGTGCCTCGGGTGACTGCAACTGTTTTCTAGATAGAACGCAGCCCCCATTCCAGCACATACACCCCTTGGTGGGAACCTCATCCCAGCTGTGGCATCCCAGATTGGGACCGTTCCTAGCCGTAAATCACGCACCTGCACGTGGTTGCTCCAAGGACCATTAGGTGCCAGCCTGCTAGACAAGCCGGAGCTTATCTTTTACTTGATAGGTGTTCAAAGCTCAGCATTATTAAGGGATTGGAAGTTCTTCAAAGGAAGAGTTGCTGGTATTGGGAATCTTTAGGATTGACTCAGATCCCAGAAACAGTGGGGTCACGCTAGAGCTATCTCAGCAGTGATTCAGACGTCCAACACCCCAGAGCTCCCCGGCCGGGCGGCCAGCAGGCTCAGCCTGGCGCCAAATGGCGCACCCAGGCATGTCCGGGCCCAGCCCGCCATGAGCCATGGGCACATGGCGGACTGGGTTCGGGATCCGAGCTAGACGTCCTCTCCCGCAGCCCTCGGCTCGCCTCTGGCAGCCGGAGGTGTAATCCTGCAGGCCCGAGGTTGCGCCCCCCCCCAATCCCGTTCACCACCCAATGAGGGTGGTGGGTGGGCCCCGGACATGCCCAGTCACGGAGGCCTCCCCCCTCGGTGTACTCACCCCAGAAGGAAGCAGGCCGCACCCAGGCATGTCCGGGCCCAGCCCGCCATGAGCCATGGGCACATGGCGGACTGGGTTCGGGATCCGAGCTAGACGTCCTCTCCCGCAGCCCTCGGCTCGCCTCTGGCAGCCGGAGGTGTAATCCTGCAGGCCCGAGGTTGCGCCCCTCCCCAATCCCGTTCACCACCCAATGAGGGTGGTGGGTGGGCCCCGGACATGCCCAGTCATGGAGGCCTCCCCCCTCGGTGTACTCACCCCAGAAGGAAGCAGGCTGCACCCAGGCATGTCCGGGCCCAGCCCGCCATGAGCCATGGGCACATGGCGGACTGGGTTCGGGATCTGAGCTAGACGTCCTCTCCCGCAGCCCTCGGCTCGCCTCTGGCAGCCGGAGGTGTAATCCTGCAGGCCCGAGGTTGCGCCCCTCCCCAATCCCGTTCACCACCCAATGAGGGAGGCGGGTGGGCCCCGGACATGCCCAGTCACGGAGGCCTCCCCCCTCGGTGTACTCACCCCAGAAGGAAGCAGGCCGCACCCAGGCATGTCCGGGCCCAGCCCGCCATGAGCCATGGGCACATGGCGGACTGGGTTCGGGATCCGAGCTAGACGTCCTCTCCCGCAGCCCTCGGCTCGCCTCTGGCAGCCGGAGGTGTAATCCTGCAGGCCCGAGGTTGCGCCCCTCCCCAATCCCGTTCACCACCCAATGAGGGTGGCGGGTGGGCCCCGGACATGCCCAGTCACGGAGGCCTCCCCCCTCGGTGTACTCACCCCAGAAGGAAGCAGGCCCCGCACCCAGGCATGTCCGGGCCCAGCCCGCCATGAGCCATGGGCACATGGCGGACTGGGTTCGGGATCCGAGCTAGACGTCCTCTCCCGCAGCCCTCCGCAAGCATTGATATTGTACAGTTTTTGATTTTAGTCCTGGAATTATTAAATGAAAGACATACAAACTACTCAGTTTTTATTTTCATCAGTTACTTCATGTGATCAAGCTCCTGATGTAAACAGCAGACTCCGAGCATGATCATTTTTCAACGGCTGATCACTGAAATTTAGACCATGAGGGCTCTGGAATTTCAGAACGAGATATGGGTTATTAAAGTCCAGGAAGAGTCTGCCTAGCTTCTTAAACAACTTCATTCCACTTCAGAACATAAAATCTCTGGAGTATGAAAAGGGTTCAGCGTGAGGCTGAATGGAGGTGAGACATTATACAAGGTTTGCCTAACTCTTGGGTAGTCCAAGGCAAACACCTCCAACAAAGGATGCTTTGTTTAGAAATTATGAAATCTCGGGGCCGGGCGTGATGGTGTAGTGGTTAAGGTCCTTGCCTTGCACGCGCTGGGATCCCACATGGGCGCCGGTTCTAACACCAGCAGCTCCACTTCCCATTCCAGCTCCCTGCTTGTGGCCTGGGAAAGCACATGTGGGAGACCCGGAAGAGGCTCCTGGCTTCGGATTGGCTCAGCTCCAGCCGTTGTGGCCGTTTGGGGAGTGAATCATCGGATGAAAGATCTTCCTCTTTGTCTCTCCTCTCTGTATATCCGCCTTTCCAATAAAAATAAATAAATAAATAAATAAATAAATAAATAAATAAATAAGAAATTCTGAAATCTCAGCTATGGAGGAGGTATTATTTTGAAGGAGCAAATGAACATGCAATTAAACAGAGGGGTGGGTTTTGTGGCTGTGATTACGCTACTAGCTCAGGATGCCACATCCGGCCTTGAAGAGCCTGTGTTACACGTTGTAGGTCCTGTCTGTTAGGCACACTGTAGAACAACAGTTGATGGCTCAAATTTGCAGATTCCTGCTGCGCATGTGGGAGACTCAGATGAATTCTTGGCTTCTGGCTTCAGGGTGGCTGAGCCATGCCTATTACAGGCATTTGGGGAGGGAACCAGTGAATTGGAGATGGCTCTATTTTCTCTCTCCTTTTTTTTTCATCTCTGCCTTTCAAATAGACTAGATGAATAAATAAATTTTAAAAACTGACTATAGAAAGAAGCCCTGTGGAATGAAAGGAGCCCGCCTGGGAACTGTAGTGGGCGGGGCATAGTGTGGATGAACTCATTTCCTGTCCTATATTCAGATTTCTTTAGATCCTCCAGCCTGCCCCTCCCAGCTTCCCACTCCCTAACCCCACCTCCATCAAGCTTCTCTGCTTTGTTGAGGGAAAAGTGGAATTCCAAATATGTAACAAGGGCCTGTTCACCACCGAATGTAACAGAATGCAAACGGAACTTGAAGTAAAAGAGTGATGTTTCTTACCCTGCTTGGAACTGAGTAACTTACTTATAGCTCCGTAACTTGCAGTTCAGTAACTGGGTGTTCCTCAGAGGCTCTGATCCAGCCTTCCCTAGTGCAGGATCTGCATTGCAGAAACATTGTGAAGCACACATACAATACTAGATGTTGGAGAGTTTCATCGGTTGTAAATGAGCAGTATCCAGGTGCAGCTAGAATGTCTCAGCTCTGTGGGAATGTTGCCTCTTATAATTGCCTTAAGTTTTCATATCCCTCCTGTAAGAATGCGAACATTTCTTGGAAGCTACCATTGTCTGTTACCATGATCAAAGCACAAAACTGGTTTGTGCTATAGGGAGCAATGGCATTTCCAAAGGAAGTAACCGCATGAAGTAGTGAATCAGGTTCAGGCTGCAGAAGCTCTCGGGCAATCAAGTCCTAAGTTCAGAAGGAGGCCAGACCCCGCCGGGCAGTCCCCGAGCCTCTACTTCCCTCAGATCAACTCCCTTGGGATTATCCACTGCGCATGTGGCAAAATTCAGCTTGCACTTCTTTCTGAGAGCACCCACCCAGACCTGCGATGCACATGTTCCTGAGATATCCATGTCTCATTCCTGTTCTAGTGAATCACGCCCCTCTAGAAAGACACAACACCATGCACGCAGCGCCATTGGTGTCTGTTCATTTTTGAGTTGCAGCATTGCCGCAGTCTGCTTGGGTGTCCTTACGGATAAACCACCACGATTTCTGTCATTTCTGACTTCTTTGGAAATGTATTCATTTGTATTTCCTCTTTCTAATATGCTGAGTTATTACCCGTAGGCACTTGGATGTTCAGAATGGCAATTCTCCAGGAGCAGTTTCAGAGACAATGAAAATGACTGTAACACGGACACGCGAGCCGCTGTGCCATTGAACCCTGCGTTCTCCACAATCACAAGGTGCTGCACTGAGCGTGCACAAAGCAGGCAAGGGTTAAGCAAGCTTCCTATTTCATGGGTCCTTAAATCCTAAGTGATGTTCTGTGTTGCACATTATGAGGGCAGCCGTGAAAGTGTATATATAACTTTGCTTTTTATTATTTGCATCACCTGAGTAAGATTTTGAAAGCTTGAGAGCATCCTAGGAGCAAGAAGAGCGTAAAAGCGTTCAGCAGACTCAGAGTGCAGAAGATGCGTTAAGATAGTCACTAGTTTAGAGAACGTGTGTGCAGCTCACCAGGGCGCACCTTCCACACACCAAGGACGCCACTCTGGGAGGATTTTGGATTTTCTCTGACACAAAATTAACATCGTCTCTAGAAAGAACATCTTAAATGTCAGTATTCCTGTGTAACATAGGGACATTACAAAAGAGAGAAATACCTATTGAAGGCTCTCTGTAATTGGAATGTATTCCTAGCTTCTTGGCTCATGGACGTTGTAATGGGGGCTTCAGGAGTCATCTTTCTGCTTTTGCTTTAAAATAAAGGCACATTTCAAATGTAATTTTTAAAGATTTGATGTTCTCTAAGTTCTGTGTCTATTACCTACTCTTTGCAGGCCATGTTAGTGACCAAGTAGTAATCCATTTAAAATATTTCTATATTTTCTATTTGAAGGCATTTAAATTATTGCCTGATACTGCACTTGATCTTAGACAAAAGGCCAAGAAGCAATCAATTACAGATGAAAGTACAAAACATTGCATGTGCAAGGAGGTTTGTGTCCATCTATTTGTGAATAATACAATGTTTTTTTATACTAAATCAATGACATCAAATGAAGTAATATTTGGGGTGTATGAATGATAGCTAAAACATGTTTTAAATTTTAAATTAGAGACAGGATACACTGAGACATTACAAATCCATGTATGTAACTTTTCTTCACAAGTAAAATTTTCAATTAGGACAATCACTATTCAAAAAACCTTAATGTTAGATGTCAGTTTTATCACTTATCCTTTTTTATTTTAAAGATTTTCTTATTTTTGTTGGAAAGTCAGATAACCAGAGAGGAGGGGAGACAGAGAGGAAGACCTTTTGTCCAATGATTCACTCCCTAACTGACCGCAACAGCCCGGGCTTTGCCAGTCTGAAGCCTGGAGTTCTGAGCTTCATCTGGGTCTGCCCCACGGGTGCAGGGTCACAAAGCTTTGGGCCGTCCTCGACTATTTTCCTAGGCCACAAACAGGGAGCTGGATGGAAAGAAGGGCTGCCAGGACACAAACCGGCACCTATATGGGATCCTGGTGCATGCCAGGCAAGGGCTTTAGCCCCTAGGCCACCACACTGGGCCCTTATCACTTATTCCTTACAGTTTATAACAGTAGGAAAATTTGTAAGGATATTTCTTGAAATGTACATTGGTGAAAGTGTAGAACAAGAATAATCAGTCTATGAAGTACAGATCATAATAATGAAGAGCTTTTAGGGGTTTGATGAGGAAGAAAATAATAGCTGTACATGAGTTGGCTACTTAGTACTTTGGTGTGTGTGTGTGTGTGTGTGTGTGTGTATGAGAGAGAGAGAGAGAGAGAGATACTTACCGTGTGTGTTTGTGTGTATGTGTGTGTGTGTTTGTGTGTGTGTGATACTTATCGTGTCTTGTATGTTGGGGACTCGTTCTTTTTTATTGATGTGAAGAAACTGCAGTTTGTCCACTGTGATGTTGATGGCATTTAGCTCTTTGCAGGATATTTCCGCACATCATTGAGTAGAAATGTTTCCAGTTCATTCTAGAATGGTGATGAGCACTTGGAGAGTCCACTTGTCCTTCTCACTGCCTCTTTCATTCTGCGGTGCTTGATGGAGTTTCATGTAATCAGTTGCATTATTCTTTACCCATTTCAATTTCTACCACTTACTGGTTACTGTTGGTTACTGTTGATATTCTTTAAATCACACCTACCCCAACAGAATCTGAATAATCTGACTTCACTAATCTGTCAAGTAGTAAGTAGGCCTTAGAATACTGTCAACCAGGGCCAGCAACATGGCTCAACAGGCTAATCCTCTGCTGGCAAGTGCCAGCATCCCCAAAGGGTGTTGGTTTACTTTCCAGCTGCTCCACTTCCCAGCCAGCATCCTGTTTATGGCCTGGGAAAACAGCGGAGGGTGGCCTAGGTCCATAGGAACCTGCATCCGTGTGGGAGAACTAGAAGAAGCTCCTGGCTCCTGGGTTTGGATCAGCTCATCTGTGGCTTTTGTGGCTATATCGGGAGTGAAGCAGCAGAGGAAAGATCTTTCTCTCTGGTGATCAAATAAAAGAAATAAATATTTTTTTTACAAAGTGCTAGCAGTTTCCTATTTCACTGTTACTATGTTTGGTTGGCCGATAGCTGCATATTGCCCTAATTCCACACATTAGTCCTGCTTTATGTAGTGAATACCCACTTGAAGTCGCACAAGTGTTTGCAGTCTGTTTATTTATGGTTCTTTTTATGTCTTCTCTTATAAGCCTTCTTTAAGGAAAATAGTTTCCTACTTCCTTTAGAAATTCTTATATAGAAAGCTTTCTTGTTGTTTTTAATTTTGTTGTCTGAACTTTTAATTTCAACCTTGTTCTTATGGGATGCTTCTCATCTAAATTGGTAATTATTTTTCTCTCACAATTTTGATGCTAATGCTCTGTTGTGGATGACGTTAATATTTTTTGTTTAAAGACAGTGCAGTCATGCCAGGGTGGAGAACATCCAGCCCATGGCTGAGAGAGGCCATGGGTTCATTTGGTCTGGCCCTGCCAATGTGACTTCAGGTGAGACGCCAAATTCAATAAATCTCTGGCAGGCTCACTTTTTACTGGATAATTTTGTGTGACCCATGAGTGATGGTATAAATACCCAAATGGTTCTTGGCAGAAAAATTGTTTCCCACTCATATCAATTTTTATTATATCAACTGTTATATTCCTATTATATCAATTCCCCAATTATTATCAATTCCTCACTAATATATTGATCCAAGATCAATTCTTCTCTTGGATCACTCTGCATATGGGGTTTTGCATTTTGTCATGTTGCATTTGTGTTTGATTTATCCTATTTAGGTTTTTTGTGCTTTGTAAATAATGGATGCTTTGTCTTGCTAATTGCAGGAGATTCTTAACATTTTCTGATTAGATTTTATCTTTCAGTCCATTTCATGTTCTTTTTCTGTAATTCTGAGTAAATTTATTTTAGACCTTCCTTACTCTTTAATCTGTGACTTTTGACCTTTGTTTCTCATTTTCATTTCCGTTACCTTAGTAATTCCTTCAGTGCGATCTTCCAGTTAACCAATTGTGTCTTCAGCAGAGTCTCCCACACTTTAATACTTCATGCTTTGGTTTTAATTTTTCAATTTATAATAAATTATCATGTTCTATTGATTTTTCAATACACAAACGTGCATGTTCTTTATAGATAAACTGTACTACTATCGGGGATTGTCTTATAGTCATCAATCCTTTGTAGTACGAACAGTTATTTATTATATTTATCAAAAAATCAGGAGTGAAGGGTGACGATTGATGGGTAGTTCTGACCTGGCCGATCTTGGATCATTCTGTAAGCACCACAGTTACTTCGACTTTGCATAGTCTTGATGATTTTCTTGATAGCTTGCTATTTTCTTCTGTAGGATGACTATGTTTCATTGCTAATGGTGATTTGAACTGTTATTTTTCCAGATTTTATCTGTTAAATGTAACTTCACCTTTTTACATCAAGTGAGTTTTGGGGCCAGAAAAAAAACTAACCATGGAAATTCATGGAATTTAATCTAACATATTAAATGTTTTTGATTGTGAGTACCTGTCCATTGGTCTAGACTTTATTTTTTGGAATCAAACAGCTGAAGCAGTTCTCGAAAAATAGTTCATTAAAATAAAAGATGGCCACCAGCCTGGAATCCTAACCACCTGTTTGCTGCGTCATTCAATTCCAACGACATGTTTTCTCCTGGGCCAAACCCAAGGTCAGTCTGTCCCCAAATCTGTGTCCATATGCAAGGGTGGTTCAAAAAGCTAATGGAATGGAATTAAAAATTTGTGAAGGGAGCTTTTTATTAAAAAATACATATGAATTTCAAGATGTTTTTCACCAAAATAAATTCACCTCTTGGTTCCAATTTTTTTTCTGGGAAATTTTTGAAGTACCCACAAGTGTTTTGGTCATCTAGACAGCTCTAGTGGGTCCTGCCTTGGAGTAACATCAAGACTCTCCTGGTATCACTGTCATATTTTTAAAGATGTATTTATTTTTGTTGGAAAGTCAGACCTACAAAGACAAGAAGCAACAGAGAAAGCTCTTCCATCCGCTCGTCCACTTCTCAAGTGGCCACATGGCTGGAGCTGAGCTGACCTGAAGCTTCCTCCAGGTCTCCCATGTGGATGCAGGGTCCCAAAGCCTTGGGCCATCCTCCTCCACTTTCCAAGGCCATAAGCAGGGAGCTAGGAGGGAAGTGGAGCAGCCAGGACACGAACCTGTGCCCACATGGGATCCTGGCATATGCAAGGTGAGGACTCTGACCACTAGGCTACCGTGCTAGACCCAGTATCACTGTCATTTTTACCATGTTGCTTTATCAACTCAAATATTATCTTTATATTCTTGCCATGTCTGTGTCCCAGATTGTTCTGTTACCCTGCTTTTTCCTTGGGGTGGTTCTTGCCCATGTGAAGTTCCATTGTTGAGCCTCCCTGCTATTGCCTCTCTTCCTTTTCATTTCCTTTGCTACAAGTTTTCATCTCCCTTAATGGAGTGTTCTGTGCCTACCTATGCTCCCTGAATTCGACTGTCGCTGTGACTCCTGTAGTATTCAAGGCCATTTATCACCAAGTTGGGTAAAGAAACCCAGACGCAGCAGTTACAGTTACTGAAGACAGGTGACCGCTGTTTGACTTCCTGATATTGAGTTGACATGGTCAATGTTCTTTGCTTGGGATGACCACATAGGGTCATGGATAAATGGCCAGATTATTGTTCTGGATGTAACAAGAAACATTAACGTATCTTAGACATGTAATAGTGGATTATATATTATATAGGAATATATTCCTAATCCACTATTACATGTCTAAGATACGTTAATGTTTCTTGTTACATCCAGAACAATAATGCCCCAAGATCTCTGCAAGCTTGGCGTACTTCTAAGGTGCTAATTCCTTTAATTTGCCCAAATTATGTATTGGATATAAGCTATAGAGTACAAGACATTTAGTGCAAAGCAGCTAAAATTGTATTTTATGTGCTATCATGATTGGGTAGTAAGTCATCAGATTCATGTTTGAATTCTCATATCTCTAAACAAATGCATGAAAGCAAGTTTTCACCTCTTATCAAGCTTAAGGGAGTTCTAGAAGTATCACTTCTGAATTCTGGCTATTTAACAAGTTGGGGTCAGTGCAGAGGAAGTAAAAATGGATAGAAATATAGTTTCTACACATACTATTTGGCAGGATGGAGCACAATCAATACAAAACCTCTAGTTTAATGCTTACTATTACACATAAAAACACAATACCACACTTTTTAACAACAAAGAAACATATTAAAATCAATATTAAACACAAGTATGTATTCGTCCAAAGAAAATGCCAGATGAAAAACCTGTAGAGATCAATATTGGGGGCCAAAATTTCACATATTTTCTCTGTGATATTTCTGCTAAATGAAGAAATTTTTATTCAATTGACATTGTACAAGACTGTCTCATTAAAGAAATGCCAGTTTAATAAGTACATGTAATAGTATTGGATTTTTGCCAAACCTTTTCCCTCTTTTTGTTTTTAAAATTGGCTTGTGTAGGAGTTCCTAATACATGTGTCCCATATGCCTTGGTTTATTTCAGCTTGAGTGTATGAAGAATAAAAGGCATGCAGGCAGTGGTGGGAACATTGGTAGAGATGGGGGGTGGCAGGCTTGGGAATGCGTATTTATTGGTGACATTTCCAGTGTGACACTGAGGGCAACAAAATTGAGAAGCATAACTTTGCCTTACAAGATTTTGCTCTGAATAACAAAATTAACACATTTTCTCTAAGTATTTCTTAGAGGTTGTCAACCAGCTTTCCAGAAGTAGATGAGTGCAGACATTAAGACAATCAATAACACATTCAGCTTCAGAACAACTATCTCAGGTTGGCGTCCCATCAATGAACACTTTTCAGGGAGATGTGTTTCCAAATTTCAGAAAAACACCAACTAGTGGAGACCGTTACTCCCTCTTCTCAATCCTTGGTAGAAGACGCCTGAGGCAGGCACTCCAGAAACACTCGGCTCCTGCTCTGTTGCTTTTGCAAAGTTTGAATGCCAAAGGCCCATGTTGTGTTGGCAGCTCCTTTGCAGAATCACCCATCTTTCTAGAAAATTCAGAGAGGTATGTGTGTGGGGAGTGATGTGCCGGGAGCTGACCCCACGCATATGAGGGGCTGCAAGATGGCGGCTGGCCGAGGGCCGGAGGCGGGATTTGTCCCACCAGTAGGCAAACAGGAAGTCACAAGGATAGGCTAATGCTCCCCTGCTGCGATTGCTGGCCTATCAGATAGTGCCCCGTGGACCCATGGGGAGAAGTGATTGGTGGAGAACTGTATATAAGCAGCCCGCTTTCGGCCATAAACTTTTTCGTTCAGCTTTTTCCTTTGCCTCCCTCTTTTCGTTCACCTTTTCATTTGCCTTCTTTTTGGTTCGGCTTTCCGTTCGTTCGTTTGTGTCTGTGTTCGTTTTGTGTGTGTGTGCCGGTTGCGGTGGCGGTTCCTGTTTTTTCCAGGCCCTCGAGATTCCTCGTCATTTTAGTGTCGCTGCAGGGCAGCGACATACGTGTACCATCTGCTAACTGCACAATTAAGTTAGGCCATTCAATCTCTTTGGCTTTGCTTTCCAAATTATAACATGCATTTTACCTGTACTGCTGGTTCCATAACAGAAATGACCATGTCAAGTAGTAAGTATAGACTCAGGAGCCTTGTAAAATGAGAAGCCATCCTGCACCACGGAGCTCATGACCATATGAACATGTGGGTATCATGCTCTGATGCAGGGGGCAGAGACAACAAGGAGAGTTCTCCCACAAGGTCCAGGTCTTGATTAAGGGCTAGAGTGTGACCTTGGGCTTCAAACCTCAGCCTAGACAAGCAGCCAGGATCAGTGGATTAGCGTTAGATGTGTCTGGTTCTTTTTGTGTATTTTGTTAGGTTTTTTTTTTTATGAAAGAGATGCATTTATTTGAAAAATCATAATTATACGCAGGGAGAACTAGAGGGAGAGAGATTGAGAGATTCCATTCAAGGCCAACACCAGAAACCTCATCTGGGTCTCCTATGTGCGAGGGACCCAAATACTTGGGCTATTCTCCAGTGCTTTTTCCAGCCCATTAAAAGGGAGCTGGATTGGAAATGTAGTGGTAAAGACACAAACCAGCATGTATATGGGATGCTGGTATTGCAGGTGGCAGCTTTACTTGCTATGCCACAATACCGCATTTTGTGAATCTTGACTTCAGAAAACTGCCCTTGTTGGGGGCAAGAGGTGGTGACTAAAAAGTTGTTTAGCCCTTTAACTCTCAAAAGAGGTTGATGAATAAATCCAGAATAGCAGTTTTCAACTTTTCAAGAGGTAAATATAGCATTTAAAAATGCAATGTTAGAAAAATAATGCCCCCCTTAAACACACATTTTTAAATTTTGTTGAAAGAGATTTACAATTTGACAAGGATGTGTGAATCTTGGTTCTGATGTTCAGAAGCATAAATAAAGCAATTCACAGCCCACGTTATAAAACTGGAACTTCACATCCCCTCAGAAACACTGGCCTTTGTGTTCCCCCATCACTGTAATTAACTAGTTCCCATTCATTAAACAATGAAACAGACAATTAAGTAGTAATAATAGCACTTTAATTATGAAGGTATTGTTATCTGCAGTGAATATGGAAAGGGAATCATTTAGCTGCATTTAAAACATTTCCTTGTCTGCGTTTTAAATGCAGAAGCGCAATGTTCACTCACACCTCCAGAGCTCCAACAGCAAAAGCAGAGGGCCTGTGCCCTCAGAGGCCATTTCTGATAAGCAGGTGCCTCGTTTATTAATGAGGTGAATTCTGAAGGCACCCTTAGCATTTTTTTTTTTTGAAAAGGAGTCTCTAACAGATCTAAGAGTGATAAGTCAAGATTTTTAGACACAGGGCTGCATGATTGAGATGAAAGACCTGGGCATGAAGACTTTCAGATCTCTTTAGCACATGGCACTGGGGCTAAATCCAACAGAAAGCATTCCTCCCCAGCTTTCCTGCTTTTCGCTTGGGGCTGTCTGTGATTTTAATCTTAGAGTTGGCTCCCATTTGATTGTTTTGTGTTTTGGTACAACTAAATAAATTATCCTATCTCCAGTTAAGCAAAATAAGCTGAGGCTCCAAAATACATGTGGTCCTACGCGTGGTAACAGGCTCCACGTTGGGGATTCTATTTTGGACTAAAAAGCTTCAGAGAGAAGCAGCCTTTGTTGCTTATTTATTTATTTGAGAGCAAAGAGAAGCTCCTACTTGCTCATTCTTCTCACAAATTCCCCCCAAAGGGAACATAATCCGGGGGTCCCACATGGGTGGCAGAGGCCCAGCTCGTGAGCTACCACTTCCTGCCTCACAGGGTGGACCTTTTAGCCAGGAAGCTGGAGCCCACGACACAGCCAGGATTCCAGCCCAGATACCTTTGACTGAGGAATACAGGCATCCCACGTGCTCATAATGTTTGACCCTTGTAAACTAGATTCCAATCCATGCTTTGCCCTTTGAACTCTGTGAGCTCTGTGTGTTTGTATGAGTGGGGCCACCCCTTGACCATGAGGGTGAGACAGTGACTGTTTGGTACTCATTGAGCACAGATCCAAGCTTAGTGCATTCTTAACCTCCCTTGCTACAATCACATTGCACTTCTTACATCCTATAATTGCTATGCCTCATGGTGTAATGAACCCACAAGTCTTCCTAGATGATAAAGAAAGTTAATTATTCTTGTTTTGTTTCTCCCTCGATGAGGTACACACTGACTTCTGAATGTTCCTGAAAATAATACCCTTCTAGTTAAGTCACCAGCAGTCATCTGACCCATCTTTGAGGCCAGCCTCTAGAATGGGATGTCCTGGCTCCTGCTGCTGCAATGTGTCCCTGCTTCAACTTTCCTCACCCGGAAAGCCTTTGCTTTCAACAACTGGACATCTAAAACAATCACTTAGTGGGTGAGCGTCTGGTGCGGCAGTGAGGACTGCTTGGGGTCACCATATCACACGTCTGCAGCATTCGAGCTTAAACTCTTCTACTTCTGATCTGACTTTCTGTTAATACTTAATGCAGGAGAGAGCAGGTGATGTAGCTCAAGTGTTTGCGTCTCTTCCACCTGCATAGGAGTTCAGGGCTTAAAATCATTCAAATCAATATCATGATGGCTTAAGGAACCACAGATCCCTTTGGGAGTTCACATTCGTCTTGATTTTCTCAACAGGTATAAATGGCACTGTCTTTGCTTGTCTCTAGATTTGACTGATCCAGAACAAATCAATTGCAGAATGTTAGTGGGCAAATAGTTAACCACCCAAACCATAGAATATCTGATGCAAAACTAAATACCAGAAAAGTATAACTTAAGTGTGTGAAATTTTCATTTATAAGTTCAAGTAGAAAAAAGGTATAACCACACATCTCAAGGTTTTTCAGAACCCTGGGTTATGATTTTTGATCTCTGAGTACAGGATGTGTCGGTTCAAAGATGGCCCTCAGGCTAACATCGGTTGGCTATGAGGCTCTTCTGTAACCCTAGGTAAATAATAACTCTGACTTTATGTAATTTAAATAAAATGTAGCTTGACAAGTTCTCTAGCCAGCCTTACTCTCTGGGAAGAACAAAACAAGAAAACACAGCAGCTGTGAGCCCAGTGTTTTCTGAAGGAGGCGCTGAGGTTCTCATGCACAGGACAGCATCCTTCCAGACCCTCCCAGCCGGGATCCAGGAAGCACATTGACCTTTAAACCGTTAGAATCACGGAGGGAGGCTTGGCAGCTTACTCTTTCCTCTTATCTGAGTCCTCCCAAAGAAGCACTGTTTTGATCAATTTGATAACCAATTTTTGCCAAGGACATATTGTATTTCATTAATTCGCTTTTCAGTATCTTGTTAATCAACGAGCTCATGAAATTAGAGAGACTTAATATCCTTCCCCTTATCCTCACAATACTCTTAAGTGATTTTCAATATTATATATCCACAGCTATTCAATTGTATTTTCAAACTACTCAAGGGTTCATGTAAATACCATTTGCATTTGGTTAAAATCTCATCCTTATTTTGGTCCATTAAAATAAAATTTTTATTAGTTATTTAATAAGATATTATAAGAGAAGGTTTTATCATGAAAAAAAAATTAAGACCTTCCCTCAGTTACTTTACTTTCTGTGGATATACACTGTCTTTAAAAAAATATTTATTTTGTTCATTTGAAAGAGTGAGAAAGAGACAGACAGAGAACTAAATGTGTCTTCTTCCATCAGCTAGTTTATTTCCCAAATAGCTACAAGTAGAGGTGGGTTAGGTCAATGCCAGGAGTCAGGAATGTCACCCTGGTCCCTCACATAGTCTGTGCTTCATCTCCTGTTGCCTTGTCAAGCACATTAGCAAGGAAATGGGTAGGTAGCAGAGTAGCTGACACTCAAATTGACACTCACACATGGCATGCTGGTATTTCAGGCTGAGAGCTAACCTGCTACACCACTTTACCATCCTGGATGAGTTGACTATTAAGAAGGGTTGATTAAAAATTCTATTTTTTTCAATCTGCAGACTCTGTCAAATGTCTTATGCACGTTGTTTCCTTCAGGTTCCTCTAATATTATAGATGTGAAACATGACTATTCTCATTTTACAGCTAAGGGGACTTAGCCTGGAGTGTGGTGAGATGGGATTGAGCTTCCTCTGGCTTGCTGAAACACGCTGCACTCTGTCACATATACAGACACAGAATCTCCATCCAAGGAAGAAATCAGCTAACAGAATAAGAGAGAATCAAATCAATTGTCATGAGATTACAGAGGACGGAAATATCACCTATGATTCTATGCAATCAGAGAAATCTCACTGAAGTAGTAACATTTGATCAAGCCTTTAAGGACAGCTAGAGGGGTCTTGAAGTAACGGAGAAAAGGCTTTTAGTTGAGAGAAAGAGCTTTGGGGATGGGAAAGGACACATCTTGGAGAAGCAAATTTTAAAAAATGGTTGAAGTTTGTGACATTTGACAAACCTGGAAGAGTAGTTTCTGAGAATTTGGGGGCTGGAGGGACTTCCCCAGCTGGCTAAAAGTTTCACCTTATGAGCTGGCATGATAGCCTAGTGGCTAAATCCTTGCCATACATCTACTGGGAAGTATGTATGGGAGCCTGTTCATATTCTGGCTGCTCCACTTCAAATCCAGTTTCCTGTTTATGGCCTGGGAAGGCAGTAGAAGATGACCCAAATCCTTAGGACCCTGCACCCCTCTGGGAGACCCAGAAGAAACTCCTGGTTTCAGGTTGACTCAGCTCCAGCTGTGGCAGCCACTTAGGGAGTGAGGCAGCGAACGGAAGATCTTTCTCTCTGTATCTCTCCTCTCTTTGTATCTGCCTTTCCAATAAAAAATTGTTTTTTAATTTCACATTGTCTTTTTCTTTCCTTTTTAAATTCTGATGTTGACACTGACCCACTCTAACACCCTTTGCTCTAATTCCATGAGCCCCATTTCAATTTTGCTCTCTGATTTGGAGTAATTCTGCCTATGAGGGGTGGCCCAGTGTGCCTCTTCCCGATGCAATGAACCTCCAATACGAGAGTCAGAGCAAAGATCGTCCGCTTCATTGAAAGTCACCATTTTTTTTTTAATTGCAAAGTCAGATATACAGAAAGGATGAGAGACAGAGAGGAAGATCTTCTGTCAGGTGATGCACTCCCCATGTAGCCACATCAGCTGAAGTTGAACCAATTTGAAGCCGGAAGCTTCTTCCGGGTCTCTCACATGGGTGCAGGGTCCCCTGCAGGTACAGGGTCTCATGCTTTGGGCCATCCTCGACTGCTTTCCCAGGCCAAGAGCAGGGAGCTGGATGGCAAGCGGGGTGGCCAGGATTAGAACCAGTGCCTGGTTGGGACCCCAGCAGGTGCAAAGTGAGGACTAGCCACTAGGCTATCGCGCCAGGCCTGAAAGTCACTATTTTGTTTCGTTCTTGTCTGTCTTTCACTACCTGTTCAGTACTCACTTCTTCATGTAATTACCTTTTGATTTGCTTGAATGTCAGTTCTTATGATCTAGTTTCTCTGTATACTCATAGCTACAGAGGCTCTTTATTTCTGGAAATGTGTTTTTTCCTATAACCATCTTTTGCTTAACGTTGTTTCTTCTTACTCCTCTCTTATGCAACCTTTTCCCAGTTCAGGTAATGCAACTGCATTTTTCTCCTAGTGTTGAGATTATATTTATAGCAAAAGATACAACTGAGGAACAAACCAGATGTTTTGGTCAACTGGAAGGATATAGGAGTAGCTTGTATCATCTTTTGGCCTATCAAGCTCTTCAGTATTTCTCAAAGTGGGCCATACACTGAGCGGTTCAGAAAGATGTTTCAAGGCTAGTTTGTGTGGCGTGGCTTGCACTCCATCTTTTCTGGCATCATCTCTTACTTGATTTATTTTCTGGGGATGTGCTGTGCTGCACTCCTCCCTGACAGTGGGGCATCCGTTGTGCATGAACCAAGCCTTGATGGTGGCTGTGGGAGGGCGGCATTGCATCTCCTTTACTCACAACTCGTTAGTGACGAGGGGGATGGCTGCGGATGCTTTGATGGCCCACGAAATACGCTCTTTCACTGGTCACTAGCTCTTTCTCTTGTTTGACTCAAACCAGGAGGTACTGTTAAATTTCTTCCCTGTTAACACATGATGTCAAGGGGAGCTGAAGGCCAACAAGGAGTATCTGATTGAATTTAGTCTGGAATCATTGCCCCGAAGCAAAAGGGGGTAAGTGTCGACCGGTGGAATAAACACCTGCCACGCACCAGTCCTGTCTTGTGCTTCATAGGCATCAGTTCATTCACCCTCACTTTTTGTGTATGGCTCCTCTCCTTCCTTTTGTGCGTTGTGTCCTTGTAGGATTTGAGCCCAGATGTGATGAACTCTCAAGTCCTAATTGCCTTTAAACACATCAGACTTAACAGAGTCACCTGTGTTGGTAAGTGTGGCTGCCCATTGGATTCAGACTTTGAGTTTTGTGACCTCTGTTGCCCTTTATGGAAGTTGTGACTGGGAGAGAAAAGCAGTGCATCTCCAGGGCATAAGGGATAGAGCCCCAGAGGCAGCCGGATTAAGGACCTTCTGGTTGGAGAAGAGATCTGGGACAGAGCCTGGGCAGAGCTGCAGAGGAGCCCCAGGGCTCTTGCTACCCCAGCTACTGAACACATTGTCCTTGCCTAGGGACTGAAGGAGACCTGCACCGGGGGAGTCCAGCAAGGAGTTAATTCTTACTATCAGGGAACATTTAGATGTGAGAGGAGCAGATTCCAACACCTAATGGGATCTTAGATGACATGTTGTGTAAAATTTTCGAAGTGGAAATCTTACATACATAATTTATCTCTGTAATTAAAAAGCCTAATTTAAAAAAATAATACAGATGCAACACATAATGGTGTGATTTCTTGTCACAAAAACAAATTATTATCTTGATAATGCAATACTATAATTTATATTGCTGCAAAACACAGTACTTTCCCGAATTGCATGATGAATGTTGTCTAATTATTTTCCTCCCAATTCACTCCCTCTCTACTTGCTTTCGCTGGTGAGACGCAAAGAATGCAGTTGTCATTTGTGGGTTAAGCTCTGTCAGCCTGTATGGAGTGAGGGCAAAATTCGGGAGAATCCTTGGGCCTTGCCCCTTTGGGAAAGCCAACCAAACGCCAGCCAGAGCTTTGATAGGAATGAGCGTGTTGCAGGCCTCGAGCAGAGCTGTGACTTTTCTGTGATGATGCACATATTCCTCCATTATTGTGCAGCTGAGAGCGAGGGGGCCTGCTCTTGGGGTGCTTTGGCCGTCAATGACCGCTGTGTCCCTGAGCAGCCCTCCAGAGGCAGCACCGTCGCGCTCAGTGGGGAAGGGAGAGCACTGGGCTCTTCCACCATGGACAGCACTCAGCTGGCTGCAGATTGGTGTGACGACTCCGGAGATTGTGCGTTGGTGCCTTTCACCTCCACAGTGCTTGCCTTAGTCGGCCTGTGGCTCAGAGCCCGAGGTAAATGCTTAGCCAGCTCTTTGCATTGCCGCACGGCAGAACTCAGCTAGAGGATGGAAATTTCAAACATTGTGGAAACATACACCTTGAAACTCTCTGAGGGTAATGATTTCAAGAAATTATACCATCTCTACCAACCCCTGCATACTAAGGCTTGAAACCCAGAGCCACTTCAACTCCCGCTAAAGTGCTGAAGGTCAGAGAAGTCAAGATGAGGCAAAGCTGTGTGCATGTTTCCCATTATTATGCTAATCATATGCATGGTCTTTCTGCACTTACACATCCATTTTCATGGCAAAAAAAATAACATCCCTGTTTTAAACAATGCCAATATTGTAATAAAGCAGTGACAAATGACTGAAAATTTCAAGTAAAGGCTTGCATTTTGTCCTTGGGTTGTGACATTTGAAGGAAAAAAGGGAATATTTGACCTAAAAATTAGATTTCGCGGTCTTCTAGCACTTTTTTTTGTTTGATTTTTTTGTCTTGAATTTGGTGTTCATCTCATAATATTTTTAACAAGCTATTATATCCACTGTGAGGTATTTTATGAGGTGGGTGAATGTTTGCAAACAATGTGCAGGTTATATATTGCCATGTTGTTTTCTATGAACCCATCTCACGACTCAGGAGTGACACTATTTGTAAATTGCTGTTTGGGTGAGACTCCAAATCAACTGTGATTTTGGAGCACAAATATTCATTTGTTGTTAAAGCTGTATTTACTTATTTCAAAAGAAGAGTTTTAGAGAGAGAGACAGAGGGAGGGAGGGAAGGAGGGAAAGAGAGAAGAGAGAAGAGGAGAGGAGAGAGAAGCTCTTCCCTGCACTGGTTACTGGCAAATGGCCGCAATTGTCAGGACTGAGGTGCTTAATACAGGCATGCCACAAGGATGCCAGAGGCCCAGGTCCTTGGGCCATCTTCTGCTGTTTTTCCCATGGCTTTGGCACTGAAATGGACTGGGAATGGAGCAACCAGGACACAGGTTGGTGCCCCTGTGGGGGAATGCCAGTGTAGCAGGTGGCAGCTTAACCCACCACACCGCCGTGCCATCCCTCCTGGTGATCTAGCCTCTGAAAATAGTTGTTAATAAATTAACTTGCGTTCTCTGGCTAACATAATTTCACTTATTAGCTGCTTTAAATTTCCCGTGCTGACGCTTATAGACTGACTAAACCAATTTTATTCATTTGGATACAGCTTAGGGATAGTATCACTTAAGATTTTTCGATCATATCATGAAACGAAAGGGGCACACTTTTAGTTAAACCTTCCCTTCCACTTGGAATTTGGTTGTTTCCCTGGACCGCGGCTGTCCTGCCCTATCCTATGTCTGAGGGTGGTCGAGGAGACCTTACAATGGATTGTGTTACTGAAGCTGAGGTGTTCAGCATGTTAGATGTAGTACATACATGTTCAGCTTAGATTTTATGAGTTACTTACTGGAATGTACCCTATTTTCAGTGAACGGGCATTGGGGAACCACACCAATGGTATTTTGCTCCTGATATGAAAACAATCCTGAGGGAATACCCTGGAACAAAGCACTGTGTTCAATTCTGCCACACAGGAGGGAAGGGACCAAAAGGCTTCCCAGAAGCCTGCCCGATGAGGACAGGTGGAGCGGATGGGTGCACCTGCCCTGGGGGAGGGTGGGTAGGAATTTTGCCCCAGAAGGAAGGGCATGAGCAAAGCTGTGTAGGCATGGATGCGCAACTACTTTGAAGGACATTTTGGGAAATGAGTTTAGTTGCAGGTGAGGTACCAGTTCAGATGCTCCCAGATCCGAGTGCCTGGCTCTGATCCCCGCCTACAGATCCTGGAGGGAGCAGTTGATGGCTTAATCTATTGAGTTTCTGTCGCTCACACAGCAAACCTGGGTTGAGACCCCTACTCCTAGCTCTGTCCTCCTCCACCCAACCCCTGAGGCCATCACAAGCATTTGAGGAATGAACCGTCCACATGAATAATGATTGCCTCATCCCATCAGTGTGACTAACACATCCTGAAATAAAGTCCCATATGTCTTCTCTACACTACGGGAACCTCCCATTCGGCAGACAGTCTAAGACACCTGACTGCAGTGTCCACTGTGTGCAGACCACTGGCCCTTTGCTTAGGCTGGCTGCATGGTATAGTGAGGTAGATATACTGTGTCTACTTTGTCCCACTAAACAAATTCCCCACTTCTAGAAACGTTTCTGTCTGAGTGTAAGCAGGTAAGGCACAGCCTAGGGGATCTGCATTTGCCTTCTGAAACCACTATGGGGCAGTAGAGAGCAAGGCCACCAGAGGGGTGGCCTAAGACTCCATGAAGCAAGCTAGACCTGGAGAGAGCTGACCCTGTCCAGCTCTCCCCACTTCAGGATGATAGTCTCATGTGCTGGGCAGGGCCAGGA
This sequence comes from Ochotona princeps, assembly GCF_030435755.1. Lineage (NCBI taxonomy): Eukaryota > Metazoa > Chordata > Mammalia > Lagomorpha > Ochotonidae > Ochotona > Ochotona princeps. The sequence goes on along the minus strand of NC_080832.1, from coordinate 9,957,296 downwards.
TGGGACAGAGGCAACAGAGAGAGGCAAATCCTTGGGCCCAACAGGTGATTCAAACCTCCCCCTACCCCCAGTCAAAATAAATTATGTTTCAATGTAATATTTAAAAGAAATGAAAATTAATGTAGAGAAATTCATAAGGAACAGCATATTAGCATTTTAAATAAACAGCCGGTATTACTTTGTTTTTTTTGCCTCAGGCTCCAATATGGCTTGGCACAGCCCATTTTCTGATGATACCTTTATTTAAAATGCTGATACTTTCTCCCTCATTGATTTTTGTATTAATTTAAAAAATATTTTGTTTAACTTACCTGACTGCAGTGCGTTTTTGGTACTGTGTGAAATCTGGTGTCTAAAGTTCAACACTGTGGAGGCTGCTTATTCTTTAATCTACCCCTCCATTCAGTTGAGAATGAGCGTGTGAATTTGTAAATTTCACTCTAAACTGCAGACCTATGAACAGTTCTCCTAACTTAATTTCTTCTCCTAATATCATCTCAGTGGTTGAGAACATTGTTATCTAATGACAAACTGACCCTGTGGGCCTGCTCCTTAGGCTGGGTCTGAGTATTCGACACCTGTTACCCCACTATAGTCCCACATTCAACTGCTGTTTTCCCGGTAAGTATTACGCACTGCCACATGCCGAGGGCTCCCCCAGGCACCATTCCCTCTCTCACGGAGCTTATTAAAGCTTAGGATGGGAGCAGATAAGCAAGGTGATGATGCATGAAATCAGGGAAATGTGCATGAGATAAAGAAGTAACCCAGATGAGTGAACGATCGCAAATATAAATAAAATGGTTTCCTCAGCACGCCTTTTCCTCCAAAGCCAAAGATCATAGAATAAAGATAAGTTTTCTTTCCTATTTGCCCATCGAAAATTGTTGCTTGCTTTGGGTGAAAGGATATTTGCAAGACTGCTTTTCTGATGCACAGCACATTCCCCTGAAGTCCAAGCATTCTGGAGCTCAGTTTGCACAGCACTAGGAGACAAGAGACGGAGATCTGTTCATTGGCCTGAATTTTGCTTCTGACAGCGATTGAAACGGCAAAGAGCACCTCTCTCCTCCAGCATAGCCCCCTCCATATCAGCTACCTGAAAACGGCTGTGGCTTCTCAACGCCAAGTGCAGCTTCCAGGAAGATCAAAGGGGATCAAAGTCCCAGGGATGTGGTTTGGACCCTATTTTCCTAACAGATGCACGAGACTGTCATAAAGGAGAGAAGGGAAGGCCGTACTGAGAATTAAACTCATAATAATTCTTCCATTTTTCATAGCTGTGTATTGTGCCCTGTGCTTGAGTCTAGGGATGCTGTTTTCATCTAACATTTTGAGAAATGTTTATTAAGCACATACTGGAAACTAGCACCATGTTACAGCTGTCGAGACACAAACATGTGTCAGGCATGGTCATGCCCTGCGCAGACTGCAGCAAGGTGGAGGGTGAGAGGGAGTGGGGGAGGTCCCGGTGTCAGGGGCGGCAGCTGTGTGGAGGTGCCAGCGTTGTCAGGGGTTTGGCCATTAGCGGGGTGGGCTCTGGGCTTAGGCAGCCGATGTGGCCTTGGACAAATCGGCCTCTTTAAACCTCAGCTTCCTCTTCCCTGTAATGAGAATAGTATTTCCTTCTCTTGTTGGTTTGTTTTAAGAAAAAGATGACTTGGCCTGTCTGAAGTTACGGAACTGTGTGGAGCACAGAATCAGGAATTCCTATATCTGAGCCATCATTGTCAACATGACGTCTTTACGGGCCGGCCATGCTCAGACCCCTGGCAGTCCAGGGGAGCATCACTTAGGAGTCCCCGGGTGCATAGAGGGAACAGTTGGTACAAAATTACTAAAGAATGGGAAAACAGAAGCAGATGGGAAGACGAGACAGCTAGACTTTCTGGCTTGTAGATCCAAGGCAACAGTGAGAATAAGGAATTGAGGGTGCTCTGTGACTGGCTGGCAAGGAGCCCCACAGTAGGGGCAATGAGAAGGACAGAGAGAGGCGAGCTTGTGGTGTAGTGTAAAGGGGGGTGTTACCTGGGAAAGAGAGAGAAGCAGTCTGCCACTCACAGCACTTAAAACAAGTGCCTTGTGCCTAATAAATATTGCATCAGTGCACTCCGCCTGCTATTGATGATTGCTTCCGCGGTATTTTCAAGGTCTGCCATTTCAATTCAGGAGAAAAGTAGGCTCCACTGGAGTTTTAGTGCAATTGCTCACAAGGGACCACATGTCCTCCTGTGTTTCCCCTTCTTAATTCCTAGCTTATTTTGTGCCCCAACTCTATGTCTTTGTTCTGAAATGGTATCTCGGGTTACAGCAAATTCAGTTCTCCCATTCCCTCCCGCCCCACCACCTCCCAAATCGTTTCTGGCAAATCAGTAGTGTTAATTTAAAAATAAATATTAAGGAAAGCTTACTATTCAGAAGGGAAGAAAGCAAGAGGCATATAGGGCTGCTTACTGCATAATGCTAAGCATGTGGAGTTCACCAGATAATTCAACTCATTTCCTTTCCAAATCAAAAGTATCATTGGTGTTTTCCTATTGCGTTTGTTAAACACATTCAGGACACCCTCTCTACAAATTGCTACCTTAGTCTCAAATTAGATAGTTTTAATCAGCTTTCTCTTTTTGTCCATAATGTCTAATACCAAATTTGGGAATAGCATTTTAATTAGGCTGTCATTATGGAGGCAGCAGGTGGCTTTTAATGAGATCTTGAAACAGAGCTGTCTTCTCCCTGTCCAATCACAGGCCACACCGTGCTGCCGTGATGGAAAACAACACCTTTTTACTCAGTTCTGGGGAGATGAATCAATGAAGATTGTGATTGTTCTAAAAATTGACATTTCTGATTGAACTCGTTTTTGTGTTTTACAAGATAGAGAAATATAATTTTTGGAAATTAACAATAGCCATATTGGTTCAAATATTCATGCAAATTAGCTAACATGTAGTGTGAGCAATTAATGCTGAACTGTAAGAAGCTGTGTTTTTCAATTCTCAAACAAGTTTATTGACAGAGACTTGAAAATCTGTGAAAATGCACACACTTACTCAGTAGGGAAAAGAATTCCTACCAAAAGCATGTTTACCAGGTTAGCTGAGGAAGGAGCTGTTATTACCTTTTAAAGCCCAAATAGATCTGTCAGATTGTTTTCTGTTGCCTTTTTGCATAGAGCTCAGAGTTCAATAAAATTTCTCGGGAATTGCATTCCCTGTATTTTTGAAAAGCTTGCTGGTTTAAAAGTAAAGAGAACCTAGATCATCTACCAGGAGAATGAATGCTCTGATTTTAAATTAGTTTCTCAAGCTTCACCAACAAACCCTCTACACAGGGTAGGAAGCAAACAGATGATCAATTATGGCAAATATAGGAACATTTTTAATATTGCCAAATTCTAAGAACTGTGCTGGATTGATCATATTTTAATTTTCCCTTTTCGTTTCTACATATTCATTTGCATACAGAGGAATCCAAAGAGTGACAGAAGGATATCATGTAGAAGTTAATGTTTCCAAGGGAGCAAGTAGTGTGAAGTTTGGTTTAAACTCTTTAACACCAAGATTGCCTATTCATCTCTTTTATCCCTTTGTCTTGGTCGGTATTCTGTTACTATAACGAGAATGCCACTGACTGGGTAAATTATAAACCATCAAGTTCTTTGGCTCGTGGTTCTGGACATGGGAATGTCCAAGGTTTAAGAGCTGTGTCTTGTGAGGCCCTCTTGTGGCTCCATTACAGGGCAGAAGACATCTCAGAGCAGAGCTTGGCTTCCGAGGTAACTAACCCAGTACCACCCCAGCATCAACCATTTTTCTCATGGCGTAATCACCTCCTCTTAGACCCCAGTCTCCCAACACTTTGATGTTGGAGATTTGGTTTGCAACAGATGAACTTTAGGGGACAGGGTCAAACCCTAGCCTGCTCAAAGCACCTACATTGGGTTGCTTAGTGGGTAGCTGATTTCACTTGCTAAATAATGAAGGCGCAAATAGATGACATAATGACTTCACTGACAACTCATGCTGACTTAGGCTGTAGGATTTAAGGAAATCAGTAACACCTCATTGAGTATCCAGGGGTGGGGGCTTGGCCATACTCAAATCAGATCACACAGTGTAGGGAAGTTAATCCCCAGACAACTGAAGTTGTCCTGTACACAGTTTCTTTGTGTTTTAAGAGTTTGGCTAATTCCCTTCTTCTCATATTGTCCTGGAATATTAAACTATAAAACCAACTGTGAAAGCTCCATCCACAAGAGGCACCAGTATCCAGCAGGAATGGACATCTGTCAATTCTGATCAGAGAGACAGTGGGGAGGAAATCTGTGATAGGCTTTGGGGCTACATGTATTTGATTCCAAGGACAGTGGAAAAATACTGAGATGCTTAAGACAGGAGAGTGACTTGGGCAAAATTGTAGTTGAGATTCAATTTGAGTCATATTAATAATACTGACAGCAAGGAGCTGATGTGAAAAATGCAGGGAGCAGAGCTAGAACGGAAGCAAAATGAAGGCTTAATAAATATGGTGCTTCTTGGTGGGGAGGCTAACATGAGATCAAGATCACTTGAGTTGTCGCCTGGGTGTCTTCATTGAGGGGGCAGGATTTTACCACACTGAAGAAGAGGCAGAAAAGAAAATTTCAGAAAAGTAAATTCTTCAAGGATAGGGTATCATGTCCTACTTACGTAGCATGCAGAGTTCTCTGCGGAAATGTGGCCAGTGGTCAGTAAAACTCGGATATTCTCTCTGAATTTGTTTCCTGAGCACTGTTGCCAGGTCTCCCGTTATATTTTATCTCTATTCTTTTGTAATTTACTCTATGAATCTTGTTTTCCTGAACAAGGATTTTGCACATAGTAGCTACTCTATTAAAGTAAACTGATACATAAGCAGCTCACAGGCTAAGACAAAAACTTTCTATACGCTGAAGTATAGTCCAAGTATGTTTTAATGCACCACTGATTGGACAGCTGTCTGTGAGGGTTCCTAGTCTGACACAAGCAATGTTTCTTCTGTAACTATTTTATACCCAGGTGTATCAAATTGAATGGGAAAATGATTAAGACACATCAGTAATAAAGACATACAAAGATTTTAAAAGAAGTAGTTCCTCATAAAGTAATTCGACTAACAGATTTACCAACAAATTACTATCATCATTAAAAAAGAAAGAATATTATCTCACTCTATTTGAATGTGGTGGAAAAACATAATTCTTAACATCATGAGTGATATTAACATTTTAAATAAAAGTTATAGTCTTTGTTTTAATAAATTATTATTATAAATCTGTTCTATCTTTAGGATTTTCTGGAATAAATATCATGAGCTGTCCATTCCTCCTTTCATAATCAAAGTAAATTAGAAGATAGGGTTTCATTTGGCATACATTTGTTGTAGAAGAAATTTCTGCCACACCCGTGAGCCAATGTAAGGATTTGAATACTTACTGTGATTATCATTGCTATTCTGTGACTTAAATTTGAAAAGAATAAAAGGAAGTCAGTTTTATATCGTCTCCTTTCTAGCAGCCTATTCATTCATTTATTCATTCATTCAGTGCCTGTCTCGCCAGCATGTTGATTCTCTCACTCACTCATTCAAGAGACGCTGGGTAGCTAATGTGTATGGGCGTTTCTGGCCACCAAGTACCCATCCCTCCCTGCGAGGGGCGTGATTTTCTCCTGTGCTTTTGGTTTCTTTCCAATGGTTGAAACCTTAACTCCATGGGAAATGACAGAACTTCTGCCCTAATGTAGGAACCCAAAAACCCCTTAGAGGTTCCTTTTTCAAAGTCTTCACCGTCATCATCCAGGAGCATCCAAATTGCAGACTTCTGACCTAAACGTGGTCAGTCAGATAATTTCCTGCAGAATAATAAGCCTGAAGAAGAGTGCCAGCCCCACAGAGATTTGTGCCAGAGTCCAGCTCCAGCCAAGTTCAGAACTCGAGAAGGGTGCATGGAATAGGAGTAAAGAGAAAACAAATGGACCACTAGAATTTCAGGATCATAATGGATAATGCAAGAAAGCTTTCCCCTTTATTTATACAGAAGCAGTCACAAGCTCTGGAACAGACTTTTTACGTCATGGTCAAATGGGTGTTTCCAAGGATAATTCTGTCACCTTGAGGCAGGATATCAGCTGTCCTAATCCTGTGGTCAGGAAGTTCTCAGTAGAGGGCACATATCAATCAGTAACACATTCCTACTACAATCCTCATTCTACAAGTTAGTCTCCAATCAGTTAAGGGAGGAAATACATCACAGAAGGAGGGACCTAAAGATCCAGAATGGTCAATGGGGGCAGCAGAGACAGAGACAGGCCCTTTTACTAAGATGTTATCAGCAACATCAACTTCCAAGCGCACATGGATAGTAAAGACCAACTCTGCAGAGGCAGACAATGCCCAAACAGATTACAGACTTCTCAGCGGGGTTGTCCGGTGTCCATGCAAAGGGAGGTGGAACTGCCTTCAGGTGCATGCAGAGACATCCTCTGGGCCTTGCCATGCAGCGAGAAATTCCTTGAAGCCTTGCCTGCAATGGAACAGTTCTCTTCACACCTTTGCGCCCTCCACACCCACTGCACAGATCCCAGCAGATTTGGTTAGAACTGGTCCGTTGCTTGCAGTGTGGATGGCAGGGAGAGGGAGAAGGCGGGGCTCTGAGCTCGTCCTGTTTCGGCACCCTTCCTTCTCTAGTAATTGCTGCCCCTCAGCTATCCCAGGCCTTCTCGTCTGCCTGCCTCTCAGCTCCTTCCTTGAGTCCTTTCTCATTCTTAGAATAACTTTCCTCCTTTCTTCACTGTGATCACATTCCATTTGTGATGGTTGCAATCCAAGAACATTATCCAATAAAGACATAAACCTTGCCTTCTAGGGGCTTACAGTCTGGGAACCACTTAGAACAAACCTTTAGAGGATACTTTGACAATAGATATTAGGCTAGCTTCCACAACCTAGTTTTCTAGTGACCAGTTCTTCAGACTTGACCAATGCTTGGAGCATAATGTTTCCACTTCCTAAACACACAGGTGCCATTAAGTCCCACATCCATGAGTTTCTTGGTTCCTTCAGGTGAGTAGATGTATAACAGGTAAAACACAAAACAAGAAAGGCACCCCCATACAGCAGCAGTTAGGGCTATTGTTATAAACAAGCTTGGTTCTCTATCTCTGAGGAATTCAGAGCAGAAGTAAACTATTCCAACAAAGTACAAATGTAACTGTTCAAGTTAATGCAAAGTTCAACTTAATCTTGTCAGCAAAAAAAGCCTGCGGTATATGATTTTTTGGCATTTTATTATAAATACATTTAAAATCAAATAAACTAAAGCATTCAACATAATGTAATATGAATTAAATCTATTACCATATGTAGATTCATTGCAGTACAAGATAAAGACCAGTGAGGTTAACTTTTTTCCTAAATGGATATAACTGGACCTCTTTCTCCTACTGTCTCTGCAGTGGAGTTGAAAGTGATTTTATGTACAAATGCCAATAATGGTTTTAAGTAATAGAAATACTTGCCTGCAGATGGGTACTCATGCTCTCTTTGGAGTGCTTGTGGCCTAGCAGGTCAATAATACTCACTTAAAAATCATCTGAAAGTGTTTTCCTACAGTAGCCCCTAAGACAATGAATGGGCCGTTAGGACCTGCTGAGTCAATAATTACGTTTTTATTATATACGCCAAAATTCATTTCCTTTTCCATGTCAAAGTCCGTTTAAACTATTTCACTGAATTGTTGTTAAGAGGAAGAGTTGTAATGGATTTGAACTTGAAGCATTATCGTTCAGTTCTTATAACCAGTTGCTTCTTTTCAAATGGTGAGCTGGCTTATGACCAACAGGAAAGCAAGCCACGAGAAAATGGCAATGGAAGACTGTAAAATCATGTCCTGGCATATGTGCTGGGCAGAACCAGGCTGGACTGCAACACCCATTGGTTCCAGCAGAAGACAGGGATGGAAACAGAACCAACTCAGCAACTGCATCCACCACCTGATCGGGGCGATGGACTGTGCTTGCTAGTACATACAAGAATCTGGTCTGGGAACACCTCAGACAAAGTTTCTTTGGGGATCACCCCAATCGAGCTTCCGGACTCAGAACCCTAACCATGAAAAGACAGAAGACAGAACAAGTCAATCAACCACTCAGCCATATGTTGGCAGTGAAAAACTGGGCAAATGGAGACTCTAACATGGACTGTGTCAATCCGTGGATTCTTCAACGACCTCATCGTGCTTGGAGTGGTGAGAAGTGGCAGTGATTCAGAAATGGTGAACTATCAAAACCACTTGAGCAAGACCCTCGGAGAATGCCCCACATCCGGGACCTGGGGTGGGTGGGAGACTGGGTGGGGCTTCTCCCTCAAAATCCCCTTTTTACCTCAGATATGCGAAGGAAACAATATGGAACTAATTGTCTAACCCATTTTCCTGTAGTGCTTGAACCTTTTTACTTAATTATGTAAAGATTGTAAAAAAAATAAATATTAAAAAACGTAAATAGACCAAAAAAATCATGTCCTGGAGTGAAACAAGAATAAAAATTTGTACAAAAAATAAGATTAAAAAACTTAGCTAAAAATAACTTGGGAGAATTGGTTAAAAGTTGACTTGTGTGCTCAGTTGCTTCTTGTAAATAATATCAAATTTCCTGGAGATTTGAAAAAGAATTTGTTTTATAAGATAGAAATGACAATTACAGTCAAACTAACAAAAGTATGACCAATCACTCAAAACAGCCTGTTCTGAGCTATAATTTCACATTTATTTGATTTGTGAGAGTAAGAGACACTTTAATGTTTAAAATATAGACACTTTAAATGTAGCTTATATATTGAGTATCTGGCAACTGAGACTAAAATTTCTTATACTTTTATGGAAACTGTGCCAAGGTTGTAGGGATTAAATTGTTAAGTTTATTCGGGAGGGAAGCACTTACAATTTGAAATAAGGTTACAGTTACTTTTTAAACATCTTGTTTGTATGTATGTATGCATGATTTAGAATGTTGGTATTCTGTGATTTAACTGTATGATTTTATGCCTACTGCACTTCGGATGCCCATGAAAATGAGACGCTTGTTTCTCTCCTGAACAGTATTTCAGTAAATATTTTCTTCCCATCCTCTCTATTGTGGTTCTGTGAAAATACCTTTTAGCTTAATTACTTAACCTTGGTTTATTTTGCTGGGTGGAGGAAGGCTAGCATTTCTGCTTAGCGTTGTTATTTGAACTTGAAAAAGGTTCACAGTTTCAATTAAGCTTAGTTTTCTAACCTGGTGGTCTTCCTCCCTGCTGGCTGCCCTGAGATGCTGAAACAGAACAGCATCTTGTTGCTTGGAGAGACTTCACAGCTGTGTGAGTGAGAAACGGGTGATGGACCTTGGAGTGACCAGACCCTGTAGCCGGGGACACAGCCTAAAGTGAAAGGCATGTGGGATGAGGGTGCGGAGTTGCTGGGACTGAAGTTGGGGCAAAGTTTATCAGGCCCACACTTGCCAGATACGCATTCCCATAAGCAAGAGTAATCACTGAATCGGAACAGTTGCCACGATTCTCTCATTCAATAGCGACTTAGTGAGTACTCTGCCAGACCCTATGAGCTTAGGGAAAATGGAGGACCAAGAACAGATTTAGCCTCCTGTTTTCCCGGGGCTCTGTGAGTGAGAAAACACTGGGCAGACAAGTGCAATGTCAACAGCAAACAGGAGAGGGGGTAGATGCGAGAACTGACTTTCTCAGCCAAGGCTTCCCCTACAAAACAAAGGGCTTCAATAACAGTCGAAAGATTACTGAAAGCCAGTCATAAGGAAAGTGCTAATGCTAACACTACTAGTGACAACAAGTAACATTTATTCAACATTCACTGTATGTCAAGGGCCCTGTAATAGTAATGGAATATTCTGTTAATTAGCATTTAATCTTCATAACAATGAATTTAATTCTCATGGCAACTCTGTAAAGTAGATATTGTAGTTATTGTCATTTTACACAAGGGGAAACTGGGATACAGAGAGGTTGAGTGACTTTGTAAGACCACACAGTTCAGAAGGGAAGATGTGGAATTTGAATAAGTGCAGTGTAACCCCACAATACATCTTAACCATTCCATTTTGCCATCTATAATTTAAAAACAATCAGAATTAATAACATTGATTTTATTAAAATCATTGTATTTTTTGTATTTTGAATACTGGATTCATATGCTTTTTAAAAATTGAGTATTTATTTATTTGAAACTCAGATCTCCCATCTACTGGTTCATTCTAAATGCCTGCAGTGGTATAGCTCTCAGGCAGGCTGAAACCAGGGGGTCTGAAACTCATTTCAGGGTCCCACTTGGCTAGCAGAAGCCTCAGTACTGCAACCACCACCTGCTGCCTGCTAAAGTGTACAATACCAGGAAGCTGGAATTAGAAGCAGAGCTAGCACACGCCCATATGGCATTCTGGCATCCAAAGTAGCTTCCTCAGGCCTGTGCTGAATTTTCTCTCTCCCAAAAATGTTCAATGTTAAAATAAGATAGCATCATGCCATGAACTGGTTTGTTATTCTTGAGCTGACACCCATGGAGAGCACAGTTGTTCTCAAAGGGCACTGTATGACAGGATTAGGGTCAGCAGAAATGAGAAAAACTACATATTATCAATCCATTTGTGAAGCCTCACTTGCCACAATTACTAATGTCTTCAGACGCAATGTTTTAAAACATTAGCTCGATCTTTTGGCAATCACCAGTTTTCCCACTGACAGGCCACATTGAGCCCAACAATTTAATGAATCCAAACCTTGGGTATAAATCTATTTATAGGTGCCTCATCAGGTGTGCAGCAAATTAATTTCTCTCTCACAATCTGTCCCCTGGCCTGAAGCTGGCGAGCATGCAAGACCTGAGCCACAGTCCTGCATGTTTGCGTCAGGAGCCCAATGGCAACGGGTGATCTGGACTGGGCATCCCAGCAGGGCAGAAGATGGAGAGTTTCCTTTATCTTTCTGTAAAAAAGATTACACTTCATCCATGGAACACTCATTTGCAGACTATCAATTGTAGGGTTTCTAACTAGGGGGTGAGTCTTCATTTCTTAGATGGGCATTCATTTCAAAAGCATCAAGATTACAAAGCAAATAGTGAGGAAAACCTTAGATTACAGACAAAAATAAAGCACATGTATGGGATCCCATGAGACATTTTATAGTCTCTTATTTATAGTTTATAGTTCTGGGGATGGGTTACCAGACAGGTGTCAGAGGTGCTCTCGAAAGCCTACTAAGAACTCTTAATGATCACTGCAAGAATCTCATGTTTGTCTGTTAGGAGGGCATCACAAATTCAGACTCCAAGTCCTAGACTGGTGGTCGCTTGCTCACTCCCCTTCAGAGATGACACAGAACTGTTGGTATACACTGGAGGAATTCATATCTATAAGGCTTCCAGGGAGAAATGAAGAGGCACAGAGACATAACATTTTCATCTGTATATTAACAAAGGCTCATCAACCTTTTCTCCATGACTAGCATGTACACTGACTTTTCTCACTAGCATCAGATAGCTACTGGCTTTTTGAAGTCATTTTTAGAGACGGTTATAAAATCAGTCACCAAAAATCTACCAACACCTGCCATCTTGTCATCTGATAGTCTGGGAATTACAGAGGAGGCTCACCGTTCCCCTTAAGCAGCTGGTCCAGGAAACCCACAGACCTTACCTAAACCACCTGGACATAAATCCCAAGTTTCTTATTTCTGTCCCCAACGACATCTCTTTTTCTCTGTGGACCATCGACAGGTGCATTTGCCTTCCTAGAGGAAGTCCTTGCTTGTTATTCATCATGACTATTTGGGTTTTCTCCTGGTTGATGTTCTTCCTCCCATTTATGGAGACTTCTGCCCAGATCACTAATCCTGTCTATCTCTCTCTCTTTTTTTTAATCTGCTCTTCAGTGGATGTGAATTTCCAGAGAGCGATGCTTTTGCTTCCTTGTTTGATTATTTGTTTGTAAGAGCGGGGTTCATCTTCAAATGCTGATAACAGGCAGGACACATCTATTTTGGTTAGGAGAGAAATGTTCCTTTAGTATCTCTCTCTTGTCTATCAAAACCAAAGTGTTGCTCTTTCTAATTGTAATACAGATATATTGATATACACTTATCCCCCAAAAAAGTCATTGTCTTAAGGAGCTGGTAAATCCTATTTTATTCCATATTCTGAAAAATTAAAAAAAGTTCGGAGTTTTGTTTTATAGTAGTGGGAGTGTGGATGTTGATAAGGGTCATGTTTGAATTACATAGTCTTTCACACTCATGAGTCAGAGGGGAATAGTAGCTACTGTCGACTCATCAACTCTCAATCTGTGAAACTAATCCCTCTGGAAAAATGAATATTAATAATTAGACGATATCCAATTAGGGGCCATAGGCTAGAGTTAATCCCTCAACTCAAAAATCCACAAAGCACATGTAATAGTAAAAACTTAAGTTAACAAACCCTATTAACATAAAATTAATGATAGTAGTACAGTGTGAGTGATTTGAGCTGCTTTTACTCAGAGCTCATTGTCATAATTTGTTTTGTTTTTCCTCAGGAATTCATGGCCAGAGTAAGATTTTACTGTGGTTCTTTGAAGCCCACATATAGTTTGTTTAACAGCTCAAACATCTGTATTTTTATAAATTCTTCAATATGAGTTTCTTCTTTCCTAATGAGGAACAGAATTAAGCCTATGTTCTTCTTTATTTCAATTAAGAAATTACTGAGACTTCCCAAAACCACATGAGAAATTGTTTTGTTTCTGATTGACATAAAAGTGCCAAATCAGTTTCTCACATTGACTTAATTCTGTGTGGGCATCAGTCTACGAGAGATGTGTCTGCCTATCATCGAAGCAAGCTTTACATATTTCTCTTCTTTAATTGAGAAGCCAAGACAGAGAATCAGGAAGAGAGCCTGTCTGCTGCTTCACTCCCTAGAGGCCCATAAACAGCCAGTGGATGGGAACCTGGAGTCTGGAACCCAATCCAGTTGCCCTACAGGGGCGGCAGGGGCCTCACTGCTTGAGGATCTGCAGCTTCCCACTGTCCATCGCAGCAGAAACTGGAGTCAGGAACCAATCCAGGTACTCTGGCATGGGATGCAGGAGTCCCAGGTGGGGTTTTAACCACTGGACCAAATGCTTATCCCACAGCAGTCTTTAAAGCGTGACTGGAAACTCCATTTCGCAAAGAAGACAATAGAGGCCCTGATCAATAGAATGGGTTTCCCGGTGTCACCAGTATAAATTCCCCTGGAATGAATTTTGGAAGGCAGTAAGCATCCTAAGCTTAAGGTTTCTGCTCGGTGTGCTAGCTCCATAGTTCCTCTGCATTGCTCACCCAAACAAAGGCCTCATCAGGCTCTCCATCAATCCTGGTTCAGCCAAGTGAAAGAGAAACAGAAGTCACAACTAGTCATAGAAATAGAGTCAATTTCCTTAGATCCAAGCTAATGTTCCACTGTATGCCGTCTATAGAGTATCCTGAATTTTGAGTAATTAAATAGTATTTTTTGTATCCTTCTCTTTCATTTTGCTGGAAATGTTGCAGGATCTTAAAGAGAAATCTAAACATTACTTATGTATCTTGTTTATAAAGCATCGGTCCCACCATTTCAGTTTGAGCATGTTAATAAAATCTACCAAGCATTACTGGAGACAGGTGACCAGTCAGCCAACGAACCACAAAGGGAAAGATGCTCCAGATATACTGAATCCTGAATTACACAGTATACGTGAGCAGACATGGGCGAGAGCAGTCTGCAAACTGTTCCCTTTATCTATAATTCACCACACAGATGCTGCTTCTCTCACTAAATCCCGATGTGTGAATGCTCGATTATTAACAAATTTTCCTCCAATGATATGCAAGCCCTGCTTTTCAGTTCCACAATTTAGGAATACTTTTCATAGAAACATTTGCTTACACTTGCTTTTAAACTTTTTAAATTTTTTTTAATTTTTTCATTTTTTCAAAGCTTCTAAAAGATGCTATGCTAATACCTTTAACTGGTCCTGTCTTTTCGAAACTATACTACCTGTTCATTGTAGTTGCCAATGTTCCTTGGTTATTCCTAACAAAGGATAAAAGAGAAGACATAATTTTGTGTTTTAACTCCATCTATAATCCCAGGAAATTTCATAAAATGCTTATTTTGGCTTGCACATGCAAAAAGTAAAAAAAAATTCAGTTGTTTTAAAAATATGGATTTAAGACAACAAAGAACTGCTAGGTTTACCTCCTGAAACTGGCCAAGCTTCAGAATAGTGGTAATGCCCCTGTGCTGACTGGAGTATGAGGAACTGGGCACACTTTTCTCCTGCTGGCAGGGTTTTCACGTTGGTGCAGCTCGTCTGAAGAACCATTTAGAAACACCTGTCAAAATATATCAAAACAGACCTCGCCTAAGATCCAGAAATTCCATTTCTAAGGATTACTAAAGGAAGAATTAAGTGCATACAAAGATACTTGTTCCAAGATTTTTCTTGTGTGGTTATTCACAATAAAAAATTCAAAGTAATTCCATGGCAGTAGACTAGTTAAGTAATTTATAATGTACATATGTGTGTATGTGTTTTATGCTTGTATATAAATGTATTACATATATGTGTGTGTATACATATCATGAATTTTTAAACGAAAGAAGGGATATATGCATTGTATGTGATGCCACGTAATTTCTGTCGGTTTTTACTTTTGGGAAAATACACACCAAAATACTAGTGTTGGTTTAACTGGTACAATAAATTTTGTTTTCTTCTCTCTTTTTCTTTCTTTCCCTTCCTTTCACCTGTTTTTTCTTCTTTTGTTGCATGAAAATTTGGCGTATAAAAAAAGATTTTCAATAGTTCCATTGTAAAATTCCGCATCATTTAGCACTTACCTCACTTACACTTACATATTTTTCTGAATTATATGAGTTTAGCTTTTCTTTGCTTTCAAGTCATCTTACAACTTTGTAAACAGCTGCCTTTTGATACACAAATTAGTTCTCGCTAAAAAGGGATCTGAGAACTCAATGGGCAAAAACAATTTCATGTCCATTTGTAAATTAATTTCAGCATTCCTTTACTACATGCACATTTTTACTTCTTTGACTTCTCCCTTGAACTGTTCATAATGTTATTTCTGGTTTCTTCTTTTAGTTGTTAGTTTTAATGAGACATTTGATGGATGTCCATTACAGATCTATATGAATCATTGCTTTTGTTTTTGTTGAAATTGACTCTTTTTTTAAGATCTATTTATTTTTATTACAAAGTCAGATATACAGAGAGGAGGAAAGACAGAGAGGAAGATCTTCCATCCAATGATTCACTCCCCAAGTGAGTGCAACGGCCAGTGCTGTGCCAATCCGAAGCTGGGAACCAGCAACTTCCTCCAGGTCTCCCACACAGGTGCAGGATCCCAAAGCATTGGGCCATCCCTGACTGCTTTCCCAGGCCACAAGCAGGGAACTGGATGGGAAGTGGAGCTGCCGGGATTAGAACCAGTGCCCATATGGGATCCCGGCGCATTCAAGGTGAGGACTTTAGCCACTAGGCCACACTGCCGCTAGGCCCCTGAAATTGACTCTTAAGAGTTACTTAACATGCCGGTTTCCTACATGAGAGTATACAAGTTTGACATCCAACTTTAATTACTGGCTGCTGCTGTTGCTGTGAGGCAACAGGTAGTTGAATTCCTTCCACCCATGAGTGAAACGTACTTTGAGTTTCTGATTTCTGGTCTCAGCCTGGGCTTAACCCCAGCCATAGAGGGTATTTGGAGACTAAACTAGGAGACAGGAACTCTTTATTTCTTTGCTTGTCAGAAAAAAAAAAGAAACACAGAAAAGTGCCCTTTGGCCTTGTTTTATGAACTGAGCATCTATTACTTTATAAATTCTAAAACAAATGCAATAGCAAATGTGATTACAAAATCATATTATATGATAGCCATCCTTGAAAAAGTCAAAATAGCAAACTTTGTAATTTGAAAACCAGAGATCACGAGAGAAAAGTGGCAGACAGAGAGATACAGAGAAATCTCCTATTCATTACTTCAGCACACCTCCCACCCCTATATGCCAACAGTGGTCTTGGCTGCACCAGGTCACAGCCAGAAAGCTGCAGCTCTGTGCAGGTCTCCCAGATGCCTGATAGAGACTCTGTGCTCTGAGCGTCAAATGCTACCTCTGAGATCGTGTACTAGCAGGAATTCTGCTGGCAAGCAGAAATAGAGCTCAACCCAAGGCGCGTACAGGATGAGCATACCCCAAGAGTGGCTTAAGGGCTGTGTCAAAACACCTACTGATCCAAGTGAGATCTTTGCAAAATATATCATATTGAATTATCTTAATATTTCCTCAAATAAACTTGGCACTTAATAAGTGTAGAGTGTCTTCAGGCAGATATACATTCTGGAGGATGTTTACCCATGAATAAGACTACGGCTGTAATGTTGGACACAATATATTATCCACTATTTTCAAACTACGTCAAAATGCGTACTGTTTTATCATTAAATATCCTAAAATGTGAAGTGTGTCAAGAATTATTTTTTCCAATATTTTCCAAAGTCATTGGTCACATTCATGGCTTGGTCATCCTGTGGCAGAAACAGTATAATATTGAGAAACAGCAATAGCTGTTCTAGTCACGGCAAGCATTGATTTATAGAATAGGCTCTAGCAGGCTCATACAATCTTACCTATTCACAAAAGGCTGCTCACCTTCACAATGCAGCCGTTAAAATATAGTGTATAATAAAAATAAAAGTTAGAAGTGGTACTTACCAAAATGAGTAAAAGGAGTAGGTTTGATGCAGTGGCTTAAGCCACAACTTGGCACACCCACAGCTCATCTTGGAGTGTCTGATTCGAGCCCTGCTCCATTGCTCTCTCTGTCTCTCTCTCTCTCTCTCTTTCTCCATGTCATTCAAAGAAGATGAAAATATTTTTTTTCTTTAAAAATAAGTCTCACAACTTCCAAGGCAAATCAACTGGAATCATGCATAAAATCCGATACATGCTAGATAGGAGGAAACTTTTGTCCTTAGTCATCCCAACTTTTTTTTTTGCATAAACAATTCTCTTTTATGTGTACAAAATGAGTCTTATTTTTTTAGCGGGGCAAGGGACATAAAAAAAAGGTAAGAATATGGAGGACAAAGCTGCTTTGGGCAATCTAAGTTGCTGTGGTTTCTTGCTGCTCCTTTGCTCGTTTCCTTACAGAGGGGGTGAGGCATAAGCTGTGAACTGTCCAGGAGCTCTGAGCCAGTGGCTGTTCCTGACAAAAGAAGGACGCAACTGAGGGGTGTCCAGGGTCCCTGACTGTTCAAATGATTAACTGGACTCCAACCCAACAGTTTTTGGGGGGGCGCCCCTGGGCTTGCAATTCCCACTTGTTAGAGCAAAACACCACTTCTTTCCTTTGGTCATAGCCACTTGAGTGTACGTGGCAGCCATCTGCCTTCCAGATACTGTTGATCCCAGTGTGCAAGGGCAGAAGCCAAGACAGAGCCAAGGCTTTGGACATACTGAAAGTTGGCAGAACCTATCATAACATCACTTTCATGGAATGCTTGGGAGGTGCTATGGTTTGAATGTGATTCCCAACAAGTGTATATTGG
Source organism: Ochotona princeps (assembly GCF_030435755.1). Lineage (NCBI taxonomy): Eukaryota > Metazoa > Chordata > Mammalia > Lagomorpha > Ochotonidae > Ochotona > Ochotona princeps. The sequence goes on along the minus strand of NC_080832.1, from coordinate 9,939,638 downwards.
AAACATAATTCCACTGCAAGAATATTGAGAGGTGGGGCATAATGGGAGGTGGTCAGGTCACAAGTTTCATCATTTTGACAGTATTAATAGCAATTATTAAAGGGCTTGAGGCTGGAGTTCCACTCCTTAATCCCTCTTGACCTTTCCAATAAATGAGTCAATAAATAGTAAATAATAATATCTAGCTAACTTGCTATCCTCTATAAACCATCTATAATTCTTTCATTATCATGTGTCATGTGCTTATCTGTCTTATCTACTGTCTTCTTCACCTCTTAGTGTCCTGTCAGCATTTACCTATCTATAACTCTCTATTTTCCTAAATATTTGTTATATACCAGTTATACCTCTCATTTGTACATCATCTTTAGTTATTTATCTGTTCTGTGTATATACTATCGTTTGTACATCTAGTGACATTTATTTTCTGCTTTGTAACTTTGAAATTTTGCTTCTTTTATTGAGAAAAGTAGAGCTACATTTCTTCCTAGTAAAGGAAAGGGGGCCAATTTTAGAATTGCTTTCAAGTTATGGAATTATGTCTGGTTTTCTGCTATTCATATTAATCTCATTTTCTGTTAAGAAATATTTCATGGTCTTATTCTACGAAGCTGTGGCTTGTCTAAGAGTTTGACAAGTCTAAAATACTGTGTCACTATTTGATATTTTCAGTGTAGATAGTTTTAAGATTTCATTACATTGCAGAACAAATTCATAGATACAAAGAAAGAAAATTATGGACTTAATGTCTAACATTGATCTTTATTCCAAAATTCCATGAAGTATTTTCTGTGGGACCTTGAGACAATATCAGGATTCATATTTATGCTAACAAGATATCTGTTATATTTGGGTTAATTTACAACAACGTTTGACACTTTCATATCACTTCTAATTTTGTCAAATAAATCTACATAAACATAAAATATTTTTATTTATTTATCTCTCATCTCTTGATCTCTGCGGATTTCTACTTCTGCTCTTGCCAAGTAGGATTCCTTGTGGAGTTGCCGGTTCCTTGAGTGAAGAATCACAAACACATATTCAATTTCCATTCTTTGAATTCAAAGAGCAGGACTGAAAGTGTCTGCACCAACATATATTTTGGTCAGGGATATATGGTAATTTTAATCACCAATCACAAAATGACTAAAGTGTGTGTATGTTAGAGGCTTTGAGAATGAGCGACAGCTGTCTTACATCTTGTTGAAACAGGCAGGCTGAGTACTAACCAACAACAACAAACCAACCCACAAGTAATGAACAATGTCCCTGATCTCCAGGGTGGTGTAACAGACGCTTTTGGACACATTTTCATTAAAAAAAATAGATGAACCCATATATTTTGAATTCATTCTTCCCAATGGAAATTGTAATCAATGGTAACAGTGTTTATGTATGTAGAGGTTTATACCTCATTGACATCCTTAAAATGAGTTTTCCAGCATCCAGTAGGAAAACTCTCCAGTACACTGCAAGGGACTTAAATGCCTTTCTACTAGCGTGTTTTATACACTGTCACTGACACTGTCAAAGTGCCCATTTCCCTTCACTGAAGTGTCATGTATGCCCATTCATTTGTGTTTCTAATATCGAGTGCTGGCATTGATTCTCTTTGCCTGAAATTAAAGAGAAGAGAGCTTCAGATTTTAGATTCTGAAAGAAAACTCATAAATGCATACATTTCAGTGACAAGGGCAAAAATGTCTCAGAGCTCTAGCTGGAAGCTTGCTGCTTAATTGCATTTCTAGCCCATTTTATTGGTAACTATAATTCCTTGAAAGGACAGGTACAACTCACTTTATCACCCATGCATGCATCCAATTGTTGGTTCACGTTTAATACCCACCTTTAATGATCTCTTGTTCAGACTCTATGAGGGCGGATGCTTGGTTACCCTATTCATGGCAGTGATCCAAATATTGGCACGGTACCTCACATCTGTAGAGACCTTAGTGTTAAGTATTTGAATGGACAAGTAAATGAATGGCTGAAAAGGAGTTACACAATGAAGATACTAGAAGACATTACTGATTAATATTTCCTGTCATTACCTTTTTAATTTTCAGGATGCAGGAAAGAATATTTTTATCATAGCAAATTCTCAAAACTTACTTTTGTACTCAATCATTGATTTTGTTCACACAGTCCCTTTCTCTTATCTTGTTTTTGGCAATAGGGGCAAGAATTGCAAGCATGTAAAAGAACCTTGTACTTTTTAAAGGAGATTTGAGTTTCTGTTTTGATGTGAAAATTCTTGGGAAAGGTTTCAAGCATCTGAAGAAACCTGACTAGAGACGATGTTGACAAGCGGTTTGCAGTATTGTAAATTATTCTAGAAGCTCTTAGATTATGGTATGACTGAGGAATCCAGAACCAGGAAGGGACAAAGACTGAAGCAAATGTATCCAAGTTTGTCAGCCAGTCATGAGAAGCCAATGAATTTGCTTACAGAACCCTGGTGAGCAAAGGCTTGCTTTGGGCGGCTGGAAACTGATAGCTGCAGGAGGAATGCAGGCAGACTTCAAATTAGACCCACAATGTTGATGTGGTGCCTGTGCTGCAACGCCCCAGCCAGGATCTGCCACACGATGGCTGACCTCATAATGAGATCTCAATCCCAGAGCCCCTAGTTGGACTGGTCTGGTGACAGGTCATTGTGTGTGGGAGGGAGCTCCTACACACACTAAGGGGAAGCCCAAGATTTTCCTCCAGTGACCCCGGGATGGATTCCTGCTGCGCCTCGTTCCAACTGGCAAGACGATTTCCATCCTTCACTTCTGTGGCTCAGAATTGCAATCTTTCTTCTGCTCCACCTTTGGGCTCTGGGAACAGGACAGGTTTACCTGCTGGTCTAAGCCTGGCAAAGACTGACCGCATGGCTCCATCAGGAAATCAGCACCAAATCTTGTGACCAAAATTTCTCATCCATTAGTATTATTAAGGAGGCCAGTACAAATGTACCCATTTTCAGTCCAACTGGACCCTTCTCAGACAAGCCAATATTTTTCTTCAGGATATCTGTCAATTTAGTGCTCAAGTAACAGCTTGTCAAACTAAATACAAATCTAGATTTATTCAGGACAGTTTTGTCCAAAAGGCTCAGAGAGGGTTTTTTTTTTTTTACTAGGAAGAGAGACTGTTGCAGAACAGGGAACACTGTGACAATTAGGGCCGTAGGAGGCTCAAGAGTTAGACATAAAGGGATTTCCTTTTACCAAAAAGAGTAGAAAAATCTAGAAAAAAAAATTGGTGTGAGAAAGTGGAAAGGGAGGTTGGTTTAATCAGACAATAAATACTGCTAAATAAGTACTGACATGATGCCATGGCAGGCTAAGCCTGTGTCCTTGGTGCCAGCATCCAACATTAGACCTGAATCCAGATCCGGCCACTCCTGCTGCCAAGCTGGTGGGACATCTCCCTCGGTCTGCCCTTCTCTTTGCCTTTCAAAAAAAAAATTAAAAGCAAACAGAAACAGACTTTAAACTATTCTCAGGAAGGTTTCTGTGCTGGTCAGGGACATGGGTAAAGGGGGAAAACTGGATCAGTTTATCCTGATTGAATAAGGGCAGGAGGGAGAGGGGCATAGCAGTTCAGCTACCCACTGTGGGTGAAAAAAAAGACAGTTTGGAGAGTCTGGCTTTGTCCTAGGTTAAAAAGAGTCGCACCTGTGTCTTATAAGGAAAGCTGGTTCTTTGCAGTAAGCCACTTTCCAATAATCAAAAGGGTTCAGGAATACTTGAATCTTTGCTCTTTTCCAGGATGTAGAACTTAGGTATGATTTGACATTGCTGGGTTCAACTCTGGGTGTTTGCTATGATCTTACCCTGCCCAGAAAGAGTCTGGAATTTCTGCAGACCTTGGTCCATGTTTCTCTAATGGGCCAGTGGAAAGGAAAGAGGGAGATCACTGAAGTGACAGCTTATAAGCTGACCCCTTGGCCCCACATGACCACAATTTTAGCCATGCAGAACACTACAGGAAAACTGCTTGGTTTAGTGAGTTTATGAAATATCCTCTCATCTGCATATATTTTCCATAGTGAAGTCCACTTATAAATCCAGATAAATATATTGAGGAAGTTCAGAATCTTTGATACCATGGATACTACATTTCTGGACAAATGACTGAAATTTCTCTCTCTTCATTCTATGTGGACAGAGGCGAATTGAGCCAACATAAACTAGCATGGTTATAAAAATTATCCTTAAGGCAATTTAATGTTGAATAAAAGAAAGGATGTGGTATTTGTATGCAAGCAGACTCACCAAGAAAAAAGTGCACTTGCAATTTTTTTTTTACTCGAATACATTAAAAAAAATAAAGATTCATAGAATACTGGCCCATTGGTCTGGAAAGCAAGAAAGGCTAACTCAAATACAAATATACTGTTTCTGATTAAGAAAACACTCTTTTATTCATATAAAGTATTTATTAGGTATTGGATTTTATAAACTGTTTGGTCCTAGAGTCTTTATTTTAAAAAAGGTTATTCTGAATGCATTACCAAGTATCCTGTGGAATATTTCACATAAAAGGAGGCAGAAAATGTGTAAATGTAAACAGGCTAATTGTATGCAGATATAAATTATGGATGTTGGGCTTATGAAAAAGCATTGCTGATTTGCAGGGGTCTTACTCAGCAGCTCTGAGTCTTGTCTAAGGGGATATTTAGTATGGCTGTGATGTGCAGAATTTAAAACAAAACTTTGAATTCTGGAGAATGAAATACAGCCCAATTGTGCTAAGACCACACCGCTGGGAGCCCAGGAATCTTATCCTATTTTATTGCTGTTGACGTCGACACTCATTAGTCTATTATCCTGCGAGTGCTCTTGTCTCCAGACGCAGTGCAAGGGCAAGAGTTGGGTAAGGGCTGTTTGTGTCTTTGTGATGCTCTTCAGCAGCATTGTCAGTGACACCAACACACAAGTTCATCTTGTTTTTGGTGCTTGCCTAGGCACATTGCCCCCTGTCTATGGTGTCTAGGGTAATCCAAGTCACTGCAGTGGTTGGGATATGGCTTGTCCTGACCCAGTGTGCACTGAAAGGTGACTCCCACTGCGATGGTGTGGAAAGGTGCTGGCACCTTGGGCACAAGATCAGTTCAGCAAGGGGGACACTTGCCTTGCCTGTGAGATTTGTTCTGGTGCATGTGAGTTGCTGCAAGGTTGGTTCATTGCTTCTGTTTTGCTTTTCCACACAGGCTCACTTGTTCTGCCGCCGTGAGTTCTTAACCAGGAGCTGAGCAGATACCAGCACCATGCTCTTGTGTTTCCCAGCTTCAGAGTCATGAGCCAAACTCTCTACAGATCAAGGACTCTGTCTTAATAACAGAAAATGGACTAAGACTGTCACTAAAGTTATTCTATCATTCATAAGACAAAGGAAGCCATAGGCTTGGAAGGACACCCTATGACCAAAGACAAGTTGAGTGATACAAATGGAAGGACTAGCAGGTGATTGCCCTTGGTGCTGCATACTCGCCACATCACTACCAATTTCTATTTAAATTATACCAACAAGTTTAACCTTGAATTAAAGAACCTTCCCATCCCATTTGAAAGCTGGAGGAAAATGTGGGAAATGAACAACTTCATAAAGTACAAAATAATTGCCTAGTGTTTTATCATATGAGACACAAAATATGATAGAGATTTATGTGGACAGCATAAGCCTTTAGCTGACATGTGATGTAAATGCTTCATGGTGAATAATTGACTAGAACAGGCTGACTTTCCTTGCCAGGCAGTGTCTACGTGGGACTCCAGGGAAAAAGAACAGACGTGAACTACAAAGGCATTCTCTTTCCTCATCCTAGATTATGAGCAGTGAATTTGGTATTTTAAAAAGAGGAATTTCAAGGGTATACATAAATGAAATCTACATTTAAATAACTTTTCAATACAATCTGCAGAAAGCAACCTTGGTATCAACTCTCAACAAGAAATGTGATGCATTGGATAGCGATCTCCCTGGATAGGATATTTAATTATAGGATGTTTGGTTAGGCACAGTGTTGGCACTTCATCAGGAACTGTCCTATTGGTAACCAAGTCATTCAGCCATAGAATGCTCTGTTGTGTGAGTCAAGCTGTGGACCGGGTCATCGGGAGCAGTTTAATCTTAATCTCAGATCCCTTTTCAAATTGCTGTTCTTTGCCGCCCAGATTAAAGGGCTCATTATACTGAATTTTTCTTCTTAATAGTCCCGAGATTTTTAAGCCAACACATGAAATCCAGTCATTTTAATGTGTTACCTAACTTCGATGGACTAGATTTAGGGTCCTCCCTGAGTCATTACTTAGGTTTTCCTTGGTAGATTAAAAAAATGAAATCTGAGTTAGCTCTAGGTGGGGTCATTCCTTTGGCAAATATTTATTAAACGCTTGATGTAAGCCAAAGTATACAAAAAGCTTCAGTTAATAACTGCAAGGTAGACATCAGCCCAATTTTGAGATGAGGCATATGAGGGTCAGATATGCTCACGGTTTGCTGCTGCATTAATTATGTAGTTCTTTGTAATTGTTCTTGAATGTTGTATATACAGAGTCTAACAAATGTTTTGATTAGTTTAAGGCATGTGGATAGCCACATCTCATTCCAATCTGAAGCTCTACAATCTGGTTTGATAATCTTTTCCACCTAAATTATCCAGATAATTGGCTAAGGTAACCTTGATCTTGTGCGGTGTACAAAGAGCTCTTTTTTTTTTTTTTTTTTTTTAAAAAGATTTGTTCATTTTATTACAGCCAGATATACAGAGAGGAGGAGAGACAGAGAGGAAGATCTTCCGTCCGATGTTTCACTCCCCAAGTGAGCCGCAACGGGCCGGTGCGCGCCGATCTGAAGCCGGGAACCTGGAACCTCTTCCAGGTCTCCCACGCGGGTGCAGGGTCCCAAAGCTTTGGGCCGTCCTCTACTGCTTTCCCAGGCCACAAGCAGGGAGCTGGATGGGAAGTGGAGCTGCCGGGATTAGAACTGGCACCCATATGGGATCCTGGGGCTTTCAAGGTGAGGACTTTAGCCGCTAGGCCACGCCGCTGGGCCCAGAGCTCTTTTGTTATTGTGCAAATTCTGAGTCTCCACTCTGTCCTAAAAAATTCTGTACTTTCTGACAGTTCAAGTTCAAAAGAGCTTCTTCAAATTGTTGGAAGATAGTGGGACTTTGAGTTGAGCTGCACATAGCTTGTATCCCACCCTTGTCCTATGCTACTCCGGACCCAATGACACACTGTTCATTCTGTGAAATAATAAAGCTGATTAGGAAATAAAAATTATAGGACACAACCAACTAAATAGCTATGGGATTACATGGGTAGTCTCACCTCAAAAAGGGTACTCGTTTGTACAATCCTTAAGTTGGAAAAACATTTTTATTGCTACTAAGGTAGCTCTGTAAATATAGCAAAACATGCTAATAAAGGCAGTTGTATTTGAAAATTATTGCTATTGTAACTAGAACTCAATAAAATATCCAAGAAACATGATAGCTTATTCTCCCTTGACAGAAATGATTCTTGTATCTAAAAACTTTTTTGATGTTGTAAAAATGCAATAAGAGGATTCTGGAAGACTACTTCTTTCCAGGGCATCTACGATCCCAGTTATCAAAGGCAACCCCAGAGAAGTTGGGAGAATTCATGTGAAGTACAACAGACTTAATGAAGTCATCCCTGACCCTTTTACCTTTGTACAGCCTGCAAATGAGCTGAGAGAGAGCAGGCATCATTTCACAGGCAGAAAATTGGACTTTGGTGGGCAGTCACAAAAGACAATGTGACCTTTGATTCAGGAAGGGTGAAGAGTTATTATAGGAGATGCTCGGGTAAGGTAGACATCCCACAGGGAAGCAAAAGCTTTGAGCTTAAGGTTATTGCAGCACCTGTGAGAGTAGGCCTAACACTAGACTAGTGAGCGGCAAGGACGTTTTATCAAAGCATCAACAGCTGTGTTCTTATTCCCTGTGTGACTTAGTTCTCAGTAAGGCCATCTTCTTCCATCAAATAAATTGATTGTAGTAGTCGGGTGATGGATATTCCAAATTTTTTTTTTAAGTTTACTGCCACTCATTGTCTCATCCAGAAATTGGAAGAATTAGTTACATCTTCTTGGGACATTAAAACTACCAGACACTATCAGAGTCAGGTCAATTGACATGTAAGATAAAAATGGAAGCAATTATGAGCCATGGACACCATTTCATTAAATTATTCATGACATATAATATTTAAGATAAATGGACCCGGCGCCGTGGCCTAGCGGCTCAGGTCCTCGCCTTGAACGCGCTGGGATCCCATGTGGGCACCGGTTCTAATCCCGGTGGCCCCGCTTCCAATCCAGTTCCCTGCTTGTGGTTTGGGAAAGCAGTCAAGGATGGCCCAAAGCCTTGGGAGCCTGCACCCTTGTGGGAGACCCAGAAGAGCTCCTGTCTCCTGGCTTCGGATAGGCACAGCTTCGGCTGTTGCGATCACTTGGGGAGTGAATGATTGGACAGAAGATATTTCTGTCTCTGCATATATACATATGACTTTGCAATGAGAATAAATAAATCTTTAAAAAAGTTAAAGAAGAAGAGAACATTTCTTTGACAAATTCAGATCTATGGTGGCCAGGGGCACAACTGCAATGATTATAAAATAAATTGCTGAGATCACTGATTGAAAACTGCAAGGTACATCTGTGCATGAAAACTGGTGTGCAAAGCAGGCCTGGCTTGTCTCATGAGGGCTGTCTGTGCCTCACTGCTAGCAGAGGTCATTGAGGGTCAGTTACTCCACTGCCTGAACGATGAAGCCTATGGAGTGTGCATAAACTCGTGATTTCTGTTGATTTATATGGTTTGTGTCTCATTTGTTCACTGGTGGGTACTGAATAAATACATATAAAATGAGATTTTAAATGTGTGAACTTAATGTATAATGAATTTTTGCTTATTTCATTTAACATAATCTCAAATTTTAAAATGTGTCCTTTAGAATTGAGGAAGATTCCTAGCCTTCTACTGTCATCCTACCAGAGCAAGCTGAGGCAAAGAGAATCTGAGTGGATTGACTCATGTCAGGAGTACAATTCAACTTTGCTTTTTTTTTTTTCACTGTCAGAGGAATTTATTTTTTTATTTTTTTAATTTTTATATTGAATTTTTGAATTTTATGGTACAATTTCATAGAGTCTAGGATTCAACTGCTTTTAAGAGCTAAGCAAACTCTTCTGATGTGTTTTCCACACACATTAATAAGCACAACTCCTGTGTTTTGTTTTTTTTAATGGAAAAGCATTATCTGATATTTATAGAATATGCTTCTGGGTTTCTTCAGCTCTTAATTTTCCTAATAAAATTAGAAGGAATCAGATGTTATGACTATGAACCATGCCAGCCCTCTGGGCTTCCAACAGATTTGCCAAAGATTTGATCTAGGCCAACATTCTTACACTTCATGGCTATAATCTCTACCACTTCTTCCTAGAGATTCCAACTCAGGGCTTGAGGAAATGATATAAGCAACTGCTAAATAGAATATTCTTTCATCCGAATCACAGTCATTTTTAGATAATGAGAACCTCTGATTTTATAATCAATAAACCCATAACATGGTTTGATTAGCTTTGATTGGATCAAAGTGTGTCTCTGAATAGATATATGTAGATGTCAATATGCTGCCCACTCTTCTCTCCCTCTGTAAAGTCTATTTACTCACCAGAGTTATGTTATTTTCCCATTTAATAGACTTAGCCCAAAGCCAGAGAATGCTGAATATCAATAACAGTTCCTATCTGTAGGTTAATTTGCAGTCTGAAAACTTTTTACACATTGATTGTAACCACAACTTTGCCAAATAAGCCAGACCCCCTTTACTATGAGGTGGGGCAAGCAGTCCAGTCTGGAGAGGCCAAGCAATGAGAGTGGCATGCAATGGGTCCATCAGAGGACACAAGAACTCAAGGGACCAGTATGTAAACATGAGTCTCCTTGGATAGTCGATGTCCTCAGTGCTCATTTTCTTTCCTTCCCTTCTCCATTTTTTTCTTCCCTCCTCTCTTCATTTCCTCTCGTAATCTCATTCTCACTTCTTGTTTTTCTCCTCCTTCCTTCCTTCTCTCTCCTCTTTTCCTTTTCCCTGTCCTACCTCCATCTTTTCCAACTTGCTGTTTTTCAGAAAGCATCATTAAGCACTTACAACATCATAGGCACTTCTAAATATCAAAGGCACATTAAGGAAGAAGAGACGGGGAGAAGGCAGACTTGGCACACAGCGCACTATTGGATCAGAGCTCTTAGCTGCAGTGTGTGACAAATGGGAACTGCTTCCTACTCATAACAGTCAGAAGTAGGTTGCAACCCTCCTGGAGCAGTCTGGAAAGAGAACATCTCAATGGTGCTGGTGACAGAGGTTGGCTGGGAACAAGGAGACACCAAGCTCTTTACCATTCTGCAGAGAAATGTTACCAGTCACCTATGCTCACAGTCCACTGGCCAGAGCTACACACAGCCACAGCTTCTCTGACAAGGAGGATGAGGAACATTGGCTGAGCGATCCATCCCTCCCACAGTCCCTGGTCCCATAGAGCTTTGAATCTGTGGCCAGAGGACACACACAGAATTAGCCAGCAACATACAGAAAATGGTGAGCAATGGCAGGTGTTACAACCTTGGAAGAGAGGACCCAGCTATGACATACACAAATTTGTGTCCCATAGAAACCGAGGGATTATTAATGACCAATGCAGTTGCTAGCTATGCAGTAGAATAAAACTGGTACAGTGTCATCACTTTGTATAATCCACTGATAATTGTTAAACAAGAGTTCACACTGGAGCTTTTAAAACTTTCTTTTTAACATATGTTTTTAGAATTTTATTTATATACATAACAGAAGGAGGGAGAAAAAAGTCAGCTACTGAGACATCCAGTTGCTGGTTTACTCCCCAAATACATGCAAGAGCTGAGGCGGAGTCTGGCCAAACCTGGAGCTCTCACTCCGCCTCCTGCTGCCTCCCCGGGTGCACAATAACAGGAAGTTGGATCGGAAGCATGGAAGCCGAGACTTCAACCCAGCTCTCCCATATGAGATGCAAGCAGCTCAAGTGGCTTCTGAACTACTGAGCCAATTCTGGCCCCCTGCTGTTTATTACCTTGTGTTGAAATTCAAATAAGTGGAACAGAATATTTAAATCCTATGTGAAGCATAAGAAGTAAAAACACACTAATCATAATACTTTACCGGCTTACAAGAGATGTGACCAATTTCCATGAAGTTCCTTACATAGCACAAAAAAACCCCCACTATTCTGAATTTTCTAACATTACCTTATTTGTCTTTACAGCTTTTCCACATATGTATATATCCTTTAAACAAGACCTCGTTCTGCTCTGTATGCCTTCAAACTTCATAAGAATGCATTACATTGAAGATATTCTGAAATCTGATTCCCTTGTTTAGTCTTACGGTTTGGACTTTGACTCTGCTGTGTGCAGCTTTAGGATACTTTTTTTCACCGCTGGATGACACTTCATCTCATGAGCCTACCATGACTCACTTATCCCTTCTTCCACTCAGTGACATTTGCTTTGTTTCCAGGTTTTTTTCATACTCAACACTGTCTGGAAGCACGTTCTTGTCTGTGCCTGCAAGTGGAATAGCTGGATCGTAAGCTAAGCATATTTTCACTTTCCTGAAAAATGTCAAATTATTTTCTGAAGCGGTTGTATCAAATAACACTCCCACAATTAGTTTATGAGACTTTTCACTAGTCTATATTGTTGCCAAAACCTGTTACTATCAAGTGTTTAGCTTTTGCCAGTCTGGTGGGTGCAAAATTATATCCCTTAGGTTGGATTTGGCATTTCAGTGATGAACAAGGCTAGTGAGCATCTTTTCAGAAATGTTTTAGAGGGCATTTGCATTTCCTCCAGTCTTCAGGGCCCCTTTAGGCCGTAGAGAGTCAGTCCAAGCTCCAGGACAAAATAAGCGACACACCCACCTTGAGCATTTCAGGGTGATTTATAAAGGTGTGGGAAGGACACTATACATTTAACAATCATAGCGTTAGTTACGGGCCTGAAAGTGTGATGGGAGTGTGGGAAGAGGGGAGGCTGGGAAAGAAAAGGCCAAGAAAAGAAGGAGAGAAACGTTAAGAAATACAGAAAGGCAGGCATGCAGACAGAAAGGGAAGGAAGGAGAGGTGAGGGAGGGAGGCCGGTAGTGGAGGGAAGGTAAGGGAGGAAGGAAGAAAAAAATGGAAATGACAGAGAGACAGAGAAACACAGGGAGGACAGCAGAAAAACAAATAACCAAGAAGATGATCTACTATTCAGGCACATGCCTCCTTGTGTAAGTTGCTTTTCATGCCCACGTGTCCTGTGATGGTTTCTAGGGCATGCTACCCCCACTGCTGGGAGTCATTTAACATGATTGTTGGCTCTATCACCTTGGACAAGTCATTCACCTCTCGGATTTGCCTCATCTGCGAAATGGGGATAATAACATTTTGCAAAGTTTTAATCATAGTACCAGTACAGGAAGAACTGAATCCTACACACTTACAGTAACTAACTGGATCCTGATTCAATACGTGGGGAGAACTGAGATGGCTCTGTGATGCCTGAAGACGCAGCCGGTCTTGAGTGGCCTTGAAAGGAAAGAGGAAAGAGGAGTAGGGGCTGGGGCAGCTGTGGGGATGAACTGTCTGACCTCAGGTTCCTTTCTGCCAGGGCTGCTGTTGCGTGGACCCAGGAGCCCTGTGGTCCCGGGAGCTGTGTGAACTTAACCCAGCAGCTGTGTGGGCTGACCCAGGATCCATGTGGTCCCAGGAGCTGTGTGGACCCAGAGGCTCTGTTGCCCTGGTCTGTGTCACTACAGGGCAGGCCAGTAAAAGCAGTATCATCTGGAGGGGGCAAACCACAGCCTCCAGCCAATGTGCTCCTCTACTTCTGCATCAGTTGAGCTTTTGTAGTGGTTTGTGTGTGTCCATTGTCTGTTCTGGGCCTATTCGTGTGAGGACCCTCATCGCTCTGTCTTATGCACATTCATATTTGGACTAAAATTTTCCATAAGTTGAGTCAAAATTCATCTCCTTGAAACATGATTAAATCTTCTTTCACTTAAAAGATGAGCCTTCAAAATCCAGAAGACACTTTCATATTCTCTTTCTATGTTTAGTGTCTCTTCCCAATCCTTCTCGGTTCTTGTTTTGATACTTGTTCCCCAACTCTTTTCATTTGCTCTTGGTTTGGTGCTGAGATCAAACTGATGATTCAGATAGTTTGCTGCCTATTGACCACCACTGCCCACCCACCTAAAGGTCAACACGAATTGTCACCAGCCTTGATCTCCGACCCCTTTAGACATAGATTATTACTAAACTTCAATTCTCACTGCTCTATTTTATTTTTTGTTTGATTCAAGTCTTGAGCAAATTCCTATTGAAAACTATATACACTTGATTCTAGATTGTATCTGTCCTTTTCCCCAGCCTTGAGTCATGCACAATCTTTATTAAAGTGGACTTCTATTTAAATGAACTCAAACTCAAACTTGACCCTCCTACTCCCAGTGTGACTTTGTACAAATAACTTTTCTGAGTTTCATCTTCTCATTGACAGGAAAGTAATAGTATTTATTATGTAGGGAACTGTTCATGCTTTCCTAAAGATTTTAGAGCATAGAATTAAGATATGCGTGAAGACATGTTCACAAGAAAAATCCACAGTGCAATAATCATTTAACATGTTTTCCTATTGTATTTTGCAAAGTGTTGACATTTACCTTGGTTCACTTCTGTGTTTTTCTGCCCAAAGTGGGATATTGTCATTTCTTCCAGCCGAATAGCAAAGAGAATACACAATCAAAACAAGACTTATAAAGCAAGACAGTCATCATGGCCTTGAGAAAATGATTGCCTGTCCAACATCCAGTGTTTTTTTCTTTCTTCAATCTCTGGGAAGACATCACTCCCCAGCATTAACCCACAATGTAGGAGAGAGATCTTGTCCACCATTAGCATTTGTCTGGAATCAGAAAGGAGATGAGGACATTGGTATGTTTTTTTTTTTTATTGTTAATTATTTTGCATTATGTGACAGTTTCATAGGCTCTGGGAATCCCCCCCCTCCCTCCCCCTCCCCTCCCCCCGGTGGATTCCTCCACCTTGATGCAGTATTACAGTTCAAATTCAATCAAGATTCTTTCATTGCAAACATATACCAAGCATAGAGTTCAGCTACTTATTGTCCAGATGGGTTGAACAGTTTCTTGGGGAGACCTTTTCTGGTCTGAAGTTTGAGCTGGCAGAATATCATCACAGTCAATTAAGAGTCCCAATATAACATCAATAGCAATTTGCAATGTTATGGAATTGACATGGTTTTGAGTAACCAGTGTATTAAAAAGGAAAAAAAAAAAAAAAAAAAAAGGAAAACAAGTCCTAGCCACAACCTATGATTAGCTCATTGACATTTCAATTTTAGTTCATATACAGGACCGGCTGCTCTATACCTTAAAATGGCCATAAGGCACCATTCAGCTGTTTCGTGTCCATTTCACCTTAGTATTTAGCCAGTTGTTGTGTTGAAGTAAAATTTTGCTGATCTTGGCAGATTTTAGGATAATCCAGACTGGCTTGTAACTCTAACAAGATATATGTCAACATTTTAGGTGCGAACCCAAGTATCTATGTAACTGTGTCACATAATACAATGTAATTACTGAAGTTAAATAATAAATAATTAAAAAAAAAAAAGGTGCAGAACATTTTTTTTTTTGGGGGGGGGATGTGTAGGAAAATCCTCAACACCATGGTGAGGAGTAACTAATCTTTGTGACCCACCCAGCGAGGCATGAGCTAATCCATGCCAGCTCTTTCCTGTCAGATTTCAAGTTCTACTTTCTGTTGTTTATTTATTTTCGGTTTTTTTTTTTTTTTTTTTTTTTTTAGTTTGTAGGATTGTTTGCTGTGAGGGGTTTTCGAAACGATCCCGATGGTCATTGCGAGGGAGGGGGGTCCAGAGGTGGAGCCAGGCTCGGACCAGAGAAAGCTCTCCTCTCTGGTCCTGAAGGACGTTTATTGTTCTTCTGTTTCTGCAGACCACTCAGGGCTTCTGGTTGTCTTTCCAATGACGTTGGTTTCTGCACGGTAGTGTTTGGACTTCTTCCATCCCCTTTGGAAGCTCCGGTTGGGGGTGGGTGACCTCAGAGTACTCGGCCTCCGAGGGCATCCAATTCCCTGTGGCCTCCTTGGCAGTTGGGATATAGTCCTTGTTGCTCGTATTAGTAGTTTGTGGTGAAGGTCTGGGAGTCTTCATGGTTGGGATCCAAGCTTCCTCCTTACCACCTGCTCCACTCTGGAGTGCTCCCCTGCTCCACGCACATGACCTCCTAGGACATTGGTATGTTAAAGCATATCAACCAATCAGCCCCCCTCATCAGCATGAGGGTTTGTGGGAAAATGTGAGAACAACAAAATATTTAGAAACATGTTCTTGATTTCCTGTCTCTGCACTTTGGTCCAAGAAAAAGTGATGATTGAAATTAAATTCTCATAAAATACAGGTGGCCCACATGCCAGGGAATCTGTCTGTTCTACTATCCTAGATGCAGAGAGGAGGCCGACCTGAGCGCTATCCCACAGCAATGCAGAAGAGTCACTGTGCATACCAGACACTCTGCCCCTATTTCTGGGCCGGAATGTGGGAAACTTGTTCATGGGATGCCATTGTGGAGACATAGTGGTCTCATCAAGGGTTCCACATGGATTGTTAAAGCTGCCAGTTGGTGAGTAGCACAGGCTGGTACCAGGAATCCCAGAACAAGTGGCCCAGAGTTGGCAAAGAGTGCTACTCAGCCCTGATGTCTTCAAAAGAGGACAGTTCACAAGTAACCCTAACTTTGTGTTTCTCAGCAATCTCAGGCAAGAGGAGAGTGAAATCTCTTTCTTAGAGGTACTAGCACCAACCTATTGTTTGTGGTTAGATAAGTCATCCAGTCTCTAAACTCAAAACTAATGTACATCTCAAACAAAAGAGTAGTTCCTATGAAAAGGACAGCTCACATTAACCTAACAGACTCAATTAAAACTCAACTGGTTTCATGGTTAAATTTTTCCCAGTTGTTTGTAGATGGTGGCTCACAAAGAGAACGGCTGCATATAATTGAACTTTTCATCTTGTACAATCAAGTTATAGCATCAGATGGAGTTTTATCTCTCTTCAGAGGTATTTGATAAAAGGTTAACTTATCATTTTAGTTTTTTTATTCTTTATTCATCAGTAAATTAAAAAAAAAAAAACTTTCACAGCCCTGATCAAATTAAGAAAGCTACTGTTGGGGCCCGGCGGCGTGGCCTAGCGGCTAAAGTCCTCACCTTGAAAGCCCCGGGATCCCATATGGGTGCCAGTTCTAATCCCGGCAGCTCCACTTCCCATCCAGCTCCCTGCTTGTGGCCTGGGAAAGCAGTAGAGGACGGCCCAAAGCTTTGGGACCCTGCACCCGCGTGGGAGACCCGGAAGAGGTTCCAGGTTCCCGGCTTCAGATCGGCACGCACTGGCCCGTTGCGGCTCACTTGGGGGTGAATCATCGGACGGAAGATCTTCCTCTCTGTCTCTCCTCCTCTCTGTATATCCGGCTTTTCAATAAAAATGAATATATCTTAAAAAAAAAGAAAGCTGCTGTTTTTTGAGGATACCCGACACTCACCCTGATCAGTCTTGCTGTTACTTCTTATTTCTGTTAATTTTTATTTTGCCACATTATTTGATAATAGATACTGGATACTGGAAACATAACTCAAACAGCCTAAACAAATAGCAATGAAGCGCACCATTTTTGTACAAGCACACACCACATTGATTTTAGGCATCAATGGCTCAAGTTTTGTGCTGTAGAAGTTCTTTTTATTTATACATTTTATCTTTCAAATGTACTCATGTGTCCCTCCAGATCACACTGGCCAGGTCTGTACAGTGACTCTCAAAAATTCTAGATCAATCTGCTACCAGAATCAAGGCTGTCACATGCATGTGTGTGTGTGTGTTTTAATGACAACAGCTCGAAAAAAAAATGTGCTGGAATTCAGTTTGTTGCCGTGCTTGGGTCACTTGTTTGATCTCGAAACATTTGCTCTGACTAGTGGATGGAACTGTCCTGAATGGCCAAGCCTGAGTCACACGCCCACTCCCAGAAATGGTCTAGCGGTTTTTTACCGAACTCAGGATCTTAGGGCTGGAGCCAGTGGTTTCCCAAGAAATGAAGGAGCTGTCACCAGAAGAGCGGACTTAGTGTTCACCAGCAAACACTTCAATCGTTTGCCAAGTAATTTTACCCTCAGACATCTTAGCACAGCTTACCATCTCTAATTCCTGAAGTTTTCCCTTTGAAAGTACCCTGTGGAAATGTTCACCTAAGTGTGTCTGCTAGTAGACTCCCCACAGAGTGTCCCCCTTAGAAGATCGTTTCAGCAGGTTCCACACTGCAGGACTCACAGGCATCCGGCAGGTGGCTGAGCTTTCCTTATCTCATGCTTTCTGGCTTTCTCGCACGTCTAATGCTCTACTCCATGTGATCCATGTTTATTTTGTCTTGTCCAGTTGAAGACTGAGGACCACTCCTGAAGAAATGAAAAGACAACCAGTGCTGGATGAGTAAAGGAATAATGAAATCAAAGAACTAAGTCACATATTGAATAAAACTGCCTTCCCTTTATTGACAAACATTTCTGCAGGTTTTGGGACAACCATTGATTTGGCTGCTTATAACAAAAGCTTAACAGTAACGAAATCAACTCAGGGCAAATTCTTTCTGCATCAACGGGGTTTGAAGATACAGTGTGGCATCTGCCTTACTAAATGGAGGTGAAGTCCCTAAGCCCAAACACCACAGTCCCAAAGACTTGGTGTCAACATTTATGAACTTAACCAGGCTGGAGTACACAATCTTGAGCAAGCACTGAAGTGTCATGATTCCTTCAGAGGAGGACAAAAGTGGTCATGGAGGTGGAGAACCACTGTGTTCTCTGCACGAGTTCTCCCTTGGTACCATCAAATAAATACTCTTGGTGACTGTAGTGGACTAAGGATGACGCAAGATTCTCTTCAGCCACGCTGAGCTCAGATCAGAGCAAGACACTGTAAAATCACAAAAATGGCCCAATTCCATCCTCTCCCAACTAACAAGGCTGTCTGTTGCTTCTTCCCCAGTCAACCATGATAGACCTGGTCCATTTTGCTTCCTTCTTAGATAAAAATCTACTACAATATCCATTTACGTACCTTAGCCTTGGTTTCTAACAGTATCTAACCAAGAGCAAGCTCCTGTTTCCTTACGACCTCAGAAGACGTCACACAAGCCCATCAACCTTCCTACTTCCCAGAAATTTGACTGCAGATTTGGAGGACTTTAGCCATGGGGTTGACTGAGGTTTCTGCTCTGTTACATGACCTTCCAGCTTTGTCTGTGCAGCTCCTTTCTTCCAATCAAAGTTCCTTTCTGGGAACCTCATGTTCAGCAGATGAAGAAGGGACTTGACCAATCTCTGTTTTCTTCTCCAGGATTCACAAACTGCGTAGTGATCACTTACATTGTCATGGGGCCTTTGATTCATTCTCCGGAATACCCGACTTCTCCTTATGGTGACAAATCGTTCAAAAGGAGGGATTTCTCTCCTTTTTAAACATTTTTATTTTTATTGGAAAAGCAGATCTGTAGTGAGAAGGAAAGACTAACAGAAAAACCTTCCATCCACTGGTTCACTCCCAAAATGTTGCCATGGCCGGAGCTAAGCGGATTTGAAGCCAGGAACTTCTTCCAGGTTTCCCATGTGGGTGCTTTGGGCCATTGTCTGCTGCTTTCCTGGGCCAAAAGCAGGAAGCTGAGTGGGAAATGGAGCAGCCAGGACGTGAACAGACACCCATATGGGATACCTGTGCTTGCAGTTAGAGGATTAGTCTGTTTAGCCACTGTGCCAGCCCCTATCCTTCATTTTGCTCTCTTCCACTTCCAGCTTCAGTTAGGAGTATCCAGGGTATTTTAGTAAACAGGAGTGCCTAAGTTCACGTCCAGAGCTTCAGTTCTGGTTTCAGTGGCTTTGGTGGAGTGTGAGAACATCTGTGTTCCTCAAGCTTCCCACGTGACTTAGCTTGCAGCCAGAGTTGCAGATCATTATTGCAAGAGTGAAATTGTTATCACAGCAGGTTTTGGGTGTCAGTTACTCTCTTACTTCTTTCCTACCTCCAACCCCTGAGCCAAGACTCTCTACGTATAGTCCCAGACTTCTAATATCAGGGTAGCTTGTCTCTGCCTCCTCATTGGCTATCATAAAATTTTCCATCACAAAGCCTCCTCCTGCCCTTAAGCTGGGTTAGGGCTTTGCTCCTTTTCAGACTTCCTGCTTCAGCAATAATCATAGACTGTGTCCTTCTGAGAACCAGGATTCCGGTGTCAGGGACAATCTCATCACACTGATACTAATACATTCTCCTCCCACTCTGTTAAGTGCATGACTATTGGAATCCCTGTGTCAGTGGTTTAAGGTATGAAGCAAAACTGGAATACTTAGATCCCATACATGGGCATCCAGGCCCAGCCCAGCAGACCCAGTCCTTTCCAAGGGATTTACATGGTTGGTAATGAACATGGGGCAGCTGACCTGAGGTTCCAGTCTGCTTGGGACAGCCCTGGTTTTGCTGAATCATTATTAATCATCTCCGTTGGCTCTCCAGAGTGTTTTGGTGTGGAAAATCAATAATATGGTCTATGATAATCTACTGTGTAACGCAGTCATGATTCAATGTAGCCTCAGAAACTATGGCTTTTCAATAATCACTCTGGAAGCCTACCTCCCTCATCACTAGAATATTTTGTCCCTTGCAAGTTTTGTGCAAAGCAAAAGAATTATAGCACCGTTGTTCATGTAACACATGAACACACAAGATACTACTCCTTGTTGAATAAACTATTAAAGAAGAGGAGAGATTGGTAGTTGAATGGGACTCCCCCTGCTCATATACAAGTATTTCAAAAAGTTCGCGGAGAAACAATGAAATGATTTTTTTTCTTTTTGGGTCACAGCACTTTTGCAATGTGCACAGTTTTCTCATACTGTGTGCTTTCCATGAACTTTTCAAGACTTATCATATTTATTTTCCCCAGTGCACACTTTCCCCCATTGTCATTGTGTATGTTTTATTTATATTTCCACATCATTTAAATCATATTAACTTTGTTTCCATGCATGTTTTACCAACTAGATTGTGCTTATTTTAGTTCTATGACCATTACCGTGTTGCGCTCCCTAATAATCCAAAACAACTTTTGGGTGATTGGAGCAGAAGTCATTGTTTTAGGGGAGAGTTACTCTGGGGCTCTGGGGTACAGTGCCATTTCTCTTTTTTTGCCCTGTCCCAGGATCCCCAGCTTGGGTTTCTGAATAGGATCTTTCTCTACAGGATGTATTCAAATATATGAGCTGATTTTGAAGGATAAAGCCTTCTATTTTAATGTGTATTTTCTATTGTATGTTGTAGCATTTACAGTTTGTAACACACAGTTTAGTGTTATGCACTGCCAAGTTTCTTTCTGTATTGTGCCTGCCAGTTGTCCTTTCTTCCTTTTGAGTAGCAGACAGTTTTCCTGTCCGTGTGTGTTCCTGTGGATTGGTAGTGCAGCAAACGACACTTAGCTAAGAATCAGAGACTATGGAAACCCCACAGTTAAGACCTCTTAATTCAATTATAACAGCATGAAAATAGTTTTTCTCTTATGTCTTGTCTCAAGATTCTTATTCTTGCACTGTCATTATTTCTACTTCTTATGGAATAGCATCGTCTTCATCAGACCACACTTCTGTTAGCTCATGGTACTTACTAGCTGTTTCAATCTTCCAAAGTTTTACTTTTATATTGGCCCATTTCTGAACTGCAAGTTGACTAACACTCATTAACAAGTTAACTAAAGCCAGTTAATATGAGTCATTTGGTGCTGGACTTTTTTTATTGCTTATACGTCTATTGCTGTCATCTCTTTGGCTTTTGTTAAAACTTCATATGAATAACCTGTTGATATTCTTATTTCACTAGTTGATGAATTCTTTCTGTAGCCCTGCAATGCTAACTGCCTGATATCAGTCAGACTATTTTGTTAGTAGTGTAATATCTTGAACTCTGCATGACTTGATGGGTTTCTCGATGCTAGCAAATACTCCATTTCATGGTATGTCTCCCTCCACATTTGAGAGAGTCTGCAACATAGTCACAGGATTTGTGGATTCCTGAATATTAGGTTACAGTGCCTTTTGCCTTGCACATTGGTTCTGAGAAAGCAGGATGACAGGGCTTCCTTGGGATGGTAAAAAGAAGCAATATTAGCATTAAAGAAGTGATATTGATATTTATACAGTGTTTCCTCTTGAAGGTGCGTGAGGGTGACACAGTAATCTCAAAAGGTTTAAACATACAGCGACAGAATTGTAATATTTATCAACAGGCAAACATAACTGATAATTTAGTACTTGAAATGCTGGAGCTCAGCACAATCAATTTGGATTAGAAGCACATTACCAAATTGGATTCCTTTTATTTCTGCATAACGTTGGATCATGAATCAGAGTTTTACTTTTAACATTTGCCTACAGAAACAATAGAAATTCTGACTTCACCCAGAATGACTTATTAATGGAAAAATTGCAACAGTTTTTCATATTTCAAAATATGAAACTATTTAATCATGGTTTTAAGAAATTTGGACAGCCCAAGAGTCTATTTTTATCTGGGGATAATGTTTCATAATGTCAGCGGGAGAATTGCCCTATATCATACTGCAACTGTGACAACTCACTTTTTATGTGGGGCTAAAGGGAGATATAATGGGCAGTTCATTTCCTGGCAAAAAGGCAAGCACAGCCAGGATCTGCATGATTGTGGAGGACAGTCGGTATTAACTGGATCTAACTTAGGAAGAGAGAGTCTTAAAATATTCAATGACAATGATATCTGGCATAATCCAGAGAACAATAAAACTCTCCTTGGGTCTCCCAAGAGGCAAGTCACCAGTAAGGACACGGGGATGCGAGACTGTGAGGACACTGGACTGTGTCCAGTGGTGAGAATTCCACTAGGTGTGAGCAGAGAGTTCAGAATGGTCTCATCTATAGGGGAACTCAGTGCCTTCAGCTAAATCTATTTTCTGCTACAGCATATACTCTAAGATTTTTCTTGCAAAAGAGAAATATTTATTACCGCTATTGTCCTCTGCTATATCCACTTGTTTTATCTGATCATGCTGATACTTCAGGGTCTATTGGGACAGAAACACTATTTAAAAACATACATGGTGCCTCAAACGATTACTCACTGTCTCTTTCTCTTCTTCCTTACAATTATAGAAAGCATGTGCACACGACTAATTTCAAACCACAGTTCAAAGGGAGGAAAATGACTTCCAGGCACATAATTCTAAGGAAAGTTCTGCCAGCAACTAAAAATATCAGCTCTATTCATTGGAGAAAATTCACACTTACACAAATAGAAAGATTTATAGGAATCTAAAGGTGTTCTGTTAGTGTTTGCCATGGGAATTTTTACCTTTAAAATTCTCTGTATTACAAAGAAATCATAGACAATGTTGGAACATGATAAAACATTTGAAATTCTTATTAAAACTGATTTTGCATTATTACTTAGTCACTATTTTTCTTTGAAAGTGTATTTAGTTACTTATTATAATGTGTAATTTCAGTGAGATAAAATATAGCTGTAGTAACGAATATTTCTATTTTACCTTCATCTACATATTCTATCAAACAAATTTTATTAAATATTTTCTTCTCTAGCTGGTTGATTAGCTTCTTTCATAATCTCCAACATCATTATCTTCAAGTAAGAACTCTTTAATGCCCAGGAAAGTAGTCTCATTTCCCTTTTTTCTTTTAGGCGAAAAACCCTTCATGCCCAACTTACATTGCTGTAACAGCTTCTGAAGATTTTGACTGTGGAGAAACCTGTAATTGATTGATCCATCAGTCATTTCCTTCCCCACTAACCTTGCCACCCAATTTATCTTTCCTTATTCCTGCTGACACTCTACTCCTTCACTCAAAGGATTACTGTTTTCATTACCTCAAACTTGCTGTTCCATGAATTCCACATGACTTTGGTACTCCCTTCATTCAACTCTGCCATGAAAATGTTCAGGGTCTCCTTATTTCCTCACGTCTCCCAAACTTCACACAATATCATTTATCTGAGGCCCTCAGCTCCTCCCAAACATTTTATTGTCATAATCACATATCTCCACCATTTATTATTGTTCATTCTCTTTTAAACATGTCATGTTCTTTCCTTGTAAAAACCAGTTGGACTAAATGCCATGGGGAAAGACAGAGCATAAAACATTTCACCAAATACGAAAGAAGAAGCCGAGAAGTTGATGGAAGTGGGATTACAAAAAACATTTTGGAGATTCTAGTAAAAGAGAAAGTAGTAATCCATGTGAAGCCCTAATACTTAATGTCATATTGTAAAATTTTAAAAAAGACTTCAGAAAGGTCAATAAACTTGATTAAAACAAGTCATTGACAACAGAGTGACCGGCAATACATTTTTCTTAATTACAACACACGTTGAGTGTCTGAACCTGCTTCATCACAAAACACTAATCAAAAACTTTAGAATTACCATCACTATATACATCAAAATTTAAAAAAAAATTAAATTACCAAATTAAAAGAAAAAGCTGCATGGCAATATGATCATACCAAAATGCAACAAACTCAGGGAAATACTGCACTAATTATCACAAAAGATTTAATAACAAGAGAAAATACTGCATTCATTATCACAAACAAGGGGCTTAATCTTTGTTTACAAGTAGCTCTGATTGAAATCAGCAAGAACAAGTAGAAAATTTACAGCAAAAGGAATAAGTAATGCTTATCAAATTAAAGAAAGTTCAATTTAAATTATAAGAAAACAGGTAAAATGAAAATGTCTCAACCTACTGACTGTGGTATTTTAAAATTTCAAAGGTGAAAGAGTAAGATTTGAGTTAACGTGAATCTGTTGAATTTGACAGGTGAGTGACCCAAGTTAGTTGAGTGTTAACTGTAGCTACAGCAGGTGACCAGCTGCAGTGAGTGGGAGGAGCATCAAGAACAGGTGAGGAGTGAAGATACAGAAGAGCCATCCTAGCCTCTTTCTTCAAAGAAATGGGCTTTGAAGAGAAGATACACACTACACCAGGTTGAAAGAGAAAAAAAAAAAAGGCAAGGAGTCATTATTTTTCTCTTAAATTTTAAAATTAGAAAGAAATGAATTTGTTTCTAGACTTCATTAAAAGGGCTAGAGGGGAGACTCGCAAGATGGCCGACATAGGAGGATGGATGTGAGGGAGCTCACAGAGAGAGAGGGATAGAACACAACAAAAGCATAAGTGGAGCAGCATAGAGCTGCAGGGAGAGGAGCGTGAAGTTCCCTGGACAGTGTGAAGCCAAAAAAAATCCACACAACTTGGAAGAGCAACCAGGAAAAAAACAAAACAAAATAAAACAAAAGGCAGGGAAGACGGCATTCCGCTCCAGACCTGCTGAGTCACGTTTAAGTGCAGCCACAGGAGCCACAGCCGCAGGAGACACAGCCGCAGGAGCCACAGCGGCAGGAGACACAGCTGCAGGAGACGCAGCCGCAGGAACAGCAGCCGCCATGAGCCGCCAGGAGACGCAGCCAGAAGATAAGGAAGGTTGGAGGGATCTACAATGGCGAAGGTCCTCACCAGTGGCAGAGGCAGACAGCAAGAGCCTGAGGTTTGGGGGAGCTGGGCAGGGGTAGCAATGGGTCAGAGGCTCCCGGAGTTAACCCTCCAGGGGCACACACAAAACCCGAACATTCTTGGTGCTCATCTCCCCACCCTTCCCGCCTGGAGATTCCAGCGTCTGAGGACACAGGGCAAGTGCCTTGAAACTACCGAAACTGTGTCTTGGAGGTGACGCACAGCAATCCTGTGTGGCACACAGCTAGGCGGTACTGACCTATGCCACCCGTCCACGCCTCTGGGCTGTGCGGACCCCTGTGCGACTCCGGGCTGGGCTGGGCGGTCCTGTGCGAGCGCTGGGGTAGGCGGTCCCATGCTGCTGGGGTGGGCGGCCCCGCGCAGGAGGTGCTTCCAGAGAGCACCTGGAACACTCCACACCCTACAGTCCCGTGATTGGGAGACGCACCAGAAGGGCACTGTGGATCCGCGTGCAGGAGGTGTTCCCAGAGAGCACCTGGAACCTCCACGCACTGCAGTCCCTGGCACTGGGGACACACTGAGAAAGCATCTAGAACCCTCTGTGCCCTGTGAACCTGTGCACGGGGGCGCACCCAGAGAGTGCCTTCATTCCCCCATGCCCTGTGGTTGCATAGGTGTAGAGGACGAGCTGAGAGTGCGCCTTGAATCCGCTGGGCCTTGGAAGTGGTACCCTGAGGTCCAGTGCACTGGAGATGCACCAAAAGTGCCTTGAAAACTCCCACACCCTGCTACTCCACGCATGCAGGCTCCAATCTCTGCAGGATAGCGCTTGGAGACCCCTCAGCACTCCGGTGCCTGGGTCTCTCAAAAAGAAACACTAACACAATGGGAAGATATAACAGAAAAGGTAATGATCCAGATGAGGGAGCCAGCACCCCACCAATAAAGGATCAAAAGCCAGTGTCTATTTCGGAGATGCGAGATGAAGACATGGAAGATCTACCAGACAAGGAATTCAAAAAAATAATGTTAAAATATGTCAGAGACAATGAGAAGAATTGGGAGGACTTCAAGGAATTCAAGAACCACATAGTCACAGAAATACAACAAATGAAAAGTAAAATCCTTGACTTAGAGCACAAAATTGAGAGCCTAACCAACAGAATAAATACAGCAGAAGAGAGGATCTCTGAAATGGAAGACACGCAAAATGAAGATAACCAGCTCATTAAATAGCTGGAGACAAGTCTGAACAAAGCCAATAAAACCATGCAAGAAATGAAAGACAACCTCAGAAGATCGAATATTAGGATTATTGGCCTTCCTGAAGGAACAGAAAGAGAGTCAGGAATGCAAATAGTGCTCGACAAAATTATACAGGAAAACTTCCAAAACACTTGGAACATGAACCCAGCCCAAATCCAGGACGGTCAGAGGACTCCCAGCAGATACGACCCAAAGAGATCTTCACCCAGACATATGGTGCTCAAGTTCCACTCCAACAAAGACAAAGAAAGAATCCTGAGACAAGTACGAAGCAGAGAAAAGATCACATACTGGGGAAAACCAGTCAGAATCACTGCTGACTTCTCTGAAGAGACCTTACAAGCAAGAAGAGAATGGACAAAGATCTTCCAAATCCTGAATCAGAACAACTGTCAACCACGAATAATGTACCCAGCAAAGATCTCATTCGTATTTGAGAACGAAATCAGATACTTTCATAGCAAAGAGAAACTAGAAGAATATGTCAGCACAAAACCAGCTCCACAAAATCTTCTTAGAAATGCGCTAAATCCAAAAAAAGGAGGCGAATCATAAGCAAAGATGGCAAACAGGAAGGTCTCCCCACTAAAGTCCACACAAGGAGCGGCAATTACACAGATATCAACACCCACAAAAAATACATACGTATGGCAGGGCAAAATTGCAACCTCTCAATTTTAACTCTTAACACAAATGGCCTAAACTCACCAATCAAAAGGCATAGATTAACAGAATGGATCATCAAACAGGACCCAACTATCTGTTGCCTACAAGAGACATATCTAACTAGAAAAGACTCTAAGAAACTGAAAGTGAAGGGATGAAAAAGAGATATTTCATGCCAATGGACGAGAAAAAAAGGCTGGGGTAGCTGTCCTAATCTCAGATGATGTGGACTTCAATCTGACACACATCAAAAAGGACAGGGAAGGACATTATATATTGGTGAAGGGATTGATCTATCAGGAAGTAATTACCATCGTGAACATATACTCACCAAATTCCAACATGCCTAGCTACGTGAAGTAATTACTTACGAACTTAAGGGGAGACATAGTTATGCACACAATAATTGTGGGTGATCTTAACACCCCGCTAACAACAATAGACAGATCAACAAAACAAAAACTCAACAAAGAAACAACAGAGCTCATACAAACAATAAAACAACTGGACTTGGTAGACATTTATAGAACTTTTATCCTAAGGCCACAGATTATACATTTTTTTCAGCAGTGCATGGCACCTTCTCCAGGATCGACCACATGATAGGACACAAAGCAAATCTAAATAACTTCAAAAAGATAGGAATCATACCATGTACCCTCTCAGACCACCATGGAATGAAACTGGAAATCAGCAATTCAAAATGCCCCAGGAAATACAGAAACTCTTGGAGGCTGAACAATATGCTATTAAACGAACAATGGATCGAGAAGAAATTAAAGATGACATCAAAAAATTTATGGAAACCAATGAAAACTCTGACACAACATTCCAAAATTTGTGGGACACTGCCAAGGCAGTGCTACGGGGTAAACTCATTGCAATTGGAGCTCATGTCAAGGCCCAAGAGAGGCGCCAAATACAGGAACTAAACACACACCTCCGGGAATTGGAAAAACAGCAGCAGAAGAGCCCCACACACAATAGGAAACAAAAAATCATCAAAACAAAGGAGGAAATTAATCAGATAGAAATCAAAAAAACTATACACAAAATCAATGAATCAAAAAGCTGGTTTTTTGAGAAGATAAACAAGATAGACAACCCACTGGCCCGACTGACAAAAAAAAAAAAAACAGAGAAAGCAAGAATTAACAGCATCAAAGATGAAAAAGGCAACATAACAACAGACATTACAACCATTAAGAACATAATTAGAAATTACTACAAAGCACTGTACTCCAACAAATCAGAAGACCACCAAGAAATGGAAAAGTTCTTAGACTTCTACCACCTGCCAAAACTTAGCCCAGAGGCAACAAACAACCTGAACAAACCCATAACTGAAGCAGAGATTGAATCAGTGATTAAAGACCTCCCAACAAAGAAAAGCCCAGGCCCAGACGGCTTCACTCCAGAATTCTACAAAACATTCCGAACAGAACTGACCCCAATCCTCTACAAACTCTTCAAAACAATAGACAAAGAAGCAACCCTTCCAAACTCATTCTATGAAGCCAACATTGCCTTAATCCCAAAACCAGACAGAGAACCAACAGAGAAGGAAAACTACAGACCTATCTCTTTGAAGAACATTGATGCCAAGATTCTCAACAAAATCCTAGCCAATAGAATTCAAAAAAACATCAGACAGATCATTTATCCAGATCAAGCAGGATTCACCCCTGGAATGCAGGGATGGTTCAACATTCGGAAATCCATAAATGTGATACACCACATCCAAAAATGGAAAAACAAGAATCACATGATAGTATCAATAGATGCAGAAAAAGCTTTCGACAAAATCCAACACCACTTCCTGCTAAAAACCCTAACCAAGGTAGGCATAGATGGAAAAATCCACAACATAATCAAAGCAATATATGCAAAACACAATGACAGCATCATACTGAATGGAGAAAAACTGGAACCCTTCCCAGTGAGATCTGGAACAAGACAGGGATGTCCACTTTCTCCACTACTATTCAACATAGTCCTAGAGGTACTCGCTGAGGCCATAAGACAAGAAAAAGAAATCAGAGGAATCCAAATGGGAAACGAAGAAGTCAAACTCTCACTATACGCAGATGATATGATTCTTCATGTAGAAGACCCAAGAGACTCAATACAGAGACTGCTAGAATTTATACAAGAGTTTGGTAGAGTGGCAGGGTCCAAAATTAATGAACAAAAATCAACAGCCATAGTGTATGCAAACAGCCCCAAGATGGAAAAAGATTTAACCAGCAAGATACCATTCAAAATAACAGAGAAAAGTATGAAATATCTGGGAATAAATCTAACCAAAAATGTAGGAGACTTATTTGAAGAAAACTACAAACTGCTTAAAAAAGAAATTGAACAAGACCTCAAAAGATGGAGTAACATCCCATGCTTCTGGATAGGTAAAATCAATATCATTAAAATGTCTATACTGCCAAAAGCAATAGATACATTTAACGCAATCCCACTCAAATTGCCCAAAACATTCTTCATGGAACTGGAAACAATGATTCAAATGTTCATCTGGAAACACAAAAAACCATGAATAGCTAGAACCATCCTGAAGAACAGGAAGTTAGCAGGGGGAATCACAGTTCCGGACCTCTGGACATACTATAGGGCAGTGGTTATCAAAACAGCCTGGTACTGGCACAAAGATAGAGAGGAAGATCAATGGAGCAGAATAGAAACACCAGAAGGGAACCCAAACAGGTACAGCCAAATAATCTTTGACAAAAAGACAAACGACAATTCAGGCAAAGGGGAAGGTCTGTTCAATAAATGCTGTTGGGACAACTGGTTAATAGCCTGCAGAAACAAAAAGATAGACCCACATCTCTCACCATACACTAAGATCAGATCTAAATGGATAACAGAGCTAAACCTACATCCAGAAACCTTCAAACGTTTAGAAGAAAATGTTGGAAATACTCTGCAAGATCTAGGGGTAGGTCCCGACTTCCTAAAAAGGACACCAATAGAGATCAAGACCAGAATAAACAAATGAGACTTCATCAAATTAAGAAGCTTCTGTACAGCAAGGGACACAATCAACAAAGTAAAAAAGCAACCCACAGAATGGGAGAAGATCTTTGCGCACGACATAGGTGATAGAGGGCTAATCTCCAGAATATACAAAGAAGTATAAAACAGCCAAAACACCAAATCAAACAAGCCACTCAAGAAATGGACACTGGAAATGGGCAGACATTTCACAAAGGAACAAATCCAAATGGCAAATAAACATATGAAAAAATGCTCAAGTTCCCTGTCAATAAGGGAAATCCAAATTAAAACATCAATGAGGTACCACCTAATGCCAGTATGACTGGCCCACATGCATAAAAGCACCAGCAACACTTGTTGGAGAGGTTGCAGGGATAAGGGAACCCTACTCCACTGCTGGTGGGGCTGCAGGCTGGTACAGCCTCTATGGAAATCAGTATGGAGAACATTCAAACAACTCAAAATCAATATATCGTATGATCCAGCAATAGCACTCCTAGGAATATATCCAGAACACTTGTTTTATGAGAAACCAACATGCACTCCTATGTTCATAGCAGCACAATCAGTAATTGCAAAAACATGGAAGCAGCCAAAATGCCCATCAGCAGAGGATTGGATAAGAAAGCTATGGTTCATCTACTCCATGGAATACTACTCAGCTATTAAAAAAAACAAAATGCAGTTCTTTGTGGCCAAATGGGCCAAACTGGAAACCATAATGCTAAGGGAAATGAGCCAATCCCAAAAGGTTAAATACCATATGTTTGCCTTAATTTAAGATGATATGATGTTATGTATAACATGTTATGTTATGTATGTTATATGTTGTATATAAACTAAAATTGAAATGTCAATGAGGTGGTCACAGAATGTGGTTAAGAACTCGCATTTATTTTTAACATATTGGTTACTCATTATTATGTCAATTAATTCCATAATGATGTAAATTTTTGCTGATGGTATGTTGGAGCTTTTAATTGATCGGGATGATACTCTGCTGGCTCTGTCTTCAAACCAGAGGGGGTCTGCATAAGAAGCCGTTGAACTTGATTGGACAATAACATGCTGGACTCTATGTTTGGTATACGCTTGCAATGGGGGAATCTCAACTGAACTTGAGCTGTGGTTATGCAACAAGGTGGAAGAATCCACCATGGTGGGAGGGCTTGGGGAGGGGAGGGGAGAATCCCAGTACCTATGAAACTATGTCACATAATACAATGTAATTAATAAAAATAAATAAATAAATAAAAATAAATAAATAAAAATTAAAAAAAAATAAAAGGGCTAGAGAGCAAGTTAGGTTTCGGTGATAGAGGCTTGGTTATCTGGAGCCATCTCCTTGTGAGAATGAAAAAGTTAGACCAAACTTGATCTGCTTTCAACAATTACGCATTAAAGAGCTGTGAGTCCAATGCTGTCAGAACATGGAAATCCTGAGAAGAGAGCAATTTTCTAATGGGATGTCTGTTGATTGTAAGACATACAGGTCCAAGAATCTGAGCAGAATCCTTGCTCGCCTCCACTATTTAGGATGACAAAAAGTGGAGATGAGCTTTCATGGAAGTCTAAGATCCCTGTATCTCAAAGCGGCAAATGCTAGAAGTATGACAAGTTCATGTACAGAATGAGGCCCCTGTTGGCTGAAGCCAACCTCAAATGCCAATGCTCTTAGCCACCTGGAAGGAATAAGTTTAAACTATCATTTATCTAGGCATCCAATTATTTCTGTTATTTTTTTTAAAAATTTATTTTTATTGGAATGCCAGATAGACAGGAAGAGAGAGAGGAAGATCTTCGTTCTATTAATTCACTTCCCAAGTGGCCACAATGGCTAAAGCTGAACCAATCTGAGTCTTCTGGGTCTCCCCTGAGAGTGCAGGGTCCCAAGACTTCAGGCCATCCTCACCTGTTTCCCCAGGCCACAAGCAGGGAGCTTGATTGGAAGGAGGGCTGCCGGGATTAGAAGTGGCACCCATATGGGATCCCAGTGCATTGAAGGCGAGGACTCTAGCTGCTAGGCTACTGCACTGGGTCCCTATTTCTGCTATTTTAAAATTAAAATGCCAAGTATTCAATCAATAATAGCAGATGATCAAGGAAACATAACAGCGTGTACAGACTCCTGGAGACACAGGTACGGCACTGGTGTTATATCAACATCAGATGATCGAGTAATCAAAATCAGACATTAAAACAAGTGTTCTTTGTAAGTCCACAGATTTAGACAAGAAATAAAACTGGCATTTGGAATTATTAAATAGCAATAAATGAAAAGTGTAATTTTCAGAACTGGATTAAGCAATAATTACAGTTACTATCACAAAGAATGAGTGTAAAAGCATTTTAGACATAAGTGAAAAGAGAATTAGAGAATCAAAAGATAAGTACAACGAAGCACAGAGAGGCAAAAAGAAAAATGCAGAAAATAGGCAAATACATGAGATACAAATAAGAAAGCCTAAAATACGTGCCTGCGCAATTCCATGAAGAAAACAGAGACCAGATTGAAACAAATACTTGGGAATTTTCCAGTAATACCATAAAGCATCAAGTCATGGAGTTTAGAATTCCTATGAATTCTGAGTAGGATGATTTCTTGAGTAGACACATCAAATAAAAAATTAAAGGGAAAACAAAGACGAAAACTCAAAAATCCCTAGGCAGTTCTTACACATTCCCAATTCTCCTTTTCCCGTTCTCTATTTCTCGAATCTCCCAGTCTTACTTGAATTTTTAAAGACTTGAATCAAGCATAATTTTAACATTCCCTCTCCTGGATTCTACAGAACCCGAAGTATGCCTGGGTGCCTGCCACTGTGGCATACGGTTCATTTGAGTCGAACACTGTTCACCTTTTGAAGAGAGGTGTCACGACTTACTGACAGATACAACATACTTTTAATAGTTAGAAGATGTTTTTGTGCATTTTCTGTTACTATAAAAAACGTTGAAGGGTGTTACAAAGAAATGTATGGTGCTTGTACTGTAGCACAGTGAGTTAAGCTGCTGCCTGTCACACAGGCATCCCATAAGAACAAGAAATAGTTCAAATCCCATCTGCTCCACTTCTGACCCTAGGAAAGCAGTGGAAAAGAGCCTAAGTGCTTGGGCCTCTCACCTACACGGGGCACCTGGATGGGGTTTCAGGACACTAGCTTCGGCCTTGGCCCATCCCTGGCCATTGCAGCCATTTGGGTTGTGACTCAGCAGCTGGGGGTTGGTGGCTGCCTCTCCCTCTCCCACCTCCCCCTCTCTCTCTAACTCTGACTTTAAAAAAATTTAGCTAGCACGTGGCTTTGGACATTTAAGGGCGTGCTGCTGACATCCTTGTCTGCATCGCCTGGCACCATGCTGAGGACATGTCTGAGAGGGAGTGGTTATGCGACAAGGCACAGTGACCTGGGAGAGTCCTTGAACTAACCTGGCTTGCTCCTTTGTAAGAACCCCCTTATGAGCACATCAGGTTCCCTCAAGGACTACAAAGTTTTTATAGAGAGGGCAGTCCTAGAAACACATCATTTCCCCCACCCCAAGATCGTGTCCTATCATTATCACCTGGAGGACCAGTGTCCTAACACGTGAATCCCTGGGGGTTCCAAGCTGTAATCTCGCAGGATTCAGGTTTATGGGGCTAGCTGCTAGATCAAAATCTTCCTTGTTTCTCCTCTTTACCTCTAATTTAAAAGTAAATCCCTCCCCCTAAAAGTGCTCCAGCAGGTGATAAAATCAAGCCTAGTGGTTACTCCTCCTGAACCCCATTTCAGAGAATCTGGGTTCAATCCTTGCTGCTGGCTCCTGGCTTCAGCCTTTTCTAATGTAGACCCTAGGAGCAGCAGTGATGGGTCAAGTAGCTGAATTCTTGCCACTCACGTGACCCAGCTGGACTTTGAACATCCTCCTTCCCAGGCACTGTCTGCACTTGGGGCATGAATCAGTGGGTATGAGGCCTGTGTCTTTCAAATTAGTAAAAATAATTCTGAAAATCAAGAAAAAAGAAGCAAAATTTAAAAAATTAATAAGTAGAAGCCAAATCCAAGTCACAGGATTCATCCCTAAGGGGCTAGTTCGTTTCGATAATTTATTACAGTTTTTTCTTTATCTTCCACACATCTGTTTTCACAGCCTCTCTTTTCTCTAAAGTTCTCTTAACACAATGATTCCTCAATAGTCTGACACTTTTATATTAATGTAGTAATAAATCTCCATTAAATTTTTATTTTTCCTGTGTGAGGAGCTTGTCTTCATCTTCTGTGTGTCAGGGAAACTTTAAATACCCACAGGAAAACTGTTTAATAATTTCTCAGGATTAAAAAAAAGGATCTAGGAATAATAAACGTATTTCAACTTGTTTATTTTCTTCAGACTTGTGAAATTCAATCCACTTACAAAAGTGAAGGTTGTTTTTTCACACTCCATCCTGTCCAGACTTCAAGGTACAGACTTTTAGTAAAACAAACCAAAAATTAATTCTTTTTCCTTGATAGGTAAACATTAGACTATATTTCTTGCTGCAGGAAACATTACAAGCTATTTGTCTTTTTAAGCTTCACAAATGTAAAATAAATTAATGTAGCTACTTTGGTCTATTACAAATTCAGCTCACTGTCTATTAACATATCTCAACTCTAACTCCATGGCATTTCCACCTTTATGATTCATTTTTCATTATGCCATAATCCAGGGCTCTCTGCTGAGACTCTATAAACCACAGCTCGAAGAGCTCCACCTGTTGGGACATGGATTAGGTTGTCAAGTTCTTGCAGCAGGCTAAACCAACTGCCACTCAGTACTGGGTGTGTCTCTCACTAGTCCTTATCCTAGCCACATTCCATGATTAAGCATTTCTGAATTTGTTGCACTTTGCCTCCAGCACCGACTTGAATTACCTTAGCAGGAGGCTGTGTATTTTTAGTTTCTTTTTTTTTTTTAGGTGCTTTTTTTTTTCTTTTCTATTCATTTATTGATTAATTACATTGTATTACATGACACAATTTCATAGGTACTAGGATTCTCCCCCCTTCACCCCAAACCCCTCCCCCATGGTGAGTTCCTTCACCTTGATGCATAACCACAGCTCAAGTTCCGTTGAGATTCCCTAATTAAAAGCTCACACCATACAGAGTCCAGCATCCCACTTGTCCAGTCAAGTTCAATGGCCTCTTAGGGAGGCCCTCTCAGGTTTGAGGGCAGAGCCAGCAGAGCGTCACCTCGATCAATTAGAAGCTCCAACATATCATCAGCAACAGTCCAGGTACGATGAGACTGGTGCAGAGTCCACTGATTGACATAGTCCATCTTAGAGTTTCCCCTTGTCCAGTTTTTCGCTGCAAACATATAGCTGAGGTGGTTGATTGATCTACTCCATCTTCTATCTTTTCTTGGTTAATGTTTTGATTCCTCCATTTTGTTCAGGGGAACCCCCAAAGAAACTTTGAGGTGTTCCCAGTCCAGGCTCCTACATGCACTACTAGTAAGCACAGTGCCCGCCACAGTCCATCACTCCGATCAGCTGGTGGTTATAATCCCTGGGTTGGTTCTATTCTGAGCCCCGACCTCCATTGGAACCAATGAGTATTGCAGCTCTTCCCGGCTCTGCCCATCGCACACTCGTCCCTCACCTAAACCAGTGGGAGGTGTGCTAGTTGGGTGCTGCATTCCCTACTGCCACAGGCCATTTCACCTTGGCATTTGGTGTTTTGTACTGTTTTTATTGCAACCAAACCTGGCCAGGCCCCCACACAGTTCCTGCACTCGGATTTGCCAGTGGATGATGTGAACCGACTCAGTCTGGTCTGCCCCAACCCGAGCCAAATGTATGCCAGTGGGTCACTTTCCAAAGCCTCTTCTGGGTTGTTTACCTCCGTACTTCCTGCGTTTATTTGTAGGGTCAGTGTCCTGTCAGAGGAACTGTTCAGATTCCTCCATCAGACCCCTTCCTGGTGTCAGGTTTCATGCATACCAGCAGGTCCTTTGGCCAGCACTGCTCTTCAACCCATTCTGGTTCCTGCTGTTGAGAGTTTCAGCCCAGCCACAGCTCGTCCATAGCCACATATAGCTCATATATGGCTCAGTTGGGGTTGAAACCTAGCCTAGTCCATCCCACATCTACCCTGGTCCTCCAGAGCACCAAACTGTGTTGCAGTCTAACCCGGCATGGTGCGTCAAGTCCGAATCCATGTTTGTGCCAAGGGAGTACAACTGTGACCCGACAAGAACTCAGCCCCCTTCCAGTTCCTGCACCCCTTACTGGTAACCTCCACCCAGCCAAGGCCTCCCCCAAGCTCCCCAACCAGGCCTGTTCCCAGCCAGTGTTAAGTATGCCAGAGGTTGCTCTGGGTCAGCCCAGCGTGCCCCATAGACTGTCATGCCTCC
The DNA here is from genome assembly GCF_030435755.1 of Ochotona princeps. Classification (NCBI taxonomy): domain Eukaryota; kingdom Metazoa; phylum Chordata; class Mammalia; order Lagomorpha; family Ochotonidae; genus Ochotona; species Ochotona princeps. The sequence goes on along the minus strand of NC_080832.1, from coordinate 9,903,603 downwards.
TGCATAGACTCCTCTGGCCCTTCTAAACCATCCAGTGGGGTCAGAGTTTGCACAGGGATTGGTCCACACATACCTGACACATTCTAGCCCCGAGTATGGTTCTCAAATGCCAGACAATGTCATAGTCTTGCCTTCTGTGACCACTCTGCTGATCCCTCCTCCTATCAGGTAATGGGGTATCCTGCTGGACAAGCCCAGAATTTTGCTTTTGAAGGGACTGGTGTTGGTAATCTGTACTATAAAGTGACTACAGGTTCTTCAGAGGAAGATTTACTGCCATTGAGAATCTTAAGGACTAATACACATCTCAGAGAACTGTGGGTTCAGCATGGAGTGACTCCTGTAGCATATCAAAGGAATCAAATTCCAGAATTTCCTGGCTGGGCTGCCAGCAGGCGCGGCCTGGCGCCAAATGGCGCACTGACCGCCCGTGAGCTGCTCACCCCATGTACGTAATTACGTGGTGTAAACCTGGCTGTGCTAGGCTGGACTCGTGGCGGGGCACCCAAGCACCCAAGGCAGCATGGCTGCCCGAGGTTTGAGACGCTCAGGCCTCCGCCCAGATCCTCCTAGCTCCTCCCCCACTCCAGCCACATGGTGCGCTGAGCAGGTCCAGATCCATTTCTCAGAGCCCTGGGACAACAGTTCCAAAAGAGGGCCATTAAACCAGGATTCTGGCAAATCAGGAAGCTGCCCACGAGCCGCTCACCCCATGTACATACGTACGTGGTGGTAAGCCTGGCTGTGCTAGGCTGGACTCGTGGCAGGGCACCCGAGCACCCTGGGCAGCATGGCTGCCCGAGGTTTGAGATGCTCAGGCCTCCGCCCATTTTTAGTTTCTTAACTGGTACGCTGGCAGTCGAAGTCTTCTCCAGGATATTTTCAACCCAGTGATGCAGTATAAACCTCATTTCTTCCAAAGAAAGTGCACACGGAGCTGAAGAGCAGAATTGCATGTTTTATGAATCTCAGGTCAGAACAACTTCTGTCACAATCAATTGTGTTTCTTCTTACCTTTCTCCTTATTAAGAATTCCAGCAAAATATGTTTGTGGTGAAGCCAAAGAACAAGTATGGTAGCCTAGAGAGTCTGAGAATTCAAAAGTCCATTCAGTGGTTGATAAAAATGTAATAGGTTATAGGCATGGGTTTTTCAGAACACTTTCAAACAGCAATGGTAAGCTAAGTTTCCAATAATTGAAGATTAGTTAAATAGATTACATTGCATCCATTCAGTGAATAGCTATATGATAATTAAAACAATGATGAAAAACTATTGATGACATTTAAAGACAAATTATAGAACATTTTATTTTCCATTTATGTGTATAAGTAAAATTTAAGTAATAACATTAAGAATATTTTTTCTACATTAGAAACCTTCAGTTAAACCTTGTTCTTTTTTGAAATTAGTTTTTAAAAATTAATTATTTATTTTATTATTCTATGACACAGTTCCTTAGGCTCCGGGATTTCTCTTTCCCCCTTTTCAAATACCCACCCCAGCCCATGTCATTACAATAGCATACCCCTTCCTAAACAGTCATACGTCCATCGTTCTGCTCTTCAAGTGTATCCTGACATTGTAGGCATGGATCATGGCAGACAGTCCAGCATCCTATTGTCAAGACACATTCAACATTTTCATTGAAAATCCATCTTTGATTTGGAAGTAGAGATGCAAACTGCACTGTATCTTCACATCTGTATGTGATAGTCTCTACTACACAGTTACTATAAATCTGTATAAAATCAACAAAACAATATCAACAAAATCCACAACATAGAAAGCAAAATAAAAATTTTATAACATGAAGTTAAATAACATGCTATTGAATGAAAAAGATTATCAAAAACATTCCTGAAGCAAACGATGCTATTGTGTGACCTATGAGCCAATGAGGAAATTAATAAGAAAACAAAAAGTTTTGAATGAGTAAAAATAAAAACAAAAATATCAACCCCCCGAGATGTAGCAAGCACATTATTGAAAGGGCTATTGATCTTGTATTATGCAGGAAGGTTGCCTTGTATCAGAGAAAACATATGGTATTTGTCCTTTTGGGATTGACTCGCTTCACTGAGCATAATACTGCGTAGTTGGGACCATTTCATTGCAAATGGTAGAATTTCATTATTTTTAATGGTTGAGTAATACTCCATGAAGTAGGTGTACCACAGCTTCTTTAGCCACTGCTCTTTTGACAGGCATCTGGGTTGTTTCCATGTTTTTGCTATTGTAGATTGTGGTGCTGTAAATATAGGACTACAGCGTCCTTTGTCATATGCGAATTTCATTTCGTTTGTATGTATTTCCAGAAATGGCATAGCTGGGTCATATGGCAGGTTTATTTGCAATTCTCTTATCTCTCCATTCTGACTTCCATAGTGGTTGTACTAGCCTACACTCCCACCAATAGTGAAGGAGGGCACCTTTCTCCCCACAGCCACACTACCCTTGTTCTTTATTTTTTTGTATTTCTAATGTCTATTTTTTTATTAAAAAAGAAGACATAGACTGTTCTGCATCCAGCTCTTGAGAAGCAGGGACCAGATTGTAAACTGTCTGGAAAAACTAGAGAAGATGCCCTCCAAACCCAGGAGCAACTAAGCCCTCAGGTGAGCAGCCATGAGGGAAACTCTGGAGCTGGACTAAGGTCCAAGCTCTGCCCTGCCACCATAAGTTGGGGGGAGGGCAAATCAGGTGAATTCCATTCTTAGGGTTGGCAGGGGGCGGCCTGAAACTTCTGCAGGGTGGTGGCTGCAGGAGGCGCCACTCGGAGGTGGAATTCAGCCGGGGACCCAGGCCAAAGCCACGGCGTGAGGCGGTGGGCGGGTCCTTGGCTTTGGGCAGCCAGTGCACCAAGCGGTGCCAGGCTCTGTGTGCTGGCCACCCGGTGGCGAGCTCTGAGGTTTTTATGATATGGAATAGCTGCTTGGGGACACCCATGAATAGGGCCAGCTTTAGTGTAGGTGAGACAGGATTCCTGGTGCTATCCAGGAACAGGGCATGAAACTTTAGGGCAACAGTCGTATTTCCCCTTGGCACTAGTGTGGACTGGGACTGGATGCACCAGGCCAGGCCAGACCCCAACTCCATCTGGTGTCCTGGAGGACCAGGGCAGATGTGGGACGGACTAGGCTAGGTCTCAACCCCTACTGAGCCATTTGTGAGCCGTATGTGGGTATGGAAGAGCCATGGCTGGACTGAAACATCCAACAACAAGAACCAGAATGGGTTGAAAGTCAGCCAAGAAAAGCCACTGTTCCTGATAGGACAGGAGGTGAACTGAGTAGGGCTGGCCCATGGACCCCTGGTTTGCACAAAATCTGGCACTGGAAGGGTTCTGATGGAGGAGCCTGGGCAACTCCTCTGGCAGGACACAGTTCCTGCAGGTAAGCGCAAGAAGCATGATAGGAAACAGCCCAGAATAGGCCATGGAAAGTTTCCCACAGGCATACACTTGGCATGGGTCGGGGGCAGACTAGGCTTGATCAGTTCATGTCATCCGCTGGCAAATCCGAACATCAGAACAGAGTGTGGGTCGAGCCGGGTCTGGTCGCGACAAAAACCAGTACACAATATGGAATGCCAGGGTGGGATTGCCTGTACTGGATGTGACTGCGGCACCCAACTAGCATGCATGAGAACCAGGAAGGGAGGGGGCAGAGTCGGCAGGGGGATTAAGGGGCTGGTCCCCTTGTCGGACAGCTACTCCCACTGGAGAGCGTGGGCTGGGCTGGGGACAGACCAGACTAAGCAGGGCTACAACACCTGTGCACCTCATGTGGACTAGATTAGGGAAAAGCCAGGCTGGGCAGATTATTCCTGTGGGTGCAAGCATAAATTAGAGTGGGTGAGGGTTGTTTGGGCTTAGCCACAGCATCAGCTGCCAGAAGCCGGCACTGGGGGCTAATTCTGTCAAGTCAAACCACAGATCCACCAGAAGAGTGCATAAACTGGGATTGAGAGACCTGGGAGGTAAATAGTGGGCTCATCCCTCTTAGGTTACTACTCCTGCAGGAGGGCATGAAAAAGAGGATGGGGGCTGGGATGGCTAGACAGAGAGGTACTCAACAACATCTGTGAAGGCTGGATAGTTGAGCTGGTTAGATGGATCTAAGCTTCAATACCCATTGAAATGTATGAGAGCCAAATGGGATGTGGGACAGACTGGACTAGTCTGCTACACATACTGGCAAACCAGGGTAGGGGGCGGGCCTGGTGGGGGTTATTGTGGGTCGCTCTGACTAGGCTGCAGCTCCCACAGGTCTATGTGAGAGCCGCGCATGTGTTGGGCAGAACCAGGCTGGACTGCAATGTTGGTTCCAGTGCAAGTCGGGACTGAAAACAGAATCAACCCAGCAATTGCAACCACCAGCTGACTGTGGTGATGGACTGTACTGGGCCATGTGCTTGCTAGAACAAATAAGAATCTGGTCTGGGAATAACTCAAAGTTTCTTTGGGGATCTCCCCAATTGAAATGGCGGACTCAGAACCCTAGCCAAGAAAAGACAGAAGACAGAACAAGTCAATCAACCACCTCAGCTATATGCTGGCAGCGAAATACTGGGCAAACGGAGTCTCTATGATGGACTGTGTCAACCAGTAGATTCCTCAACGACCTCATCGTGCTTGGAGTGCAGAGACTGACGGTGATTCATCACTGGTGAACTATCAAACCATTTAAGCAAGTATCTCAGAGCATGCCCCACATCCGGGACTTGGGGTGGGTGGGAAACTGGGTGGGGCCTCTCCCTCAATAACCCCCTTTACCTCAGATACATGAAGGAAACAATATGGAAATAATAATCTTACCCACTTCCCTGTAGCCCTTGAACATTTTACCATAATTAACTATGTAAAGAGTGTCCAAAATATAATAATAATAAAAAAACTAGATAAGATACAGGAAGCAAGGTTATTCAGATCATGGGCACCAAGCTGTGTGAGGCAGGATCCTTGAGAGAAGACAGACACGGGAGGTGAGTTCTCAGCTTGCCATCTCATGGATTTCCATCATGTAGCACAGGAAAGGGCAGCCCAGGGGGAAGCCAGGCGTATTCTGATTCAAGAAGATGGTGATGAAATTTAGTAGAACACAGTGGGTGAAATTAGTAGGGAAGAGCTGGGGAGGAAGAGGGAGACAGAGAAAAGGAGCCAGCCCCATAGACCGCCATAGGACACTCTTGCAGCCATCTGCTCGAGGACTGAGGAAGCTGCCTGGAGTCTGCAGAGGAACCATGAGGATGAAGATGAGCCACACGAGGTTGGAAATGGCTGACGTACGAGTAGAACAGATCTAATATACAATATTGTAACTGTAATTAACAATACTGTAGGGTGTACTTGAAATTAAGAGAATAGATCTTGAATACCATCATGTTAAAAAAAAAAAACCTGCTAATGGGCCCGGTGCTGTGGCCTAGTGGCAAAAGTCCTTGCCTGGAATGCACCGGGATCCCATATGGGCGCCGGTTCTAATCCCGGCAGCTCCACTTCCCATCCAGCTCCCTGCTTGTGGCCTGAGAAAGCAGTCAAGGACAGCCCAAAGCTTTGGGACCCTGCACCCGGGTGGGAGACCCGGAAGAAGTTCCAGGTTCCCGGCTTCAGATTGGCACAGCACCGGCCATTGAGGTCACTTGGGGAGTGAATCATCGGACAGAAGATCTTCCTGTCTCTCCTCCTCTCTGTATATCTGACTTTGTAATAAAACAATAAATAAATCTTAAAAAAACCCCACAAAACTGCTAACTCTATTGAAGGTGAAGAATGTGTCAATTAGATTATCTGTGATAATCACAACATATATAAGTACATCAAATGACCATGCTGTATACCTTGGACATGTGTGCTTACTTTGAAGATGACATGTGGATAAAGCTGATTATACAGACAATGAAAGCATGAAAATAACAAGTTTTAAACTACATTTATAGAAAAAGTATAATTTTTTATAAAATTCATGATGGATTTTTAGCAGCACACTGATTAATGCTATTTGGATCTCTTGCTTTAGCAAGACCCTGGACCTTGTGACAGCTGCCTCTATAGAGAGACACGATGTCTTGTATGTTGCCGCCACCCAGCAGCAGCGACACTAAAAATGCCAAGGCATACTCTTGAAGGTCTGGGAAAAGCTGGCAACCGGACCCTTCACTGCCAAAAGCGGCTGCGTTTAAAACCTTCTCTCCACTGCTCCTGTCCCCATTGGTCTAAGCTTTCCTCTCCACTTCTTCCTCCACCCTTCCTCCCATTTCCCACCACCCTTCTTCCCACATTTCTTCCCGTATTCTCTGCTTCATTCCCCAGTCTTTCTCCTCATCGCCCCCAGTCTCCTCGTTGCCCCTCAGTCTGTCTCTGTGTCACCCCCCAGTCTTTCTTCATCGTCGTCTGTTCCTTCTGTCCGTCAGTCTCCAGCTTTTACCGCTACTTTTATATAGTTCTCCACCAATCACATCTCCCTGTGGGTCCACCTGGCTCTATCTGATGGGCCAGCTATCGCAGCAGGGGCATTAGCCTATCCCTGTGACTTCCTGTTTACCTGCTGGTGAGACCAGTTCCCCCTCCTGGCCCTGGGCCAGCCGCCATCTGGCAATGGCCCCTATCAAACCCAGAGCAACTTCAGCACCCCGCTCCCCACATTTGTATTTCACATTGGCAATGCAGTCTTGAAATGGAAGGTTCCATGTAAGTAGAAAAGGCTAATAGTAGCTTATTTATTTTGCTTGACATAGGAAATATAATGCATTTCTTATGATATCACCAAAGCAGAGCATATATCATGTATATCTGAAACTTCACACTCTTTAAGGAATGTCTCCTGAGCAGCCCTAACTCCAAGCCTCAGGAAACCTCCAGTCTACTTTCTGCTTGCATAATTTTGACTTCTTTCTTTCTGCAAATAAATGAGATCATGCAGTGCTTTTTTCTGTGTTTAGCTTATTTGATTCAGCATAAAGTCTTGGGGTTGTGTCCATGTTGTTATATCTGGTGGGACTTTCTAAGTTTATAAGGTTGAATGATATCACATTATGTGAATGTGTGCATTTAAATAAGGGGACTGCAATTTTGTGGACAGAGGAATTTAACATGTAAGTTTATGTTGGTGAAACAGAGAGAGAGCATTACAATATCCAAGTCATGGCACTTACACTCAGAAAGAGAATGGTGCTACAGTAGATGGAACATCTCAACAGAACATCGAACATTAAGGGTTGTTATCCTGTCTGTCAAAACTTAAAACTTAAAGGGAAGCCTCAGGAGGATCAGTCTGTTTCTAGGGTTGCTGACTTAGCTGCATCTAAAAACAATGCACCATAGTGTTTTAAAATATTTAAAAGTTCCCAACAGCACAAATTTGCAATGTCTGGCATCTATTCAGAAATTACAGCACATGCAAAGAAGATGGGAAACACGATGGGAGGAAGATGCACCAGGATGGGAAATATGATAGTGTTGGTAGACAAGGCTGTTGAATTTTTTGATAGCTGGAAAGAAGCAGACAGAAACACATCTTCTGTTGGTCCTCTCCTAAAATTTCTTTTACAGTTGTACTTGAGCAGTCTCTGATAACTCAATCTAGATCTGCCACGTCGGTGTCAGGAACCTTGTCACATGGACCATCACCTGTTTTCTTCCAGGAAACACATTACAAGAAAACTTGAGGAAACTGGAGCACAGACTCAAAACCAATGCATTTTGATATAGAATAAGGTCATTCCCAGCAAGCTTCTAATCATTGTGCCATAGATCTGCCCCAGCACCTCATTCTCCATAACTGAGTAGTCAAGTGAACAGAAAAACCAAAATAGAAGACATGGAAAACAGTAGTAAATAACTTGACCTTGATAATATTTCTAGCACCCTAAAATGATCCAGTACACACAGAATAGTTACCAAGACAAGTCATGCTCTGAGCAGCAAGAATCCTGAATAGATTATAAAAATTAGGTTTCTAACTGAAATACAATTGAATTTCAGGTCAGTGTGAGAAAACTGTTTGGACATTTCTTAAGTATTTGAACAATAAACATTATACTCCAAAACAATGCCTTGGCCAATGTAAATTATGAAGTATTTTGACTTGAATTAAATATTGAATGAATATCAAAAAACTTGTTGGTAATGCAACTGTTCCTTTCTGGAAGAATTTTAGAACATTCAAAGTTTATGAAGCAATATAGATATACCTGAAATCAATGATCTCATTTCCACATTAGGAAACTAGGAAAAAAAGCAGGAAGTTAAGCCCAAAGAAAGTAGAAGAGAGGAAGTAAAAAAAGAACAGAGTTCAAAAAATATAAATCATAGCAAAGAAGTTTCAGGTGGAGAACTGACAGACCGATATTCTATAGGGGTAGCAAAGAACAGGATAGACATGTCACTCTGGTCTCACTGCCAATCACCCCTGCATGAACATGACTGGCTCCCAGCCGGGAAATCCTGACTTGTTAAGATAAAATAGAAAGAGGATGCCATGGACCCAGCCACTGAAAGTTTTCACAGAGATAGAATTCCACAGACCCACTGACTTCTAATCCTGCCTGGGGAGTTGACAGGGTTCTGAGTGACTCCTTTGGTCTCCTGGCTGCCACCAAAACACCTGACTCAGTATGCTGTGGGGATGTCATTCTCAGTAGGATGTTCTCATTCATGGGACAGTATATAGTCTGCATGCTACAGGAACCACTGAAGCAAGAGATAGGCCAATTTACAGAACACAGAGGAGGCCCTTCGCACACCGTGACTGTGGGAATTCTGAGCATAAGCTACAGAATTGACAAAATCACGTGCTAGAGCTGGTCTCCAGGGTATTCACTCTGCTGGGAGTATGGACAGCCCTCCCAGCACACTGGGGATGGATCTCACAGTGTGGTCAGAGCCAGTTTGTTCTCTGGATTGTGTGTGCTTGCATGGGCGAATGAAGTGCAATGGCTCTGCGAGTTCACTAAGCTGTCGATCAGTTTGTTCACCCTGCAGCAGAGAAAAGATGGGGCTATAAGGACTGTAAAGATGGGACTACAGCCAGAGATGCTCTGGAATACCCATCTTGGTTATCACTCTGGACGCCAGCCCCACACTGAAAGTTCCTGGCTCCACCTAACACACACACACACACACACACACACACACACCCCTAACACTCAAGTGTAAGTCTTAGGTTTTCTACCAAGCCCTAGAAGCACCTTTGCAGGAATACAGTGTTCTATTAAAAAAAAAAATCCTCCAGGAGGCAGAGAAACAAGAAATCACCCAGATGCACAAAAATCAATGTAGAAACATAAGAAACAGGAACAAGGAAGGTGAAATTACTCTCCAAAAGGAATGCAACGAAGAAGGGGACATTGATAAATGGCTGAAAAATAATTCAAAGGATGATTGAGAGGTTACTAAGAAGTACAGACAAGTAGTTCAATGAATTAGGAAATCAGTAAGTCAACAAAGAAAGGGAGATGTTGAAATAACAAAAATGTTAGAAGTAAGATATTCAGTAAGAGAAATTAAAAATAGAACAAAAAGCCTCAGCAATAGACATGATGAGGAGGAAAGAAGAACACCTGATGTAGAAGATGGGTCTTGATATGTCGAACAAAAAAAAAAGATGAAAAATTATGCCCAGAAACTTCTGAAAACCATCAAATGAACAAATATATGAGCATAGGATTTCCTGAGGTTATAGGCAAAACAGAATGGCTTAGAAATTGCATTTAATGATAAAGCATAAAACGGTTCCAATTTGGAAAAAAAAAATATGGGTGCGTAAACACAGGAGGAATGGAATTCCAAATAGGCATAATGGAAAAAGATCCTCACCAAGAATCATTACAGTCAAACTTTCAAAAGTAAACCATAAGCCCTAAAATATGCAAGAGAGAAATTCCACATCTTCTTTACAGAAAATCCAGTCAGGTTGACAGCACGTTTCTCAGTAGAACTTCCATGGGCCAGAAGAGAGTGGAGAGGTTGAGTTCACTGCTGAGTTCTGAAACCAAGTCTTTTTAAACTACTCAAAACAATGGAAAGATTGAAACCTTCCAAACTCATTCTGTAAACATTATCTTCTCCACGAAAGACACAACAATAAAATAAAAAAACTGCAGACCAATATCCCTGACTATGTTATTATATATTATTATAGATTTAGTGAAAAAAAAATGCTGAACAAAATACTAATAGATTGATCCAACAACTTATCAAAAAGATCACCCACCTGGGTCAAGCAGGATATATTCTAGGGAGTCAAGGATGGTTCAACATACACAAATCAATAAACATCATATATCACATGTGATTCTCTGAATAGATGCAGAGAAAACATTTCATAAAGCATAATACCCTTTCATGATAAAACCTTAAAAATCGGGTATAGAAGGACCATATGTTAAAACAATAAAGGTAGCACTTTGACAAACCCATAGCCAGGACTGTATCGAATGGGGAAATTGGGAAACTTTTCCATGCGGATCTGGAACCAGACAAGCATGCTCACCATCACCACTCTCACCACTAGTATTTAATATAGTTTTGGAATTTTTAGCCAGAAAAAGTAATCAAAGAGATCCAAAAGGGAAAGGAAGAAATCAAATAACCCCTGTTTGCACATGGCATGATCCTTTATAAAGGGGAACCAAAGAACTCCACTAAGAGATTATTAGAATTCATAAGGAAGTTCTACAAAGTCAGAGGGAACCAAATCAACACACAAAAACCCATAGGATTCTTAGGCATCACAATTCCTTTAGTTGAGAAGGAACTTAGAATATCAGTCCCATTCAACATAGCTACAAAAATGTAAATACCATCGGATAAATTTTACCAAGGATGTGAAAGATCCCTACAGTGTAAAATACAAAACTAACAAACAGAGGACAAGTGTGCAGAAAAGGAAAACAATCTTCCATATTCATGGATCAGAAGAATGAATGAAATAAAAATGTCTTTATTATACAAAGCAAAGTATAGATTCAGAGTGATCCTCTTCAAAATCCCAATGACAAAAGGAGACGCAGTCACCCGGAAAGGAACTGAGGAAGGTAGAAAGAGGTTACACAAGAGAGAGGAGGTTTTGGGGGTGGAGGAATCTATCCAGTAGCAGGATTTAGTTGATGATTTACTATCAAATCCTACTTGAAATAGCTGTGATTTGTTGTATGGCCATTACACTTTAATAAAGCTATGGTGAAAAGAAAATTTCTGAAGTAAAAGAAAAAGAGAAGGGGACCAAGGTTCATGTTTCCTTTTTCAGAACTAATGTATGGACAAAAAACATCATATTTAGGCTCTCAGAATACTCTTTTTTCAAAATGTGTTCCAAAATATTTGTTTTACGAAGTATTTCTTTAAAAATGTGCATGGAAAGCTTCAACCTCAAATGAAATTTTGAACGATTTTCCTTTCAAAATGAAAAGAGCATAAAGCCATCTGTTACATTGCAGACATTGTTGGTGAAATAAAGCAAAATCTATATGAAAAAGGAAATACTTTTATTTTTTTTAAAGGGAAAGGAAACTATTATTATTCTCTTTTATAGAAAAAGTTGGCAGAATAACACGTTGTTTAAAAATTATTCCTCTGTGTGTGATAACATCTAGTGCCCTTTAGTGTATGTGTTTAAGTACCAAGCAATGGACTCCTGTTATATCATGACATGCAATTCAGACAAGTCAACAGCCTTGCCCAGACAGGCTGAAGGATCACAGAGTGCACCGGAAAGTGCCACCAATCTGCTGCGCACCTGCAATCATGAGGATGCTTCAAAAAGTTACAAAACAACAACAACAAAAAATACATTTAAAAAGAGAGTTAATTTTGTGCAAAAGTTTTTGACATATTTGTATTTTTCATAATATTCATTTTTCATGACCTGTTTGGAGACTTCTTTAAGTGCATGGCTCTCAGCTTTCTAGTGGCAAAGATGAAGTTATTTTCAGGCTATTTTCCTTGAGGATTTTGAAGCAGCTTCCTTGTTTTTGTTTTTGACCAATCTTCATTCCTTCATCTCCGTCTCAGTTTTTACTTTTGATATGTTCTAGTGCCTACCACTTGCCCAACAGCGTTGTCTCCCATTAACAGTCTTTCCTAAGGCCTAGCACTCAGTGCAGTGAGCTTTCTATGTGGTTTGTGGACATTCATGGTACAGCTCTTGTTAATGTTAATGTGAGTCACTGAGCAGAACTGCATCCATTGTGTTGAGAATTTATGCAAGGCATAATTTTATCACTAACGTAACAACTCACAAATTACAAGGGTTTAATAAAATTCTGAACCTTGCCTTTCATTTTTGGTCATTGCCTTTTCTCTCAAAAAGAAAGTGGAAGAAAAAAAACATTGTATACAGGATAATATGTAATTTCTTTTCTCTTAAGGAATTTAACTTTACTTGAAAGAAAAGATGATATAAATCTCCAGAGAGACCTTTGAGGGGAAATCAAGGACAACCTTTTCTGTCTTTTCCATGCAAGTTTTTCTCAAAGCTGCACAAATAGTATTATATATAATCAGATGCAAAATAGGACTCTCATTAATTAATTAATTAATTAAGCTTAGGAAACAGAGGGGAAATAGGCTCATCAGAAAATTCCACCAGCACGTGTCAGCTCTGAGCCGTCTTCCTGCCTTAAGTGGACCGTATTGCTGCTGAATTCCTAATAGTGTGGAGGGTGAGCTGATTAACAATGATCTCTTCAGCTTTGAAGCGATATTCATTCCTTATTCACATCGTGGTTCACACACTTTAAGTTGGATCCAAAATGAGCATTTCAGGAGAATGGGAGTGAGTCCTTTGCCTGAAAGAGTTCACAGAATTGCGGGCAGCGACACTGAGCCGATCCCACCCTTTCTGCGTCAGTCCTTCAATGATCCTTCCACCTGGGTTTTGTCTTTCCTCTTGTTTTCATGGGATTCTGTGTTGAACTGTTTCAGAAACAAAAGACTAAAGAAGCTCAGCGATTGACGCTCACATTTGACATCATCGACTCATTTCATTCTTTTCCTTGCAAGTTGCCCCGTGCAGCTCCAGCTGTGTGTTGGAACAGGATTGGGGCCATCACCTGGCTTTCTTCTGGCCCTGTGAAGGATTGCACCAGCTCCGTAAGACAAAGGATGCTACAAGCCTTTGGGAAGAAGAAAACCTAGTTAGATCTATTGCTTTTGGTGTCAGAAGGTGTTTTCTTTTAACTTAAAAATAGCTTTTTTAAGGCACAGATGACCAACAATCAAGTGAACACATTTCAAGTGTCCTATAAGTTTTGACACATGGTTAGGAGGTGAAACCAACAGCACAACAGAGACAATGATAATCTTCATTGTCTGTGAGACAAGGACACCTTTAAGACTTCATTTTTATCTCTTTTTTTCTCCTACCTTGTCACCTGCATGATTAGATGTATATACCCATGGGTCGGTTGAACTTAATTCGCATGTTGTCTTTGTTACATTTCCTTTGAAATCAGTTTTTAAAGGTTAAGTATTGGGGGAGAATCAAGATGGTGGAATAGGGTAAGTAAATTTTTAAACAGACGGAGAAGCATTAGCCAGTGAGAAGCAGAGAGGGCACATTCCTGGAAATAGGAGAGGATAGAATAGGGACACCTGGAGATGCGCAGACACCGGAAGGCAGTGGACACAACAATGTGGTGTTGCAGTGACTGATACTCCAGTAGCATTTAGTGAGTGGCGATCTGAGCTGCACTGACAGCTGGAAACTCCACCAGCAACAAAGTAGGAAGGGACGTTCATCGGGAGATTAGGAAGTGAACCCAGAAACAAAACTGCCCATCCTGCTGGTCTGTTTGATTTGACCAGGAGCAGAGACAGAGCAGCAGGTCCCATACAGGCAGTGGGGGAACAGGGTGGATTTCACAGCCCACTTTGGCACCTAGAGCCAAATTGGGCACTATTTTGTGTAGGGAGGCAAGGTTATGGGACAGGACTGCACATGCACTGAGCTAGGAGTGGACTCATTTCAGGCTCAGTGAACTGCACAACGTAGCATTCTACAGATTCCACCCAAGATAGGTCTGGGTGTAGCCCTCAAACCTGATGGCCAGCAGATCAAGAACTCTAGCAGTGGCATATCAGGGACCATTTTATACAGTGTGGAAAAAGCATTAAGACTGTAGGGATAACAGTGAGCTGTGTATCCACTGAGCTAGGAACGAACTCACTGCACTAGTCCCACGGGAAAAATAATACCAACTTAGGCACCGTATGGGTCATATGGGTCAAAATAGATTGGTACGGCCCTCACACCTAATGGCCAACAGGTTCCTGGCAAGATCAGCACCACCAACAACCTAGCTATATAGGACTTCTGTTGTCTCCCTAATCCTGGGAACTGCTCTAACTGAAAGTGGGAGAGTTTGTACAGACAATGGTGCAGCCTCAGCATGGAATCACAGGAGGCAGAGAGTGGTGAGCCAGGAGCTGGGGCTACAAAGATAATAGTGGAAATCTAGCATAAGAACCCAGATCTGGAACTTGCTAGAGGAAGTGGCACAACTGACTGTAAACAAAGAGCCGTGTGTCAACCACAGTAAGTAAAATCAAATTGTAGACCTGTGGTCTGATAACCAGAAGTACAATGATCAAGAGCAAAAGAAAAGACCAAGTTAACCGAGGAAGACATCATTAAAATGGGTGATACAGAATTCAAAACACTTGTTATAAAGCTTCTTATCAACAACAAGAAGCATGTAATATAGGAGTTCAAGGAATTTAAGGCATATGTTACACAGGAAATGAATCAAATCAAAGCTGATACATCAGAAATTAGGAATATAGTGGAACAAATTGAAAGTACAGTTGAAAGTCCAAAATAGAACGAAGGAAACTGAAGAAAAAAATCTCAGAATTGGAATATATTTCCTGTCATCAGGGGGAAACAAACAAAAAGCTGGAAGCAGAGCTGGATCAGGCCAAAAAAAGTATTCAAGAATTGAAAGACATTATTAAGAGTCCTAATATAAGAGTTATGGGAGTCCCAGAAGGTGCAGAAAGAGAAACTGGTTTTACGAATATATTTGATGAAATAGTAAGGGAAATTTCCCTAATCTAGAGAAAGAATTGGGAAACAAGATCTAGGAGGGGCACAGAATTCCCAACAGGCTTGATCAAAAGCGATCTTCACCACGACACATGATAATCAAGCTCTCTTCAGTTGAACGTAAGGAAAAGATCCTTAGATGTGCAAGTGAAAAAAATTCAATTGACATATAAAGGAATGCCAGTTAAACTCACAGGAGACCTCTCACAGGAAACTCTATAGGCCAGAAGAGAATGGAGTGACAATACTCCAGATTCTAAAAGAAAAAACAAACTTGTCGGTCCAGGATAATGTACCCAGCAAAGCTTTCTTTTGTCTTTGAAAATGAAATAAAATTCTTCTACAGCAAAGAAAAAGTTAAAAGAATACTCCTCTTCCAAACCTGCCCTACAAAGAATACTTAAAGATGTTCTCCTATTTTTAAAGATTTATTTTTACTGCAAAGTCAGATATACAGAGAAGAGGAAGAGCACCCACCAAAACTAAAAGCAAAAGTGAACATCTCAGTAAAATAAGAGAAGATTAAATCAATTAATAACCCATTGCCAACATGAGAGGACCAAATATACCCACCCACTCATATTAACCCTAAATGTAAATGGATTAAATCCATCAACGAAACAGCATAGATAAATAACTGGATTAAAAAAAAGTCCATCTGTTTGTTGCCTACAGGAGCCATATCTCAGCAACAAAGATCAGCGGAAGCTATATCTCATGGATTTTGGTTTTTTTTAAAGTTTCATCTCTTCAAAACATTTTCTCATTAAATTCTTCATTGATTCATAGATCATACAGTAACATCATTTTCTGCAAGAAAGATCTTGATTTTCCTTTTCATTTCTTCAGCTACATATTAGCCATTCTGTAGCATTTTATTTAACTTCATAGGATTTTTAATTTCTTTTATCTTTCTATTGTTGATTTTGTATTATGGCTTATCATTTAAGGGGATGTATATTAACTGTGTAATGGAGACTGTCCTATCCAGATAGCAGAATGCAGTACAGTATGCCTCTCTACTTCCAGATCAGAGATGGACTCCCAATGAAACCATTAACTATATCTTGAAAATAGGACGCTGGACTGTGCCATTGTCCATGCCTGCAATGATGGACATATGACTGTGTATGAAGAACCATACTCTAGTAATGATATAGGGGAACTCACTGGGGGCAGAGAACTTGGGTAGAAGGGAAGGGAAATCCCAGGACCTATGGAACTGTATCATAATATGATGATAATAGAAAAAATGAAAAGAAATTTTATACTCAAAAAAAGAAAGGGTTCATTAAAGAATTCTCCAAGCAAAAAAAAAAAAAACAAAAAAAAAAAAACAAAACTTTGGGCAGTGGTGTTCCTGAACAGTGGTCAGAAGGCTATAACGTACTTTTGAATGATTAAGCCGTATGAGGGAATCTAGTTGGAAATGAAAGTTATAAAAAGACCTTCAGGATGGCATGGTGGCCACAAGCAGAGGAAATGTGGCAAGTTTGCCAAAGCTGTAAGCAGTTCATTGGTTAAGAATATGAATGGACATGAGAATGGGTGCAATTGCTGCTCCAAACATCGTCCATTTCCATGTCACAGGTTTCTTTTTATTTCACATTCTCAATGTGCACAGTGAATTATGATCCTACTTCCAGAAACATTCTGTAGTGGGTGGAGGCTCAATAATCATTCGCCAGTGATGGAGCAATGATTTACAATGATCTACACTATATTGCTGAATTCAATAAATACAACATTTACTGAGGTCCTATTATTTGTACAGGATTGTATGCTCTACTTCTTTTACTCAGATTTTGTAAATGAAAAAAGTAAAAAAAAGAGCAGAAGAATGTCAGAAAGATTACCAAATTACTAAACCAGGAAGAAGAGAAGAAAAACACATATTAGACTAAATGTGCTTAAAACTAAACACCAATCCATTGTCTGATCAGCATCCCATGTGGAATGCACACACAGCTGATTAGTGTTTTCTGCTTCCCCTTACTCAGCCTTTTTAAAATCCCTGCATAAGGAACCCACCATAGGCCAATCTACAGTCCACCAAAGGAGGAAGGGAGGGAGTTACAGAAGCTTCCATTCTATGTGCAAGTTGAATATCCATTTGGCTTGTAACAGAGTGAAAACTTGGGTTAGAGAAGCCCTCTGCACTTTGGAGCAGAGGGTTAAAGAAAGACATCATCCCGTGGGCACACAAAGAAAAATTATCACGATGGCATCATTAGACTTGCTCAGAACCACAACCTTCTGACCAACGTCTGGTGAGAGTAGGTCACAGTTGGCAGAGCTACGTTCCTGGTGGCTTCCTGGGAAACTACTCTAGCACTGAGACGACTGGAAATTTGTAGTTAAAGCTTTGACATGGTTGATAAAATTGGACCCAAATGAAAAGTCCAATGTGGGGCCGCTTGAATATACCACAAGGCAGGGAAATGGGTTAAGCGTAATCAGGCTGTATGTGAGAGCCGGTACGAAGGAGATGTTTCTTTATCAATGTGTCTCTTTTCCCTTGCAAAAGAATATAAGATAGATGCATTGATGCCCATGGTAACACAAGGCTTTTGTCAATGTGGGGATGCCATTTGTTCCCCTACCAATCTCAGATGCTAGGAGGAGAGTTACACTGTCTATTAGAAGGGAAGTGGCACTGTGCTGTTTGCTCAGTGGTGATGTGACTAGACAACTGCGGCCGTTTGACCATCATACTAGAAAACAAATCAGGATTGTCCAGGGAAGGATCCATTGTTGCATCCTTCTCTGAACACTGCCCGCTGTACTTTCTGCCAATAAACCCATAAGCACCAGAATTTTCTCAGGGAGTATTACTAGCACAGGAAAAATCTAGAAGGGAATAGTGGAGTCCTGTTAAGAAATGCTGAATCATCGAGAGCATTAATGTGCCATCCGGCACATGGGAAGATTTCATACAGGAAAAGGTAAGATAGTGATGATTCATAGGAATTACATACATCTATAATAAAAACTTAAAGTATGTTAAACCGATTGGTTTTACTTTATGTTGTCATGAAACTAACATAAGGTAGCAACCATTGTCTAAGGTTCAGTTTCAGTAATAATAAAAGACACATTCTAATCTGATAGCTGCTGTTAATTGTGGTTAGTAGGTTTGTTCCACTTTTTCAAAGTGGCCACGCTGGCAATGATGGCATCTTATATTCTACTAAACATTTATGGAGCAGAAAAATTAAGGATTAAGTTTTGGCTGATTTCATACTGTGTTGTTTGCTTGTTGGAAACTCACTCCTCAAATTCAGATCTAATGGTTTTGGGGATTAAATGAAGCTGTGGGCATGGCGGGCCCCCTGTGAGGGCAGCAAGGAGGAGCAGCCGAGGTATGTCACCATCTGATGTCCTGTTACGAGGCATCAAGCAATCAAGCACAACCTCAGCAGAGGTCGAGAGGACACCAGCTCCACTCCTCTCTTGGGCTATTCAGCTTCCAAAAGCCAAAATAAAGTTCTTTTCTTGAGGTGTTTTGCTATGGCAACAGAAGGCCGTTTGAGACTGTTTCCATCTTGGATGTCATGCGCGTGCTGGTTCTGTGCAGTTGCCAGCCTTTCCAGGGAAGACACACACCTTCCTCTTACTTCAGTATCCACAGGCTTGCATTGTGTATTGATGTTGTTTGTTTGCCTTTTGGATTTCCCATCCCTTCTAGTCAATGTGTTCTCCATCTTTTTTTTTTTTTAAAGATTTTATTATTATTGGAAAGCTGGATATACAGAGAGGAGGAGAGACAGAGAGGAAGATCTTCCATCAGATGTTTCACTCCCCAAGTGAGCGGCAATGGGTCGGTGCGTGCCGATCTGAAGCCGGGAACCAGAAACCTCTTCCGGGTCTCCCATGCGGGTGCAGGGTCCCAAAGCTTTGGGCCGTCCTCAACTGCCTTCCCAGGCCACAAGCAGGGAGTTGGATGGGAAGTGGAGCTGCTGGGATTAGAATCGGCGCCCATATGGGATCCCGGGGCTTTCAAGGCGAGGACTTTAGCCGCTAGGCCACGCCGCCGGGCCCAATGTGTTCTCCATCTTAATGCTAATATTTATTGATCTGTTCAAACACCATAACCTTCTCTTGTTTCACTTTTGTCCTTCCAGCTACTTTTAGCATTCTCTGCCTCATTAGCCTGCCAGCTAGCTTTTCAGTAATGCTTTTCTTTCCTGAAAATATATCTTTTAATAAGACACAGTGCGTTGCTCTGTGCATTAGCAACATTTTGTTCTTAGCATTATTACAAAGCTTGTCACATTGTTATTGTTTGCACGCATATCTGGTCTGCTTGCTAGGTACTCAGAGGCCTACTCAATCCAGGACAGACATCGGTAGGCCTCTTGCCTTTATTATTTAGCCTAACACATTGTGCAAAGCAGAGATCTATGGGGTTTAAATATACAGATATATTTAATTTATATATTTAATATGACATATAATGTCAAATTAATTTTTAGGAACATAAGGCTTTTATTATTATTATGTCCAGGGTAGAGGGAAATTGTATAGATATAAACGTGATTTTTAAAAGAGAAAGATTTGACTGCAACTGTAATTTTAAAAGAGTGTCTTCAACAAGTTCATAGAAAATATATATAATTTTAAAAATGCTTGGATCTCATTTTCTGCAAGAATAAAATCGCCATTTATTCAATTTTTCCACAAACTCTTGAAATGTCCTGATGTGATACATCTAAATCTGGATAGATGGATACCGTGGTGCTGTCTGTTGGCTGTAGACTACTTTAGATTGAATAAGCGTTTTCACTCACTAGTAGTGACATTGGTGCAAAGAGCATGTGACTTGTGGTTGGGAAGTTATACAGGAGAAGTTGGCACATTTTGGAAGGTATATGCTCATTTTGTAGGTTGACATATATATCAATATATAACATATATATCAATATATAACATATATATATAAAACTTAAATAATTGGGAACTTCTTGGCTAAGAAAGTATTTCCTAAATATTAGCAAGTTCTTTATTGTTCTCTAAAAACATTCTGATTCAGTGTTTCTACATTTTAGTGACTAACTAGAAAGGGTTCTATATCTAATTAGAGCTGTCATCTTTCTATTTGGTTTACATTAAAAAAAATCTTTAAAATAGAAACACTTTATGCTATCAGGCTTTCTTACATAAAATATGTTGCAGTTCTATGTCATTTCTCAGTAGCATGTATAAAAAGAAAATCCTGACTTCTTTTTTGTTTTAGCTCTTTTTAGAAAAGCATTTTGTAAATGTCTGCCATGTTCAAAAAGCTCTGTATGTACCATGGGGAATAAAGGAGTGAATAATTCCTGCCACAACCTCTCAAGCATCTCACAGTTTTCCAGGAAAATCTGAATATTACAGGTGGTGGAAGTGGCTCAAACAAAAGTCCGGAGGTTGGGGTACTGGTCAGCGTAATCCTACAGCCATCAACTAGGCCATGCCTGCATGAAACATTGGACATGCTGTGTCAGGAAAGAGTGGACAGGCAAATGGGGCATTGTAACAGGTTTAAATGTCAGGTCAAGATGGTTGGATTTTTATTGCATATGGGCAGCAGGGAATTCAAATATTGTAGATGATAGTTTCAGGTTTGAAATTTGATCCATGGTATTCAGTTTAGCATTAATATATAGAATGTTAAGGTTCAGGTATGTGGTAGTCCCTTCTTCCTTTCTGTCTCTCAGTCTAAAAACACAGTAGACACTGGTATTAGGGGTAGTTTCTAATTGACAATAGGGTGGTGAAGACCCATGGAAAAACAGGCTACTCTACAAACCAGAAACTTTCGTCCTCAAGAAAGATACTTTTGTAGCCTGTTTAGGATTTATAAAGTCATGTAAGGCCGAGGAGGTTGTATTTAATTGTTGCATTTGTTTTGATTTGGTATAAAAGCCGGCTCCTACCACATAGGCTCTGGACCACTGAAGATGTAAGACCATTATCCTGACTACTCCAACAAATCTGCTTCTGTTTTAAAAACAACATTTGTGCATTCTGCAGAGAGCAAGACAAGGCAAGGGGAAGGCCCACGGGGTGACTGCATTAAGACTCTTCCTGTCTTCTTTGCCACTCTGATGGATGATAATAATTTTCTTTTTCCCTGCTGATAATAAATTTAGCCTTTCTTCTATCAGTATGTGAATGTTTCCAGAGGTTTTTCCCAGCCTAGCACTAATAACATCACATTTCAGAAGAAGATGCTGGAACTCTTGCCCTGGCCCCTTAGGCTTGGACCGTGAAGCTTGGCCTCTTCACCCACAGCATGAGGCAAAGCACCAGTCCCAAGACGCTGCTGCACAGAGCTGTGCTTGCCCTGTGTGAGGCTAACAGCCCCTGGCTCCCTTGAAGCACCCACAGGAGAAGCAGTGATGGTGCCTGTGTGAGGAAGCCAAAAACAGAGCAGCTGGGGAACGTGTGTAGACTGAGTCCCCCAGTGGCCTTCTGGACACTATGTTTCCGGAAGGAAACCAACATCCATTGAGGACTGTTCCATGCATCACTGCCGCGAAGGAATCCCTGGCTGGTTACGCAAGCAATCTCATTCTGCATGAGAGAACTTTCAAGAAAACAACTGGTAGTGAGAACTGCTAGTTAACATAGTTGAAAGACTTCATGAATATGATTTTAGAACTGAGGAATCCATGAGCCAAACCTGCTCACAATGATAATTTGAGGTTTAATTAATTAATGACTAAAGTATTTCGGAAACACAAAGGACTATATAAATGCTAAATATTGTTAAATGTTAATAGCCATGTTCTCAAATAACACTGATATTAATTTAAATTCCTAAGCCTTATTATCAGAATGAAATGCATGCTAATGAGGCTTTCCTAATAAATATTTTGTTTATGATGTATTTAGAGTGGTATTACTTATCTTGCTAGAGCAAGTATAAATTACGGCACTTGGCAAAAGGGCTACTGCCTTTTCTTCATGATAATTAAAATGGAAATTTGCAGAAATGTAATGAATATATTAAGCAAAAAATTTCTGTAAAACAACCAAGAATCACTAAAGTGATTCTGGACTGAGCGATTGGACTGAGACAGTTAATTCCTGTTCTTCAAGTACTGCTTTTTGTATTTTGTCCACTTTGTCTTAACATTTCATTAAGACAACCGCAAGTTAGCTAAAACCACAGTCAAAATTTCCAAAGATTGGTTTAAAATCCAGGTTTTCAAAAATTTTTCTGAAATTTACAACTCATTTGAGATCGCTGGAGATATTCTGGGATGGTTTCAATCCTTTTCTACCATATCTTGCCTGGGACTGTTGGCAAACCTCTCTGCCCAGCTGTGCTCTTCAAGGGGTTACAGCGTGGCAGCCTGCTTCTCAGGGTGGGGAATCACTTAAGTTTCAGTTAGTGAGGACGTGAGTAAAATTATCAGGTAAAATGTATTGGTCCAATATTTATACATGATTTTTCTCCAACTGTGGTGGCTGCTTGTGAAGGGTAGAGATAGCTTCGTCTAGATCTCTTCCCAGTTTCAAATCCTGAAATTTGTAAGACTTTATGTACTCTAAAATCATAAAAAAGAAGACTTTTTCTTTTAAACATCTTCTTTCTGATAGGATGATCACAACTCTAATTCCAACATGTAAAGGAAAGTCCTAAAACTACAATGAAATACTACGTTAGTGTAGTATAAATATTTTTATATACATTATAAAATCTGATCCTTCTGGAAACTCTACGAAGTAATAGCATTACTACTTAAAATGTATCAATTTAATGCATATGTCTATGTAAAATCACCATTTGTAATCAAGATGAATGTAATGTTACTATTGGTTTGTAAAGACACTTAGTAAGGGAAGTGAATTTCCATCATTGGGGACTTTTTTCTTACTTTGAGAGACACAGACTGAAAGGGCCTACAGAGCTTCCAATTGTTGGTTCACTGCTTACGTGCCCACGGCTGCTAGAGCTGAAGCAGGCTGAAGCTGTCTGAGGGGAGCTCAGTCTTTATCTCCCACGTGGGTGACGGGGGCTTCAGTCACACCTTCTGCCTGCGAGGGCATGCATTAGACGGAGCTAGAATCAACAGCAGAGCCAGGACTTGAATCCTGCTGTTCCAATGCGTGGTGTGGGAGTCCTAGGCAGTGATCTAACTACTACCTTGAGCTCCCACCACCACGCCAAACCCAGGTCAGATACTTTTGCAATTTGTCTTTTCATTGAAAATAATTTTGAAGTGTTAAATTAAGTAAAACATATCTTAGTTGATCATATCTGACCATCTGTTCCTTTGTGATCTATTCCTTTGATCTGAATTTAGAAAGTCTTTTGCCATGCAAAGATGAGAAACAAATTATAAATATTTTTCAGTCCCTTAATGACTTGATAGCTAAATATTTCCCTCCTTGCAGCATATAATTTATTCATCTATCTTCAATTTATTATGACATAATCTAAGCCCAAGCTCCAAATAGACTATATTTCCTTCAAAAAGCTAATCGTATTTCCAAAAGTTTCTAAAAGTGTGATTAGAACTTGGAAAAGCAACCAGGCTGTTCCACATGCTTCTAAAGCGTGTCAAGTGTCTCTCTGCAGCATCCAGCCAAGTTCAGAGCATGAGCAATCTCATGCCGAGACAGAGCATTGCTCCAAATGACTGCCCAGGCGTGGTATGCCTCGGTTGAATCCTCAGAGAGGGGCAGAAGAACTGTGTTCTCAGGTCATTAGCTTGGATGCCTGAATCCCTTGGGTGTGAACTGCAGAAATGGCTGCCCTGAAAGCCCCCGCACCCAGGCTTTGTAGATGCTCCTCTCATTTTTTCAAAGGCCTGGACTTGAAGGCACAGACTCATGCAGAAAGCTGAAACATCTCCAGACAGTCGCGAGCCACATGTCGGTGCAGGATGGGGCTGGAGGATAGATCATCTTTATGTCAAATGCCACTTCACACAGCCAGAAAATTGGTTGCTCTCCTGTTACACAGGAAATCGACTCACTGAGTTTTTTTTTTAAACCAAAGTGTGGCAATTTGAAGGCTTCAAGGAAATAGCTTTACTGTTACATTCAAAAAGGAAAGAATTGCTGATTTATGGAATTATTATTCAGAGATGAAAAAAAATGATATGCATCACATCTGGTGAGCATCCAACAATGTTGGTGGTGGTTACTGTGCTCTGTGAATTCAGTGTGATTACGCAGTGCAGATTTTACATGGAATTTCATCCAACCTTCACAATAATCCTATGGAAGAGTGATTATTATCACCTGTAATAATTTATCTTTGTTTTATAGCCGTTTACATGGAAGCAGAGATCAGGGATTTGAACTTGATTCCAAAATGTGTACACCGAGATGCTGATTTACCTATTTAATTAGGTACAATTGAATAGCTAATTAAATTATTGGAAAAGTACGTAAGACAAAATTGTCTCTATATATTTAAGAGAATTTTTTTAATTACATAAAAATTATTTACCCTAGCCCACAGACTATTTTAACAACTTCAGAAAATAGAGCTGCATCTCCATCTGATAACATACTTAAATAATCACAAAGCAACAGCTTGCAGAAAAGACCATATACTACCTTCATGTCTTAATATTATCAAATATGAGGAATTTAATATACACATGAATGGTTTTTAATATAGATAATGAAAAACTACAGAAAAGAGACTACCCCAAGACTAAACAATAAAATTTAGCTCCTACAGCCAATTTAAAATTTTGTTGAGTTTTCTCATATTACAACTATTAACAGATTTAAGAAAAATACAAGTAAGAAGTACTCATGGAAATGGATTATGTATGATATTCAATATAGTGATAAAAACTAATCAAATGTTAGAGGACTAAAAATCTCAAAGAATTATGAATAAACATTAGACTTGCAGAACACAAATGCTTTCGAATTCCATCTACAAAATTATAAGCTATTGTGAAAATAAATAATTGAATTCCACAAGCAACTATAGAACTACCTCTATTTGCTTGATCTTAAAAAAAAAAGCAAATTTCCAAGGAAAAATATAAAATTATAAGTAATACAATTGAATTGCAACCTTATCAACTGAATTAAAAAATATCCAAGCTTCACCTTGCAAAATTATTTCAAAAACTAAAACAAAGTAGGAAACAAGGAACCACTGTCCTGGTGTTTATTACTTACCTAACCTAATAACTATCAGGATTTTGGCGCACAGATAAGGAAATAAACGCAAAAAAAAATTCTGCAGAAAATTAGGCTCGCTGGTATGGCAGGTGACACTGGACTTAGAGACACAAATGAAAGCAAAATGTTAAACATTGAAAAACATGAAGGCACATTAAGATAGATAATTGCAACCAACTGATGGTTAGGGACAGTAACATCAACTCCAAAGAAGGGAGAGGCAGGGCCAAGGTCTGAGCGCCCTGGCTGAGGTCTACAAACATTAGCAAGAGCTTTTCCACAATAGCATATGGGAAATCTCACCTTAGAATTCTCTTCCCCATACAGGGCATAGGATTGTAAAGATGGAACATAGAACCCAAGCTGTAGGTAATTGCCTAGATTACTTTGTACATAGGCAAATGTCACACTGCTGGGAGAAAAACAGCCAGTAGCTGGTGGACATTCTGAGCCTGAATAATGCCAAATTTGTGTTAACCATACCAGTATGCCACCATAGTTGCCTATTCCCTTTTCCAAAAAATGAATATGTGGGGAATGCCATGTTAGGACACGCCACCCTGGCTTGCAGGCAGTGGGAAGAGGTGGGGAGAAAACTGTAGATTGCCCAGCGATAGGGATGCGGAGATTTATTGGAGTGCAAGTATCTGATGGCATGTTTGACAGGCAATGAATTCTGCAGGCTTCCACAGACCAGACCACTGCACTCGCAGTTGGGTGAGGGAGCTGAGATAGAGATAGGTAGGGGAAAAACAGGAAGGCATGTCTGGATCAAGCCAAGGAACCAGCCCATGTGGGAGACCTGGGCTAGGCTAAGTAGAATTGCTTTCTGCCCACCTGAGAAATCTGGGCCTCGGTGTTGTGCCTGAATGGGCTACGCTGCAGTACCCACCTTCAAGTGTTGAGGCAGGGGGTAGGCCAATTCAGTTTTCAGCTGTGCCTCTATCTGGGTTTGAATTAAGGTGATGTTGGCTTTATAAAAAGAGTTTGGAAGGATTGCTTCCCTTTCAATGGATTGTGGAGAAGTCAGGTCGATTCTTGGAATGTTTGGTGAAATTCAGCAGTGAACCCATCTCTTCCTGGCTTTGTTTGGAGGGATTTAGCTACTGATTAGATCTCTGTCTTGGTTATAGGTTCATTTAGCTTTTCTTATAACTCATGATTCAGTTTTGGTAAATGGTGCATGTCCAGGAATCTACCCATTTTTTGAAGGTTTTTTTGATTTGTTGGCATATGTTTGTGTGCAGTAACTACAGATTATTCTGTATATGTCTGATATATAAATTGTTAGGCTTCCTTTTCTTGTCTCTGATTCTATTGATTCATGTCTTCCCCCCCTCCTTTTTTTTCTTTTGATCATTTGGGCTAGTAGGGTATCTATTCAGTTTATTTTCTCATAGAACCAGCTCGTGGATTCATTGACTTTGAATATTGTTGTTTTGGTCTCTAGCTGGCTTATTTTCTCTCTTATTATTTCTTTTTCTGCTAACCTTAGGATTATTGCTATTTTTTCTAACTCCTTAAGATTTATGGCTAGCTCATTTACATGGTGCCTCTGTTGCTTCCTGACTTTGGTACTAACTGGTGAATTTGCATCCTAGCACTGCCTTGTCAGCATCCTACAGATTTAGGTCTGTTGTATTTATATCTTCATTCATTTCAAGGATTTTTTTTTAGAATTTTTGCTTTGATTTATTCTCTAATCCATTGCTTAATCAACAGCATGTTTTTCATCTTCTAAGTATTTCAATATTTTCTGGAGTATTTTGACTTCCTGCTTCCCAGTTTCACCTCATGGTGGTCTGAGAAGATGCATGGGGTGATTTATGATTTTTTAAAAATTTGCCGTTGCCTATTTTGTGTCCTATAATGAGATTAATTCTGGAGAAGTTTCCATGTACATGCATGTAGGATGAAAGGTTTTGTAGATATCAATTTGGTCTATTTCTTCTATTGTCTGGGTGAGCTCTTTTGCTTCCTGGCTGAGTTTCTGTTTCACTTACTTGTCCCTTGTTGTTACAGAGTGCTGAGAGTAGACATACTGGGAGCGTATGTGTGTAGTTGTAGGTGAGTGGAGGAAGAGAGTGAGAGGAAGGAAGATGGAAAAGAAATTTTTCGAGGCATCAAACCTTTCTAGGATTCTTCTAAGATGTTAAACTTGCTATATTTCTTATAGATAGAAAAAAAAAGCTAGACTGGAGCATGGCCACTTTCCTTCACTTGCATATATTCAGCAGCCATGTAACACAGGTATGTGGTTACATCAGCACTTCCATACTCCTAATGTCTAATGTCATTACAGATCTTTACAGAACACGTGCCAACTTCTGCTCTGGATGACCCGGGTGGAGCCCACTCACTGTCAAACATCAGCTACAAAAGAATGATACAAATGATGCTCAGATTCCACCTGTTTCCACCTATCTGTGCCATTACAGAGGAAATGGAGCTTTCACAGTCCATCAGCCTCTCTCTTGACTAACAACAAAAACTAGAAAATAAAAACACAATGTTTTGTCAAAACAGATGATGGCCTCACTACTTGATGCCTAGGAGAGGTAAAGAAACTCATCTTTGGTGTGGAGTCATTCACTCAGCTCTGAGCAACTACACTGTGGAAAGTTGGAAAGACTATTGAGGTTTATGTGAGAAGGGGGAATATCAGCATTGAAGTTACTCTCACATGGAGAAATCCTGGAACTGCAGAGAGCTAACTGCAACGGTGATACGAGTGGTTTAAAAAGTCACAAATTCCTTCACTGGGTCAACACAGCAATGGATTAGACATAAAGGTAATTGATCATGCCTGATCCAGTGGACTATGTAAGTAATGCTGAAGCCACTCATGGCTACCTACTCCATCAAGGCCCTGGGCTTGCCCAGGATGCATTTTGATAATTTGTTGCCTACAAATATTATGGATGCCATTAGGAGAAGTTCTGAAATTGTGAATTTGTCTATCATTGCTAAAATAGGCAAATTTTCCCATTTTAAAATGTCAGTATTTGGCAGTATTTAGAGCAACAGAATACAAACAAAATCATCCATGTTCCACTAAAGACCAAGACAAATGAAAGAAAAAGAACTAACCTTGAACTTTAACCCTTCTTTCCTCACAGTTGCTGTGGATATCTGGTCTTAGAATCTGGTGCCCATTGGTTGGGACAAAAGAATAGTAATACATTTCTTTTACTTAGAACCTTTGTGTAAGCACATCATTTATCAGACTATAGAAACATAAACTGATGGTTTCTCACTATCTGTTCCAGACAAATCTGGCCACAGAATTTGCAGAATGAAAATGTAGGATCCTTATTCAAAATGCAAGGGGGAAAGTACCATTACACATGCTAAATGAATGAAACTTTTCCTCTCTCATGGCTTTTCCCTCAACTTGTCATGGTGTCTCTTATTTGTTATCTAGTACTACTAAGTAAATAATAATTAAAATTTAAGCCATTACCATGTTTTCTTTATATTGTGCATTGCCAGTTTTAATTGCAATTATAAGATCATTTGGCAAATACACAGAAGTATCAGGATAACAAAAAATTTACCTACTTGTATATGTAGTTTACTGTTACTGCAGTAGTGGGAATTCTGCAGGAACCAGATCAACTGTTTTTATTTTACTGTGCAGTATGTGCCTAGTTGATCAACACTCCATATGTGGCCTGCTGACTAGAAGGAAAGGAATGAAAAGGGACAAAAATTGTGAGTTTGTTTCCTTTCTCGGCTCATCCATTTCGTCAATGGTTGGCTAGTGTAAAAGAGTAATGTGAGGATATGAAAGGATATTATAGAAATTTAGTTATCTGTGTTTCTTGGGACTATCACTTCCTTTCTGAACTGGAGCAGGTTTGGGTTCAGACAGCTGGAGGGACCTTTCAGGACTATCAGCACCTCTAATCCCAAAGTTACACATGTCACTCACTTCCCTTTTACTCATCTTGGGTCTCTCCGGGCTAATACCACCCAACAAAGATCCACAAAGGTTCTGTGTCTGGGACATTACGAATGTCATCTGTGAGTGCAGCCACAAAGGAACACCAATAAAACATCTTATAACATACTTCATCTACTCATATACCTGCTACTTGTTCCATGGGAATTCACTGCAGGAACACAAGTTCAACAATAGAATGATTCAGTTCAACAGCCAGAGAGCAGTGGACTAAATCACATGGAAAACGTGAGCTCTGTGTGCCTGCACAAGTCACATGTCCCATGAGGCCAGCTGCATTTCACAGAAAAGGCCATGGGTGCTAGCCAGTGCCCCTATGACAGTTGATCAGTAGGATCCACTGGCTTTGAGAGGAACGAGTTCAGTTCATACTGGTGTGAATCCGTGGTGGGTCCCAAGCACAGCCTCCAACCTCCTGCTGCTCCATGCTAAGTCGTAAACCGAGCTGCTGCTCAGATATGCGCCCCCTTATGGTCACTCACTACACCCTCCTCAATAGCATCTCCTGCTCCAGCGCTATGAGACTGGCATTATAAACATCCTGCTGAGGAGGACTAATGAGGAGGGACTTACGTCCTTAGGGAGCCCCACCAGGTAGTGTGCTATGGCAGGATACAAAGGGAAACTCAGCAGCCCGATGCCATGTTCCTCCTAACAGTGACACTGCCCAGTGTCTGCACTGGAAGACCTCTGGGACCTGGGCAGGTCTTCCTGTTGGTTGGATGTCCTGTGCTTTTCCGAATACACTCCTGTATGGGCACCAGGCTCCAGCTAAGGAATGGTAAAGTCCCTGGAATCAGATGCTCATCAGCCTGGCTCCGTTCTCTCTCAGTCCCTATAGCAGAAGAGGGAGACTGGGTCTCCTTGCACTTAGGTATCTCACAACCAGCCATGTTTGGTGTGTTTTATTAGATGCATCATGGGTTTCCAGCCATACCTGGACCTCTAGTTGCTTCAAGATCTGCTTCCTGAAATGTTGGTTGAATTAGTAGATGCGTGTCCCAGCAAACCTAAGGTCGTGTGAAATCACTTGTTTGGAGGTTGGTTCAGCCTGTAATATTAGCCCTTTTCACAGTAACGACAAATGTTTGCCTGGCTGTGACTGGGGAGTGGGGGCTGGGATGGAAGAAAGTACAAAATAGGAAGTTTATTGTTCTGATCGGTTTCCACGTGGATTCATTAGTAAAACTGACCCCCCTTCCTGGTTAACTGAGCTGAATTTAATCTCAATGAAATAATTCAGTGCTGACAGGATGGACCAAATGACCTTGTCCTTGTATTCCATTTCTGGATCTTTAGGAGACTTTTCCACCCCACTGGAAAGTCGTCTTAGTCAATCAATTTCCCGTGTTTGGTTTGGATCACTTTCCTAAGGTATGTTAAGGTCCAAATGAGCTTTTGTGTTTTTAGCTGTGTTAATTGCTTGATCAGCTCCCATCTCAGAGCAGCTCAGGGATGTGCTCCCTGCTCGCCGTCCCGCCATTCCCAGACTGGCTGCTTTGCCTTTTCCTTCTCCTGCGTTAACCCTGCACTTTCCATGCAAATGATACACTTTTCACACCTCTGGCACCAGTAAATTATGCTTGCATTTGAATTCCATTAGAAGTTTTCACGCGTGGGTGAGCTTGTTTATGTTCCTCTTTCCTAATCAAACCGCTTAGATCTTAGTTCTGGCTCTGACTCAGTGGCATGGCAAACAAGTCTTATCCTTGTAAAATGATTTCTAAACCTAGGAGAAAGGAAGAAAACAGGGCCACCAAATGCAGACATTTTGTTTTCTTTGAACATTAGAATGCCTACAACTGATGTTTAAACAAGCATTTGAAAATAGCTAACAATACCCCAATGGGAAACACATACAAAAACAGTATTTGTGTGTTTTCAATTCTTGTATTGAGTGAGCCATGTTAACACTTTTAAGAAATCTATTTCATTTTAAGGCCAAAACAAAACAATCCAATGGCTGCAAATGGATGTGGATATCCAAAAAGTGGGGTTTATGCCATTGACTAGAATAGACCTCTATCTTGCCCAGAGGGAAATACTGTCCCCTAGTATTTATGTAGAAATTTTTAGAAAATAACAAAAGAAGCTATTCGGTAAAAATTGACATATTCTCCCCAGAGAAGAGTAAACAATGAGATTATACAAGGAATCAATTCTTCCTTTATTTGGCACAAGATTTCTAGGTGTGTATATTTCCATATACTAACATAGGAACAATTAAGAATTAATTGATTTACTAGAACAATTGAAAATTTCATGTTCTCTTTCTAGAGGAATGCAAATCACTTCAGTGTTTTTCCCACTGTGACGGCTGTGTTCTCACAGTGCAAGGAGCAGAGCACTAGACACCCCGCTGGCCACAGATGATCCTCTGTGATGTCCCACAGATGATCCTCTATCATGGTTTTCCTTAAGTGAAATTTTTACTGATTATTCCACATGTCCAACTCCCATTTCTCAAGTCCCTAGTAGGTTAACCAATATTTTACACTAAAAACTACTCAAGAACTTGACTTTTGTCCCATCCAATGTTTCCAACACCCTTTGGCCATCCTGGACTGGCTATTGGTTCTGTGACCTCTCTGCCCAATCGCAAGTTGTGCTTGAAGGGAAAAAAAATTTCCTTTTGCCTAACATAGTTTCTGCAGTAGCTGTGCTGTGGTTCAGCCCATACTTCATTTCTCTCCATAAATATCAGCTTATCTGGGAAATTGTCCCTGAAAGCAATCTTTCTCATCTTTGAAACACTACATTTAGAATAGTCTGAAATGGAGTCTCAAACCAGAAGTATATATAATAATACCAGCTTCAGACTCAGAGGTGAAGGTAAATGACAGTTGAATACCAACTGCCTTTCCTGGGGCAGACAGGCCCCTCAGCTGCCTGGCCGTTGTCTGTAAAATGGCAATGACAAAGCCACATGACCCTATTGAAGGTCAAGTAAAAAAGTTTACATGAATCTCTTGGTCAGTACAACATAAAGTACTCAAGGGTAGAGCTACAAGGGCATCATCATTGCTACCCATGTTTATCTCCACTTGTTTTTACCTGTAAGAGGACCACTCCTTTTCTCTGTCAAAGTAGTTATGCCAAAAACAATTTGTTTCTTGATACCAATCACAATGCAAACAACGATGTACGGGTACGTAAAGATTTCTTAATCAGCGGTTTATTCCATGGCTGTCCATCTAAAAAAATATTCCACCATTTCCCATTCTTGCCCTATTTTTGTGCACATGCGCATGTGTGCCTGTGTGCGAAAGAGACAGAGGGCTGTATATGTGTGCCCCATGTGGGTTATGCTGACGACTCCTGCAGTGAGGATTCAGCTGACTTTGTATTCCCACAGCAAAACAAAAATGAATGCTTCTAAAGATTGGTCATTCTCACCAATAAACAAGATATAATTAAATGTGCCAGTATTTTCAGAGTGTGATGAGCCCAGAGATCACTTGAACCAAGTTTTCCTAATAATACATTCTTAACAATTTAATCTAGTCAATGATGTTTAGCTCAGTTTCAAGTTTTCAAGCTTTTTTTAGCTTGAGAAAATTATAATTTCCGAGAAACTAAAAGCTTGAGAAATAAAAGACATCTTGCTAGCATAATTTGTAAAGCGTTCAGTGGATAAAATAAGAAAAATTAGCCTTTGAGTGAAACTTAAAACACGTTTGTCAAAAGCTAGCAGCCAAAACACAGGGAAGCAATTTTTCCAAAATTAGATTGCTCTGAAATACTGAGGTTAATGGAATCAAAGGAGGGAAAGGTGGTAAGATAATTTGGCATCGTTAAAGCCTTCAACTTAAATGGGAGATAATCTAAGCTCACCGTGTGAACATTAACTCATGTCTTAAAATCCTCCAAACAATTGGGAGTTGCTAGGAAAAACAGTCCAAGAAAAAGAGCAGCACAGGATGACTTTGGTATATCTTTTTTTTAGAAGGATAATATGAACCCTTTGAAATCGTTTTCTGTGAAGCTGCTTTTAACACAAATAACCAAAAATCCAAGCATACAAAAAGAAACAGCAGCTAGTACTCCTATGAGTGCATGCCTACGGTGTCAAATAATTGAGAAGAAGTGGGTTTTTGACTGATGGAAATAAATCTCACGACACCATTGGGCTCTGTTTTGGAGTGACAGAAGTTCCATCATGGAAATTGCGCCTTCCGTTTGTGTGGGTTTTGCTCCTCACTTTGCTTCCAGTCACTTATTTACACAATCGTTTATTCACATGCAAATGTTCTGTGTATCTGCAGAAGTATGGCCAATGCAAAAACAGCAATGAAAATGGGACAATGAACTCTACTTTCCTTCACTGGAAATGAAGAAAAGGGTTGAGGGGCAGGTGTTTGGCACGATGGTTAGGATGCTCCTGAGGATACTTGCCTCTCGCATCAGACTCTGTGGAGACAGCTCAGGCTGCTGACTCCAGCTTGCTGTTGGTGCAGACCTTGGGAGGCAGCAGTGCTGGCCCAGGGGTTTGGGTTCCTTTTACCAACTTTGCAGGCCTAGCTGGAGTTTCTGACTCTAACCTCCTGAAGCACTCACGGCCTGAACCAGTGGGCTCTCTCTCAAAAAAGTTGACTATCATTGGCTTCCTAGGGTCATATTAACTTTTTCTTTTTAAGTCAAACCATTGTTAAAGCAATAAGTCAGGTAAGAGCGGCTTTTCTACCTCTGGAATCCTAAGAAACCAAAACATGTAAATTAAATGTACCAGCATCCAAAGCTGTAGCACTCATATATATTCTTTTGAAAAGAGTAATATGATTTGTTAAAGATCCTGGTCAGGACTTTTGTAAAGCAAGAAACAGCCTTGTTTTAAAAAACCACTAACATCGTTGTACTATTGTCACCTACTGGTAATTGAAAATGTGTTTCTGTCAGTTCCACCTAGGATGGAATGTAATTCCTGCTAAGATCTTGATCTTAAATTGGTAGCAGGAAAGCCAAAAAGCAAAAGCAAGAACTCTTTCCTTGTTCTTTGCCCTTTGTGATAATGTGAGCTATTATTCTTACTGGCTCCCGGAAGGCAGCGATAGGCTTCTTATTTTATGTAGCTCTGTTTTGTCCAATTGATATGGAAGTGGGTCTCTGCCTGACTTTGGAACACACATTTGTAATGTTTATTTTAAAATAAAATGCATATTGCTTTGTTAGAACAGCCACCTATACGCAACCAGCAGCTGAGTCTTTCCAACACTCTTAGCATTGTATCTTGTGAGGCACTGTGTGTTAGGTCTACTGCGTGTGTAACCTGTCACCACAGAGCATAGCACTGGTTACCAACCATGAGTTCAGAAAAATTGATGGTCACCAGCATCAGCTGCTAACCAGTCAAACCTCGTGCTGTCCATGACCACACGCAACCTTAAGCAATAACACCATCTTCATTACAAGTGCTAACAGTGCCTGGGGTAATTCTGTCACAGCAACTGAAGGGCTCTTCTGAAATTCAGGGGGAATTTCAGCAGATAGCTTGCAAAGAAGAGTAAAATTCTTGCTTAACCATTAGAGAATTCGAAAAATAAACAAGCTATTTTGGAACAGATTGTATCTTCCCATCAACTAAGTCAGAGGAGTCACTTCATTTAGAGCTGAAATGAACCTATGATGTCATATGAGCCAATTTTTTCACAATAATACTCTCTATACTATGCTTGATAGAGGTCACTTGAACTCCAGTTAGTTACAAACCATTCTAAGTGTGCTTTTAAGCACTTTTAAGTATGCTTACTTGACGTCAAAAGCTGAGGAAAAGAGATTCCCCCAGATAGGGGTGGGGAGAGACTTCATCTAGTCATTGATTTATTCCTCAGATGCCTGCACAAACTAGGGTGGGCTGAGCTAGGCTAGAGCTGGGAACCTGTATCTCTCGTGTGAGTGGAGCCAGCGGCCAGAGCCATCACCCAATGTCTCCCTGCGTGTGCGTTAGGAAGGAGCTGAAATCAGAGGCAGAATCATGGCTTGGCACCTCAGCAGTCTGTCCTGGGAAGCAGGTGTCCCATGCAATATCAGAACCGCTGTGCCAACGTCCCATCTCTATGTTTAAATGTAAAATTTTCTACTTAGAAAAATGGCATGACACACTCTATTTGTAAGCAATTCTATTAGTTCTCTCTAGTAAGGTTAAACACTTTACCTTCTACTGGAACATTTTTTAAACTTGTGCTTTATGTTGTTCTGAGGAATTAGCAGAGTAAATCTAATTAACATTTGGTGATACCTACCATGACCACTGTTAATGGGTGGTGTGGCTCAGTGTTGTTTCATTTGTTTTGATTTCCTGCATGCATCAGGAAGCAAGGCATGAAGTTATCTGCTTTCTTTTTGCTTCGTAACTACAGTAGTAAGGCTACCCTTTCTAGCCTTTGTATAGCACTTTTGAAAAGTTAAATATTATGCCCACTTGAGCTCTTTCAATCATGTGATATTTTATATCGAGAATATATATATGCATTTTGCTCTTGAGAAAATTTCTGCTCATTAGGCATGCAAACTTTGGGGCTTTTGAAGAAAACCCTCTATGGATAATCACATGCAAAATTAGCACTCTGAGTGTAGAGTGAAAACTCAAACCTCATAAGGTGATACTTGTTGACTTATTTAAAAATGGCTGTTGTGGAATGTGGGTGCTGGAAATAGAAGTGTGAAGCTGAGCCATCATAATTCAAGCACTCAAGCCATTGTAATAGAAAAAGAAATCACACATCCTTGAAAGCTTACTCTGCCAGCTGTTAGCATCAGGCAGGGAGGGATGCATATGCGGGTGTCAGACCTGTAGCACACATTTCTCAAAGAGGCAAAGCAGCTTGTGGCTGAGCTTCGGGAAGCTGGCTTGATTCATTTATTTCCTGCAGCATTCGGACAGTCTTCAGTGCCTCTCTGGCTGTCTAAGCTACGAGACGTGGGGCAGGAGCAGTGTGAACTGCCAAAGATGCAAAGTCTCTAAAGTATTGATCTTGATGGAAGGTGAGTAAACATCGAACTAATTGAATTATTCACTTCTTTGTCTACAAGTGAGGTCTCACTGGACAGTGAGGAGAAATGCCAAAAGAACTTCACAGGAGAACTTTCTAAGACCGTTACACAACATCTAGGTATGAATTTGCTGCAAGTGAGTCATCGCTACATGCTTTTCAAAGTGTTATTACTTAAAGTCCTAAATCCGTAAGCCTGTTGACATAAGGGAAAGAGGAAACCTTAATTTAGCATGGACCTTCCAAACATCCAGAAGATAAAACTTGATTGAGGCTGCAGTGCTGCAGAAATTCCATAAAGCTAGTCAGCCCTTGGCTAATGTTCTCGAATCTCTAAAGCATCAGTTAGACCTCGAGAAAGAAGTCCCATTGAACTGGGCATCTAAGATGCTTTACTGATAAAGCAGGACCAACAGCTCTGGCTGAGCCACTGCAGCATCAACTTCCCTAAAACTAATGAGATCACTGTGCTTTTATAAGCCTTTATTACAAAGCTTCCATTTAATGAAGCTTTGGGTGAAAATTAGCCTCCCCCTCGCCCTCCTTGCTTTGTACTCAAAGAGCTATCTAGTTAAGGTCACTCCACTTAAAAATATTTCCTCACAACTATTCATCAACAAACCAGAGGGCTTGATTCTTGCCTCAGTAGGGTAATGGAATCCCAGAATGGGAAAACCTGATAATGCATTAAGAGCACATAGAAAATAAGCAGAACCTGGAATTTCCAAGAGCAACTCTAAATATAGTCTCTTAGGCTGGCATAGTGGTGTAACAAACTAATCCGACACTTGCAGTGCTGGTATTCCATAAGGGCACCAGTTCAAGTTTTGGTTTTTCCACTCCTGTTCCGCTCCCTGCCAATAGCCTGGGAAAGCAGCAGAGCATGACTCAAGCCCTTGGGCTCCTCTACTCACATGGGAGGCCCAGAGGAAGCTCCTGGCTCCTGGTTTCATATTGGCTCAGTTCTGCCCACTGCAGCCATTAGGGAGTGAACCAACAGATGGAAGAGCTGAAACTCTCCTTCTTGCTCTGTGAAAATTTGCTTTTCAAATACAAATAAATAAATCTTCTAAAATGCAGTTTCTCTCTAAGGAATCAAGGATTATAGAAATCCTACCGCAGACAAAGCAGAAAATTTGAGGATTACATTTCCCTTTTATATAAAATTGCCAAAACCAGAATTCTGGATGGTATAGTATTTACTTTCTTTCTTAAGTTGTACTTAAAACCAGGCTAAAACCACATGATTATTTAGTGTTTTTAGAGTGGCCTCAGTCAGAATTTGGGGAAGCGCAATGGGCTACATGTGTTCACCAGTCATTATAAGGCTATAACATGTAGTTAGATATTTGAGTTTTAAATGTTTCTACATACATTTTGAAAAAAGTTAACTAAGATGCTCAATTTTATTAAAGCATGTCTATAAATACATAACATAGAAAAGAATACATGAGTGTCCTTATTTCAAACATTTTGTGATTCTAATAGGAGAATAAAGGTAATACACAGAGCCAACATGTAAATGATAATGATATAGGCACAAAGACTAAAGGAGAGCCTCTTGAAAATGTTCGTGGAAATATGTATTATAAAAAATATCCATTGAAATCGGAACAAAATAAACTAATAGAAACTTCTCTAATATTTCATTAGGATCTAGTTTGAATCACTTGGAAAAGGACCCCCGCCCGAGCAACATGATTTCTGCTAAAATTATAGCCTGAACAAACATCAAATTTATGGTGAAGCTTGGCTGGAAGACTGGTGAGATCATTGACATTTTGCTAGAGTTTTATGGGTGTAATAACTCAGAGAAAATGCATTGACAAATGTATAACTCATTATAAAAAGGAACAACATGATGTTGAAAATAAAGCCCATCTGCGTGGATTTGGGAAGAAAATATCAACCTTGCTTGGTGTCCTCATTGGAGAGGACCAACAATTAGCAACAGAAACAATAATCAACATTATAGTCATTTCGATTGGTTCAACTTGCACAGTTCTGACTGAAAAATTAAGGCAAACTTTGTGCTTGATGGATGACCAAACTGCTGCACTCAGAGCAGTCATAGATAATGGTTTTCAATATGACATTTCACTATGTGAGATGAAGCTCCTGAAGCATTTATTCAAAATCCTGTTATACGTGGAAGAC
This sequence comes from Ochotona princeps, assembly GCF_030435755.1. Taxonomy (NCBI): domain Eukaryota; kingdom Metazoa; phylum Chordata; class Mammalia; order Lagomorpha; family Ochotonidae; genus Ochotona; species Ochotona princeps. Next base: position 9,865,300 of record NC_080832.1, on the reverse strand, counting down.
GTACATCCTAAAGATGAAACATAATCAAAGCAAAGGCTGTCGAGACATGGAAGTGGTCCAGTTCACACGAAAGTGAGCTTGTCAAGAATGAGCCCTTCTCGTCCACTATAATGCACCTGTTCATTCTCATCCAACAAGAATGATTTTGAGAGAGTTTCAATGTGAAGTCCTTAGGTTTTCTCCATACAGTCAGATTCAGCCTCTCCTGAGTTCTAAACATTTCCTAATCTTAAACAATCTTTAAACCATTTCTTTTTTCAGTAAGTAATCTAAAAAGATGTCACTGGCATGGATGACTTAATGGGACGTTCAAGTGCTTAGAAGTAGAATAAATGACTGGTATCATGACTTACAAAAGTGTCTCAAATTAGATAGAGCTGAAGTTGGAAGACACAATTTGTGTTTACTACATTTATCTTCTAATATACTTTTTCATGGAATTTGGAAATCACTTTGTAATTGGGAATACAATATGAATGCTAGGGAGAAATTAGTGCATAAAAAGAACATGCCAGTAAAAATCACAGTGTCACTAAGAATGCATTTCTAAAGAGACTGAATGGAGAGAAAGCTGGAATTGGCAAAGTTGGCAATAAAGAAAGCCTTCCTAGATAGCCTTTTAGGGCATTAGTGAAAAATAGTGGGAGATGAAGCTCTGTGAGAGGAGAAGTGCTTGGAAAGTTTAAAATGCTGAGGGTTTGATCTGATGTGCTAAGTAATAGAAATCTTTGAAATTGTTTTAAATAGAAAAGAAGGATGGTAAGTAGGCAGGAAGGGTAAGCAGAGTAGTGAGACAGTCTCAGCTACTCTGAAACCCCAGATCTGAGCAGAGTACAGTAGCTATACCTCCTGATCAACAACCCCTAAGCCAGCCAGCTGACTCTCATGCGTCAAGCAGTTGGGAAATAAGACATTTTCACAAACAGGTACTTGACGAGCTATTTGCCCTTGCAAAAAAAATCAAAGGCGCACCAAAGACACAGAAAAAATGAAATCAAAAGGCAAATGCATTTTTGTTCAAAATTTTCTTTGGAATCATGCATTTTTTCATAATTCACATTTTCTGTATACATGCATGTCAAAGTTTTTTGTGTCAAAATAAACTTATCTTTCCATTTTCACAAAATCTTTGAAGTATCTGCATAAAAGGGAGCAGTGTTTTCTTACGTATTTTTTTAACGTTTTTATTTGTGTGAGGGGTGGAGAGAAAGAGATGCAGAGACAGAGACAAAGGAGGGTGCTGCCACGCATAGTCCACCTCCCAAATGTGCAAGGAAGTTAGGGCTGGGCCACACGAAAGCCAGGAATTCCCTGCAGGTATTTCACACGGATGACAGGGATCCTACTATGTGAGCCATCATCTGCTAGCTCCCAGCCTGTGCATTAGCTAGAAACTGGAACTGGGAGAGGAGAGGGAGGACTCAAGCCCAGGTACTCGGATACAAGAGGGGCATTTCAGAGTAGGCTGACCGTTCACCGCAGGAGTGGCATTTTAATGCTATTCTTGGGGTGGTATTGACAAGAAGAAAGAAGGTGAAGGTGGGACTGCTGAAAGCATTCATATGGGAGGAGAGGATGGCATGGACTTCGCTTATTCATGACTGGAGATGAGACTGAGGCTTTCTTTATCGGAACTGCAATGGCTTTGTCCTTCTGAATTCTACCTTCTCCTTGCCGTCTAATGAGGGAAATATCTTTGCAGCTTTATTAGTCTTAAGTCGGGTTATAATCTTGTGACTCTACATCAATTGGCATTTTATGTAAAAATGTCATTTGCCATAATTTGCTCAATTATTGCTTAGCAAAATACCACACAACTAACTCAACAAAATTGTAATTGATGACAACTGTGATTATGTCTAATAAAAATACATAGTCAAACAAGGTTCTTATAATTAGAATGAGCTCAAATGCCCCCAAACAGTACTAAATGACTAATGCTCGAATTTCTTCATTCTCATTTAAAGGGAAAAAAGCAAGAGTTTTTTCCGAATCTGTTGCTCATCAGATATGGCATGGGAAGAGATGAGATTTACTTTCACTTGATTGGGCAGGAGACTGGAGATGACTATGATAAAACCTAGAAAGAACGTGAACATTTTAGCCATGAAGGAAAACCAGCAAAGCCTACCATTAGAAATTCCATTAGGAAAGAGAGATAAGCAGTCTTGTTTCCAATCCGCATGAACTGCACTCAGGATGATCATTGGGAGTAGCCTCTGTATATTTGCACATGTATTGTTAGCAACCGAAAAAAAAAATCAGGTGTGTGTATTTCCTCTTTATTTCAGGGAATCTATGAGGTTAAGACTGGAAAAAATCTATCACACCAGCCACCAGCTTGCGATTGCAATAACAGATAAGAAGCAAAGGGAGGTCTTCCTGTAAAAAGTGTCTTAGAAAATTCTCATCACATAAAACTGATAAAAACTCAACATGCGGAGCACACAAAGAATGCCAGGGCTGAAAGGAGCTCGAGCTCCTCGTAGGGTCCTATCAGGAAGAGTCAGTCTGCAGCAAAGGATGAAGAAGGAGGATAACAGAGCTATGTCCTTGGTGGAAAAAAGGATGACACACAAAGAGCAACTCCCTCGGAGCCTCCCAGAGTGGGGCCTGCTCCCGAAGCAGTGGGGAGATGTTAGCCAGAGGGTCCCTCGTTCAGGCCCAAATTCGTTCTGTCACAATATTTCCAATTGTCTGTTCTATGTTCCTTTGCATTTATTTATATGCCAACTGTATAGGCTCAGTTATATTTCTCCTCCCCATCCAGCGCCATCCCTGCACAGCAAGGGTAGATTGGCCCTAAACCCTGGTCTCCATGACTGCGAACTTGCCTGGACAGTCTCTTGGCAGATACAAATGATACAGCATGAAGATGCAGTCATTGACAAGGAGGTAGGGCAGACCTGTAAGCCTGTATGATTGGCTTCTTTAGAAGAGAGGCATGGGCCCTGTGCGGTAGGTAGTCTTGTGGCTAAAGTACTTGCCTTCCATGCACAGGGTCCCGTATGGGGACCAGTTTGTGTCCTGGCTGCCCCAGTTCCCATTTAGCTCCCTGTTTTTGGCCTGGGAAAACAGCATAGGATGGCCCAAAGCCTTGGGACCCTGCACCTACGTGGAAGACCTGGAAGAAGCTCCTGGCTCCTGGTTTCAGACTGGCTCGGCTCCAGTCATCACACCCAGTTGAGGAGTGAACCAACAAATGGAAGATCTTTCTCTCTGTCTCTCTTTCTCTCTGGAAATATGACTTTCCAATAAAAATAAAAAAACTCTTTAAAAATAACAATAATACCTAGAGAGGCAGAGAACGGTATGCACCTACAGGCAGAGAAAATGCCAGGTGGTGATGGTGGCAGATACTGGAGTGTTGTGTCCATAGATGAAGGAATGCCAGGAATACTATGAAGTAGTTTGAAAGGATGGGGCCCATGTTTCCCTAGAGGGAGAGTGTGGCTGTGCTGGCACTTTGTCTGGGTGTCTGCCCTCTGGAAGTGCTGGACAGTGGTCATCTGCTGCTTTCACTCTTCCAGACTCTGGTACTTTGTTACAGGAGTGCTAGCAAAATCAAATGTGACTCGGATCCGTTTTTAATGGTCCTGTTTCCTCAAAGACACGGCAACACCCACTAAGGCAGAAATCAGCCCCTTCTCACCAAGCGTTCAGCTCACTCTTAGAATAGCTCTTTGTTGTAACCACTGTTGCCATGTAGTGTTCTGGAGTGCAAAGTTAAGACTACCGAACAGGTGGCAAATGGGTGCTAAAACCTGCTGGGTGCTAATTGCCAAATGGATGGAGCCTCTGGAGTGTATTTGTCCTCAAGCAAATCACTGTGCATTTTACTTTGTAATTGTTTCATAATGATGTCTATGTTGCCTGCTTCTAAAAAGTATTTTACTTGAGTGACATGAGTAACAAGCATAAAATGGGACAATTAAAATAGAACAGAAAACGTTGGGGTAGAAGAAGAATAAGGAAAGAGTGGTTTCAACAAGGAGTTAATCATTACAAGTGAGTGGTAAAATAGACCTCTGAGCTTACTAGCAGCCAAGGGAAAAAGGTTTTATGGTTTGTTTTGGAGCAAAGATAAAATACTTAACTTCAACCAGAAGAGAGACATTTTTTGAGTTTCTAAGAGATTGCATATAGGGCCGGGTGCGGTAGCCTAGCAGCTAAAGTCCTCACCTTGAATGTTTCTAATCCTGGTGGCCCCGCTTCCCATCCAGTTCCCTGCTTATGGCGTGGGAAAGCAGTCAAGGATGGCCCAGAGCTTTGGGACCCTGCACCCGTGTGGGAGACCTGGAAGCAACTCCAGTCTCTTAGCTTCAGATCAGCACAGCTCTGCCCATTGCAACTACTTGGGGACTGAATCAGCAGATGGAAGATCTTTCTCTCCATCTATCCTCTTCTCTGTATATCTAACTTTCCAATAAAAAATAAAATAAATCTTTAAAAATACATATGAATTTTAATATAAACATATACATGCACATATAGATTCAAGGAAATAAAGTTTTGGTATATTTGCAAAAACGTTGACATGTTTTGCAGATGGACATTCTTTAATAACTCCTGAAAGGACATTAAATATAGTTCTGGATTTAAACATTCATTCGCCGCCCAAGAAGATTTTTCCCTAAAATATGCAGAGCCCAGTCAAGATGCAATGAACTAGATGGGATATGTGTCCGCCTTAGTTTGAACATAGTTTGTGTTCTCAAAAGTTGACATGTCAGAAACTTGGTCCCCAGGAATTGACACTGGCAGATGGTGTGAATTTTGAAGAGGGGAGGTCTAGGGGTAGGTCCTTGGGTCAGTTTAGGGTTTTCCCCCCAAAGGGATAGTGAGATCTCACCCACCGCTATTTCTACTTCCGTTTTGAAAAGTGACCACTTACGTGTACATGCTCTCCAGCCCTGCAATCAGCCGGAAAGGACATGGCAGTGAGACATGGAGCTATGTCCATGCTAGCAGAATGTTCTTGAACATCCAAACTGAGCTAAATAAGCCTCATCTTCTTTATAAGTAGTGTGTGTCTGGTCATTTGTTACAGGGATGTAACAGTCCTTAAATAACTGTCTGATTAGAGGATAATTAATATGTTGCATATATAAAAAAGTGAAGTATAATAACCAAAAAATTACACAGAAACTAACTCAGGACATGGCATTGGGATATGATTTAAGATACAACAGGAGCTAACATCACAAAGTAGACTTGAATTTCTCTCTAGCGAGCCTATAGGACTGGAGGTAGATCTTGAAGCGAAATCAGAGGGTAACAGTTTATTACCTGCAGGCCTAATATGACAAGCGGGTAAATTTTGTCTTGCTGACATAGTCATACAACATTTTTTGCTACATGTAAGCATTCAACATTTTTTAAACAATTTGGTTTCTGGGTCTTAAAACATTTTATTTGAGAGACAGAAGGTGCTCCCCATGTGCTGGCTCACTTCCCAAACACCCACAAAGGCTGGAGTTTGGCCAGGCCAAAACTGAGATCTGAGAACTCAGTTAAAGTCTCCAACATGGGTGGCAGGAACACAGTAGTGTCTGTCATGACTGCAACCTCTCTGGACATGCATGAGCTTGCAGCTAGAGTTAAGAACCAGAACCAGGTATCAAATCCAGTTGAATCATAGGCTTGTTAACCTCTCGGCTGAATGTGTACCCCAAGGTCTTGGTTTGTTTGAAACTGAGATGACCTAGACCATACAGTGGTAACTGACATCATGCATTGATCAGCCATCTCTGTCTTGAAAGGTCTTTACCATAATTGAGAATCTCTGGGCAGCTTGTGGTATTGGGGGAGCAGATCTACACAGTGGGTAAATTTTCAGTTAGTTCCTAGTGTTAACACTCCTATTTTTCAGAAGTAATTTATTCTTAGAGATCAGAGACATTCAAGTTGCACAATTGTCATTCTTTTGTAAAAAATATTTAAGATTATTCTTGCTATGTGTATGTGCTGCCAAGTCGCTGCCAAGTCACTGCCCGCCAGGTGAGCTGCAGTGGGACCTATAAAATATGTATACATTATCTTTCTCGCAAGAGGTTCAACCATTTCCTTCAACAAATGAACAAGTACCCTAACCTCCAGAGTATGCAGCACCCAAAATTATGAACATAGTGTATAAAGACAAAAGCCAGCATTTACTGGGCATTTGTCTTGTGTCAAGGATTGTGTTTCATGACTAATTTAAACTTTCTCATGTCATTCCCACGACAAACATCCATGATCTGCGTAATTATCTTTGTTCTGCCAGGAAGGAACTTGAGAATCAGAGAGCACCTTACTCAAGGTGAGGGAGTTTGCCAACAATCAAGACTGGAGTTGAAACCCAGGGTTGTCTGAGGTCAAAAGCCTGTTATGTAAAATGTCAGGTTATACCATCTCTAAAATCAAGTCTTTAAAAGAAGCCATAATTCACACAAATTATGTGAATGTATGTGCACACACGTACACACAAGTATGTAATCTATATCCGATATTTTAAACATTATGACACACCCTGCTTCAACTATTTTTGAGAACCAAGGTACTTAATGTGAAGCAAACAAAATTTACTAGATTCCAGCAAATAAGAGCTAGGCCAGTAAATCAGTGGGGAAAGGTCAAATTGTGTCGCAGACAGCATCGGGAAATCTTACGCATTATCCTGAGAATGATGAAGACCCCTACCGAAATGTGGATGAAAAGGATCATGATTCGACACATAGTATCTTTTATACTGACAAAATTAGAAATCTGGGCAAAGCCAAGTGTTGGTAAGACTGGGAAAAGAGAGAGATGATCCTTATCCCTGTTGACAAGTTGAAATCACTGATACTGCTGCCTCAATGCCACCCCCTGATTTGCTTAGTCCGGTATACAGCCTAAGTGGCTGGAATTCTAAAATCTCCCCTCCTCCCCAGTGATCTGATCTGTAACTAGATCTCAGCAGCTCTAGGACAGAAAATCTATCATGACTGCTGCTTCTGGGTAGCCATTATGAGGAGCAACTGGTCATACGTAAATTATATTTATATATACCATATAATCCAGCAGTGTTGATCCTGAATTTATATCCCAGAGAAATTCTCACAAAGATCCCAAAGATGTATATACAGCAGTGTTCATCTTAGATTTAAGCTGTAGTCATGGGAGGAGAAGAAACCTGTTTGTCCTGGAGGTGAATGCATACCCAAGTAGACAGGTTGGATAGGAGGTTGGACACCAATGCCTGGCATATAAGCTTATAGGTGAGGTGTCTGGGTATAAGATGACAAATGATAGATACATAGATAAACAAATGGATACACAGACACATAGATGGTATGTATATATATGATAGATAAATAACAAGTTTTAAATATGGGGCTTAATGTAGTCATTTAGAGCCACAGTGTAAGCATATGGAAGAAATGATGACCAAAACATAAACGCTCCTTACACTTAGGAATATGGTGCAGAAGAGACAACACAGAAGAATAAAGCAGAATGCCCCATAACACAGAAGAAAACAGGGATGTGGTGGCAGGAAGAGCCCAGTGCAGCAACCCAGCGAGGCAGGGAGTGGTGAAGCTGCCTAGCTGCTGCCGGGAAGCAGACACTAACTCTGGCAAGAAGCAAGACGCAGTAACCTTGAAAGGGACTGTTCTGGTTTTGTGGTAGGAACCAAGGTCTGGTTTAAATGGGCTGAGAAGAGAAAGCAGTAGGTTTGGTTAATCCTTTGAGGGCATTTTTCTATCCATACAATGGAATAATGGAGTGATATCTAGCAATCTAGAGAACCGTGAGAGCAGGTGAATGCTATTTTAATAGCTGGTTAGAATGAAAATGTGGCTGGTAGGTCTAGGAAAGGGTCTGAAAAATGATTTGATCGCTGGTGCAGGAAAGACTAGAAGCTTTGCCCGCAGAAGCACAGTTGATGCTGGCCAGTTGGTGGCATCTGGAATGAGAAATGATCTGGTGATTATTTATTTCTATTTTCTCTGGAAATCTGAAATATATCCATCAGACAAAAGTGAGAGGTACAGGGAATGTTGGAGATTAGAGAAGACACAAGTTGTGAAATGGACACTTCACCTTCCAGAAAACTGGTGTTGGCTGGATCATTTCTTGTGAAGGAGGTGTCATCACCTAAGTTGATTTAATACAAATGTTCCTCAACATACAATGGGGTTTTGTCTCCATTGACTGAAGTGGTTAATGGACAGAGTGTGTGTATGTGTGGAGGTCTTGGCAAATTCCCTTCTGAGCATGGGGCTGACTGGGCTCTGTGCTGTCAGCTGCTGCCAGCATCACCAGCAAGGACAAAAACACACAGCAGCAGTCTAGTCCAACAGTCAAATTCAAAACAGAAGAAAATGGACCTCAGGGGGCTTCTGTTGCAGGTGCATCTGTTGCCCTCCTCCGTCTAGTCAGAGATCACAAGTCAACCCACTTGAATCAAGGACCACCTGTATTCACAGCTGCCTTTGTCCTGGCCCTTCACGAAATGAGGCAGTTACTGGTGGTTCTTGCCTGTTTGTTATCCTACTTCCTTAGCTGGAATCTGGATCTAGAATTCAAAACCCAGTGCCTTGTACAATGTTCCTCACAGATAGCTGAGGAATGTGACGGTGTAGGTATGGAGACAGTGTGCATCGACAGAGTGGATACCCCTTTTAAGTGAATTTTTAAGGCATACAAGATGATTGTCAACCAAGTCTAAAAGCTCCCTCTCAAGCATGGGAATAAATAAAGGCCAATGGTTAAATAATCATAAGCACTGTCACCTTGGTTAGAGATTTAAATGTAATTCCTTCTAGAATAATCTGACCCATTAGTTTTAAATAGTTTTAAACGGAACTCAAATGGATCCATGCTTTCAAAACTACAGAGTTCTTATTAGAGACATACTCATAAGTACAAGGTCTTGCTGGTCCAGATTTTGTAGAATAGCTTCTCTGCAAAACCAATGCTTCTTAGCATTTAAGTGAATAAGATCATATTTAGGATGAAATGAGTTCAGAAATATATCACTTCATTCTACACCTCTATGGGCTCAATATACTCTTGATAGATGGCAGTTTTTTTTTCCCCTCAAGAAACTCTATCCAGACTTCGAGGAATAAATTTTCATTATGTGTAGCAGATAATCCTTTAGTAACTGAAATCAGTGTCGGTAGCTGACACTTAGATGCCCTTAAAATTCTTTTTGCTTGAATGTTAGCTGTGAGACTATGTGGTTTATGCATGAGATACACATAAAAATGTATTTTTAAAACCTAGACCTGTTATAAAAAAAAATCTCTTCAGGCCCTACCCTTCACAGCAGAAATTTTCCTTCAGAGATGCTGAAAAATACAGCAAATTACTTTCTAGATTAAGAATAAAAAGAAATTTAAAATAAATAAAACATGTATTTTGCAGGGTTTAGAATCATATGATTGTGACTAAAAGGACACAACTTAATAGAATCGATACATTAAAGTGCAGCCTGCCTGTCAGCCTGCCTTCCTACCCTTCCTCCCACTCGAACCTCCCTCTCTTCCTTTCTCCATTGCCATTCTCTCCTCTCCCTTTCCTCTCTTCCTTCTCTCTTTCTTTATTATCCTGCCTTTAATTATTTAGCAAGGTTCTGCTCTATTCCAGGAAAATAAAAAAGACATGACAATCACACTGCAATCATCAGTGAATAAGATGCCAAGTCATGTGCACCACGAGACAGAAGTAGATGCACTTTTCTATTAGACCATGGGTAAAAGGGTTCATATTTCTTAGGGTGACGGCCAAGAGTTACCAGTGTCTCAGAAAATTCACTAGGAAGAAGGTATTATTTGAGTTAGACCAGTTTAGAGGTACACAAAAGTCCAGATAAAAAGAACTGATAAGTTGTTTAAATAATCCTAAGGAACATTTGAAAAGACAGTTACTTACTTAAAATTGTGTTAATTTCCTTTATGAGATGTTTGAGAACACATTTTATAATCATTATTATATAATATAAAACTACTTGTAGTTAGAGATTTTGATATTTATGGGGACATGCTTAACGGCTTGGCATATGGTGTATTTGTGGAAAACACCAAATGCCTGTTTGTAAGTATAGTATGACGTTGTTGCTTTACAGTCTGCTGTAAGTCCAATAAGCCATTACAGCTGGCAGTAACTTTCGCAACCTCTATATCATTCCAGATTTTTCTCTCAGTTGTCAATTGCCTAGAAAGGTGGGGTTTCAGGTAGTTTGGAGCTTATTAGCAAACAAAAATGTGGTTATTTTGTTTGACAAATTTATCTTTCTAAAATCTTGAATTCTTCCTTCAGTGCTAATACTCTTGCTCGTTCTGTCTGCCTTGTCTCCTAATGGCATTCCCACCACCTTCAGCACAGTCAATGAGGTCATGATGTATGACGTGCATCCATCCTTTACCAATCTGTTTGTGACTTTATATTCCAAGTATGCTTGCTATAAAATTTCGTAGTTTGAAGCTGTTAGTATTCTGTTAGTTTGGTCACTTAGTTTAACTGTTTAGTGTAATAATCAACATAATACCTAATAGGTAAGAATTTGTGTCAACTCTGTTACTATTTGTTTTGTGTTCTTTTCTGTTTTAACATTTATGTATTTATTTGTTTTGAGTGAACAATTTCTTAGTTTATTTTAAATTTTAAAAATTTTCATTTTTTCATTTTACAGTTCTACAGATTCAGATTTATTTGAAAGCTAGAGTGAAAAATGGGGAGAGGCAGATGAAAGAGAAAGAGGGAGAGGGAGAAATCCTCCATCCACTGGCTCGTTCCTCAAATGGCTGCAACAGGCAGGTCTGGGTTAGGTCAAAGCCAGGAACGAGAAACTCCACTGTCCGTTGGTGGACGGAGCCGCTATACTTGGGTTGTCTTCCACTGCATTCCCAGGTGCTTTAGCCAGAAGCTGGTACAAAGTGCAGCACCCAGGATTCGAACTGACACTCCACAGTGGGATGCCATTATTGCAAGTGGCAGCTTAACATGCTGTATCAAACGTTGGCCCCTTTTCTTCCTTTCCTGGTATCTCTGAGGTTCAATGATCTTTTTAATAACTTCGGTTCGCCAAACTTTAAAGCATACTTTTCTTTTCGAATGGCTCATGGTAATTGCATGTTTTTATGCAATTAAGATATAGTGTGACCTTTCAATATATGAATACAAGGCAAAATGATCAGATCAGGATAATTGGCATATTCATGACCTCAGACGTTGTCTTTGTTTTGAGAACAGCAAATCTCATCAGTTATTTCGAAGTGTAAAATTAATTTTTGTCAACCAGTTATCCTGCTATAATACCGAACATGAGAAGGTATTACTTCTATGCAAATGAATCATTATGTCTATTGACTTTTAAACAAGCTATACTTCTTGACATTTTTCTTAGTAGTTGTCAGAGGTGGCAACAGAGGCTATCAATGTTCAGTTTTTTCATCAGTATTGTACCCCTTTGCACAACACACAAAAAACTTGGAATTCTATAAGACCATTTGTCTTTTTGGCTAATTTGCTGTATTTATTACATTTTTCTATATTACAAATAGCAAAATTCAACTTTAGAATTTGCTTCAATAATCGATGCATATTAAATATACAATGAAGAAAAAGATGTCTCAATATTTACCCATGTTTTTATAATTTTGTGTGCTCTTCAATTCCCCTAAAATATAAATTTCCTTCATGTCTCTTCAGCCTGATCAACTTCTTTTTCTTTTTATCTGTAGTGCATGTTTGCTGGTGAGGGATTCTACTAGCTCAGGTCATCTGGATTTTTTTTCACTTTTCCTTCATTTTGAGGCATCTGTCTTTGGGCAGGCTATATTGATTTAGAGTTCCTCTGCCATTCATCCAGTGTTCTGGCTATTTGAAGTGTGATACAAAAATCATAGTCATTTATATTGCTATACTTCCATATGTAACACGTTCCTTTTCTTTGCCTGCTTCCAAGTTTTCCCTTTGTGTTTGGTTGTCCAAAGCTTGCCTAGCATTCCATTAAAGAGTGATGTGTCTTTCTTTCAGTTTACAAATCTTGCCTACCTGTGATTTCTTGAAATTAACTTCCATGAATCTGTATGTGTATAATTCCCTGCATATTTAGAAAATTTTGTGTTGCTGATTTTCCAGTAAACACCTGCCCCACCTTGTCCCTCTGCCTCTGGGACTCTGGGCATGCCTACCTCTTGGCTGTTTTCTGTAGGTGACTAAGGCTCTTATTTTTTTCCTTTGTTCTCCTCTATTATTTAGTGGAAACTTTCATCTGATTTATCATCAAGTTTATTGATTCTTTTGCCATCACCAATATATCCATTTTAATTGTATTTTCATTCTAAAACATCCACTTACTTTTTCCGAAACAACTTGGTTGAAGAGCCATGTACATCCAATTCATTTGTTTCAATATATAAGCCAGTAATTTTTGGTTTCTAGAGTTGTGCAGTTACCCGGACAAACTAATTTGGGAATCTGTTCATCATCTCAGAAGAAACTCAGAGCTTCTTTGTAGTCACTGCCCATTCCCCTCCCGAGTAACTGCCAAGATCTCTATTCCTGTAGTTTTATCTATTTGTGACATTTCTTATAATAAATAGTATTAAATGTCACTTTTCACATTTGGCTCTTGAGGTTTATGCATATTGGGCCTTTTAGTTTATATTAATGATTAGAATCCAGCCACCTGAGTATACTGAATTTCATTGATTCATTCACAAGATGATGGAAATTTATGGTTGTTTTCATTTTTTGGCTATTATTGGCAATATCGCTGTGATCATTCACATACAACTGTTTAGTGTGTATATATTTTTATTTTCTTGAGTAAACACTCTTAGTAGGTTGCTGAACCGTAAGATATATTTTTCACATTTAAGGAACTGTTCAACTGCTGAATTGAACAGGTTATTTGGTATTCCCACTTATGATATATGAAGTTTCCAGGGTCTCTCTTCTCAAGCGATTGTTACATTGTTTCATTTTTTAGTACTACCATTCTCAGGATGTGAAGTGGTATTTTGATCAGGTTTTAATTTTTCTTTCCCCAGCAACATGTTTACCTTATGTGCTTGTCACTGAAGCATCCTTTCATGATATTTTCATGTGTTTGTAACCCAATGAAGATGTTAAGCTGCTTTTCATTTGTTTTGCTTTGTTTTGTTTTGTTTTGTTTTGTTTTGAGGGGGGCAGATATCTATTCCAAAATCCTTGGCTATTTACCAATTGGTTTGTTTTTCTTCTCATGATTGAAGTGTAAAGGTTCATTGTAGAGTTTTAATGTAAGTCCCTTCTCAGATTTATAATTTACAAATATTCTCCCTCATCTTGTGCCACTTTTCTTTGTTAATAATGTTTTAAAAATCTAAAAAGTTTTCATGTCTAGTTTATCTTTTTTCCCTTTTATCAGTTGTAATTTCATGAAATATCTAAAACGTTTAGCCTCTGAGATTATGAAGATTTATTTTAATTTTTCTTATAAGAGCTTTAGATCTCATACTTATGACTATTGTGCCTTTTTTAATTAATTTGTGTTTGTCACGCAAAGGAAGGTGCTACAGCTTTGATTGTTTGTTGGCATGGGAGCCTCCAAATGCTTCCAATGTCCCTTTTTGAAAGACAACTCCTTTCACACTGAACTAACATAGCACAGTTAGCATAGACCAATTGCCTATACAAGTTAAAATAAATGTATCTTTAGACTCTCAATTGCATTTCACTGATGTAGTGGTCAGTTCCTGGGCTAGTATCATAATCTCTTTGATTGTTAAAACTTCATAGTAAGTTTTGACATTATGAATTGTAAATTCCCAAAGGAGTTCTTTCGTGGTTTAAAAAGAGAGCTTCCAGGCTGGCATGCTGGCTCCATTGGCTAAATCCTCATCTTTCAACTACCACGACCCCTATGAGCACCACTTTGTGTCCCAGCTGCTCCGCTTTCCACCCAGCTCCCTGCTTATGGCCTGGGAAAATAGTGAAAGATGACCCCAAACCTCGAGATCCTGCACACTTCTGGGAGTCTGGAAGAAGCTCCTTGATCTTGGATTAAGATCAGCTCATTGGGGAGTGAATGAATTGATGAAAGATGTTTCTCTCTGTCCTTCTCTCCATAACTCTTACCTGACTTTCCAATAAAATAGAGAAACTGTTTTCTAAAGAAAGCTTTTTTTCCTTTTGATATTTCCCATTTATATATGAGCATTTTTCTTTATGTTGCTGAGCATAATCATGTCAGCTGCTGTAATACTCATTTTTAAAGATTTTTGAAAATGTTTTACTTGGAAGGTGGAGTTAGTTCCACACTATCAATTTCCTGATGTGAAGTCTACAACTTGGTCTCTGAAGTGTTCTGCAAAGAACTTTTCATAGGAATCTAATGAAATCTTTAGTCAGCTTTCAGGAATAAAACTAAAAGAAACAAGTTATAACATCAGAAAGAAACAATGAAATAAATCCAACATGTGCCTCAGCAGAGCAGGACTTGTCAGAAACTTAATTTCACTGGGCTGAAACAACAAAGAGGCCTTTTCTAGATTAAAATAAATGCATGTAATCAAATGCAAATTAAGAACTTCACATTATAACCTAAAAAGATGCGGCTCAAAGGACATTTTGAAAAACAATCAATGAAGTTTGTTCAAGGAAGAGGATTACGGTTTTTTCTTTTACCACATCAAGTATGACACTGGACATTTGTTTATATGCAGAGTTTTGTTTTTTAAAAGGATACACACTGAGGAATTTAGAAATGAAATGCAATCATATTACCCTCCAGATAAAGCTTGGCCATCTGTATCAATAAATGACATGTGTAACATGTGGACATGGCTGGATGCAAGTGCCTGATACTTGATTGCTTTTACTTTCTGATAATGTCTTAAATTGTGGTTTGTGAAGTGTCCAGGAGAAGAGCCCTTCAGCTTGTATCTGCCGCACAGGTGTCTGACATCTGGGTGGGAGCACGTGATGATGCTCGGCTGCTGTTCTGCCTCGTTCCCGAGTTTCGCTGCTTTCCTTTGAACAGAATGCAAGAGCGCTTCTATGGCAGGCTCTGCCCACAGCTCTCATACCCAGGAACTCATTCTGTCTCTATTCAGATGTAATGGCAAACCGAGAAAAACAAAGTGAAGACCAAGGGAGAAAAGTGTGCTTTGTCTCCGGAGCCTACCATTAGAGTGGATAATGAAGACCTGACCTTATTCCAAGATCTGGATGTAAACATCCTATCCTTCCACCTGCTACATCGTTGACCTGGTAATAGACACCACAAGCCCATGCTGACCCCAGAATGTCACAGTATTATTCCAGCTCAGCAGTGGCAGGAGAGAGCCCTTTGAGGGTATTCTATGAATGATTCCATTTTTCCACTGCCCAGGAAGGTCCTTCCTTGTCCCTTCATTCCTGAAATAAAAGCCATGGAATTGTTCACTCTGCTTCATTAGGTGGCCAGTGTCAAGTCTTGTTATCATCTCTGCTGTGATTTGCTGGTGTCCCATCACTTTAGTTTTTTCAGCTCCTAATTGCACTGTAGGCTTTGACATCTCTACTGGGCTGATGTTAATGTCAGGTTGTCCTGATTCAGGGGCTGCATTGAAATCTGGCACCAAGGCAGCTGAAATATGAATTGATTGAGGACTTTTTGAAGTACTCTACCTGCAAACCTTTATTTTTGAATTTTGTAGCACCCAAAAGAAGTTTTATTTTTGAGAGAAGAATAAAGGCGTATGAAGTTGAGATCACTGATGTTAAAGGGCATCAACTTATGTTCAAATTGGAAAGCGAGAGAAAAAACAGCACAGCACCATCATGATTAATGCTGTGTAAAATTTTAGACTGATAGAGATAAATAAAGGGAAATTTTTTATTAAAGCAATCAGTTCATGGGCAGTAACAGACACACACATATACACCATGAAAACATAAGGATCAAAGAAGTGAGGAGAAGTCAGTTATAAACATTCATCCACTTGCTTGCTTTTTGTTGTACCACTTTCTTTGTATACGAGTACCTACTTACTCATTTTTATTTAAAAAGTGCAAGGAGACCATATAAGTTTACAAATAATTTTATCACTTCTATGGATAGCATCCATGGAAATAAACATAGATTTTGATAAGTTTTGTGAGTTTTTTGTATTCTAGTCTTTGAAAATGCTTTTAATTATTTCCTACTTAGGAACATTTCTATTGTTTGGATTTTTTTTTCTTAATTGCATCAATTTTCTGAAAAAAATCACTACCTAAACCAGCCACTCCAATAATCATTTCTTTATTTCTGCTTTGTAAAACTCTAGCCCATTGCCTTCAAAATGAATCTTCTAACAAATCCTTTGACATGGAACTTTGAAAAACATTCATAATAAAGCATAATAAAGTAAAGCAGTCTTAATTACTATTAGGATTCTTGGAGTCCTTAATATGATTTCTATATATGTGTATATGTGAATGTGTATATATATATATATATATATATATATATATATATATATATATATTAGAGCTACAGAGAGAGGAAACCGAGAAAAGCAGATTTTCCATCGGCTTGTTCATTCCCCAAATGGCTGTAGTGGCCGAGGTTGTCACAAGCTGATGTCAGGAGCCAGACATTTCATTCATATCTCCCATGTGGGTGTGGAAGCCCAAACACTTGGGCCACTTGTATTGTTTTTCCCAAGTCATTAGCAGGGAGCTGTAGCAGAAGTGGAGCAGCCAGGACATGAACCAACAGCAATATAGGATTACAGCCCACCAGGTAGCAGCTTAACATGCTATTTCACAATGCTGGCCATTTGTTTGATACTATTCTTTATGAATCAATAAGAGAGAGATAGGCAATAATAATTTCACTAATAATTTCCCACACACTTTTCCTGTCAGAGCATTTCAAGGTCTCAAAAATCCATGGAAGGCAGTGCAAGTGTTCTGATCCCTTGTAAGTCCCATTCTGTAGCTGTTTCCATTTGGATGTCTTGCTGCCAGCCCAAGTCCATGTCTTTTCCCAAAAAGCTTAGTGTTTTGAGAATTATCAATTAATGATAAAAATTCACTTTCATTAAGGTGACATACATTGGGCACGTACTAAGTATCAGGTATTGAATCAGGTTGAGGATAAAAATATCCATAAAAATCAAAACTGTAGGAAATAGCAGTTCATGGACAAGATAAATGATTAACTAATTATAATTTCAGTGGTTATTTCGTATTTTTGTTTTCCTGGGTCTCCTTTCAGAGTATCTTAGTCTTTAATAAAGCACAGACCCAATTAGAGACGTCCAGATATTACCTGCTGCTGGTGTAATTTGCAAGAAAGACATGCCCACAATTTCCTCTGTAATTCAACCTAAAGAAAGCAGTTTCCAAGGCTACAAATAGTTATTTCATTGCGATTTGAAGTCTAAGGATCAAATCAGATGAAGTAAGCAAAACCAAGACAGAAAGCAAGACCCCCCAGGAACCAATCATATGATCTTGATCCAATTACATGCTTCAGTTTGAGTTGGGTTTTCTGGGACTTGCATCCAAGCATCTTCACTAAAAACAATATAACCTGCTTCTTCCTTGTTAAAAATTATCCAAAGTATGTTAGGAAATGTTTGTTGCCCTTGAAGAATGTAATTAAGTATAAAGGTAAGTCCCTTTGGATGATTTTCTAAAAATGTAATATGAGGCCCAGTACGGTGGCCTAGCAGCTAAAGTCCTCACTTCGCATACATCAGGATCCCACATGGGTGCCAGTTCATATCCCAGCAGCCCTGTTTCCCATCCAGGCCCCTGCTTTAGCCTGGGAAAGCAGTCGAGGATGATCCAAAGCCTTGGGACCCTGCAAAGCCATGGATGACCTGGAGGAAGTTCCTGGATCCTGGCTTTGGATTGGCGCAACTCTGGCCATTGCAGTCATGTGTGGAGTGAATCATCGTACAGACGATCTTCCTGTCTGTCTCTCCTCCTCCCTGTATATCTCACTTTCCAATAAAAATAAATAAATCTTCAAAAAATAAGAAATGAAATTCTAAAAGTTGATTTTTAACTCAATCATTGACCACAGCTTGTTTTCCTTGGATTGCTTTGCATTTTTTTTTTCATGAGCAGAAAAGAAATAAATTATGAGTAATTGAAGGTCTGTTTAGGATTAATTTTAGATGATAGACGCCTTACTGTATGGGAATACACCAAAAATTCATGGAAAATCAATTTAAAATGTAAGACTTCTTGGTGCATACATTTTGGAAATTCAAACATAATTTTTCTATAATATGCTTTTCCACTAAGTTTTTGAAGGCTTCTTCTACATAAGCATCGCAGTAAGTGATCCAAAACTTAGAAGGGTTTAAACAAAACTTACTTATTTTTCTGAAACTGAGAGAATCGGTGTCACGTGATCATACATAAGCCACGTTTTGCTGAAGCCTGAAAAAGTCCACTTGAAAAATGGTTTGCACTGGGAAGTCTCTGACTTACAGCACCTTCCATAATCTGCTTTAAAGGTAGGATCCTAATACCCCTAACTAAACAGTGTATTATTGTTCCCTCTTCCCTCACCCAAGAATCAGCCAAACTTCTGTTTCAGTAACTGATCTTATTTCTTTAAGATTTATTTATTTATTTATTTATTTTGAAAAACACAGTTACAGAGAGAAGGAGGGAGGGACCAAGAGAGGTCTTGCAAAAAGCAATCCACTTTCCAAAAGCCCCCAAGGCTTTTCTGTGCCAGGTCGAAGCCAGTAGCTTCTTCCAGGTTTTGCATATGGGTGCAGGTGCCCAGGTTCCTGGGCTGCCTCCCCGTGCTTCCTAGGAAAATCAGTAGGCAGCTGGATCAAAAGTGGAGCAGCCGGGACATTGGTCAGTGTTCACAGCGGATGTCAGCTCTCCAGGTGGTGGCCTATCAATTTCATTTTTAATCTGAATTGGTCTTGCTGTCTCTCCTGAAAGCCATTTCTCAGGCCATGATCCTCCCCAGAGCTCACAGTCCATGCAACCAGCACAATGTGCTGTTTCCACTCAGAGTCAGGTTGCCCTTTGTAGGTTGATTGTCTAGAAAGTTTTCAGTAACAAACATTCTGAGTTATACTACTTGTCAGCTCAGATGAAACAGTCCGGCAAGTCTTAATGGTATTATCCAAACAGCTGTAATAAATATGTAACTGGTTTGATATGTCAGTTGCAGGGGAACCACACTTCCAGAGACTAATACTCCTCTCTTGGAACTTGCCAGAAGAGGACTCTAGATGTGTCATGTCCATAACTTTGATCTATGTTGTAAGATTTGCCTTGTATTTCAAATAAAATAAATAAAATTCCTCTCACTCTGGGTCTTTTTATCCTCTTTTCTTCCCCAAATTCCTCTCCTTCAACTATATAAGAACAACTTCTCTGATCTTCAAAGCTCATAGAGCCAGGTGGATTTTGTTTCCCAAATAAAACAAGATGCTTGGATTTTGTTGTCCGATTAAGCAGTTTGCAGAAAACTGGGTTAAGTTTCTGGTATGAATTTTGGAGACTCATGTCAGGAGCCTCTCAAAAGCTCCTGGAGCATATGCATTATTTTAAAAATATCTGTAATTAGAAAAATGTTTGCACTAAAAGAAATTTACCATTTAATTTAACTTTCCTTGAGCCCTTTGAAGTTTCTTTGTTTAACTTCATAACGGATCTATCAGCTCTATACAATAGAACTGGCATCAGTGTGACTAATGTTCTTACTAAAATAGCATGTAAGGAAAATCTGATCTCTTAAACTTTCATTTATTTATCTTTTTGAGAAGAGAAAGAGAGAGAGAGCGAGAGCGAGCGAGAGAGAGAGGAGAAAAAGAGAGAGAGACCTAAAATAGAGAACTCCCACTTACTGGTTCACTTCCAAAATGCATCCATTTGGCCATGGCTAGACCAGTCCAAAGTCCTGATTCAGGAAGTCAATCCAAGTCACCCATCTCAGTGAGAGGGACTGAAATATGTGTCTCCCACAGTGTGCACTAGGACAGAGTAGGAGTCCAAAGTGAATGAGGACTCACCCTAGTCCACTGATTTTGTAAGGAGTTAGAAGAGCCAACTGGCAGATAGCTAGCTTACTAGTGGAGTTTTGAAAAGAGGAATTTCTTTATAAGTATCCAAGATGCTTGTGTCTCCCAAAAGACACATTTAGCAACATCAAAGCACAGCCCACTCTTAGTTTCTATTATTACTGTGATAGATCAACTGTAGTTTTACTGTGCAAATAACTATTGATAGGAAAGTTTTGGAATGTCAATCCCTCCTTCTGGAATGTTCAATTTTATCACAAAGTAGCAAGGAAATGTCTTTAAGAGAATACCAAATGCCTGTATCCTCAAAAGCTGCCTTTGACCAGATAAAATAGCCAGATTCCATCCCTTCCATTTCCTGGTTTATAAACAGAAAGCAAGGAGACAGTAGCTGAGCTTTCAGCAGCTCATGGGAGTACAGTGACGTTGCAATCAGGTTATTCTCTGTTGAAATCATCCCTCCTGACAGCTGCGGCAGGAGGTTTCTCCAACTTAATAAACCCTGCTTTTGCTCATTGATTTGTCTGCATGAAAATTCTTCTTTCCTGCAATGCAAGAACACAGGCTGCCACTCTCTGGTGTCAGATTCCCTGTAACATTAATAGGATCTGAGTCCCACAAAAGGTGTCTTAACGGTTAGGTCAAAATGCAAAATTTGATGTCCCTATAGGGCAGAATTTCCCAAAGTACAGTTTATGGAATGTCAGTTTCTGGTTTGAATAACAGCCAAAAAATAATAATATTTTTAAAGATTTATTTATTTTTATTGGAAAGTGAGATACACAGAGAAAAGGAGAGACAGCAAGGAAGATCTTCCGTCTAATGATTCATTTCTCAAGCAGCGGCAATGGCCAGAGCTGAGCCGATCCGAAGCCAGGAGTCTAGATTCTCCTCTGGATCTCCTACGTGGATACAGGGTCCCAAGGCTTTGTGCCATCCTCCACTGCTTTCCCAGGCCACAAGAAAGGAGCTGGTTGGGAAGCGGGGCTACCAGGACACAAAACGGCGGCAATATGGAATTCTGGCATGTGTAAAATGAGGAACGTAGCAACTAGGATACTGTGCAGGGCCCAGAAATGATAATATTTGTAAAATACATGGCAAAATCATTTTCAATCTATGTATGACAACACAGAAAGTTAAAGCTAGAATTCAAAAGAACTCAGGAACCTCTTTGGAAGTTTTAACACTTTCTTTTCTTGAATAATCTAGCAATACATGTCTAATTGCTCTGTGAAAGCTGTATTTAAGAACAGTACTGTGTGAAGTATTTTTTTAAAAAAGAGCTCCAGAAACATGAACTTCTTCAACATGGAGAGAGTAACTTTTTCCACTGATATTGTCCTAATTTTGATTATATTAACACGTTGGGTCTTGTGTCGACAACTTGAAATTCTTCGAAAAAGGGAAATGCTATGTTTGTTTAAAGCATTTACTAAGATTCACGTTGGGTAAAGGCATCTAGAATGCATCAATATCCCATTTTTCATACAAATCATGGGCTTATTTCTGTTGTTTGTGCTTGGGCCACTGCAAAGGTAGAAGTGATCAGGCAGCCCTAGGAGCACTCCCTGCGTACATGTAGGCGAGTGATCCTGGAAGCTGAAGCTTCTTTTCAAAAGAGAGAAACTTCCCATGGCACTGTATCTAGAACAGTGGGATAACTTCAGGCACATGCATGAGTGGCTCAGAGTCAATGAGCTGCTCAGTGATGCAGTATGCTTGATCCTAGACAGGTGATTTATCGGGTGGTTTGAGTAGTGGCTTTTCTGGAAGTTTGATTCTGTAACGCTTCCCTACCTTCTATTAACCATACCTCTCGTACGTGAGTACCTGAGTTTTTGTAGAAGAAGCAACGGTTTCTCCTTGACTCTCTGAGTCCTCTCTTGGACAAGCTTCCAACTTCGGGCTCTACAGTGGATCCTTTCATCCCAACTTTAACACAACTTTTGTTGAGTCAGTTTTTCCAAAACCCTTCACCTCAACACATTTGCTATCTTATCACACTGACCTTACTTCAGCAAAAATCCTATTAGGTGGGTTTAGCTGCCCCCCAACTTGGTAATTTTCCGTCACAGGCCCCCTAATCTGTGCTTCGGCTATGAATCTCTACTCTTCCTTGAATGTCTTTGGAGTTGAGCCCCGAGTCTCCCGTCACAAAACCCCATTTCTCCTTGGAAAAAGTCTTCCTTCTTATCATTAACAAATCACATTAACATGATTTTTCTTTATAACATGGGGATTTGTAGACATAAGAAACGAGCAGGTAAACATGTCAGTTGAACCACTCATATAACTTGAACTAAAGATTTCTTACAGGTTAAATGTGGGCTAATATGTCAATTTATATATATATATGTATTATATATGTATATATAACTCACTATAAACACACACACTCATATAGATACATAACAATATACATGAACTGTACAAAGGAGTCTATCACACTGTGAAGTAAAGGTACCTTGCAGTATGTGGCTTTAATCCCAAATGAAAGGAAGAGATCCAATGATATTCAAAATATACCTCTTTATTATAATTCTCAGGCTTCTACCTTGGGCGATATGTTTCATGCCATGATACACTTGAATTTCAGAAATTTGAACTAGTAGCTGCTACTAAGGGACCATACTATTGTGATAATATTGGGGGAAGAGGTGAAAGGGGAAGATGGGGTGAGGGAGACGAACCCGTGTTTTTAAAAAGATGTATTGGGAAAAAGAAACAGTAAAAAAATTTCAAGAAGATATCACATACTAAAAAAAATAGGGTTATAGTAGCATCCTTTTTGATTTTGTAAGGAATCACGAAGTCCTTTATAAAAAATTTCTCCATGAACTGAGAACTAAGCCCTAAAGCTTATTAGTTATTTCTCACTCACAGAGATTTATAGACTGTATATTTCAAAGTAAAATAACTGCTTAAAGTCAGCCACTAAAACACTGAAATTATATTGCAGTGCAATCTTCAAGATTTTCAATAACTGAACACATCATTGGATTACATGTTACGGAGACCAGGGAAAGGATCGGCATTTTGGTGGAGTGTGGAGGTGCAGGGCTTCTATTCCTTTTCCTGTCTTAACAACCAGGTCACTGCAAACTCCAAAAGATCAAAGGGGAGTGGCGTTCTTACTATGAAAGCCTATGTCTATGTCTAAGTTTATTTAGTTTTATAAAAATATAATTATTCGCAACTTTGACAGAGTTGAAACTAACTATATATGTAGACCACTCCTCTGGCATTCAGCCTTTACTCCTTTTTCCTTCCCCCACAAAAAGAAGATATTTAGTGTTTTTTAAAGAGGTTTCCCTGCTTGAAATCTTCTGTACAATACATGTTTAATGAGCTGATTAACAACTGTTACTGAGAATTAATGAATCAAATCACAGTGGTGATCATCATACTGCGAATTGCTGTGTTGCGTTAGGTTATGATGGAGCCATACATTTTACGGGGATGCCTCTTTCCGATAATAAAAGCATTGGAACAGATTGTATCCCAAGTCTCATTGATGAGACTCTAGCTCTGTTTTGGATACCAGAAAGCCTTTTGGAATTCTCTAAGTATTAAGCAACAAAAGATTCTGTTAGTGGAATATTAGTCCATTAAGCGCACAGAGCATTTTGGTTTTAAATTGTCTGGCATGCTGTTGAAATCTGTATTACTATATGAATTTATCATAATCTAAACACACAGAAACCTTGCCATATGATTAGGCATCTGCCTTAACAGTATTTGCAGCAGAATGGCAAATAAAATGTAAATGACTACTGCAAGGGGATTATTTGCTTTGACAATTTCCAGCATTGTTAGATTGCTTTTGGTTCAGAATATTTAATAAAATTAATTTGATCATCTAGGATAGTTCTTGAAATCTGAATCTTGAATTTTAACTTAGTTGGAGATTGCTCTAGTAATGATGAATTGTGTCAATAAAGCTGTTAGAAAAGTGAGTAGATGACTATGATTTTATTGTATAACCAGCAAATAGTATGTTATCATGTCCTAATATTGAAATTATAGGTATGACTGATTGATTTTTGTGATTGAGGAACTATTTAATTAAAAAGCCAAAATTACTCATTTGGCCTTACATAAGTTTTAAAATTTCCCTTTTGAAATATTACCTCATGGGTAAAGCATTTATGAAGTAATTCAAAATGAGTTACTGCTATCAAACAGGAGGAAATGGCTGATTGCATCAAGATATATTTCCTTAATTAATGTACTCCAGCCAGGTGTGCAGGTTAAATAGCTGTTTGTCATTGTCAGTATTTTAAACAAATTCAACCTTAGCAATTTATTCCAATAAAATTAAGAATGTTTGAAATTGCACAGCAGTCAGTGTCCCAATCTGAGCGTGCTTAGGGAGACTCATGGAGAACAAACTTTTCCAGTTACAGCACAGCTCATTTCGGTTGGTTGAAAGACTTATCACCACAGGTATTTAAAATACTATGCATTTTTGGGATAAAGACATTGCTTCTAAGACAACCTGTATCCTTTGTCATTATTCAATTTAACTAAACTAGTTGGTGCTTTCTTAATACAGCATAAGAGAATAAAGAGGGGGTTTGGGTTCTGTGTCGTCTGAGCTTGAACACATCAACCCTGCCATTTGCGGTTGCAGGCATTTGGGGAGATAATCAACAGATGAAAGATCTCTCTCCCTGCCTCTATATCCTCCACATCACTCTTAGTTTTAAGTAAATAGACAAATGCATCTTTAAGAAAAAAAAGAAAGAAAGAAGCTCAATATTCCAAAAATCCATGACTTGGACCATCACGTCACTAATGTCACATGGCAAGCAGTCATCCTGAAATCTGGAGACACACCTAGAAAGTTAAGATCTGCTTACCACAAGCAGAAGCAGCAGGAGCCGCAAGCCAGTCACAATCACTTGTGATGATGGGGTAGAGGCTTGATAGAGGTTTCTACAGGAGTATGACTTTCCTGGGGACAGCCATCTCCAAATGTGAAGGGAAGGGACACTTTTCTCAACATTAACTCCAAGAGCCTCACCAGATTCTCATGGGGAAGAGGTAGAAAAAAGCTGGCGGCAGGACGAGTCTGGGAGGATTTGGGGCCTTGGGGTTGGGGGCAGGTGGCAGCTCCCCACAGTGTGGCAGCTGTGGGGGGTGCCCCTGCCGGGCCGGATCCAAGGCTGGGGACTCAGGTCAAAGCCACTGCCGAAAGGCAGTGACTGAGTCCATGGCTTTGGACGGCCCGTGCACCAATCGGTGCCAGGTTCTGCCTGCTGTCCGCCCAGTGGTGAGCTTTGGGGTTTTTAAGATATGTAATTGCTGCTTAGGGACTCCTATGAATAAGGCCAGCTTTAGTGTATGTGAGAGATGAATTCTAGATGATTTCCCTTTACAGGGTCCTGAAACTTTCGGGCAAGCGTGGGGACTGAGACCTGATGGTTTGGAGGGGAGTGTCCATAAGATCTATTTGGGCCAGACTGAATCACCAGCCAGATTAGGAATCCTGAGATGGGCTATTAGCATAGATCATCACTGACTGCCACACACCAGTCCACGCCAAAGCTACGGATGGGGACCTGTCTAGCAGGGCACCATTACTTGACTGGGTAGTGGAATAGTGGACTGGTCACATTTGGCAAGGTCAAGACACTTACCATCAAGTGAGAGAATTTGGTCCGGGGCAAACTCTGTAGGGGTAGTATGGGCCTAACCCTGTGGAAATACAAGTCCCGTAGGTTAGCTTGTGAGCTGGGGTGGCGAGGGGCTAAGCTAGGAGTGACCATGGCACCTGCCATCACTTATGGGTAAAGGAAATGGCATTCTGGGCAGGTCAAGGCAGCGCCACCCGAAGAAGCATCCTAAAACAGGATGTGGGGTGGGCCGAGCTACAGCTGGAAGGGGGCGGACTGGGCAGGGCCAAGCAAACTTCAACTCACAAGGAAGAATAGAAATCAGGATGGAGTACATGTCATTCCAACCTAGGCTGTTACACTGACTGTTCTGCAGGAGGCAGGGATACTATGCCACAGGATTGAAGGTAAAGGCTGAGACAGGTGAAGGGAACACCTATGGGCCTTATGTGAGCTAGATCGGGTAAGGGCCTGATTGGGCTGACTGTTCTGACTGGTGCAAGCAAAATTAGAGTGGGTGAGGGTTGATAGGGCTTTGCCACATCATTAGATGACAGAGACTGGCACCGGGGCCAATTCTGTTAAGTTAAATGCCAGAACCACCTGGAGAGTGCATAATCCAAAAGTTGGAGTGGCCTAGTAGGAAGATAGTGGGCACCTCCCTCGTGGGTAACCACTCCCACTGGAGAGCACGAAAACCAGGACAGGGGAAAGTGTTAATTTAAACACACACACACACACACACACACACACACACAGACACACACACACAATTTTAGAAGACTACACCACGTGGAAATATCCTTTAATGGTGAAAAAGACATAAAGGCTTTCCTGCACAAACAAATGTGGTTAGTATGTATTGGCAAGAGAACTGATTTGAAATGTAATTATTAGAAAAGCCATACAAAAGAAGGTAACAGATTTTATTTTTCTTACTCTTAATTGATGAAGAAGATAACTACCTCTTGAAAGTGTAAACACAAAAAATGGGTTACCACAGCATATGGATAAGTGACATGAGTGACCAAAGTCTCATACGAAATGGGAGAGGGAATTGAAAATGTTTGCATCATATGTAAAGCAATATAATGCCCCCCATATTTATGAGGAAGATGAGTAGATAGTACTGAACCCTATACATATTATATCCTTTCCACTTACACGTATGCTTCTTTAATGCCTTTTTCAACTTTACCAAGCATGTTTAGTTTGCTGGGGCTCTAAGTTTAGCAGTTAAGCAACAGTTAAACCATCCTGATGATTAAGAGCGAGGGCTTCTACAATGAAACGTGGACACAGAATGGTGATCCTCATGCAATCCAATCAGGGAAATATGCAAAAGAGATTAATTAACACACAAGAAAATGGCCTGCAGGATACTTTTCATGCAGCAACCTTTAATTGTTCATTGAGCAAAGGACTGGATGAGCATCCCCTTCAACCTGTTACCACACACAGATAACAAACTCCTCACATCTACAATTTTGCCCATTACTCAGCCCATTGCTCACCTCAGCTGTGCCACTCTGGTTTTCCCAAAAGTGATGTGAACGAATTAGGTGATTGGTAGGTGCCATCTTCATTTCTGGCAAGACCTGTAAGCTGGTGGGTAGTTCTCATGATTACAAGATTATGACTCTGTGTCTTCCAGAGAAGGATCTGGGACTCACATATTTTGCAAATGAGCCAAGCACTTTCTATCATCATGAAAGTTCATAATATGTTTTTGTCAGTACACCCTTTAGTGTGACAATGTTACTGGCTAGTGTAAAATATACATTCCTTCCAGAACACTACCAGCATAAGAATGGGCTTCTCAAACCACCTTGCTAGACCCAGTGGTCTTTGCGCCTCAGTCAGGGATAATGTCACTGATTTAAACTTTTAGCAGGAACATGATTGACCTGTTGCCATCTTCATGGCTATCCTAAGATTACCTGCTGCTATGTCCACAGTGATTCGTGTTGGACCCCAGTGTTGTGTATATTGTTGGCTTAACATCAGGTATCGTCAGATACTGGAATGCCTCCAATTCCCAGGCTTTATTGTTCCAGAGTTTCCATAGGACCATGGGTTTAGGGAATTGAGAGTTTAGCCCTAAGCTTATTTAGCCTCTCTTCTCTTGAAGTCACTAATTGGCTTTTAGTAAGGGACCCAGAATTGAGCACATATAGATTGAAACACAATTCAGCGTTGGTCTTTGTTTTCTTTTCATTGCATATCTGTATTTCATTTCCATTCTTTTTTTTAAAGATTTATTTATTTTTATTGAAAAGGCGGATATACAGAGAGGAGGAGAGACAAAGAGGACAATCTTCCATCCTATGTTTCACTCCCCAAGTGGCTGCAATGGTTGGATCTGAGCCAATCCGAAGCCAGAATCCTTCTCCGGGTCTCCCACACGGGTGCAGGGTCCCAAAGTTTTGGGCCGTCCTCGACTGCTTTCCCAGGACACAGGCAGAGAGCTGGATGGGAAGCGTGGCAGCCGGGATCAGAACCGGTGACCACATGGGATCCTGGCGCATTCAAGGCGAGGACCTTAACCGCTACGCTATCGCGCCAGGTCCCACTTCCATTCTTTGACCTTTTGCTAGGCTGACCTGAGGACTTATCATTTCTTTCCTTGTTTCTAATGGAAAAGTTTGTTCAGGTCGCAACAGATTTCCAGACTAGTATTTTAAATGCAATCCCTTTACAAACAAGGGACTCTGTGTACTCATCCGCCTCAGAAAACACAGGATGTTCCAGTATACAATAGAAGCAGATGGGAATGTGGATATGGGATCACTGTCTCTGGGAAAAGAAACAGGAAACAGAATCCTTCAAGGACACTTGGAGACAGCCTGGGAGGAGTGGCTTAGCTGTCATTAACTGGGTGGCAACAAGAGCTGATGGGTGGTGCTGGCGTCCAGTAATCAGCACCAGGCCGGCTTGAATTCCACAAAAACATCACTCTTACCATGTTGCAAGATGGAGGGGCAGGAGCAGCTCTTCCTTGGGCTGCTCACCATGTCTGAATCAGCGAGAGGGTGTGAGGTCGGGGGCAGTCATTTCAGAACCTGTGCTTGACAGAGGGGGGAGTAGCAACAGCCTCTTGCTGGCTTCTCTGTGTTAGAGATGACTTTATGCTCTGTGATTTCAAAAAAATAAAAAACTAAATAAGTAAAAAGGAGAATTTAGAAGCTGCTGCCCCTTTTGTAGCTATGCAAGCTATAAATTACAGTGTTACCACATGTAGCCGCTTCAGCTCCCAGTGGGTCTCTCTCTTTGTGTGTGTATTTATCCAATTGTTTGACTCACTTAAGTTTGTAACTACGGGGTCTTGCTCTGGGCCTTAGAAATGAATAGCTCTAGAAAGTGAAAGCAACAATCAGTCCTTTAACACCCGGATTTTCCCTGCTTGGAGACCTGCAAGGATAGCTCCGTGATTATCCAAAACAGCACTGACGGAGAGACAAAAGCTCCCTCGGACGCCCTGCGGCCAGGGAATTGTCACTTTTCTCTTTGCTCTGAAAGGGGCTCTGTGAGTCAGCCAAGACCTATTCCGCCTGATATTGATCTCCTGGGCTATGTTCAAAAATTGAGATGACTGGGGTCTATTTCAGGTGATAAGTAGATAAAGATTATGAATTCTCCTGGAGAATAAATAAAAATAGCTCACCTGACCCTTTATTCATAACAATAAGAAGGAAGTTAACCTACTTTCTACGAGCAGTCTTTTTTTTCTGCTTAGAAATTATGATGACTTACCAACCCCACAAATGGCTTTTTATTGGATTTTAATAATCATATGTCTTTTGCCTTTTTTTGTATTATCTACTGTAGCAATCAATCTTTACTGAGAATCATTACTGCAAACTTCTGAAAGAGGTCACACCTGCTTTGCAACCAGGGCCCAACTTGTTATTAACAAAAAAGTCCCCTCAATTTCCTCAACACCTGCTGCCTTTTATTTTTCACTTGTGAATTACAAGCTGCCCACATAAATTTAATCTATCACTTACTGCTTATAAAGAATGCCAACAGATCTGGACCACAATAAAACAAGACTATTCATAAGTGGCATGAATTTAGCCAGAGAGCTGGGTTCCTCCCTTGCTTGTACCTGCACGCACTTACTGTGCAGGCACTTGGCAATGTTCTGGAATCTTCTGAGAACAGAGCAGACCTGATTTCCCTCATCATGCAGCTAATTTCCTGGTGACTAGAGAGGAGCCAGCAGGCAACTTTGATTTCATCTCACAAATGCTTTCATAAGGGGTGGTCAGAATGTTCTAGAAGTACAAAGACAAGGCACCACTCTGTACCAGGCAAGAAAATTCTCTTGAACTTGACGTGTTGTGGAAATTGGAGTAAATCTCCCAGGTTTCAGGAGCTTTAATCTCAATAGCAAGAATAATTATTCCTTCTGTTTGTGACACTGAAAAAGAAATTCTATTTAAAAATACAAATTGAATAAGGATCACTGGGAAATTTCTCTATTGTATTTTGCAAGTGTTATGGCTCAATGCTGTATTTTCATTAAAAAAAATAAAACACAAACAAACTTAGTTCAGACTCAGTATGACCATAATAGGAAGCCCCAGAAGCACACAGGAGAGAGTATTGCAGAAATCTCTACTGTTGAGCTTGGTGACAATTCCCGGCTGCCCGCGGGTTTCATCCCTACCCTTTGACACAGGAATCTCTTTAGCAGCACTGTGCTTGCTATGCCCCAGCAGCTATCTAGAGCACACTGAAAGCAACGACCCCACACTTCTGAGTTCCTGAAGTGAGGATGAAGTCACCTTTTCCAACCTTTTGATGGCTTTTTGTCTTACTCATGATCAGGCTGGACTGGATTACACAGGACCACTGCTCTTGCCAGGTCTCAGAATCAGTGGGAAGCATCCTGCTGAATTTGATTCCTTCCCTTCTCTCAGCTTTCGCAACCAATGAGAAACAAGGAGATGGGACTTCTGAGTGGCAGGGATAAAAAGATTTGACAGCTGGAGAATTGCGGCCTGCTTCTGCCGGCTGGACAGCACACTCAGGGTGGAGCAGGTAGAGGGACTAAACCTCGCTTTCTGCTTCCCTCAGATTTCTGAGTTCATCCATCAGTAGGCAGGTGGCCTCAGAGGAGTTCATTTCCCACCAAAATCTTCATAAATCTATCACAATAAGAAAATGTTAAAAATAACATTTAAAGAATCTACTTGAAGGACCCTTTGGCACAGATTTGACTTGCTGGGGGAAGAAGCTCCTTTTTGTCACACAATGATGGATCAGGCAATGGGGCTAATGCTCTGTGGCAGCCAGCCTAAGATTCTTCATTTCATAAGAGCCCACATTTTAAGCAGTTCGTGCTGGGCCTGAAAATTATGCAACTCATGCTGCTTATTTCTTTCTGTATTTTCTCTGAAGATTTATTTATTTATTTATTTATTTGAAAGACAAGATTTACAGGGAAAGGGAAAAATAGACAAAGAAAGAGATCTTCCATTTTCTGACTGATTCTCCAAATGACCACAATGGCTGGGCTAGAACCGGTCAAAGCCTGTGAGACGTTTCATCCCGGTCTCCCATGTAGGGGGCAGGAGCCCAAGAACTTAGGCCATGATCGGTGTCTTTCCTAGGTGCACGAACAGAGGACTGGATCAGAAGCAGAGCAGCAGGGACTTGAATCAGTGTCCTTACAATATGCAGGCACTGCAGGCAATTTTACTACTAAGCCCATGTTTCTTTTATCTAAAAGAAGGAGATAATTGGGAGTGTTTCAGAGTATGGGGATTTTGGGCAAAGGAAAGACTTGAAGAGAGAACTCTGGAAAGGATGAAATTGGGCATGAAAAGGCATTTACTTTTATCTACTTCAATTGATTTTAGGAATCCTTTTTCAAGGCAAAAATATTAGACAACACAAGAAGAAACTGCATAGCATTCCTCATAAAGATTATACGACTTGTTTTGTAATAAGCATTTTACTTTTATACCTGTGCATTTTATATGATAAATGGATTATCCATGAGTGAAACTATATTCTAGTCTTGACTATGGTCACTCCGATTTTTATGTCTCTTGAATGCATACTGCAACACATGAAAGCGACTTTGTAGGAAGAGGAGAGATGTGACAGGTGGGAATGATCCTGGTGGGGTGAAAAGAAGATCGGGCGAAGAGAGCGAGATGAATATGAAGTATGGGAGAAGGTCAACAGATGGGCTTCTCAAGAAAAGTGACATTTGGACAGAAATTGGAGTGGAGAAGTCAGCATGCCCACACCTAGCAACAGGTGGCCTAGCATGGTGGGTGAGGGAAGTAGTTGTCTTGAAAGTCCTTTTGGATTATGGCTTAATTCTAATTTAGTGAGAGGTTATATATCTGTGTTTTTGAATTTCCAGCTCTAGGAAGCTGCACAGAGCCTTCTGTTTCATTACAGCAGGCCCTAATTTATGGTAGCCAGCTACAAAGGTATCCAGGGTGTTATTGTACTAGGGGCTTGAGATGGGAGAATTTAAGCTGAATTATCTGGATCAGTGCTCATTACCATCACAGGTGCCTCGGTAAGAGAGGCAGAGGGAAAGTTTCATATCAGAGGAAGAGGAGAAAATGTGACCACACGGATAGAAGTGGAAGTGATGTGGCCATGAGCCAAGGATGGCCACCATCCCTAGTTGCTAGAACATGAGAAGGGCAGTTTAGAGAGAAGGCAGCCTTTCCAACACAATGATGTTTCCCCCAACAATGATTTTGCACTTCTGACTTGCAGAAAGTGAGAGAATAAACTTGTGTGTCATTTTAAAGCATCAATTAGTGGCGATCTGGCATAACAGCATACAAAGCTACTGCTTTAGCATACAGGCAATATCTGCAGGCTCGTACCAGAAACGTGAATGAGCATTAATGAAGAAATGACATCAGAGGGAGCTCTGGACACCTTGGATCTTCAGGCGGGGGGAGAACCTAGCTGAGTCAGTCATTGTCTTCTGTGTCTGAGACACAACATGTGTGGAATAGAAAAAAATGGTTAAAGGGAACTAAGTTACTCAGAGGAAATCACAAAATTACATTTTTTTTCCCGGAATTTTCAGACTTCTTAGCAAATATGTAGGCTAAACTGAACCGTAAGAGCTTTAGTCAACTTTTTGACACTAAAACACAGTCCCTAAAACAAGCTCCTTATGAAAGAAGGTTTTTTTGGCCCAGTTTTGTAAGTTTGGAGCTCAGTGGGTAGGTCCCACTGTTCTGGTGAGGCCAGAGAATGGTAATGGCACAGTGTGTGTGGAGGAACCACCACCAGGAGAGCCAGGACACAGAGAGAGGCGCTGGATGCGATTCATGCTTTTCTAACCAATCACCTCACAGGAACCACTTCCTCTGGACACACCCTAAAGACCCTGAGCAGCTTCCAGTAGGGAAGACACGGCACCATAACGAAATACATGTCAACACTCTGGGTGCCATCAGCCTCTGCCCTTGAAGTTGAACTGTCTGAGTAAGTTCAGGAATCATACCAGTGTCACTAATGAATCACTCGTGTATCCTAAAAGATGGGTCATTCTGCCAAATCTGAGTACCATGAATATGGTGATTGGTGTAGCTGCCTTTGTAAGATGCACATGTGAATAAATGCAATATAAAAACATATCCAGTTATAGTAAAGCAAATTGAATTGAGACATGTTCCATCAATTTTCACAATGAATGAGAACTGATAGTGTGTTTTAAGAAGCCAGGCTTAAGTCCTAACTTGATTTGGAATGATCATGATGTCACAGATGTGGCAGTTCCGTCCATGTCATTGTTTGATTTATGATTGAGCAGGCAGTAATCTCTGACAAATTTAATTTTCACTGCAAAAATGTGGGTCTATTTCCTGAGTCAATGGAGACTTTCTTCAACTTGGAGGATGCATCATCATTTTCATTAATTTGAGTTAATATTTTCTTTGGGCAAAGCAAAATTAAATGATGAAATATGCAGTCCTTAAGTGAAAGAATGTTCTTGGGAACAAAAATACCATTAATAAAAATTGAATGAGTAGAAGGCTGCTAAATACAATCAAATTACTTCAGATGAGATGAAAAATGATGGAGTGATTAGGGGACTGGGTGGGACCAGATGATAAAAGTTAAATGTCTTCCTTGAGGAATCTATCACCTAAGCTGTAGGAAACTCAAATCCTCAGCTCCCAGCCATGTAACCAGAGCAGAGACACCACGGGATGGACACAAGGATGTCACGATGGATCTGTATAATGATGAGAAATTGTGATTTTTTTTTCCTTTTCCTTCTTTCCCTTCATCTCCATTCTCTCTCCCTCTTCCTAATTCGAACAATCCAGTTAGCATGGACAAATGAAGCACATCAGTAACACGCATACACCTGTAGACAGTATGTATTGAGCCAGTTCTAAAGTGGGTGAGCAGCAGCTGCGGTCCTGTTTGACGTGAGCTCAGAGGTGTCTCCTGCAAAGCTCTTTCACTGGCAGCCTTCCACAGGTATTACCATGAAAACTAAGGGCAAGACCTATTTGATGAGATTTTAGCATCTGGGTCTGTGCCTATGTGTACGCAAGAGAGAGGAAAGGAGAGTTTTCTGTTTCTTTTAAACATGTATAAACCAGACAGCCAGGAACAGATTAGCTATTATAACTTCTGAATTGAGAACAGCTTCCTCTCTTTAAAGCTTTAGTTATGCTGCCGTTTTTTGTTTATGGTGTTGGAAAAGAACATGATGACTTTAAGCTATCAACCCAAAGCAAGACGTTTGATGTGTTGAACTGTGGTCCCTAACCTTCTGTGGTTTTTGACAGTCTGGCATCTTACTACAATTACATCAATGACAAATACATCACTCACAATGTTTTCAGCTTGTGTTTTCAAATGCTATTTGAATATAGGACTTCTGGGAAATACTAGATCCTATTAGAAGGTTTATAGATGACCTCATTTCAAATGATGTTTATAAAAATTTCAAGGAATATTTAAGAATTTTATTGGATATAAAGCCATTTATAATTATTTTAATGATTTTATGTTTTAGGAAGGCTTATCCAAAAATACACTTTTTTCTTCAATGTGAAACTGTTAGTAAAAATATTAGAATGGAAAACCGGGTTGTATAAACAGTGGATATTAATATGTGAATCCAAGTTTGCTTATAAATATGTTTATTTTTGCATGTGTATGAAAAATAGAAATAAAAATTATAATAACAGGTACCTGTGATTATTGGAATTATGACTGGTTTTTCTCTTGTGTGTTTCTGATTCTTCAGCAAATTTTGTAATACTTAAATGTCATTATGTAATATGAAGCCTAAAAGATGAATATTAATTCATCATTGTATCTAACTTTTTAAAATTTTTGTTTTTGATGATGTTGACGCAATTGATCTGCGTGAGAAGGAAAGAGAGTTAGGGAAGAGTGGATGCGATCATTGCTTCCAAGTTTTCTGTTGCTTTTTCCCGTATTTGAGGGAAGGGGGAACATGAGGGGAGAAGCCACACCCAGCCTCCCAACCACCTCAGTATCCAGTGAAGGGGAACAGTCACCTGATATCAAACCAAGTGGTTTTGCTAGTTTCGAAATCCTGTCAAACTTGCCAATTCAAGAGTGAGGAACCCTTTCCAATATCCATTGTTTGACGTAGTTGAACTTAGAGTTTCCATTCACCCATATATTTGCTGTCATTTGGCTGGAGTAGCTGTTCAATTTGTTCTGTCCTCCTTCCTCTACTATGCTACCAGATGTCCTCTGCAGGACCCAGAGGGCTTCATTAATGTCTGGGCCTGCCATCCATTGCTCCATCTTTTCTACTGAGGAGGCCCAGTTCTGTCATGTGAATTCCATGGTCAGACAATCAATCCTGGACATGACACCCCAGGCCCCCATTGCCCCCAACTGTACCATCACCACACCTTACAAGCCCATATACAAAGTCTCCACGGCATGCCCATGGGCAGCCAGTGACGTTCCCCCAGTGCCATTGGTGCTCCAGGATGACCACCTAGGAACCCTCAGGGCCCCCTACTCCCAGGGATCATGGACCCAGCACCCACCTCGCCAGCAGGCCCAAGGACCCAGACCATGCAACCTGGGTCTCACTGGATTCCCACTTCCAGGGCTCACAGATCTGGCACCCACTGTGCAAATGGACCAATGGACCCAGGCCAGGTGACCAGGGCCACACTGGGACCCTATCCCTGGGGCTCACAGACCTGGCATCCACTGTGCCAAAAGACCCAAGAAACTGGTGGGGCTCATGAACCTGGCACCCATACCACGCCCAGACTGGCATGGCTCACCTCACCTCAGCATCCCTAATGTGAATTGACTCATGTTGCCCAGATCACCTCCCCCATTCCAGCTCTCCTGCTCACCAGTAGGAACCACAACCTAGCCATGGCATCTCCTTAGGTCCCCAACCAGGCTCATTCCCATCCCAGATTCTGTGCTTGCTAGTGATTGCTCTGACCCAGCTAGGTATATATGCCTTTGCCTTCAGATGCTGCAGCCTGGCTTGACCCAACCTGCCCCCAGTCCCAACTCTCACTGGTGAATGCTACAGCCTGGCCCTGGCCAGTTTGCTCCCAACTGTGACACATGCAACCCAGTAGCTTGCTCAGCATCTCTCACATTCTAACCTGGCTACGGAACTTGACAGTGAGCTAAGATTGGCCTGGCCTTGACCAGTCCATCCATTTTGAAAACCAACCCACAAACTTGCCAATGGGTGGAACTACCCTACCCAGCCTAACCAACACCCGCAGTTGAATTACATGCTCACCAGCGGGAGCTACAGCCCACCAGGGGAATTCCCCAAGTTTCCCCACTAGACTCACCCCTGACACAGATGTTGAGTATTTGCAGTGAGAGAACCACTGAGGATAAATGGATGGGGTGGGGAGGGTAGAGGTGGATAGGCAGTGTACAAAAGGAATTACATTGTTATTTCAGTTAGTAGTCATGCAGCTTTCTGGGAGAGCTATGGGAGGATGAGCCCCAGGGTCTAGCCACGGCTTCAAGGTCACTGAAAGGTGTCCATTGTGTACATATTGCTAGAGCAGAGCAACACAAGGTGTCCACAGGGTTGCAACACTGACCAGCTGTGCAGGAACCAAGCCAACAGGAGATGTTGCATTTTGCCTGAATGTCCCTCTAGCATTTCTACTGAGAAGCTTGATATGCTTAGTATAAAGGGAAATGTCTACAGTAATTCCATCCATTATTACAAAGCACATGTTGATAGGTGAGCTTGGATCAGGAACTAATAAATTCACGGCCATTACAACAAGGCATTAGACATTATTAGAATTATCTCTCTGATATAAGGCAACATTCATGCAAAATATGACAATTAGAGGGATATGTAAAAATATACATGTATTCTCATAGAGGTACTGTATAATGGAGACTAGCATACCAAGAAGTGAAGATACATTGTCGTAGGCATCTCAATTCCTGAATAAAAGGAGAACCCTCAATGAAACTCTTAAATATACCTTTACAATATGATACTAGATTTTCTACTACTTTATCTGCAATCCCATGTTACACTTAAATAGCAGAATGTTGTATTTGTGACTGTTGATGAAGGACCGTACTTTTGTAATAATGTAGAGGAAATAGTGGGGGTGTTGGAGAACGTTTAAAGATTATCAGAGAAACTATTCAATGAGATTCCCCCTTGAAGCAAGAATCTTTTCTCAAAAGCTGAGAAAGAAGGATACACTCACAGGAATAAGTGTCGCAAGTAAGCCTATAATTTGAGAATGGCTTTAGAACACTCAGGCTGAAAAGAAATGGTAGTAAAGGAAACGCTGCCACTACAGGAAAAATTAAAAGCATGACGTAACAGTAAATATGGGAATACATATAAAAGAACATCATTGGTTGCACTTTTCTTATATATTTTCAATTAGTGACTAACCAAACATCAATCATCAGAAGACTGGGCAAAGACTGCATCATGTTGTATAAATACGTATCTCATATACATACACATGTATACATATACAAAATGAAATAATATTCAGCTATAAAAAGAATGAAGTTTTACCATTTGCAGCAAAAGTTGAAACTGAAAGACACTGTAGTGACTGAAGTAAGCCAGACACCAGTGACAAATGCTGTATGTTCTCCCTTACATGTTTACGTTAAAATTTCAAAAATAAGGAAATGCCCACGTGTATGCTTTGCTGCAATTATCATGTTTTGTTAAAAAATGTGAAACTAAGTGTGCAGCACTATTATATTGGGTGAAAACAGGGCAGCAGGAAGCAAAGGTATTTTAAAAATGACACAGTTACATGATTTGAAACATAATTATATAGTTCATGTAGTGTAATACGACTTGAAAATAAATCATGAAATGGTACAAGATGTATATTATGATTTTAAAGGAACCATTAAGAAAATATCATCAATATTAAAAATGTATTAAGTGGAGTAATAAAACAGATGAGTCATTCAAAGGAGGGGTAGAGGCTCACAAAATGGGATGGGGAAAAACAAATGTCAAGCTAGAAGGTTTAAATATAAACATGTCAGTAATTACTTAAAAGGTGTAATTCATAAAATCATGGATAGCAAGACTAGGCAAAAAAGTAAAACCCAACTTTAGGACTGGCTAACTAAAATGACTAGACAAAAGCACCAATTGAAACAATGTGGAATGCCTAAATTAGCTGTGTTGTATGTCTAAATGGTCACAGACAAACAAATAATGATAAAAGACAGCGATAATTGAAATATTTCAAAATGTTCAGAAATAATGGATTTGATAAACATTCCATAAAGATCAATGATAAGGAGGAATTGTTTGGTTTCATTTGATTTGAGAGTCAGAGAGACAAGGTAGCCAGGAGATATGGTGGGGAGAATGCTGCTGTAAGCCGGTTCACTCACCAAGTGCCCACAAGTTACTGATTGGAACCAGAAGTCAGAGCTGTGAACCCAGTCCAGCCTTCCCGTGTGGGAAACAAGCACCTGACCTCCTGAACCTAACTGCTGCCATGTAGGGTTTGCATTAGCAGGAACCTGGATCCAAGTTGTAGGAACTCTGATACAGCATCCTCCTAACTGTTCAGCCCAATGCCCGCTTCAGAAGGAATTGTATTTCCAATGATGAATTTTGTCTCAAACCCTCAGAACAAAGCAATCTAGAACACACACTTCACAACATTTTAAAAATTAGGCAGAAAAAGCTGACACTAAAAGCTTGGAAAGGAAGCATCTACAAATTATAGCTGGAAAACTTGGTATTCCTTTTTCAGTCAGTAATAGAAACAATAGGCAAACTTTAGAAGGAACATGAAAGACTTCAAGAGCATTGCAGGCTAATCAACAGAATTCACCTGTTTAGAATATATGCCCCAAAACTGCAGAACGCGCAACCTTTCTTAGCAAAAAAATGAAACACTTACTGTGTTAAAAAATCAAAGAGTAATCAAAAAAATTTAAATCCCAGGAGTATGTATTGACATACTCTGATTACATCAGATTTAAATTAGTAATCAATAACAGAAACATACCAGGAAACTGAAAAATTAAAAATTAGGAAGACATTCCCAATAGCCAATGGAACTAAAAATCAATCTAGACAGTATTTAAAATGTCTTTTGGAATGAACAATAATGAAAACACAGCAAAATAAAATTTGTGGGATGCAAGTAAAGTGACCAACCAGTTTTTAAGCTTACATTAAAAAAAGAAGCTTAATGTCCACAATCTAAGGTTCAACTTCTTACACTAGAAAAAGAGCAAGCTAAAAGTAATCAGAGAAAGCATAGATTTTAAATAAGAGCAAAAACCAATACAACAGAAATGTGGAGATGACACCGAAAAGCTACAAAAGCAAAAATTGATTCTTGGGAAATATTGCTTGCACATTCAGGAATGAAACGAAACCTACAATTTCAGAGTTTGCATGAAGGAGAGAGTGGATAACTTTACAGCAATAAATTGAACATTTAGTTACAGCTTGTTAGTACTTGCCCTATTGCAAATGATCAACACTGACATGAGTAAGAGAAGTTTTGAACAGGGCTGTATCTGTTAAAAAAAACCAACCTTGCAGAAATCCATTGAGAAAATAGAGAATGCGCGATGAGATAAGAATAAACCTGAGAAGAAAAGCAGAGTAATGTCACATGTGAACAGAGCCTGAGACCCTCACAGACATGGATGCAAAAGTCCTTAACCAAACACGAGTAAATTTAATACTCATGTAGAATGCACAGTTAGGGGTGGAGAATACCAGAAGCTAGTGTGAGTGAGCATAATATTCAAAAATTAATCTGTTGATTTTATAAGACATGAAAATAAAATAATTAGAATAAAGAAGACAAGGCAAAAAGAAGCATTGATAATATTTAAAACTTTTCATCGCAATGCAGCAACAGCTCAGCAAAACAACTTAGTAGGAAATTTCCTTAGGCTATTAGAAAGCAATCAGACAACCCCACTGCTGACGCTAACGTGAAAGGCAGACATTAAGCAAAAACAAAGAAATGCATTTTCAACAATTGCATACAACATCATCCTGGTGCCTCCAAACTATGTATTGAGGCAGATGAAGAAAATAAAAGGCACATATATCAGCATGGGAGAAGTAAAATTCCTACTACCAAACAACTTGACTGTATGAGCAGACAATTCTAAGAATTATATTAAATCATTACCAGCATTGATGAGTGAATATTAACAAGATCATGGTACACAAGCCCTAATGGTAAATGTTACTCTGTCTCTATTGAGCAGCTCAACCAAAGATTAGAAGATACAGCAGTACGAACAAAATAAAAAAAGAAATATATTTAATATTAAGTATGTTGCTAGTTTCCATCAAAATCTATTAAATATTGGAGTCTACGTTTATGGTTGGACAATTTGATGTTAAATAAGATAGCAATCTTTTGTATGTTGGAGTGTAGATTCAACATTATCTTAATAATATTTCCAACAGATTTATTGTTAAAGCTGGAAGTGTTAATTCTAAAAGTTATATTGAAACACAGTAAAAAATAGTCAAAGCTAAGCTGAAAAAGAATAGAAAGGTTGTGCAATTTATTTACACTACTTGATTTCAAGACTTACTGTGAAACTGTAGCAACCTGAAAGTGGGATTCAAATGAAATAACTGACAAACCGACTAATGCATCAGGGTTGATTCCAGAAACAGGTGTGGAGGAGCTATTTGGCCAATTAGCAGGGGTAATATTTTAGCTTTATAAAAATGCAGATTTAGGAACATACTTCCCACCATACCTTAGAAAAAATGATATTCTTTTTAAAAAAATTGTTCAGCAAATTAGACATCTATTAGATTTCATCAACCATCTCATCGCACACACAAAAGTTAATTCCAAATGAGATTCTAAGTGTGTAAGTTTCTGAAAGAAATCATTAGAGATTTTGTTTTCAAACTGAAGGTAGACAATGACTTCATAAGAACAGCAAAAGCAGCAGGCACAAAAGAGAAAATGACAGTTTATCACAATTAAAATCTATACCCATCACAGGATAGTGTTTATGAAAATGGGCCGACGAGGGGATGGCAACATGCTATAACATGCTATTTCTCTGCCTGAAGCTCTGGAATCCCATATGGACACAGTTCATGTACAAGCTGCTCCACTTTGGATCCAGCCCTTTGGTTATAGCCCAGGAAAACAGCAGTGGATGGCCCAGAGCCCTGGGCCCTGGCACACCCACACAGGAAACCCGGTAGAAGTTCTTGCCTGCTGGTTTTGGATCAGCGCAGCTCTGGGCATTGTGGCTTGAGAAGGAACCAGTGGATGGAATACCTCCATCTGTCTCTGTAAAATCTGTCAAAATAAAACCAATAAATCTCCAAACAAACAAATAACTCAAACAGACAAGATTAAATATTTGATTATGATTAAATTTTCTAAAATATATCTTTATTTTTAATGTATTTGTTAGGCAGAGAGAGGCAACAAGAAGCAGAATGGGTAGAAAGAGAGATGCTCTGTGTACTGCTTCACTTTCAAATACCTCTGATGACTGAGCAGAACCAGGAGTTGGGGATGCTAGCCAAGTATCACGTATGGGTTGCAATAAACCAGTTAGTCACCTGAGCCATCTGTTAGAACCTGCATAGACAGAAAGCTGGAGCCAGAGATGGAGCCAGGAATTAAACAGGAGCACTCCCATATCAAGCATACATTTTAAAGAGATATATTTATTTATTTGAAAGGCAAAGGGAGACTGAGACAGAGAGAACGAATATCTTTCATCCCCAGGTTTATAACATTCTCAGGAGTTACGGCTGAGCCAAACTAAAGCCAGAATGTGAAAATCAATCCAGCTCTCCCACATTTCCAGGAACTCAAGTATTTGTGCAATCCTCTGCCGCTTTCCCAGCACGTGAACAGGGACCTAGATCAGAAGTGGAGCAGACCTTGTTGGGCTCAACCCCTGGCCCCAGGGAAAATCACAGGATGTGTGGTTTGACCTTGGAGTGCACGGATCAGGACTGGGCCTCCCCAGTTGCTGATGCCTGTTCAGTGGACAGCATGTCCAGATACACACGGGGACATGACAGCCAGCTCATCGAGGCTAGAATGTTGATTTTGAGTACTTCATTAGAGGATGGAAAGCAAGCATTGAACAATTCTCCTGGACAAGCCTTGAGCATGTTCCTGGATTTTTGGATGCACTAAGATGGACTTTGTCAACCAATAGATCTTGGAAAGATCTCTCAAGCCTGGATCAATGAAACCAACAACCTCTGAGAACTATCAAAATCCCTCAAGTAATACCCTTAGAATACCCATCCCCACATTGGGATCTCTAAGGATTCATGAGATGACTGTCCCGCATCCCCAGGTGCTGATGTAATTTGACAGCAAAGAGCCATCCCACCCCCTTCTTCCCCTGCAGAGACAGGAGGAAGAAAACGGAAACATTTGTTCCACCCACCTTCCTCCATCCATGGCCCTCCCCACCCTAATCAGAGGCCCACATGGGCACGCATCCCTCTCAACTATCTAAACAACATTAAAACAATTTTAAAAATTTGTTTACAAGAAGTGGAGTTAGCAGACTGCAGTCAGCACCAGGCTGTGGATTGCCAGCTCACCAGCTGTAGCCCAAGAGCTTCACTTCCTACTTCAATTTCATCTTGATTTTCACTTCAGTTGATAAGATGGCAACACTAAAAATGATCAAAAGGTTTGAATAGCAGTTTCTTAAAGAAAGATACACATTGGCCAGCAAGTACTTGTAAATGTGTTCAGAATTAATCTTCAAGGAAATGTACATCAAGAAACAAGTATGTTATCACTACAAACTAACTAGTGACTTAGAGTGACTGGAATGCCCAGGGTGGTAACAGCGCAGAATGGGATTGCTGAGAGAGTTGAAGGAATGCCCCAGGTTTTAACCATTTTGGGAAACATCCCAACAGTTTCTACCAAAGAAATGAACATGTGTCTAAGGCCAGTGTTCTACTCTTAGGTATTTCTAACTAAGAAGTGAAGTTACATG
The DNA here is from genome assembly GCF_030435755.1 of Ochotona princeps. Classification (NCBI taxonomy): domain Eukaryota; kingdom Metazoa; phylum Chordata; class Mammalia; order Lagomorpha; family Ochotonidae; genus Ochotona; species Ochotona princeps. The sequence goes on along the minus strand of NC_080832.1, from coordinate 9,822,189 downwards.
TCCATAACAAAATCTATACAAGGATGTTCACAGATGCTTTACTTGTCGTATTCAAAAACCCAATCAGGCAAGAGAAGGATGAATAAAAAAACTGGTGACATACTCATAGAATGAAATGAGAGTAATTTGAAAAAGAGGCAAAGTATCACTACTTGTAGTAGTAGAAATTGTCAAAACCATCATGCTGAGAAAGGGAAATCAGATACAAATTAACACATCTTATATAATTCTATTTATATTTCACTCAAATTAGCCAAAATCAGTCCTCGGTGAAAAAAAATCTGGGAAGGAATATGAGTTAATTTGAGAGAAGATGGATATTTTCTGTGTTGTTAAGGTAGTTTTTACACATATAGGAAAATAAATTGAATTATACGCCTCAGCTTTGTGTATTTTACTATATATAAATATTACCTGAAAACTGTAACAACAAAATATCTACTCTTATTAGTAGGTTGAATTTTTATTATAGAATGTATTAGCAAGTTTGAAAGCACTCTGTGTTTTCCAGACTTGAACAAATGAGTGAATATATTAAAAATAATGAGAAGTACATTTCTCACTAGAGTAGACATGCTATGTGTCCAGTGGTGTGCCTGCATTAGAACTGGAGCTAACAGTAGGAACCCAGTTTTGTAGAGATAAACATAGGTGTCTGTGTGTTTCCTAAATCTTAGCAATGAAAGGAAGCCACGGGTGACCTATGGCAAGGATGAAGTCTTGTTTTCCAAATGCCAATGTATTCTCACATCTTGTCTAGCTCTTACTGTATAAGGCAGATTCCAGGGATGTCTCAGGAGAGTGCATAGCTCTCTGGAGCTTGTTTTGCCCAACAAAGTTAGAAAGGGCTCAAAGAATATCAAAGAAAATATTTTAAAAATCTAGAAACTAGCTAAAAGGGATTCTCTCTGTTTAAATAATCATGATAGAAATGGATTGTGATCCGTTAATAAAATTAATGAGTGTGTTCTAGCATAAATAACAAAGGCACAAATAAGCAGAGCAAAGGGAAACCCCTGCACAGAGAAGGGATGCTAACTTATAAATACTAGTGGGTTTATATGCTCAGATAATCATCAGTTAATGATAAGATCATTCAGCCAGAGGTTCATGAAGTACAAGATGTTTACAGAATTTTGGAGTATCACCCAACAGATTATTTATTATTTCCAAGGGGAATGACACCTTTATAGGAAAGAAACCAGTAAAGCTTCCTTTTGAACCAGGTAATCAACCTTGTTGTCAACAAGGTTGAGACAAATTGACATTATATGCCTGCTGATATTATGATCAAAAGGAATATAACATTTCAGAAGTATCCCTGAGCATAAAACACAATCATAACCCGACGAGAGGGAAATGACACCTAAGTCCAAATTAAGACATATTGTACACAGTACCTGAATGGTATTCTTTGAAATATTAAAGTCAAGATAGAAGTTAAATAAATTGTCAGTTCAATTCATGAGCTATGGTCCTCTGTTAGATCCTGAGCTGGGAAATATGTATATATAATATATATAATATATTATGTATATAATGTAATAAATCACATTATATAAATATATAATACAATATAATACAAGATATATTATATATCTAAATATATAATATATGTATGAACATTTGTGTGAATTTATAAGAATGCTTTTTAAAAGGTTGTGGAAACTGGAAGTAAGGGTGTTTATTTGCAAGCAAAAACTGAATTACACTGTAGTTCTGTCATAGTTGGTATTTTCCATTAACTTTCTAAAAACTCTTATTTTATTTATACATCCCCACAGAAGGTATTATTGGGATAATTGCGTAAATTAGATTTCCTGGCTTTGATCATCTTCCCTTGCTGAACAGAATGTTTCTTAGGAATCTAGTGCTAAAGCAAGAAGAGATAATGAACTGAGGCCCTGGTGTTTCCAGTTTCAGTGGAGAGAGGAAGGGGAAAGGGAGGAAGAAAGAAGACAACATGAACACATGGCCAAATCTGTGAGAAAGTTATGAAGAAATTCCATGTGCTATTATTGGAGCATGTGTTATCAGTTTGAAGTTATAGAAAAACTTACAAGTCAAGGAAAAAATGGGGAAGTCTTGGGTAAAAGACGTTTCACAAAGGAGGACATGGGAATGTTTCCTGGGTAATGCTGCAGTGCAGGCCGTGGGGTTGAGCAGTCACCCAGGAAGCTCTGTAGTGAACTTTGGTGCAGGAAAGGAGGTGACCACCCTAGAGTTTTCTTGGTGTCTCCTCAAGCAGCCAGAGGAGTTGAGGATGCAAGACCCAAACTCTGAATCCCAGTGAATCTATATATTTTCTTGGAAAATGATGAGTGAATAGCATCTTCTAGAAATTATATCAATCCACTTTTTCCTTTTCTTTCTTTCTTTCTTTCTTTCTTTCTTTCTTTCTTTCTTTCTTTCTTTCTTTCTTTCTTTCTTTCTTTCTTTCTTCCTTCCTTCCTTCCTTTCTTTTTTTTTCTTTCTTTCTTTCTTTCCTTCGCAATCATTTTTACTCTTTTAAGATCAACCATATAGAGAAAGCAAGAATTAAGGGCTTGCTCTACAAGTTAGATTTATTCTGTGAACTTGCTTAAGGCTGTTAGCATGAAGTAGTGTTGGATTTTACCAAATGAATTCTCTACATCTATTGAGACAATCATATGGTTTTTAATCCTTCAGTCTGTTGAAGCGGTGTATTACATTTATTGATTTGTGTATGCCTAGGATAATTCACACGTGGTCCAGGTGAGTATCCTGTCTGATGTATATTGTTGGCTTCTGTGGGCTAGTGTTTGTTGAGAATTTGTGCATCTATATTCATCAAGGATGCCATTCTCTAGTTTTCTTTCTCTGTTATGTCTCTTTGGCTTTTGCATTAAGGTGATGTTGGCTTCACAGAAAGGGTTTGGAAGTATTACCTCCATTTCTGTTGTTTTGAATAGCTTATGGAAAATTCTTAAAACATTTGGTAGAGGACCCAGTGCGGTAGCCTAGCAGCTAAAGTCCCAGCCTCGTATGCGCTACTGGGATCCCATATGGGCGACAGCTCTAATCCTGGCAGCCCCACTTCCCATCCAGCTCCTTGCTTGTGGCCTGGGGAAGCAATAGAAGATGGCACAAAGCCTTGGGACCCTGTACCCACAGGGAAGACCTGGAAAAGGGTCCAGGCTCCTGGCTACATATCGGCTCAGCTTCAGCCATTGGCAGAATTCAGCAATGAAGCCATCCAGTCCTGGGCTTTTCTTTGTTAAGAGGGATTTTAATGATTAATTCAATCTCTGTCCTGGTTATAGGTCTATTTAGTTTATTAATTGCCTCATGGTTCAATTGTGATAGAGTTTATGTTTCCCAAAATGTAAGCATTTCTTCTAGGTCTTTGGTTTTGTTGGCATTTGGTTACTTATAATAGTTCCTGATTATTTTATATATGTCTGAGCTGTCTGTTTTTATATTTCCTTTTTTTTCTCTCTGATGCTCTGGTGCTATTCATTCATACCTTTTCCCCTTGTTTTGATTGATGGGGCTAATGGGGGATCTATTTGGTTGATTTTCTCAAAAACCAGCTCTTTGATCCGTTGATCTTGTGTATTGCACTTTTGGTCTCTATTTTCATTAGTGTTTCTGCAAATCTCAGGATTACTTTGCTTCTGCCTTTCCAGCTCCTTCAGATGTGTGCTTAGCCCATTTACCTTGTGCCTTTCTGATTTACTGACGTGTTAATTGAAATGAGCTTTCCTCTTAACAATGCCTTGACCATGTCCCACAAGCTTTGATGTGTTGATGTCTTCATTCATTTCAGTTTTTATAACTTTCCTCTTTGATTTATTCTATAACCCAGTTGTTCATTTAGTAGCACGTTGTTCAATACATGAAAAACCAAATGCAAGCATCATACTGAATAGGGAAATGACAGAAGCTTATCCAATAAGATCTGGAACTAGACAATGATGTCCGCTTTCACCACAGATAAAATAGCATTGGCAGCCTTCAATAGAGTTACTATGGAAGAGAAAGAAATCAAAAAGGATTCAAATCAGAAATGAGAAATTAAAATTATCCCTGTTTACAGATGACATGATTCTTATAGGAGAACCAAAAAACTTAAAAAGGAGACTATTGGAACTCATAAGAGAGTTTGGCAGGGAAACATGGTACAAAATAAATGAACTTAAATCAATTGTTCCTTGTTCCAGTATATACAAATTGCTCCATGGGTGAGAAAGAAGTTCCCTTTAAATAGCAGAAATTACCTTGGAATAAACCTAACCAAATATGTGAAAGATCTGTGTGATGAAAATACAAAACATTAGAAGGAGACATTAAAAGATAGAGAAATTTACCATGTTCCTAGATCAGTAGAATTAACATGATCAAAATGTCCACATTACCAAGTTATATACAAATTCAAAGCAATTCCAATAAAAATTCTAACATTTTCAGAAATAGAAAAGGTGATACCAAAATTTATCTGTAAACAAAAGAAACCACAAATAACCAAAGCTGTCCTGAAGAATAAAAGTTAAGCTGGAGGAGTCACAATTCCAAAGATCAAGATATACTCCAGGTAGTTGTCATGAAAACAGTCTTGCCTGGTGTGCAAACAGAGAAGAGCAGTGCAACAAATAGAAGTCCCAGAAGTGAGCCCACACTAGTGTAGTCAACTAATTGTCAACAGAGAACTGAAAACAATCTTAGGGAGTTTTGGTCTATTCAACAAATGCTGTTGGACAATTGGATAGCAGCCTGCACAAAAAAGAATCAAGACCCACACTTGTCACCTTATACCAAACTCGACTCTAAATAGATTAAAGGTCTATATCTGTGCCCAAAAACCAGCAAACTACTAGAAGAAATTATAGGAAGCATTCTGTAAGATATAGGCATTGGTAAAGAAGGCTTAGAAAAGTCAGCAAAAGCACAGGCAGTTGAAGCCAAAATAAACAAATGGGACTACATCATTTTAGCAATCTTCTCTACAGCAAAAGAAATGATCAACCAAAGAAACCAGTAGAATGTGAGAAAATCTGCTCAGGTTGCCTAGTCACCAGGGAGATAAAAATGAAAACCACATTGAGGTTCCACCTAATTTCAGTGAGATTAGCCTACATACAGAAATCTACTATGAACACCTGCTGACATGAATGTAGAAATAAAAATACTCTTTTCCACTGTTATTGGGAATGTAGGCTAGTGAGGCCACTACGGAAGTCAGCATGGAGAGTGTCCAGACAGCTGAAACCAGATTGACTCTATGATCCACCTAGCCCACTCCTGGGAATACATTCAAATGGAGTGTTCTGTGTATATGAGAAACATGAAAAATGACCTGCAACTCTATATTCACAGCAGCACAATATACAAACTCGGAGGCATAGAAAGAACCGAGATGACCGTCAAAAGAGGAATGGGTAAAGAAACTATGGTACATCCACTCTATAGAACACTAGTCAGCCATTTAAAGAATGAAATTCTACCATTTGCAACAAAATGTCCCAACTAGAGAACATTATGCTCAGTGAGATAAGACAATCTTTAAATGACAAGTATCAGATATATTTGTTTGATATAAGACAAACTTTAATCAAAATGCAATTTATATAGATGTATTTGTAAACATGTATGAACACATATTCTCATAGATGAACTGTATAATGGAGACTAACACCCTGGGAAGTAAAAATACATTGCAATCATTGGCCCGTTGTGGCTCACTTGGGGAGTGAATCATCGGACGGAAGATCTTCCTCTCTGTCTCTCCTCCTCTGTGTATATCTGGCATTACTATGTCAATTAATTCCATAATGATGTAAATTTTTGCTGATGGTATGTTGCAGCTTTCAATTGACTGGGATGATACTCTGCTGGCTCTGTCATCAGACCAGAGAGGGTATACCTAAGAAGCCGTTGAACTTGACGGGACAATAAGATGCTGGACTCTGTTTGGTATACGCTTGCAATGGAGAAATCTCAACTGAACTTGAGCTGTGGTTATGCAACAAGGTGGAGGAATCCACCATGGTGGGAGGGTTTGGGGAGGGGTGGGGAGAACCCAAGTATCTATGTAACTGTGTCACATAATACAATGTAATTACTGAAGTTAAATAATAAATAATTAAAAAAAAATGAATAAATCTTTAAAAAAAAAACTTGTTCTGAATAGAGAAGCTGATTTTGGTATAAAAAAATACATTGCAATCTCCATCTCTACTCCCAGAATAAAAGGAGGACTCCCAGTAAAAGTGTTAAATATATCTTGGCAACAGGATGCTGGATTTTCTACTGTTGCCTATATCTTCAATAACATGATACACTTAAATAGCAGAATGTTGGACTTGTGACTGTTCCTGAAGAATTCTATTATTGCAATTACATGGTGAAAAACAGTGGGGCAAAATGAAGGTAGAGGGCAGAATCCCTGTGCCCATGGAATCGTATCATAATTGGGAATTCTGCCTTATTTTAAGCTCAGGAAGCTGCTCTTTTTCTTGGGGGATTTTATACAAATGGAAGCTTTCTATGGTTATAACTCTTCATAATTTAATTTAAAAGTATGTAAATAAATTTAAAATAAAATATTATTTTCAAATGGGAAGGTTTGATGAGACTTACACGATTTTATTTGTATGGGATTTTGATGAGAGTTTTGTCAGCTGATCCACAAGCATTCCTCAGGCCAAAGCTAATGTCTTCACGTGAATGGGGCAGAGTTGACCATTGTGGTCTGAAACACAGGAGAATATGATGCTTTGCATATTCAGGGGAATGAGGAAAAAGGACTCCCACTGGCACTTAGGTGCCACATCTGTGATTCACCTATGCAAGTTTAGCATCCCTGTCAAGCTAAGTAGGACAAACCTGTGGAGCCGACTCATGCCTGGGGATGAGTACGTTAAGCTCTTTATTGGTGAGACCAGAAGCCAATGGACAGCTGGACATTTATCTTTCAAATTAAGTCACCATTAAAGGATGACTCCCAATGAAACTGTGGAATGTACCTTGACAATAAGGGCACCAGGCTTCCTACCATTGTCTATACTTACAATGTCATGATATACCTAAGTAGTGGAATGTTGGACTTGCGGCTGTTGCTGAAGGCCTATACTATTGTATAGTATACCATGGGGTAAAAGAGTAGGGAAGAATCAGGGGGAAGAAAGAGGTGATCCCCAAGCCTATGGAACTGTATTGTGAAAAATTTTTTAAAAGTCAAGTCAGCACAATAGCTCTCTGATGTGTTCAGTGTGTACATATGGGACTGTAGTGTGAGTGAGTTTTCCTTCCCAAGTTTTCTTAGGTATCTTTGATTTAACCCATGAGCCTATCCAAATTCAAATGGAATACTGCTGCAAGCATACTTAATGAGTTCCATTTACATGAAAAAGCATAAGAGATCTAGCTCTTAAATCTTTTCTTTCTATACATTTATTTTTATTGGAAAGATAGCTTAGATATACAGAAAGAAGAGAGAAATATTTTCCATTCACTGGTTCATGCCCCAAATGCCCACAAAGGCCATTGCTGAGCCAATTCAAAGCCAGGAGCTAGAAGCTTCTTCTGGGTCCCCCACACAGGGTACCAAGATTTTATAGGCCTTCTGCTGCTGCTTTCCCAGACCACAGGAAGGATGCTGGATGAAAAGCTGAGCAGCTGAGACATAAACCATACAGGGTCTTGGTGCTTGCAAGGCAAGTATTTAGCCAATTGAGCTATTACACTGGCCCGAGGTCTAGCTCTGAATGAAGGTAAATCTTATTACTGACGAACAAATTAGAGTTCTTCCAAAAATAGAGGAATACTCCGTGCATACAATTGTGTTATTTCTTATGATTGTTAAAATTTATACCTGGCTCTGACATATGTCGCAAATGACAATAACTGACAAAGGAAAGTCTTAGAAAACATGCTCACATATGTGAAGAAAAACACCCTTTGCAGGTAGATGGTAGGCAAGACAACAGGTGAGGTGGCTTCCTATGTCAGCCTTCAGGTGGCGTTATGAAGCCTCAAGAGCTCAGTTCCTGCCCACCTGTTGGTAGCGTTGGGCTGCAGGAGGAGGGCCTGGAGTGAAAAAGGGTTAGGTGTAGTTACAGAAGGGGAAACGCGGGCGATCTTCATTGGTAAGAGTTGTTGATACATTGTCTGTCTGAAAATCAGGGGTCTGTGTGCAGACAGAAGAAGGAAAGTTGTCGAAGATCTAAGGAGAGAAGAGTTAGAATGGTGTAACCCGAGTGGTTTTATTCTGATGAAAACAAACAGTTGCGTTTCAGGGAGGAAAATGTTGCTGTTTTCCTGAATTCAGATCTGGGACTGTATTTCTATGCTGCCACATCTCAATCGCACTAGCTGGCTTACCTCTGTCTGGTTTTCTACTGGCAAGCCAATACTACAAACAAATTAGTACGTAAGTGCACAACATGGCTGTTAATCCTCTGTTGTCCAGGTGCCCATTTACCTGTCTGGAAAGGAAAAATGGCTCAACCATTTCTCACAATCGTTTCAAGAGAGTGTGCCAATTACCAGCCCTGTCAGTCTATGCCATTAAGTATAAATGAGTCTGCGATGAGAAAAGTCAAAGCCCCGTTTTATTAGTCTTAATTTTAGTTCTTTATTTTTAGATACCTCATTTGTTTTCACATATGAGACCTTAGACAAAACCATCGTCAACTGCTAGATCCCTTGGTTTTCCCTGCCGTGAGTGTAATTGGACACTCTCTTAGCGGCGGCACAACCGTTGGTATGGATGCCACAAAGCAATGAAGATGGCTAGATTAAAAAGAACTCTTTTAATAGAGTTGTGATTAACTGGCAACTATAATGAGGAGTTGCAGGGAAGCAGAAATAAACAGGAAAGGTTAACAAGGGAGGAGACAGACATGAGGGCTTTCAAAACAACACCCCCGCTTTCCATCTGATGCCAACCTGTTTGATAAATAAGTAATGGGCAGAAAGAATTCGTGCCCTCGGATTTACACATTTTATACTCTTCTAGCTGTGACCTTTGGACATGGCCACAAATCTGATTCTAAAGGGCAGCCCTATGAATTATGCAGTATACAGGGTGATTGGGAGGCTCTGAGTTAGAAACAGGAGTGGGGAACTTTACCCTCTCTCCCTCTGTGGAGGACAGAGAGCTCTTCCTGGCATCTTCGCCCACAGAGATTTGAGGATACAGCTGTTTTCCATTTCCTTGACAATATTGCTCACTCTCTTATCATCCAAAAGTTTGCCACAAGCAATACTATTCTGGCTAAAAAATAAAAGGAACTGGGGCAGGCATCATGGCTCAGGCTAATCCTCCGCCTGCAGCATCGGCATCTGACAGGGTCCTGGTTCGAGTCTTGGCTGTTCCACCTCTGATCCAGCTCTCTGTGTATGGGCCAGGAAAGCATTGGGGGCTGACTGAAGCAATGGCTCCCTGCGCCCATGTGGGAGCTCTGAGAAGCTCCTGGCTCCTGGCTTCAGAGGATCGACTCATCTCCAGTTGTTGCAGCAGTTTGGTGAGTGAACCAGCAGATGGAAGATCTCCGTTTGTGTGTGTGTGTGTGTGTGTGTGTCTGTGTCTGTGTGTGTGTCCTTCTTTGTAAAAGGAAGATTTTCCTAATAAAAATAAACACATTTTTTAAAAGACACTGCTTGGGATGCCTGTAGCCCACATCGAAGTGCCTAGGCTCCCATCTGGATTGTGCTCCAAATTCCGTCTTTCTGCTGATGTGTGTCCTGGGAGAGAGCAAGGGATGTCTCAAGTGGTGAAGTCCCTGCCCCCTAGAAGGGGGACTCCCGCCACTGCGTTTTTAGCTCTTGGCTTCATCCTAAACCAGCCAGGGGTTGTCCGCATTTGGGGAGTGAAACAGCAGAGCTACTTATTGGGGAGACCCTCTCTGGTCTGAGGGCAGAGCCAGCAGAGTATCATCCCGATCAAATAAAAGCACTAACATATTATCAGCAACAATTAACAGTTGGACTTGATTGGACTATAAGATGTTGGACTCTATACTTGACATATGCTTGCTAAGAGGGAATCTCAACTGAACTTGAACTATGGTTACGCAACAAGGTGGAGGAACCCACCATGGGGGGAGGGTGGCGGGAAGTGTGGGGAGAATCCCAGTTCCTATGAAATTACAACACAATGTAATTAATGAATAAGTTCAACAAAAAAAGAAAATAACAAAAACAAAAAGCAAAAAACAAAACAAAACAAAACAAAAGAAACAGCAGAGCTCTCTTGTATGTCTCTGCATCTCTACCTTTCAAACACATTTTAAACTTCTTGTCTAGAACAAATATGTGTGTGTGTGTGTGTGTGTGTGTGTGTGTATTATTCAATTTTTGAGCTGTAGGAAAAAGGCAACCATGGAACAATTTATTTTATTTCATTGAATATCATTTCCAAGATTTGTTCTGGTTTTTCACTTAATTGTTGTTCATTGATTTTCCCTTCTGCTTCCTTTTCTATTGTGTGAATATTCTCAATTCTGCTTCTGATGGTAATGTATCTCCTTTCCTGCCCTATAAATGTCTGCTACTAAGCACAGAGCTCCTTAGATGCGCTTCTGTGTACCCATGAATCATGCTGGGTTGGTAGGAAATGCTTGTTGTGTCACAGGGAACATCACCGTGCTCCTCGACGTGCTGATGCCAGATCCCTTTCCAAAGCGGTGGTGCAGCCATGCACAGAGATACCCAGAGATACCAGCTGCCCCATGTCTTAGCTGTCAGGATTTTTTGGACTTCTTAATTTTCTTGTACTTTTGTTACCAAAAAAAAAAAAAAAAAAAAAACCAAACAAAAACAAAAAACCTGATTTATTCTATGAAATCCCTTCTCATTCATTTTTGTTATTTTCGATTGGTTGATATTTTTCTTGGTGCTTTAAAATGTATTGCCTTATTCATTCTGAAATGTATTTACTTATTTAGTCTGAAAAGCCGACTGGCTTGTGCGCGTGCGCACACACACACACACACACACACACACACACACACACACAGGGGTTGGGGGAGAAACATGCTATCTTTAATTCATTGATTCACATCCCAGCTGGCTGTAATGGCCAGGGTTGGGCCAGGTCAAAGCCAGGATTCAAGATATTCTTCCAAATCTCCCAAGTCCTTGGGCCACGTTCTGCTGCTCTTTCCAGGCTCATTATCAGTGAGCTGGATCTCAAGTGGAGCAGCCGGGACTTGAACCAGCTGTCATCTGGGAAGCCTGTGTAGCGGACCCTGGCTTTACCTGCCGTGCCACAATGCTGACTCCTGCAGGGATCCTTTAAAGCGCTTGGCCACACACCTTTGCCTATTGAGCGATCTTCTCCTGGCTGGTGATGGTCATTCTCCTTACATTCATGGTGACCGACTTCCTCTGCTCACATCTCTCTTTGGGTCCTCTGACCCTGTACCCAGCTGACCAATGAGGGTGACCACTCACAGCTGCCTCTGACTCTCACTGGGTCCCTAGTGCATGGAGAACCTTGGCTGCCACTGTGTGAGGTGTTCATGGAAGTTTCAAGGTTGGGAGGCAGGGAAAATGAATTCTATGATAATTGCCAATCCCCCTCTCCACTGTCCTGTCCTTCCCCCACACACTGCTTTCCCTATCCTCTGAAACAATTAGACCATTTTTTTCCCCTCTCTCATGTGTTTTTGAGATGATGACCATTAAAAAAGTATAAATCTGTCCTTTTTCTCCCAAGAAAAGATGATTGAACTCTAAAAGCAAAAGCTGCCTCAACCATAAAACTGATGACTTCCTACGCAAAATGTGCTTTTCAGCACTTTTATATCATTGTACCCCTTCCTGCCTCATTGCATGCGAGTTACATTTGCGTTGGAGATCATTTGTCCTTGCTTCCGTCCATCCTTATTCCACTGCCGGGATGTCCTTTGAGTTTGTTAATTTCCAAGGACCCTCCTTCAGAGGGGCTGGATTACTTGAGGTTAACCCACATGATACCCAAGACCTGAGGCAAGCACTCAGGCACATCAGCCCTGAATGCGTGTGCCACGGTGCTGAGGAAGGACACTGAAATATTTATCAGCTTCAGCTTTTCATGGGTTCCAAACGTTCTTGATGCGTCATGAATAAAAGATGCCAAGGACTGTATCTGAATGAATGCCAGCCTTCTTCAAGACAGCAGTTAAACTGGCAAACATAAACACTTGCTCTCCACCAATCTGCATTTCTGTCACTCTCAGGGTCATTCCTCTGAACTTTTGTACCACAAGGTCATTGTTAACTGCAAGTTCAACTTCAGAGTTAGGGCCTTCTTTACTTTCTCTTTGCTTCAAGAGGCTGAGAGAGAGTCTCAGATGGAAAGCTCCTAGCTGCTGCTAGCTCACTCCCCCAGTCCCCACTGATGACTGAGGCAGATCCAGGCTGGGACCAAGAGCCAGGAACTCGGCTGAGGTCTCCCACGGGTTGCCAGATCCCAATCTCCTGTGTCATTACTGCTGCCTTCCATGGAGTGCCTCAGATGGAAGTCCTGGGGCTGTACCCACACCTCAAATCCAGGCTGAATGGCCAGGCCACATGCTTACACTTGAGCGCAGTTGTCTGCTGGCCCGCAGCTGTGATGAGCCCCCTCTGTGGCCTGTGCATCACCTGTTATCTCCCAACTGAGTTGGATTCCAATGTCTGAAGTGAAACTAGGCATTTGCAAAGGCTGGGCAGCCTAAAGCCACAGCAGCATCTACGCTGGGGTCCTGCCCAGTGAAGAGGTTTGAGAAGGAACACTGATGGAGGGACAGAAACCTCTGCGACACCAACCCTCCCCTTGTCAGAATCTGAACGTCAGTTTCCACGTAAGGACAAAGTTCTTCCCAAGGGATGAGTCTTACAAAGGATTCTGCTGAGGTGGTGGGATGATCTGGTCTCAATTACAAGCCACATTCAACGCCAGAGGGTGGAGGCTGAGAAGGAGGGAGAGGTGAAGGAGAGAGGAGATGGAGAAGAAGCAGAGAAAGGACAAGTATCCTGGAAGTAGATGGGTACCTGGGATTCCCTTCGACACTAGCCTCTTTAGTCCTAGCTGGTTGAATCACCTTTCTCCGTCTTGTCATTTGTGCTGTAATAGGACAGGAATCAGATGGTTTTGATAAAAGACAGAGAAGGAGCTGGGGGCTTGGGTCACTGAAGGTGGGCCAAGGAGGAATGGATTGCAATGCTCAGAAGACCACCACCAACTCTCCTGCTTCTATTCCTTTCTGCAACTCTGACCAGAGCTTGCTGGACTGCCTGAGCCACTGCACACAGCATTTCTGGTGATGACTGCCCTGTCCTCCCTGCCCTTAAACTTCCTCGTACCTCTACACGTCTTACACGCACAAGGCACTGATGGCACACTAGAGCTGGGCTGAGGTCATGGAGCCTTTTGGAGATCCAAAGAACAGGACTTTGGTAAAAACTTGTCAGTTATTAGGTATCATTATTCTTTCCAACTGTGATTTTCCAATCTTGTAGTATTGCTTCAACTGAGTTTCTTTGGTGCTTACAGTCTAAAAAAATCTTGGAGAATCATTATCATGGCACTTAAATATGCCGGGCTCGGGGTGTCCGTCTGTTTGAAGAATAAAGTTCAGGCCTCTCTGAGGAGAGGTGAAGGAACTGACATGAGGAGTGCTCAGCACAGTGCTTCGGGATCAGAAAACCCTGGTGCTTACAGGCTGGCTCTTTGTGTAATGCGAAACTCAGCACGTGGTGGATGAAGTTATCAGGCCCTAGGATTTAGGATCGGCTATGCCCTATTTTTTTTGTGAGCCGGGCATGTGTTTTCACCTGTACAGACCACCTCTGATGCCACATATATAACATAGAGAGGTCTTACTACATGGTCTCCAAGGACAAATGGACTGCTAGTACCCTCTCACACTGCGACATTAACCATGCCTCCCGAAGCCCATATCCACTTTCACAAGGCACAAAGAAAGCTCCCAGTATGACAGAAGGATCCACATGCTTTGCACATTAAGGCTCTTACGACAGAGACCTCTGCTGGTGCTTTTGCTGCAAGGGAACAGGGCCGGGGTTTTTGCTTGTTTTGTTCATTTATGTATCCCCAGCACCAGAACTGTGTATATGACACATGGTGCCTATTCCAGAAATATTTGTTGAATGAAAAATATTAATAATCCATGTAAAAATAGACATTTTAGGAAGAAGGGAATTGGCTAACACATAATTATTTTCAGAGATCTTTTGTATTTTAATAATCAAATAAACCAGTTAAAATGATGACATATGATTTATCACCTGTTAAATTGGCAGATATTAAAAACATAACCATCTTCACATCTTCAGTAAATGATGGAGAAATTGTCAATTTTACTCTGTTGCAGCACAGTCTTCCTGGGATTCAATGTGTCATTATTTATCACAGGGTTTATAAGTGCTGCAGTTTGACCCAGAAACTCCATAACTTGAAATGTATTTTAAGGTAAGTATTAAAGATGCACAAAGATTTAGCTATCAGAATTCTGTGTACACATTGCAAAGTTCAGAAGCCTCCAAAATGTTCAACTTCAGGAGATTTTGTAAATAAGATATGATACAGTCTTCTTGAAAATACTTTATCACCGTATTAAATACCCTAACCCTTAAACAAATACAATATAGGTAGGAAAAAGGCAGAATGTATCACATAGGTTCATAAAAATCTATGAAGATACACAGAAAATACTGTCATCGTTTATTTACTAAAACATTAGCCAGGGTATATCTTAACCAGTTGAGTTTTGCATTCCTTTACTTTTCTCATTTTTGAATATTTTTTGATTCATTTATGTATGGAATGTCCATAAGTTGCTTTCATGACAAAATAATGCATCATTATGTGCATTTAAAATGTTTTACATTTTGGCTTCAACAAGTGTAGAGTTTCAGGTGGTGTGGGTTTTTGGTTTTGTTTTTGTGATGTCTGAACTGTGTTCTTTGCTCATCCGGACTTTCTTCTCTATCATAAGCATGGCCAAATTAATCAAATTTTAAGCTCCTTAAGGGCAAGGTTTGCACCTCTTTTTTATTCTTTAAAGTATCTGACACCCCTTCTGGCTGCTTAATAAAAACTCACTGCTCTGAATTTAGTCAAGTGCGGTTTCAATTTCTGCCTTCATTAAATGTTCCCATATACATCAATTGAACCAGTTAGAGTAAGAACAGTATCCCCCAAAGTTTCCTATTTTCTTTGTATCATGTCAATTCATCATAATCCCTAATACTGGGAAGGGGGAGGTTAGGGTGAGCCTGCTACAAAGGGGACAGTGTGTAAAAGAGTTGCCTGTTCAGCACATTGCGGGGTACCTGGCTGGTTAGTGCTGTTGAGGGTTTTGTTTGCTTGCTCAGGGATGCTGTGCTGACTGGGGAGCTTTTATGATGGTCAGGTGGGCTTCAGATGGTTTGGAAGCTTATGTACAGGGGTTAGATGCATTCTACCCCAGACACGGAATCCCCTAAGAGGCCTCTGTCTCCCAGACAGTCCTGGCCGTGAGCGTGTTCATCTACTGAAAAAGGAAATGACTCCTTGAATCCAATGATGAGACTCTTACAGGGCCAGCTGTAACACTCCCCAAGTTCAGTGCATGCATTTTCACAAGCTGTTTATGACAGACAAAGACTCCTTGGGCTAAAGGAGACAAATGAGAGGTCCTAAAGTCATCTTGCCTTTTCATTAGGGACATTCATTTTTTTTTCTTTTTTCTTTTTAAATTTATTTTATTGTATTGTTGTTGACAAAGGTTACATAGTTAATTACGGTTAAAAAAAAAAGGTTCGGGGGTATAGGGAAGTGGGTAATACTACTATGTCCATATTGTTTCCATCATGTATCCGAGATAAATGGGGAATATTGAGGGAGAAGCCTCACCCGGTTTCCCGCCCACCCCAAGTCCCGGATGTGGGGCGTGCTCTGAGATATTTGCTCAAGTGGTTTTGATAGTTCTCCAGTTATGAATCGCTGCCAGTTTCGCTCGATGAGGTCATCCACTGATTGATACGGTCCATCATAAAGTCTCCGTTCGCCCCATATTTTGCTGCCAACAATATACAGCTGAGATGAATGATTGACCTGTTCTGTCTTCTGTCTTTTCTTGGTTAGAGTTCTGAGTCCAGCAGTTCGATTGGGGAGATCTCCAAAGAAACTTTGAGGTATTCCCAGACTAGATCCTTGTATGTTCTAGCAAGCACAGGGCCCAGCACAGTCCATCACCCCGATCAGCTGGTGGTTGTAATTGCTGGGTTGGTTCTGTTTTCAGTCCCGAGTTGCACTGGAACCAATGGGTGTTGCAGTCCAGTCTGGTTCTGCCCAGCACATACGCGGCCCTTACATCAACCAGTGGGAGCTGCAGCCTAGTCGGGGCGACCCACAATAACCCCCACCAGACCCGCCCCCTACCCTGGTTTGCCAGTATGTGTAGCAGTAGACCAGTCTGTCCCCCATCACATTTGGCTCTTGTACTTGTCACTGGGTGTTAAAGCTTAGTTCCATCTAACCAACTCAACCATCCAGCCCTCACGGATATTGTTGAGTGCCTCTCTGTCTAGCCACCCTAGCCCCCGTCCTAGTTTTCATGCCCTCCCGCAGGACTAGTGACCCAAGAAGGGGAACCCACTTTTTCCCTCCCAGGTCTCTCTCACTCCCGGTTTATGCACTCTTTAGGTGGTTCTGTGGTTTGACTTGACAGAATTAGTCCCCAGTGCCATCTGATGCTGCGGCTAAGCCCAAACATCCCTCACCCACTCTAATTTATGCTTGCACCAGCAGGAATAATCAGCCCAGCCTGGCTTTTCCACATGTAGCGCACAGGTGTTGCAGCCTTGCTTAGTCTGGTCTGTCCACATGCAGCGCACAGGTGATGTAGCCTTGCTTAGTCTGGTCTGCCCCCATCCCAGCCCACGCTCTCCAGTGGGAGTAGCTGTCCGGTGAGGGAACCAGCCCCTTAATCCCCTTGCCAGCTCTGCCCCTCCCTTCCTGGATCTCATGTGTGCTGGTTGGGTGCTCCAGTACAGGCAACCAAGCCCTGGCATTCCATAATGTGTACTGGTTTTGTCACAACCAAACCCGGCTCAACCCACACTCTGTTCTGGTGATCGGATTTGCCAGTGGGTGACATGAATTGATTCAGCCCGGTCTGTCCCTGACCTATGCCAAATGTGTGCCAGTGGGAAACTTTCCATGGCCTATTCTGGGCTGTTTCCTATTGTGCTTCTTGCGCTTACCTGCAGGGACTGTGTCCTGCCAGAGGAGTTGCCCAGGCTCCTCCATCAGAACCCCTCCCAATGTCAGATTTTGTGCACATACCAGGGGGTCCTTGAGCCAACCCTACTCAGTTCACCTCCTGTCCTAGCAGGAACAGCGGCTTTTCCTGGCTGGCTTTCACCCCATTCTGGTTCTTGTTGTTGGATGTTTCAGCCCAGCCATGGCTCGTCCATACCCACATACAGCTCACACATGACTTAGTAGGGGGTTGAGACCCAGCCTAGTCAGTCCCACGTCTACCCTGGTTCTCCATGACACCAGATGGTGTTGCGGTCTGAACTGGCCTGGTGCATCCAATCCCAGCTCACACTAGTGCCTTGGGTGACTATGACTGTTTCCTAGATAGAACGCAGCCCCCATTCCAGCACATGCACCTCTTGGTGGGAACCTCAACCCAGTTAGGGTGTCCGCTTACCTCCCCATTTGGGCCCGTTCCTAGCGGTAAATTGCGCACCTGCCCGTGGTTGCTCTGAGGACCAGTAGGTGCAAGAGCCTAGCTCGGTATGACCTGTGCTCCATGCTGATTTCTAGTTTTGCCTGTAGGCTAAGGTTTGCTTAGTCCTGCCCAGTACATTCCGTTCCATTACCAATTTCATAGTTCAGTATTATTAAGTGATTAAAAGTTCTTCAAAGGAAGAGTTACTGGCATTGGGAATCTTTAGAATTGACTCAGATCCCAGAAACAGTGAGGTCAGCCTGGAGCTACCTAAGCAACAATTCAGACAACCAATACCCCAGAGCTCCCCGGCCAGGCGGCCAGCAGGCAAAGCCTGGTGCCAAATGGCGCACTGGCCGCCTAGGCCCAGCTCACCATGAGCACATGGTGGCTGGGATCGGGATCCGAGCTAGATGCTCCCTCCTGCAGCCCACAGCAGCCTCTCGGCTGCTGAAGTTTAAATCCCCAAGCCCAAGGTTGCGCCCCACCCCAATCCCGTCCACTGCCCAATGAGGGCGGTGGGTGGGCCCTGGACCCACCCAGTCCCAGAGACTCCCCCCGCTTGGTGTACTCACCCGAAAGGAAGCAGTTCATTAGGGACATTCTTATGTGGGTTTGGTCATTGAGTGCCAACACTAAACTAGAGATGGGGTTCAGTGACCTTTGACTATTTTTTCGTCTATTCTCAATATACTTTATTTCTCTTAGACCTCAGACGCTGGTAAGAAATCAAGTTCTGGGGAAGATAATGTATACAAATGAATGGTTCCTGATTCAGAACTCCATGGAGCTCACATTCCAGAACTAGGGACCGCAATATCATATCTTCGGCCTCCTTTGGACACCAGCTTATATCACTGTGTTGCACAGACACTTCCTTTCTCTGGCACCTGAGCTGAACATATAAAAATTTGGGGAGGCAGATGGGTGGCTGGCATGAGGGCCTAGTGGCTAAAGTCCTCACCTTGAACGCTCTGGGACCCCATATGGGTTCATGTTCTAATTCTAGCAATCTCACTTCTCATCCAGCTCCCTGCTTGTGGCCTGGGAAAGCAGTTGAGGATGGCCCAAAACTTTGGTACCCTGCACCCGCGTGGGAGACCCGGAGGAGGATCCTGGCTTCGGATTGGCTCAGATCCAACCATTGCAGCCACTTGGGGAATGAAACATCGGATTGAAGATCTTCCTCTCTGTCTCTCCTTCTCTCTATGTATATCTGATTTTTGCAATGAAAATAAATAAATCTTTAAAAAAGTATTTTTGGGTGAACATTGTGGTAAGCACTGCAAGTGAACCACTTAGCCTCAAACTCTCAAAGCAACCAAAGAATGCAATCCTGGAGAGATCAGAAAACCAAGGCCAACTAAAATCCCCAACTGCATGTGAGGCAGCACAAGCACGGGCCAAAGCGGTTTAAACCCAGTAATGTTTGACATCAAAGTCATGCCTGCAGTAACGTGCTACAGTGACTGATGGAGTGTTGGCCGGGCTTGCAAGATACCAGGTGTTGGGGGAATTGTACCGCTCCTCAGCCCACTCTTCTGTTGTGCCCCACACCCATGGAGTTTTCATCTATCCCACCCTTGACAGGTTCTTCTTGCTGTACTGACACCCTTCTTGCTCCTCACTGTACTCTGTATATCTTTAGTCACCATGTTTTGTTTTGTTTTCCAATTCCCAGTTGCCTGAGGTATCCATAATTGACCAAATCATAGTGTTTTCCTAGGGCAATGGAAGCTCAACCTTATGGGCTTGTGTGTGTGTGTGTGTGTGAGAGAGAGAGAGAGAGAGAGAGGGAGAGAGAGAGAGAGAGAGAGAGAGAGAGAGAGAGAGAGAGAAAGACTTTCCAGAAGAGATCATAATTTGAACCACTGGACTCTGTAAAATGTGCCCTCACCATGGTGGACAGGCACCATCCAACCTAATGAGGGAAGTGAGGGGTTAATGCAGCCAAAAATTGGGAGGAAATTGCAGTGTGTCTGCTGTTCTTCCTGAGTTGGGGCATTTGTCTTCTGCTGCCCATGAACTTGGGAGCCCCTGGCAGTGAGCCTTCTTGGCCTACATGATCATGGGAACAAATTCTCAAGGTCAATATTCTCTTATGACCTGTAAGCGTTGCATAGGTTCTCTTCCTCTGGAGGATACTAACACAGTGGACCGGTGCACTGTATCCCTTCTTGCAGAGCAGCTTCTCTATCGTCACACGTCAGCACACCTCCAGATGACTTGACCGAGGCTGCCAAGGGCTCTTAGGTCCCAAGAGCCATCTCAAGAAATCCCTTCCTAAGGCACTCTGAGACTCACTTCCTCTTGATGAGCCTGTCAGTTACGAATGGAACTAATTTCTGGTCCACAGAAGCCTCATGGCTATTTGCCAGCTCAACACATTGTAGCCATTTTTTTCCCTCTCACTTTCACAATGGCACATGGCAAGGTTGGCTGCAGATTCTCTCAGCTTCCTGCCACTGGAGAGCTATGCCTTCGTCTGATCACATTTTCCTGCGTGTTACTGTACAGTTATCTTCTACTCTGAACTTCTGCCCTTTCTTTGGCGTGACATGCAGTCCCCAAATCCTGGGCCACAGCACAGAAAGATAGGCTGGTTATCTAGCACAGCCAGAGGAGCCCGGGGATACTTACTCAGAACTCATGTTTGGAGGGTAAACTTGTTTATAAATATTGATGGAAACTGATATCCAGTTACTGCATACTTTAAAAAAGAGACTCCAAAACTAACCTCTAGGTTTTTCATGTTACAGCAAATTCACGAAATTAATGCAACAAATTCCCTTTAATACTGTTTATACCCTTACTATAAACTATAAAGAAAAATGTACAAGAATACTGTTAAGAATCATGGAACCAAAATAAAGTGACTTAAGAAATTCCAATTACGTTTGGCTGCTATATTACGGGCTGCAATGTGCAATCCTTCCTACTTCTACCTTGGTAAGTGACACACTTGTGTGGCGTTGCTTCCCTCTGTCCTTGAAGCTTGTCCACTGATATTGGTTTCTGCATTGATTTCTTGACCAATGTTATATTCAGAGTCAGTGCAATCGGTTTATGTAATTTCAGTTGACTGGCAAGATCATTTTTAGTTTTGTGACAGGACAGGCATTCCTCTTCCAGAATAACAGTGCCTGATTTTGCATGAATACTGCTCGCTATTTATTTCTCACTTATCTCTCCATCTACATTGGGATGTAACTGTGTATGCATGAGAGTGTTTGCTGTTTAAACAATTCACTACTATTGACTGATGGATCAAGAAAGTAGAATATCATGAACAAGTTGTCCTGATCACAAGAACAGGACAATTGTTTCACATTGTAAAATCTATTGATGCAGTTGGCCACATTAATGAATCCAAAGAAAGAAAACATATTATCGTAATATTTGTAGAGAGAATATTAGGTAAAACTTAACATTAATTCATCAGATGAAACTTTTAGCAAAGCAAAGTTAAAAGCAAAGTTCTTAACCTGATACAGGTAATATGGAAGAAAACTAAAGTATGGAAAAAACAAATGCAAATAATTTTTCTTCAAACATGGAAAGATTGAGTTTCATCGACATGTTAATTGTCCACAATTGATTTCAGGCTTTTATGCAATTGCAATCAAAACTCCAACAAAGACTTTCATGGTTCAACGCAGATCCTAAAGTTTAAGGGGAAAAGCCAAAAGACAACTGACAGCAGAAGTTTTCTTTAAGAAGAACAGGTGAGGTAATTTGGATTCAAAACTATGTACAAGGCTATTTTCATGGAATCAGTGAGAAATGCATGCAGACAAAACAGAATCACATGTTTAAGGGCAGGGCAGAGGTGGGACATCAAGAATGGCGGTAAAAGACAGCTCATCCCATAAATGGAACTGGAGAGATGGACTTTTCATAAGAAGACAAACAAGATTGGTTCCTGCTTTACAACATACATGAGCTTATTTTCCAGAAACATTGCATATTTCTCTGGGAAAAGTAACATATTAAAAGTTTACAATATAAGCACATATTGTATGCTGATGCTGTTGAAATAGATTTCCTTAAACAATCTGTCAAAAGCAATATCCAACAAAGATCAACAAATTCAACTTTGTAAAATAACTGTATATATGTAATTGTATGTAGCAGTTGTTTAACTTGGATAAATATATATATATATATATATATATATATATATATATATATTTGGGAGGAAAGAAAGTCATGTCTTGGATAAGTTTGTAAAAAGATGCTCTGTAACATGAAGAATCAAGAAATGCATTTAAACAATTTTGTTTTGAATATTATCAGATTGCGGAAGTTTGAAGATGCTACACTATTGTGAGGATGTAGGGTAAGAGAACCTTTAATCCTCATTCATGGATCTTTAAACTGAGTCGACTGCTATCGAAGGCAGGTGTTCATTGTGTTACCACACGAAGCACCTCCCCACCTCTTGTCAGGGATACTGTCCTTGAAGTCCAGATTGGATCAGCAGGCTCCCTCCACATCGGTGGCTTTTCATCATCTGCAGGGACTTGCCCAGTGTTCTATGCTGTTCCACTAGTCCACATGTCAGTCTTTACACAAGCTCCGTGCTGTGTAGGCTCCTAGACATTTGTTGTATGTTTTCAAGTTAGATATCGCAACGTGTCTAGGTTTGAGTTAGTGTTAGGACTAGGAAACAGCTGCAAGATGTACATTTTCCTCATCAGCAAGAAGAACACTCTTCAGGACTGCCTATGTATTAGACCTCACATCAAGTGCTAGGAGCTTTTTAAACACCGAAGATCTCATCATGAAACTTCTCTGTCCACAATAAAGTAATATTAGAAATTAACAGAAGTGGCAATGGAAAAGATACACATGGAACTGAAGGACATGTTTCTGAAGGATTGATGGGTCCATGAGGTAATGGAACGGGAAATCAGAAAGTTTCTTGAAAAAAATTCAAATGAGAACATAGTAAAACAGATCAAAATCTATGGAACATAGGAAAAACAGTACTGAGGAAAATCGATAGCACTAAAAGCATACATGAAGAATATAGGAATATTTTAAATAATCTAATAATGTATCTCAATAATTTACAAAAGCACAAGAAAGCCATATCTAAATTAACGAGAGGGGAGAAATAATAAAGACCAGGCAGAAATGAGTGAGCTGGTCACTGGCAGAGAGTGTAATTTCTTATGATGCTTAGTTCTGTATGGTCTTAATTTACCTTTGCTACACTTGGAACTTACGGAAAACTTACACTGTGTGGGATGTAACATTACTTGCTGTGTTACTAAAACCATACATCATGAAAATGACTTAATCTTGAAAGGAGCCCCAATGACATTGAAATCTCCTGTATGCTTTGTATAGATTGAGAAGTTTGTATTCATGGTTATAAAGTGTTGAGTCATATTTAATAAAGACGCTGCCTTTTCTAATATGAAATCAATTTTAAAATCTATAATACCCAAAGTCACAGGGGAATTCTGCAGAAAGGATGGATGACGAAAGGAAAGACTATAAAATGTTATCTTTTTCCAAAATGTTATCGTGCACCATAAAATTCATTGAGCAAACCAATAAAGTAAATAACAGTAGCTCTCTTGAAGTATGTGTCTTGTATGGATAAGATAAAAATGTAGAAGATAAAATAGGTATGGCGGTAAAATCTGCCTGGATAACTTCCTTGTTTCTTTAACTGGATGCACAAATAATTAAAATGATCCTGCCTGTGGTATAAGGATTCTGAATGTTTGATTTTAACAAGGAAGCTAGAGCCAAGCCAAATGCTGAGAAAGAATACAGATCCTGCATTGACAGTGCTATCAGTCCTGTCCGTCTAATGACTTAGTTAAGTTGGGACAGGAAAGCATGCCCAGGGTTTACCAAAGGCCACAAGTCTCCCTTAAAAAGCATACACACGAGGTCGAAGAGTCCACTGAATGGATTTTCAAACACACAGGTACACAATCCTGATGTGTGTGTGTGTGTGAGAGAGAGAGAGAGAGAGATTCGGAACTTCGGATTTCTTTTCTACTGTGGATACAAACACTCAAAAGAACACTACCGCTGTTACAGAAAGGAAGTCAAAATACAAAGAAAATGTGTTTTGGAGGAGGGCTCGCTGAGATAGCTAGTGCCTGAATCCTCGCGCTGAGCTCACCTGTATCCCATGTGGACGTCGGCTCATGTCCCAGCTGCCCCACTTCCCATCCAGCTCCCTGTTTGTGGCCTGGGAAAGCAGTCAAGGACAGCCCAAAGTTTTTGAACCCCGCACCCATGTGTGAGACCTGGAAGAGGCTCTGGGCTCCTGGCTTCTGATCGGCTCAGCTCTGGCCATTGTGATTACTGCGGGAGTGAACTAATGGATCTTTGTCTTTCTTTCTCTCTGTAAATCTGCCTTTCCAATAAAATTAAATTAATATTATTTTAAAAAAGACTATTTGGGGTTAGGGAATCCTCTGTGTGGCCTGCTTTATCGGTGCTCATCAGTGAGAAGAGGTGCGGTAAGAAAGGGGGCTTGCAGTGTGGACCTGCATTAGGCAGGACCCTTGACAAGGACTGTACTTCTTTCCCGTTTCTAAAACTCTTTTGTGAAAAGCTGAATCCTGAAGAAACACAGTGTTAATCAAACTATTTCACATTCAAACAGAGCATTATAATTAGCTAGACAGTCCTTTTAACCAAGAAAAAAAACAAAAAGAAACTAGTATTTATTGTATCCTAATCACGCACAACTCAGGTACATAGAGGTTTGATGTGTTAAAAATTTTGTTCCTCAGGACAGCTTTGGCTATTCGTGGTCTCCTGTGTTTCCAGATGAACTTTCACATCTTCTTTTCTATTTTGGAGAGGAATGTTGTAGGAATTTTGACTGAGATTGCGTTGAACCTGTATAATACTTTTGGTAATATTGACATTTTGATGTTGTTGATCCTGCCAATCCAGGAACATGGCAAGTTTCTCCATTTCTCAGTGTCTTCCTACTGTTGCTTAAATTTTTTTATAGTTTTCATCATAGATGTCTTTTACATATTTAGTTAGCTTAATTCCTAGGTATTTAAGATTCCTCTCCACTACTTTAACGGGAACTGTATTTATAATTTCTTTCTCATCCATGGAATTATTTGTGTACACTAATGCCATTGACTTGTGTTCATTAATTTTATACCCTGCTACCTGGCCAAAGTCTCTTATAAGTTCCAATTTTCTCTTCACTGAGTCTTTTGGTTCTCTTATGTAGAGAATCATGTTGTCTTCAAATAAAGATAATTTCAGTTCCTCGTTTCCAATTCGTATTCCTTTAATTCTTTTTTCTTGCCTAATAGCTCTGGCAAGGACTTCCAATACTTTATTGAAGAGTAGTGGTGACAGTGGACATTCCTGTCTAGTTCCAGAAAATCAAGGTGGAGGAATCACAATACCATATCTCAAGACACACTACAGAGCAGTGGTCATCAAAACAGTTGGGTACTGGTACAGAAACAGAGAAGATCAATGGAGCAGAATAGAAACATCAAAAGAGAGCCCACGTATGTATAGACAACCAATCTTTGACAAGAAAACTGAAAACAACCCAAGGAAAAAGCCTGGTCTGTTAACCAATGCTGTTGAGACAACTGGATAGCAGCTTGCAGAATTAAGAACCAAGACCTGTACCTGTCACATCATGAAAAATCATCTCTAAATGGTTCAAGGAACTAAATATACACCCAGAAACCACCAACCCATTAAAGGGAAACATAGGAAGTACACTCCCAAGAAATAGGAACTGGGAAAGATTTCTTAGAAAGGTCGCTAAAAGCACAGTCATTCAAAGACAAAGTAAACAAATTGGACTACATCAAATTAAAAAGCTTTTGCACAGCAAAGGAAACAATTAACAAAGTGAAGAAGCAACCAACAGAATGGGAGAAAAATTTTGCACACTACACAAGTGATAGGGGGCTAATATTCAGGATTTACAAAGAGCTTCAGAAACCCAGTAACAGGTTAAAAAAAGTGTGAAAAAATGGGCAAAGGAAATAAACAGAGTTTTTTTTTTTAAAGAACAGATTCAAATGGCTAACAGACATATGAGAAGATTCTTAGGCTCCCTAGCCATCAGGAAGATACAAATGAAAACCATGTCGAGGTACCACTTAACACCGGTGAGACTGACCTAAATTCAGAACTCTACCAACAACACCTGCTGCTGTGGATGTGGGGAGAAAGGTACCCTCCTTCACTGCTGGTGGGAGTGCAGGCTAGTACAATCACTATGGAAAGCAGTATGGAGAGTTCTTAGAGAATTGCAAATAAACCTGCCATATGACCCAGCTATCCCGCTAGTAGGAATATACCCAAAGGAAATGAAAACTGCATGTGAAGGGGATCTGTAATGATATATTTACAGTAGCGCAATCTACAATAGCAAAGACATGGAAACAATCCAGATGCTCATCCAACAGGAGTGGTGAGAGAAACGATGATACAACTACTCCGTGGAATATTACTCAGCCACGAAAAGAAGGAAATTACACCATTTGCAGTTAGATGGTCCCAACTAGAGACTAATACGCTCAGTGAAATAAGTCAATCCCCAAAGGACAAATACCACATGTTCTCTCCAATATAAGAAAACCTTGACGCAAATTGTAAGATCAGTAACCCTTTCCATATTGTTTTTGCTGCATCCCATTGTGTCTTGATGCTTTTATCTTATTTTCATTTCTTCCAAATACTTCCTTTTCTCCCGTCAAATTCATCGCTGGCTCACACATCACACAGTGGCAGCATTTTACCCAAGAGGCTTTTGTGTTTTCTGTTTCAACTGCATGGTGCTGTGTTTTTCCTTCTTTTTGTTTTTGTTTTGACTTCATACCTGTTACTGACTGTATTTTGTGGCTTCTCATCTAAGGGTATGTATAGTGATGAAGTAATAGAGACTATCATATCCAGGTGTGAAGGTATAATGCAATATACCTCTAGACTTCCAAATCAAAGATGGACTCCCAGTGGAAACATTGGACATACCTAGACAATGAGATGCTAGACTGTCTGACATAGTCTGTACCAGCAATGTTGGGGCATACTTAAATAACAGACTAATGGAATCATAACTCCTTATGAAGTACTATACTATTGTAACAATATGGGGCAAATCACTCGGGAGGGCAGGAGATCGGGGAGTGGTGAAAATCACAAGTTCTACAGAATTGTACCATAAAATCCAAACTTCAAAACAAATTCATACAAAAATTTATTCCTGGCACCCTTCAGAAATGGATATTATTTTTGCCATGTTCCAAAAAAGAGAACAAAGAGGTTAGAAAATATGAGAGAATTGTTAAAAGTCACCACGAGGAAGAGTTGATGCTGAATTTCCAATTCAGAACTTTGCACGTGGCTGGGCATTCTTTCTGTGTGTGCTCTCACTAAGCCAGAAGGTAGCTATTAAAATACCTCAACATCTGCAACTTATAAAAAGGCAACGCTGCAGGGTTTGTTGCTCAAGACTGTGTGTTTGGCATCAAATGCATCTGAGAACCTTGGTTTGCTCTGTTTTATGTGCACCTACACTGAAGACTTTCATAAAAATTGCAATTGTAATGGTTGAGAAGGAAACGGCCTTTATTCAGAACTCTTATGGAAATAATAGCCTAAATCTCACTAGTCTTAAAAAAAAAAGACAAGGTTCTGCTATTTCAGGAATTATGCCTACCATCTTGGTGGTGAATTCTTTTAGAAATGCCCACTGCAACTAATATTCTCAAATACGAATAACAGTGAGGGCTGAACAATTTCTAGGCCAATTAATACTACTTTTGCCATAATTGAAAGTCAATTTCCTATTCAAAAAAAATGGAAGAAAGAAAAAACATCCCTTTCAAAAGGAAATGGTGCCAAAGTCTGACGTTTTGCAGAAATCCCACCATACGCAACAGCTTCTGCTTTCTGGGGCACACTTACTTCTCCCAGCTAGTAACACTGGTGCCTTTCTCTTCATCCATTTAGCTTTTCCTAAGGCAGACATCTCTAGGAAGTAAACTGACCGTGATGTTAAAAATGCCCTCTTTCATATTTCTCAGAGTTTAACCTCAGGATATAGAGAACTGTAGTGCAAAATGCAAGTTCACGTAGTCCTAGAATGTTACCTGCTCTGTCAAGTAGGCACAGGATTTTAAAAGAAACAACTGGTGTAATTTTTTGCTCATGCATTTGGTGAACCACACTTTGACTGAGGAAGATGGAGAGGGATGAAATGATGAAAGACAGGAACCACAGAGGCTGAAAAGTGACCTAGAAATCTTAATTTTAGCAATCATAGCTGCGGCTGAATTCAAGTTTACAGCAGCAGGGGTGAAATTATAGGACAAATTACCATGCTATGGCAGAGAAATTATTCTCTGCCGCACGGTTATTAAGTGATAGATAAATAAATAACACTGTAGGACTGATTGACAAAATATAAGTGACCTAAAAGCTAAAAGGGGCACCATGCAAATAGTACTGTGTAATCACTAGGCATTTTTAAACTGAAATGAGATTTGTCACAGCAGAGAAACATTAAAATGGTATCTGCTCATGTCATTTCTGAAGTCATTCGTAGAAATCTTTAATCCCAACAAATTCACAATCTAACAGGAGCGAGTCTGTGCTTATTTTTTTATTATTAAAAAAGATTCACAAACATGGGGCAGTTGTTTTCAGGACTGCATTCCACGGTTTTAAGAGGCTATTTTTCTTCCCCTTCGTGTTGTGACATCTCTGATAGTGGGTGATCTCTTAGATTTGATGAAACGGGGTGGTAATGACAGAGCTACATGAGTTCTTCCAAATGCGATCCTTTGCCAGTTACAGTGTGAACAAACTGAGGAACACCTGATGCATTGTGTCTGTGTGCTTGCCGGGTATTAAGCTCCTTGGATTTTGTTAGCCTGATGGAACTCCCAGGTTCCAAACCAGGCATGCAACGAGGTAATGAGCTGTGATAGGAAGACTAGTATTCACTGTAAAATGCTGCTCCACGGACTTCCGGAGTACACACTTGAAGAAAGCATCCAGTTGCTGCACTGAATAAGTCATATTTTCTTCTTAAGTTTAATAATACAAAGAAATACAAATCTTTTCTTTGTAAGACCATTTCGTTCAAAGTGGGAATTACAGAGAGGAAGAGATCTCTCATTTGCTGGTTCACTCCCTAGAGGGTCACTATGGCTGTAGTTGAATAAGACAGAAACCAGGGGCTTCATCCCATAGGGGTATCAAGGGCCCAGGGACTTGGGCCACCTTCTGCTGCTTTCCCAAGTGCAGTAACAGCGAGCCAGATCAGAAGTGGAGTAGCTGGGACTCAAATTGGCAACTGTATGGAATTCCGGGATCACAGATGCACATGTTTACCTACTATGTTGCAGAAGACAGCCCCACAAATCATTTTCATATTGATAGTCTATCTTCTGAGTTTAACCAATGAATCCTTAATCTGATTTATCGATGAACAAGTGTTTGAATACTTAGGACATGTTGCCTCTGTTCTCTCAAACGTAATGTGAGAAATAGGCCTGGGGAGGCTCAGAAATTTACAAAATTACAGAGATTTAAGGTACAATCAAGAAGCGACAGATTAAAATTCAGTCCTCTGACCTATACAATGAAGACCTTTCATAAAACAAGTTTGCACCGTACTCCTCCTCCTAGTGCAAATGCTGAGGTTGTCTTATGATTTTCTCACTCCAGAATCAGGAGCTTTGGAAAGCATTTTATGAATTTATCACAATGAGGAGATTCCTACTTGTACCAAATATAATAAACTGCTGATCTTGGATTTTAAAAATATTTTAAGTAGGGCATGGCATCTACTCATATTTGTTGAATCATTTTTATGATCTACGGACTACAGATGTTCTTCTGTATGCTGGTCTAGTTTTCCTTTCTCTGTTCCTTAATGATTTTGCTAGTTTGACCAATGAGCACAAGCCTAGTGTCACCTTGAGGTGCCTGACGAACCGGGTAAAGGTGAAAGCAGGGATCAAACTTTGGATTCAGCTGTCAGCTTGGGACAAGGCTATCGGTCATATTCCCGGGAGTGGGAGGGGGCTCGAGATAGTTGAGCAGCTTGCGTATTTGCTCTTTCCATGCTGCTTGCTGGGTAATCAAGGCCAGATTTAATAATTTATACTCCTGGCCTTCCTTTAAATTCCTTCTATTATTTACCAACAAATTGTCCTCTCAACAAAACAAAATGTTTCAGTACATTTTCTTAGACTATTATAGCTCATTATTAGTGTCAACGTCTCCCTTCCTTCAGGAAAATATGTAGTTTGTCCTTGCGGATGATACAGTTTAATGCATGTCCGGTAAGCCATAATGATGAATAGTGCTTCAGAGGACAGTCTTGGCTCAGTATCTTGTCCCTTGGTGAGGACACCTCTGACATGAGGCACACAGGCTGGGCAGGGCATGCTGGTGGCCTTGCAGGAGGGGCTATACTGCTTTTATGTCAAAACCTGAACTTTCAGAAAAAAGCCCTCAGTGTTGAATTCAATGCTGAGAAGCAAGTTGAAGATTCTCCAGTGTTCTGATGGCTTCTACTGCATATTCTGTTTCCTTCCTCTGTGGTTCTTCATAACCATATTCCTTTCAAACTGCCAATGGCTTCCTTTCCTCTGTGGCTGATCCAGTCTTCCACGGAAGTGAACGAGACCTTTCTACATGACAAAGTACACAAATTATTTGCCTCATTCTGGGGTCTAATTTTCTACCAGCAAATTGGATCATGTTGTCAGCGCTAATCATGGAATGTCTCCTAACAGAGGTATTCTACAATGCATTCTCACATGAACCAGCATCTACATAATTGTCATAGTTTAGGTTTGAATTCATGGAGTCAGTACTTTGATGAACTGCTGATTCCTGTCAAATACAAACTCTTCCCTTGTAAGTGACACTGTAATACCAAGGCATTTGTCTTCAAAATAGATCTCCTATTGTCTCCCTGGTGTACTGTGCATCCGTAGGTGCAGTGATAATTTAGTTCCCTGGACAGTCTTTCTTTCTTGAATCCTACCTAGCACTTGTTTGGTTCCTGTTTTCCATGTTGCAGACTTTCTAAAAATTATTTGCCATTCAGATGAAAGAATAAGAGGTTAATGGGCCCAATAGCACGGCATAGCGGCTAATGTTCTCACCTTGAATGCGCCAGGATCCCATATGGGCGCTGGTTCTAATCCCGGCAGCTTCACTTCCCATCCAGCTCCCTGCTTGTGGCCTGGGAAAGCAGTTGAGGACGGCTCAATGCTTTGGGATCCTGCACCTGTGTGGGAGACCTGGAGGAGGTTCCTGGCTCCTGGCTTCAGATCAGCACAGCACCAGCCGTTGTGCTCACTTGGGGAGTAAATCATCAGACGGAAGATCTTCCTCTCTGTTTCTCCTCCTCTGTGTATATCTGACTTTGTAATAAAAATAAATAAATCTTAAAAAAAAAAAAAAGGTTGACTGCAAGAAAAAATCTTTTAAAAAAAAAAAAGGTTGACTGCAAGAATCTGTGTGGTTCTGCTTGTTATCAGTGAGCTATGTTCACGTGACCAAAACACATGCTAACATTTTCATGCAGGCACAGGGATGTTGATTTTGGGAGGTGTACTCTGGGAGAATTCTTTCTCCAAAGAAGGCTCCTCACAAATCAACGTGAAAATTCGCCCTTTACAAGAGCAGAGGTTCCCAGATTCATTTTCCCAGAGCATAAAGCGGTGGCCTGCCACAGGGTCCAGCACACGCTTGCAGCAGCTGTGCAGGAACCTGAGGGGTGTCTAACCATTCCTTAGGTGTGTGTTCAGTCACGCTGTTTTGTTTTTCAGCCTCGAGTCTTCTCCCTTCTCCAGTTGAGCTGGGCTTCCCACACCTACTCCTCTCCATCACTTTTGGAGCAGATTGTTTTGCAATTTTTCTTACAGAAAAATTAGTCAGTCACTAATACTTAGTTGGATTTGTGTCTTCTCAGAGCTGGATGGTGTGTCTCAATGGCTTTTGTCCTGTTACATACTATCTTTGCCCTTGAAGGGCTACTATTTGTGCATAAAAACTGTCTACCTACTATCTTGGAATTTTATGGGAAAGCCCATATGGACACGTGTTCAGTTGAGTGTCTTTTACTGGCAATCTAGTGTCTAGTCAATTGTAGAGAGGGGCTACTAAAAATAGGTCTACAATTGCTTACAGTTTGAGGTAGAAACATTTTAATTTAAGGATAATCTAAAATCTCAAAACACACTCTGTTCAAAAAGAAAAGTGTAATAAATACGAGCTACAAATCTCACATGGAATAAATGACAATTATCTTTAACAGTACACAAATAGGTAGGAAATAACTGTCATCTATTTAAAAGAAAATGAAAGGAAGCAAAGGGGCAACTTTGGGAAACATAAGATACCTCTGACATCCATGGCTCTTCTCAAGTTTGGGGTGTGTCTAAGCAGACTGGATGTTTTCACATTGATTTTACAAA
Source organism: Ochotona princeps (assembly GCF_030435755.1). Taxonomy (NCBI): domain Eukaryota; kingdom Metazoa; phylum Chordata; class Mammalia; order Lagomorpha; family Ochotonidae; genus Ochotona; species Ochotona princeps. Next base: position 9,790,043 of record NC_080832.1, on the reverse strand, counting down.
CATAAAATACTACGAATTTGAATGTGACCATGAACAAATAACACTTTAGTTGGTCATACGAGGGAAGTTTCTACCTGAACATTCTGATTGGAAAAAGTGTTCCTTGGCCAGTTAAAGAGAAGGAGGGAAAAGGAAAATGGGGAAATCTTTTGCAAACCAAATGATCGTTTTTAAGTTCCTTTCAAGCTCCACAATTTTATCATTGTTAAGTCTCTTAAATTACTCTGTTTTACCTTATCTGTAAAATTGCAATAATAATACCCACTCTTACAGAGTTATGAATATCAAATTATATACTCATGATGAACTATAAATTTCTTTAGATATATAATTCATGACTAGCAATCAAATCTGTAGAATAGGTTTTTTAAAAATCTACAAAATTATTATATAATTTGCATTTTTTTCTCTTTTTACCATTAATATTTATACAGGGTTGTGCTGTATGTCTTCTTCTATTTGTAACCCTAACCTAAGCAGTAGTGTAGATTTAGTCACATGGGGTCAAGTCACTCTTGCTGTCAAATGCTGCCTGATACAGAAGAATATCATGGGATGGAGGAATTATGTATCCGCTATTTTCAGATTTCACAGAATCCCAAGCCTAGAAGCTAAAAGTCCTACTTTTGCAGATGAATTTCTTCATGTCACGAAGAGAGAGGATGCTAAAAATAGATCCGTGTATGTTTGCCCAAAATGTTTATGAAAAACAGTTTCCAATTGCATTCTAAGCTGTTTGTGTGTGTGTGTGTGTGTGTGTGTGTGTGTGTTTCAGGTATTCTCTGTTCCTGCAAACCACCCCTGTCAAGGGGGATTCGTTCAGTAGGTTTTTATAGTCTTAAATGAATCTGTCAGAAATTTTGAACATGTACAAAGTCATGTGTGTATGCATGTGATTTCTTCTGCTATTAAGGTGGTGATGGAACTCCTGCTTCATTAGAGTTCAGAGGTAATTTCCCGGAGGAGGAAAACTCTGCCTGGGCGAATCTGACCTGAGCTTCTTGAAATCTACTAAAATGTAATACAAATCTGGGTGAGTTAACTGACTTCCCACTATGTTCATGGGCACTGCACATCAATGACAAAGATAACTGACCTGCTGCTCTCCAGGTTGTGGGGCGCATTTTATCGGCCAGCGGAATTAGCTCCATCACAGGATTTGTCCCTCAAATCTGTTTATCTTCTAACATTATTTTTGTTTCTTCATCTCTGGATTATCTCTAAGCATTTACTCTGTGATTGCTAATGAAAGGCATATGGGATGGCTTCTAATAGCCAGTGTTGGTCAAGTAGGAAATGTGGGGGATCAGCGTCAGGAAAGGCACTTTGGGAGTGCACCAACACAACAGCCATCAGTGTCCATAACAACAGACAATGGTATCGCTGAGTACCATAGGCTGCCCTCTTTAAAAAAGAAATAAAACAAGTTGGTGGGCGAAATCCCAGAAATTATGTCACAGAAAAACAACATTAGCATCAACAAGCAATCGGGTAATGGTGGTACAAATTTATAGGGCAAATACATAACTGGCTTAGGGTCCCAATTTTTCATCTTGGTATTTTTATTGTGCTACAACAGGTCAGGCCAGGTCACCATCTGCAAAGCCAGCATCCCATTTGAGTACCATTTCAAGTCCCAGTGGCTCCACTTCCAAACTAGCTTCCTGCTAAGGTACCTGGCAAATTGTTTCGGAGATGTAATGGATGCTGGGCACTGGCTTCTGCCTGGCCCAGCCCTGCCTGTTGTGACCATTTGAGGAGTGAATAAGGGACAGGATATCTCTTCCTCTGCCTCTCCCTTTGTAATTATTGATAATAATAATAACAATAGTACGGAATGGTGGCATTTTAGGAGAGATCACAAAGACATGAGTGAGCTTCCTTCCCATCTCTCTGCTTCTAGATCTGCTGGAGAATCCTTCTTGTGCCTACATTCCAGCACCTACAGCTCCTGTGACACCTGGCCAATCGGACCACCTGATAGTGGACCGTGAGCCTCCAATAATATGAGTGACAGTCAACCCTTTCTTTGGGAAGTTAGTGCCTCTCGTGTTCATTGTAGTAATGAAAAGCATAATCTTGATAAACAGTTTGAGAATCAGAAAAAGCACCTGCTCTTCATATCCAAAACTGAATAACATTTGTAGTGCAACGAGATCTCAACTATAACCACACAATTCTGTGACATGCACCACAGTAGTTAACAAAGGACGCTGAAGTCAGGAACAATATATAGTTTCAGAAATTTTTGAAGAAATAGATTATTAAAAGCTACTCAAAACCTCACTGCACATTTAAGCTTTTCTTTTAGGGGGGAATTTTGTGCCTCAAAATATATGTGGGGTTCTTTCAGTGCTTGCAGTAGGAAGGTACTGAAAAAATTCTATGATAAGTCAAACTGAAGGATATGTGTATTAGAATAAAAAATTAAATCTGTGTATATGAAGAGTCTTCAAAAGGTTCATTGGAAGTGCACAGCATGGAAAAAAAACAGTGCATGTGGGTTTCAAAAATTTCGGGGAAACTTTTTGCAGTATCCTTGTGGGTATCATTATTATATAAAGAAGTATATGAAGTTACCCATCAATGGGATCAGACAAACTTAATTATAGAAAATTAACTGTCACTTACACATAATATTTATCACCACAGGAAGTCATTAGAAAAAGAAGTGAGTCACTTTAAGATGTTTTCCAGCTCCTTCAAAATAAGTCACAGCTTTAACTGATGGACAAATGGACGCATACACTCCACCCAAACTTTTTACCTGGATTAAATCTATCTGGAAATTGGGCAGGGGTGGTTGCTCTGTTAATGCACAATGCGCAACTTTCTAACATGGATGCCTCTAATGATTCAAAATACTTTCTTGTTATTAAAAGACATTCTTACAGCGTCACTGCAGTGGCATAATAAGTTAATCTTCTGCCTGAAGTGACAGCACCCCATATGAGTTCCAACCTGTGTCCCAGCACTGTTGATCCAACTCTCTGCTTCAGGCCTGGGAGAGCAGTGGAGGTGGCTCAGATACTTGAGGCCCAGAACCCATGTTGGAGATCCAGAAGAAGCTCCTGGCTCAGGGTTTCAGTTTGTTTCAGAGCCAGCCTTTGGCCATTTGGGAAGTGAACAAACAGATGGAAGACTCTTTCTCTCTTTTTCTTTCTCTCTCCTTTTCTTTCTGTGAAACCTGCCTTTAAATAAAAAGCAAATGAGTCTTTAAAAAAAGACTTTCTCACAAGATTTACCAATCTAGTCCCTTTTTACTTCCTTCCTCTCCAAATCTTCACCTAAATATAATATCAAGTATTCACAAAAAGTACCAGCATTTAGGTGACTAAAAAAGAAGAAAAGAAAGCAGAAAGAGAAAAGATAAGATGAACTCCAAGCTCAAGTTTGTAATGCAAAATAGAGCTCAGGCCTTACACACTTGCTGTGGGAAGCCTCCACCTGACTGTGAAACTCTATGGCTGCAGAACTAACAGGAAAATCCAGTCAAATCCTTGATTCATAGCAAGAATTATCCAAACAAACAACTCTCAGAGTAGTGTAACTTACGGACTGAAGCCTGAAGGATTTGACCCATAAACATCACTCTAAGACAGCTTATATTGTTACATTCAATGGAAAGGGAAGCAAAACTGGTCGCCACAGAATCACGGAGGTACTGAGCATGACCCTGAGCTTTGGCAAGTGTTTTCTCTCTTCCCTTTTTGTCTGTAGTTCCAGTAGAATGGACCCAACTGAGTAAACACCACAGTCAGTTGCCAGGTCCCAAGTCCTCACTGAGCTGCAACTCACAAGTAATTAGAGATCTGGAAGGTCAGACAGACACCCGTGATCACCATGATTACCAGGGGAGCTGTGTTGCCAAGCAGCCAGTTTTTGGATCCAGGGTTTCTCAGAACACCAAGCAGGACATACTGATTGCTTCCACTAAATTGAATTTGGAAGTCTTCTTTGTAGATTGTGAAAAAGAGAGTGGCATCGCACTGATTCTCTGTGGGCACTTGGGGAAGAGCAGATGGTTGTCTGTCTTGGGTTTTACATGAAAGTCTTCAAATTTAGAATTGCCCGACATCTTCAGAAGAGGTATAAATATGATCATTTACATTTATATGTGTTTGTTAAAAACATTAGCTAATTAAATGTAGACATTTAAAATGGGCCACAGCTTTGGAACTCATTTATAATTTTTCACTATTTTGGGAGGTGTTTGGACTTCGCTCAAGCATTGAAAGGACTTGAATAATTGCACAGAATTAAAGCAAGTCTATGTGTTGGGTATGAGGATCATAGGCTGAAGCAATCATGTAGTGAAATAGAACAATGGGACCCGGAATGCAGATGACTGGCATGTCATGCTTAGTAGTGATTGGCAGTCTTTGAGGGCCACTCAGGATCCCTACAGCGACTGCAGCTCTCTCTTTCTCTCTCTCTCTCTCTCTCTCTCTCTCTCTCTCTCTCTCTCTCTCTGTGTGCGTGTGTGTGTGTGTGTGTGTGTGTGTGTGTATCTACCTTCCACATCCCAGCTTTGCTTCTCCATGCTGGGAAATGCTGCTAACACATGGTGAACAGCCTATAGTGAGTCCCACCTCATGAGAAACTGAAGCCATCCAGCAGCATCAGTGAACTGAGCACATCTCTTCTTAAATGGTTTATATAGTTATTTGAAAGGTAGAGTCACCCAAAGAGGAAGAAACAGGTGCAGATGGAGGGAGTGATGAGACAGAGACAGAGAGATGGAGAGAGAGGGAGAGCTGAAGAGATCTCTCACCTGGTAGCTCACTCCTCAAAAGGCCACACTAACTAGGTTTGGGTCAGGCTGAAGCCTGAAGCCTGGACCTCCATCTTGGTCTCCCAGGTGTTTAACAGGGCCCATGATTTTGAGTCATCTTCTGCTGCCTTGCTAGGCACATTAACAGGGGCTTGAACTGGACGCATAGTTGCCAGGACTCTAATATGCAACGCCAGTGTTGCGAGCTTCAGCTTAGCTCTGCACCACAATGCCAGACCTGAAAACAGATCTCTCCATCTCATTTCAATCATTGGCATCACGCAGAATCATGAAAAATACTGAGTTAGCATATCCCAGTAAATCTGGAAAACTTTGGATTGTAAGTAGATTGTTTTTATGTATTATAAGTTTTTATGTATTATAAGCCTTAGAACAACCAATATACGACTATAGAAAAATATAGGATGAAATATTTAACAGGTGAAATAAAATGCTACATTAGAAATTGTTCAAGGCCCGGCGGCGTGGCCTAGCAGCTAAAGTCCTCGCCTTGAAAGCCCCGGGATCCCATATGGGCGCCGGTTCTAATCCCGGCAGTTCCACTTCCCATCCAGCTCCCTGCTTGTGGCCTGGGAAAGCAGTTGAGGGCAGCCCAAAGCCTTGGGACCCTGCACCCGCGTGGGAGACCCGGAAGAGGTTCCTGGTTCCCGGCATTGGATCGGCGTGCACCGGCCCATTGCGGCTCACTTGGGGAGTGAATCATCGGACGGAAAATCTTCCTCTCTGTCTCTCCTCCTCTCTGTATATCTGACTTTGTAATACAATAAATAAATCTTTAAAAAAAAAAAGAAATTGTTCAACAGTAAGACAAAAGATAGGAAAGATGAAGCATAAACAGTAGATTAAAATAATTTTATAATTAAATTCAAATATATAAAGATATTACATGTGAATGGTCTAAAATGCTAATCAAAATACAGAAATCAGAATGGATAAAAATGACACAACTATATGGCACTTCTAGTAAAATTATTTGTAATGAAGAGTGTATGTGGATAAAAATGGAAATATGGAAAAGGTTATGCCAGCTAGGCACTCAGTGAAAGGTTGAGTAGTATAATTTCAAACAAAGTGGATGTGAGAACAGAGAAAATTCCGGGACAAACAGGGACATGAAGAAAGACCGTGTAAATTTTCTACTTTTTTCTTCTTGCTATTGATTTTGTTTTATGGCTTTTCATTTAAGAGGATGTATAGTAACTGTGTAATGGAGACTATCATTTCCAGAAGTGAGGATACAGTGCAGTATGCATCTCTACTTCCAGACAAAGATGGGCTCCCAATGAAACTGTTAAATGCATCTTGACAATAGGATGCTGGACTCTCTGCCATTGTCCATGCCTAAACGCCAGGATACACTGTTTATGAAGGACTATACTAGCATACTAATCTAGGGGAAGTTGGTGCTGGGGGAGTGGAAAAAGGAAATCCCAGAACCTATGAAACTATAACATAAAATAATAAAATAAATAAATAAAAACCATCCAATTAAAAATTTGGCAAAATCTTGAACACATTACACTAAAGATGATATTAGGAAGGAACACAGCCTGTGACAAGATAGTCAACATAAAATAGTTATTGGAGAAAATGCGAGGTTAGCCCATGATAGAATGGCTAAAATGTGAATAAAATGATGAAACTTGGTGTTAACAAGAAGGCACAGCAAACAGAATTCTCAGACACAAGTGGATGGAAGGTAGACCGGCACCTTGAAACAGAGAAAATAGTTGGCAGTTTCCCTTAAAATATCATTTCTTTTCACACTCATCAATTCCATCCCTGAGCATCTACCATAGAGAAGCGGAAAAAACAAATTGTTCCCTGTAAAACCTCAGTGTTTCTCACAGTCCTGTTCAGATCTGCCCAAAGGCAGATGAGTGAATAAGGCAGCTGTGGTAGTCAAGACAATGTGATCCCTTAGCAACAAGAGAGAAGGGTGATGGTCCAGAAACATGAAATACTGTTAGTGGGATTGTGTGAGGGAAAGAAACCAGGTGACAAAGCTCAGTGCTGTTTAATCCCATCATAGCAGAGATCTTTTGCCATGAATGAGGGTCATGAGAAAGAAATAGCAAAACGACTCCAAAGGGAATTTTGTGAGTAATGGATTGATTCTGTACCCCAGTTTCGACACAAATCACTTGAAACCTATATCTTATTAAAATTGAATAGATGCATATTTTTAAATTTGTAAATGTAATTTTTAAAAGGCTTTAGTTTGAAAAAAACAAAACTACTGTAAACAGTGAAATAACATATACTTAAAAACACATGATAGATACTAGCCATAAATATAATTGTATTTGGGAACACTTAATTCCTTGCTGAAAATTGGAGAATGCGAGACATTTAAGACTCTCAGGTCAGCAAAAGGGTGGATGTGGGATCTGTTTTCCGTCATTCACCTGCAGCGAAGGACATTTCCAGCGTCTTGCTGGCAGGAGGACAGTGACAGGTGAGTGGTACAAATGACAGAACGAGGGTCCAGACTTTAAGCAAACCTGCCTGAACGTCTGACAGGGCAGCTGATACAAAGGAAGCAGGCTGCCTGCCCAGGAGGGCTGCACTGCGGGGCTCCCCAGACCACCAGGTACATAGGATGCTCTCAGCTTTTCAGAGAGGCAGGCTAGATGACAACCTATGGGATATGACTGTTCATTTTATAAGGAAGAAGCCCCTGTGGAAAACATGTTGCTTACCCAGTGCTTTGTGGGGAAGAGGTGAGGAGAAAGAGATCTAAGAACAGCCTAGAGCCATCCTGTAGGACTTGCACAAAGGGTGAAAGCCTAAACTATATTATTAAACGAGGAAACAGATGTCTACCAATAGCATGGAGACTATGAACCTCTATATCCAGGTGGGTAGCTCATCTAGTTAAAAAATAATCACATACCCCCTTTAAAAATATGTATAAAGCATGTAAGTTGGAGGCATAACTTTTGTATCTAAAATATATACTATGCAGTCATTAAACCAAGTAAGACAGCTTTTTATGTGCCAGCGTGATTTGCCCAAGAGTTTTACATTGCCTGGAGAAAATACTGCTTTGAGTGAGTCGGTTCTGCTGAAAATAATCTTGTATAAATTTATGTAAAGTATACACTAGTACTTCCAGAACACTTCAAATTACTGGGAGAAGTAGAATGAAAATATGCTTGCGATGCATACACAGCTTTCTCATAACCCACATTCACCATGAACTTTGTAAAATATGTAGATAATCCAGCTGCAAATGCAACAATGTCTATATGTGCACATGTGTGCATGCAAAACGAAAGCAGATAGTATTAATAGATTATTTTAAAGATGGACAGAAGGATAGTGTAGTCTTTTGTTAAGGCAGAGTGACAGAGAAAGAAGAGACAGAGAGAGTTTCCATCCCCTGGTTCATCACCAAATGGTTACCATAACTGGGATTCAGGCCTGGCTGAGCCAGCAGCAAGAACGCCATCATGATTTACTTACAACGCAGGGACCCGAGCACCTGGACCATCTTGCTGCTTTCCCAGACTACTAGCAGGAGCTGAATAGGAGCAGTTCCCATCCAGAGCAGGTGTCAGTCAAACCTGCATTTTGACATTGCACATCAGCATCATAAGGGGACATGGTTTAACTCATGTCCTCCTTTTATTATTTATCACTTAAGAAAATCCCTCCCATCTCCTGTACACCTAGAATTTTTTTTTTTAGCATGGAAGACAAAAGGACTCACATGAATATTAACGTTGGTTCTCTTAATCCAATAAGACAAGGTGCTAGTGCTGTGGTCTAGTGAGTTAAATTGCTATCTAAACCACCTGAATCCTGCATGAGTGTGACCTGGAGTCCTGGCTACTCCACTTCCAGTCCAGGTGTTCCATTCTAATGTTCTTGGGAAAGCAGCAGAAGAGATCTCAAACGCTTGGGCCCCTGCATCCATGTGGGGGACCCAAGATGAAACTCCTGGCTCTTGGTTTGGGCCAGGTCCAGTCCTGGTCTTGGTAGCAATCTGGGAAGTAAAACCATTGGTGGGAGATCTCTTGCTCTCTCTGTCTTTCTTCTCTCTCTCTCTCTCACTCTGCCATTCAAACAGATTTTAAAATCCTGTTTTTGCAACTAATGCAATTAGATGTTTAATCATGTTTTTTTTTTTTTGTAAATTTAGTGTTAGCAGAATTTCTCCAGTACATAGTTATAACATTGGAAAGTAGTAAAGGATTGTCAAAATTAACGTTGACTGGAACAAACCCCTGACCTCTGCTATCATACTCTTATACAACACTTCCACTGCAACAGAGAAATAAATATGCATTTTTCAAATTCTTTTATATATATATATTCTTACCTCAAGCTACCTATTTTAATTAAGCAAATCCAGTCTGCTGAAATATTTAGAAAATGTTTAGAAACTTTAGGAACTTGGTCAAAATTTGTGAATAGGATAGGGTGTTTTTCCAACTTTTAAAGTAATTTTTTTACTTTTTCATCACCTCTCAGCATTTGAAACCCTTCTCTACTCCAGGTCTCTGTTTGTGGCTCCTGGTCACATAGTTCAACCATGTGAATACAGAATATGTTGAGAGATTATTTATTAATGAACAAACCCCAACCTCAGAAGCTTAGGAGCATTTCCCAGTTTCTTGCAAATGCTCCATGGTTATGCTATAGGCCATCAGTCAATGGTTTCCCAGGATCCTGGGCTAGTTCATTCCCCCTCTAGCAACTCAAGCTGAGGAGTGCTTCCTGGTATCATCGCTGCTGAGGCAGGGAAAAGGGAGTGCAATGTCACATTATTGGGTTTTAAAAATTACTCTCCGCAGTAACTTGAGTCGCTTTCTCTCACAGATGCCCAAGTCAAAGGAAGTCAAATGACCATACCTAACCACAGAGGGGTAGAAAACTAAAATGCTACCCTTAACTCAGAAGGAGGGAGGCCAAAAGCCTTTGCTGAACAGAGTTCATGACACCCATAATCCGAATGCTAGAATAAGCAACGGCTGACATCACTAGGAATTCAATGAACACAGCGCATCAGAGACATTTTTCACATAACAGACTTATTTTAAGTTGCATGGTAAAAAAAAAAAAAAGTCACACTTTCTCTAGTGCCTCAAAATGGTTTTTTTGTTATTTGTAAAAAGGGACCCAATTTCAAGCGTTTCAAATATGATTTTAAGAGCGTAATGATTTTCTCCCACTCTGCTCTCCCTCATCACTTCCACATTCCTTTCATCATTTTTCTTTTAATTTCTAATGCTTATAACTTTCTTTACAGTCACAAGTTCAACCCTTCACTAAGTGAAAAATTCAACAAGTATTCAGTAAGAAAACCTCCCTTCCTCAAGGCTCCACAGACAAGAACTATAAACAACAATCAAATCTCACAACGTGAATTTCATTCATTTACATTACAGTTTTTTGTAGTCGGGAAATTAGTTACAACATATCAGGGAAAACACAATATTGGTCTTTTGGGGATTAGATTATTTAACTAAGAATAATGGTTTTCAGTTGCATCAATTTTGTCGTGAAAGATAGGATTTTATTCTTTTTTATGATTGAGGGGGAAATAGGACACTTTTTTTCATTTTTCTCCAAATAAAAACACATCTTAAGCCAACTGACCATTTCCAGATAACAGACACTACCAGGAAACCTGTAAAAATATCAGAGAAAAGAAAGATTTTCATTAAGCTAACCAAAAGTACTGCCATTAGCAAGATTTTTTTAAAATGTGTGCTTTGTTTAGCTATCTATATGCTTATTAAGTTTGTCATATTCTTTTTGAATGCCTGCTAAGGGCTATGAATTTGGGTGCAAAGGGTCAGTATCAATCCTTGAACCTCTGTAATAAATGCTATGAAGTGAGCATTGTCAACAATGTTGAATAGATAACTAGAATACAGCCTGAATTGTCATGGAGCTGTGCATAGCTCAGCTTCTGGCTGACTTTAACTTAGGTTCCATGCTTGAGAAAGTGTAGCATATGAAATGTACCGTCCTGAAACTAACATTGCCCTTGAACCTTAGGCACTTTACAATGAGAACAAATCATTAGGAACATGTGTGTGCTTTCAGGAGAAACTGGTTTGGGCCTCGGGAAAAAGTTGTACTTACACATGACATAGCACACCGACAGCTTTCTCGCTGCCCACTCACCCCACAGCTCATATCTGGTTGTCGTAGTCCCATCACCTCTGCAGCTACTGGTGGCAGGCAGCACTTGTTAAATCAGATGAGAGGCCTCTGTGTGTTGCCATCCCCAAGGGGTTGAAGATCAGGACTTTTTGCCGCATTTCCTCAAACGTCAGCAGAACCATTGCTCCAGAATTTTGAATTTGCAATAGCTCACATCATTGCTATTCACAGTCATGTGCTTTTGGTTTAAAGAGACCACTTCTAAAAGATGTTCCAGGGTGCAGTTTTAAAATTGACCATTAATACAAAACTTAAATCTTGGCTTTGGGAATATTTTTCTCTTAAAAAAAAAAAAAGATCATTCAGTGAATTAAAAAAGATATAATGGGAAATAATGTGTATCTAATTATTAATGCACTATAGAAATTAGCTTTTATATTGCAATTTATATTGCAATTACCTTCTTTGTGTTATAAAGCAGAACAATGCAGAAGAAGAACTTCTTTACTAATGCCTAATAGCATGGTAATTTAAAATATTCAAGTTTCTTTAACAAGGTAGTGTATGAAATGTTACTTAATTTGACAAGATTAATTATACAATTAATTTAAGACTGCTCTCAATTAAATTAGTAAAAATTCTTAAGCTGGCTGCTTTTGAAAAGAGTGCTGGGATCTAGCATGAAGTGAGACACCTATGAAGCATGATATTAATTAGACTGAGATGGAATAACGCATGTTTTGTTATTATAAAAGGCATTGTCAGAGAGTTGATAAAGAGGCATTATTTCATTACTTTAATAATAATAATACCTTAACTCTGAGCAATTTAGGAAGGTCTTCAAAAATAATGCCACCTACAGTGGACTGGCATGAAGCTCAGAGGTACTAAAGACAAGAACCATGCAAATAATAAAACTCACCTGCCCTGCCAGGCTGGGCTCTGCCCTTGGAATCTGTATTTGGAGGGTGTATTGCCAAGCGGAGAAGGCTGAGGTGGAATTGCCCCAGTAACTCCACCATGGTTCTGCAGCTTTTCTGCAGCTGTTTGCTCCAAAAGCTGAGGCTACTCAGAATTCCAGGATTGCTCAGATCCACATCAACCGAAGGATACTAATTAAATTCACCACTCCTTGAATATAGCCACGGAAATCTTCAGTGATGTGTGTACAATAAAAGGATACAAGACCAGAAAGGGCCAGTTCCTGGACCTACAGCAAGCACTGTCATTGGATCCAAAGGCCAGGGAAGTGATTGCATTGATCGAAACAGGTTGTTCGGCATATAGGTAAGTGTTAAGGATAAACTATTCATGTGGTTGCCCTCATTTTCATCCCACTACTTAAAGCACTCCTCTAATGACCAGAACACTCCTATTGCTCAAGTGTCTCTCTCTCTCTACCCCACCCACCACTTCCTCTATGGAAGACTCTATCCTAATTTAGTGGCTGAAGGATAAATTGATGGGCGTGGGCATCGATAGCGTAAGATTATCATATCAATTGTTCACCTTGTGCAATGCAGAATGGAAAGTGAGGGCCACAAAACTGGGAGAAAATGAATTGACCTGAGCATAATTAAGTCTTTTAAAAAAAAGAATGAGGGTTTTTTTTTGTTTGTTTTTGAAGGGCAGATACACAGAGAGAAGGAAACAGAGAAAGATCATGTGTGTAGTGGTTCACTCTCTAAGTGGCCCCAACATCCAGAACTGAGCTGATCTGAAGCCAAGAGCCAGGAGCTTCTTCCGGGTCCCCCATGTGGGCGCAGGGTCCCAAAGCATTGGCCTGTCTTCTACAGCCTTCCCAGGTCACAAGCAGGGAACAGGATGGAAAGTGGAGCAGACAGGACAAAAACCGGCACCGACTGGGATCCTTGCACTTACAAGGTGAAGACTTCAGCCACTAGTTTACCGTGCCAGGTCCTATAATTAAGTTTTGTTCTAAGCCAGAAATCATTTTGATTTTTCAAGTACCTTCACGTGATTTTCATGATGGGGCAAACTGAAACACCTGGCATATTGAACCCAAAGGCTCCCGGACGCAGAGCCGGGGAAGACGCAAGGTCTTCACTAGCTTAGACTGGGGGAACATAATTTCCCTTGGGACAGTGCAGAATTTAGTTTAGGCTGTGGTTTGGGATGGACGACTGTATTCAGCCTCATTACTCTCAAAGCTCAGCTCTCCCTGGCTCTGCGTAGGGGTTCCACTGAACGGTGAAGGAAGGCAGCACAATAGCTCATTGGAAAAGGGTTCCACTGGTAGAAGGTAGACTGTGCATAACAGTACAACAAAGGAATCTCCAAAAACCACCCACAGAAGTGAGATTAATCTGTGTGGCTTAAACAAAAGAAGAAAAGAGAATTTTTTAAAAATCCCGTAAGATTTTAAATGAATCACATAGGACTCAGCTTACGAGTGTGGATTGTTATCAATGCATAATCAGGATTTCAGATGAAAGCAGCCAGAGGTAACTGTATCTAAACATCATTTTCACGTGAGAAAAAAAAAAGTGCCTTACAACTGAAGTTTGCATAATTACTGGTACAACTTTTAAGTTCAACTCCATATCTTTGGCACTGAGTCTCATGTATTTCTTATAATACCATATCATTTGGTAAATCCCCCATAAGACTGAACACAATAAAAATAACTGGAACTAGAAAATCCCATAAATTGAAAAAAAAATCACTGGAAAATGTTCCTTTAGTTTGTATTTCGTATACTCAGTGGCAGGTGTCCTGTAGTGATGGTCATTATGAAGACAGTAACATACATGCGTTCTGCCAGTACTCACTCTGTCCTGAATCTTCCGCTCTATTCCGGAGAACAAGTTTTCTGCGAAATAAGAGATGGCTCTAAGACACATAAAATACAATTAAGATTCTTAGCATACAGTTGAAGGAGCATCTCGTTAGTATTTGCAGTCTGCCTGCATCAAACTCTTCCAGGCAGCAGTTTCACAGGTACTTAAAAGTGAACTGATTAAAATGCACCCCACACACATTAAAGCCTCCATCTTGCAGTTCTTATTGACTCCACCGAGTGGAATGCTTAAATAAAAATAACATCACCATCCTCAGTTACAATTTAACAGGGAAGAGAAAAGACCCTTCCGCTGGAGTTGATCTCTGTTGGTCTATGGGATCTCCTCCCCCCCCCCCCGTTTTGATCAAACCCGTTATGATCTTCTGGAGTCTCCACAGTGCAGCTCTTCCTGAGAATAATGGGTCACCTACAGGGACATTAAGCATTTAGCAGCAACTCACGGAGCTCCTGCTACCTGGGGAGACTTAATGGGGCTAAAAAGGAACTGCCCTGGTGTTTTCCAAGTGCACAATTTGTTTTTAGGAAGATACTAAGCAGGAGGTTATTCTTCCTACCAGAAGCAATTGAAGGGACTCTATCCTCCCATGTAGGGGATCACTGCCGAGCCAGGACAACAGTCCCCAAGGGAACACAGGGCAGAAGGGTTCCAGGCAGACAGAAACAATAGCAACACAGGCCCCATGCTTTCAGAGGGGAATGCTGGAGATCACCTTTCCTGAGAAAGCTGCATACAAAGTCTACCAGACAGCTCAGTGACGATGCGCGGCGTGGCACAGCTTGGTAACAATGCGCTGCGTGGCATAGCACGGTAACACTGCTCCTGCACACTGGCATCTCCTATGGGCACTGGCTCAAGTCCTGGCTGCTCCACTTCTGACCCAGCTCTCTGTTCATGTGCCTTTGGAGAGAAGTCCTTGGGCCTCTGCCACCCCCATGGTAGCTGCAGAGGAGGCTCCTGGCTCCTGGTTGTACCCTGACCCAGGCATTTGGGGGCTGAGGCAGCAAAAACATGATCTCTCTCTCTCTCTCTCTCTCTCTGTGTTGTGTATGTGCATCTTTTACTCTATCTGTCTTCAACTCTTTTAAATATATAAATATATATACACACATATATATTTAAATGCTATTTGGAGTGATAAGGAATGAGTACATGCACATATTTAAACGAAGAGGCTCTGGAATGGCACATAACGTGTGTACAAATGACTGCTATAGGAGGAAGCAGGAATGGCTATAGAAGACTTCTCTGAAAAATAACAGTTTCGTTTTTAGGCTTGAAAAAGCTTTGTTGAAGTATAATTAGTGTACAATAAACAGCAGATATTTAAAGGCACAATTTGGTAAGTTTGACTAAAGTATCCACCTGTGAAACCATCACCATAATTGAGATAATGATATATCCATCAACACACACAATTTTCTTCCATGCGTTTGTGATGTCTCCCTCAGCTCTTCCCCTGACCCATCCTCGCGCACCCACCCCTCTGCAGTCCCCAGACAACCACAGGTCTGCTTTCTGTCACTGTAGATGGCAGATCAGTTTGCGTTTCCTAGAATTACATGTAAGTGGAATCCTACAACATGCAGTATACTTTGTGGGGCTAATCTCATTCAGTGTAATAATTTCAAGGTTCATCCAAACCGTTCCATGTGTCAATGATGCATTTTTTTTTTTTTATTGCCAAGTAGTAATGTGAGGAGTAGATAGAACATAGGCCCTGAAGGCCTCAGCCATTTTGACTTTGTACTATTATTTTGTGCTGTTTTAGTAATCCACCAATGAAATATAACCTCATGGCGTCTTACCTGACAACCACCGTTCTCTCGCGGAACCTCCCCCTAATCCCGCCCACCTACCAATCACCTGTGATAATCTCAGTCGCCAGTTCCTGGGGCCTACCTGCAGCCCCTCCAAACCAATACCCCAAGCCTCCCACGCCTTGTAGGGTCACCTGGGTTGTAGGAATGGACCTCCATATGGCCCCTCTTCCTGTTTCCCTTCCCCTGGCTCTCCCTGTCCTCCATCTTGCCCCCCTCCTCCGTCTCCAACCCCCTACTCCTGTTGCTCCCCTGCTGGAATGAAGGACCTCCTAATACTTCATCGTGTCTAGTATTTCAGCTCCCGGTAAACTAATCTTGAAAAGAGGACCTGGCTGTGGGAAGTTAGCTGCAGGTAAGAGCTTAAGTGCATTTACAACCAGACAAGTATACTATTATATATGCACACAGTCAATGATCTATGAGCTCCAGATTTTGGCTATTGCAATTAAATGAAGCTGCTTGGAATATGCATGCCTGAGTTCTGTATGGAGCTAGGCTGCCATTTCTCTTGGACAGCTCCCAGGGAGAGTATCCCTACGTGATATGGTCAGGGCATGCTGGAACGGTAAGAAGTTGGGAAAAGTTTTGCCAAGCGATAGGGTTGCCTTACATGAACTGCAGGAGTGCCTGCTGCCTACGCGTGAATGGGAAGTATTCACTCTCGGGCTGGCATTTCCTGTCCCTCGTTGTGGCTCTACTTTGCAGTTCCCGCAGAATTGAGCATATTTGTGATATCTTCATGTGTTTATCTGACATGTAATTCTTCTTTGGTCAAGTTTCCCTTTCAAGCTTCCTAATTTTTTAAAAAAAAAATGGTGTCTCCACTTATTTTTAACAAATTCAATATAGTTTAAAGGTAAAATTCAAACAGATACAATTCTAACAACACAACAACATTCTCTTTCCCTCCTTCTGCACCTCTCCTTTCCTCGTCCACTCCCTGCCTCTCTGCTTCATGTTATTAGCTTTTGTGATGTCTTTCAAGCTTATGCTATAGTGAAAAGGTTTAAAACGTCACCAAGTAACAGTTTAAAAGTAAAGGGCAAAATGACCATAGTTTAATGGGAAGACGAACAAGGAAGTAAAGGGATGGAGGAAATGGCCGCGTCGCCCACACACAGCACGTTGTAAAGCAGACAGCTCACTTAAAGCATTTTAAGTTAGCTTTTAATTAGGTTGCTTCTTTTTTCCTAATATTTAGACTTAAAATTCGTTCATATGTTTCCTTAAACAGCGAGTTATCCTTGGAGGAGCTATTTTGTGTACAAAGTTCATTTTAACCAGAGTGAACGTTTTTGGTGTTCTTTGTTGCAGTTTGAAATCCACATTTCTATAACTTTCCTTCTACCAGAAGGACTTTTTTTCTTTTTAACATTTCCTGTAGCATCTTCTGGTGGAGATAAATTTGACATCCTTTTGATTGGGAGGGAAACAAAAACTATTTTGGGGGGAGGGGTTGAAGATTTATTTATTTATTTGAAAGTCAGTGTTATAAGAGAGCAGAGAGGGAGGGAGGGAGGGAGAGGGAGAGGAAGGGAGAGAGAGGGAGAGAAAGATCTTCCATTGGCTGGTTCACTCCCCCAGATGACTGCAACAGTCAGTGTGTGGCCAGGTGGAAGCCAGGAGCCAGGAGCTTCGTTTGGATTTTTCACAATAGTGGCAGGAAACCAAATATTTATGTCCTCTTCCTGGTGTCCCAGGCCCCTAGCAGGCAACTGGATTGGAAGTAGAGCATCTAAGACATGAACTGCACCAGTGCTACAGGCAGTGGCTTCAGTAGCTAAGCTACAGCTTTGGACCCATCTTGACTGTACAAGAATATTTTCAGTGGCTATAAACTTCTGGGTTGACTGACCTACCACAGTACTCTAAGAATGTTACCCCATCAGCTTGCCGATGTCATTCCAGATGAGACATGTACTCATTCTTTTCTTTATTTCTTTGTATTGTAATATGTCTTTTTTGGACTGCTTTTTAAACATTTCCTTGCTTTATCGCTGATCTTGTGTGGCTTTGTTACAATCTGTCTTAGTGTAGTTTTCTTTGTGACCTGTGTACTTGGCATTCATGCTACCAGTCTGTCTTAAATATCAAACAGTGTAATTTTTGTCTGTAGCAGTTATTTTATTCTTTCAGTTTATCATTTCCACTTTTTAAGCCTATGGTACAACACAGAATTTTTCTAAGTTTTTGACTGCTAAAAGCTTTAACAATCTTGTATGCATTCCTATTGTTTTTTCTCTGAAGGGATGTAAGTTTCTCTGCCTTTCTTGCATGTCTGGTTTGTTGCTGTTGTTATTAGATACAACGAATTAGTCCGCTTACCATGATGGATGCCTGATAGACTTTTGCAAGCTTGTCAATATCCTCAGGCTTCATTCTGATGCGATTAGGTTACATGCAAACAGCTGTGGGTCTTGTTTATAGGATGGTAAGGCAGGGCTGGATCAGTGTTGTGTTTAGAGATGGCTGTTTCTGACTGTCAACACACGAGCTTTTTGGAGTGATGAGATTGTGCAGACTGGTTGGTGAAATGGAGGCTAATCCTTGCCCACTTTCCTGCGGAGGATTTCCACACTCACACACGGAATACTCTGAAGGGGCTATTAACCATGGATTCTCTTTCTGCAGGTCTTTTTTGCATGTTCTGCCGTGTGATCTCTCTTTTTGCTGATGGTTGCTGCTTTTGGAGTGAAAGGCTAGCACCCTGCCTGGGTCTCCCCTCGTGAGGCAGGTTACCTGGCCAGTTACAGTCCTCTCTCACTTTTTCCTGTCTCTTGGAGAATTCTCAATGATCTTCCAAGCTGAAGAATCAGTATCCTAAAAAGCGTTGCTTTGTGTGTCTTGTCTAGTTTTTATCCTTATTCCACGAGGGTAAAGGCAACCCTTTTCTGATATGTAGGCCTGATGAAAAAATCCTTCTGTTCTGTAATTTAGCCTTTTTAATACCAAAACCTAAGACAAAAGTAGCAATCAAAAACTGATAAAAACAGAAATAAATTAGCATAATTGCACGTCACATTAATGTCATTCCATTAAAAAAATTCTAAGTCACTATGTATAGCACATAATTTTGTCTCAATTTCTTTACTGTTGTATGTTTTAATGATTCACATAGTTGCAAGAAAATCTGAGATTTTATTTGGAAGTATAATTTTAGTGGTAATAGTTGCAGTTGCTGGTGCTTGGAAATAGAGAATTGGCCTGCAACACTACCATCCCAGCCCCAATAGTGGTAGTATTATAATCTACATACATGACAGCACAAAGTAAATAATAAATTGTGCTAACATGACTAATGCTCAAAATTTTGCAATAAGAGAACATAAACATTTAATTTTAAAAGAAATATTTATAATATTAACATAAATATAGATATAAATTCACATGGATTTTTTTTACTTTTAATTTTTTAAAAAAAATTTATGTTGTTTAAATTGTTTTTTTTTTTGTTTTATGACCAAGTTAAATAGACACTGGGATTTTCCAGCCCTTTCCCCAACTTAGCTCCCCTCCCCACTGATTTCCCCTGCAGTTTTACAATGCTTGTCTTTCATGGACATTCACAAGTCCATCATGCTGCCACCGAAGTATCTGCCAACAATGTAGGCATGGACAAAATCAGAGAGTCTAGCACTCAACTCTCAGGACATCTAAGGCATTCCACTGGGGATACATCCTTGTTCTGTATGCATAGAGACATACTGCTCTCTGTCTCTACTTCTGGACATACCTGTTTCCGCTATAGTTCCATTAATCATCCCCTTAAATACAGAGCTAGTGCACACAGTCCACAATGAGGAGAATAATAGTAACCTTTCACCACCATGAACTTAATGAACATGCAGCAAAATACTAATGTTTCCCTAGAGTGGCGAGAAAGAGTATCAAGAACCTTCATGTAGGAATAGGTGCCAGCGCATGACCCATGTGGTGCTGAAGAAATTACAATAAAGACAAGAACATCATTCCGCATGGTAAGTAACAATAACAGTGATAAAAGGGACATTACCAGTCCTAGATGCTTACAAGCAATCAGTCTCTTATGGGTGACTGATTAATGAATCGCATCACAAGAACTTATTGAGAAAGCTACAAATAACTAGGAAGTGCAAAAAGGTAAAGTTCACAGGTAAAATAATTAGATTTGACACCACAATACTGCAAATTGAAACAAGAAAGAGCCATTCGCTGAGACGACGTGCAAAGAGCCGTTCGCTGAGACGACGTGCAAAGCTTCCCCTAGCAACGTTGGGATTGAGCATGACCAGGGCACTCTCTTCAAACTAGATATATGGCTGCTTTTTCTTTTGCACATACTTATCTCCCGCTTTTGTTCATTGAAACAGACTAGAAGAAATGGCAGCTCGATTATATTTAACAGACTGAGAGTGTAGATTTTTGAGTCTAAATCCCATTTCCCAGAACCCGGATGAACGGCTGATCACAACACGGTTAGTTGAGTGAACCACAGGATGAACCTGGCATCTCTTACTGTCCCATACAGCAAGATTTTATTTAGTGATGGAATATGTGAGGAAGGAAAGTTTGAGCATTGATAAAAATAAATAATATAACACAGTAACAGCAAAAAATTGTGAGTTCATAATGCAGAAAAAAGCAATAACAAAACCTTTAAAAAAAACATAAACTGGGGCCGACACTGTGGTGTAGCATGTTAGGCTAGCGCTTATAGTGCTGGAATCCTAAATGAGTACTGGTTGGAGTCCTGACAGTTACACTTCCAGTTCAGCCCCTGGACGGTCAGTGGAAGACGGCCTTGCACTTGGGCCCCCACAGCCCACTGGAAACCCTGGAGAAGCCACCGTCACCCAGCCTCAGCCCGGCCCATTCCGGCTGTGGCAGCCGCTTGGGAGTGAACTAGCAGATGGACGATCTCGCTCTCTCCTTCTGCTTTTCAAATAAATATATAAACATTCAGAAAGTCATAAAGACGGTCATTGAGCATCAGTGAGCAGTAATGAGACACTAACTTTGACTCTGAAAATAGCACAGAAGGAAAGAATTTAGCATTTAGGCTACTTTTCCCAATGTGCTCTATTCCTAATGATTTAAGAGAAGGTGGGCTTTCTTTCACACTCATTGTCCAGCCAGCTGCCGATCCTCCACCTGCTCAAACAGGGATGCATGCACAACAAGTAGACCTGTGCTATCTTTATCAAAGGCACAAATGTGGATGGCGTAAAACAAGATGGGAGTTTCTTCTTGTTTAAACTCGTATAAATGTCATATGCTCAGGTTCCATTGTTAAACAGAATATGCCACTATAGGAAAGCTTTTTAAACCTGAGTCTGGCTTTTCCTGCTATGCTGCAGTGTCCATCTGAGGATAATTATGATAGCTATCTCTGGTCTATCATTGGGTGAAAAGCTATGGTGTTGTATTTTATCGTACTGAAACAATAAAAGAAAATTTTTATGATTTATTTATTTATTTATTATTGTAAAGTCAAATATATATAGAAAGGAGGAGAGACAGAGAGGAAGATCTTCTGTCTGATGATTCACTCCCAAAGTGACTGCAATGGCTGGAGCTTCGCCAATCTGAAGCCAGGAGCCCAGAGCCTCTTCCAGATCTCCTACGCGTGTGCAGGGTCCCAAGGCTTTGGACCGTTCTTGACTGCTTTCGCAGGCCACAAACAGGGAGGTGGATGGGGCCATCGGGATTAGAACCAGCGCCCACATGGGATCCTGGCACATTCAAGGCAAAGATTTTAGCTGCTAGGTCACCGCACTGGGCTCTACAACAACAAAATCTGAAAACACTGAAGACTCTGAGTATATGTAAAGACATTTATTTCCCAATGGGTTTAGAGGCAATGGTGGTCTCAGGCCATATGCTAACCCAAGAAGATGATATGTGCATGCATATAGAAGAAAATGAAAAAAATAAGAGTAAAAATATGCTTAAAATATAGCTCATCAAAATTTTGACAAATTCCAAGAGCAAAGTTCTGCATAAAATAAAAGTCATACCTGGCAAAAAAGAACGAGTTAAAATTTATTTAGAGAATCAAAAAGAGCAAAAATATCAAATGCAAATTTTTCTATAAACTTATTTGAGTTATGGAAATATATGTCAGTGTTTTGAGCAAAAGGTATTTGTTATGGCAAGTGAGGACTAAGTATGTGATTAGTTTGAACAAGTTACTTAAATTTTCTTTTTTTTTTTTTTAATTATTTATTATTTAACTTCAGTAATTACATTGTATTATGTGACACAGTTACATAGGTACTTGGGTTCTCCCCACCCCTCCCCAAACCCTCCCACCATGGTGGATTCCTCCAGCTTGTTGCATAACCACAGCTCAAGTTCAGTTGAGATTCCCCCATTGCAAGCGTATACCAAACATAGAGTCCAGCATCTTATTGTCCAGTCAAGTTCAACGGCTTCTTAGGTATACCCTCTCTGGTCTGAAGACAGAGCCAGCAGAGTATCATCCCAGTCAATTGAAAGCTCCAACATACCATCAGCAAAAATTTACATCATTATGGAATTAATTGACATAGTAATGAGTAACCAATATGTTAAAAGTAAATGCGAGTTCCCAGCCACCTTCTGTGACCACCTCACCTATACTTCAATTTAGTTTATACACAACATGTAACATTCAAAACATAACATGTTATACATAACATCATATCATCTTAAATTAAGGCAAACATGTGGTATTTAACCTTTTGGGATTGGCTCATTTCCCTTAGCATTATGGTTTCCAGTTTGGCCCATTTGGCCACAAAGAACTGCATTTTGTTTTTTTTAATAGCTGAGTAGTATTCCATGGAGTAGATGAACCATAGCTTTCTTATCCAATCCTCTGTTGATGGGCATTTTGGTTGTTTCCATGTTTTTGCAATTACTGATTGTGCTGCTATAAACATAGGAGTACATGTTGGTTTCTCATAGAACAAGTGTTCTGGATATATTCCTAGGAGTGCTATTGCTGGATCATACGGTATGTTGAATTTGAGTTGTTTGAATATTCTCCATACTGATTTCCATAGAGGCTGTACCAGCCTGCAGCCCCACCAGCAGTGGAGTAGGGTTCCCTTTTCCCCGCAACCTCGCCAACAAGTGTCGTTGGTGCTTTTATTCATGTGGGCCAGTCTTACTGGCGTTAGGTGGTACCCCATTGATGTTTTAATTTGGACTTCCCTTATTGCCAGGGAACTTGAGCATTTTTTCATATGTTTATTTGCCATTTGGGTTTGTTCCTTTGTGAAGTGTCTGCCCATTTCCCGTGCCCATTTCTTGAGTGGGTTGTTTGTTTTGACATTTTGGTTGTTTTGTAGCTCTTTGTATATTCTGGATATTAGCCCTCTATCACCTATGTCGTGTGCGAAGATCTTCTCCCATTCTGTGGGTTGCCTTTTTACTTTGTTGATTGTTTCTCTAGCTGTACAGAAGCTTCTTAGTTTGATGAGGTCCCAATTGTTTATTTTGGTCTTGATTTCTACTGCATCTGGAGTCTTTTTTAGGAAGTGAGGGCCTATCCCTAAGTGTTCCAGTGTGTTTCCAACATTTTCTTCCAAAAGTTTGAAGGTTTCTGGATGTAGGTTTAGATCTGTTATCCATTTAGATCTGATCTTAGTGTATGGTGAGAGATGTGGATCTATTTTTTTGTTTCTGCAGGCTATCAACCAGTTGTCCCAACAGCATTTATTGAACAGACCTTCCCATTTGCCTGGGTTGTTGTTTGTCTTTTTGTCAAAGATTATTTGGCTGTATCTGTGTGGGTTTCCTTCTGGCGTTTCTATTCTGCTCCATTGATCTTCCTCTCTATCTTTGTGCCAGTACCACGCTGTTTTGATAACCACTGCCCTATAGTATGTCCAGAGGTCCGGAACTGTGATTCCCCCTGCTAACTTCCTGTTCTTCAGGATAGTTCTATCTATCCGTGGTTTTTTGTGCTTCCAGATGAACCTTTGGATCATTGTTTCCAGTTCCATGAAGAATATTTTGGGCAATTTGATTGGGATTGCGTTGAATGTATATATTGCTTTTGGCAGTATAGACATTTTAATGATATTGATTTTACCTATCCAGGAGCATGGGATATTACTCCATCTTTTGAGGTCTTGTTCAATTTCTTTTTTAAGCAGATTGTAGTTTTCTTCAAATAAGTCTTCTACATTTTTGGTTAGATTTATTCCCAGATATTTCATACTTTTCTCTGTTATTTTGAATGGTATCTTGCTGGTTAAGTCTTTTTCCATCTTGGGGCTGTTCGCATACACTATGGCTGTTGATTTTTGTTCATTAATTTTGTACCCTGCCACTCTACCAAACTCTCGTACAAGTTCTAGCAGTCTCTGTATTGAGTCTCTTGGCTCTTCTACATAAAGAATCATATCATCTGCGTATAGTGAGAGCTTGACTTCTTCGTTTCCCATTTGGATTCCTCTGATTTCTTTTTCTTGTCTTATGGCCTCAGCGAGTACCTCCAGAACTATGTTGAATAGTAGTGGAGAAAGTGGACATCCCTGTCTTGTTCCAGATCTCACTGGGAAGGGTTCCAGCTTTTCTCCATTCAGTATGATGCTGGCGTTGGGTTTTTCATATATTGCTTTAATTATGTTGTGGATTTTTCCATCTATTCCTACCTTGGTTAGGGTTTTTAGTAGGAAGTGATGTTGGATTTTGTCGAAAGCTTTTTCCGCATCTATTGATACTATCATGTGATTCTTGTTTTTCAGTTTTTGGATGTGGTGTATCACATTTATAGATTTTCGAATGTTGAACCATCCCTGCATTCCAGGGATGAATCCTACTTGATCTGGATGAATGATCTGTCTGATGTGTTTTTGAATTCTGTTGGCTAGGATTTTGTTGAGAATCTTAGCATCAATGTTCATCAAAGAGATAGGTCTGTAGTTTTCCTTCTCTGTTAGTTCTCTGTCTGGTTTTGGGATTAAGGTAATGTTGGCTTCATAGAATGAGTTTGGAAGGGTTGCCTCTTTTTCTATTGTTTTGAAGAGTTTGTAGAGGATTGGGGTCAGCTCTGTTCGGAATGTTTTGTAGAATTCTGGAGTGAAGCCGTCTGGGCCTGGGCTTTTCCTTGTTGGGAGGTCTTTAATCACTGATTCAATCTCTACTTCAGTTATGGGTTTGTTCAGGTCGTTTGTTGCCTCTGGGCTAAGTTTTGGCAAGTGGTAGAAGTCTAAGAACTTTTCCATTTCTTGGTGATCTTCTGATTTGTTGGAGTACAGTGCTTTGTAGTAATTTCTGATTATGGCCTTAATGGATGCGGTGTCTGTTGTTATGTTGCCTTTTTCATCTTTGATGCTGGTAATTCTTGCCTTCTCTTGTTTTTTCTTTGTCAGTCGGGCCAGTGGAGTGTCTATCTTGTTTATCTTCTCAAAAAACCAGCTTTTTGATTCATTGATTTTGTGTATGGTTTTTTTTATTTCTATCTGGTTGATTTCCTCCCTTGTTTTGATGATTTCTTGTTTCCTATTGTGTGTGGGGCTCTTCTGCTGTTGTTTTTCCAGTTCCTGGAGGTGTGTGTTTAGTTCCTGTATTTGGCGCCTCTCTTGGGCCTTGACATGAGCTCCAATTGCGATGAGTTTACCCCGTAGCACTGCTTTGGCAGTGTCCCACAAATTTTGGAATGTTGTGTCAGAGTTTTCATTGGTTTCCATAAATTTTTTGATCTCATCTTTAATTTCTTCTCTGATCCATTGTTCGTTTAGTAGCATATTGTTCAGCCTCCAAGAGTTTCTGTATTTCCTGGGGCATTTTGAATTGCTGATTTCCAGCTTCATTCCGTGGTGGTCTGAGAGGGTACATGGTATGATTCCTATCTTTTTGAAGTTATTTAGGTTTGCTTTGTGTCCTATCATGTGGTCGATCCTGGAGAAGGTGCCATGCACTGCTGAAAAAAATGTATAATCTGTGGCCTTAGGGTAAAAAATTCTATAAATGTCAACCAAGTCCAGTTGTTCTATTGTTTGTATGAGTTCTGTTGTTTCTTTGTTGAGTTTTTGTTTTGTTGATCTGTCTATAGTTGTTAGTGGGGTGTTAAGATCACCCACTATTATTGTGTGCATATCTATGTCTCCCCTTAAGTCCGTGAGTAATTGCTTCACGTAGCTAGGTGCGTTTGAATTTGGTGCATATATGTTCACAATGGTAATTACTTCCTGATGGATCAGTCCCTTCACCAATATATAATGTCCTTCCCTGTCTTTTTTGATGTGTGTCAGATTGAAGTCCACATCATCTGAAATTAAGACAGCTACCCCAGCCTTTTTTCTCGTCCACTGGCATGAAATATCTGTTTCCAACCTTTCACTTTCAGCTTCTTTGAATCTCTTCTGGTTAGATGTGTCTCTTGTAGGCAACAGATAGTTGGGTGCTGTTTGATAATCCATTCTGTTAATCTATGACTTTTGATTGGTGAGTTCAGGCCATTTGTGTTGAGAGTTAAAATTGAGAGGTTGTGATTTTGCCCTGCCATACTTGTTTTTGTGGGTGTTGATATCTGTGTTATTGCCCTTCCTTGTGTGGACTTTAGTGGGGAGACCTTCCTGTTTGCCATCTTTGCTTATGATTCACCTCCTTTTTTTCTGGAATTAGTGCATTTCTAAGGAGATTTTGTAGAGCTGGTTTTGTGCTGGCATATTCTTCTAATTTCTCTTTGCTGTGGAAGTATTTGATTTCGTTCTCAAATACGAATGAGATCTTTGCTGGGTACAATAGTCTTGGTTGACAGTTGTTCTGATTCAGGATTTGGAAGATCTTTGTCCATTCTCTTCTTGCTTGTAAGGTCTCTTCAGAAAAGTCAGCCGTGATCCTGATTGGTTTTCCCCGGTATGTGATCTTTTCTCTGCTTCGTACTTGTCTCAGGATTCTTTCTTTGTCTTCGTTGGAGTGGAACTTGAGCACCATATGACTGGGTGAAGATCGCTTTGGGTCGTATCTGCTGGGAGTCCTCTGACCGTCCTGGATTTGAGCTGGGTTCATGTTCCAAGTGTTTTGAAAGTTTTCCTGTATAATTTCGTCGAGCACCATTTGCATTCCTGATTCTTTTTCCGCTCCTTCAGGAAGGCCAATAATCCTAATATTTGATTTTCTGAGGTTGTCTTTCATTTCTTGTATGGTCTTATTGGCTTTGTTCAGACTTGTCTCCAGCTGTTTCATGAACTGGGTGTGTTCGTTTTGTGTGTCTTCCGTTTCAGAGATCCTCTCTTCTGCTGTATTTGTTCTGTTGGTTAGGCTCTCAATTTTGTGCTCTAAGTCAAGGATTTTACTTTTCATTTGTTGTATTTCTGAGGCTATGTGGTTCTTGAATTCCTTGAAGTCCTCCCAATTCTTCTCATTGTCTCTGACATATTTTAACATTATTTTTTTGAATTCCTTGTCTGGTAGATCTTCTATGTCTTCATCTCGCATCTCCGAAATAGACATTGGCTTTCGATCCTTTATTGGTAGGGTGTTGGCACTCTCATCTGGATCATTACCTTTTCTGGTATTTCTTCCCATTGTGTTAGTGTTTCTTTTTTGAGAGACCTAGGCACCAGTGTGCTGAGGGGTCTCCAAGCACTATCCTGTAGAGATCGGAGTCTGCAGGCGTGGAGTAGCAGGGTGTGGGAATTTTCAAGGCACTTTTGGTGCGTCTCCAGAACACTGGACCTCAGGGCGCCTCTTCCAGGGCCCAGAGGATTCAAAGCGCACTCTCAGCTCGTCCCCTACAGGTATGCTACCACAGGGCGTGGGGGAGTGAAGGCACTCTCTGTGCGCGCACCCTGTTTACTGGATCACAGGGCTCGGAGCAAGGTACTATAGGGCGTGGGGTGTTCCAGGTGCTCTCTGGAAACGCCTCCTGCGCAGGTCCGCCCACCCCAGCACTTGCAGGGGACCGACCGCCCCGGCGCTAGCAGGGAACTGCCCAGCCCAGAGGCGTGCTTGGGTTCCTGTGGGATAGCACCGCCCAGCTGAGTGCCAGACCGCAAAGGCACAGGGGAGTATCCAGTGTGCCTTTTGCCTTTCTCCCAGACACAGTTTTGGCAGTCTCAAGGCACTCGCCCTGTGTCTCTAGAGGCTGGAGCCTGGGGGGGGGAGGGGCGGGGAGACCAATTGTGTTCAGGCTCTGTCCGTGCCCCTGGGGGGCCAACTCCCGAAGCCTCCAACCCACCACTGTCCCCACCCAACTCACTCAAACCTCAGGTTCTTGCAGTCTGCCTCTTCCTCTGGTGGGAATCCTGGCCGCCAGTGCGTCTCCCGACTGCTGCGTCCTTGGCTGGTCTCCGCGCGGGTCGCAATGGAGCCTGGAGGCTGCGGCTGGTGCAGGTCCCGGGGGTTGGCGACCAGGGTGGGCAGATGCCGGCGGGTCCCGGTGATTCAGGGTCCTGGTGTCCGCAGCGGGGCAGGTCCTGGCGAGTCCTGGTGACCAGGGTGAGCAGATGCCAGCGGGTCCCAATCACCGCCGGTCCTCACGGCCACAGCGTCTGCAGGTCGGTCTTTGGGTGGGTTTGGCGGCTTTCAGCGTCTGCACTCAGAGGTGACTCAGCAGGTCAGGAGCAGAAAGTCGTCTTCCCTGTCCTTTGCTTTGTTTTTCCCTGGTTGCTCTTCCGAGTTGTGTGGATTTTTTTGGCTCCACACTGTCCAGGGAACTTCACGTTCTTCTCCCTGTAGTTCTATGCTGCTCCACTCACGCTTTTGTCGCGTTCTAGCCCTCTCTGTCTGTGAGCTCTCTCACAGTCTTCCTCCTATGTCGGCCATCTTGCGAGTCTGTCCAAGTTACTTAAATTTTCTAGGCATCAGTTCACTCATCTGTAATGCAAGAGACTTCCAAAAGCCCTCAGAAAAGGGAAATCTAGACAAATTTATTTTAGTCCAAAAATTTTGGAACCCCATGCATTGCTTTCTCATTACATGCAAGTTCCATGGACTTTTTGAACACTCCAGTACCCCACTGGGCTATCAATTGTACCTACATGAGTTTATTAACAGGATTTGATGGAGAGATGCAGGCTAGTGCCTCAGTTAAAGACTGTCTCATTCAAACTTTTTAAAATGTTAAGGGCTTCCTCCTTTGACTCAACCCCTTGCATATGCCTAACAACTTGGACACATATCTGGGTGAGGTGGTATAGGAACCGTTCATACCCTCAGGGCTGCAAAATGCCCAGGAAGAGGAGAAGGTCCCATGGGAAGGAAAAGGTTGGGTAAGAGGCAGCTGAGGAGTGCAGGGGAAGATGAGATGGGGAAGCCAAGGCAGGAGGTGTTTTAGAGTCAAGGGCAAACACAGCCTTCACTCTCATTCTGTCAAGAGCCATCCTAGCTTCCAGATTTATGAAACACTGTTCAATAGTGACATCAATGGCCAATGAGCTATGCAGTTCCTGAGCTAGCTAGATTACTGACCTGTTGATTAGAATGTAGAAGTCCTCCTCCTGTCTTACTCACCAGTGGGTCTTAAGGTTCTTTTGGTTTAGAATGATTCTCTGCCTGCCTCTCGTTTTCTAAGAAAACAGATCAGGTGCTCTTTGAGGCCATGCTTCCTGTGTAATATGCTACCGGCTCTCCGCTCTGATTTGCTCCCTACAGCAAAATGGGAGGGAAGACCTGATTCTTTGAAGTTTTTAGGTTAAACAATTGGAATCGTGGGAAAACTTCAGGATAGGACATGCGAGGGGTCTTGGTTTCAGTGGTGATCCTAATAGCATTGATCATCCCAAAAAGAAGCTAATTGAACAGAGACAATAACTCATGGATGGACATGGCTGGACACCGTGCTGGTCCCGATGACAAGCACACCGCTAACTGTCCCATCTGCCTTCCCCATGACCCAAAGAACCTGAAGGACCGGGGGGAGTCATCCTTTGCCTAACACAAATCATTTCTAAGAAATCCAAGCTAGAGATGTCTTCTGCCAGGAAGGAGACAATATAATGCTGTTTTTAATTTTAAAGCAAGGGAGAAAGAACCCAAATAGTTACTGGCTAATAATTTCTAACTGAAAGGATTGTATAATGAATCATCCAAAAATCAATTTGAGAACATCTACAGAAGAACAGGTCACTGACATTATTACAAACGGGTCTAGACTGATCTAATCTTCCATGGCAGGATGGCCGGGTGGCTGGATGGAGGAGAAATGGGGATTTAATCTATCTTAAGTTTAGCAGGTGTAGATCCTGGCTCGCACAACATCCTCATTAATAACCTCGCCTGCTACTCTCCTTGCCTTGCTCTGCCACGGGTTCCTCTTGCTTCTGCAGCTTTTCTGGATTTCTTATGCCTTGCTTCATGAAGCCAGACACAGGGCCCAAGAAAGTCACACATTTGACGAAGCTGTGCCCTTTGTCAGGAGACGCTTGCCATATATTGCATGTTCTTGGACAAGGACACTATATCCATGTTTCCAAGTGCCAGTCCGTAGCTATTCCCCTTTCCTGTGAACCACACACTGTCTCCAGACTTATCATCCACTATCTGGTGCGGCATAGGTTTAGACTCTTCTGCACGGTCAGACACCAATTCACTCTTGACTTTTTCAACTACTTAAAAACCATCCCATGTGGAGGGAGATAATTAAGGTGTCAGCTTTGGTTACTGGCTCTATATTGGTGGATGAATTCTGTGGAGAGGGCCTAATAACAGGACTCTGAAATGTTTAAATGGTGTAAGAGCAAATTAACAAGAGGTGAAAACACGGAGCAAGTGGTGTATTGAATTACAGCAAGCAGAGGCTGCCGACATTTGTTATGGTTAGGAACTTGCACTCTGGAATCTGCTTGCTTAGGCTTGAATCCTAAAACTTTCTTGCTAGCTGTGTGTCCTTGGGAAAGTAATTTAACTTCTCTGTTCCACAATTTTCTTATCTGTACTCTGTACTCATTGTTTACTTCACAGTGGCCTTTAAAATTAAGTATGTCCATTTCATGTGACAAAGGCTGAGTGCTTTTTGAGTGGAGGGGTGGATAAAATAACAAAAAGAGAACTATAACCTTCAGTCTCAGATGGGCTACTCCATCCCAAAATGATTGAATTGGTTGATTTTGATGGTCCCTCTCCTACATTAGGAAATAATCAAGATTTGTGCAATAACTAACACCACTTGTAACATTATTTCAATAGGTTTTTTTCAGAGGTGAAGGAAGAACACATTTAGAACCTAAATTATTCCTGTGTTTGGCATAGATTCCGAATCTGTCAATTGCCAATAAAGCTGTATGTGTCATATGGAAGAGCAGCACACATGACTCCAAGGGAACTCTTGCTCAGTCCTTTCTTCTGACTCACAATTAATGGAAATTTATCATGAAAAGCAGTTTTTGCTGAGCCACTTGTCCTAGTTATGTTGATTTCTTTCTAGGCTCATTTTTCTCCCAATTATACAAGAAGCACTACTTTGATAAATGTGAACCCACAAGTGCTCCCACAGGTTTGACATGAAGAGGACTCAGGTTAGAGAAATTTTAGGGTTCTGTGACCCCTGACATCTGCAAACGTGGCTGATGGGTTTACCTGTGCACATCCTGCTATGTTGCCTTGGTGGGCGCTTTTCAAAACATAGGGATGGGGCTGATTGTGAAGCAGAGGGTTAAGCTGCCTCCTCCCAGTGCCAGCATCCCACATGGGCACCGATTCCAGTCCAGCTCCCTGCAAAAGCTTTTAGGAGAGAAGTGGAAGATGCACAAATACTTGGGCCTCTTCCCTCCATATGGAAGACCCAGATGGAACTTGTGGCTCCTGGTTCCAGTCTGCTCCTGTCATGGCTGTTGTGGGCATATAGGGAGTGAATCAGTGGATGGAAGATCTCTCTCTTCCTCTCTAACTTGGCCTTACAAATAAATACATAAATCACAAAAAATAAAGTACAATGGAGAGGTCATTACCTCCTATGAGAATGACTGTGAGGATGAAACAAAACAGACCTTGTCAAGAGATTGGGAATGAACCTTAGCATATGGCAGGTTCTCCACAAAGATTACTTGCCTGGAGTCAAGATTCATATGAGGGCAGGATATAAAAAAATGTGTATCATGCCTATTATTAGCTATACATGTGTGTGTGCATGTGTACGTATAACATGAAAATATACATATACAACATGAAAGTTAAACAACTTGTGGTAGTTTTTTTTTTTTTAAATAGCGTATAACATAATGACAGAGAAGGGAGTAGAAGAAGTAAATATTTCTCTTGTAGATTTCTAATTTCTGATTTCTGAAGGAGCCTCATTGAAGACCAGGATGTTAAAAAGTCCTGAAATCTTTGCAAGTGAAGAACAACACACATTTGAAGGTGCATGGGTGATTCCTTAGCATTTTAGGGATTTACAGGAGACCTGTTGAAATTGAGAGAAAAAACAAGGGTTTACCGCTGTTGTTGTTGCCTGGCTGGTAAAGTCTTCATTAAGCTCTTAAAATTAAAAATTAAGCATGATAAAAATGTATGTTGAGTGCTTTCCCTCATCAGGGGCATCAGGCCCATGGGCTATGTAAGGACTATGAAAGAATTTGGTCTGGTCTTGCCAAAGCAACTCCGGCAAGACTCAAAATGTAATAAGTTTATAGCAGGCTGCTTTTTTAGGTGATAATTTTTTATGGCCTGAAAATGCTGTTTTAAATATCCAAATGACCCTGGGTAGACAAAGTGGTTTTCCACCTCTGAATGATCAAGAAATTTCTTTTTTCCAGAAAAAAAACAGATGAACAAGGGCAAGCAAATTATTTTCCATTAGAGGAGGCATCATCGGCAGGCACCTTCCGTTACAACGAGAAATCACTGGAACATTTCCCCTCCCTCGAAACGTTTGTTCTTGTAGCACAGATCCGAGTGTGGAAGTGTGTTCTCTGATGTCCTCCGATGTCTTGCTATAGCTGATCATTACAAAATGACCTTCCTCTATCTTCAAAGAATTTCTTTATTTGAAAGGAAAAACAACAGCGAGAAGGGGGGAAGTGGGAGAGAGAGAGGACGAGATCCACAGATTTACTCCCCAAGTAGAAAACTGAATTAGAAAGCAGGGCAGCCGGTACTAAAATAAGGGATACTGGCGTTGCGAACAAGGACTTGGCCAACTGGGCTGTAACACCAGCACTCGCCTTTGTGGGAGTGAGAGCCCTTACTTTTATTCCGTTCATGCTTGCAAACATCTATTATTTGGTCACAGGTAAAGTAACACATTGTAATGAGTGGGAGAAGTCAAACGAGAGCATAAAAGAATTTACTTACGTTTTGTTGAGAAAGGATTCCAGGTTCATACAAAGTTGGAGAGCTTAGAGGGAAACCCAGCTGAGCTCTCTGTGATGGAAGTTTCCCAGAGCACTCTCTAACACGTCTTACCACACAAGCGCATGAACAGACAGACCCAGATGTGCTTACACACACAGAGCAGTTCCTCTCATCTGAGAGGCTCAGCCCGGAGGCAACTTCAATCAATAGCAGCTGACTCCCTGGAAGGAGTCTGGGAAGCCTCTAATTGTGATGGCATTCCTGTTAGAATCAGGTCAAGCCTGGGAGGCCAGAGGCAAATTGCAGAGCTGATCTGGCTGTCCTGTATCCTTGTATCAAAGTCACATTGTCAGTGAGTAAACAAAGCAACCTGATGGAGTGGATGAACATTGCTGCATGGATGGAGGGCACGGATTCTTCCAGTTCATTCTTCGGTGGTGCCCCAGAGGACATGGCACATTCCCAAACACAATGGCTCCGAAGAGGCTGAGGGTCTTCAATTCCAACAGAAAAGAAGGCACAAACACGGTCCTCTCCACCCCACCTGTATTGTGCCTGTATGTACTTAAACCAAGGGTACTCTGAGGAGATGATGTTTTTAGGTCATTCTTTCTTTAAAGTGTAATGCGTTTCACAGGAGACATCTGGGGCTAGGGTTTCCTGGAGGCCAAGGAATGCCCACAGACTGGTAGGCACATGGTTAACACGTTTCTGGACACTTCTGTCTCCAGAAGGTTTTTCAACCAAGTATGTAATCATTTCTCATGGAGCCAAAATGTCATCATCACGTAAGGTTTCAGGCTTTAACTAACGACTGGTTGCACCTGGAAATGAACTCTAATGAACTCTTATTAAGTCAAATAGTCTTTTAATACATTAGAAATCTATTAGTGATCTTTTTAAAAGTTTTTAAATGTTTTGTTGATTTATTTGAAAAGCGGAGAGACAGAGGAAGTTAGATGAAGATCTTCCATCAGCTGGTCCACTCCCCAAGAGCCTACAGCCGTCAGGGAGAGGCAGGAGCCAGAAATCTGATCCAGTTCTCACCAATAGGTGGCTGTGACCCAAGTACCTGAGCTATCACCTGCTGCCTCCCAGTGTGCGCATCAACAGGAAATCCAAGTTGGAACCAGAGCCAGTCCTCTAAGTCAGGCATTTGACCCTCAACATAGTGTCTTAAGCGACATTTTTAAGCACTTTGCTGAACACCTACCCTTTATTAGCAAGTCTTAGCAATAGTTGTTCACAGGTACATCCTTGGGACTTAGTATGTATTTTATAGTCATTGTTCAATATTTATTGAATTCATGAACAGTTTCTGGTTTTGTGTGCCTGGGTGTGTTTGCAACAGAAAGATAGGCCAGCAGGCTATTTTCATAGGGCAATAGCCACCTACAGGTGAGGTATAGGCCGACGCTGCATCTTAGTTCTACATTCCAGAAATAGAATTCCACAATTCTTGGCCTTCTAGCGTCAATGTTCTCCCCGTTAGACTTGGCAATGTCCGATCCATTCTGCCCCTCCTCCGGGACAGTCGGATATTAGATCTGCATTCACCAAGATCTGACTTCCCTCATTTCAATTTGAGGACCTCTGCCTGCACTGAAATTGTGCCACATAATATCTTAATTATTACATCAGCTTCTTTGATTCCCAATGGGCTTGATTTCCCCTTTGTGTAAAACCATTCTGTATAGTAAACGTTGTACAAAAAGTTTTATAAAAAATGTTTGGGCATGGCAGGAAAATTAGAACAATACTTCCATAAAAAACGTCAGTTTAAACCATCGATCAGAAATGACAGGAGTTAGTATTTTGATTTGTGTTGCAAAGATGCCTTTTTCCTTGTTTAGATATTTTCTTTTCTTTCACAGAAAGTTATTCAGATTATGCGTAGACCTTTATAATATACCTTACCCCACTTCAGATGCGTTAAGTATTTCCTGTAGAATTTCGGATGGCAACATTATGTTCCAAACAGGTCTTCCTTTTAGACACTAACTTCCTTCCTTCCTTTGTTCAGACTGCACTATTCCATTGCTCCTATTGTACCTGATGTCAAAACCTGCAACGGGTGAATTTCCAAGAAGTTTGTTGGAATATTTCTAATAGCTTTTGTGTAATTTAAAAATATTAATTTCTTGAAAAATTTTACTACCTGTAGCCAAGTAGTAGAGTAGAAATAAAATACAAGAAAATATGATATTAAAAGGGAGAAAGAGTCTTGAAATTAAAGCTTTCAAAAGTTTTTAAGGCTCTGGCGTTGTGGTACAGTGGGTTAAGCCGCCACCTGCAATGCCAGCATCCCGTATGGTTGCCTATTTAAATCCTGCTGGCCCACTCCCAGCCCAGCATCATGTTAACAGGCCTGGGAAAGCAGCAGAAGATACTTGAGCATCTGCCAGTTACACCGGATACTCAAAAGCAGTTCTGTGCTACTAGCCTCAGTTTTGGCAAGCCCTTGCTATTTCAGCTATTAGAATAGTTAACTAGCACATGGAAGATCTCTCTCTCTGCCATTCAAAAGAATCAAATGCAATCATAAGGAACAGTTAAATGTTTAAAAATTTATTTTAACTTCACTGGGAGAGAGAGAGAGCGGAACAGGTCAGATCCAGAAGTCGAGAATTCAGCATTATTCTCGCATGTGGGTGACAAGGATCCAAGTCTCGGGTCATCAGTAGCTGCCTCCCAGGGCGCGCATGAGCAAGAAGCCGGATCGGGAGTGCAACGGAGGCTCAGAAATAGGATGTGGGCAAACCGGTGGTGTCTTCACCACCGTGTTAAATACCTATTCCTGCAGTATTTCTTTTTCTTATTCAGCAGATGGCCAACATACTATGTTAAATCTTGTTCATTCAAGTAGATGGAGTAAAAATGTTAACATAGAAAACATGAAATGAAAGCTTACTTTAAAAGTGGAGAGAAAAGGAATAAAGTGAAAATCATTAATTCTTTAATGTTAAATATATATTGATGTATATATACACACATATATGTGTGTGTATATATTGGTCCAATATGTACCAATGTATATACCAATATATACATATATATACCAACATATACCTATATATACACCTATATATACACCTATTTATATACCTATATACACACGCGTAGGTGTTTATATGTGTATGTGAGTATACACCAAGTAACTCTGACCTGGCAAACTTTGATGTGAGTATAAATAAATGAACTCTACAGGGTCTTCACTACAGCATTGTTAAAAGTTGTGAACTTTTATTTATCAAATGAAATACTGCACACAGCTCAGGTAAGTCAGTATAACTACACACAGCATGATGGGTAAATACTGAGACTACTGAGTGAAAAGACGACACTGTTTTTCAGACACACAGCGCTACAGCCTCTGTAGACATGGTATACAGAAAGCAAAGTCATAAGAAACAGGATTCAATTTCAATACACTGGAAACCTATGAGAAATTATGGCCAACAAGTTGATACCTTTCTAGCTACAGGCTGAAAGAAATAGGATAGTATCTCTAAACATGAAATGGTAGTTACACAAGCGTCTAATACAGCATTTCCTGTGCCTTGCTGTATATTTGAAACATATTGCATTTAAAACTTTCTTTCATATTTGGGGTCTGTCTCACAGACTGCAGGGACTCAACATTTGAGTCATCATCTGT
This sequence comes from Ochotona princeps, assembly GCF_030435755.1. Lineage (NCBI taxonomy): Eukaryota > Metazoa > Chordata > Mammalia > Lagomorpha > Ochotonidae > Ochotona > Ochotona princeps. Next base: position 9,753,617 of record NC_080832.1, on the reverse strand, counting down.
TGCTTCTCAGTAGCGGGGAGTTGGACTGCAAGCTGAGCAGCCAGAATGTCAACTCTGACCTCGGACATGAGAGGCAGGGTTCCCCGGTTGGAGCTTAACCTACTATACCACAACCCCAGCTCAGATAAATCTTTTCAGTAAGTTGCTTCACACAGTTTGTTGACCATCAACTACCTGATTTAACCTTATACATCTAAAGAAAGGGATTTGGTTAGAGATTTAACATTTCTTCCAATGATATTCTAATTCTTCAAAAACATGTTTAGAATTCGTCTTTGGTAATTTCCTGAAGTGCTTTGCTGCGAAAAGTTAACATGGCAACTGTGTTATCCAATGTTTAAGTGTGTCACTTCATGGGCACTTGCTGTGCAGTCACTCGCTGGGAAGTGTGAGCTGTGGTGGGCTTTGTGCCCACCATTCACACTCAGGCATGTAATGTGGGGCACCTATCCTCCTGGGACTCACAGCCCACACTTCTCCAAATGCCTCCAGATTGTGGGACCAGGGAATTCTCCAAAAGAGTTTGGATAGGGCAGTGCAGTTACATCCACGGGGAAAGAGCAACAGTAGTTGCCAGCCCTGGGAGCCCATCTTGTGCTTCAGTGTCCCTGACTGTGAAGTGTGACTAGCTCTATCGGGGTGAAGAGATTCGTTTCAGGGAAACGCAGGCACAGTGTTTGAGTTAAGCTGCAGTTGAGCTGTTCATTCTCCTCCTCAGAGTGCGTATCTGTGATCACACACAGCATGGACTTGTTGAGCAGAAAGCAGACAGTTCCTCAATAATGCACGCACCTAGTGAGAAAACGCCTGCATCCTGCACTGCAGTGTCTGGAGGCAATTCCTAACTGTGGTTCCTCACACTGACCTGCCAGTACAGACCCTGGGAGGGAAGAGAGGCCGACACAAGTAGCCTAGTCCGCATCATCCATACGGAAGATCTGGTTTGTGTCCCTGCCTCTTGCCTTTGGCCGGCCCCAGTTGGCTCTCACAAGCATTTGATAGGTGAACCAGTGAATGGGAACTTGTCCTGTCTCTGTCTCTGTCTGTCTCATCCATATATGTGTGTGTGTCTATGTGTCTATGTGTGTATATATATAATATATGTGTGTATATATTCTGTTTTTAAATGTTGAAGTAAAGAAGAGGAGCACGCAGTAAATACACAGCTTGCAAAGGATGAAGGATGTGGAATTTGTCATTCATTCAGGTGCCACTCATCTGTCTGCCCATCTACAACTGAGCTTTTTCTCTCTTTTTATGGTGAGGTTGCATTCCTTAAATAAGGTGGCAATTAACTGTTGCTACAGCAACTGCTGTACATCAGGTACATCGTGAAGGCATAGCTGTCCGATCATGACCATCGATTTCGCGGGGAGTAAAGAAAAGCAATGAATCATCTAAGCAGAAGGACATATCCTCCTAGCCACCCACCAGCCATGTTAGTTTTCTTAATTTAATAAATTAAAATAAAAATTTGAATACTAAATGTCATCCCATGGAATTTACATGATACAGAATGAAAATACAGAAAATGAGGAAGCCAGGTGCAGACTTCCAAGGCTTTGGGCTTTGGGCCATCCTCCGCTGCTTTCCCTTGGCAATAAGCAGGGTGCCAGAAAAGGAAGTGGAGTAACTGGGACACAGAGAGGGGTTCATATAGGATCTGGTGCTTGCAAGGTGGGGATTTAGCCATTGAGCTGTTGTTGCGGACCCAAGCTTTATTCTTTGCGCCACATGGAGTTTGAGAGAGAAGAAATCTGGTCTGTGTTTGTGGCAGTGCTCCTGAGATCCCAGCTCCTCTATTTTTGCAAGGCTCTTCCACTTGTCGATTGAACGATGTGGGATGTGTTATTTGTCCTTAGAATAGCTGATGCTTAATTGCTTGGACTCTGTTCTTCATTACTGGTGGTGCTTCTGTTTTCCCAGTTCTTACTTGAGGTTCACAGCAAATAGATGTGAATCAATCTTTTAGCAAAAATTTTCACAAATATTCTGTTGATCGAGTCTCATGTGATCAAGCAGAAACAGACCAAGCTTCTGTTGGGTTGTCAATCTGTCCACAGCCCTTGGCTTTATTTGATGTAAGGATATTCTGTGCTGGATTGCTAACGAAATATGAATCATATGTAATCACCTCATCAGAGTTAATTCCATTGTATTTAAAACACTATCAATCCTACCTTAAGGAAAGCTCCTACTCATTTTTAAAGAGGCTTCTTCTCTGAAAACCCCTGCAAACCCTACACCCCAGAGTAAATAAACAGCTGTTGACTCCTATGCAGAACCAAGGGTTCAAAAATCAGCACCAAGTCTTTCTGTTTTAGCCCAGCAGGGCACCCAAGTGACATTTCCAGGGAATAGATTCAGCTTCCAATTAAATCCAAAAGCTTACATCATCATTGAAAATTGAATATTTATGAGAAATGAAAAATTGAAGCTATGTGGAAAAGGAAATACTTTTTATTGTTGAGATTCCTAATGTTTCAAGGTAATAGTTTACACTGAAAATCAGGATGTTGCTGGGCGGGGAGAGTAATTAACATTTTATGAGTGACTGTGTGGTGTGTTGGTTATTATTAAGGGAAAGAGGAAAGGAAATGCCCCCCCCCCCATGCACCCTGTGTGTTTCGGTTTCCAGCAGTAAGGATTTGAAGGGTGTTTTGCAGTGTTGTGGAAAGAGCACTGAACCAGGAGTAATGATACCACAGTTTGGCCCATGATCTGTTGGTCTCTGTGAAATGGGAACGATGCCAGGCCAGGTTACAAGCCAGACCTCTTCCTCCACCTGTTCATTGCAGAATCTAGCTTGGGTCAGACTAAGGCATGCATGAGCTATTACAGGGCTAAGGTGTTTGTTGCAGCAAAGAAAGGAGATTTTCAGGAAGTCATGGCCAAACCGTCAGAGGGAAGCACTACGAGGCTGCAGATGCCCCTTAATTGGAAAGCATTCAGTGATGTGGTGCAAGGACACCTAGAGGGAGGGGAATGCAAGGCGCAGCAGTTCGGGTTCCAGCTCCCGTGCATGGTCCCTTTCAAATGCCATAGTTCACTGGCTAAAACATAGCTGAGTTACAAGAGCCCAAGCTGTCCTGGAAGTGGCTGAGTCTGTGTCTGTCCCCAGTCTCTGCATCCGCTGGTGCCACCAGCTCCGTCAATGCATTGAGCTTCAAAAGCCCTTGTACAAGAAGCCATCATGCTTCATCTGCTGCTCATCGCACTCACCTCCCGCCGTGGCCGCTGCCTATGCATCGTCATCTGAACATCACTTTGCCCTCCTGTCTCATCCTCCAGCCTCCAGTTTGCTTTTTCTCATCTCACTCTTCAGTGACACTCACGTTACCCTTTCAGATTCACAGTTTTCATCCTGTTATTTGCTTTCACAAACATCATGCTTTTGATGAATTGGCTTGTCATTGCTATTAAATTCCTTAGCTAGAATTAGAATGCTCTGGGTAATTTGATTCCACTTAACATCATTATTGTACTCTTTTTTAAAATAAAATTTTATTCGTATGAGATCATTTTATTCTGTTTTCCTGTCATATCCTATGGCTGAGCCCAGTCGGAACTGCCCTCCATGCTCAGCGAGTCTTCGCTCTCTGCGTTGTTTCACTTTGTCACCTAAGCCACTGGGTCCCTTTCATTTTTATTTATTGAAGGAATAATAGAAGAGATCAAATGACATTACCAAACTTGATTAATACAGGTCATTACCTTAATGTTTACATACCTTTTCTCTTATTATTTTGCATATGCAAATGTATTTTCATAAATTAAGTCAATTTTACTACCTCTTTATAAGTCTTTTCCACTTGACTACATAATCTTCATAATTTTCCTTCATAATAGTTACAAAATTTTCCCACACAGCAGATGTGTCATAATTCAATTGAAAACTTTTCTATTAGTGGCCGTTGTGGTTATTGTTAACTTTCACCTGTTGTAAACAGTGCTGCAATCAATGGCTACATTTATCTCATTCTCCTTTGGGTTTATAATCTTTGATAACTTTCCAGGAGTGACATTTACTTAGTCAAAGCGCAAAATTTTTATGACATTTTACGTAAATTGACATTGTTCTCAAAAAAGGGTCATGTCAGTATAAAATTAATACATTTTAAAATATAATTTTGAAACTATATTGCCTGAATATTGTTTCATGTACATTGTCCTTATATAAATAACTCATTAAATTTGCTTTTTAAAATACGTTTTCTTGGACTTTATGTTTGTATTTGAGAAGCTGAGACAGAGCGGGGAAAAGCTTCCATACATGTGTTCATTCCCTCAGTGCCTGGAAACTGGGAGCCCGGAACTCAGCCATGATCTCCCACCGGGGTGGTAGGAAACGACTTCTTGAGCTGCCTGACATCTCCCTGGGTGCTCATTAGCAAATATCTGAACTCAGGGGCCTGAGCTGGGAATTGACTCTGACATGGGAAGCAAGTATGCTGTATGAAGTAACAGGCACACACATGCACACACAGACACAGATGATGTGTCGGGGGAGAGAATTTCCCATGTTCTGATTTGCTCCCGAAATGTCCGCAAAATCCAGAATTGGGTGACCGGAAGGAGCCAGCAGTATCATCCGAATCTCCCACATGCACAACAAGAGCCAAAAACTTGAGCAGTAACTAGTTACCTTTCCAAGTGCTTTAAGAGGAACACTGATAGGAAGTGGTGTAGCCAGTACTGGGAGGCCAGCAGCAGCTTAACTCTCTATGCCACAATGCTAGTTCCAAGAAGTAGGTATTTGGGCCCAGCACGGTGGCTCATTTAACTATTCCTTCCCCCTCAAGCACAGGGATCCCATATGGGTGCTAGTTTGTGTCCTGCCTGCTCCACTTCCCACCCAGCTCCCTGCTTGTAACCTGGGAAATCTGTGAAGGATGGCCTTAGGATCCTGTACCTGCATGGGGGACTCGGAGGAGTCTCAGGGCTTTGGATCAGCTCAGCTCAGGCTGTTGTAGCTATTTGTACAGTGAATCAGTAGATGGAATATCTTTCTCTGTCTCTCTTCCTCTGTAAGTCTGCCTTTCCAATGAAGGTAAATAAATCTTAAAGAAAAACAAAATAGAAAAATAAGGGGGTCTTCTAACTAGCATCTTGCCTTCTAATCCAGACGCCTGCCTTTTTTGGCTAAACCTGTAAATCTCAAAGGGTCAAGGGTCATGTCAGTGTTATCTTTCACTACAGTAGCACTCAGCACTATTCATGGTAACTAGATTAGGGTTCAGAATATATGTGTGCTGTACTAATAAACATTAATCTTTGAGGCTTTAAGAGTGTATATAAGTCCTTATTATTTGTTGGTATTAACTTTTCATTATTGCTAAAACCAAATATTTTTCTTTTAGTTTAATATTGGTTTAGAAGACAAAATTATAGTAGAAACTTGCTGGTGTGTGTGTATTTCCATCTATTGTCTTCAAATCTGAATTTTGTACTGTTTAGAGATATCCGTGTATAAACTCAGATTTCCATTTATTTTCCATTTTTGTTAAAGCTTTCATTTAAATATTTGATTACTGATAATGTCTATCCTAATGGTAGTAAACGAGTTTCTGCTTTGTGTGTTCATCTGAGAATTGTTATTGGTAACTCAACCAATCTTTATTGGTTTACTATTTCCAGAGAAACAGAACTCATAGGCTATAGAGAGATGAGCAAGAAGAGACTTATTATAGGAATATGATCTTGTAGTCATGCTAGCTCAAGAGCCCACGTCATCTGCCACTTGAAATCCAGGTTGTACAGGTCTGTATGTCTGGAAGATTGTGAGTCAGGGAGGCCAGTGGGTAGCTGCTTGTCCTCTCGGGGCTGGAGCCTGGAGGTGGGCTATGAGTCATGGAGTGCCAAGGCCTGCAGCCTAGGGTTCTAGTATCTTCACGCTCCTAATTCCACTTGCTCTTTTCTAGTCCTCCCAGTATTGCTTGATGCCCATCTACACTGATGAATGTAGTGGACTTTACTCAATGTCCTCATCAAAATGTTAATCTTTCCCGGAAACACCTCCCAACATACTCAAAAACAGTGTTTCAGCTGCCATTTGCACATGTTTCAGTCCAGTCTGGTTGGCGTATGTAATGATCTCTCCCTTATGTCAATGTGGAAATGCTGTTCCAGCTCTCAGCAGTGTCCCCGCCTAGCGGGCTGACCTATTGCATGCGGTGACTTTACATGTTGCCCTGCGTTCCTTTGAGAGGAAGCTGGTCCATGAGGGTGTCTATCACCATGACGTTGCCATGCAGTATTTCCAACCTGCCTACCAAAATCTTGTTTATTACTTCTTCCACTGTAAGTCCATTGTCAAGTCTTATTTTGTTTTGTCACTCTGACAAGATAGCTACGCTTTAGCTAGCTTTGCCTTAAGACTTCCTAGTTATTGCTCCATTTCATGATTTCAGGGAAGCTCAACGCCATCAGTTACTTGTCTTTTGCCCAGCCTGAATGACACTTATCCAATTTAAGTTATGTTAAAGACATTTAATGATTCTTAGTTCATTCTAATACATTAGAAGTGCTGGAAATCAAGAGCTATTCCCTCTAAAGTTCTTTTTTATCTTGTGTCCCATGGACTTGCTGTGCTTTTACAGAGGAACTTTGGGGGAAAAAAATGCTTCAATGTTGCCCAGCTCTTTTTGTCTGGTCTTTCTTTCCTCCTTCTTTCTTTTTTTTTTTTTTCCTCCTTGTTTCTTGATAGTGCTTCCTAAGTCCCTCTGCATCTTAGATTAAACTAGTTGAAACTACACCTGAACAGCAAGTAGACGGGCAAAAAAACACAATCCGTCCTTTTCCTGTGAGTCACAGCTGTCTCTTCGTTTGACATTTCCTTTCTTCTATTCACACTCACGCTGTATGTGTCATCCTGCTTTCCTTTTATCTCTTTGCTCTAGAAAGAAATTCATGAAGTTGGTGCTAAGCTAAGATTTGGCTTATTTTGCTTGTTTTTAAATTGATAAATTTTCAGTGATCCATTCACTGTGCCTCACATTGTGCTCCAATTATCGAATTTGCAGGAGTTGGGTCGGAATAGGGTCACATGCTTTGATCATGTGCAGCAAATATCAGCTGACCCATGGGAGAGGGAAAAAGCAAATCATGTTACTTCTCTATCCCAAGTTTGAAAAAAAGATCATGCTCTCTAATCCCTTTCCCATCAACGCAACATCTGGTTCTCATATTGCAGAGAAGTTCCAGTTGCAAACAAAGGATGTTCCATTTAGTTTTGTTGCTGTGCATGTATTTATCAGGAATTCAGGCATATAACAATCTGCTATTTAGTGTGCTGATATAATGCAAACATATGCATTAGATACTATTATCTATACTTCATAGATGCTAATGCTGTTGACTCGGCTGCCAGCAGCAGTGTTATCTATGCTGTGGATATCAGACACTGCATTCTTGCTTCAACTTCAGCATTCATCCCACACAGGCAAGACAATGTGGAGACTACAAAGTGTGGGAAGACTGTCCTGTTACTTCTGCCTACACCTGATACATGTTTGCTAAGATCCTTGACGAGGAACAGGGTTATACTCCCAGCATTAATAAAGTGAGGCAATGCTTTCATCGTCAAACAAGCACTCAGAATGTGCACAAACTGAGTTACCAAATGAAACAGAGATTTTGTCTTGACTGAATTACTGAATCCTGATCTTCAGGAACACATTGGTTTAGAGGAGAACAGGCATTCTGGACCATACTCCTACTTTTGAAATGGCTGTGTAGTCTTGAATTAGTTATTAAATAGTGCCAAGGACAAAGGCTTAATGTCACGAGAAAAGCAGACACCAAGCCGACCACAGGTATTGAGCACCAATGGCAAAGACCAACTCAATCCCAGATCTCCACACACAGCTAATTCTTCCTTAAAAAGCAAGCCTTCAGCTACTGGATAATTTGTGTTTCCATACTCAAAATTGTGTATTCGACAGTTCGTAGTTTATTACAAAGACTTTGAAAGTATTTTTCTCTCATTGATCTCCAAAACAGGGCCACATAACAAACAAGCCGAGCACATCAGTCTTACTTGAAAAAGGAGAGAGCTGGAACAAAAAGCAGATGACAGGACCTGAGGCCAGCGGTAGAGTCGTGTTCCCTCCTTTGGCCGCTGCTTCTCCCAGCTTCTATGGCACTGCTGTTAAGCCATCTGACCCAGTTTGCCTAGAATGACTAAACTCAACATAGAGATTTTGACATATTTCCTTTCTTAGAACAATGACATCTTTTTATTGAAAGAATTTCTTTAGGAATTAACATTTATATCCTCCTGATAAGACACTCCAGGGTGCACATTAGAGACGAGCAATGATAAGCCTTGGCAGTTAATGGCACTCAGTCAAAACTACCAGGGCATGTCATTATTGGGTCATAATACCCACCCTGGAGTGTCTTACAGCTTAATTGTTCCCTCTTCCATTCCAGAAACCAGCACAGACATATTTTACTAATGCTTCTGCTTTGTTAATGAGTTCAGGATGGATGAACACATGTGTGCTGTCTGTCTGACTCTCAAACATGTATTCAGAAACAAATGCAGGTCGCAGAATCCCTAATTCTGCTTGCATATTTTATTACAGAAAGTTTGGCATGGCTCTGTTACTTTTGAACGTGAAGATTTAGAATGCAACATCTGTCTAAACATTCAAACACTCAACACTCTGAGACTGCCCCTCTGACAATGTCCTTTGCATTTATTACTGATATCATCTGTTTCCCTCGGGGGAGAAAAAAATGTTTATCAGAAGAATTCTATCTTAATGAGGACTAGAATCCACAATAGTCAAGTCCCAATCTTAGGAACACATAGTTGGCGATGGGCTTAACAGGTATATAAGCTTAGATGATTTTCTTACCTACACTCATCAAAGTGCTTCCTATGTGCCTTCAGACTCTGATTCTTCTACCACCAAGTTATGCTCTCCTTGTAACAACTCTTTCAATTATAAGAAAGGGCCAGGAAGTTCCATGAAGCAGCTGACACGGGTATGTGTGGCTACTTTGTGTGGACACACACTAGCGTGAAGTCAGGCTCCAGCTCCACAAGAGAGCGAAGGGAGCTGTCCCGGGGAGTGTCTCATGAACAGTCTGTGGTGGAAGTGAAGGGTTCAGGATGGAGATAGTCAGCAGTATATAGTATGTAACACGATTAACTCGGTACTTTCCACAAAACCCGCTTTCCAGGTGGTTTTGCTGAATTCTATCTGATGGTAGTTTGGGATGCCAGCGGACCACCTCTGATCAGGTTTGGAACACAAAAAGACGATCAGATTTATGTCAAATAATCAGTATTCTTGGAGACAGAAAAATGTTCCTTCGTGTTCAGATGAAGGTACTTGTAGCCCAAGATAAAACTTCTGATGTTAACATCGTACACAGATTAAGAGAATGCTCTATTTTTAACATTCTTCACAACCTCTTCCAAAATAAAAAAATGGGGGGGGTGAAGTTGCTCGACTCATGCTATGTGATATCTGTGTTGCTCTGATTCTAAAATTAGACACGGCTAGGAATGAAAGGCCACTCACTCAATCTGATAAAGCCGTCTCCTACAGCGCAGATGAGACCTGTTGGTCAGAGACAAAACTTTTTCCAAAAGATGAGGAAAAGAACAAGGCCATCTATTCTCACCATGTCAACTCCAAAACACCAAGGTATTTAGAAAATAAAACTTTCAGCAACACTGATACATTTGATTTTTCCCAAGATAAACTAGATAACTAGGAATAGGTTTTTTTGTTTGTTTGTTGGGTTGGTTGGTTGTTTATGCTAAGCTATGTTTTGTTTTTGTTTTTTACCTTTTTTTCTTGTTTCTTATTTGCTTATGTTTTGTTTTGTTTCTTTCTTTCTTCCTTTTTTTTTTTTTTTTTTTGCCTTGCTTCTTGGTTGGTTGTTTATGTAATTTTTGTTTGTTTCCTTTTTTTCTTAAGTGAAATCAAAACATGTTCATTGGAAAATCATGGCTGGCTAGGCTGGGTTCCCAGTTAGTTGGCCACACCTTGCTTCTGTAGAAGACAAAGATCACACATTGAGGAAAAAGGCGTAGACATAAACAAGCATCATAAGTCTCATTTGTCTGTGGAACCCAGAGCTGGATACAGTGGTGTCCACCAGAGTCTTCAGAGAATAGGGGAGGAGGGACAACTTAGAGATGGAGAGTTGGGCCTGGCCTGATAGCCTTTTGGCTAAAGTCCTTGCCTTGCAGCTCCTGGGATCCTATATGGATGGAAGTTTGTGTCCCAGCTGCTCCACTTCCTATCCAACTCCCTGCCTGTGGCCTTGGAAAAGCAGTGGAGGATAGCCCAGAGCCTTGGGATTCTGCACCTGCATGGGAGACCCAGAGGAGGTTCCTGGCTCCTGGCTTAGCTGTCATGTCTCCTTTTGGCTAAGATCAAATGCAGATTGGCTCAACTCTGGTCCTTGTGGCCACTTGCAGAGTGAACCAGCAGATGGAAGATCTTTGTCTCTCCTTCTCTGTATGTTTGTCTTTCCAATAAGAATAAATAAAACTTAAAAAAAATGGAGAGAAGGTAGTTCTGATACTCTACTATATGTACATTAGGATGATATATATCATTCTAAGTTACATGCATTTCAATAACTCGCAAAGAAATGATAAATGTTTAAGGAGATAAATATGTGTTCCCTGATGCAACATTACATAATGTTGCATAAATCAGTGTGCACTGATATTCCATAAATATTCATATTTATATTTTGGTGCCTTTACTAAATTGTTTTTAATATAAAAATATATTCCAGGGTGGTTATCGCTTTCATCAGGCTAATTTCTTCTGGACAGAAGCCCATGGCAGTTTGGTTTGCAATGCATGCTCTCCACAGGAATGGACAGCATGGGGAAACCACTGGGTGGTCCACTGGCTCACTGCATTCAGTGCACGGGACCTCACCTCCGAGGATTCTCCTCTCATCAAGGTGATCAGTCCAGCAGTCAGTAGCACCAAACCCTTTCATCAGCCCCTCTTGGTAATGATCAAATACTTGCAATTATACAATATGCTAATTCCTAGACATCTACAAACAGCTTAATCAATTGAGTGCGTTTTATTATTTCTAGTCCAAACATTATGGACTCACAGGAAGTCTCTGACATCAAGAAATTATTCACAATTGTTAAATTGCTGCCAAGCCAATCACAAGTTTTATTTGAATGTATTAGGCTGGCTGCATTGTTCAGCCAGCTAGACTGAGAACAACAGCAGAAACAAAGGTGCCTGCTGGAGTCCCACAGTGAGGGTGATCAGCTCTTGCGAACTCCAAGGGGGAAAAGTCATGACAATTGTGGAAGGACAGGATTTGTCTGAAACCTTTACTCTCACGTTGAAATCAAGGTAGGGTTTGGTCCTTGAAGAATCTGTACTTCATTTTTTATTGTTTTATTTTTAGTTTTTATTTTTCATGATACAGTTCCTTAGGCTCAGGGGTTTCTCCCTGCTGCCCCCGGCTGCCCCCACTGTTTCCCCTATATTACAGCAATAGTTAATCCCGCCACAGCAATCATGAGTCCATCTTTCTGCTTTTTAAGTACACTGGAACATTGTAGGAATAGACAATGGTAGAAATTTCAGCATTCTATGATCAAGAGGTGTTTAACAGCTTCATGTTTGCATCTCTACTTTTGAATAAAACATGGGATCTGTGCTTCAAAGCATGGCTTCCTCTGTCACAGTGTGCTTGGATGTGTGTGTTAGAGTATATGTGCTATACTTGTGGATGTGGGCTGGGTGCTACACAGTGTATAAATTCACACGTGGTCTGTGTCTACACTGCTCTCCTTAACAATACTCACAGAGTTCTGTCGTGTCTGGCAAGATCTACAGCGTCTGAGCATTCCCAAATAAGATGAGAGATAACATTCTCTCTTGGCGTTTACATGAAAATACATTCAGCAAGATCCTCATATTCAGAAACATAATACAAGGTTTTTTCTTCACCTCTAAATGTATCCTTCTCTAGTATTCACTTTTACCATTTTTTAATAATAAGCTTATTTTATTTTTGATGATGTTTACATAGTTAAGAAGGATGGATGCCCATGTGAACCACTATTTAGAGTGGAGTGGGTCAAGGAATGGGAGACAATGGATGAGATAACTGTTTCTAATCTCTTTTGTTCTTCCTTTATCTGGGGATAGTGGGGAAGAGAGGGGAGAGAACCACTTCCAGCAGCCCAACCACGTCAGTACCCTGAGATGGAAGACGGCCACCCAATGTCATACCAGTGTTCCCAATGTGGAGCATGTTCCAAAGGTAGTGCTCATGTGGTTTTGCTAGCTCTGAGATGCTGTTGATTTCACTGCTCCAAGGTTGAGGAAATCCTTTCAAGGTCCGTTGGCTGACATAATCCACTTTAGAGTCTCCATTCATCCAGACACTCACTGTCAAAGCTTAGCTGGGACAGTTGTCAAATTTGTTCTTCCATTCCTGGTTCTAGATATCCTCTGCACGCCTCAATGAGCTGGTGGTCATGTCCCCCATGTACATCTGGACATACCATCCACTGTGCAGGCTTCAACAACCAAGGATACGAGGTTCTGACACATGCAGTCAGACCACATATCCTGTGATTTTTCCCTGTGATTGATTCCAGTGATCCACTTGGGGAGGGTCCCCAAAAAAGTCTCACCCGTTGATCCCAGACCTGACTTCTGTGTGTACCAGCCAGTACAGGGTCTGGTTCAGTCCACCAGCCTACACACTGGTGGTTGCAATTGCTAGGTCAGTTACATCCCCAACCCCATTCATACACAAACCAATGGATGCTGCAGTCCATCCTGCCAACCACACACTCGTCCCTCACACACACCAATGGGAACTGCAGCCTAGTTGGAACAACTCCCAATAACCCCCTCCAGGAGCACACCAAGCCCTGATTCCTGCACATATTGGTATGTGCAGCAGACTAGCCCAATCTGTCCCACAACCCATTTGATTCTTACATACATCAGTGGGCGTTGCAGCCTAGTTTAGCATGACCAACCCCATTATCCACCCTACACTTGTGCCAGCAGGTGTCACAGCCTCTCCAGACAGGCCTATCCCCAACCCTAATTCTTATGCTCACTGGTGGGAGCTGCATTCCATCAAAGAGATGCCCACAATATACCTATTACTATCTGGTACCCATTCCCAGCCCTGGATCTTTCACTTTCCAGGTGGTTTTGTGGTCTAACCTGTTAGGACTTCCCCTAGTCCCAGCATGTGCTACCCAATGCTGATTCTGTGGCAAAGACAAACAAGCCTGTACTTACTCTAGCTCTTGCATGCATCAATGTATATGGTAGCTTAACTCATGCTGGCTCACCCCTTAGCCCAGGTCACATGCAAGCCAGTGGGTTTTGTAGCCATGCCCAGAATAGTCTGCCTCCAGTTCCAGCTATCAAGCTCACCAATGGGAGCAGTGGCCCAGCAGGGATGTCCTCACAGCTCCCCCTACCGGGTTCACCACTCCTGCCAGGTCTTTTGTGTGCTGGTGTGTGCTGCAGCTCAGTCTGGCATGTCTTGCCTCATCTCGACATTCTCCAGCAGGTGCTACAGCCTGGCTTGTTATGGGATGCCCCCTGTTCCAGAAAATGTGGCAGGCGCTGCACCCCAGGCCATCCCAGCCAGGCCCTAACCCTGGCTCTAATGTGAACTGGCTGGTGTTGCAGGGAACCTGGGTTGTCCTGCATCCCATCCTGATTCTCACATCTGTCAGTGGGTGCTATGAACTGGTCCAGCCTGCCTCACTTCTACACCTAACCCACACAAATGCTGGTGAGTACTAAAACCTGGCCTGGTCTGGGCTTTTCCAAGCCTTGGTTCTTGTACTCACCTGCAGGGACTACATCTGGACAGAAGAGTTTCCAAAGCTGCTCCATCAGGTCTTTTCCAGTGGCGGATCTCGTATCTCCTATCCTGGCAGATACAGCAGCCTTGCCTGACCAGCCCACAGCATTCCAGGTATTACTGTTGTGTGCTATAGCCCAGCCCTGCCTTGTCCACTCCCAGACCCAGCTCTCGGGTGGTTCATGGGGTGCCGAGAACTAGCCCAGCCTGACGTATACCCACTCTGGCTCTTGTAAGCTCCAGCAGGTGCTTGAACCCAGCCCAATCTGGCACACCCTAGATCCAGGACACACCCATGTCAAGGATGCTACAACCATGTCCAGCCAAGTTCACTGCCCCCATCCCAGCTGTCACACCCATTGGTGGGTACTATAGCTTGGCCCTGCCTAGCCTGTTCCCATCTTTGGCTTTCATGCACGAGCAAGTGTTAGAGCTTAGCCTAGCCCAGCATGGTCTGCATCTCATCCTGACTCCTGTAGATGCCAGTGCTCTATGGCTTGGTCTGGCCTGCCAGATCTGCACCCCCCCCCCCCCGAGCCAACCCATACACCCACCAACCAGTGAAGTAGCCCTGCCCAGTCTGACCAATACCCACTCGACTCTCATGCTCATCAGTAGTAGTTACAGTCCACCAAGGGAGTTCCCCAACTTACCCCACTGACCTCTTTTCCAAACCCAAATCCTACATGTGCCAGTGGCTATTAATTAGGTCGTTATCCAACACAGTCTGCCCCCAGTCTCAACCTTTGTGTGTGCTGGTAGATGTTGCAACCTGGGCTCTCCCACACCTAATTCTTGGGTGTATCTGTGAGTGTTACAGCCTAGTCCAGCCCAACCTTTTCCCAGTCCCAGTGTATACAAGTGTTGGTGAATTCCATGGTCATGCCTACCTCAGCTGATCACCACTCCCAGCCATTGAGCAAACCAGCTAGTATGGCAGTCCCATAGAGGTGAGACCACAAATCCTCCAGAGAATCTACTCCCAAACTAGGCTCTCTCACACACTGGTTAGTGTCATGGCCCAGCCTGACAGAGTCTACCCCTTGCCATAATATTCACTAGTGAGTACTGTGGTTGAACCCTGCCAGGCAGGACTCTCAGCCTGAGCTTCAGTGTGCACCAGTAAATGGTGGTGATACCAACAATCCCAGCCCAGGATTCACACATGGAGGAGTGTATTGGTCTGGCCCAGAGAGGTCCTCTAGTTTCCCTCCTCTAAACCCCCAGTCTCAGCTCCCTGCTTTGCCTGCAAGTCCAAATCCTGGTTGTTAAAAGTTCCCCAGGAATCACTCCTCACCTGTCACATTCTCCCTCCCGCACATTCCTAGAAGCCCTTCCCTGAGCAATCCACAACCCCCATGCCAGTGCGTGTGCAGATCCCCAAGCCTGGCTCTCCAGTGGTGTATCATGCCACCCTGGGGCTCTTCCCACCTTCCTGGGTCCAACACATGCTCAGACATGCGTCCCTAGACCCCATCTGCCAACATTCTGGCATCTCTCAGCCACATATTTAAAAAAAAAGATTAGGCAACAAGGCTGGCACACTGGTACAGTTAACACAAAAGTTGACATTAATCAGGCCCAGAATGTCTGCCAGCTATTAGCTGCTTTTGTCCTAGCAGTGTAACAGTTGTCTAGGTACAATTCAATGTAGGCAGTTGCCTACAGCTGGGGTCAAACTTTTACCAAGTTTTAGGCCACTGGGTTCCCACAGGTGATTTTATTGTTTGGCAACAGAGTATTCTTTGGGAAAAAATGGAACATGTTACCGTGCAGCCTCCTCACATAATGCTAGCTTAGAATACTTCTGGGGAGAATTTGAGAAAATAGGTTTAGAGTATTAAAAAAAAAAAGATGAATTGAATGCAGAGTTAACCACAATTCTTGAAGGCATCATTTCTCAGTTTCTAGGGTACGGTGTTTTAATAAGTCAATTGCAGTACATTTTAATAAATCATGTGCTCAGGCTATAAAGGTATTCTGCTGGCACAGGTGGAAGACAATGTTGAAGATTGTACACTTGTAACCTGAGATGCGAGGTCTGATGTCAGCACCTTACTCGGCATACGGGAGTGCTTTATGTTCACGATGCCACTTAGTAGTGAAGGGGATGTGTCCTGCAGCAATGACTCTCCAACTTGATCTTGACACTGTTCTTCTGGGCTCTAGCCAAGAAGGGACCTCTAGGTTCAAGAGAAGGGATTTTTCATGCCAGAAGCATTGGTCTCAGAATCCCAGGTTGAAGAGTAAGATGCAAGGACCCTGAGAAGTGAACCCAAAACTTCAGTTACAGAAGATAAAGACACTGAGTAATGAGGTCACCTGTGCTGATGAAGGGTTGGCAAGCTGTCTTCACACAATGCACGAATGTAGACGGGCAATGCACACACCCCACACCCCACAAACTCACAAACTCATGCACATGGAAACCTGGCAGTCAAGTGCAAACATTCCAACAGGATTAGCTGGCTAAGCTATTTAAGAAGGCACTTGACTGTTCTAGCCACCTCCCTAGATATTTATACAGTAAGATATATATATATATTAAAGTTGCCTGGAAATATTTTTTGTGTGTGGGATACAGGCAGCCTGCTATGTATTCATGGTCATGTGTTTCATTTCTCCTAAAAATTTCTTGCTCTGTTTAGCACATCTGAGAGACAGGCAAATTATAAAATTTTTGTGAGGATCAGTTATTTGAACTGGAATAAAATGGGAATGTGTGGATTACTTTTGGTCAATGAGTAAATAGAATAGTATGCTGAACTGACTCGTTTCTGTGACATAATAAGAAAAAGCAGGAGACATATTAAAAAGTAAATGCATTGGTAATATGTCATAGGCCATGTTTTAAAAATAATTACACATGGAAGAACAGAAGAAAGAAACAACTCTTCATAAGCTATGTGACTTCAGCACTCAAAAATGATGTGGATGTATTTCTTAGCAGGGGAAGGAATGAAGGCAAGGGCATTTAGAATTTTTTTTTTTAATGTGTTTAAGAGTCACTGACAGACACTGTAAGAGCACTCATTTGCTAGTTCACTCCCCAGATGCCTGTAGCACCAGGGCAGAGTCAGGAAACAGGATTTTAGGGTGGGATTTCACATGGGTGCAGAGCACCAATAAGCTTGTCTGCCAGAATCTGCATTGGCAAGAAGTTAGAACTGGCAGCAGAACCTTGACTTGACCTAGGCTTGCCTCCCATCGCTTCTTAAATGCTAGGTCAATTGTACACAAACACCAACAAGGATGTCTTTTAACGGGAGCCAATGAATCTGGAAGTCACAAACCGGTTAAAATTAAGTAAAACTAAGGGCTCGTAAACATTCTTACTTAAGCAGAAATGTACTTTTTAGAAAATATTTGATTCTATATTTTATAACTCTCTGCACAAAATTTGACTGATCTCAGAAATTTTTGTCCATCTTATATCTCTGTTTTGTTGAAGACACATGTTTTAAGGAATTAATTCTTACCATATTTCCCCAAAGTTTCCACAAGGTAGACTAGAATATGCTACTGCTACAGTAACTACTCTGAAACTTAATTGTACAGTTACATGAAAAATTGAAGAAAAGCATATTAATATAGTTGGTTAAAATTTGTTATGTCCCCATTGTGAACCAGATTAATTGCCCTAGCCAAAGATATGGAAATATTAATGCAGCTTTTAAAAATACCATGTAGTATTTCAGTAATGAAATCACATTTCTCCCACAGAACATATCAAAAGCCTCATAATTCTTTTCTGTTTTAGCACTCAACAAGTTATTTCCATGAAAAATTTTAAGTTTCTAGAATATTTAAATTGAAATAGAAGCAGAGAGTTGCCTTAAATTGAATATATTTGTACTTAATAAAAAAAGAAGGGGGAGATGGTAAGCACAGAACAGGTAGGATTGGTATAAAGGAGAATGGAGAAATGCATGCTAATATCATAAATATCAATTCCAATTATATTGACAGCAGAGTTGATATTGTAATAGGCCCTTCGTCATTAGTATTCCATTTCATTCTTATGACAATTCCAAAACATGTTAATTATGCAAACATAACTAATTAACCTTAAATAAATATGTTGCTACTGTAGCCCACGAATGACCTCAAAGTGGTTACTTAGCGACACGTTGCACAATATTATTTGTAGTTAACTATTTCTAGAATCCTGTTTACTGTCATCACTATATCATGTAGAGTGGGATCTAGATTTTTTTCCATGATCAAGTACTAACGCACATGGCTTAATTGTCTTGGGGGTTTTCCTGCCAGCAGGCCCCAAGGTCACCTAAGGGTGAGGTGATGGTCTTCTGGGGCAAGAACCCAGGGGTACAAACTGGTGTGGCATGTCCATTTATTGTACAACCAGTACAAACTTCTATAGACTAGGCAAAAGGGTGGCCTGCCACCCAACATGACACCCAAGCCATGTTACAGGTCATGTTGAGCAGGCGTGGCTGGAAGCTGTGCCTCAGGTCATAGGCAGGTAAGCTGTGAGCTGTGCCCACCAGGCAGCAGGCAGAGATCCAAGGGCGATCTCCCAAGTAATTGATTACCGGAGACATTTACTGGTGTCTAAAAGAATACAAACAGATAATTCTTGAGAGAACATTCGTCCCCATTACTAATGTAGAGCAACACTGAAGACAAAAATGAATCCAGTAGAAGAAAAGCTCAACCCATTTATGCACCACTGATAGGAGTGAGGATTTAAGACTTCTGGAATCATTTAACAATGTATCCAAGGATCTTTAGGGAGGATGTGCCCTTTTGCTTAGTAATGATTCTGCCAAGGATTTCTTTTAATAAAATCATTAGAGACAGAAATAAAACTTGTGAATGAACATATCTGAGTCACGATTCATTTCTGTTACAAACACATTAAGAATAACTCGAATATCCAACAGTAAGTAGGGAAGTATGTAAGTTGTGGTGCGCCATGTTCCAAATGCGTCTTGTCCGAGCTCATGTGTTGCAGGCTCATTACCGATGTTGTGGTACCGGGTCAGAGGGCTTTAAGAAGATATATCGGACCCGGCGGCGTGGCCTAGCGGCTAAAGTCCTCTCCTTGAAAGCCCCGGGATCCCATGTGGGCGCCGGTTCTAGTCCCAGCAGCTCCACTTCCCATCCAGCTCCTTGCTTGTGGCCTGGGAAAGCAGTAGAGGACGACCCAATGCATTGGGACCCTGCACCCGCGTGGGGGACCCGGAGGAGGTTCCTGGTTCCCGGCTTTGGGTTGGCGCGCACTGGCCCGTTGCGGCTCACTTGGGGAGTGAATCATCGGATGGAAGATCTTCCTCTCTGTCTCTCCTCCTCTGTGTATATCTGGCTGTAATAAAATGAATAAATCTTTAAAAAAAAAAAAAAGAAGATATATCTTTCTGGAAGGGGATTAGTGCTTTCACATCTGAAACCCGATGGGGCACTGTCATCCCTTCCTTCATGTGAGGGCGGCCCTGTATGAGCCAACAGGAGCCCTCAACAGCTGCCTGATCTGCCATCTCCTTGCCACACACTTTCCAGCATTCAGAACTGTGAGAAGTAACTCTCTACTGAGCATTAGCTGCCTCGTCAATGGAATCTCCTTCAAGCAGCTCAAAAGGTCTAAGAAATGATACATCTAAAAAGAGGCTGTTAATTTTGATTATGCTCCTGAAAGATGTGACTGTATAAGAAAGTGAGGTAAGAAAACTAGACATGCCAGCTGAAGATTACATAATGAAATCTATTATGTATACACAAATATAATATAATGTGGATACATTTTATATGCATGTATATATAAGTACATAATGTATCATTCCATATAACTGTGTAAAATAATGTATTATTATATATGTGCATACATACAATTCAGTGAGTAATATATAATGTATACATACTACAAATATCAATGTATATATGATGAATAATAAGTATATCATAGAATATATAATTATATAATATAAAATTAAATCTATACTTATAAAATAATAGATTCTATTAGATATGCATGTAATATGTAATATAATGTATATTTTGTTATGAATACATATAATATACATATATAATGTACATGTATTACATGTATGTTATAATATATAATATGTACATACATATACATGTGCATATATGCATGTGTTACATATGACTGCATATATTACAAATACAAATTACATACTAAATTACATGTAATATATGTATTATAGATGATATGTGTGTGTAATGTGTAATCATAATTATGCAGTTTATATAGAGAAAATAATGGGTTGGAGTTCCTCAAATCTTCATTTCATGTCTATTTGTGTAAACTTCCAGATTCCTGTTCAATTCCACTTAAGCAGCTATGTGCTTTCATACTCAGAAGAAAAACCCCAGCAAAATTAAAGTCTAGAATATATAGTTTTCAGGAAAGACAAGAGAATCAAGAAGCAAACATGAGGCTAGATCTTCCCCATTTCAATTTGAATATTCCGCACCATAAGTTAGCACGGTAATGTTTGTCAATAGTAAGGCTTTTAGTGGGACATCTTTTAAAGTAATTTTCAAAGTCTGATGTAAAATTCCTGCAGCTATTCTGTGAAACATACATCATAAATGAAGTATTTCTGTAGTGTTTTTTTTTCCACCCACAATATAAAAATCAGAGACCTGTCTTGGTTGAGGATGAGACAGTAAGAAGAAAGTCGGCCTGGCTCTCCTTAATTTTTTTGTGTTTTAAATTCACAAAGTACAGGTACCGTGTCCATACGTCACTCACTTCCGGTCTGGCTCTACTGCTGATTGCTCCAAAGTCCAGCAGCTGAGAACAGACCCTAGCGAAAGATTCCAGTCATGTAGGCACCATAACTTAAAACCACTTTTAAGGACTTGGCTTCAAATCTAACGTCCTGGTTTGACGTATAACAAGATGCTTGCAGTGTAACGCTGTTGCTTTCATGAACGATGGAGAAAGAACTATTAATGACACTAATTAAGATGTGTGAATATCATTTAGATACTCCTCCTTGTTGCTTTCCAAGTACATGCTGCTACCTCACACATTAATTGATAATGATACAAGTGCGTGTCTTTCAACTACAAGGTCAGTTTTTAAGAAGGATTTTTCTTATTAATGTACTTTAAGTTCCTACACAGTCCATGTAGGGATTCCATTAACAAACTCGCTGGGCTCCTGTTTAACCCCGTTATAGCCATATCTCTTCCATCCACCCAGAATGTATGGTATAGTGGATTGGGATCTGCCAACCCTTTAGCCAGCCTTAAGTAGAATTATGATAGCATGATATATACATTGAGATAGAATCTAATAAACAGGATATTTCCCTTTTACATTATCAAAGCTGCCAATTCATTGTGGTTTTTTTGGACCACACAAACCCAAATACTATTTATTTGAAATCTACTATTCATCTACCCAACATGTCTCCCTAAAGTAAATTTTCTCTCTCTAAAGTGAAAGTTGGCAGATGAAATAAAAGAAATTTAAAGTATAATTATTACCAAAAAAAGTATAATTATTACTAATATAGCAGCCTGTTCACAGGTGCTTAGGATTCCCGATGATACAGAGTAACAGAGCTGGAAGCACATTTTAGCCCCAACAACTCTTTCTATAGGAAAGGAAGACCAAATTTGATCACACACACACAGCACCAGCAAATCAGCACCCCATTCTCAGAGAGTTCCTTGGTCATAACCAGACATCATTCGCTTAGATTTAGCAAGAATTAAGTGAAGCCTGTTCCATGCATCTCTAACCAGAGTTGGTTGTATGCTTAGTTCTGTGTTGACTGTGCAACACGTCGGACTGTCAAGCAGGAACAGGAACCCTCATCTGTAATGAACTGGGTATGTGGGAAGGTCTCTCCCATTAGCAAGAGTTACAAAAAACATGTGTTAACTTTTCCGCATTCAAAAATTACGTAGCTCCGAAAGGCCATTGATCATGGTCCCATATGAAAGCACATTTGCCTTAGTATAAAACTTTTGGGTATATTTCATCTGCCTCCAAGTCTCTATACAAATTCCATCATAATTTCTGTGTTTGACCACCTAATTGTGATTTTACCAAGTTTTGCAGAATTCAGTTACACTCATGCATGCATTTTGGAATTGCTGGAAAGGGGTCCGATCAATCTGATAAGGTGCCAGAGAGGTAAGCTTTGTTGTCTTCCATATGAGAGGCTTCTGAGACATCTTGTTCTCTCATTTAACTGTCATCCTCATATGTCCTCTTTTTAAGATTGATTTCTTTGAAACCCAGAAGGACAGAGAGAGAGACACGGATGGAGCATGAACTCTTATCTGCTAGTTAATTTCCCAAAGGGCTGCAACAGTTAGGTGTGAACCAGGCTGCAGCAGGGAGCCTAAAGCTCCATCCAAGTCTCAGTGTGTGTTGCTGGGGCTCAAGCACCCGGACCATCTTCTGCTGCCTTTCCAAGCACAGGAGCAGGAAGCAGAATGGGTAGTGGAGCAGTTAGGACTGAAACCAGTCCTCTGATACAGGATGCTGATGTCCCAACTGGGCACTTTACCTACGTTATCACAATGCTGCCCCCTCATATGTATGTATGAATATTTAATTCATTTGGTCTTGCTCCATTGGGTCTGAAAGCTGTCTTCAATCAAAGAACACCATGATTGCTTAAAGTTGGTTACAACTGGGCCTAGTAGCTAAAGTCCTCACCTTGCATGTACCAGGATCCCATATGCATCCAGGTTCTAATCCCAGCAGCCCTACTTTTCATTCAGTCCCCTGTTTGTGAAATTGGAAAGCAGTCTAAGACAGCCCAAAGCCTTGGGACCCTGCATCCACAAAGGAGACGCGGAAGAGGTTCCTGGCTCCTGGCTTCAGATGGCACAGCTGCCACCATTGCAGCTACTTAGGGAGTGAATCAGGAGATGGAAGATCTTCCTCTCTGTCTCTCCTCCTGTCTGTATGTGTGACTTTGCCATAAAAATAAAATAAATCTTTAAAAAAAAGTTGGTTACCACTTTTGTTAAATTTTGTCTCATCTCTTCTTTGAGCACAGTTGCTGTATTCAGGTTAGCTTTCTCCTGTAAACCCTTCATCTTTCATCTTTTATCACTGATTCATTTATTATTTATTATTTTGTTCTACATTCTAGAAGGTTCAAATTCATGGTCCATATTAGTGTTTTGATTTTCCACAACATGGTTCTGTTCATTACTGCTCATTTCGTCTAGTTTCATAACTGATAATTGACCTAAATCTATCTGGTTCCTTTTCTTCCTAACATAGTGATATATTCTGCATTTCTGGATTCACAGCTTGTGAATTTTTCTGTTACATGGAAAATACACAGCTATTTACTACATTTTAAGCACGCTTATGATGTCATTCCAGAGATACATTTTCAGGGTGATGTATCTTTTTTTAAAATTTTGTAGATATAAAGAGAATAACATTTTTTTTTATCATTAGCTACAATTCTGATAAGGTCACTTCATTTCCCTTCCTCCCTCTCAGTGATACCTCGTTGTCTCTTTCTCATTCTTTTCTCCAAGGGGAGGGGAGGGATATGTCCACTGTCCTTGTGTCAATGGGAAGGGGATCTGGCTTATACTCCCCCCTGATACTCACTGTCCAGACTACAAATCCTTCAGGTGTCAGCCCCAAAGATCAGATTTGGAAAGCCAGTGCTTAATGCAACTTTTAGTGTCTAACTCTGTCAGATATTCACAGCTACAGTTACATCACGTGGATGCATTGCTTGAAAGAGAATATGTTCCTTGCAAAGGCAAAATGCACATGATTGTCACAAAAACCCTCTAAGTCGGAAAAAAGCCATGATTAGGTGAAGACAGACTGGAACTGAGTTGTTATAGATTCTAAAATGTTGACTAATCCTGAGACATAGTCATTGAGCTAAGATCAGAGAAGATCTGAAGAACCTTTCGGGTTTCCTCTTTTGATATGACTGTTCATTCTCTTAGCTCCTTCCCTATTTTTCCTCTGAAGTCTAACAAATGGCTCAAAGGGGAATTATATGGAGAGTTGATGCAAATGTCATTTAAGCCACTCCAAAAAGCACCAGCTATGCAGTTCAGAGGGATGAAATTTCTCGGATGATACGTGCGATCGAGCATGTTTATCTGGTTTGCATTATTGTAATATCTGAAGGAGCTAACTTCATAGGAGGGAAGGTTTATTTGGCTCACATTTTTGGAATTTCAAAACTCCAAATGTATGCACCTCCTCTGCTTTCATGAAGGCCACATAATAAACGCTAATGATGTGGCCAAGCACAGGTCAAGCCATAAATGGATAGAGGCTGAGTGTGGCCTGACTTGGGATTTTATAGCATCCCATGTTAAGAACTACCATCTGAGGGCTATCTCCTAATGACTCAAGTTCCCTCTACTAGGCTTACCTGCTAAAACTTCCAGCGGCTCCCAAGCCTACCACCCTGGTGACCAAGCCATTATTAATAAGAGCTTTTGTGGATATTCACTATTGAAATCATAACGAGGCCGAGACTGCAGGAGAAATGACACTGCATTCTAAAGTCTCAGGCAGACAGACTTGGTGCCTCCACACAGTGAAATATGGACGCTTCTCATTGCTTCCCTGATCCTCTCCATAGGCTTTGTGGTTGTTAGAATTTTCTCCAAAATTCTGCTAGTCGGTGTCATGTCAGTCTTGGTATTCAATTTTCTTGAAGAATTTTCATCTCTGTGTCTTAAAAGGTATTTTGGAACGAGTGAGAAGAAGCTGCCTTGGGAACTGTGAAGCACATGTCGTGTGGGAATTCTAATTTTAGTCCTAAATCACTCGATTCAGTTGCACAGATAAATGAATTGTCACAAACTATTTACAGAACCAAATTGAGAACAATCCTGTCTTATCCTCCCTTACCACCCTGAGTCAAATCTGTTTGGGAACAAATCTGGCCGTAGTTGTTTCTTCTTTGGTATGAAATCATGCCAATATGTTAACCTTCCACATATATTAGTCTAAAGCTTACTTATAATTAAGAAGTAGGATTTAAAGCATCAGTGCACAAGCACTGGATATTTTCTTCAAAGCTGAGACCCTGTGGGAATCATAACACAGACCATGTCAGAGGCAAGCTGGCTTCCCTGCCAGGAATCAGACTGCCCTGGACTTGAAAATGTCATCCCCATGTCTGTCGTTTAAACTCTCCCACAAATAGTAAAATATAAAACAAATTCAGAAACCATCCTGGTAAAAAATTATATGTGACTGTCCTCCAGCTCTTCCAGGGACAGACTGGTCTGGGGTAGAGCATCAGAAGAGTTTAATTTACATCCACAGTCCTAAGGAACTAGCAGCCAGCCTGGCTGGAGACACTGCCAGAAGTGGCAGGATTCCTGGCATGATGGCACAGGAGGCATGGTTTTCCAATTTGTTGGATATCATGTAAGCAGGAGGAATGGAAGGCTAAATGGCATTGTCACCATCATCACATTTTTACAGATGAGCTTTAAGAAGATAGGTGTGACCTGCAAATTCCTGGTGGCCTTATGTTGGAAGGTTGAGGCCTTGTGGTATTACTGAATGTTAATATTGCCACAAATGGACTCATAGACTTATACAATGATGAGGTAAAGGAGGATAGTAGATTTCGTCTGCTCTTCCCAGCCTGCATCTCAGCAGGAAATCGGGCTGTATCTTTGGTGCTGTGTAGAAGAACAGTGAGGAAATAGAATGTTTGCTGATGAGGGTCATTACATTGTGAGATTGAGGAAATTGGTGTGGCAAGGACGAGGTGAACTTGGGCTATATTTGGATACCATTTTTCCAGAAGGTTACTCAGAAAAGTTGAAATACATGAACTCGCTAGTGCTTTTAGACTTCAAACTCCTGAAACTTTAGAATTATGTTGTCCAGTCAATAGATTTACTTATCCTACCCAAAACAGTGGCCTAGTGACTTAAGTCCTTGCCTTGAACGCATAGGGATCCCATGTGGGCGCCTGTTATAATCCCACCAGCCCCACTTCCCATCCAACTCCCTGCTTGTGGCCTGGGAAAGCAGTTGAGGACAGCCCAAAGCCTTGGGACCCTGCAGCCACATGGCAGACCCAGAAGAGGTTTCTGGCTCCTGGCTTCGGTTCGGCTCTGCTCCAGCCATTGCGGCCGCTTGGGAATGAATCATCAAAATGATGATCTTTCTCTGTATATCTGACTTTGCAATAGAAATATATAAATCCTTAAAAAGTAGTTTTCGTTTTCTCTATTTCCTATCAAATAGATTTATCTGGCGAGAAAACATGGTATGGAAAATGCGCAAATAGTATTTTTCAAAGTGTAGTAATCCTACCAAGTTGTCAAACTGGAGAATAAGATGAGAAAAACATACCAAATGTTCCAGAATTTCCTGGTTACAGAATTGCTAACTGGAAAGAACTATATTTACTTGCCTACTTTCTCTAGGAAAGAAATTTTTATGTTTTCAGGGCATTTCGTAAATAGAAAGAATAATGCATCACTCAACTTCTCTGCTCCTTTCTTCCGTCCACAGTAAACAATTCCAAAACCAAAGGGAATTCTGCAGATGATGCACATTTTCAACATCCTTGTTGGTAGCAAGATTTTAAATGCGAAAAAGCTGAGCACCACCAAAAGATACAACAACACGAAACATGTTTCCTTCGTCCCTTTTCAACTAGGGGAATATTTCGTGTATCTATAATACAAACACTATTCTTGCTCACATGGTACTCTGGGTCCATTCAATCATTTCCCTCTATCTTGTTCTTCAATCTTACATACCATCAGGTTGATGATAAGAATTTTCTACTTTCATGGATCTTGGATTGCACCAAACTCAAATGTTGGGAAAGCTTTTTAATAATGTGTAAGAAAAACATTCAAGCTTAACCCTAAGCCTATAGTCACTCCATTAATTCTTGCTGAAGTGGTTATATATTATATGCCAACAAACTGGAAAATCTAGTTGAGATAGATAGTTATCTAGAAATACATAATTAGAGACAAAGAGATAGAAAATGTGAATAGGCCAGTAGTGAAGACTGAGATTGCATGGATAATAAGAAACAAAGAAAACCCATAATCGGATAAATTCACTGTTGAATTCTACATTTAAGAAATAATTAGGGCTCAGCACGGTAGCCTAACAGCCAAATTCCTCGCCTTGAACACACAGGGATCGCATATGGGCGCCAGTTGTAATCCTGGCAGCCCCACTTCCCGTCCAGCTCCCTGCTTGTGGCCTGGGAAAACAGTCTAGGACGGCCCAAAGCCTTGCACTCACGTGGGAGACCCGGAAGAGGCTCTGGGCTTCAGACTTGCTTAGTTCCAGCCATGGTAGCCACTTAGGGAGTGAATCATCAGAAGGAAGATCTTCCTTTCTGTGTCTCCTCCTCTCTGTATATCTGACTTTGCAATAAAAATTTAAAAATCTTAAAAAAAAGCATCTAATACAAATTCCTCTTAAATTATTTTTGAAAAATTAAAAGGGTCCTTCCAAACTCACTCTATGTGGTCAGTGTGACCATAGCTCCAAAACCAGAGAAAGTTACATACACACAAAAAAAGAAATGTAAAGATGCAAAAATCCTGAACCAAATACAAAAATCCAAAACCAAGTACCAGCTAACTGGACCCAAGAACATATATAGAAATCAACCACCTAAATCAAGTGTGATTTATTCCAGGGATGCTGGGGTTGTCCAACATATGAAAATCAATACCTGTGATACATCACATTAGTAATTGAACAACAACAGATACACAGAAAGCATTTGATACAATCTAGCATTCTCTCAGGAAAAAAAAAACCTTTAAAAGTTTATTGCAGATGTAACATTCCTGAATACAATCAAGGCAATGTGTGACCAACCCACAGACGGTAGTATGGAATGTGGAGCCGCTGGAAGCACTGGCACAGAGATCTGGACTCAGACAAGGATGCCCATTACTACTCAATATAGCCCTGGAGTTTTACCAGAGCCAGTGGGCAAGGAAAAAAATTAATCAAAGTTATACAAGTTAGAAAGCAGAAAATCAGAAAATCAAATTTTCCCTATTTGGCAAATCACATGATCTTTTATATGCGGGAAAAGAAAGACTACATTAAAAGACTATGGGAACCCCTAAGACAGCTTGGCTAAGTCACAGAATAGAAAATTAACACAGGAAATCAATAGCATTCTTGTACATCAAAAATACTTGCATTGAGAAAGAACTTGGAATATATCAGTTCCATTCACAACAGCTACAAAAACATTCAAATACTTTAGGATAAATTTAGCCAATGCTTTGAAAGATTTCTACAGTGAAAATTATAAGATATTGATTAAATAAGAACACACACAAAATGAAGAAACTCATGTTCATGAATTGGAAAGTTATATCATTAAAATGCCCATTCTATCCCAAACAATGTGTAGTTTCAGTGTTCTAACAATCAAAATTCCAAGGATATTTTTTCTCTGAACCAGAAAAAGTATTTAAAATTCATGTGAAACTATAAAATATCCTGAATGTCGAAAGTTATCTTAAACAGCAAAAACAAAGACAAAGGTTTCACAACATTGGATTTCAAGACATATAACATGATTATTATAATCAAGACCTACTGGTACTGACACAAACATGGACAGGTAGAACAATGGAGCAGGATATAAACACCAGAAATTAACACACACGTACAACCACTAATCTTTGAAAATTCCCTGGAGAAAAGACAGTCTCTTCAAAGAATAATGTTTGGAGAGTTAGTCTTCCACTTGCAGAAGTTTAAAGCAAGACCTCCCCTTACACTCTGTGTAAAATTAGCTCATGATGGATCAAAGATCTAAACCTAGGAGCTAAAACTATAAAATTACTAGAGGAAAATAGAGAGGAAATACTGAAAAACATACATGTAGACAAAATCTTGTTTAATAAGACACTACCAAAAGAATAGGCAATAAAAACACAAATGGACAAGCAGGATGATATGATATCAAACTAAGGATCTTCTGCAAAGCAAAGGCAACCCAAAGTGAAGAGGCAACTGACAGAAAGGTACAAAATATTTATCTGATAAAGTTTTTTAATATTTATTTTTTTATTCATTAATTACATTGTATTATGTGACACAGTTACATAGATACTTGGGTTCTCCCCATCCTTCCCCAAACCCTCCCACCATGGTGGATTCCTCCACCTTGTTGCATAACCACAGCTCAAGTTCAGTTGAGATTCCCCCATTGCAAGCGTATACCAAACACAGAGTCCAGCATCTTATTGTCCAGTCAAGTTCAACGGCTTCTTAGGTATACCCTCTCTGGTCTGAAGACAGAGCCAGCAGAGTATCATCCCAGTCAATTGAAAGCTCCAACATACCATCAGCAAAGATTTACATCATTATGGAATTAATTGACATAGTAATGAGTAACCAATATGTTAAAAGTAAATGCGAGTTCCTAGCCACCTTCTGTGACCACCTCACTTACATTTCAATTTTAGTTTATACACAACATATAACATACATACATAACATCATATCATCTTAAATTAAGGCAAACATGTGGTATTTAACCTTTTGGGATTGGCTCATTTCCCTTAGCATTATGGTTTCCAGTTTGGCCCATTTGGCCACAAAGAACTGCATTTTGTTTTTTTTAATCGCTGAGTAGTATTCCATGGAGTAGATGAACCATAGCTTTCTTTTTTTTCTCTCTCTGCTTTTTTATATTAAATTTATTCATTAATTACATTGTGTTGTAATTACATAGAATCTGGGATTCTCCCCCCACACTCCCCCCATGGTGGGTTCCTCCACCTTGTTGCATAACCATAGTTCAAGTTCAGTTGAAATTCCCTCTTTGCAAGTATATGCCAAGCATAGAGTCCAACATCTTATAGTCCAGTCAAGTCCAACTACTTATTGGGTAGACCCTCTCTGGTCTGAGGAACCATAGCTTTCTTATCCAATCCTCTGCTGATGGGCATTTTGGTTGCTTCCATGTTTTTGCAATTACTGATTGTGCTATGAACATAGGAGTGCATGTTGGTTTCTCATAAAACAAGTGTTCTGGATATACCTGATAAAGTTTTAATATCCAGAGCATATGCAGAGTTTACAAATCTCAACAATGAAACAGACAGTCCAGCTAAGAAATAGACAAAGGATATGAACAAGCTGTGCTTATTTTTTTCCAAAGGAAAATATACAGATGGTCAATAAGCACATGAAAAACTCCAGGATCATTAATTTTATGTAAATACAAATAAAAACCATACTAAGATAGTACCTCACCTCAGTTAGAATGGCTATCATCCAAAAATTAAAAAAAAATACTGTCAAGATTGCAGACAGCAATGTACCTTAACACACTTTGGTGGAAATGCAAATCAATACAGTCACTATCAATGATAGCTAGGAGATTCTGCAGAACACTGAAAATATCTCTACTGCATTATCCAGATACCTGACTCACAGAAACATATCCAAAGGAAATGAGATCAGTATATCAATGCCCATATATATAGCAACTCAATTCACAATAGGTAAGATACGAAATCGATGTAGACGCCCATTAACTGATGATTGCATAAAGAGAATATAGTCTATACAATGATGGAATATTACTGAGCCATAAAAACAATGAAATCCTGGTATTTGCAATAACATGCTTATAAACAGAGAGTAATATGGCAAGTGAATAAGTCAGATACAAAAAGACAAATATCACACATTTTCTCTTTTTGTAGAAGTTCACATAAACAGACAGTAGGTTTTAAAATAAAATGAACAGCTAAAACTAATGTAAGCAAGTCGCCAATCACATAGACCCTATCTAATCACACCGCTGATTAAAAATTAGAAAATAAATAAAAATGCTTTTTATAGTAGTGGGCAGAGGAAGAGCTGTGACAATAGGAGCAAGATTAGGGACAAGAGACATGTTGTTGAAGATAGATTGAGGCAGACAACAGCCAAGGAATGCAAGCAACTCCAAGGAGCCTGAGAGGCTTCCAGTGGGAAGACGGCCCGTCACTGTCAGCCTTCAGATTCCTGACAAACACGTGACAACTGGAAGGTGGAAAATATGCATTGTTTCAAACCACAGAAATTTTACCGATTCATGCTAGCAGCCATGGTGGAAGCTACTCTCCGCTGAGTCTGCACTAGAGTGCTTGGGAAACACATCCTTAGTTGATGACATGCTTTCATGTTTCTTCACTTTGCTGTGAATTCTCAAGCAAGAAGCTCCATATTCATTTATCTCAACGATCTCGGGATCTAGAAAAATTTTTGAGAAACAGAACTTCTCAACCTTATGTGCAACATCAGCTGCAGTATTTACTTATGTTTTTTGAACAAACACCTCTTTAATGATCCCCCTTCCCCCGTAGCCAGACTCAGAGAATATAAAAATCAGTAACACATGTCAAGTCTTTGTCTTGAATGTGGGACAAGGAAAATTCTTTAACAAACCACCAACAGGCACACTTCATATGTTGTTGAGGGATAATAACATCAAGGTGAAGTTCAGAGGTAGGAAAGCCATATTCTTCCTGGGGATTACAATTCTCTTAGGATTAGGGATAAGCTGGAATGAGCAGCTAGCTCTCAGAAATGCCATTCCCCCACCCCATCCAAGGATTCTTGGTTTTTTGAAATCGTTGGTTTGATCATTCAGAGTCCTAGTTACTCTAGATGGTGGCGAACTACTTAGGCTGTGCCCTGGAGGCTTCCTGCAGTCTTGGGAGAAAATTATCAAACGGTCCAGTCATGCTGCTCCTTGGTACCCAGGCACCGCTTACCAGGGTTTCAGCCACCTGCTGGGTGCCCAGTAGCTCAAAGTGTTATCTTCTCATTTTCCCCACTGTGGATTTAACTTTGCTCTATGTATTTCCAATGTGACAGTGAATTTATCTTCAAAGGTGAGACGACCTGAAAGAGCTTGGCAGGTAGAATGGGACATGCAGCAATATCTGAAGGTTGTTATTAATTGTCACTACCCAGGGGATGTCCCTGTCACCCAGAGCCAGAGGTCAGAGGCTTTGTGAAGCACTGGGCATTGCAGAGACAGTCAATGCAGCAAGGCATTAGCCACCCAGGCAGTCAAAAGACATTTCTAAGGTTTATGCACCTTTATGCAAGCAGAGCAATATATGTGCTACTATGCATATTTATTTGATGATTCTAATGAACTAAATTGTCATCATGTCTCCAATGAAACTTTCATTCAATCTACAGAATTTCCAACAGACTGCCAAGGTATTGTGGTGGCATGAGTTTTCCTTTCCTGCGATATTACTGGTGGGGGACTCTGTCCAGGAGCATGGAAGGTGGAGGAACTGAAGGCCAGGCACAGGTCGTTTTGTGACTCTGAGATGCAAGGTGCTTCCGAGGTCCCCCTGGGCAAGAGGTTTGTCGTTTTTCAGCCCCAGGCTCCTCTTCATGATGCTCCACTGGTGACTTGTGTCAGCTTCTGGAAAAGTATTCTGAGAAAGTACAATTGAAATTAAGAACTCACTTAATGAAAGGGGAGAGCAGCGTACTAAGGGCCTCTATTTTTTTTTAATGACACACACTTAGTAACAAGCAAGCTCCATTCCAGAATAAAATGTCAAACCTCAAGTGAAAAGCTATCTATACTAAATGAGGCTGCCCATGATGATCACGTAGTATATTCTCCCATGTACCAAAGTCCTTGCATTTTGCATGGCTTTCTTCTTTCAGGCAAAAGAGAAGGGAGGGGTCGTTGTTGGTATTTTGTGCTTTGCTTCATTGTCCCCCCTTTGAATGGGTCTCTCTACATTCTTCTTATGCCAATTGTGATGTTTTATGGTTATTCATGACTTGCACAGTGGTGCTTTAGGCAGTCAATAGCAATTATGCTTGTTGAGAAGAACATATAATTCAAATGAGACCAATATGGATTTTTTTCCCCTTTACGTTAATGTTTAGTTATTCAGATTTAAACAGAGAATACAACATTTAATAAGTGATTTTCACTAACACATAACTGGCATTTAAACGTAGTGTGGTTTTCTCCCCTTGTTACTTTTAATATGGAGGAGGAAAACAAAGTATCAAATCACCTGAAAGGTGTGCCACATCAGTGAAAATGAAACATTTGAAGTTTACAAATGATGAGATGCATTCACCTTTGTGGCCTAAAAGTGACGGCATTGACCGTTAGCCAGCAAGTATGCAAACATCAGCAAGCAGTGGCCCATCAAGTAACTGGTCATAATGAACAATAAATTCATGCATGATTTGGGATTATGGCTGTTAAGTTTAGCACTATTCAGAGGGTGATTTTCAATACCTGGTATCTGCTACTCAGAAACAAAAAGCAGAAACAAGTAATATCACACGAGTAAACTAGTAAAAATGTTCCACTACAGTCATTGCCATGAAGAGCATCATAGATATCCTGTTGAAACCCTCTAACTCCCAAAGGGACTATGTTTGGAGACAGGAGTTTTAAGGAGGAAATTAAATAGGCCATAAAGGTGGAACTCTCATCTCTTAGGACTGATGTCTCTGCAATAGGAGGAGTGCACAGTCAAGCTCTCTGGGCACAGTGGCAGTGCTGTGAGAGGGCACAGCTGGAAAGTGGTCAGCTGTTGACTGGCAGAAGAGGCCTCACTGGAAATTAACCCTGTTTGCACCTCGTGCTTAGATTACTCAATCTGTAGAACTGCAAGAAAATCAGTGTTTTCTGATTCACTCAAACTGTGGCTTTCTGTTACAACATTCTGAACGGATTCCTCTAGTAAACTTTTAAAAACCCTGTGTATAGACATACGGGCAGCCGACCCTCACTATGACCAGGCAAGTCCAGCTTTTCACCCAGTGGCAGATTTTCTTACATCAGACGAGTGACCAGTGACCTCTCACTGAAGCCAGTAGGTATTCTTCCCTTCTAACAGGGTCAACAGTGGCCCACTGAAGCCTGAGATTCTGTCTTGTGGTGACCATTATGAAAAAATCACTTCCCTTTTCACCTAGTACACATGCAGCACTTAACCAGGAATTATATCTATTTTAGTTGAAAATCCCTAAAAAGGGGATGTCATATGCCTTTTGCACAGGCTGGGAGCCGCCTCATCTAGAGCAAAGCCTGGTTCTCACAGCAGAAAGGCATGGGTGTCATTCCTAGCTCTCACAGGCACGGTGAATAACATGGGGGTGAGGACTCAGCTTTCTGAGACCACTGTCTTCAGCAATCAAGGGAGAACGATGCTAATAAAGTAGAGCATCAACAGCAACAATATGTTCACCTTTGGGATCTTACGAAAAATAGGAGATAATGAAGCTAAGTCCTTACCTCACACAGTATCTGGCAGCCTAACAACCATTCAGGAAAACGTGGGACTCCAAGTTATTGTAATGATGTTGATGATTATATCTGAACATATTTATACCTAAATAGTTCAGGCAGTTAGCAAATTGAACGTTCTAATCAGACAAGAGATACCCAAACGATGTTTCAATGTTTTCTTGGGTCTCTTCTTGCTTGGAGCCCCCTCCTGTTGCTATTGCAGGAGATATCTCTCTCTCTCTCTCTCTCTCTCTCTCACACACACACACACACACACACTTTCTTAAACAGTTCTTACTTTGCATACTGAAAAAAATTAATTTGAGGAGGCAAATATGAAAATGTTTGCATTTAAAACAAGTCGGACGCCTGAGACTTGGTGATACCCTTCCCTTCAAAACTTCATCCCCCTTTGATCTGAATTCACCTGGTTACAGTGTGCTCTTGAGTTCAAGGAGGAGAGGGACTGTACTTGTTCATTCATTCGCTTATTTCTCAGTTTGAGCCTCACCGTATAGGATGTATACTCTTATCATATGTATGGTTCTCATATGTATGGTTCAGATTAGCTGGTGAAGATAAGGCAAACTAGTTAGATTCTGGATTTAGTTAGAGAGCAAATTCAGTCATACCTGCAGGCAGACAGGATACAGGATTCAGAAAGGAAGAGCAGCTTTTGTTTCCTGTTTGGAGACAACATTCAGAGGCACAAACTGAATATAAACTAGGCTTGCAAAGGTTTGGGACAGAATATTTATGTCTCAGTTTTTAACAAAGAAACCTAAGATTGTGATGCATTTTAAACCAAAAAGAGTATTTTGTTAGTAGTGCAGCAGGGTGGACAAGAGCGAAGGGCATGCTGGAGACAAGAGGGTCCTAGAAGCCATTGGGAAGGACTTAAGAAGGATTCTAGAAGAAACAGCCATGAGATGGAGGCCTGACGTGTGTTAGGGTGAATTCATTACTTTAGCATTTGCTTTGAGACCAAATCGTTAGCTTCTTGAAGGTACATGCACGTGGTTTAATGAGGACCGTGGTGTATCAATTTCTACTCCAGGACTTAAACTTGTGTAAAGGCAAGTATTTTCATTACAGAAACGTGTAAAGTATCAAAAGTGGTAGCAAATTGATTCAAAGAAATGAGAAGGTGAACACACTTGACTACTTACGCGGGGGTTGCCACAAATGGGGAAACACCTGTCATGAGTGGACACTGGACAAAAAGATGGCACAAAAATGGAGACATGGGGAAGTGAGAGAAAGCACACTCCCACCACAATCCCCAGCGATAATTGGCCACAGAAGAGGCAAAGAGCTCTGCTCCCTGTTGCTGGCCTCCTCTGTGGGCTGCTCCTTTCCATGCTGAAGCCACCTGGGGATTAGAGGGCATCTCTAAAAGTGCCATAGGAAACTCAGTATCCAGATGTTCCTAGTGGATCACCCCTGCCCCATCCTTTAAGTCCTAGATGAAACAATTGCATCCTGGGAAGAGGGGTGTTTTGATTGACAATCGAAGGATAGAATTACATGGGGACTTGGTCAACAGGTCTGTCTAGCTACCCATCTATCCCACATTAGTTTCAATTGTTGTTGTTGGCATCTTTTCTCTGGATTGTTGCAGAATCCTTGCAAAGAACTTTGTATTCTATTACCGCTCTACAATATCTATAAGAAAATAGACTTCTCAATACACACTTCAAAATGTTTTATTAGCAAGACTTTTTATGGCCTGGTCAAACTTTATGTCTGTTCAAATTTCCTCCGTCACAAAATCTTGCAAATTATCTCAGGATAATATGACAAGAATTACATTTTTCAGTTTTATGGCTTCATCAACATTGTGAGTACATTCTTAAGTGACAGTAATTCCACTGAAATATCTGACCTGGTTGTATATTGGGATCATGTGAAACCAGAAGAGAAACTGAAGAATGCTAGAGATGGATCCTGAAGTAGAGTGAAGAAAATTAAAGTGATCAGAACAGGCTTAGGGTGCAGGAGGAAATCCATACCAGCTGATGGAATCTCCCTCCATTGGCATAATGGCGGGAAACTGAGAGTACCCAGAAATTTTGCGATTGTGATTTGGGCAGTCCTAATACCTTCTGAAGAAATCAGCATATAATTTGCATAGTATATTCATTTAATAAAGCTTGCCTGTTTTGGATCACAAGTTTGGATCTTGTTTCTAAAAATCCCTGTTTCTCACCTATGGTGAGTACTCCGATTTTAGAATGATTAGTCAGAAATTGAACAATAGTGAGTTTATGAAGGGAAGTTACATACCTTTGCATTTTGTAACGTAGTTGACCTATGCTCATCATAAGGAATAAAACTTTATTTGGGGTCATAAGTAATGTAACACCACAGTGTACAACTAAGAACAAAGGACTAAGAACATTTGAAGAAATAATATAATTGACAAGAATGTATAATCTACCAAATAAGAGACACCTATATCTTTTCTCTCACTAACTCCTCTATCTATAAAAATCCATACATGATATACTCTCGTGAGTTGGTATTCTGTAGTGAAATATAACCAACAGGCATATAACTACCTTTCAATTCCCTCACCTGTAAAGAGATTTAAGAAATTGATGGACAAGATTGTGGGAAATGGCAAATCCAACACTCACAGGGAAGAACAGAAGACTGGAAAGGCAGACAAAATTTCAACCCTGCAGCCTCGACACTGCATTTTTTTCTCCGGGAGACCACAGCATTTTGTCTGTATGGCCTTTAGCTGATTAGAAAAGGCCCGCCATGATATTTTGCTTAAAGACAGCTGGTTC
This sequence comes from Ochotona princeps, assembly GCF_030435755.1. Lineage (NCBI taxonomy): Eukaryota > Metazoa > Chordata > Mammalia > Lagomorpha > Ochotonidae > Ochotona > Ochotona princeps. The sequence continues at coordinate 9,716,704 of NC_080832.1, read as the reverse complement.
TATCAGCACTGGAACATCTAGGTTAGAATGTGATTCAGCAACTGGGTGCTGTAGCTTAATCAACTTGACATGTAGAATTACGTTACACCTCGGCTGCAGGCAACGTTGTGGCGTCCAACTGACTCCAGAGCTGCGGGCAATCTTTAGAGCATGGCAGCCAAGGCCTTCTTGAGCTAACCAAGTGGGTTCTTTCCGGTTTTGTCTTCCTTCATTTTCTCCCCATCAAAAATGGTTCTACAATCCACACTTTTGCTTACACTAAAATGTATCTTCCTTGCAAACCAGAGATTTTGTGTCTGACTCACTGGCAAACATGTTGGATTGGGATCAGTTAAATTGCTTGTTGTTCTTCCCAACTGGCTACATCCACCAAGTTTAAGTTTAGACCCCTAACTTCACTATATGACCTGCTTCAACCGATGGCATGTGAATGGAAGTGGGGAAGTTTAGGAGCTAGAGGACATATCCTGTCACTCCTGGTTCCACCATAGTTCTCCCCCCTTGCCACGAATTACAGGCCCAGAAGGAGACTGTTGTACTTAGCTTCATTCCTGAAACAAATGAGTCACAGAATGGCAGCAAAATAAAAAAAAAAATCTAAAAAAGGAAACACACACATACATACACACACAGAGATCTCTGCTATAAAAAAGAAATGATTTTTATAACCCACATAAGCTTGGGTATTAATTATTGTCTCCGAAAAATCTGGCACACACACAATGAAAACTTAGGCAATTAGATGAAGTTGCTGATCACATCTTCCGAAATGTTCTTTTTTTCAGGGGTTTTCTCAAGAAAGCAAAATCTGGCCATTTTCTGTTAGAAGTCCAGTAGAAAGATGGCTGGACAATGTCTCGTGCAACTTCTAGGTAAAACTGTGCATTTGCTAAACATCTTAGTTCAAAAATAGATCTTTTTTTATATTGAAAAATATTTATGTGGGGTATTTCAAAGCAAAATAGTCGGCCAAATAGAGATATTACTGTTGGAGCCTCTAAATATGTATTTGATCCATCTCTAATTCCCAGTGATTTGTTTTCACATGAGTTAACTCCTTGACTAAATATTATATTACCCATGATCACAGACACTCGATAAGTAAATGTTGTGTGTGAAACTAGAGTATTCAGTCCAAAGTCACACACGAAACATGAATCGTGCCAGGAAAGTCGAACGATGGCCAGGAGTGAAGTCTCCATGGAATGCATACAAAATATTGAGTATTTTGCTAACATCATTTCACGTCATATTCTGTATTCCGGCATCCGTAATTTTCCCTAGGAGAAGGAGGGTGCTGGAAAGATGAAATTAGTTTTCCCTGATCACTGCTAGAAAATGGCAGTGATACAAGTGAAACTCACATGGACTTGACTCCACTCTCAAACGATACATACTCCTCTCCTAAGGAGAGCTTTGGAAAGACTTTTTTTGGCTCTAAGCTTTCCACATGGTAATTCTCTCAAGAGAACGCGTCTAACCAACATATGTCATAGCAAACATCTCCTGAGGATTTCTTATGAGTGCCAGAAGAAGAAACAAGACTCCCCAAAGAGTGAACAAGAAAGTCATTTCCATTGAGACAGGGTAGAATAGCAGGTGTGTGAGGCTCATGGTGGACATGAAGAAACACTGTAAACATGCATGAGCAATTGTTCAGCCACAGCAGAAACGCCATACAATGGGATTACAGTGATGGGGCACCACTCTGCAAAGTTACTGCAAATTGTGGAGTTGTACGCTACCAAGGGTGTATTTTAGGATACATAAATTAAATCTCAATAGAGCCATCAGGAAAAAAAAAATAAGTTGTCTAACCCTAGTAAGTGTTCATCATAGGTGTTTTTGATAAATACAACAATAAGTGAAGATTATATAATTTCAAAACATAGGATCTGAGCAGAAACATTTTATTTTAATAAAAATACGATAATCACGAAGCATTTGTAGTCACTTTCAGTTGCACCACTAAATGTCTCTCTCGTGTCCTACTGCGGAGTTAATGAAGTTGACTTTTTCTAAATGTTGTCTCTCAGGTTTTTTTTTTTCTTCCGTCAGGTCAAACAGTTTCTCTAATTTAAAACAGCGAGTAAGTTTATTTTTCTGCATTACAGAAGTGTGACTGCTGCTTCAATTATCTATGCTTATGGAAGGTACAAGCAAGCTGATCATTTTCTATTCACGCCTAATTCCCAACTCCCGTTTGAAGCAAGCAAAGTGCGGCCCTACGGAGAACGTGCACATTTGGAGAATCTATTTCACTTTGGTGTTGTGTTTAACTATCTGCTGTGTACAATGCTGCCTAGCTCTCAGGACTAGAAAACTCTTCTGTGTTTCACTAGCTGATATTGCACCAGTAAGTTCCTATAAAAATTATTCTTCAGTCTTTCTATAGTGTTGAACTGAAAAATAAAACCTCTAGCCATTGCCAGTATGAGCCACATGAGAGTCCTAGGTGAACAATTGATTTAGTGTTCCTTAAATGCTATTCTGTAAATGTTGTTTGCACAAGTATTTAGGAGAAAGGTGAATGGCTGTATGGGGAAAATAAAAAGGATTTAAAAAAATTAATGAATTTGACCTCAACATCGTTGTTTTCTGGGATTTATTATGTATTTACTTGGATTTCAGACAGAAATACATAATCTGCATGACAAAGACATATACATATGGAGAGAGAATTCAAAGCATTCACAAAAAAATAAAATTGGGGATGATAAGTGGAAATATGAACTGCATTTGTTAATCTTTCATGAAATTGCTCTAAGTATGATACCAGCCCCTCAGTGCCACCCTAGTGGTGCCTTTATCACTAACATAAGAGGAGCGATGTATTCAGACTTGTTCAGGAGCAGAAAAAGGAAGTCCTACAGGCCCAGACAGGCCTGCGAGGCAGTGCCTGTGACGTCTGAAGGAAACTCGCGCAGTGTCCTTGTGTGGGGACAGGCAGGCGCACCGCCCTCGTGCACAACAGGTCTCTGATGAGTTTTCAGGGGTTTTTCTGCTACCCTTCAGTTAATGCACTCAGCCTCTCTCTCGTGGTAAGCAGGTGCTACAGTTCCGTGCCGTTCTGGAAATTCAACAAGCAAAATGTCTCGAGCATCCCAAGAAACTGTTGTCGTGACTGTTATCCAACAGTTGGCTTGGCTTTTATCGGGTCACTGGTACCACTTGGTGGTCAGGGCTCTGCCTGTGCTTTGTCTTCAGGATCCTACGGCACAGCTGTGTGTCATCTCCTGCTGAACAATTACTGAGAGAAATGTTTCAGGACTTTGAATCTATCGATTGAGAATGTCTATTGAAAACTACTCTCTCCTGCAGTTACTCTGGATGCAAAATGTTTGGAGCCCACTAAGCAGAAATTGGATGCATTTATGTTTCAGTAAGAACTGTGTGAGCTAAGCCAAGCTGAGGTGGTGTGGTAATGGTATCATTTCTGCTGTTAGCTGTTAGTCTTCTTCAGTTAAAGTTCAAATGAAATCAACTTCTATGAAAACAATAACTGAAATATCACTGTTAGTGACATCTTCAACACTGTCACCCTACGTGAAACAGGATATCCATTTGGAATCCACTGATTTCTTGGGAAATTGAATCAAAAAGCCTTTGTAAAGGATGACTGACCCCACCTTACTTTCGTTCAAGGCTTCACCACACATTCCATGTTTGGTTTTGGTTTTTATTGTGGAAAATTCCTATTTCCTTGATAAAGGACCTCATTCTAGTACCAAAGAAATTGAACCTCATGCATAGCTTTCAATGCTATGAAGTTTCGTGAACTTCTTGAGATGCTAGCGTATTTCAGTTTTACAAGTTTTGCAACAAATCTAACCAGATGCAATTAAGTTATGGCTGCACCACTGAGGATGTTACTTACATTCAACCATCTGTGGTTCAGTTATGTCTGCTGTCCCACCACTGGTACTTGGTAAGATTTAAGCTCTCTATGTTCCCCAACTGCTAACACTTTTGAGTACAGCTCTCCTTGCTCACGGGCACTCATTTTAGCTGTCCTAAGGGGCCAGATCTTGTCTCAGTTGTAATTGTGTTAGACTAGATTTTCCGTATGAGTGGAATTCCGAAAGGCGAGTTGAATTATAAAACTTATCGACAAATGCCAATAAATCTTGCTATGACTGATGTCTCACTTCCATGTCCTTACTGCATGATGAAATTGTCAAAAAGAAGAAGAAAAAAGAAAATTTCTGGAAAGAAAATCAATCCTCATGGATTAAGCATTACTTTTTCTGAGAGCATGTTTAGTCCCTAGAAGTATTTTGCTTCCAACCGTCCATTTGCATTATGTTATTTCCTTTTGGTGGGAGCCCAAGCACAAGATGCTACATGCACTGAGAATCAGTTGACATTGAAAAATTGTGATTTAAAATAACCTTTGACATAACCTATGCAATTATGCTAATAGATCATCTAATTCAGATTTGTTTGTTTTCTTTATATACAAATATGACACATGCTGACTTATTTTAAATGTTACACATTTGTGACAAATCCAAATGGTTTGCCTTTTGTGGCATTTTTCATTCCCCATATGACTTATAGTGCCATGTGGGGATTTATGTGTAATAATATGTAGTAACAGATGTCAGTTTGATGCGTACTGGAGTGACGCTGGCATCCAAATCCCCTTGCCTGCTTCTCGTTGTTTCACATTGACCTAATGGAGCGTGTTTTGCAGACCCACTTGACTGCCTCAGAGCCTCTGCAAAGCTGACCCACTTAGTTCTATAAAAGTGGAAGTTTAAAACCTGAGAACATGTAATACTCTGCTAAGTGAAATTACAAAGAGTGGTTTTGTGAAATACTGGCTGCTTCTGAGGTCTTTCCACTGGTTTAACATTTAAGGTTGCAATTCCAAGTTTTCATGCATTACTATTCAACCAGGAGCTTTCAGTGGCTTGTTCACCACGTAGGTAGGTAGAAAAGTCAAATAATTTGCGAGTCATTAAACTGTCTTAGCTACTTTTTAAAAAGAAGACATTATGAGTAACAAGCAATTTTGAATATATTAATTTAAAAACTTATGTGCATGTGTTTAACAAGCGTATTTTCTTACTATTGAATGGAATGTTGTTGGGTCTCCACTATAAAAATTACTACACAGGCAGAGTCAACCTGCCAAATTGAATCTGTATGTCAATCTAAACTTTAATACATATAGTTTTCTAATAATGCTCCCATTAACATTACTATTCATCAGCAATATCATTTTTCAGAAAACAAATCATGCATCTAACTAGTAATCCCTATATTTAGAAAAAGACAGTCTCATTGGAGGGAATTCTGAGCCAGAGTCATAAAACTATCTACTCAAACATCACAGCAAACACATCTGTTCATGCATTTTTCAGCTTACAAATCTATGGACTTTCCAAGCAATATGTTGGGAGAGAGACAGGAAGTTTATTTTAGAATTCCTTGGTCTTTAAACATGCATTCGAAGGCATTGATGAGAGAGTTGGGGTAGACCTCACTTTGCTTAGATGTTTTCATGTTGTTAGAGAATGACGATCTCTCAAAATATTTTGGAGTACTCTGAACTGAATTTTGTAATTTTAAGTACTTATATTGGCCAGACCTAAAGACAGTGATTGTACATTGATTTTTTTAATACATGTCATTCAATATTGAAAATTTACATTTTACAGAAAGAAAATGTAAAGATTTTCTATCTACAGATTTCTTACCTGAAGTAGCACTGCGATTTAGCGAAGGCAGCTGAGGGAGCACCTTCTCCTTCCTTAGTCTTCCTTGAGTATTCTTTCCGCTTTGTATATGTTTTAAACATTCTATTATAAAAAGAATATTTAAGAATTATACAGGAGAAAGAAAAAATATATACTTATCTCACAAAAACCCATCAAAGCTAAATATTGCAATAGGCAAATGGCAATGGAAAGATAATTCCAGAAAATAAGGGAAAACAAATAGTCAATTATCATGATGAATTCTTAAGCTCCATTGGTTACAATGGCACCTTAATGTTTCTTCTCTTGAATTGACGAGCAAACTGATAAATGTTTTATTATGCATATAGAAACACAAATGTGTACTGAATATGAAACTCCTATCATGGAAATATGAACTTTAACTCCATTTTCAGTGGAAACATTATATTTATTGAACAGGTTTACATTGGCTTTGCTTACATAGCAAGTTAGCTTTTAGGTGTTTATTCCAAAGATATGATGGTTCAAGTGTTCAAATTTACATGAATAAGTATTTTCACACCAAATCTGTTTCAGTTAGACAAATGCCAAAACAATCTAAAATGCCCTGTAACCAGTTATAGAATGTAACATTGAAAATATTTGTCTTTTGATTTGGAAGATTACCCATGATAAATAAGAATATGCAATTATAGCATTCTGGGTAGAGTATATTTTCTCTCATTTCCATGTATGAGTATAAATAGGTGTATAGGTAAATACAAATATACAAGGGAAGAGAGAAGCCGCCCTGTAAAGGATGAAATGGTAATAGCACCAAATTCTCTGGCTTGGTTGACTTGGGTGTTACACTTAGATTTTCAAGTATTCCTGTTGTCATCCCAGAATACATGTGTAACATGTTACAGTGATAAACAAAATTATAAATTTCTTAACATGGAAAATTGATGATCTATTCTAAGAATATTGTTGACACACCACGTCTTTTTTGTCATATCCTGCAGTATTTTGCAGTATGACAGATACCAAAAAAGCCTGTTTCCAACTCCCTGCTGAACGGGAGGCTAATACAAAGTGCATACTAATTATTCCAGCTCTACAGCACATTTCTGGGAGTGCTCATTTTCTGATTCTAGAACTACTTGTTCTCTGACTCCAAAATATTTCTTTACACATTTTTTTTGCTGCCCCAATGTGTCACATAGCATTTTCATGTCAGTTGCTATACATCATGTGGTCAACATAAATTAAGAAGATAAAACCCATTTAATTTGGCTTCCACACATTGTGGTAATGGACCCTGCAATTTTTATATACTGAACTAGTTGGCATAGACTCATGGGAAATAATCAGCTTGAACAATGGAGAGTGAAACACTGCTCCCTGGTGCTTCTGTTAGGGCACTGTGACAGACCTCATGTTTATGATTGACACTTCCACTACTGAAGACCTGGGGTCTCTGAGAAGTAATGAGGATTCAGTCAAGTCATGAGTTAAGACTTGGTGATGAGCTTAGGATCCTTAAGAGAAGAGACCTAGGGAATACGACAAGGCGGTGGGAGCCTAGAGTGAGACGATGGCCACCTCCAAGTCAAGAGAAAACCATCTGAGTGGGGCTGGTGTTGCCAGGCTCTTCATTTCACATTCCCAAGCTCCAGAAATGTGCAAAGTAAGCTATCGTTTAAGCCACCCAGTCTGTGCTAGTTTGCAGTGGTGGCAGGGCCATGGCTGCTGTGCAAGCACACTCACCTTTAGCAAGCACAATTGGATAGAAAGGAGGCCTGCAATGCCCGAGGGAGCCTGGGAGAATGGCTCCAGCCCCGCCTCTTTCCTTTTCTCCACAGAAGATAATTGTACCCTAACCGGATCCTCAATGATATGAAAGATATTGATGAAAGCAAGAGATTAAATCCATACATTTCAAACGTTGTAACAGATTTTAGCAGGTCACCTGATAGCATCACGTGGCGTCCAATACACCACCTCCGACATGTTAGACTTGGTGTACACATAACCCCATCACAGTTTCATCTGTAGTCATTCATGTCGTGTCCTCAGGGTGCACAGTTTGCTATTTGGAGAGAAGAGCCTGATACGTCAATGAAACTGCTACATGAATACTGTCAGGACTGAACGACGCTGGCGAAAATCTAAGAGCCCACAGAATCTCACACCAGTGCGGCGAGAGAAACGTCCAGATGTGTAAGAAAGTGCCAGTGAGTGCTGTTCGCACATCTTTGGTGCTCCAAAGAAAGCTTCTACCTGGGTGAGCCTTAGCAGAGCATGCACCTCCATTCCTGAGCATGCTAGACGCTATCTCACAGAATTTCTCCCAGCACCTTGTGTTCAACTAACTGTTGGAAACTGTGAGTTTATCTCCCGTATTGGCGAGCGCCCATGGCCACCAACACCAAGGTCTGGGGCAACAGAACAGGCTGCTGCAGCCTACATATAAATTACCTGTTATAGAGAGATGCCAGTGAGCTGGCATAGTGGAGCCCCCCTGAGGACACCTCTCTCCACTGCTGGAGTCATCTTTTAGCGAGACTCCTTCCGGAACCCTTGGTCCCTCTCGGTCGGCCTCTCCCAGCTACAGGTGCTGTTTTTGGTTTGCTTGTAAAGTGACTGCTTTCTCCCATCCTTACAGAAGACTCAGTGTTAAAAAGTGTTCATTTACTCAATGGACGTTGAAAGTTATTTAGCCAAAGCCCTATAGATATTGGCAATAGATGCTCACCAGGATAAAGGGATTTTTGAAATCACCATTTGACAATACTGACTTTTAGGGAAGGATGTCGTAAAATTATTGACTTAGCTCTATGTGAGACTGGATGAGTTTAAATGTGTTCTGCTTTTCATCTTTTATCATTATTTTCCAGCAAGACGTGCAGGAGTTCACTACTACGCTTAGTGGAAATGAACAGATTTTGGACTGATTGGGTGTTGAATGATTGATAAACTCATCCAAATGCCAAAACAATGCTTATGATAACGTGAATACAAAGAAGTTTTCCCAAAAGGTTTCGTATGATATGTTAACAATTCAAAAACTTGGTTTAGTTTTACAGTTTAGTTATACTTACACATACATAGTACATTCTAGATGTTTTGCAGAGAAAAAAATAATGTACTACAATTCTATACATCACCAATAATATCTAGCTCAGAGTTACAGAAATGTGTCACGCATGTTGACACAACATTCACTACAATTTCATCCATCTTTTGTCTTAATTTCAAAATCACTGATAAAATAAAAAAACCTTTCACTTTCATGCATGTTCCTTCTTGGCTTTCAAAAGCAGAGCAAAAATTAGATATTTGTGGTCATGACCAAAGACCTGCAGAGTTAATTCCTACTGTCTTCTCTCTCTCTTGTGAATTTTTTTTTTTTTGCCTCAGTTTCCATTCTTTCCCAAGTTTTCTACTTCATGTCTGCTCTCAATCTCACTTACCATCTGGCCAACCCACAGGGTGTGCTTCATGATCGTGATTTTTTTTCCCCCAGAACTGACCACACAGCTCCCAACCAGGGCAAGTGTACTTCCTGTTCAGAGAGATGTGCATGGCCACCTGGGATTGGCTGCAGAGCAGAGAAAGTGAGCCCCTGCCCCACCCCCTGCAATCAATCACCCACCATAGAAAACTGTGTGTAACCCCTCTAATTTGGAAACACTTCAGATGACCCATGGATAAGTGGGTGGGGACAGGGAGGTTTTCTCGAAAGGAATTAGGGCAGAAAGAACGTAATGTAATGATGACTTTCCCTGCCTTTTTGCCAAATTACCCTACAGGGAGAATGTAGAAATGGATGTCAAGGCATATGGCTTTAAGGCCAAGCGTACTTGGTTTATGTCTGAGTTGAATCATGTCTTCTAGCTTTTTATCTGAAGTCACTAGTTAATCTCAAAATGTTCAACCCTTACTAGCCACATAACACATGCATTCAAACATTCTGAAAAACTTAAAAAAATATAAATGGGTTGATTTTTTTTGTCTTAAAGGGGAGGGAGAAGGGAACACATGTACAATCATTAGAATGTCTCTGAAGCAGGCAACTAGAAAACATTGAACTCCTTGTCTAAACTGACTTGCCGTGCTGATGTCAGCAAGTGCCCTGAATTCTCTGTCTCAGTTTAATCACTTAAGAACATGGGAAAATATTCTTTTTCCAAAGGTGATGGATGATTCATCTAAGCTTAACTGTATTAGTCAAGGCCTTCACGGCCACTAAGTCATTATTATGTAACAGTAACTTATTTTCAAAATGTCTTAAATTCGTTGGAAACTTACGGCTAGAATCTATGGCCATTGAGTTATATTATTTAATGTCCACAGAGCAAGTGCACAGCTTGCAGCACTTAATTGCTGATAGAGATGGCAAAAAAGAAAATTACCTAAATGAATGCCTGAACACACTGAGAATTTCAGATCAGAAAGGGGCAGGGGGACCCGACACTGTGGCTTAATAGGCTAATGCTCCATCCTGTAGCACCAGCATCCCATACTGGCACTAGTTCATGTCCAGCTGCTCTGCTTCCCATGCAGCTCCCTGCTTCTCACCTGGGAAAGCAGCATAGAATGGCCCAAATCTTTAGGACCCTGAACTCATGAAGGAGATGGGAAGAGATTGTGGCTCCCAGCTTCAAATCAGCTCAGCTCTTGGCCATGGCGGCCACTTGGGGGAGTGAACCAGCAGATGGAAAACCTTCTCTCTGTTTCTCTCCTTCTCTCTATAAATCTGTCTTTCAAATAAATATAATTTTTAAATGGGGCTAGACAGGAGGACCACTGATTCCCAGAGTTAGAGTTGGGTGTGCAATTATTACTTTGGTTTTTGGGCCAGTGACCAGATTTCTTTAGACATTTTTTTGTAACAACTATTCCAAAAGAGAAAGTGAAAAGCAAAGAGCCTAGAAAATTGATACACTCACTCCACTTCCCTTTACAAACTCAACTCTGTTTTTCCATAAGGGATATTTCCTTGAGGGAGCACATTTCAGAGTGGATTAATTACTGATAATCTCTGTTCTATAGATGAACGACTCTGACATTACTTGTAACTACACAGCTTTGCTCAACAAGAACCACCAAACAAAGTGTGTTCCATTTCCCTACAGCTGGAATCTTTTCTTACAAAAAGGAGTCTTAGGGTTTTAGACAGACACAAAATCAGTTCCCAATCACAGAATAAGTCTAGAATAGGTGTAGAGCAGGTGAGCAGGTGAGTATGTGTGAGAGTGTGTGTGTGTGTGTGTGTGTGTGTTTACTGATAGCACTTCTGCCACATCCAACACAGGTTAAAATATGCCAGCAGCACATACTGTAGAATTTTTGGGTCTGCCAGCCATGCTGTGTTATTAAGAAATAGTTTTGAATCATGAAAAGCAATCTCTTTTTTTTTCACAATTCCTTGAAGAATCAGCTTGAGAGGTAGGAAGTACAAAGCACAGTACGTCTTCTGAGATTTCCAGTACATCTTCTGCCACACAACTGAAAGTGTTTTTTTGGATCCCTTCTTTCAAGATTAAGTGGATGAAGTGACTCTTATTATGAATCATAAATTTTAATAATTGTTGTGTCTTTGGCAATGTATCACTAAAGTCAAAGGCCTATTGTTTTTAGAGATTTGTTCTCCAAATAGCAGGTGCAAAATATATTGATATACAGGAATAAAAATGAGATTTGTTTAATGCTTGTTTTACATCATTCTTTTTTCTATGCTATATTTGTTTTTATTGCAAAGTCAGATAACAGAGAGGAGGCGAGATACAGAGGAAGATCTTTAGTGAATCATCCACAATGGCCCAAGCTGAACCAATCTGAAGCCAGGAGCCAAGAGCCTCTTCCAGGTCTCCCACATAGGTGCAGGGTCCTAAGGCTTTGGGCCATCCTCGACTACTTTCCCAGGTCACAAGCAGGGAGCTGGATGGGAAGCGGGGCTGCCGGGATTGGAATGGGTGCCCATATGGGATCCCAGTGCATTCAAGGCGAGGACTTTAGCCACTAAGTCACCACACCAAACCCTTACATCATTCTTAAACACCATCTTCTTGTAAGTGATGTCTAGAACTTCACAAACTACTCAAGGTTTTTAATGTCTAAAATATGTTGTTTATAAATTTTAGATATGATTGAAACATAATCATTCACATCATATATTTTTAAAATAAAACTGTTTCTGCTTCATTTTGACTTTGCTATCTGGTAGCTCTAATAGCCCAGTCCTAACTATACCAGGGATTTGGGGGGAATGAGCCAGCACATGGAAGATTTCTTTCTCTGTCTCTCGAATAAAATAAAAATAAATACAAACTTTTTTTAATCCTCAGTAAGATGTTTATGGAGTTGCAAATAGCTGTAGATGAATGAAAGATCTGATTTATCCTGGGGAAATTCTTAACTCCAGGGCCACAGAAGGGCTGTATGAAAAGCTCCAGTTACACTAACTGGCTTCGTTTTGGTTGCTCTCGCCTTCCACAAAGATTATGCATGGGTCCATCTCCCCAGCTTGGATTTCTCTATCAGATGGAATAAAACAGGAAATGGAAGATCATTTTCTATGTATTATCCTATCTTTCATTCTCTGTAGCTGCTTTCAAGCAAGTAAATAAAAATCTTAAAAATATACATATAACTATGGGCCTGGCATGGTAGCCTAGCAGCTAAAGTCCTTGCCTTGCACACCCGGGATCCCATATGGGCGCCTGTTATAATCCCACCAGCCCCACTTCCCATCCAGCTCCCTGCCTGTGGCCTGGGAAAGCAGTCGAGGATGGCCCAGGGCTTTGGGACTCTGCACCCTTGTGGGAGACCCAGAAGAGGTTCCTGGTTCCCAGCTTCGGACTGGTGTAGCACCGGCCGTTGCGCTCACTTGGGAAGTGAATCATTGGACGGAGGATCTTCCTCTCTGTCCTTCTCTGTATATCTGACTTTCCAATAAAAATAAAATAAAGCTTTGAAAATAATACAGCTAAATAATTGTTGAGATGTTCATGGATATGGGCTCCAGTCACCCTAATTACTTTTAGATTAACTTTTCATTACCTCAGACAGGAATCTCTTTTTACCCGTTTTCCCATGTCAAAACCCTGGCTTTGCTCCAGACCTAAGCACACACCACTTCACTTTGTGTTTCTGTGGATTTCAAATTCTGCACTTTTATGTGAATGGAATCAGTTAATAGTCTTTACTAAAGGACTTCTTTCATTCCTTTATGTCTTCAAGCTTCATCTTTGATGTAGGGGTTTTTTTTTAATCATTTTTCATTTGTTTTCATGGATGGATAATGTTTAATTGTACAGATGCCTTTTGGTCCCAGAACCCACGTGGGAGACCCGGAAGAAGCTCCTGGCTTGTGGCTAAGAATCGACTCTGCTTTGGTCCTTGCTGCTGTCTGGGGAGTGACCTAGCAGGGGAAGGCCTTTCTTACTCCCTGTCTTTCCTTCTATCTGTAAACATTCCTTTCAAATAAAAATAATAAAATCTAAAACCATCAATTTATTATAAGTGTACAGATTGATGTTTTGGACTATCAATGATGTGTCATTGATTTGTATTTTTCTTTTTTTTAGCCTCTATGACACTATCTCGACGAAAATTGTCTTCTAAATTTTATTTACATATTGCTATTTATAAGTACATAAAGATGTAAATGATTTTCAATATTATTCTCGCATAGTGAAATCTTGATGGAACACATTTATTATTTCTAATAAGTTTGTAGTGAATCGCTCAAGTTTTTTATATAAAAAATCTATTTCCTGCACCTATTGAAATGATGTGTGTTTTTTTTTTCCATTAATACAATGTATTTTAAGGCTGATTTTCAACTGCTGAGTTTCTATTTTCCTGGGATAAATCTAATTTGGTGAGGAGAGAGAGAAAGACAGAGAGACAGAGAGAGTACTTACAAATGCCTGTTCTTGCTAGCATTTTGCTGAGGATGTTTGCATCCAATTTGTAGTGTTACAGTAAATTTTTTCTTGTTATGCTAAGTCTTTTATCTGTTTTTGGATCCTGGATTATTCTGGAATCATTCAATAAGCTGAGAAGTATTACCTCATTACCCTGGAATAGACATGTCTCTTCTTTTTCTCCAAACCAGGCCTCACATTGATGCATTGAAATTCCACCTTCCAGTGTGGTGCTATCAGATGGGGTCACGGCGAATAATTATGTCATGGGAGCTAGAATGCTGGAATGGATGTGGCTGATGTCCTTTTACAAGAGCCAACAAGATTCTCTCTCTCTCTCTCTCTCTCTCTCTCTCTCTCTTTCTCTTTCTCCCTATCTCTCTCCCCTTCTCCATCCCCCCCCCCCCACAAGAACACAACTAGAACAACATTGCTGACTGCAAACAAGGAACGGAGCCCTGACCAGACCAAACTGATTGGCACATGATTCTTGAATTGCACATCCTCCAGAACTATGAAAACCTCTCTGAAGTTTAAGCATCTAGTTCAAGGTAATTTTGTCATAATAGCCTGTCTTAACTAAAATATTCTTATTTTATTTTCCTTTGCAAGAGTTTGTGAAGACTTAGATTAAATGATGAATAGAATACAGCAATGAGCACATGCAGGTCCGGGCTTGTTATTTAATTTCATTGCTGTTTGCAGGTGTGTTTGTGTTGTCTCCATTTGGTGTGTTTTCGCCTTTCTGGATCTTTGCGCATGTACCAGACAATCTACTTCGTAATATCTTCATTACTGTTTGGGTGGTAGCAACGTCTGTTCTTTATTCATTCTGCTGATTTTAATTTTTGCTTTTTTCTTGGTTATCTAGATAAAGATTTGTGAATTTCACTCATCTTTATGTATTTGATTTTATGAAGTTTAAATATTACATGCCTGGATGTTTGATATTTAATCTGATTGCTACTAGGGAGACTCCTGAATATGTGGTATGACATCTACCATTTTTTTATTATCCGTTATCATTTTAACCGCTTTCCTCCTGTTTCTTGTCTTTCTATTAAGATATTCACAATATGTGTATGCTTCACTGTCTTAATTGCCTCATTCTTCTAGAATGTTTTTGTTCCATCTTTTTCATTTGTTCCTCTTTGCGTGTTAGTATTGGATGCCAGGGCCCAGCTAGCTCATTTGGCAGAGCCTGAGACACTCAGCACTGGATGCTTCCGGTGGCGTATTGTCGATCCACTGATTCATTCATTGCCTTGTGTCAAGACAATTCACAAAAACTTCAGGACTTCCCAACTTCTGATACATTTTTGATGTCTAACTCTTTCGTTGTGTCTAGAGTTGCCTTTTCTCTGTAGTCACATTACCATTAACTTTTGCACATTGTCCACGTTTTTCAAAGAGAATTCTCAGCATATTTACATTTGTGATTGGTAAACCCACGCTGTATTCCATATATGAATCTCCTCTGTTGCTTCCTCTTATTCTTGTCTGACTGCGCCTCGTAACTTCTTGTTGAAAGCCAAATGCCTGTGATTTGATGTATGGTATTGGCACCAGAAGCAGGCTTTTTGCTGTCAAAGGATATATGGATATTTGTAACCTCATTCAAGGGCCATACGACATTATCAAATTTAAAAATAGCCTGCTGCAGATCTGTTGAGTCCTGCCTGTGGTTGCCTTGGCAAGGCCAGGCTGAGTAATTTTGTTGACAACCTGTGCACTGAGTTCACTCTCCTGTGTGATTTCCTCTGCTGCCCCAGCCCAGCCAATCTGAGGAACCGTACATGTTTCCCTGTGATTTAAGTTCTCTGAAGGATCTAAAAATCAAAATGGATAACAGAAAACAGAGGAAATTGATGAAACCAAAGACTGGTTCTTTGAAACCATTAGCAGAATTGACAAACTTTTTGCTACATTGATCCAGAAAAAAAAAAGTAAAAATGCAAATTAGAATCAGAGAAAAAGAAGGATTGTTCTAAATAACATTACAAACCATAAATAATTGTAATGACAAAGTGTAAGCAAGAATACATTTTGAATTCTTTAATAATATTCTTCCCTTTCAAGAAAACTTTGGGTATTTTAGCTCCTCTTTCTTTGTGTTAAATTGTCAGCTGCTTTAAGAAATTAGAATCCTTTGATGAGGACTATGTCCAGTCTATAGAGATATTTTCAAGGACAATTATCTTACTTGTAAAAGGTTTGTTGGTTGATTTGACAGATCTGGCCTGAGACAGAAAGAGACAGGAAGAGAAGGAGAGATCTCCAGTTTCATTCCCTAAAGACCCTGTTACTGCTGGACTAGGCAGGAGCAAGGCAAGAACCAGGAGCCTCTCCTGGGTTCCCCATGTGTGTACAGGGTCTCAGGACTTGCATCATGCTCCACTGGTTTCCCAGGTCATCGTTAGGGTGTTGAATGGGAAGTGGAGCAATCTAGACCCAAACTGGCACCCATAATACCAACTTTTCAGACAACAGCCTAATCCGCTATGCCACACTATCAACCCTGGATAGCTTTTTTTAAATACTGAATTATCCAATTAGTGGTCCACTGGCAACTTTTTTAAATATATTTTTAAATTGCATTTATATTCCCACAGTGAAACCAATTATAACCTATTTATTTAGTGAAAGTTTTTAATAAATTTTTGTAGTAATCTTGTATGTTAAATTTTTATACCTGCGCATTCTATGTCTTACTACTTTCAGTTCATATGCTGTATTTTCATATATTCTTAGAATATAGTAGAATAATTTGATATATGTGTTTAATGTATCATAGATTCGTTTGGAAGGATTGTATCAATTCACAATGTTTGATAATTTTTATACCATGAATTCTTACGCCATGTTTCTTGTCTCCATCATTGTTGACATCAGGTTGCAGTGTGCTGTTTCGGGGAGTGAGGTCAAGCACAAACATGCACACTCCAGCGTCACGAGACATTCCGAACCAGCTCCACGTGCACATTATTCCTAACCAATGGATACAGTCATTCTGAATTTATGTGGGCTTTTAATTACACTGAATAATCATGCTGCAGCTTTTTTTAAAGATTTATTTGTTTTTATTGCAAAGTCAGATATACAGAGAGGAGGAGAGACAGAGAGGAAGATCTTCCGTCCGATGATTCACTCCCCAAGTGAGTGCAACAGCCTGTGCTACACCAGTCCGAAGCCAGGAGCCAGGAATCTCTTCCAGGTCTCCCACACGGGTGCAGTGTCCCAATGCATTGGGCCATCCTCGATTGCTTTCCCAGGCCAGAAGCAGGGAGCTGAATGGGAAGTGGGGCTGGTGGGATTAGAACCGGCGCCCATATGGGATCCCCGGGCTTTCAAGGCGAGGACTTTAGCCGCTAGGCCACACCGCCGGGCCCCTCATGCTGCAACTTTTATGGAAGTCATTCACAACTTTTTCAAGGGAATTTTTTTCTATGTAATTGATATCTTTAGGCTATTTTAAATACCATTGTTATTTATCATTCAATTTTGCTTTATTTTTGTATAAGAACATGCAACTGAACTTTTATTATTGAGGAGGAGGAGTAACCAAAATGTTGCTATATTGCTCATAATTCAATACAATGGTATAACTGATTTGGAAAACAATTGACAGTTTCTTATAAAGTTAAACATATGTTTTCCCCATAAAACAGCAATTCCACTCCTGGTATTATCCAAGAGGAATGAAACCATATGCTCACATGAAATACTTGTATAAAAATATTTATAGCAGATTACTCTATAATAGTAAAAAAGTCTGGAAGCAATCTAAATATAAATCAATAAAATCTATAAACAATTTATGCTTTATTCATACAATGGAATCTTACTAAACAATATGACTAAATTTTTTTTTTTAAAAAAAGGCACTCTGATTTTATTTACTTTCAACCCAACATCAGCCACTATTAATCTATGGAAATAATAATCAGAAATGTTTGTCTCCAGGAAGAGGGTGCAATTAGACTGGAAAAAGGCAATGGAAACTTTCCCTACATTTAGAAAGGTTGTGAATTTGGATATGGTATACATGTAGCTTTGTGTTAGCATTACATGTCTATGTTCGTTGAAACTAATAAAACAGAGCCTTGTAATTCTGTGCACTTTTGTTGAATATAAATTATACCTGAACAGAATAATGTAGATGACTTATTTTTAAAAATCAGTTTCTTCTTATAATGAAAGACTTCAAGGTAAACGACTGTTGTTCAAACTTTGAAAACCAAGTTTGATGGTTAATTTTATCTGTCAGCTCTGCTAAAGCATAGGTGTCCGAATATACAGTGAAATGTTATTCTAGTTATTTCTGTATAAGTATTTTTGGATGAGATAAACATTTAAACTGGGTAAGAATGATTCCCTCCTCCCATTATGTGAGCTGGCTTCCTATAAGCAATTGAAGATCTTACCAAAGCAAATGGAACTTTCTGGAAAATTAGAGGAGGAGTTCTACCAGCAAGCAGCATCTGAACTCAAATTTTCCCTGGGTCTCCTGGTAGTCAGCCATCCCACTGTAGATTTTGGACTTGGCAAGCATGTGGGAATGTCCACTTTCCCCATAACCTTCTGATTTGTGTCTCTGGAGAGCACCAAGCACCAAGCCCAAGTGCAGACCGGAGCCCAATAGGTAAGCGGAACCTGCCATCTAGCCTCTCTTCCAGGCTATTTGTTGACAGACTCTGTGTTGAGCTGTATTGACACGGTCTCTTAGGGCTCAGGAGAGAGAAGGAAAGTTCCATGCCCTCCCAGACATGAATTGTCCAATAGGAATCGCCTTGTAATAAAGCTGGATCTCCAAGAATCTAAACCACTTGTACAAATATAGAATAAAAATAAGCTGATTGTTCCACCAACGGAAACCATGAGGGAAATAGTCAGACATTGTTACTTCAACTCCAGGAGAAACAAATGCCTGAGAATTTGTAAATAAGTAGCACCCATGGGAGGGTGTAACCTGAATTTGTTATATTTGCATGATTTGAACAAGATCCTCAAGCAAAGGCTTTCATACCAACTGATTTCAGGCTAGTGGGATTTCCAAAAACATTGGAATCATTTGGGAAGCTCTCACTTCAACACAGATGTCAAAGTATTGCACTAAAAAGTATTGACTTCTTCATTTGAGAGAGTTTGAGAGAAAAACTTCCCACTCACTGATTCATTCTCCAGATACCCAAGACACCCAGAGATGGGTCAGCCACACCAGGAGTCAGGAGCTCAAGCTGGTTCTCAATGTGGGTGGCAGGAGCTCAAGTACCTGAGCCATCACCTGATCCTCTGAGGATACGCGCTAGCAAGAAGCTGGAACTGGGAGAGGAGCCTGGTCTTGAACCCACTCACTCCAATAAGGAATGGAAACCTTTTTTGTGCTAGGCCAAATGTTACCCCCACCCCTGCCCAAGAATTACATCTGTATAACTCTAAGAAACTGAAGTACTGCTTTGATACGAGATGTATTGTCCCCTCCAAAACTCAGGCATTGATAACCCAATCCCTTTGGAACAGTTGGGAAGAGAGGCCTAATGGGAGCTGTGGAGGTGATGGGGGCTCTTCTCCCTTGAAAGGGCTAATGCTTCTAGAGAAATGGCTTACAGAGTGGGATTGCCAGAGGATGGTACAGTGGTGGTCCCCGTTGGCCCCTCTGCTTTGAAACACATGGTGCCATGGTAAACGCCAGACTCTTATGGATTCCTTAGTCTGTGTTTATCCAGGACTGTGATGGATACATTTTTGTTCTTTATCAAGTAACCACTCTTAAATACTCTGTCCTAACTGCATGAGACAGACCAAGAGAAGTGCAAGAACCAGCAATAAGAAACAAAAGCTGAAGCAAACTTACCACACAAAACAAGGTCATGAGAAAGAACCAGCACAAAAGAAAATTCAGATAGAACAAAGCAGCCAAGACATCACTTGGGATGCTGGAATCCTAGCTAAGCTCCTGATCCCTGCTTCCAACTAATGTGTACCTGGAAGGTACCACAACGAAGCTCCTGTTGTTGAGTGCCTGCTCCCTGTGTAGTAAACTTGTCTTGGTTCCTCGGTCCTGGCATTGATTTAACCCTGAGCCAACTATTATGGGCGTTTGGGGAAAGCTGTAGCAGGTGGCACATCTGTCTGCGACTGTCACTCTTTCTATATCTGTACATTTCAAATAAATTTTCTAGAAAAATTAAAACATTAAGATAATGCAGTGATCAAATATAGAACATCAAATGAATATTTTATGTTTCAAGATATATTTTTTCAGTTTTTTTCTTTATTCTTAGTTTCCATGTTACAGTTTTGCAGCCAGAGGGCTTCCTCCCTTGCCCCTTGTCTCCGTCCTCCTCCACATTGTCCTCTTTTACAGTAACGTAGTCCTTCAGCTGTGGTCTCGACTCCGGCACTCTGGTCTCTAGGTGGCTCATGACACTGCAAGTATCAGTGATGGTAGAAAGTCTAGTATTTTGTTGTCTACGCGTATTTCAAGGTTTTATTGGAGGCCCACGTTTATTCAGGAGTAGAGTTGCAATCTGTTGGTCTTTGATTCCTGGCACTCTGGTCTCCATTACATCCTTTTTTGTAAGATTACACACATATAATTATTACATTTTTATCTTTCTGTTTTGTATTTTGGATGCAAGTTGTCGTATCTCAGAACAAACACATAATATTTATCTCAGTTCACGGAGCATAATGCTCTCCACTTTGGACCACTTGGTTTCAAATGTTAGAATTTCATTCTTTTTAGTGGCTGAGTTGTATTTCATGGAGTAGCTGTACTATGACTTCCTTATCCCATCTTCTTTTAATGGGCATCTAGGTTAAGTATAGCTAATTAAGTAATATATTTTTAGTTAAGAAAAAGAAACTATAGAAAGATCAAGCAAATTTAAGAAAAATATTTTGCTATGAAAAATATGCCTTTCAGGTCTGGCGGCGTGGCCTAGTGGCTAAAGTCCTCGCCTTGAATGCACCGGGATCCCATATAGGAGCCGGTTCTACTCCCGGCAGCTCCACTTCCCATCCAGCTCCCTGCTTGTGGCCTGGGAGAGCAGTTGAGGATGGCCAAAAGCCTTGGAACTCTGCACCCGTGTGGGAGACCCGGAAGAAGTTCCTGGTTCCCGGCTTCAAATCGGTGCAGCACAGGCCATTGTGGTCACTTGGGGAGTGAATCATCGGACGGAAGATCTTCCTCTCTGTCTTCCTCTCTGTATATCTGACTTTGTAATGAAATAAAAAATAAATAAATCTTTAAAAAAAGAGAAAAATGTGCCTTTCATTTTAAAAATAAAATAGGAAGCTGGGAAAATCAATACAAAGAGGTTTCACTGGAATTTCAGAAGATAATAATTAGACAATGGAATATAAGAATTATGAATTCATTTATTATTTATGAATTTTGATGCTAACATTGACTCAAAGTCCTATTTCTGGAATAAATTAACAATACATTTCAAGTTTGATTTTTTTATGGACTTACTATTTATTTTTTATGTTTTAAAATATTTATTTATTTTTATTGCAAAGGCAGAGAGGAGGAAAGACAAAGAAGAAGTTCTTGCGTCTGATGATTCACTCCCCAAGTGACCGCAACAGCCAGAGCTGAGCCAATCTGAAGCCAGGAGCCTGGAGCTTTTTCTGGGTCTCCTACATGGGAACAGTGTCCCCACATTTTGGGCCATCTTTGACTGCTTTCCCAGGCCACAAAGAGGGAGCTGGATGGGAAGACAGGCTACCAGGATTAGAACCAGCGCCCATATGGGATCCTGGCATGTTAAAAGTAAGGATTTAACAGCTAGGCTACTGCGTTGAGCCCAAGATTTGTTTATTTTTATTGTAACGTCAGATATACAGAGAGGAGGAGAGACAGAGAGAAAGGTCTTCTGTCCATTGATTCACTCTCCAAGCAGTCACAATGGCTGGGCTGAGCCTATCCGAAGCCAGGAGCCAGGTGTTCTTCCAGGTCGCCCATGTGGGTGCAGGGTCCCAAGGCTTTGGTCCATTTTCAGCTGCTTTCCCAGGCCACAAGCAGGGAGCTGGATGGGAAGCGGGAGTGCCAAGATTAGAACCCGCGCCCATATGGGATCCTGGGGCATTCAAGGCGAGGACTTTAGCCACTAGGCTACCATGCCGGGCCCAAAATTTGAATTTTTGATTGCTTGTCTTTGTAAACCAATAAAAGACTGGCATATTTATTTTCACTGATAAAATGACAGTGGTTATGGACTTATACATATCCAGAACTCGAATTAACCACCTATTTAATCACCTATTAATATTTTAAGTTTACTTTTTGTAATTGTTAATGAAACATTTCTTTAAATATTGTTATGAATTCTTATGACACTAATATTTTAGCCCAGTGGTTAAGACACTAGTTGAGATGCCAATGTCCCTTTTCAAAACTGCTGGATTTGATGCTCAGCTCTGGCACCTGCCGCCAGCAGCCTCATTAGGCAGACACTGGGAGGCTCCTCCTACCCCCATGGGCAATCTCAACAGACTTCTTACTTGCCCAGTCCAACCCCAGTCATTTGGGAGGTGAACCAGTCCTCTTCTCTCAATTAGCTTCTCAAATTTGAACACATTTTTATAAACAAATTTTTCAGTTGGTCATTTCCTAAGCTTTTATACTTTTGTTTCTCTTGAGTAACTTTTGTTTGGATTGATTCATTTTCTTCTATTATGATGAGTGACTTTCTTATTGGGATTATTATCTCAGATTCACAAAACAAGTATGTTTGTTCATGGGTTTTTTTAGTTAAATTATGTAATATTTAGATTTGGAATCATGTGTGTCATCAATTATTTTCTTCCGAATCCTACATATCTTACTTACAGGAGAAAAGTATGAAATGAAACAAAGGTTACAATTCACTAGGTTTGGTCTAGAAACCACTTGCTTTGCCCACGCAATGCTAAAGGATTAGGCATTCAATGTTCTCCTGACCCTCAAAGCAGAACAACAACAGAAAACTTGTGTGGAATTTGTAGAGTTGTTCAATTAACAGCCAAATATCACCAAAAAAAAAACTCTCACGATTTTAGTCAATTGCTTTAACAGTCTATATGAAATCATCGATACTACGCGTTGGCCCAGTGAAGGAAAGGAAATGGAGAAGGTGCCACTATTGAATTACTGCTAGCAGGTTCACTGCCAACATGGTGTATCACTTGGAACAACACTGATCCAGAAAATTATAAAAGCAAAATGGCTTTCTTGCAGATGAATGAATCTGCAGCCATTATTAAGAATGTTCAGTTAATAGCACTAATTGCAAGCCCTCAAGAGAAATGCTTTATGGAACATTATTAGTTCTGCAAAGATATACCAAAACAAACTACTGAGTGTGAAATATGGAAAGCAGTAAATGAGCACTTGGAAATAAGGTATTAAATAAACATGATATATATATATATATTCTACACTGATAGCACCTGTGAAAGACAGACACAAAGGCTTTATTTCAAAAACACTTGATAAATGGTAGGAGCCAAGATTTTGTACACTGACTATTTGTATGTAAAGTTAGAATTATTTCTGTGGTCAATATAATAAATCGAGCTACTGCAGCCTTTAGCTCTCTGTGCAAAATTCAGATAGAAGGGTTTCCTGATGTGCTTGGAAGAGTACTCCTCGTCTTCCGGCAGGTTGTTTGTGTTTACTCATTTCTGGACTCTCCATTGTCTTGAACTGTTCTGTTTTACAACTGTGTTGAGATAAAGGTTGTGAGGGCTGATGGTGATGAAGATGCTCAGGTTGACAGTAACAGGAGTGCGCCTGCTCATTCAGGTACTAATCAGTTTTGTTCAGATCTTTTCAAGCATCCTACTCTATTTGGCCACTGACCACCTATGTCTATTTGTAAATTTATTCAGCTTTCCTAACTGCCTACATGGGATACTGTCCTTTAGAATCCCCTTTGAACATATCTTCACATCTTACTGATTCCCTAAGTCACCAATTAACTGGATAAACCCAGACATATATTCATTTCATAGTTACA
Organism: Ochotona princeps; assembly: GCF_030435755.1. NCBI lineage: Eukaryota > Metazoa > Chordata > Mammalia > Lagomorpha > Ochotonidae > Ochotona > Ochotona princeps. The sequence goes on along the minus strand of NC_080832.1, from coordinate 9,693,094 downwards.
AGACAGTCAAAGTTGTACCTTTAAAAAATTCTTATGTGCTAAGAGTAAATCCTAGTTTGTCCTTGTCATTTTAGAAATTATTGCGCATGTTCTCAATATCTAATACCTTCCATAATATTTTAAAATATAATATATTGGAGCATGTTTCACTGAGCCCAACTGGCAAAGAGAGAACATACAATTCCTTGTTCAAGCTAGACTACTTTGCAAAGGAAAGGAGACATTTTTGATCATCGTACTGTCACAGGAAGTTGGAACTGACAGAATCCTGGACAAGCCAGTATTGAATTGGGGAATTCAAAACCTGCAGTCATTCTATAGGAGTAACCCTAATTCCTCAAACTTCAACCATTGTGCCACAAAATGCAAGTTTTAATGTGTGCCGTGCAGTGAAAAATATGGGAAAAGCCTGCTATACAATTGACAGTGTCTGAAGACACTGTCAGTCCTTAATTATTCTGTTGGTAGATATTCAAGTTATTTTCTCAAAATTTTGTAAATATGATCTTGCTAGGACTATTTTTGTATACACTGGAAGCACTCTTGAGATTTCCCCTAGAGTATACATCTAGAAATGTCATTATTTGAAATGTGTGACTGGATTCCAATTTTCAGGAACTTTAAAATTTCTTTTCCAAAATAATTACATTCATTCATACTTACACACTGGGTTGTAAGCGGTTGCTTGCTCCAAGTCTTTGCCAGCACCCAACAATACCAGAGCCGTGAATTGGTGTCACTTCCACAAGTGTGACATTGTTCCTCATGGTTTCCAAATATTGTCCCCTAATGATAGGGAGTTTAAGATTTGTTTTAAAACCAGTACACATTCTGGAACGCCAGGGCGTGGTTGCCTGTACTGGATATGAATGCAGCACCCATCCAGCACACGTGAGATCCAGGAAGGGAGGGGCAGAGCTGGCGGGGGGGTTAAGGGGCTGGTCCCCTCGCTGGACAACCACTCCCACTGGAGAGTGTTGGCTGGAATAGAGACAGACACGACTAAGCAAGGCTACAACACCTGTGCGCTGCATGTGGACAAGATCAGGGCCACAGCATCAGCTGGCAGAAGCTGGCACTGGGGACTAATTCTGTCGAGTCAAATCACAGGACCACCTAAAGAGTGCATAAACCAGGACAGAGAGACCTGGGAGGGAAAAAGTGGGTTCCCCCTTCTTGGGTCACTATTCCCGTGGGAGGGCATGAAAACTAGGACGGGGGCTGGGATGGCTAGACAGAGGCACTCAACAACATCTGTGAGGGCTGGATGGTTGAGTCGATTAGATAGAACTAAGCTTTAATACCCATTGACAAGTACCAGAGCCAAATGGGATGGGGGACAGACTGGTCTTCTGCTACACAAATTGGCAAACCAGGGTAGGGGGCAGGCTTGGTGGGGGTTATTGTGGGTCGCCCCAACTAGGCTGCAGCTCCCACTGGTTGATGTAAGGGCCGAACCAGACTGGACTGCAACACCCATTGGTTCCAGTGCAACTCGGGACTGAAAACAGAACCAACACAGCAATTGCAACCATAAGCTGATCAGGGTGATGGACTGTGCCGGGCCCTGTGCTTGCTAGAACATACAAGAATCTGGCCTGGGAATACCTCAAAGTATCTTTGGAGATCTCCCCACTTGAACTGCTGGACTCAGAATTCTAACCAAGAAAAGACAGAAGACAGAATAGGACAATCATTCATCTCAGCTACATGTTGGCAGCGAAATATGGGACAAATGGAGACTTCATGATGGACCATATCAATCAGTGGACCACCTCATCGAGCGAAACTGGCAGTGACTCATAACTGGAGAACTATTAACTCCACTTGAGCACATATCTCAGAGCATGCCCCACATCCGGGACTTGGGGTGGGCGGGAAACCGGGTGGGGCTTCTCCCTCAATATCCCCTTTTACCTCAGATACATGATGGAAACTATGGACATAATAGCATTGCCCACCTCCCTATCCCCCTGAACCTTTTTTTTTTTTTTCTTCTCTTTCTTGATTTTCCTTCAACTATAGTTAACTATGTAAAGATTGTCAACAACAATACAATAAAATGGATTATAAAAAAAAAAAAAAAAAAAAAAAAAGATTTGTTTTACCAGTATATGTTGTACATTCCTGTTGTTTATATAGAAACTCTCTCTTTTTTTTGTTTTTGTTTTTGGCCCATTTTTCTCTGTGTTATTCTCGCTGCTTCATAGAATTTGTTCAAACCACTTAGTAGTAAACATTTTTTGTCATGTGTACTGCAAATATCTTCCCCGGTATTACACCTTATCATTTCCCTTTATTTATTGGCGTGTGGATGTAAAGACATTTCTACTGTGGAGTCAGGTTGATCTCTTTCCTTCTCTCCGGCTTCTGCTTTATTTCGTGTTAAGAAAAAACCCCACACCCTAGAATTGTAAAGACGTTGTCCCATATTTCCTTGGAAAATTTTCAGAAGTTGCTTTTCATGCACAGGTCTTGAAGCAACCTGAAACTAACGTTGGTTTACTAGCAAGCTGTGTCTGCCTTTCTAGATAGCATTTTCCCCTACACTGATTGCCAGTTAACTCAGTTCCACTTACTTTGTTACTCATGCTGTGTTCACTCATCTCCAAGATTAGCTCTGCCATAAACTTGCCTTTTGTATAGCTGTGCCTGGATACATGTTCTCTGTTCTCCAATGCCACACCATCTTTACCCCCCTTTTATAGTATGTTTTGGCATCTGGCAGGGGAAAGATTAACTCCAACTTAGTTTATACAGATTTAGTCCATTCTTTGTGCTATACTCTTTAAGGATTATTTACTTATTTAGTTATCTATTTTAGAGTCCAAGGGCCGGAAAGAGAAAGATGCAGGTAGGCTATTGCAAAGCTCCCATCCGCTGGGTTTACTCACCAAGCACAGGCAGTAAGTGGTAAATGGGATTACTCTAGGGCCAAAGCTAAGAGCTGGAATCTCAACCCAGGGCTCCCACATGGATGGCAACAACTCAATCACCTGAATAATCCTTGCAGACTCTATTCTCATCCCTTGGGTCTGTATTATCAGGAAAAGAATCAAGAGCCAGAGCTGTGATTCAAACCTAGGTACACCATAATTGGGTCAGTCTTAACAGGCATCTGACTGCTGAGCAAAATGCCTACCCTGTGATCTCATTTTCTTACTTCATGTTTTCTGAATCTCATTGCTGTTGTTACTACCACAAAAGCAGCCTTCATAAATCGGTCATATGCCTAGTGATAGTCCTAAACTCTTACTAATGAAGTTCAAGGGCTAGAAAGACAAATTTTATTATCTCCCTTTGCAGCTGATTCTAGGAAAGATGTGCCTCTGCGAGTCTTAGACTGTGAGCCAGTACACCGTGAGAGGAGGGCCACATGCTCCACGTGGTTGCTGGTTTCGCTGCGAAACAGCGACGATGGCACTTGGATTTCTGTAACAATTTTAGTAGAGTCCAGAATCTAGACCCCACCTGCCTGGTTTCGGATGTGTGTTCTGCTGGCGGAGGTCGTAGTAAAGTGGCATGATTCTCAAAGCTGAGAAAGGGCAGCCTTTTGGTTACACTATTCTATATTCCTATTTTTTGTAATATTCATTTTTGATGATGATTACATGGGTGACCAGGGTGGGAAGAACTGAAGGTTAGAGAAAAGTGGGTGAAATCATTATTTCCAAATTCTTTATTTCTTCTTGTCTCCTGGGGAAGGGGAGAGATAAAGAGGGAAGTCACATCCAGCCTCCCAAATGTGCCAGTGCCCAGGGATGAGGAACTGCCACCCAATAACAACTCAGGGTTCCAATGCAGTGCACGTTCCAAGGGTTCTGACCAAGTGGTTTAGATAGTTCTGAAATGCTGCCAGTTTCGCTGATCCAAGGGCGAGGCAACCCTTCTAGTGTTCACTGACTGCCATAGTCAACCTCAAGTCTCCATTCACCAAGGTTTCTGCGGTCATCGTTTGCTGGGGTAGTTGTCTAATTTGCTCTGTTCTCCTTCTTCTGTGATGGTACCAAGTGGGCTGCCATATTGTCCATGTGCTTCAGGATCTACATCCACTGTATGCCTTGTTCACTTGCAGGCACGTCCAAGGACCAGGGTCAGGTGACCTGAGACCTACCTGATCCCCCAACCCTGGGGCTCATGGACCAGGACTTCACCTTGCAGGTGGACCCTGGACCCGGACCAGGTGACCTGAGCCCTACCGGATCTCCCACCCCGAAGGCTCATGAGCCTGACACCCACTTAGCAGGCAGGCCCTAGGACCCAGGGCAGGCAACCCAAGCCACACCAGAGCCTCCATCCGCAGGGCTCACGAACCTGGCACCCACCTCGCAGGTCCAAGTCCTTTTTGATGCCTAGTTCCTACAAAAAATCACTCACCAAAAGTTTCTCAAGGAAATAGGGAAATTTTGCAGTTCTATAGTACTAAATCAAATAAGTACATTACATTTCACTTTCCAAAAGAGCAACAACTTAGGACCTTAGATCTCTGACAAACGAGAAAGAAAAGAATAATTTCCATTCCAGTCACATTTTGCGATGTGAACACAAGGCTGATAGTCAGGTTGGTTTTGACCATGGCTTTCCCGTAGAGACAACGCACCAGGCAGACACTGGATTAAGGTTGGGCTACTGCCGACCTCAGCACTTCCTTTATCAGCTGCTAGATACTTCTTTGTCTCACCATTTTCTGGAGAGGCTTGTCTTTTAAGAAATCCAGTTTATGCAGATCAATGTGGATGTGGATACATCAATTAGTTGGATTTAGTCATTCCACATTTGATCAAACATCATCATACAATGCTAGTAAACACAGATCATTTTTATTTGTCCTGTTCTTTGTATGCATTGCATAGCATTATGCTGGTCACCTCCAAGATACACAATAATATTTAACAACAGAATTTTTTAAATATTTTTTTTCCAAAAAGAAAAAAGCAGTGTGTGTTTTGTCTAGTGGTTACGACACTCACCTCCCACATCAGAGTGCCTGGGTTTGAATCCCAGCTGCACTTCTGATCCTGTCTTCGTGGGAGACAGTAGGTGATTCCTGGAGCATTTGTCCCCTGCCACCCACACAGGATACCTGGGCATAGTTCAATACTCCAGGTATTAGCCCAACCATCAGCTGTGGGACATCTGGGAAGTAAACCTGCAAATGGATGGGTTCTCCTCAACTATCTCTGTCACTCCTTGTGTGTGTCTCTCTACATTTCTAATAAAACAGGAGTAAATACATTAACATTTTTTTAAAGAAAGAAGGGGCATTCATTAAGCTAGCAGAGACCCTGCTTGGGACACCTGCATGCCCTGACAAAGTGCCTGGGGTGAGGTCTCAGTTCCGCTCTCAATCCAAGCTTCCGGCTGATGTGCTGGTTCTGGCTCAGGTACTTGGACCCTCAGGTGACTAAGGAAACTATGACTGGCTCCATGGCTCCTGACCTTGGCTCCAGCCTGGCCCTGGTCACTGTGGGGCATGCACAGGACGATGAGAATTCTCTGTCTCTCACTATCTCTATCACTCTGTAACCCTTTGGCCTCTCGAATTAATCAACAATCTCTTAACAAAGAGATACACCCAGCTTAAAGTAAAACTTCCAGTTCCATGGCTCATGTGGCATCAGTCCAAACTTAAACTCCCATGATTTTTCTACTAGTCATACATAAACACGTGCCAGATTGTCAAAGCTCTCTGGATAGCTGTGACATTCTAACTCACCCAGGAGTTTGTGTTAAAGGATTTACTTTAATATCAAAAAAGAGTTACTCCTAAGCTTGACTCAAACCAATTAAATATTGGATGTTAAACCCAGGCACCCTTGTATTTTAGTGGATTCTGGTGAGATTTCATCGCGGTTGGAATGGCAAGATTGGCAGCAATTCAGAATTGCTGGACTAACAAAACCACTTGAGCAGGACCCTTGGAGCATGCCCTACATGAGGAAACCTGGGACAGGTGGGAGGCTGGGTAAGGCTTCTCCCTTTATTTCCCTCCTTACCCTAGATACAGAAAAATCAAATAATGTGGAAACAATGGTCTTACCCATTTCCTGTAGCCCTTGACCCTTTGTGTCCTAATCAACTATGTAAGGACTATCAAAATTAAAAAAAAAAAACCCTTCTGGAAATTCTAATAGGGAATCCAGGACTTATCGTCAGCGTAGACCTGGAGACAGTCCAGCAGAGAAGGGAAGGAGAAGTATGGCATCTCTGGCAGGATGTGATCCAACGCACAACCCTGAACTCTGGTTAACACAGTGGAGGAATCAGTACACATTGGCCAACACACCATATCACCCCAAGATTTATTACAGTCAAAGAAGGAAAACTCAGACCTCATTCCAAATCAACTGAACCACAATATGGGAGAGACAGGCAGTGTTTCTTAAAACATTGCCCAGGATTGGGACTTGAAAGCAAGTTGGAGAAACTCAGACCTAACACAGACAATACTGGAATAATTGTATCTAGGATTTTGAAAGATGAATCTTAACTGTCACAGGAAAAATACAGGCATCAGTAAAAGAGCTGGAGGAATTATGTCACAATCTACCGTCCCAATCTCCTCCTGCCCGGACAGTCTCTAAAAGTGCTCCCGTGGCTGGCTACCTAAAATTGTTATAGCAAAGACATTGTCCGGAATCAGGGTGGAAAATGCCCAGCATACCAACCAACTATGTCTCAGGAATAACGTGCAGCAGTGACAGTATAATGACGTGTAACAGTATAAAGCCATTAAACACCATTACCATGGCTGACACTCCCACTCCCATTATGCAACTGACTTTCCACAAAAGCCAGAAATGGGCCATCATCAAATTCTTAAAAATCCTGCCTTTTTTTGGAAAATCCCACCCAAAGAACCACCCCTTTTGACTGCATATCGCATGAAGGGATTCCCCCAATCACATGGCTGCAACCCACTCCAGAGTAAGCCCACACTGTCTCTTGAGTACCTCATTTCATTTTGCTAATAAATCTCACTGCTCTGTTCAGATTCTTTTGTGCATCAGAGACAAGAGCCTGGACCCCTTGGCCTCCTAACATAAGCACATGATTAAGTGTTGTGTAAACCATCTTTAGAAGGCACAGATTGCCCTGGAAGAGAAGAAACGTAAAGAAAACTACCCCACTATCTACGATCTCTCTGAAGTCACCGTTAATGCATTTGAGTGTGGTCTGAAAATATTAAGTGGAAAATTCCAGAAATTAACAATTCTAGGATTTAAATAACTTGAACTGAATTGCAAAAGTATTATTAAAATGATCTAGTTTATTCTTGGCTGTTGTTGCTGATGTTTTAGAGTATTAATTTATACGTTAACATCTACCATTAAGTGTATACGCACAGGAGACCACATCAATCCAACACACCACTGGAGGCCTGTAGGGAAGGGTGGACAACTGTGCCTGCATTCAGTCAACACGGAAACAGCCTAACCTTATCACAAGAAGAGAGGGTTCAGAAAAGAAAACCTTGGCCTGAAGCAACATCTTTCTTGTCTCCCTGAGTTCTAGAGGAGAAGTGGCCTGAATTGCAATACATGCAGGTGCCCAAGCTTGAGTCTAAGTATAGAAGATGACCTGGCAGGGCGAGGGGGGTGTAAGTCCCAAAGTCAGATTTAGGCTGTGCATTCTGGAGGCATTCATCCTGAGTAGCAGGATAAGTAGCCATCTTCTATATTTCCTGTCTCTTACCCGGAGAAGGAAGTTGTACATAGATAAGAATTCTGCACCTGCTTTGCTGTAAGAGACTTTCAGGGTAATCCCATCATACCTCCATCACCATTTAACTCCTTACCTCAAGCTTCAGGATCCTGGCCAGGCAAGACAGTCCCTGGGGCCTGCAGTACAACTGACTCCTGAAGTATTCTGTAGTGACTTCAAACACCTTGGTTCTGACTGGAACTGTTCCACATTCCTTTCTGCAGATGTTTTGAATTCTTTTCCATCTCTGAATGGGCCGAAGAAAGAAGGAGCTTTGGGGAGAGTGTAACAGGAAACAGTTGGCTGATGGTATGATTGAGTAGAAGAGATCACTCCCATGTAGTCACAAGTTTATTTTGGCTGCTGTTCCCACTCAAAAACAAATACACTTGATTCATTAAATTTGGAAATATGAATTTTGCTCAGCACTGGGATGTTGGCAGGTCAAGTCAGGTCAGGTCTATTTTCGGGTCAATGAGTGGAGCTAATTCTGTCTTGGCTCAGCACAACCACAGCCCTGAGGGTTCACAAATGCTCTCATTTTTATTTGAGGGTCAGAGTTACAAGACAAACACGGACCCACTTTGAACACTGCATTTCAGAATTACAACGTCACAGCAAATAGGCCAAGAACTGGAAATTCCTACAGAAAAATAAAGACAAGAACGAGTTGGGGCAGGCATACAAAGAGAAAGAGAGCTAAAGATCAAACGTGAAAAGTAGCTTGGGAGACTAAAAACAATCTGTTAGTCAAATTCAATACCTCAAACTTCATGTATTTACATTTTCATTTTAAGTATGCCGTGACAGTAAATTCAGTCAGTCCGTTCAATGTTTCAAATGTATTTATGTGTTTGTTTCTTCTGTGTAAAAGACAAAGAAACAGGGATGCAGACCTTTCGTCCAGTGGCTCACTTCCCAGATATCTGCAGAGGTCAGGTCTGGCCAAGGTCAAAGCCGGGACCCCCGACAGCAATTTGGGTCTCCCACCCCAGGATCTGAGTCAGCATGGGCTGCCTGATCTCCTACCCCACTCCACCCCCAACCTAAGCCATCGAGAGCTGCCTCCCTGAGTGCGGGTCAGCAGGAAGCTGGAGCCGGAAGCAGAAACAGCACCTGAACAGAGCTACTCTGACACGGCCTGCAGCTGTCTTGCCCATGGGTTTCTTCGACTTGTTTGTGTCAGATGGTGTAGAAGGCACTTTGAAAGCTGCCATTGCACGCTTGCATTTTAGGGGACATTTTGCTACACATACAGCTGTTGCCCTCTGCAGCCCTCTTAAAACCAGCCTTCCTTCTTGCCCTCACCCGTAGAGTCCAGTGAGGCTATTCAAATGGCTGACGTGATCTGGGTGCCAATGTCACGGTGACTCCAGGCTTTGTCTTCTGGCCTCCTCCCTCTCCCTAAGTAATTAAGTCCCCTAATGAGAGCGAAGCATCATTACAATAATATTGATACCTGCTGCAATCACTGACATTCTGGCTTTTCAATTTCCAGTATTTGCCTTGGCTCCAGTGGCTGCGCGCTGACGTGGCGGAAGGTCACCGACGCTGGGCCGTGGTGCAGGGAACAGCTCTGCTTAGCATGCACAGTGGCCTGCGCCTCTCTGGCACTGTGCAGCTAATCTTTCAAGTTGTCCTTTTTTGACTTTCTCAGTTTAATCAGTTTAATCTCATCTCCCCTCTCTTCTGATTACAAGGATTTTCTGTAGAAATCTTGCCTCCACAATAAAGACCATGTGGCAATTTATTGTCCAATTGATTCCAACATTTCTGTTCCTCTACCAAAAAAGCCCTTTATAGGGGGAGGGGAGGGGAGGGGTGCTAGGAGTTGGGAGACAGCAGCCAGAGGAGGGGGGTGGGAGGGAATAGGGAGCCAAATCTCCTCCACTAACTTGCTGCCTGGGACAGTCTCGGAGTCTGCAGTTATCAGGGAAACCTAATACACGGGAAGTGTCCTGAGAGCAGAAATGACAGCCAAGTTGGAAAGGCTCTACAGTGATTAAAGCTAAAGACAGCTATACCAAGCAGCACTTGCTTTCCATCTTCCTACTAAGAAAAAGACAGAGAGACACACAGAGAAAGAGAACACACACACACACACACCTTCCGAATCACAGGCTCTGCTATATATGAGGATACTTCAAAAAGTTCAAGGAAAAATGCGAAGACAACATGATTTTGGTGCAAAAACATTGAAACCCATGTATGTGAAAGGTCTTCAAAAAAGTTGCTGGAAAATGTGTGTTTTGTGGCAACATTACGTGGATTTCCTTTCTTTTCGTGTGTGTGTGTGTGCTGAAGTAAGTTAATCTTTTCACTGCATTTTCCACTAACTTTTCTACATCTGCTCTTAGGAAGAGGGGGCGGTGAATCCTGCAGCAGCAGCTCTCCAAGGTCCATTGGATTCTGCCTCCACTGCCATTGTCTTTTCCTATCCCACTCAGGGGGGACGGGGCTGAGCCGGATACAGCAGAGCTCTGCACCAAAGCAAGGGAAAGGCTGAAGGGCGGATGTGTGGATGACTACATTGAGGCACTGCTATTGGACAGCCTTGAAAAGAGGGTGCTTCGCACAGTGCACAGAGTTTGGGATCATGACTGAGTCAACTGAGGGCAGAAGGGACAAATTGTGATGTCAACGACAGCTTGCTGACTGTAAGCATTCCCAACACTGTGCTCTGTCGGTCATGTTTAAATATGTACAAGTGGAACTTAGAGGGGTAATGGTGCAAACTTTAGAAATAGAGGAGAACTAGCAAGCCATGTGTTCAACTACAGTGTACCCATTGGAAAAGGGGGCAAGAAATGATCAAACGTCCATTCAGACATGAGCTTATTGAAGGGAAATAAAATGGCCTCAAATAAGTAAGCACAAAGAGAAGAAAAGTTTCTACAGGAACTCATGTGGAAACCCTAATAAACTGCTTCTTAAAAAAATAAACTCTCAAGCTCTTTCTGTTAGTTCTGTTACAAATGTTACAAAGACCACAGTCCTTACCTGTTTCCTGAGCACTGAAGGAACAGTTTTATTTCGTCAGGATTACCCTTAGTTCTAAAACCTTGTCAAGTCTGTAAGCTTTAAATGGACAAACTCTTTGCCCAGAATGTTTAGCTCCTTCAAAGAGCAATAAATAGGGAAGTGGGTGGGTCAGGGGTGTATAATGCCCAAGGTTGAGTTCAAAGGCCATAGTTAGGAGCCAAGGACTCACCCCAGGGATTCCCTTCGGGTAGCAAGAATCCAAATAACCAGGTTATCCCTGCTGTTTCCAAAGTTGGCATTAGCAAGAAACTGCATTCAGGAGCTGCAGCTGAGTGTCAAATTCAGATACTCCAAAGAGAGATGCAAGCATCCTAACTACTGGGCAGAATACTCACCCCCCAAAACGAGTTCTCTTGGTCTCCAGGGAATCTGTACTCCATCTTCAGGGTTCCTGAAGATAATGACATACGATAGCCACCTGAAAAGAACATCTGTTTTAAGAACCATGAGCTTACAGGAGCCATTTGTCTGTCTAATCTTCTCCTTTATTCCCTCCACATTTTGTACTTCTATATTTTCCCATTGATCAAATCTACACAAAAGTAAGGGAAGGAGAAAAACACTAAACAGTCATAATTTCCTCCCCTTTCAAAAGGTTACCCGCCACCTTTCCTGTTCAGTAATCCTGCACTATATAAAACACCCAATTCTTTCTTGAAAACCTCTGTTTCCCTTCCTCTTTGAATGGAAGCCTTTGGTTCACTGTGGCTTACATGCTTAATGACAACGTGGTGGAGTTAGCCCAGGAGAACAATGCATCCATTAATCTGCCTCATGCTTAATTGGTAACTACTGTATGGGCTGGCATTTCAAACACAGATTGCAAATGTACTTGAATTAGTTACTGTTTAATTGATACAACTGGCACTCAGCCTGCAACCAACATGCAGCTACTGTAAAAAGAGAAAAGCTTGAAAGGAGAAAGAGAGAGAGAGAAACAAAATATGATTTGGATTCATTCTTTTATGTTTATATCAATTATTCATGGGATACATAATTATCTTTTTTTTCCATTTTGTTTTAGCTTGCAATGAACCAAAACAGACAGCTAAAAAAACCCTACAATGCCTACTGACATAATGAAGAGCAGTGGTCTCCATCTTTTCTTTCCTCTTTCTTCATCATCCTTACCCTTCCAAGGATGGGGTTTTTACAGCTAAGGTGGGGGAAACGAGATGCAATGCTAAGGTCGGCAAGGCTTGGCAAAATCCCCAGAACACCAGGGGCCTGAGGAAGTCACAGGCTAGCATGTGTGTCACTCAACATCACTGCAAATTATAATGTCACTCGAAACACATTTTCAACCAAAAAATGAATTCCTTTAAATTAATCCCTAAATAATTCCTCATCGTTTGCCATAGAGGAAACAGTAGGTTCTGTCACTTGCCTTTGAAAAAAAAACATGTTTTGTTTCCAGAAATATATTAATTCAGTGGGTTCAATCGACTGGCCATCTTCTACAGCCATAATCATACAATGTGAGTCAGTATATAATTTCTCCTTTCTCCCTCCAAAAAGTCATTCTTTCCTCCTGTTGAAACTTTATTATTTTTTTTTTTTTTTTGGAATGGCTGCGTCTGATACAGGAGTTTCCAGTTCTCCCTGGGCTAGACATAGCTTTTGCTGCATCACACTCATCTCTTATCCGATCCATTTTACAGATGATTCTGAGAAGTGGAAATGCGTCCCTTTTCCTGCATTTCCTCCACAGCTCGCTGGTGTATTCTGATCCTTGCCTCTTTCTCTAGTTTTCGTTTCCTCATCTTCCTTCTCCACGCTGCAGTTCCCTCTTTTGCTGCAAGTCTCGTTCTACTCTACAAAACACTCGTGAGCCTTTGTTGGCTAAGCTGATGTCACACCCACCCGCTCCTCCCTGTCATCCCCCAGGTGGCCTTTAGTCACAGACTTCATCACCTTGAGCTGTAACTCTAAGCTGCTCTGTGGTCTTCTTATTAAACTGCAGTGCTTTGCTGAAATTTTTAAATGTTGATAGGTGCTATGTATTTATAAATGAATCCGATTTCTTGGAATGTTAGAAGAGATTTAAAATACAACGTTGGATTCAGTTTTGCAGGTTGAACACATAAATAATACTTGTTCACTGGTTTCCTTGCTTTTCTCTGCCACTTACTAATGCTGAGCAAGCCACGTGATCTCCTTAATCACTGGCTCCATCCGCTGTAGAATTACCTCTAAGGATTTTCGAGCGCTAATCTTCATATACATGTGGTTATTTCCCACAGTAGGTTGTATAATTAGGCACTGAATAGAAGCTTGAGTGGTTTACTGTTGTTGAGTAAAAATGATCCATAGGTTCTAAGTCAAAGCACTCCTCCTCATCGATTTTTGTCGTTAGTAGTTTATTTTTACCCATCATGACTCTAAAGACAATTTAAGGTGATTTGTAACAAGAATGTATTTCTTAAATGTAGGCAAGAGAGATTTGTGTCCAAGAGAAAAATAAATAAATATAAGTCTAAACTAAAAGCAAGTGAAAATAGATGCCTTGTAATAATTATACATATCTTGACAAGTCCTTTTCAAATTTGATGCTAAGCTCCCTGACATCCAAAATGAAAATAGCGAGAGTTTCAGATGCAACAATCGTCATAGGCAGATTAAGGCTTCAGCATCACAAATTTCTAAAGTGCAACCCATCTCCACCCCAAGCTCCACGGACCAGGCATCAAATAATAATGGACAAGACAGCATCTCAGCACAATTTCTGAAGAAAATCTGAAAACTGATCAACAAAGCTGTGCCTGTTAGTACTGTCCACAAAAAAGGAAAAAAATAGTTCTGTAACTGGCAATTTTGTTTTTTGCATTCATTTGACTCATGGTCATCTTTGATTAAAAAGCAAAAGCAATGGGATGCACACATGCACACACACTATGTAATACTATTGAGCCATGAAAAGAATGAAAAGCTGTCTCTTGCAACAAAATGGGTACAACTAGAAACCATTACGTTTAGTTAATCCGATGGTTAATATACAGCAAAAATGTGTAGGAATGACATGGACATTTTGTGATTGAACTGTTACTTTTAAGCTCTTGTTTAAACTCTAATGAAGCCATATGTCTTTCTACCTTTTATTTGTTGAATATTATGGTTCTTAGCCATCGTAGAGTACATTGAAATTATGTTTCTGCAATTTTTTTAATTAAGAAAGAAGGAGAGTGAGGGATTGAAAGATGAAGATAGAAGCAAATAGGATATTTTGTTAGAATTGTACCTATGAAATACATTAAAATCAAAATAAAGCACACCAGTGCTGGGCCGTGTAAATGCTGAGCAACACGGTGCCTGTGAAATGAACCTCTCCCTCTACACCATCACATTGGCCATTGTTCCGATGCGATCACAGTGCTGCTTGGTCTTGGAAGCAAGATTCTGTTCCAGAAAGTGGCAGTTGCTCTGTCCTAAATGCATTTACTAGCATTTAGTGACAGCATTATCCATCTGGCTTCTCCTAGTTCCATCATTAATAAACTGTGTAACCTTGAGCAAGTGACTCAACCTCTCTGCCATTTAACTCCTTTCTGAAGTGGGGCAGCAATAGCACTTAACTTATTGGGTTGTTCCAAGGCTAAATTACAGTAAAACATGTCCCATGCTTCAAAGGGTACCCAGCAAAGAAAAAGAGCTATCCCAGGTGCATGCTTTATCCCATGTTCATGTTTTCAACAAGAAAACATGCATTTCAGTGGATTCTGAATCCTTTATTTGCAGATTGCTTAAGCTGTTAGTGGTGATCATGTTACTTGGATGATGCAATCCTTTCTTTATTTGTAGACAAGAACCTGTTTTTAAAATTTAGCTTTCTTTATGGCCAATCTTATTCAGTGCTTAAAAATAGTCTTCTGGGTCCAATATGTCCATACTCACTGACAGAAAAAGTGAGAGAAGCCTGTAGATGAGGCTGGCGACCTGGATTCCTGTCTGGCTTTAGTGGTTCTCACATCAGCTTCCTGGCCAAAAACAGAAGCATTGACAGGACTGTTAAATGTTCACACTACTTTCAAATTCCTTATTCTAAAAATTCCACTGCTGTTTGAGGTTAAATATCCCTTCAGATCAAGGAAAACAAATGAATAAAAATCTAGATATGAAATACCACTTCTCTCTGATGTATAGCTCTTATTTCCCTAAATTTCCTGACTCTAAGGAGAATCAATGCTTTCCCAGTTAGCTTTCTGTTTCCTTTGAAGTCTCTGAAATTTGTAGGCTAATCAATCCCCAGGTGACTTTGTTTCAAGTGTTACCCTCTGCAGCAAAGAGCATCTCTCTGAGCATCACGACCTAATTTTTGCTGTGAGTGTTCTCACACCATGAAGTGGAGAGCCAGGTGTCACATGACTTGGCCTGCATCTTACACAATGCGCGACACGATGGCAAGCAGGACCTCAGGAAGTCTTTCCTTTGGTCAAGCTATCCCTTCCCAAGGATGAGGCAGACACAAGGCTTCTTATCCCTAAAAAGAGAGTTATGACCTAAATTATTTAAACTCTATGACCTTTTGGGGGCACACATTTCAAATTGGTGGCAGTATCTGAGTGTTGGTTTCTTCTTAATGGTCCCTGTTTCTTCCATGGAGGGCAGAAAGTTCCTCAGAGTCACAGCCATTTTCCAGTGGAGAGGTGGTAACCATCTCCCTCTTGGTGGTGCTCCCTAACTCCTACATTAGACTCTCCTCGGCCTCAGGGGTCGAGGGGCCTGGATTTAATCCACCCTGGAGCAGGAGACTTAAAAGCACTAGGAAAAGGAATTCCTTTCCCCTCCCTCTTCCTCTCTACTGCAGTCCCTGCTCTGGTTTTCTTATTTTGTAGGAAATGTTAGCATTGGGGGTGACCCTCGAGATCTAGGAAATGTAGCATTGGGGGTAACCCTCAAGATCTAGGTTGGGATTTAGGGAGTATCTACTTGGCTCAGGGAAGAAGGATGGTCCAAGAACATGTGACTCACAAGAATGTCCCCAGAATAGCTGTATCATTATCTGTGTCAAAGGCAGAGATCAAGGCTCAAGCGACAAAGATCTTGACACAGTGACAGGCTTAATCAATCTTTCTCTTTGGACAGTGTTGCTTTTGGAGGATCATCCTGAGAAATATCTACAGTAGGCCCACCTACTTAGTAGGTGTCAGATCTGTGAGTCCTGTGGTTGGGGGTCTGGCAAGTCCCAGGTTACATGGCCCAGGGCCTTGGACCCACCTGCAATGTGGGTGCTGAACCCATGAAACTCACAGGTATGGAGTCCGGCCTGGCTCTGGGTCTCCTGGCCCAGATCCTAGGGCTCACCTATGTAGTGGGGTTCAGTTCCATGAGCTCCAGAAGTAAAGGTCCACTGGGACTGGAGTCTTCTGGTCCAGGTCCTTGGGTCCACTAGTGTGGTGGATGCTAGATCTATGAGCCCCAGGGTGGGGGACCCAGAGGGGTCTGGACCTCCTGATCCAGGTCACCAAGCCCACCTGCATGGTGGGGGCTTTGTCCATGAGCCCCAGGGATGGGGGTCTGACATGGCCTAGGTCTCCTAGCCTAGATTCATGAGCCTACCTGTGAGAACTGGTCCTTCACAGTGTAGAGGATGGAGTGCTGGACGGCAGACCCTGCACATAGAGGACATGATAGTTCTTTGGGGCATGCAGAGAACATCTGGTATCACAGCAGAGAATGGACAACTACCCCAGCCAAGTGATGAGAGCAAATACTTGGACGAATGGAGACTCTAAGGTAGACTGAGTCAGCCAATAGACATTGGAAGGGATTCCTCATCCACAGATTGGCAAGATCGACAATATTTTGAAACTATCACAACTACGTGAGCAGAACCTTTGGAACATGCGCCACCGTGACCCCATCCCTGGGTACTGGGATGGTTGGGAGGCTAGGTATGGTCTATCTTCTTATCTCCCCTTTCCCAGAAATGGGAAGAAATAAAAAGCTTGAAACAATAACCACACCCACTTCTCCCGAATTCTAGATACTTCCCACCCTGATCTACTATGTAAACATTATCTAAAATAAAAATTAAAAAAATAAATATCTACATCTATCAGATTCAGTTATTTATGAGCTCTTCTGCCAAATATCACTCAATGATGATCCCTTTAATCACAATTTAATTAACCTAGCTACAAATTGGTACAGTTAATTTTAACTCATTTCATTATTTTCAATATAAGTAGACAAGTGAGAGTTGGCTTTTTTCTTTTTGTGGTCAGTGGGCAATGAAGGGTTTCTTTTGGAAACTGTTTCCCATCCAACTGCAGGTGTAACAAAATCCATCAGGGGAGGGTGGATGTGTTTTTAAAGCTGTGAGTCTCATTAATGATGTTGCTACTTTAGGCCTTTCCAAACCTGTTCTTTTAAGATGTTGAAATACTTTTCCTTCACTATTTTCAATGAAATCAATGTGTAAGTTTTCTCATAATTACTATTTTCTATATAAATTATTCCTTCATTGATTATGTAAATCTGGGAGGTACTGGCTACACCCTATAGTTATTATTCTTACCGCTATTTAACAAAGCATATAACAGATTTACAATAATGTTGAACAGAATAAGAAGGAAAGGCAATCAAAGAAGAAACACGAACAGCCAACAAGTGTAAAATAAATTCGTGCTTCCCAGTCATCACAGAAATGCACATTGGATCTATCAAATTAGTGATGTTATTATTAAGTTTTACTATTTGATGAATGCTACAGACAAATCACCATAGGCTGCCTCTGAAAGAGAGAAGTCTTTCTGGGAACAATACAGCAATACGTATGTTCATTCATTAAAATGTCTGTCCTTAAAGAAGAGTTAATGGCATGGGATAATTCTTGATGTTGATTTTTTTTTTCACTCAATAAATACTTATGAAGGGCCCACCATGTGCCAGGCTCTGCTCTAAGTGAATAAACACAGCCCATGTCTTTAAGGACCATCTGTGGAAAAATCAGCTGGTGATGAGTATAGGAAGTGGTATAACCACCTGCTCTTTAGCCTGGGACCATCACAGTTGTTAGTAGCCTAGTTCTGCTGGACAATAGCATGATGGGAAGGCATTGTTGCAGGCAGGGCAGTTGAGGAGTTTTTCTGGCAAAGGTGACTTTGAGGGAGAGCCTGAAATGCTGGGATGGAGTGAGCCCATGTGGGGCTCCCAACTGGTGGGGTGTCAGTCAGCAGGAAGCAGGCAAGTGAGGTGGGAGCACTGAGGAGCTGAGTGGGGCAGAGTCATGGGAAAACCTTCCTTCAATATTCATCTCCATTTGCTGTGACTTTCAAAGCATGCTTAATGCAGACTCCACCTTTTATTTTCCCCTGTAAACTGTGCACAACATGCCCGGGGAAGGGGCTGAATTTGTCTTCCTATGTCCAAAGCATAGCTCTGAGCGGAGCAACTTTTGCTGACAATGAGACATGATGTGGGTCCTCTCTAAAAAGTCAAATGCTGACAGCTCTAAAGGGTGGGCAGGGAGCCCAGGGAACAAGGTCTTGATGCTCAGTATCAGACAGCGAGCCTTTCCCTTGGGGAACAATCCAGTTATTTGTTCTAGCTGCAATGATTGAAAACATTTTGAAATTCATTTGTTTAACTTTATTTCGAAGACAGAAAGAGAGAGAGAGAGAGCCCATCCATGGGTTCACTGCAAACCCCTCCCCCAAGGTGCCCACAGCTGGGACAAAGAGCCAGGAAGTTAGTCTAGGTCTCCACTCAGCAGCAGGGCCTTCATTCACTTGGGTCGCTACCACTGCCCTCCTGGATTTGTGCTAGCAGGAAGCCAACTAGCAGTCGGAATCAGATGTTGAATTCAAGTACCCTGATGCGAGACTAAGGCATCTTAGCCAACAGTCTGAAGTTCCTGCTTTTGATTAAAAAAATTTGTAAAAATTATTTATTTATTTGAAAATCGGAGTTACACATGCACAGAAAGAAACAGTGAGAGATCTCTTCAATCTGCTGCTTTATGTCCCAGTTGGCCTCCATGGACTTGGCTGGGCCAGGCCAACATCAGGAGTCGGATGCTTCATTAAGGCCTCCCTCATGGGTGGCTGGGCCTACATCCTTGGGTTATCTCCCACTGCCTTTCCCAATCAGCAGGGAGCCAGTTCTGAAGCAGAGCAGGTGGCACAAAGCAGTGCCCATATGGGATGCAGGTGTTGCAGAAGTTTCACTAGCTGTACCACCATGCCAGCCCGATTAAGACATGCCAGGGGCCAGCTGAGCATCTTGTACAGGACAGAAATTGTGATTGATACTCACAAGCATACGTTTTACGGAGATATTCTTTTATTTTAAAGTTAATTCAGAAACACACAAGAACTGTGCAGGAGGTGGGAATTGCACTGTCGCTTTTGCTCCCTTCACTATGACCAGTGGACCAGATTGTTAATCAGGAGGAAATTAGCCAAGAATTATGCTCCATCTGTACAGGATTTTGGAAAGATAACATGACTGGCTTCCACCTTCTGTTAATTATTACTTTAGATTTCATCCATCTCAGACATGATCCGGGCACCGACAGGATTCAAGGCACTCCACCTTGCAGGGCGCGTGTCTGCAGTCACCTGTGCTCAGTCACATGGGAAAGGTTCTTAAAGCCTTAGATACACTCTCACACAGGCTTAAGGTTGACTGCTAAATATCTAATCCCAAATTCAAAATATTATAAAAAATTCAACTCTGGTTAGATTATAACTTCTGACATTTTAAAAGAAAACTCTTTGATCACTTTTGAAATATATCAAGTTGAATATAAATATCACAGTCATCTGTTCTCTCCCATTATCCATTCACAAGCTGTGCTGCAGTCAGTAATTTTAAATTGTTCATTTTTCTTCTTGAACCGTGATTTCCATTATATTTAATCACTCATCTCTGTACCTAAATAGGTATGTAAATGAAAACTCATGTGTTTATTTATTATTTCATCCAGCCATCAGAATCTAAGTACTAAGTAATTTTCCTGCATTGACTTATCATTAACATTGTCATGTTACAAATCTTGATAAACAATGATTAACATTAGAAGTTAAATTTTACAAATGTGGTTATTACTGCAGCAGTAAGAGATCATCAAGCATTAAATCCATTTTCCAGCTTCCATTTTTGTAGAGAGACACTCTGAGAACCTTTGTTGGCAGAAATAAGAAGATGAGAAAGGAAGTTATGGTACCGTCTCTCAGCTCCCACCAATATATGTCAAATATCACTAAATAATCTATGATGAAACACTTTCATGATTGGTTGGAAACTTTAGATCACCTCCAACTTTATGGAAAACAAAACATTAGCAAAAACATGTCTGGCATAAGGGTTTTTCTGTTTTGTTTTGACCTTTACCCAGATCCCAGTTTCTGGAAAGGATAGATAAAGGTAACACTGAGACATGATATGAGCATTTTGTCAGTTACACTTTCACGCAGAGGAACACTGTACAAACATGCTAACACGCTCTGCCCAATACTCTACAAAAGATCTGTTTAAGGGCCCGGCAGTGTGGCCTAGCAGCTAAAGTCGTCGCCTTGAACGCCCCAGGATCCCATATGGGTGCCGGTTCTAATCCCAGCAGTTCCATTTCCCATCCAGTTCCCTGTTTGTGGCCTGGGAAAGCAGTCGAGGATGGCCCAAAGCTTTGGGACCCTGCACCCGCGTGGGAGACCCGGAAGAGGTTCCAGGTTCCCGGCTTTGGATTGGCGCGCATCGGCCCGTTGCGGCTCACTTGGGGAGTGAATCATCGGACGGAAGATCTTCCTCTCTGTCTCTCCTCTCTGTATATCTGACTTTGTAATAAAATAAATAAATCTTAAAAAAAAAGATCTGTTTAAAAGCAAAGTAACATTTAATTTCAACAATCCTCTGCCAATATGATCAAACTTACAATCTCATCATATGCTCATTAAATTCTTGAGAACACTCAAGCGCTTAAAATTAAGAGGAATGAGTCTTTGGCAAAGCTACCAGTATTGTCGGGCTCCTCTTTTATCTGAAGAAGGTCACTCTAGTTTTCAGTTCAAAGCAATGTGCTGATACATCTTCCAGGACAGCCCCTCCCAGTTTATTCTAACTGTAAACCAGAAAGGTAAAATGATAGAGACACAGCATAGAGCTCATAGATGCTACTTGCATTTTCATGTGAGAATTTCACGCTGAGGCATGTGGGGTCCATGGGTGAATGCTGATGCCATGGAAACAGGTCCCCAGAAAGGACATGAGGCTTTGTTAGTCTGCTTCTTAAGCTCTCGTTGGGGACCTCATACCTTGGAAGGATTGTCTTGGAAGGCACTGTCACAGGGCAGAACACAAAAATGACTTTGGTGTGGACTGGCCTCTGTGGCCACAGAATCTAGCCATTTGTCAGTGAAAGACACTGCTAGGAGAGACCAAGAGAATGAAGCAGGGACACTCAAAGAACATCCTATCCACTTCAAAGAATTTCTGGAAATGTAGATAAAAGATACATTTACTTTGTCATGGAGAAAAGGAAGGCATGCATATATTTTTAACAATACTTTTTCCATGAACTTTGTGAAGAATGTCAAGCCACACAAAGGAATGGAAAAGGTCAATACAGTAAAACAAGAATCTGTGGTCAATGCCAAGTGAAGGGTGGGCATAAAGGAAATGGGACTTGTAGAGGGATGTAGTATAGGACATTGGAAGCTATGGGTTCTGAGGTCTCTTCTGAAGGCTTTGATGTTGAACAAACATCAGAGAAGGAATGCTCAAAACTGTAGAAAGCCCAGAAATCATGTTGCCACCTCGAGACGGTTGGTCAATTACCACAAAGACACTGTTGCTGATGCAGTGAGATTTCCTGTACACAACCCCAGCCTCATCACCCTGAAAAGCATCCTGGTGATGTCAGACACTCAACACAAAGTTTCTGAGGAAACTAGAAACATGCTGCACATCATTTTGTCAACCAATTATCACACACATGCATTGTGTAACAATAGGAATACATCCTGAGAAACACGTCATTAGGTGACCTTGTCACACATTCTAGAATATGCTGGCAAAAATTAAAATGCCGAAGACATTCTATTAATACAATTATATAGTTATATCTATGTCCCATTGTCATTATTCATCACGAGAACCTATTACAAAATAGATTTCATATCAGTTCATTATTTGTACACCATTTTTGCTAGTTATATAGTATAGTGACCAGTGAATTATTTTCAAGTTTTGGCTTTTACAAACAATGTACAATAAGAATTACTAAATTTTGATTGGCACCACACATATTATTTAAGAAACATTTCTGAAAGATTGTACCAAATTTCCTTGTGAAGTTTATCAGTAATAGAGATGAAGACTGGACCTCAGTATAGGTTATATTTGTTTCTCTTTCTATTGCTATTGAAAATTATTTTTCACAGTTTTGTTGAGTTTGCTTTTTGAGAAGAGTCATTCCCATTTTTGTAGACAAATGTTTTCTTCCAGTGACATAGTAAGAACAGAAGAGCACATGAAGAAGAGGTTAGCAGGGGGACTTAGACTAGCAGGGGAAGAGAACAAGAGTTCAAAGATTGAAGCACAGGGCGGGTCCAGGTAGTGGCTCTGGAGAGTGAGGAGTTGAGCAGTGACTGCAGCCTCATGCATGGCTGTCCCATTCCATTGGCCAAGACGGGAAATGAATGGGACAGGTGCTCTGGCTGGGGCGCCCAGTTCATTGGCAGGCTGTATATGAGAGCTCTTTGGACAAGGAAACACAGAAAACAAGAGGCCTGTGGGACGGAGTCAGGCCCAAGAGACTGCAAGAAAGGCAGTAGTGTGGGTTGTGGTGCATCAAACCAGAGGAAAAAGAGACAATGATTTAAAATGCACAGCACATCAATGATACAGAACTCATACTCATGTCTGCACGTTCAAAGCCAAAGCCAGTGACAGAGTGTTGAGCCCAACACAGATAAGGCACAGCAGAGGAAGGCTTTATGAGAGCTGCCGCAGGGCCCACCCTTGGCCCTTGACAGATAAATAAGCTGCTTTGGGAATCCAATGTTCTTGTTCTAGAAAAGAATGTTTGAGAAAGGAAAACAGGGCACGAAGGATCTGAGAATAGAAATGAGGAGAAAAGAGGGAGGGGTACTCCCAGACCTGGCCAGGTCCAGGCACCAAAGTACATTTTCACAGATTTGTGTCCTGGGGAAACAGAGGCCCAGAGTGCTTGAAATATTGCCCAAGATGGCAAAGAAGAAAACACGGAGCATGAGTCTCCTGACTGCTCTCCTTAAATGCCTTTTCTATGGCTGGGAGGCAGGGAGAAAGAATCCTCTGAAGATTTCAGAGCGGCACGATTAGAGCTGGCAGATGATGTTATAAAACCCAATATATTAGTCACTTTCAGTCCTTTGAAAGTTCGCAAAGAATACAGGAGAACTTTGCCATGACTGGCATATTTTTTATCTAGTTCAAAGGTTCATCAAAGTCCTTTACAGATTAATGAGTTAAAGTTTGCTTGCGACTATGTAGGTGCAGGGAGCAACCCAATTACGTTCTCGAATATCAAATACTGCGGCTGGCTCTGCCGAAATCTAATTTAGATATTTATACACTTTCTAAAAATAGAAAGTTAAGAATTAGCCATTATCCAGAACCAGTCATTCAATTAACAAGGAGAAAATACAAAAGACCCTGATGCTAATCATCAGAAAATGAGGGCACAGTGAGACACAGGACACAAAACCCACCGACTCGGTGGCCCTTGAGGTGATCGGCAGTCTTGGGCCTATTCCATTTTGTTGTTGTTTTTAAAGATTTATTTATTTATTTATTCATAAGTTGGCATTTCTGAGAGGGGGGAGAGACAGAGAGAACTCTTCCTCACACTGGCTCACTCTCTGGATGGCCACAGGGCTGAGGCTGAGCAAGGCAGAAGCCAGAACCAGGGATCCATTTTAGTTGAGTTACTTTCTGCTACATGGGGTATTATCATCATCCCCTTGCACTCAGAAAAATGAAGCTCAAGACAGATCCATAGCACGTCCAAAGGGGCTAGGATATGATTCTAACCTGGGCTGGTTACCGTGTTTCGTATGTATTCATTCCACATAAGCACTCCGCCCTTCACTAAGAAATAGCATTCCTCTGATGGTGGTATGGGCATCAGTCATGCTTCCTAGGCACATCTCACGAAGCTGGCCTTGAAGCTCTATTGGCTAACACAGACAAAGGGACACTGTGGCTGTGTAGTACACAACAATTTTAAAGCAAAGCAGTACGGCCTGGGACGATTCTTGTACCCTAATTTTCCTCCTTGTAGATTACAAAAGAGGAGTCATTTTCAAAGGTACAAATCAGAGATTCTTTTATACGCTTTTATCTTCTAGGTGTTTGCAATACCACCTGATTGGGTGAACAAATGTATATGTAATCAGTAGCTATGTAAATGTGGCACTTATATTAGGAGCATGCTGTCACCTCCCCTGACCCGCCAACCCCAATTTCTCCCCAGGGCTCCAGAGGAGTCCTTACAACTAGAGTTCCAGGGCTAACAGAAGAAGGAAAATGAACTTCCAGAAGGAGCATGTTAAGTAAAGGCAGGCCATCACTGACTTGCTAACACTGAGGGCTTCCATGATGTTAGCTCTCGGGGGGTTTAGAAGAATAATGGTAGAGAAGCAAGAAAAGCTGTGGGATTTTGGAACCAGAGCTAGATTCAAATGCTGCCTCTGCCACTCCTTAGCTGTGTGATTGGGGCCCAAATATTTATCTAGTCTGGGCTCAGTATTTACATCTGCAAAATGGGAAGTAGACAGTGTTTGTTTTACAGAAACATCGGGAAGCTTACATGATATCATTTATAAAAAGGACCTACAGAGCTCACTGCCTGACACCTGCTAAGTGCCTAGCAAAGGGGAACATTTCTTAACATTTGGAGGAAAGTTAAGTTAGGAAAAGAAGTACAGTACATTTATAATCCCTCTAAAAGTCTTCTGACGTTTCTTATCAGGAAAACATGCAAGGTGATGATCAGTTGATGTAACTTATATTTAACAACACATAATTTAACTAGAAGTTACAAATATTTTTACACTCACTTAGATCCAAAAAGTTCCAGTTATGGGCTATGTGCGTAATTGTCAACTATACCTAGCAGATTATTTTAAAGGTTCACCACTTCTAATTCCAAATTAATTTGAAAGCACACTGTTTTCCAATAGTTTAGTTCCTTTAAAATGTGACTATCTTCAGCAGCAAGAATTTCTTCACCCAACAAAACCCTCAGTTTCAGAAAATACTCCCATTAGAGGTTAAATTTTACCGCCCACTGAAAAAGCAATGATGCCAGGCGACTGTCATCACCTGTAATGTCAGAAGATCAAGCAGCCTTTTGGCAAGACACAGATAACCAAGTTTCTACTCCCTGTCTCTCAGATTAGCACTACAATAGCAGGATCAAGTGCAAATAGATCTAAAAATCAATTACTGAACAGAAATACTGAACTTGATCTACAACCCTAAACGAAGGTAGATAATTAATTTAAAAAAAAATAGAACGTGCTTAGAGAGCTTTCAAAATTGCCTGTGCGGTGTCTTTAAATTTCTTTCTGTGTATTGGTATATCACCCCCTATTGCCTTTCCACAGAGAGTAAATCACTGTGCTCTCTCGATCCTAATTCCTTGATGGTGTTCTGTTTCCCATCCTCCCCGAGACACTTAGATGGACATCTTTAGCATGCAGAAAGACCTGCATAAGGATGCCAACACTGTGTCTGAGGAGCTAAGTCTTCAGTCAGCACATCAGCGAAAATCAGGCGGAGTCACCCCCTTCCAGCGGTAACCAAGTTATGTAACCCATACGGGAGGGAAGAAAGAACACACAGTGACAGAACTAAGCATTTTTATAAATCCTTTTTGGGCCATAGGCTGAGGCATGGAGAACTAACGTGGCACTTGCAGCACCCATATCCCGTGGGGACCAGTCTGTGTTCTCGCTGTTCCGTCTCAAATTCAGTTCCTGGCTGAGGTGTCTAGAAAGGCAGCGGAGGACAGCCCAAGCACTCGGACCACTGTGCCCGCATGCGAGGGCTCGGCTGCTGGCTTCGGCCAGGCCTGGCTCCAGTCATTTGGACAGTGAACCCGTGGATGGATGATCACTCCGCCTTTGACCTTTATGTCTCAGGAACTGTGCCTTTGAAATAAATGAAGCAAGTTTTAAAATTGGGTTTTAAACCCTTTGGCACACACACACACACACAAACACCTTTAAAATAAATGTATTCCTTGGGCTCCCAGTCTACATTTAAGAGAAAAAAAAAAAAAAAAAGAACTTAAGATAGCAGATTCTTGTGCTATGTTTTTGCCTGGGGAGTGAGTTTATGTGGAGATGTGTTCAATGCAGTTTAAAATTAATACTAATGAGAAAAGAATTTGCATTGTTCTATAGACAACAATTACATAAATCCATTAACTGCTCTATGAAGAAAAGTAGGACTTTGGACCTTCAGCTGATGGATGAAGCACTCGCTGTCTTCAGCTACAGGCTGTGACCAGAGCCACACGCAGAAAATGACTCACAGCCTGGAACCTGCCCTGGAACCCATCACTGCACCTGCACCCTCAGGCACATGGTCTGCTTGCTCTGGAAGCATCTAAATTCGAAAAAGATTCAGATGTGGAATCAGTGAGTGGCCTGGCAGATCACAAACTCACACACCTGGTGAGTGACCCTGGAAACTATCAGGTGTTCCGGGCTTCCGTGAGCATTCGATTCCTAACTATAGAGATTAATGTGATGCAACAGTGGAAATGAATGCTATAAACTATACAACACTTTAGAAACTTACTTCTAAGATTTACAACTGAGCCCCCATTGGCAACATCTCAGTAACTCCATTGGTGATGCCCAGAGACAAACAATGATTACCAATGTTGTGCAATGTGTGTTCCAAAGCTTATATTCAAATGCACATTTCTCAGTACTTCCGCATTTAACAGAGATGTATAGGGGTTCAGAGATATCAGCCCTGATGCCATTTCTTTCTTTTTTCTTTTTTTAAAAATTATTTTAGATGATGTTGACACAGTCAATCAGGGTAGAAGGATCTAGGGTTAGGGAGAAGTGGGTGTGGTCATTATTTTCAAGCTCTCTATTTCTTCTTCTCATTTCTGGGAGATAGGGGAAATAAAAAAAATAGGCCATACCCAGCCTCTCAATCATCCCAGTATCTAAAGATGGAGAAAAGGCACCCGATATCAAGCCAGGGTCACAATGTAGTGCAAGCTCTGAGGGTTCTGACCACATGTATGCAATAGTTCAAAATGTTATCGATCTCACCGATCTATGGATGAGGAATCCTTTCCAATGTCCATTGGCTGACTCAGTCTACCTTAGAGTCTCCATTCGTCCAGATATGTGCTATCATCATTTGGCTGGGGGAGTTGTCCATGTGTTCTTTTCTCCATTCTCTGCTATAGTACCAGATGTCCTCTGCATGCCTCAATGGGCTGCCATGTCCTTGATGTGCACCATGGTCTGCCATCCAACATTCCATTCTTTATACTGTTGGAGGACCAGTTCTCATTGTTAGGCTCATGAACCTGGGCCAGGCAGCCCTGGCCAAGCTGGACCTCTAACCCTGGGGCTCATGAATATGGCACTCCTCCTGCACGTGGGCCCAAGAACTTGGGCCAGGTAACCTAAGTCTGGCTGAGCCCTCCAACCCAAGGTGCTCTGGGACCCAGCACCCATGGTGCAAGCAGGCCAAAACCCAGAGCCATGTGACCTGGGATCTGCCAGACTCCCCACCTCTGTGGCTTATATATCTGGCACCTACCACGTAGGCAGGCCCTGAGCCTTGCGACCCAGGACCCATCGGACCCTCCACCCCTGGGGCTTACAGACCCAACACCCATCACACAGGCAGTCCCAAGACCCTGAGTCAGGAAACCCAGAACCCACCGGACTCCCCACCCCTGGGGCTTGCGGACCCAATACCTACTGTGCGGGTGAGCCTAGTGACCTGGGCCAGGAGATCCAGGCCCTAAGTGCCCCCCAACCCTGAGCTCTGATGCCATTTCTTGTCAGCACAGTGAAGTGATTTTGTCATTGTATGATCTTCTCCTATGGGTTGTAAGCCTGTCTCACTGTCTTTTCATTGGGTCGTATCTTTTTCCTTAAGAATTGAAGGGCTAACTTGTGTCACAATGGATCAAGCCACTTGACATGAAGTCCCAGCTCTTCTGCCCCCTGTCAGCTCCCTTCTGATTTCCCTGGAAGGAGAGCCGAGGGTAGCTTGAGTGTTTAGGTCCCTCTTCTTATATGGAAAACCCAGTTTCAGTTTTGCCCAAAGCCTGGTCATCATGGCCACTTATGGAGTAGACCAGCCAATAGCAAATCTCTCCCTCTCTCTGTGTCTCCTTCTCTTTCTGTAGCTCTGCTTTCTAATAGTTGAATAAATCTTGACAAACAAACTTAGGTCCATTGTAGGATTTTTAACTATCAGGCTTACAAATCTTAAAAGAGAAAAAAATATACATATATGTTTATACCCAAGAGTAACTGGCTCTGGCTCTGATACTTCAGATTATGTTAGAAGGATGAGATATAAAGTAAGGATAGAAAGAAGAAAAAAGTTGCTGAATTTTTTTAAAGATTTATTTTTTTTTAATTGGAAAGGTGGGTATACAGAGAGGAGGAAAGACAGAGAGGAAGATCTTCCATCCATTGATTCACTCCCAAAGTGATCGCAATGGCTGGAGCTGAGCCAATCTGAAGTTAGGAGCCAGAAACCTCTTCCGGGGGGGTCTCCCACGCGGGTGCAGAGTCCCAAGGCTTTGGGCCATCCTCGACTGCTTTCCCAGGCCACAAGTAGGGAGCTGGATGGGAAGTGGGGCTGCCAGGGTTAGAACTGGCAACCATATGGGATCCCAGTGGATGCAAGGCAAGGACCTTAACCACTATGTTATCGTGCTGGCCCAAAGTTGCTGAATTTATCATCCTATAAAGTGAGTCACTAAAAATCTATCTTTATTCTTGATATTAATGGCGAAATGGACAATTTCATTTCTGGTTAAATTACACTTAAGTGAAAGGGAAGAAAAGGGAATATATAACTTGCAAATAGTCAAAAACAACAACAAAAAAAAAAAAACAAGTAAAGAAAAGGGATTTAGAGAGAAATGGACCAAAATGTTACTATTGTAAGAGTGGTCATTTTTGAGTGGGTGAATTATTTCATCATTTGGCTTTTCTGTACTCCATGAGTTTCTTATAATGGGCACATTTCATTCACACACAGAAAAACGTATCTACAGTGATTAGTGGAGGCAGCCCAAATGCACACCCCATTCTGCAGGCTGGGAGCCAGCCTCCTCGCCGTTCACTTAAAGCACTCATCCAGCTCAGACACAACCACACTGCCCAATCCTGTTGCAGATCCCCAGGGAAGCTCTCCTTCTCTGGCTCAAATGCAAATGCAGCTAAGGTGGTTGCTTTGCATCAGACCCCTGCCATGGAAAGAGGGGTGTCTTTGAAACTTGATTGTTTAATTTGTCATCAGGACAATTTTGCGAGGTAGGTGACGTCCCTTGCCTTACACCTGCAGATTCAAGATGAAATGAGGTCTGGTGACTTGTCAAAGAAAGAAAAGCTTTGAGGGTGCCTTCGCACCTCACTGAGCATGCAGAACCCGAAAACCAGAACAGGCCGGAAAACACCTGCTTACTGTGTTGTGCGGCCCTCAGGAGCCCTCACTCCCCTGCCTCTCCCAGGGCTCTCAACTTCTTGCTTTTTATGTTTACTTCCTTTGATCTGGTTATACCTCTATGTCATATGTAATCATACGCAACATACATATATATATATATATATATATATATATGCATATGTATATGGGATGTATGTATAGGTATATATTTTTTTTGCCAATATTACCCTAAGAAAAGGTTTGGTTTATACACAATTCTTTATATAATGAATCACATTAGCATGATCCGTCAAGGGCTTTATTCCAAATGACAACAAAAACAGTTGTCCTAAAGTAATCTGAGTAATTATGCCTTCCTTCTCTTCTGTGCAACACTCATCTTTCTTTGGGTTAAAGATTGACCATCCAACCTACAGTGTCCTCTGGTCAAAAGGGCAAGATAGCTCAATGCACACATTCCTTTCTCAACCACTCTGCGTGCAGCAGCACATAGCCTAGGCTGCTGGGCTACATACCCGAGGCTTCTGGAACACAACCCAGTTGCCCTGGACTCAAGGGCTAAAACTTATCTCTGCCCAGAGCCCCAGAGACTGCTTGTTTTCAGGCTGTATCTGCTCTTCAGAAATGCTGTTTGGATGTTTAATTAGGCCCACCCTCCCCTTTTGGTTAAATTGACAACCTGCTGCCAGAGTTAATAATTAGCAAGGTGTCACAATACCTCTCACAGTCACTCAATTCTTTGCTCACCTGCTTCCTGGTCTCTTCCTGCTGCTTCTGAATTGCTTCAACTCCCCTGGGATATGAACTCTCTATAATAAATCATGGCACAAAGGCACAGACTTTTGTGGCTGTAACTGAAATTCACAATTGGGCAAGCCCAGGAGGCAATCACCTGGCCATCGCCCTAACCCATAAAGCATCCTTGGTACTACCCGGGCACAGGTGAGCATGAAGTTTTAATGAGGTCTTAGCTGCAAATGCATCGTGCAATTACTGTTCAGATGGGCAAACATTTGGCCCAGAAAGAATTGCATTTTAAGCAATGGGGTTTCCCTATTAGTTGTTCCCAGCTATTAATTCAACCAGTTTGTTTATAAATTTTGACAATTGCTCATGTGAAAGAGACCTGGGGACTGTATTTGACCACAATTTCATTATAAGCTAACAGTATGATACGGCTGCTAATAAAAACGAATGCAAGTTTAGGCTACGTTAGGTGAATAGTCCAAATAAAGAAAGGCAGTATTCCCACTATACTTTACTGATATAGGTACATGGATCTTACTTTTCCAAATCAAAATTTGACCATAACCATTGTGCATGCTGAGACTCTGGCATGGAACGTTTGAGAACATAATGGTCTTTAAAACTCCAGGACCCAAGGCTGGATGTCAATGAAGAAGAAACATTTACTGTTTATCCAGTTGTTTCTTTGTTAGACTATCTATTCAGTGCATACCTGTGCTAGGCATTGTTCTGGAGAGAAAGGAAAGGAAGGATCATTCTCTGAGCGAAATTTTCATTGTTGTTGTTCTCCTGGAGAAAACAGGCAAACAAGGGGAATTTAAGATCAAGTGAGCATGGAACAGCTTTGGGGATAAGCAAAGCTGGATGAATAAAGTTCATAAACAATACCAGAGTATTACAGAGTAAGGAAAGACTGTAGAGGTGTTGGCCAAAGGGGAAAAATAATGGTGGGATAGAAAATAGAAAATAGGGACGAGGGTAGAGGGAGGTGGACATAAAGGAGCTCCGGGAAAGAAATCCAGATTCAACATGGGTGTAGTGTCTGGAGTATGGAAGCAAAACCCAGGCCAGATGGATTCTCCCATCGTGTAGAGCTGGCTTCATCTCCGACAAGCACATAAACAAACACACAGTTAAAAGACAAAGAAGCACGCATCACAGGGAAGCAAAAAGATTCACGGAAATGCAGTATTTGAGATCCTTTGCCCAGAAGAATTGCAAAGCAGTCGGTGGTGATGCTCTGAAGAGTGAGAAGTGGACTATGGGAAAGAAATAGGCCGTCCTGTAGGGGGCGCTGCCTGAAAAAGCCCACAGTGTTTGGTGGAGGAGCGTTTGGCATGAGGAAGCAAAAAGATAAGTTGAGGTCAGGTGTTTTCTGAATGTTGAAAGGCAGATATGAGACAGCGGGAGTTTCTAGTTCACCGGGAGGAAATTGGATTGCGACAAAGGGCCTACACTTGGATATGATGATTCAGTTTCCTCTCACTTCAACTTTTACCAGCATGTTTAACAGCATGTTATGTGAAAAAGAACAGCATTGTTGAGTTGGAAATGATGCTGTGGTCAGCAGGACAGCTCTCCCTGTGGGTTTGCTGGGAGCTCTGGTGAAACTGCTTCCAGCTGGGAATGCAAAGTGCTCCACTCAAGTCTGGACCCAGTGCTGGCCGCTGGCTTGGATGAACCAGGCCTCCTGTCGAGACGCGTGAGTCAGTTCTCATCATTCTTACAGCACCGTGGCTGGCTTTGGGAAAGGAAGATTTTTAAAGGCTTAGTAAGGATGTGCCAATTTATCATGATGACTATTGGTCAAGGTAAGTTATTTGGTCAACCCCAAGGTCAATGTGAGCTGTGGTCACTCAAGGGTAAGAATATGACAAGACATGATACATGATGAGCTGAGATGGACACCTCCTCACAGTACAGAGGATTGCACAGATGCTGAAGAGGAACATATAAAAGCTACTATTCTAGCACAAAGAAGAGATAAATATGTTCAAGCATTCCTAATAAAAGCACCATGGCTAGAACTGAATGAGAAAAGCTTTGTTATCTATTTGATATAATGTTAAATATATGTATGTATATGTGCTTACACATATATAAATAGTTTTATATATAAGCATATGTATGTATATAACAAGAGATTGAGAATAAATATTTTGGTCATATAGAATTAGTAGAAAGTTGTGTATTTCAGTTGGAGGGAATTTTAAAAGCAGATACTGTGTTTTGGGAATCCTAGCTAATGCTAGCATAACAGTAGATCATAGAAAGGAAAAGAGAAGCAACCATCAAATAAAATCAAGACAAATGTTAGAAATATAAAAATTGGGGCTCAGTGAGATAACCTAGCAGCTAAAGTCCTCACCTTGAACTTGCCAGAATCCCATATGGGCGCTGGTTCTAATCCCGGTGGCCCCACTTCCCATTCAGCTCCCTGTTTGTGACCTGGGAAAGCAGTCGAAGATGACCCAAAGCCTTAGGACCCTGCATCCACATGGAGATGAGGAAGAAGCTCCAGGCTCCTGGCTTTGGATTGGCTCAGCTCAAGCCATTGCGATCACTTTGGGAGTGCATCCATGGATGGAAGATCTTCTCTGTCTTTCCTCCTCTCTGTATATCTGACATTGCAATAAAATTTAACAAATATTTAAAAAGAAATATAAAATCAAAATAAGATGAAAAGGGCCTTCCAAAAGTAGTGGAAAAATGCAGTTTATAAAGAAAACTTTTTTTCGGTGGAAAAGCTTCTAAATCTTCTGACTTTTCTTTATAACATGCATCTTGCACAAACTTCCTGAAAGCCCTTTGTGTCTTCAGGAACTGAAAATGAGGCAGGGAAACAGAGACAAGAAAACAGTGAAACTTTGTAACAGCGATTGGCAATTTTTTATGCCATTGATACACTTTGGAGTGAATGCTTTGGGAATGGGATCAAATAATAACAAACTAGAATGAATGAGGCATGAAGACATCGTGTGTTTGACTGGAAGATCTTCTGACCACACCTGCCCATAGCGAAGTTAGTCCTGGCCATGTCACTCAGTTAACATGGTGGTGCAGCTGCCTACAGCTGTACCTATTGGATGTGAAGGTGGTTGGGATTTGATCTCCAGCTCACACACAGGCACTGCAAAGTCGATGGATTAAATTCCTATGTCACTTACATCAGCATCACAAGGAGCTACTTAGTCTGAGCGGCTACAGTTGAATGAGCAAATGGGAGAGAATGGGAGAAAAGGAGACAGAGGAAGAAGGAAAAACAAGTTGTTCAAGGTGAAAAGCAAGGATTATGAAGGACGGAGAGAGTCCATAAATTGCAGGTACCATTTACATTATGTGTACAAGAGTTGTATATGATGCCTGCCACTTATAGCTGAAATCCAGGTTGACAGTCACAATATATTTGGTTTAGAAAGCTATCCAAGGTCACGGTTGTGACAAGGAAGCCGTGCTGGTGAGTGCTGGCATCCTTTGTACAGCAGGATTCTTGACCCAAAGAGACCTTCTATGACCGAAGCTCTGCTCCAGGCTTATGTTCAGTGTTTCTTCTACAGAAGCCATGAAACCATATACAATGAAATCTTAGGTCACAGAACAAAGATTCCTTCTTTAGCCCATCTTTTAAATACTTGAAAATCTAAGCAAAATGTGTTTATAAATGTCCTGCAAATATTCCTCACCCTTAAGGTCTATAGCCCTCAGTTTTTCCAAACCTCCAAGACAGGGAGGGAATATACTACACAGGGATTTCTACAGTTGGTAAGCTTCTGCCTCTAACGCTGGTGTTGCATTCAGCCACTTTGGACTTTTCAAATATCTCAACCCACACAATCTTTGTGTGAGCATATAGACTTCTTAAAGAGTCCCAAAGCAAGACAAGATGGAACGATCTTGGGTTGGAGTGATCGGCCTCTCCATCTGCCTCCCTAGAGGCCTAGCCATTGTTTTCCCAGGCGTCTGAGGCACAAAGCCGACCCACTTCTGCTCTGAACTCCTGCCAAAGTCCCTCCTCAGCTGCTTCAGCTTTCGCAGCTGGCCAAGTGACAACCAACTGGAGAGTTTCCCAACAAAGACAACTTTCTAAGAGGAACACCTGGCCAGCTGTTAATGCAGGCTTCCAATCTAGCAGCATCTGTTCAAGGTCTAGTCGTTATATTTTCAAGATTTTGCAGAAACAATTTTTATGTATTTTTGTATTTTTGTTGTTTTCCATAAATGAAATTCCTTCTAGATACATATATAATTAAATGTTTTGTGCTATAATTAATATTCTGTAAGTAACTCTACGCTATAAATTTAGACACGCAACAGTGATCTCTATGTGTATATATTTAAAATTTGAAAAAATGATTCATCAAAGCATGTGTCAAGTTTCGCTTTTTTTGACAAACATAATATCATGACGGTGGTAGCCATAGCATTAAAAGGATGGGAGATGGACTGCGAGTGTAGAAAATTCCATATTCTCATCTCCACATTGGCAGAAAGCATGGGTATGGTGCTTCCATGGCCCACAATCATAGCCTAGCTCCTCTCTGAAGGCCAGCTCATCTAAGAACAAGAAAGACGTAGGACAGAGATTCATGATCTACCTCAGATGTTTCAGTTTTGCAGTGCTGCATAGAGCCATGCGATCATTTTTTTTTTTTTTGCCTTTACCACAGTATTCAATAAGCTTTGTGTTGGATGAATTGGTCCAGTTGTAGGCTAGTATAGGTGTTCTGAGTACATTTGAGGTAGGCTAAGCTAACTGCACTGTGAAGTAGGTTAAGTACAATCATGGCCTGTGTGACTGACTGTGGATTTGCCAGGATGGGATCCCATCATAAACCCAGTGGCATACCTAAGCCTTCTCATGCCATCTCGACCATTCTGAAATCCACACCACAGGACTGGCTGACATTAGAAGATACAGAACCTCAGAAAACCTGTCAAGATTGTTCACAACAATTTCTGAAATGTAGTTAGATTGTATGGATTCTGGAGGAAGGAAAGCAAGGCTTCAATTTCGATTTTGGAATTGACTTTGGGATGTCTAACTTTTGGTGAATGACTTCATTTCCCTGTGTCCCAGTGTTTACACAGGCAGATTAACGACGGCCTTCACCTCCCAGGTTCATCATGAGTTTTAAATGAGTTAATGTGCGTGCAGTGCCTGGAATAACACCTGGTGTACGGGCACTCCTTGAAATCCAACTGTTTGAGCTATTTTCAGACTCAGATGAAGGGGATGTTTTTAACAGGTAACATCTCAAAATATTCTTTGGTCTCTCTCAGTAGGAGTTTAGATAAGAGTCTATGTAGTGACATATATTTGATTAACATTTCATCATTCCTTTGATATTTCATTTATTACTCACTGCCAGCAGCATGAAAAACGGCAGGATCCCCAAATGCCTTGGGCTCCAGATGCCCTGTGCCGTCACCACCACCATCCCCCTGTTGCCTTCCCAGGCTCCCTGACCCCGAAAAGCATCACCTGCAGCAGAGTCCGGGCTAGCTCTCCTGCATAAGGGCCATGGCTCCCACACTCATCAAAGGTACATCACGTCAGAGGAATTGCGAAAGTTCTGCTTGCACCTCAAAATTCAAACGCATTTGCTAAGTTTCACCTCGAGCAAATTTTCCACAGCCTTTCTTCTCTGAACACTGAAGCACTGTGTTCAGCATATACCATTCGTGTACGCTGGCTTCAATGGCAGAGACTTGCTGCTGCCCTGCACGGTGAATCCTTTCCTAAAACAGGGTGCACCTGCGGCTGGGGCCATGAGCACTCAATGGTCTTGTTTCTAAATCATTTTACATAGAACTTGATGTGAGTTATAAAACATAACCTTAAAAATACAACAATGCTAAAAATCAAAGATTAAAATGACCCCAACCCATGAGGAGAATGTCACTGTTAAATTTGGTATGGATTGTTGGAATTATTTCTTATACCATAAGCATTCAGAACTATGTCCTTTCACAAATACTGAAAGATATTAAAGTAGGATTTTGTCATTGCATTTCTAACTCAGGGTCTTTCTACGAGCACCAGTGGTGTCTGCGTGACATTTTTCTGCTGCGTATTCTCTTACAAAGCAAATCCCCTTTGGGTAAACATGTAGGGATTTTCCCACACGGGGCTCTCAAAACTGATAACTTATTTCCTTGAATTTAATTTTTACAGTATATTTGAGGGAAGCAAAGACACAAAGAGACTATAAAATACAAAAGAGAGGCTGTAAAAAGACAAGCATTTGTTTGTTAATGTTTGCCCCTCCAATTGACTCATGTGAGCCCCATGGCCCCTCCCTTGGCCAAGCCTGTGGTTTAAGTACACGAGGCTCCCGAAGCCTTGAGCTCTGAAGACTCTCTGCAGTTAGGCTGTTTCTTTTAAGGTTAATAATTTAACATCTGAGAAATTTCATTGAGGTCTGTAATTACTGTCTGCGTGACTCCATCACCATAATTTTTAAGCATCTTCAGTCCATTTTTGCCTTTAAATCATGATCCCCCGAAGGAAGAGGCCCAGCCCAGGCAGCGCCTTCGGTACCAACAAGGCCCTGACCATGGCGGCAAGGGAGAAAACTGAGCAAGTAGGTTTCCTGGGATGTTTGTGATGAAGTGGTGCCAGTCTGAAGGAGCACGTATTCTCAGCTTTGCACGTCTGCATGCCTGCACACACATGCATGTGTCCCCAAGTCCCAAGCCCTTTAAATAGTCCCTCAGATTTCTTGTGTTTGGCTGCTGATATCTTTAACTAACATTTGCAAAGAAACAGACCCTAGGACAATGAGATCTTTTCTTGAGATTTTACTCTTGATAGCTGGTGCTCACCACAACAGCTTCCCTGGAAAGGATCCCCACGCACGCCCAGAATACATACATAGAATTAGCATCACTCACCCAGCAGAGGGAGGCTTGGGGAATCCGATCACCATTCTTCACCTGCCATGCTACAAAGCCTAGCTCAGTAGGATTTAAGAGCCTGATCAAAGAGTCACTTTTCTAACAGAATCTCTTGGGGGAATCGAGGGTGACAGCATAATTACCCCAGTCAGAATGTAGCTAGCCATGGAATTAATACCACCACCAGTCTTGTGGGAAACAAAGAGACACAGGACAACCCAAAGGTCTTTAATGGCCCAAAGAGGTCAAGCCCTAGGCTTTCTCTCACCCCAGAGACACATGAGATATTGCCCCCTGACCAGGATGCCATCCAAAGCTGTCCCTTCTATGTTTTAACTAAACTGAGGAAAACAGTCATTATTTTAATAGCACATTGCTCTAATGTTGCTAAGGCTACCTAGTGACCCCAAGGCCCAGGCAGGTAATCACAGTGGAAAACATAGCTCCATTCCCTCAGGCTATAGCTGTGCTTAGAGAAATGAATCCATCCACAGAAGGGCCTTCACATTTGAAAGAGAAAAGACACACGGGATAAGCTCATGTGCTTTGGAAGTGAAGACTTGATTTATCTGGCTGCGCCACCATGAATTCTAAAGCTTGGCAGGTGGGGAGGGCGGGGGAAAGCTCACCAGATGATGAAGTAGTAGTCCCCTGAGACTGTACCTCCATCCCTCCCAATAACAGCAGGGACAGGAGGCCAGGCAGGGACGTCTGCTATGAACACACTTGCGTGCTCATGCATCCTCCGTCCAGGGTCTATCTAGGTCACCGTGCATGTCGGAAGGCCAGAGACCACCTCAGACTTCCCTCCCAGTGGCGGCCATTGCCCGCAGGACGAGCTTGGCTGGAACTCTCTGGCAGACTGGTGCGTGAAAGTGGATCAAAAGTTTGCAAGTGTTCGCACATCTTTAATTAGTAGCATCTCGGGTACTTCCACTGAGATGCAAGAGGCAACCACCCATGCCCTCAAGAAAAGCAGGCTGCATCTGGGCATTTCTGCCTTTCTACTAGGAAGGTTTGAAGAATAATTTTACAATTAGATAACATTAAGGATGATGAAAGCTAGAGAGCGGAAAGCAGCCAGAATTAATTACTGACTTGAGGGTCTGCTCAGCTTCTTTGCCAGTTGCTTGTGCTGATTTTATTATGGCAAATTAACCCTTGGTATCCCACACTGAGAAAACACAGTCCCGCTTCACGCTCCAGGGTTTGTTGGAATGGGAACAGAGAGCAAGCTCCGTCCTCCCTCGAGGGCTCACTCTCTCTGCCTTCTCTCTACGGCTCTGGGATCTCTCTCAGCAACTTCATCTCTCATCACTTCTGTCCTCTTCGGAAAGTCATCTGTTTGATCACCACGCAGAGATGAAGTTTCCAGAACTCATACTGTATCTGAGGGGGGAGATTACAGCTGTAACTTCCGGCTCTCTACCTCCCGTTAGCTCCCTGAACTCATATACACTTATAATGCAGGGAAGAGGGCCTGAATAAATGAATGAAGGACTTAGTAAAATCAGAAGTCCCTCCAATTCTTTTACCTAACTTAGATTTAACCAACACGGTTTAAATATTAGACACAAGAAGCAGCTCTCGAAAACAAGTGCAAGGGAGAAGAGTGAACTTTTGGTGCAGCCCAAGACCCCACTTGGGATGCTCACATCCTCCATCAGCTTGTCATCTTTGCTCCAGCTCTTCTGCTGCTCCTGTTTGCTGCTGCCCTGCACCCTGGGCACAGCAGGTGATGGTTGTGGGTCCTTCCGGTCCACATGAGTAACTGGATTGACTGACCTCCTGCCTTTAGCCCAGTCCAGTCCTACCTGCTACAGGCACTTGGGGAATAAGAAGGGCATAGAAAGTGCTCTCTCTCTCTCTCTCTCTCCATCAACCAATCTCTCTCTTTCACACACACACACACACACTCTAATTTCCTGTTTTTCAAATAAAACAAAATGGAAAAATAAAACCCTCAAATGTAATAAGAATTCACAAAAAAGCAAGTTGATGCATTCTGTTTAAGAAAGCAATGTCACATATTCATAACAGTATAATACTGTAATGCCATATTGGAAGCTTCTACTCAAAGTATACATTTTTCTATATGTTTAAGATAAAAAGCAATTATTTAGAGAACTTTAGAAAGGGACTTTCTGAATAAAAAAATTCATATTTCTGTAAATATATTTTCAATTAAATCAATCTGAGAAGATTAGAAATTCTCCAACAGTGCCAGGACATGAAAGAAATTATAAGCTCTCATCGAGTTGGACAAGAAGCTGTTTTATTCACAACTAAATATGAAGAAACTAAGATAGGCATCACTTATTGCCAAAATATATCATGAAATCAATTGAATTAAAAATAAATACATAATAAAATTATGAGTATTTCATAGAAAAAAGAGCACTTTATGTAGGAAGGTGAGCACAATTATAACAAAAATTCTAGAGTAACAGAATTTCCATGATCAAGTATTACAGTCTAAACTGAACTCCCCTTTGTCTAAAACAAAATCAGGAATAGATTGAAAATACAAATATTATTGCTTAGTGGAAAAATATTATACTGCTTTTTAGAACAGATACATTTTCCTTCAACTAGAAACTATGTTGACTAACAAAGAAAACTGAACAGTTTTATAAAATGTGTAAGAATGACCAGAATTGTTCTTATATCATCTTAATAAACAGAGAATAAGGTGATGAATTATTCAGTAAGAATGGTTTAGACATTTTATCAAAGAATGCATGAGAAAATTTTAAAAACACAAAAATGCTTAGCACTGTTGTTGATTAATGAAGTAAAAAATTTAAATCTCAATTAAATAGTGCAACACACCCATTAGAACAGTTGGAATTAAAGGGTGAAATTCCGAGGGTTGGCAAGGATGTGAAACAACTTGATCTCTGCTCCTGCTGAGAATGCAATAAGAAGGAGGACCTTAGAAAACTATTTGACAGTCTCTTATTCATTTAAACACCCTTACTCCATGAGGGAGCAACCCCAGCGCTGGGTATTTACCCACCAGAAATGAACACATAGATCTATACAAGCATGATTGTTCTTAGCAGCTTTCTACCGGTTCCCCAACCTGCAAAAAAATCAAATGTCTTTCAACCATTAAATAGGGAAATAAACGGTTGTATAACACAAGGGGCTGTTACTCACAAATAGTTAAGAAAGCAAAGCTACCTTTATCCTCCTGGAGTTTCCATTATCATGAAAGAGACAAATAAGTAACCAAATAACACTCATGGGGAGTAGCAAATAGTAAACCACAGAACAAAGAAAATCAAAGAAAACAAAGGCATGTCAGCAAGAGAGACTGGTCGTGGTTCAGTGGGATGAGCCATCACCCTCATTGCCACCAGACTCTGAGAGCCAGCTTAAGTCCCCATTGCTCTGCTTCTGAACAAGTGCACTGTTAGTGCTCCTGGGAAGGCAGCCTGGACCCCAGCCTCTCCTCTATGAGATCCAGATGGAATTCCAGGCTCCTGGCTTCAGCCTGGTGCAGCTCCAGTCATTGCAGCCCTTGGAGAGTGGACTAAAATGTGGAAGATCGCTCTTTTGCTACCTCTCTCTATGTCTAATCCCTGCCCATAACTCTAACTTCCAAATAAATAAATAAATATTAAACACACGCACACACACACACACACACACACACACACACACAGGTATACAAAGGGGGGGAAAGAATGAACTAAGAAATTATCTGTGTGTGTCTGGGAAGGCAGTGACCCCCAAGAGGAAAGCAGTGTGGTATTCAGCCCAAAGAATCCCTGTCTTGGGATCACACAGAAAGAAGGTAAGAAGGGAGCAGTGTCAGACCATGTTGGGCTGCTCTAGCTCAGGAGAGAAGCAGGTGTCACACAGCCAGACACATGGTCATGACCCACCGTATCATCCCCACCTGGGGTCAATGGCTCCAGAACTGTGTCAGCCATCTGCACGTGGATCACAATTGCTTATAAATGGCAATGTTTTTCAGTCTATCCTC
Source organism: Ochotona princeps (assembly GCF_030435755.1). Taxonomy (NCBI): domain Eukaryota; kingdom Metazoa; phylum Chordata; class Mammalia; order Lagomorpha; family Ochotonidae; genus Ochotona; species Ochotona princeps. The sequence goes on along the minus strand of NC_080832.1, from coordinate 9,652,056 downwards.
AAAAAAGAAAAGAATCAAGTTACGCTAGCACCCTAGATATAATTTGTTATTAACAATCAGCAACTGATTTATCAGGATTGAGAAAACAACATGTATTTTTGAGTGCCCAAGAAAACTTTTAAACTAGCTCCCACATCTGTAAAAGGTTGAAAATTTTGTGTAAGATGGACAGTTTCCTTGGCAACATTAACACCACTCCCTCCAGCAACTCTAAGAACCAGGTGTCGACATAACATGCTTTAGTGATTTTCCCATCTTCTGAGGTAGGGAGGATTCCAGGGAGATATTATCTCAAGTAATTGTCACTTATGCTTGGAAAAATATTCTCAGGGGAATGGCAGGTCCCAACTCAGCCCTTCATTTTCTCTTACTTAAGGGGTGCTATTCCAAGATCTGAACATTGGTGGCTGATAAAAGAAAAATTCATGTTGCATGGAGCTATCGTTCTAGTATGGAAGACAGGCACTAAATGTGAGTGAAAACATGAAGAGAAGGAGAGATGTTGTACAAGCATGAAGAATGCAGCTCTCCGTGACAGTTCGAACGCGGTGATCAAGGACATCCGTCTGTGGACTGAGTTTCAGCACAGGTGCAAAGGAAGATTTGGAAATGGGGAACAAGGACAAAAAAGCTGATGCTTGGATTTATTTGGATTATTTAAGGACTACAAAGCCAAGGAGTGAGACCAGGAAGAGCAGTTGGACATGAGTAAGATTCAGTTTACTTGAGTGGACATCAAAATGTACACAGAAAATGAGTACTATGGCGAAAAGAAAGCTATGTATGCATTCCAAAGTCTATTTGCACCACAATAAACTTGTGTACCTTCCATTTTTCCATGTTCTGTTTGATGTATGGGGCCTTGTCATTCATAGATGAGGTGTTGGGTTTGATTTTAACAATGGGTATTGGATGCCATTGGAAGGGTGGATTGCTCACTCAGGAATGTCAAGATCTAGAATGTATTTTAAGAGTCTCTCTTAGGCCATGAAGTAGAGAGCATATAGTACACAGGTTGGTAAGGAGAGTTGAAACAGAAGAGATAAAGAAGTAACTTTACTCCATGTGACAGATGATGATGCTTAGGCAAGGTAGGGGTCTTTATAAATTATGGATTTCAATTTAGCCTTGGAGTTGGATATGTCAGTATTACATTCATCTGAATGGAGCAACATGACTGCAATGCTTTATCATACAGAAATTCAGATTACTTTCTTGGGAAATATCAAGTCTGGAGAGCTGCAGGTCAGAACCACTTGTTCCAGGAAACCAGCAAAAAAGGACTCCCCTTTTTCATTTCTCCTCCGCTCTGCTTGGCAGGTGCTGCTCGTCTTCATGGTGACAAGATGGCAGCTGCACCTCCAGGCTCGGCGGCCACGTCAAAGGCAGAGGGATATGGAAACAGCACGGGGGAGGAGGAGAGCTATTCCCTGGACTGTCCTGGGGTGTCTTCATACTGGTTGCATTAGCCTGACCGGGAAGAGATTCTGCAGTTGGGAGGGTTTCTAAAGTGGCCCAATTCTACTGCCAAGAAAACTGTGACATTACGGTAAGCAACAGGCAGAAGTCAACTGTACATACAGAGGTCATTTGAAAGACAGAAGAATGGGGCCCCAGTGGCTAAAATCCTCATTTTGAACATGCCAGGATCCCATATAGGTGCCGGTTCTAATCCGGGTGGCCCCACTTCACATTCAGATCCCTGCTTGTGGCCTTGGAAAGCAGTGGAGGATGGCCCAAAGCTTTGGGACCCTGCACCAGTGTGGGAGACCTGGAAGAAGCTCCTGGCTCCTGGGTTTGGATCATTACGGTCATTTGGGGAATGAAATCATTGAACAGAATATCTTCCTCTCTGTCTCTCCTCCTCTGTATATCTAACTGCAATAAAAATAAAAAATAAATCTTAAAAAAAGAAGAATGAAAGCTAATAAAAATACGTAAATATTCAAAAGACACGATGGGGCAGTCAAAGAAGTGTCTGTCATGTAGGTGGGTCAGTACCAGGGCTAGTGACTTATGCCAATCTGAAGGGTACCCTGGAAGCAGAAATCGTTTGGACCCTATGCAATAGGCAAACCAAAACCACCAAAAACCTAAGAGGATTAAATGGAAACCAAATGATTGTCTACCCAAAAGCAAGCTCTATCCCTTCAGTCTTTAGGAAAGACACACTGAGATCATTTCAGGCACAGAGCAGCTACTATCATGATGTGACATTCAAATAAAAGCAGACCACGGTGACAGAGCCTGATTAGGAGGCTGAAGACAAAGTACAGCAAGAAAACGAAGGCCAGAAGCCAGCTGGATGACGGGACACGTTTATTTGTTTTCTGGCAAACAGGCAAGAACCCTGAGACCCATGGAAGAAGGTGACTGTGCCTCAGCTCTGAGGACACTTCAAAAAGCTCATGGAAAAAAATTAAATGAATTGAAAAGATAATCTGATTTTGGTGCCAAAAAAATTTTGAAAGCCATGAACAGGTTGTTCATAATTCCCATTTTTCCATAAACCATTTGAGCAGCCCTCATGTGTATGGATTTTCAAAATCTTTTATACAACATCAGTATACTTTAATTTTATCTCCAAGAACTGCTGCAAGTACCCTTGCATTGCAAGGGAGAGAGAAGACAAGTCCAAGATGTCTGTTCTGGTCCATAAAGAAATGCTAATGTCCACCTGGCAGACACATATATTAACATATTCATTGGTGCTTTGTTCTGACTTAGGGAGAAGTGTTTCAGAGATATTGACCTCACTGCCATCCCAAGAGTTCTTTGTGCTCTCAACCTGGCCTTTCTGAACAGTAGAGGTCATAGAGCTAAAAACAGAGGCTGGAAAAATCACAAGGGAATCTCCCACTCAGGCTGTGGACTGTGCAACATAGAATAACCCAAGAATGCCTGGGATGGTACAGAAAGGAATAAAGAGCCAAAAAGAGGAGAAAGAAGAGCAAGCTGGTGACTGAGACAGGGAACTCAAAAATCTGAGATGGTTTTTCTTTAATCTGTCAGGGAACTGGGGATCAGTAGGTAGAAGCCAGCATGATGGTTAGGCAGAAGGCTTGGTGGGTGGCGAGTGTGAGGATCTTCGGAATGGGAGGGCAGCAAAACAAGAAGGGTTTCATTTAAAACATGACTGCCCTGACACCCACCAGCTGGGCTGGTGGCAGGACCCCCTCCCATATTCGGTTGCAATAGCTGAGGGTAGCAGCATTCCCACAGGGGATCACCTCCATCAACCCTGCCTGCTCCTCTCCTTGTCAGCACGTGCAGGTGGCAACTTCACTATTCGGCTTGCAATGCTTCAACAATACCATTTGCTTACCCGTGGCCTGGCGAGCAAGATGTTTCCCGTAACAGAGGAGTGCATTTTTAAAGCTCAACGACTGCCTGCTTCCAGCAAAATGGAGAAATCAGCCACTGTCCAGTTGCAACATATGAGCTCTCTGAACTTCAGAGCGGACAAATAGGAACAGCAGCCTGGTAAGAGAACCTTGTGGGTCATATCTGCTTCCAGCAAGGAAAACAGAGCCTCGCGACAAAGTCCAGATTTAAAAAGTCATTTTAAGATTTTATGATCCAAACATAAAACAAAAGCAGATTTATGATATAAATAAAAGACAGCTTCTTTTCATAGCACCCGGTCACAAAGTTGTGGTTTTTTTTTTTTTTTTTTATCCTGGGTAATCCACTTTTTGGGCCATGCTGTTTGAAAGGCAAACAACCCACCCTATGGGGCCGAGCAATGGCCTGCGGCTGGCTCCTCTTTCCCTACCAGGGTTGTCCTAATTGGTACCAAGCTGATTCGGAGAGAAAAAGACTGGGTTTCTCACCTGGAGAACAGACTTCCATTATGACTGAAGAGCTGGAGAGGCTTTGGGGAGGGGACGCGCCTGCCCCTCCCTGCAGGCCCCATCCCTGCTCTAACACACCTACCCAGTGTAAGAAACACGTGCCGCAGACAGGTACTGTTGCTGCAAATCAAAGAGTAGCAGCTGGCGCCAGCTGCCCCTTCACTTTGCTCAAATCATTTTTTTTGGTGAACTAATTGAATTTCCCTTTTATAATCCTCATCCTCATTCCAGGCTGGCAGACAGCAGTGCCACTGGCAGCACACTTCCATGTAGGAATTGGCTGCCAGACCTGCCGCAGTCAACTCCGTCTTGAACTCTCTGTGTGCTAGTTCAGAGAGCACTGTTCTACCATCATCCCACCATGGCACTTCCAAATGGCTGGATATAATTGGGTTCAGCGGAGTTCAAAGGCATGCTCCAGCATCCTTCTATCAAAGCTCATTGAGTAACAGGGAAACCGTGTACTGAAATACAGGCACAGGGTGAGGAGAGTTATTAGTGGAATCCATTCAAATCGGTCACGCTAGATTCCTGGGTACACAACTGGTTTTTGGTTCAGCTTTTAAGAGTTCAGGTGTGGTCCCCAGGAGATGGCTCCTGTAATCGCTATAAAAATAGCTCATTTGTACTAATGCACTTTGCCTATTTCATAGCAGATCCTTGTGAGACTAATTTACATTTTTTTTAAATGTCAAGGCTTTCTCCAGAGATTGTTCATTCATTATATTTATTTTCTTGGACATGATTTTAACAAACCTTCCCCAGAAGAGCTTGTAGCTATTAACTTTACTGAGCGGCTGCTCAAGAGAGAGTTAAAAGCAAATGGTCTAAGGGAGAGGATTGGGCTACAGAACCTCAAGAGTATTCTTCTGCCCCTAAACTCATTTCATTAGTTCTTCCTTCATAGGCCAGGAGCAAGAAGAGATTGTTGGGGAGCTTGGGCGGGGGGAGGGACTATCATTCAACAGGACATTAGAGTCCAACCAGTGGATTCCAACGCTAAGCACAGCATTCTGGCACATTCTGACGTGGGTGGGTGGACCGTGGGATGGGGAGGACACAGGCTGTGTTAAGAGAGTGTGCTCTCAGGGCAGGCTGAATAGGAATGGGGATCTGGGATGACCGGGTGCATGACCAAGCTGGTGCATAATACATTCTCTCTTTTTTTTAAAAGAGAGTATCTACTTGCCTCTGCTTGGTAACAGCCTCCATACACACCTTGTAGAAAATCCAGGTCCCAGAATGCACCCTGCCATAGTTTACACTCAGAAACCGACTGTGGTGGCTCAGGTGATCCCAAAGATGGCCTGCAAAGTTCCCTCTGGGGGACAGATGTCTTCTTGCAACCATCGTCCAAGTCAGCCTTCCAGGCCAGGAAGTTCACAACAGTTCCAATCTATCATAGTGAATATTATTACAATCTTTCCCTTCCCTGCAACTGAATTCTTCCCCCTGAATTATCAGTGTTTCCATGTATCTCTGAGCAAAAGACAATGATTCACTCCTCTCCTCATTGAAAAACATAGCTTCATTGCATTATCTGTCAGTCCTGCCTTAAGCAGTATCTACCACGAGTTCTTGATGTGCCCGTGTGGACTGAGGCTGGGCAGGGCGATGGCATCCCTGTCCTCAGCGTCTTGAAGTCTAGGGAGGTGGAATTACAACTACTCTAAGTACTGCTTTCCCTTCATTTACCCCTTTCACCACAAAATGGTTTTGCGATTGCCACAGCTTTCTAAACAGAGGAAGCATCCACCCTTTACGCTGCCTGCCTCCGCAACCAAGACTCCACCACCATGCACTGCTAACACAGGGACACAGAGCTTCTCCACCTCTGCTTCCCGGTGCCACCAAGCGTTCCCAGAGGCCGCTGTTCTCCATGACATCTTCAAGGGAAGCAAAGCCCCTTCCAACTCCTTTAAAAACCCAGGAGAGGAAGGGGTGTGGCCAGGGCTGGGGTGGGGGTGGAGCTAGCTAGCTGGCATAGCCCTTCCTCTTTTTAACCAATCACTGAAGGGATTCCACGGTGAAGTGATCCATGCTGGCAAGAGGCCTTTTCAGAGTATCACTACCAGCAAGTCTCTAATACCCACACTGATCTCCCTGGCGGTGCTGTGGTCAGACATGGAAATCATGGCCATCGTGGTTTTCTTTCATGCGTCTTTTGAGAACACGTTTCATTAACAACTAAAACTTCTTGCAGCATTTACCTATGGAATTTCAAAGCAGACAGAGCAAAGAAAGAAATATCACAAGTCACAAAGTGGACTGAAGCTGACTCCCCACTCAACCTCGTCCCAGGCAAGCATGCGCTGAGTTGCTGAGCCCCATGGCTATTGTCTCCAGCTGAAGAACCTCAATGTTTTCTGCTTTTGTGATTTCTGCCTTGCTTGCTGGGCTGGGGGCTGTGTGAACTCCAGGCCTGACAGTCTACGTGACACCCGGCAGGACATCTGGCAGATCACATAGACAGAGCACTCCTCAGGAAGGAGGTCCCTGGTGTTAGATAAGACCCACTGCCCTTTTTGCTGCTACTGCTAATTCGGCTGTTACTACTCCCCCATTCTGCTGAGCAGGGGTGGCGGTTGGGAACCTGGGTTAGCCTGAATAAACCACTCTTAAGTGTTTGCGTGGACTTCAGACTCCTGATGATTTTCTGGGGATCGCAAAATCTGGGCACAACATAGCTTCTCTGGAATTGTTCTATTGCCACATCAGAGACCCCTTCCTAACCACCATATCCCAAAAAGCATGCACCATTAGTATCTATCTAACCCTACCCCATTTATTCCTTTGTATCTATTCATTCACCTAGCATCCATAAAACCATTACTGAACCATCAGTCCCAAAACAACGCCTTGCTTACAGGAGCCACAGGATGGAAAGATGGATGGAAAGATGGATGGGTGATGAGTGAATGGATGGATAATGGGTGAGTGGACAGATGAGTGGATGAGCTTGCCAACTGAAGAAAGACGTATGTGTGCTATTTGATCCTGGACCATAGGAGATCAGACCAGATGATTTCAGGATGTCCTGTAGAGCTATGTTTTATCTAGAAAACCAAAATATTACACTGTGATTGCTGTGCTTTTTAAGATTTGGGAAGATTGCAACAAACCCTATTTCAAACTTGTAGAAAATTAAATGCCCAAGTTTAAGACACCAGGGCCGCCTCTGGCTCTGAGCTCCCTTCTCCACCAAATCTGCGTGGAGATACAACCTTATGTTGTTCTCATCAGGGACCATCAACACAGCCTGGGAATTCAATTTTCCCAAATAGTCACAGAAAGCCACTCATACGCAACATTATGGGGTGCCAGAGAAGTCAATGCATCAAACCCTTAATACAATATTCAACATCTTGATCCTTCAAACCTTTCAAGTCTTTAGCCTTGGGGCTTAATTCTTCTCTCCTCTCTGTGTTATTTCCCATTTTACAAGTTTTGTCTGCCTTCTCACAGATCTAAAAACAAACAATGAATTGTGCTTTTTGATGGAGACTAATTAGCCAGTTTATCCTTCCTGTCTCTACACTTAGCTTGCACACACATACCCATGTATCCACAGATTGGTCCAAAATCTGAGTCATCCTCCTCTTCCTCACACTAGCAGACCAACATGTGAACACTCAAACCCTTCCCCAAGATGCTTGTCACCTACTCATTCAAGCCAACATTAACAAGATCCTGCTAGAATGGGCTTTTTCAGATGCAGTTGAAAGCCCATGACGTTAACCCAGGTGAGAATCAACTGGACAGGTGAGACCTTTGACATCAAAGTGTTTTCCTTGGTGAGGAGCTGGAGAAGTTAGAGAGGTTCAAGCACAGTCAAGTTTTCTGAAACACCACTGCTGGCTTGAGAACTGAGACACCATGTGATGAGGAGGACAGCAAGCATTCTGAACTGACAAAGACTCTCAGCTCCCAGCAGGCAAGGAAGAAAGGACAACAACCCTACAGCCTCAGAGAACCAAACCTGCTCAACAACTAGAACAGGCTTGGAAGCCAAGGCTGCCCTGGATCCCTGGTTTCAGCCATGAGCATCCCAAAGGGTTCACCAAAGTCACACCATGCTGCATGGATAACCCACAGCACTGTAACCAACACCTCTCAGTTGTTTTCAGATACTGTTTCTGTGAGAATCTGTTACCATGTGAGAGAAAACCAGTACAATCATTGTCATGTTCATTGAGTCTTAGACCATGTGCTAAGTACTTTGCATAATTATTTCATCTAATCTTGGCACCCAACACTGCTTGAGCAATACAAATATCTTTATTTTGGAGGCCATGAAGCTAAAATTATATGCATTACAGATCCCTATATTTATACCATCTCCAAGAGCAAAGACATGGAAACAACCCAGATGCCTGTCAAAAGAGGAGTGGGTAAAGAAACCATGGTATATCTACTCAGTGGAATACTATTCAGCCATTAAAAAGAATGACATTTTAGCATTTGCAACCAGATGGTCCCTACTATAGACTATATGCTCAGTGAAATAAGTCATTCCCAAAAAGACAAATATCATATGTTCTCTTCGATACAATGCAATTTTCACAAAACTTATAAGATCAATAGCTCTTTCAATATTATTTGTGCTACACCTCATGGGTTTTGACATTTTTGTTTTTATTTTCATTCCTTCAAAAGTTTTTTTTTTCTTATCAATTTCCGCACTGAGAAGTCAGACAGTAGCATCATTTGCTTCAAGAATTTTTTTTTTTTAAATTTTCCTTCTCATTTCTTTTGTGACACATTGGCCATTCAATAGCATGTTGTTTAACTTCATGGGCATTTTTTTGTTCACGTTGATTTTGTTTTATGGCTTTTCATTTAAGGGGATGTATAGTAACTTGTAATAGAGGCTATCAAATCCAGATGGAAAAATACAATACAGTATGCATTTGTTTCTAAATCAAAGATGGACTCTCAATGAAGCTATTAAATATATCTTGAGAATAGGATGCCGGACTCTTTGCCATTGTCCATACTTAAATGCCAGGATACACTTAAGTAGCAGAATGACAGACTTTGTGACTGTTTATAAAGTACTATACTATTGTAATGATATTAATGAAATCAGTGAAGGGTAGGGGATTTATGAAGGGGGAAAGAGAAATCCTAGAGCCTACGGAAGTATATCATAAAATAAGCTTTAAAAATGTACATTAATAAATGCTAGAGTCATAATTCTAATCCATACTGCATGAATCTAGAACCAATATTCTTAGCCGGTGTGATTTTCTGCTTCCTTAAATTACTGAGAATCAGGTCTCCCTCAATGATTTTTATCCAAAATTCTTCCTCCTGATATTCTAGCTGAGACTATTCTTTCTTCGAATAACCTAATTAGATCACCATCTTTTTCAAATGAACTCTTGTTCTGTTTTTCATTCCCTGAGACTTATGTCCACAGGAACTAGAAAAGCAAAAAATGTTTGGTCAAGGACATCACTATGATAAGTGGTGGATGTTTTGACACATCGCTCAAAACAAGCTTTCGCTCTCCGAGGTCCCACCAGGGAGGACCTCATCACTGGGGTTAGGACACCTGGAATCACTGAAGCAGATTCTGATCATAGGCCCAAATGACCTGGAAGCCATTAGAAACTTAGCCTTCAAATCACATTATACAGTCCAGGTGACTTAGCCACGCAGTAGCCCTAGCCACCCATTAGGGATGGGTACGTGGGGGAGTACGCACACACATTTGTGTTTAGCAGGTAGTAGACAAACATGACTCTTTTTTAAAAACTTTCTGCATTCTGGTTTGCATGCGTCATACACATTCTTCATGCCGGGTTTTGATATCAAAGCTAATGAGAAAGGTAAAGACCGAAAGGGGTTTTTGAAAGAATTTGTTGCACTTGAGAAGAACAAGTCTGTTAGGCTTCTTAGAGGAACACAGAAAATATGCAAGACTCTACTCGTGGTTTCCACTGATAAAGTTTTAGTAACAATGACATAGCCTTGTGACTATAGATATTCCTCACTTTGCTTTTAGTCAAGCCATATCAGCAAATCCTACAACTCCTTGGCTTCAGGACAATCCTGTGAGGACACAGGGCAGGTGGAGAGTTGGCATTGGGCATAATGTGGTAAATGAAGTTAGATCCCACATCTGCTTTTCTGATGTTCCCAATCGAGACAGATCTGAAGTCAGTGTCTTCCAAAAGTAATCTTTATGAAACAGCACAAAGTATTTTCCTGTGGATTTTGGTAGAATTTTAACAGAGTCCCATCACCTGAGGAACATTTCAGAATTAAGTGAGTACCCTTAGCAGGCTCATCACTCCACACTGAAATCCAACCCTCAATACTAAGTCCCTGTAACTAAGAGTAATCTCCTTTCATTGGTTTGTTTCACTTGCACCTGATTAAAGTTATGATGGGGACACTGCTGGCACTGTCCAAGGTGTAGATCTGGGGGATTCTTAGATTTCCCAGGGAATGGCATTAGGTCATGGAGTAAAATATCTTGTGTAGTCAAAAAAGATTATCACATTTTCAAACCCAGATTACAGCTGATATATACATATTTTTTCAAAAACCCTGACAGGACAAAATGTTGCAAAGAAATTGAGTAGCTCAGAATCTAATGATTGTTACATGAATGAAAAGCAGGAGCTGGCTGAGAACCTAAAGCAGGAGCTGGCTGAGAAGCTACATAGTTGGATCCAAATGCTGAGTGCAACAACTTGTTTTGTAATTGAACCCAAGTCATTTAACTTTCATGCATCTCCTTTTTTTCTATATGGCTTGAGACGATACCAAACCAATGCTGACTACAATCATTATTGTTACTTCAGAAGTAAGAATTTAGGACAATAAGGAAATACATAGAGAATCACATAGATCACATTTCTGGGGTGCATTAACAGTGAATACAAACATGAAATGAAGAACTGGTGAGATGAAGCAAATACAGACCAGGAAGGTCAGAGGAATGGGGCAGAACAGGACGGAGCCACTGGGAAGATCTTATAAAGGCCTTCCACTGATGCTCAGTTGTTCTTTTTCCTGTTTTCGGAGACACAAAGCACAGAACTGAAGCCATCCCTGAGTCCATCTCTAGGCTCTGCAAACCTGGAGCGGATACTGTGGATCCAAAATTGCATGAAGGTCAATGCTATAGCATCATCAGTCCCCCACTACAGTTAGCTGGATGAACCTAAATGCAGGGCCTAGTCTCCCTAGGGTTAACTCCACAGCTTAGCTTGTTTCTCTAGGGGTAACAGGATGGGCAATCTTGGCCTGATACATTTGGCTCCTGGCTTGACCGCAAGTTCCCTCTTCCCTGCTTCCCCCTTTTAAGATGCCCTCGAGGGAGCTTAGGAGTTGTTTGAGCATTGGGAAAATACTGGGAGGAACTAGGAAGACTATAAAAGAGGCAGGCCAACTTCGAATAAATGACATTCTCTTTACAAGAATGACCCACTCACTGTGTGTTGTCTTTTTTTGTAACCCTAGTCCCTCCACTCGGCTTGGGGTACGTGGCGACAGGGGCATTGCTGACAGATGGAGGTCCCACCAAGATCAAGAAAGAGAGGATTCGAGAAAGGGTTGTCCCGGGAGGCTGGCCAGCTGATTAAGGTAAGTGGGATATATTGTAAGACTTTCCTAAACTGGTAGGAGAGGGAGTTTTATTTTGAAATACAGTTAGGTTTTAGATTTATTTTGAAATATAGTTAGGTTTTAGATTTATTTTGAAGTATAGTTAGGTCTTAGCTTTATTTTGAAGTATAGTTAGGTCTTGGTGGTTACTTTATCCTGTGAAAACGACGATAAAATGGGTTCAGACTTCTCCCAGGATAAATTGGTCACCTTCTTGAAGAACTTCTACATCAAATGGGAAACACTGTTGGTCAGAACAGGCTGACCAGAGAATTAAGCAATTCAAGCAAGGTTGATTAGAAAAAAGAAAGAAAGAAAGAAAGAAAGAAAGAAAGAAAGAAAGAAAGAAAGAAAGAAAGAAAGAAAGAAAAACAATCTGATATACAGTGGTCCAAATTCACTATTAAATTAACCTAAAGCATGAAATGAATCTATGTGCTAGTTTTATAAAATATCTCCAGTTTAAAGTATGTCGAAGAAGAGATTGGAAGTCACAAAAAGTTTAATAAGAGTTATGTCTCTGTTCTGGTGTGTTTGGTGATTGTGCATATGTTTGTTTTGTCATTATTGTTGGTGTTCTATTATTTTTGTCTGGACAAAAACTAGATTTTGTTTCAATATTCTTTCTCCAGTTCTATCTTTGTCCTGAATTGTTTAGTTGTTGTTCTTGTTCTGAATTGAGTGCGTGTGTGACTGACTGACAGACATAATGAGACGGACCATGACTGATTCCCTTTCTCTCTCCTGGTAAATAATTTTAGAGAGGTCTAACAAATTTAACAGGACCTGACCAGACCAGACCCACCACCTCCACTGGGGAAAAGTTCGTATGATGCTTTCTTGCTGTTTGATCTTCAGCTTACAGTGTTGTCTTGCCATTGATTAGGTCTAGCATACAGTATTTGTTAACATGTTTAGTTAAATGCTAAAGTACTTTTTGTTTAAATCATTTAGACCTCTAAATTCTTCAGAGTTCTAAACCAAGTCTCATGACTTTGAAGGTGCTAGTAGGATCCCTGGAACTCTCAAAGACTGAGACAAAAATTTGAATAGTGTAATTGTCATTCAAAATAATTTGGATTATAATCTCACAATATTATAAAATTATGTTAAATTTCTTGCATCATATATGCTGTTAAAGTAGATGAGTATTTATGCTCATTGGTTTAAATGTTTCCTACTCATGAAATTGATCCAGATTGTAGATTACTTGTGTTCTTACTTACAAGGGAGTATGTGAGATTTTGCCTTGCAGGAGAACAACGAATTCCTTAAAGATGTATAGTAAAGCCGGTCATAATGTGTATATTTTCTGGATGTTTGCCTTTAAAACAATAGAATTGAAGTGTGATTCCTTGTGAAAAACAACAGTTTTAACATATCTTTTTAAGTTATTTTCATCTTCTTGATAACTAAAGCTCTTAACTAACTTCAGTAAATTCCTAGGTAATCTCCCAAAACAATAATCAAATTGAAGTCCCCCCTCCCCTTGACTTCAATAAAACAAAAGCTAAGGGGAAGCTCCAGGCCCTCCAGCCATAAAACAAGGGAGGTGCATGCTTGAAGTCTGCCCTTCAAAGAATTTGGGACCTTGACCTTGACCTTGTCCCTGTTGCAGTGATTCTTACCTGCTTTCATTTGAAAAGGGGTAAATTCCCAAATCAGCTAGAAGAAGGTTGTTTCAAAAAACTTCACTTTCCCGGTTTTGAGGCGGGTTCCTGTTAAAATGTGTTTCCATGAATTGGGAGAAATGGTTGAAAATTACTTAAAGCCATTGTATTTGAAGTTTTTTGAAGTGTGCATACATAAAAATGCTAGTAAATATCTAAAAATAAAATATCTGTATCTCTAATTTTGAAAGCTGTTAAACAATTAAAGCATTGAACTTCAGATAGTCTCTGTTTAATTGGTGACTTCATCAAATGTCTATCCAACTTCAGTAAGCTCTATTCTTGTTCCAAGCTTTGAATTTGGTAAAATTCTTAAAAAGTTATGAGATGATTTTATGCATTAATTCCTGTGTTTAATTCTCATGATCTAAAAGAGCTGTGTTTTCAAGGGTATTTTCTGATATGTATTTACTTTGAAATGTTTGGGTGATCATCTATAAGTGATAGAAATTTTTGATATGTTACTGTTTGAATCAGTTTGACCAAAAGGATGGACATTATAATGAGGAATCTTTGATTAGATACTTTAAACTTCTTGGCATGTTTAACAGGTTTAACTCCTCTGGTTTTGAGATTTCTAGATGGGCCCATAGCAGCCTCAAAGTCAGAAGAATGTATTTCAAAGGTTGTTTCTTTCAGTTGGTAAAGTTAATTGTAGGACAGACAACTGATTCGATCTGCAAAAAAAAAAAAAAGAAGAAGAAGAAGAAGAAGAAAAAAGAAAAAATGGGAGGCATTGCTAAAGTTTAATAGTAAACTATAGGTATGGTTTATTCAGATTATTAAAAGCAAAATGTAATTCTAAACAATTGGTAACTTTAGCACACTTAAGAGAATTCTCAAGTAGCTGTTACAAAAGCTGTTTTGTTTTATAATATGTATTACCTGACATACATGTACATGTTTATGTGGTAAGCTATGTAGTCTATCTTAATTGGCTTATAGATGAAAATATTCATAAATGTGAATTGCTAAGCTAAATCCTTTTGAAAATAATGTATGGATACACAATTCAGCTCTTGGAGAGGCATATCTGTTTCTGTTTTCTCAGGACCTACAAAGTCTGTTCAGCTGAATAGTTCTGAATATATTCAAATGGACTTACTACTCAGGACTTCAACAAACAGAAGCCTCTCACACCTAATGACCTCTGCCTTCTATCAGGGACCATTAGATGGACCCCCTACTGCTGCTGTTACCCAACGGCGCCCCCTCTCAGCAGCAAGTAGCTAAGAGTGGTTGACGATGCCCCTTTTCCCTAGAAACCTTTGGGGTCCATTTCTCTGTTTGGAAATGTAAGAGCCAGATGGGATGATAGGCAGTTAGGGTCTCTGGTTTCTGGTAAAACTGTCTTGTATACATGTAACATCTTAGCCCTATGAGATTCTTGAATGTAAGTATTTTCAACAATAATTGTACATTGTTAAGTATGTCTTTTTGAATCACCAACCAGCTTGCCACCATCATTATTAAGGTCAATGAGACCCGGGTGCCCCTCATGTCGAGGAAAGTTATTCTAAATGGCATTAGACTGGCAGCATGGATGTTTAAGGAAAGGAGTGGAGTCTTAGCCTTGGGACTGATGGTCGTGGCCATGATTGCAGTGCTGTTTCCTCTTCTCTGCCGCCTACGCAGGCAACAAGCCTGGGAACAGGTCATCATTTGACAAACCATGATGGTCTTGGCTGTGGAAAACCTTAGCACTCAAGTTGGTTGAACATGATGCGTAATGGGCAGCCAGAGACGGGTAAGATCTGGCAGAGCTGATGACCAACCTAAGACAGGGATCCTGCGTGCCCTGGGCGGGGCTCCCCATGGTGGGTAAGGCGTCAACTGACTGCTGGACAACCTAAGACAGACGTCCATTAAAAAACAAAAAAAGGGGGACATGCAGGGCCCAGTCTCCCTAGGGTTAACTCCACAGCTTAGCTTGTTTCTCTAGGGGTAACAGGATGGGCAATCTTGGCCTGATACGTTTAGCCCCTGGCTTGACCGCAAGTTCCCTCTTCCCTGCTTCCCCTTTTTAAGATGCCCTCGAGGGAGCTTAGGAATTGTTTGAGCTTTGGGAAAATACTGGGAGGAACTAGGAAGACTATAAAAGAGGTAGGCCAACTTCGAATAAACAGCATTCTCTTTACAAGAATGACCCACTCACTGTGTGTTGTCTTTTTTTGTAACCCTAGTCCCTCCACTCGGCTTGGGATACATGGCAACACGGGCGTTGCTGACATCTAAAGTCCTATTTTTTTTTCCAGGACTAGGGGACAGTTGGGTGTTGTGAAAAGAAAGTCTGCCTGGAACCAAAGATCCACTCCAAGAACTTCTGGTTAGAAAAAAAAATGATGGAATTAACACCAGAAAGGATACAAGAATGAGGAAGATGGGGAGGTAAAGGCCTTGGGTAGATGCAAATACAGAAAGACAGGGCTAAATAACCAGTAGGTAAGCGAGGCCAGTCTCAGAAAGTAGAAAAAGGGATTGTCCAATCATAAAGTTCCCAGATCTGGCAAGGGCAGACAGCAGAAATCCAGCTAATGTGAGTGTCAGATAAAACCAAAACAACTATAAATGTGATTGATGAGATTTTGGGGACACACTAAATAGATTTTCACAGAGTATCTGAAATTCCAATTTCAGCTGGAGCCTCCTCGTAGTTTACTGCAAACCTTGTTCATTCATGAGTCACAGAGTAGTTTGTGGTGAAGCACGGGAGTCGAGGGATTGGATCAAATTGAGACTAATTATGCTGGAAGATTCCAGGAGTGAAACGGGGGAGACACCAGTGTCAGATCGTCGGCACGACATTGTAAGTAAGAGCAAGTGGAGGAGTCAGAGACCAGGTCATGTTTATCTCAAAGTGTAAAGTGGCTGCTGCACCAAAAAATCAGTCACAGAGCCCACTGTCAGGGCTTCCTTTGGAAGGTTACTCCCTGGTTCTGAGCAGTCCCACACACCTAATTCCTGTTAAATATTGAGTCAAACAAACCAGCAAGCGACACACACTACTAAGCAGGCAGTCTTTGTTGAAATAGACTAGGCCGCTATTTACCCACTAAATCAATAAATAGATATCGCATGCCTACTATGCATCCAGCAGCGTCACAGGTGCCCGCATATTTTGTATTTTGGAGACAGCTCAGCTGTATCCAATTCTCCAAAATGGCTTCTTGAGAAATGGGCCCTACACCAGCTATAAAAGCCTGCAAAGGAATCTGTGCTGCATTTTCATAAATGCTTCAAATGATTCTTAAAGTTTTAGAAATGTCAATCTGCCACCTGTTTAGTCTAAGTACCTATATCCACGCATCTGATGTAGGAGAAATGTGCATGAATTCAACAACATGCAGCTAATGGTACGCAGAAAACTCAGTGCAGTCAGGGGCTCGTCCAGTCCCGTGGCTAGCCAATGACCCCCATATGCGAAGTTTTCTGTGTCAACTTACAGCTCTGGTTCCACTGGAACATGCTACAGTGCAGACCCTAGGTTTTCAAATGCGAGTTTATCTCTAGCATACATGTGTATTGTGAGCACACAACAGCATCCTGTATTCACATGCATACACCATTTCAGGGCCATGTACTGGAAGGGACTTAGTAAGGACTGTAGTGAGACAGCAGCACTGCGACAATGGGCTTAATGTTCCCCAAAGCTGATATTCATTGTAAAGGTCAGCAAGCACCGATCCTTTAGTCTCAGTCATGCACATTTGACTTGGTGTGATGCTCGTGTCCCTTTCCTTTTTAAAGTTCATGAGACCTAGCTGCCGACAGAAGGTGCTATTGATTCACAGAGACATGGCTCTGAAGAGGGAGCACCCCAGTTCTGCTGTGGTGCTCCCCACTGAGCACACAGGAGCAAATATCTCCCTTCTGCTGTATCTGCAATTGTGAGCTCTGTCAACTCTTTTCTGGCACAATTTTGTGAAATGCAGCCATATAAGACGCAGAAAGATGTTTCTGTTCCCATTTCCCAGGAAGGAAGACTGATCCAGACAACCTAGTGGTGAATGTTCTTCCAGGGGACCAAAAGAGCAAATGGAACAGATACTCCAACACCGAGAACAAACACCACTCCAGGGCTGACTCCAGCATGCAACATGGAGTTCTTTTGTGTCAACCTGTTCCACTGCTAGGTGGGATATGTCCTTCCCTCCTTTGTAAGGTGTCTGTCACAGTTCTAATTCAAGGATGCCAAAGGAAGAGAAATCTGGTACTGTGAGATTCAGAATGAAGTTACGATGTCCTAATGTCTACTTAGTTCTCTGTGATTTTCAAGGACCAAGTGGAAATGTAGCCCATGATTAAAATAGTATCTCCACAAACTTATAGAAAAATTTATTCAGGCATTGTTTTCTAGACGATTCAATGGAGATTTGGAGAGGTATCTGATTAGTAGGTATAGGTAGAGTTTGTAGGGCTGACATCCACAGAAGGTAACCCCCAAAATCCCTGATGGAAATTATCTTACGGGTGGATCTGGCTAGGGATGTCAAGTTAATGGCCCATCTCTAATTCATCTCTTTCTTACACAGTTTTGACGCTTCTTTTAGAAGGAATACTTGACTCCCAGTGCAAAAGCTTGGAGGGACTTAATTTTTTTTTTGGCTAAAAATCCATAATTCACCAAGTCTGGCAGCTACAAAAAAAAGTATAAGGGTTATAGCTGAACATATAACACAGTCTAACAGGTCAACTTCAGTTATTATAGACCTAGGTTATTATAGCTTCCTTGGGCTTTTTATAAGTGGAGTTCTTTAGTCTCATAAGAAACATTCATGCATATGAGCATGAATATATATATATATAGACAGCCCCTTATAATAAACACAGAAGCTTGCTGTTCCCAGAATCTCTGGCTTGGCTGAAATACGATGATATTCTTAGTTCCTAGTAAGGGGGTGGAAAAAGCCTCCGACCGCTCCAGGCTTTTTATAGCTCTGGCTCCTGGGCAGCATTTGTTGCAGTAGCAGCCCTGGATAGCAAAGGAGCCAAATAATGCTAATGGGGCAAACAGAATGTAATTGCTTATGTGTGCTGGTTATATCCTGAAACAAATTGTTTCTTAATGCTGAGGTCAGACAGGGTTTAATTAGGAGAAATACAATTGGTGTAAAATTCTGCATCAGGCTGCTTGTTTGGTGTCATGCCAAGTCAACATCGAGTCTCTCCAAATGGAAATTTTCATTAGAGGCCATTGGCAGCCCTAGTTAGGCTGAGTTTCAACTTTTCCAAGTCTCCTGGTAATGGAAACGTGAAACTCAGCATATCTATCGCCTAATGAAGGACCGTCCCTCTTGCATTCACAAACACTTGAACATGTGCACACTGTCTTTCTCTCTTTTCCGCATACCCAGCTAGCCCAGGCGCCCTACTAGCAAAACACACACTTTCCCCGGGGGCTGCAGGATTTAAAGCAATTTTTCCCCCTTTTTGGACCATTTTCCTCCTCCCCTTGTCCAACATTAGCCATACTCTTTGATCAACCTGACCTTCTTTTTACAATATTGTCCTATGCATCAAGTTCATCTAATCTTAACAACCCACCAGACAGGCGAGCCATTTCTATATTTACAGTCAGGGGACTCAGCGAAGCTCACAGCTCCGATGGGCTAAGAATAGATCTCGGGCCTTGGGAATGTGGGCTCTAGGTGTGGGCTAGGGCATGGAACTCCAGGCTCACACACACTGAAGCAACTCCTGCTGTTCATGTAAATGAAGCACACTGGGTACCATCTCTGTTTGCCCTTTCCCATCCTCTCCCCTTTATTTAATCCCAGGAAGAAGTAAGAATGAAAGGTGCTATTATTCAAAGCTGCACAAATTTCCCCAAGATTTTGCAAACTCCCTTTATTAACAGTGACCCTTTCTTTGGTTAGCTTTCCTTTTATCCGTGTCTTTTCACAGCCTCAGAGATCCCCATGCAGGGCTGCCGTAGGAACACTGCTATTTACACTAATTTTAGAAACCCAGATCCTCACATCTCCAAGGATAAGGTTTTATCAGGGTTTCTAATATAAATCTTGTATCTGAAAAGTGTTTAATTTCTTTAGAAAACTCCACTTCTAGGCTTCTGTTGTTCTCACTCTTAATATCCCCCCCTCAGTTGAAAATAGTTTTCATTACAGTGACAAAGACCCCACTCTTTTCAAGAAAATTGCACAGAGAGGACCCCCCACTATAAAAAGTCCATCTACCCTAAAAAACCCAAATCATTTTCCCCTGTGGTATCCCATCAGCAGTGATCGTCACGGGCTTAAAGACATATGGGACCAAGTTTCATTCTTATGTGTGATTCTTCTTGCTGAGACCCAGGCTCCTTGGTAGTTGAACCACATTTCATTCAGGTGCTGGGCTTCTGGGCCAGTGGGAGTGTGCCTGGTTAGGGTCAAGGTGAAACTCTGCACAGGGCAAGCAATTACTAAGCAATCCTTACTCCTGGGCTGCTCTGTGCTGCAAGGCCATGAGGGAGCCCATTGGGAGGGGAGGGTTCTCAGCTGCCCTGGTCTCTATTTGCAAGACTGTGAGCCTGGAAATTGAGAGTTGTTGACTCTCCAGCTTTCCCTGCCTCCTGCACACTTCTTGCTAACCTGCATTCCCACAGACTGATGTCCTACTTAGGCTAACTTTGGCTTTAGATCATACTTGTCCCAGTTCTGTATCAAATTCATTACAGACATTCAAAACATTTTTAAGAGTCCTGTCTACACAATTTAAATTTCTACTATATTAAAGAGAAAACCTTTTCTTCATGTCATTTGTACAGGTAAGTTTTCCATGACATTTACCCTGAAATTGTGTATTTCTTCCAGTGCAATTGATATACAGGGAACATTTTGAGCATAGTATAAAACTGCCTTATTGATACTTGGTTTTGTTCCTGAGAAACAGAAAATTGCTTCCAGCTGTCCATAACTGAACAGGGATATACACATGCAGATCTCGGCCACACACACCCCTCACATTTCAATGAGCCTACCTGATTCACAGCGTGTATTATTCCACAAGGCTGTGTTTTTATAATGTGTTCATATGTGCAAACCTTGCTGCTAATGCAAAACACAAAAGTAAAGCAAAATAAAACAATAACCAAAAAAACCACGTCCTCATTCAACATAGCAAGCCTTTCTATGTATCCCGGTTCAAAATGCCACACACACCAACAAGAAAATAAGTTTCTTTCCTGCCATCAAAGGCCTTAGGTGCAAATCGCTAAGTTCACAAGTGTCGTTTTCGACACTAGTCATGGATGATTTGGTAGTTCTGAGATCACTGCTATGGCTTAATATCCACAAGAGAATTTCCAGTTGTGATGCAAAAGCTAATGAAAAGAAGACACACTGCATCACGGCTCCAGCTGCAACGAAACAGGTGTCGCAAAAGACATGGAGCACGGAGGCAGGACCACCTGCCCCAGGTGTTAGGCCTGCTGATGACAGCTTCACTCCAAGGCTCAATGTCAAAGCTGAACCAAGAGCAAAGAACCACACCCATCCACACCTGGTCCTATACCTGCCCTCTGATTTCCAACAATTCTCATTCTGCCACTCCACACTAACGGAATCTTTCCGAAGTCCATACCCACAGCCAAATATTTACTTTGTTTAGGACTCAATGCTGTATTTATTGTCTTTGTGTGTTTATAAGCATTTGGTACATAAGAAACTTTGCTTTGAAAAACAGAAAAACATGTTTCTCACTTTTGCTGCAAACACAAACTTTTAGCTATACATCAGAAAAATTGGAATTATATGCTAACTTATATAGCTGCTATAAAATTGTACTATAAAGTACATTATAAAGCACAGTGTAACATGAGTGACGGTGAGCATCTTCTCACTTAATCATTGTTTATACTCCTGCTGAACAGTTTTATACTATTTTTATACTATTTTATACTGCTGAACTATTTTGGTGGTTTTATTTTTTTATTTATTGAAATCTTTATTTAATAGAACCACTAAACTTTAAGCTATATTCTAAATTACAATATTATTTCAAAAATGTATAAAATTAGTAATGAAAATGTGTTACACTTTTGAAAAATAAGAATGGTTTTTAAAATTTGAAATGTTTTAAGTTAAGAGACAGAGTAAGCTGAGTCATTACGCACATGCCCACAACAGCCAGGGCAGTAACACATCCAAGGTCTCTAATAAAGGTGGCAGAAATTGGATTATTTGAAATATTTTAAAGCATTATTTATTTCTATTTGAAAGGCAGACTTAGAGAGGGAGATACACAGAGAGAGAGATAGAGAGATAGAGAGAGATTTTCCATCCACTGGTTCACTCCCCAGATGGCCACCACTGCTGAAGCCGAGCTTATCTGAAGCCAGGAGCCAGGAGCTTCTTCCTAGTTGCCCACGTGGGTGCAGGGACCCAAGAATGTGTGCCATCTTCTGCCACTTTGGGAACTGCATCAGAAGTGAAACAGCTGAGACTGATACCAATATCCATTCGGGAAACTGGAACTGCAGGCAGGTGATTTACTTGCTATGCCAATGCACCAGCCTTTAATTACTTGAATTTTCCTTGCTGCCTACTAGGATCTATGCTGGCATAATGCTGGCATAATGCTGGCATCAGCAAATGAAACCAGTTTAGGAACCCAGGTACTCCTATGTGGAATGCAAATATCTTGGCCAGTAGGCTAAATGCCAGCGTTTTAGAAAGTTTTTGAACATTATTTTTTTCCATAAGGCATGTGGAGTTCTTGGCACAATTTTGTAGGGCACAGTGAATTTTTAGGCATGAATACTTGTCTTTCCATTACAAGACTGACTATATTTGACTATTATCTGAGTCTAGCCATTGCCTTGAAACAGTTTAACTCTCCTGCCTTCAGGGGTTCACATCTGTTTCAGCCACAGTGCTTGCTGTCTGCATTAACAGGGTGACATCCTATCATGTGTTCAACCTAAAAACCCAGCCATTAGTTCCAATCCTTTCTTCATCTCGCCTCATATCCAATGTGCTCTCCTCAGAATATTCCTGCCTGTCAATATCCTCATTGTCTCCTTGTCACTAGATTAGTTTAAACTTGTCTCCCACCTCTTCTTAGGTCCCATCTGCATTCCTCAGCAAAGTCTGTTCTACATACACACAGACTGAATGGCTTCTTTCAGAGCATGAGTGATATGGTACACTTCTGTTACTCAGTGGCTTCCCGTCCCACTCTGATCCGCAGCCAGAGGCACACAGAACCGCCCTGCTCCATCTGAGTCTGCTCCGCAGGGCTTCTCCCACCACACATTCTGGCTCACAGCCTCACTGCTGGGACATTTGTCATGCCTCTTCACTCCAAATAACGTGATGTCCTTGAGTCTTTGCTCCAGCTGTCCCCTGCCTAAAACGGGATTCACCTAGGTACCTATGTCACTCTGTGATGCTTTTACTTGTGCCCAGGTCTTTGCTTAAATGCGTTTTCTCAAAAACAGAACCCTTTCTCTAGTTCTGTTTATCCTGTCCCTGCCTTACTTTTCTCAATGGCATTGTGAAAGATACTCACAAAGTTCATGGGAAGACATTCATTATGAGCAAACTATGCATAAGGTTCAAAATTTTCTGTACCAAAATAAAAACTTACCTTTTAATGATATTTTCCCATGAGCAAATTTCTGTCTTCTTGTTTTGTTTACTCTCTCCCTTCCACAGGAATGTAAGTCCCTGAAGACACGGGTGGGTGTCTGTTTTTACTCTTGATTGTACGTGTGGCTGCTAAAACAATGTCTGGCATGCAGCTTGTCAGTGAATACATATTGGATAAATGAAGTAAGTGGTGAATTTTTTTGAGTGGGGTAAAACAAGAATTATGATGGCTAATGGGCAGAAGCCATAAGGCAGCCCCATGTAAGAAGGAGTAGGCAGCCACCTAGTGTGCTGCGTAAGACTGGAAAGTTGTGCATCGCTAGAAATGTCTGGGACATGGAGGGGGCTGCTGAACCAGGAGTGGGTGCTGTGAGAGGACTAGTAGTACCTCCAAGTGACCAGTAGCTGGGGTCCCACCCTGCATTGAAAGCCCATGACTTCTGCTGGTTCGGTTGAATTTTTTGTCAGTTCTATTGATTTCACAGAATGTGGTAAGGTAGGCAGCTAGTTCAGGATCAGAAACTTAGAAGCCACGCCCCCATGTGTCCCCTTCTACCCACTCTCATCACCTGGAAGCTGAGAGGGGAGGGTATTGCATTGTTGTGTAACCACTCTCCTCGCAAGCTCCCATAAAGACCCATGATGGCGAGGGGCTTGCTTTCTTGGTTGGGTGCTTCCATCACTCTGGCACTCCGACTCTTGGCCTCCTTGGGACCTGTTTGCTCTCTGGCTTCCCACAGACTCTGAGGACAGGTAGCCCTGAGCATGGCCCCTGTGTGTCTGTATTCCTCACCCTCTGTTCACGGCTTGGGTGGAACAGTAAAGATAGCAAAGCAAGACGCTTTGTATTTCAAACTTGGGTACCTTTAGGAGTTCCATGAGAGGTGAGACCCAGCAGTGATGGAATGTGGGCAGAGAAGCCAGGGAAAAGGGGAATGTCTGTAGCTTTGTAAGTGTGCCCAGGTCGTTCACTGTATGTCTCTTAGGGTAACTTATGTTGCTGGGGAAGCTGGGACATAGGTCTTCAGCTTAACGGATGGTTTTCAAGGAGATGGCCATTTGTTCCTCTTGGGGTTTCGATTATATGAACTAGTGGGCCCTGTTATCATCAAGCTTGGTTAATAAAGATTCCCTAATAAACCCTAGACATGTCTGGCATGATTTCACTAGCACCCCACACAAGAAAGGACCCATTTTCCCATAACCACTGAGTAATAAAGAAGTGATGTTACAATGAAAAAATATTCCCCAGAGTGTGTGAATCCCAACCAATGCACCTGAAGACTGGCGTGTGCCACTCGCCTCAAGGATTATGAAAAGCATCAAGTGGGATAGCTAGGAAAGCTTCTTGAAAAAATAACTCACTCAGTAGAAATGCAGGGTGGAAACAAAGAAGCACCTGTACAATGTACTCAGGGGCTCATGTCTTTTTTGAAATGTAAGATTTCTTTACAATAATGTTAGAAAATGCAATCTCTGCTCATAGAATCCAAAAGCATAATTACGACATTTTCTCATCCTGAAATTAGGCTAGAAGAGGAGATACTCATTATTTGTTAGGACAGACGGCCTCTCGTGCTCCCTGACTGAGAAACCTGGCGTTTTAAAGCATTGTTGTTGCCATAACCAAGATCTTCATCAGTGTCCCTTGATTTGAGATGAATGCAAATGTTGACAAACTTCATCAAGGCTTGAAATTTCATCTCTCCCTCTAAATTCACACATGTTTTCCCCATGGGAATTAACTGTGGTGGGTAATGTGAATATCTGGAGAGGTGCATGCAACCAAATGCTGGCGAGCCAGGAAAACACAAACCCCAAAAAGGAAGCCTTCAGATGTGTACCATCTTGTATCTGCTATTGGTATCCTGCAGGCTAATCAGGGTGAAGCGAGCTCCCAGCTTTAGGTGATGTTTTGATGATCTTTAATGTCTGCTCTCAGCAGACACCTCCTGGCTTCAAATGCCTGGGCCAGAGGCAGAAAAATGTTCCAAGTCACTCAGTTACTTCCATGGTGTTGTGGGTTTCCTCTAAGTGGAACTTCGAGAGGTTCAAAGAAAGGATCTACTTGTGAGAGCATGCAAAGAGTGGGAGTTTTCAACCTCATATTCCTAATTTTCTAGGATGCAGAGAGCTCCCCCCTGGGATCAGATGGTATGTGCAGTGGGCTGCTTTGCCCACCCTTTGCTGGAAGGAGAAATATGCTTTCTTGTTAGAGATGAGACAGAACTGACAAGCGAGGGTTGTGATGGCACCAATTGTGACCTGACATCATGGACAAGAAATTGCAGGCAGCAGGTTTGGCTGAACATGGAGAAGAGCGGGGAGGGCTTTTCCTGCCACATGGGCTGAAGATGAGGACCCATGAATCCAGGGATGAATGGCTCCTGAGGGCACCCTTGGTGCTCATCCATGGCCTGGAGTCTGAGCAGTGACTGTGCTTCAGAAGCCTTCCACACAGTGATGTTGTCTGGGGTTGACAAAATCACCAGGCACACTGGAGCTTGGAGACCACTCCAATTTACATGCAGTTCAGGAAAAGGAAGTGCTGTTTCAAGGCAAAGATTTCTCACTGCATTGGGAGCTTTGGTCTTTCTAGTGGAGAGAGCCAGGAGACTGCCATCAATACAGACATCCCCACCAACACTCCTGAGGCAAAGCATGTGGAGGGAGGAGGCAGGTGCACCCACCGGGGAGCCTGGAGGAGAGGGGCACTTGGCTCACCCTGGCCACCAGAGAGGATTAGGTGTAGGAGGCTAGGGAGCATCATGACGCAGAGGGAGGGAAGACAAGAACAGAAGAGGCTCCAACTGCATTTCCCCCCGGACAGCCGGCTGTTGCGACGCAGATATTTTAAAAATTCATTAATTCAGTTTTACAAATAAAAAAGTTTGTTTCTCTGTCTTTTCCTGATTCCGTCTTCCATGTTCCCCGTCCTCGTTCCCCCAGTTCCTGCGGAGAGACTGGCGTGGAGGCACAGAGCTGAGAAACTCTGGGATATTCTGCTTTTCCTTTGCTCTCTTTCCTTTTTAAAAATTGTGTCAAAGCCCCTTTCCTTTAGTAATCCTTGCTACTCCCTCGGGAGCTGTGTTAAGATTTAATTGTGAAATTTGCATAGTAACTCGGCAAATCAATTCTCCCGTCTAGCATAGGCCTTTTGCTGTAAAGGACCATTTTAGTTATAAATCACTTATTTCAAGAGCGCAACTACATCAGCATTTTGTACCCCTGAGGAAATCGAGGAGCGGGAGAAAACCCAATGCCATGCAAGGCTAGCGTCCGGCTTGCATCTCCGCATGTAGGGCAGGAACAAGCTAGAGGCTGGAGCCCCCAGTGACTAGCAAACAGCATCTATTCACCCGCCCTCTAAGGAAAATCCCTAAGCTAATTGCCTGGCCCAGGTAACCTCACATTCTTTGTCCTCTTCCTGAGGGCGGGCGGCATGCTAGGAATTTCGAAGGGATCAGAAGAAACTGCAAATACATGGGTGTGACAGTATGCATATTCCCTTTGCGTTATGGGACACACCCACATCGCCAGAAGCTCTATTTTAGAATAGAAAGTGGAGAGAGTGAATCTGACAAGCAGTCAGAGGGTTGTATTCCTACAGCTGGTTCAAGGTCACAGAGGGTACTGTGTCCCTAACCTAGTCCAAGTGCGGCTGGAGGTCTTAGGTTCCACTGGAGACATCATCTGGAAATGAAGATTACCTTGTTTTATTTTCTCCCCTCTCACCCATGCTGTGCATGTTCTGAATGCTGCATTGTTTCCCAGTGTTATAAGTATTATGGCTGTTTGGTTATATAAAATAAAAACAATTTCACCACAGCCCCCAAACCCTTCTCTACAATATCTCCGCATGTTTTGTCTTAGGAGTTTCCTTCTGGTGTGTATCAAACGTGAGCATGACTTAGATTATAAAGGGCAGTCAAAGCATGTTATATGACTCTGATGATGGAAAAAAGCCAAAAAAAAAATTATTCCAGGAAAAAACAAGAGAAAGAGTTCAAAGAAAGAAGAGAAAAGTGCCTTTGATTATACATTCTAGAATCCAATACTCTACCTAGAAAGAACGGTAAGCAGAGGCCCTGTTGAACCTGCAATGATCTTGGCCGCCTTCAGGTTTCCAAGAAGGAAATGCTAGCAACCCCCTTAGCTGGATGATCATCAGTTGAACTGGTAACGACAATCCTGTCTTAGACATTATTGCTCCTCTTGAAGGCAGAAAGAATTATCAAGAACACACAAGTTAGGCAGATAGCTGCACTCACCTAAAAACTTGAAGATTGTTGATCAAACACAAGCCCTGTAGTCATATTTCTTTCAAACAACTGATTTCAGTTCCTTATTTATTCTGTAGATGATCAAAACATGGTGCCCTAATTTTCAAGTTATGCCTGTCAGCCCCAGGAGAGCAGTGAGGATTTGAATTCTGTAGATGAATCAACAAGTTAGCACATCTCTGCAGAGGGCTCTCTCATGTTGATGTGCGCCCCAGGTGGTCCCTCCACACCACTGCCCTTCTCTCCTGCAGCTCCCATCTCCCCTGAACAGGGGCTCCAGCATTCGAGGGACACAGCTTTTTTTTCTGACTCAATAGCAAAATCAATAGCAATGTTTGCCAAGAAAAGATTGTCACAGGAAATCATAATGAATGAAATATAGCCAAGTAGAGAAACAATTTTCACTTAAAATCAACATTAGGCTTACGAGCCCAATGCTAGTTATAGCCTGCCAGAATCCGGAATAAGAAATGGTGTCTATACTATCACTCATTATTATTTTATAATTCCAATATAATAAAATAGAAAAAAGGATCTTAAATATGAAAAGGCATCACTAATAGGAGATATGATACAAGTTAGTGGTTTCCCCTTCTAATGTTTTACTTACCAAGGTCAACATGGTCTCAAAGTACTAGGTGGGCTAAATGGAAAATGCCAGAAATAAACAAGGCAGAAGTCTTAAACGGCACACCATGCTGAGTGGTGTGATTAAATTTCTGGCTGTCCCATTCAGCAAGTGAATCTTCCGTTTACCCACCTGTATGCGTTACCTTTTCTTGAGGCACTGAGTAGCCATCCTGGTCATCAGATCTCCCGGTGTCGCACTGCGGTGCTGGTGTGCAAATCATTCTCATTTACTAAGTGCCCCAGGGTGCACAAGTAGTGCACAGTGCTTACTTTAAGTAAAACAATGAAAGTTCTTGACTGAGAAAGAAAGAGGAAAAAAATATGATGTGCTGAGGTGTCCAAGACCCACTACATTAACACCAAATCTTCTACTTAAAACATCGCAAGAAAAGGAAGCAGGACATTCTAGCTAGTTCTGTTGTTACTGCTTTCTTAAAATGAAAAAGTGTTAAATTGCAGAGTTCTACATTTTTCAGTTTCAGGGATCCACTGAGAGTAGTGGGAGTTAGGTGTCTCTGAGAAGGTTGGAACATTGTGTGTGACTACATGCCTAGAAAAAACTAAAACAATTCATTTCAAACCTATCAATTAATCACATAATGCAAAAATATGCCAAAATAAACCATTCAATTCACTTTAACAATAAAACTTAAAAGATCAGAAAAATAAGAAATAGAAGTCGGCTGGAGCAGCCCAGAGAACCTTCTTGTAAAACCACAGAGTTTCACACATCCTTTCTAAACCCAAGAGAGAAAGAGGGTACAGAACACTACGCCCAGAGGTAAAGTTGATTACGTCAATGTTAGAAAACACATCACTGAGGGTTTTTCAGTCCTCACTCTTATTCTAGTGAATCAAGAGCCTGACACTGAATGCAACTATTCTTTGGAAAAGATAGAAACTATGGAAGTTGGTCAAAGCAAAGCCATACACAGGGCAAGTGATTTTCCTGGTAGCTAAGAGGCTAAGGTTCTGCAACAGAGTAGGTAGGTTTAATACCCGGCTCTGCTCCTGACTCTAGTTTTCTGTTGATAAAGTTAGCAGTGATGGTTCCAATGATGGAATTCCCACCATTCATGAGAAACCCTCAATGGAATTCCTAGCTAATAAATATCAGTCCAACCTAGTTCTAGATATTGCATTTAGGACATTTACTAGTGAGACAGTCTTTCTCTTTCCCTCTCTGTTTCTCTCCCTCAGAAACAAAAAGAAGCAAAATGTTGTATCCATGTTCATTATGAAGTTTGGTCATTATTTCTTGTGGAGCTGTTGATTCACAGACCTGGCCCATATAGACAACAAGGATTTCTGTAAATACTGCAATTGTTCACTACAGGAACAGCTAGTTAGAGAAATCAGGGAAAGAACTTAGACCACCTACAGTATCATGAAGGAATAAATCAGTAAAGAACAGAAAACTAGAGGACATGAGTCGCTATGATTAAGAAGATGGCCATTCACAAAAGGAAGACATTAAAAAGAGACAAACAGAAAAAAGTGTGAAAACATGCTAGACAAACAAGAAAGATGTATAGCAGGAGAAACAGCTTGATGAGAGAGAATTTCATGGAATGATTTAAAAACAAGGTTAGTTATATACAGAAAACAAAAAACTATAAGTGAAAAAGAAGAATAAATGAATGAAAGAATTCATTGCTTGGGGAGGTAACATATCTAATTAAAAGGAATATAAGCATGAGAACAGAGAAAATAAGAAGTGTGGAGGGCATTAAGGAAATGATGGATAAAGATTTCTCATAGCTCTAATAAGACATTCATCTCCAAGAAGAAAAAGGACGTCGAGAGCTCCCATAGAATCAGCTTTAACAAATTTATACCAAGTCTCATCCAAACACCCAAAGTAAGAGACAATTCCAAGAGCTCGCAGGATCGAAAGGAAAACAGGTCACACAAATGAGAATTACATCCATACAGGCTGTCTCTGAAGAATCTCTGCATACAAGAACATGCTGCAGCTCAGCCTATGCAATTCCCAAAGGAACTGCACTAAACGCAGAGCCCTGTGCCCAGGCCTTGGCCCCTCTGCCCTGGGTGAACTGAGATCCACAAGAAGCACTTGAGGCAGAGTGTCCTCTGTACTTAGAGTCACCAGGCACCTGTTGCCTGACAGTGGAGATTTCACCCCTTCCCTCTGTTGGTTCCCAGGGGAAGGGCAGAGAAGCTTGTGTTTTGCAGACAGAGGATCTGGAGCTCTCCTCTCTAAGAAAAAAGAATCCAAGACAAAGAAACTTCCAGGCAGATCTAGGTCTCCACTCTGTGTCTTGAGGGTGAGAGGCACTGAGGAGAAGCCTTGTACTGTTCTGGGCTTTGCTTTCATACACAAACACAAGCCATCAATAAACTCAAGAATCAGCAGGCCTGTCAGAGGCACTGCAACATGAAAGACAAGATAACAGCAGATGAGCTGAAGGAGGATTTGGAATAAAGGCATGATGAATATAGACGGAACTGAGGAAAAATACTTCTGAAGTGTTCTCTGTGACATAAGGGAAGACATTAATCCATAAAATATAAACAATGAGCTATGAAAATAACACTTGGTGGATGGAAAAATTGCTTTTGTCATTAAGTCATCATGACAGAAAATATATCAGCAGAAGAGATGGAAAACAAGCTGAGTCTCCCAGAAAGTAGAATAAAAAAGACAAAGAAATGGACCACAGAGAAGGAAATTGAGGTTAGAAGAATCCAGAATGTCCAATGTGTAAATACTGGGAATTCGAAAAGAAAGAGAAAGAAGATAGAAAGTTCTTTGGTAATTTGTGCTTTTTCAGAAATGACAAGCTTTCCCTCTTTTGATGGCTGAGCAAGATGCCAGTGTGTGTATGCGTATCGCTTTCATCCATCCTCCATTTCTGACTTCTGTGCTCCATGCATGCTCACTATGCTGAAGCATGCTGCACAGCACTTGGGTGAGTTCTCACTGTTCTCTGGACACTCACCTGGGAGTGGGACTTCTGCTCTGCTTGTGGCAGATCTATTTCTCACCCTTTGAGAACCTTCCTGTCCTTTCCTTTACTGCGCACAGTGTGAAAATGTTTCTTCGTTTCCTCTTTTTTAGCCAACAGTGGCTGTGTTTGGGCTTTCGTATAATAATCCTGTGTTACCTCACCATGATGTTGACTTGCCTTTCCCTGACGGCATGGCACACATTTTTCAACACCTCCAGGACATTTGTACATCAGTTTTGCAATATATATATCTATCTCTATCTGTATAGATAGAGATAGATATAGATGGATATATATTTGAGTATATACACTCAAATCCTTTGTCCATTTTTCGCTTTCTCATTTGGGATTTTGGCTCATTCTTGCTATTGAATTCTTTGTACATTTACTCTATACAAATGTTTACCTGATATATGGTTTTCCAAGCATCTTTTCTCATTCCAGAGACTGTCTTTGCATTTTCTTGTTTCTTCTGCTATGCAGAAGATATAGTTTCACTTGTTCTGTTTGCTTTTGTTGTCTGTGCTTTTGGTGTTTCTAAAATAATCACAGTGTTAGGTAGGTTTTCTCAAGGCTTTCTTTTGCAACCTTCATTGTATCAAAGGTCCATTTAAGTCTTGTCATGCAGTTCAAACTTATTTTGTGTATGGCATAAGAGTTTTGATTTTATTGTTCACCATGTGGATGTTGACGCTTCCCAACAACTTTCAAGAAATTGCCCCTTTGCAGTTGTGCATTTTTAGCATTCACCAAAGATTGGTTGACAGTTTTATGGGTTTATTTCTGATCTCTCCCATTTCACTCAGCTTGTCTATGTATAGTTATTTTAATGTCAACATCATACTTTTTCAATTATGGTCACTTTGATACAGTGTGTGTAGCATGAAATCAGACACTGTGTGCCTCTAATTTTGTTCTTGTTTCCTAAGGTTACTTGGCTTTTGCCTTGGGACCCTGCAACTGTGTGGGAGAACCAGAAGAAGTCCTGGCTCCTGGCTTCAGATCGGCTCAGCTCCATCCATTGCGGCCTCTTGGGGAGTAAACCAATGGATGGAAAATCGTTCTCTCTGTCTCTCTGTAAATCTGCCTTCCCATTAAAAATAAATAAATCTTTTTTTAAAAGGCTACTTTACTTTTCAGATCCAGTTGTAGCTTAATATTTGCTTTAGGATCTTTTTTCCTATTTCTAATTAAATGTTGGCATTTTTATAGGTATTCCATTTTATCTATAGATCACACTGGTGGTATGAACCCTTAAACAGTACTATTCGCTCACGATGCTAAAGATATCGTAAATGCTTGAGAAGATATACTTACCTTGATTGGACACTATCTAACATATACTGGCATGGAAACATCACAGCGTACCTTCTAAACCTATATAACTTTTACATGTTTGTTATTTTTTTCTTAAAAATAAAAAGTAAAATGAGGAAAGTGTGGCTTGAGCAGTGTGTCTCCCGGTTAGTTGTCATGCATCTAGGATAGGGTCTTTTGTCTGCATTTCCAAGAGTACTGCTTTCCCCAAGTCTTGTTAGCAGTCTTGGTTGTCGATGTAGCCGCGTTCTGGCCAGTGAAGCATGGACATACAGACTACAGGCTCCTTCCGGACTTGGCCCACAGAGCTGTCTGTAACCTCAGGTGTCTCTTCTACTATCGTAGTAACCCAAGAGTCACATAGACGAAATTCATTGAATTGATGGTAGAATGGGTGCAACTCTATATTACACTTTATATGAATAAGAAATAAACCTTTAGATTTATTTAAAAAGGGAGAATAATAATTCTGTGAATCCTTTATCCCTAGGTTCCCTTGCATTTATCTGTGTCTTCTTCAATTTCTTTTCAATACACAGATCATTTGCCTCCTGGGTTAAATATATTCCTATATGCTTGTTGTTATTATAAATGAAAGTTTTCTTGAATTCTTTTCCAAATAGTTTGTAGTTCATGTGTAGATGCATAAATAATCTTGTGTGTGTTGACTCTGTATCCTGCAATGGACCTGAGCTTGTTTATTAGTTCTCATAGATTTTGTGTGTAATTTTGAAATTTTTCTCTATAAATTCCTATCATCTACAGAGAAAATTTGATTCTTCCCTTTCTGATATAGATTCATTTTGTTTCTGTTTTTTTTTTTTGGTTTTTGTTTGTTTTTGCTTAATTTCACAGGACTTCCAGCAACACATTGAACAGATGCAATGAGAGTGTCGTTGCTGGTCTCATACCCCGTAGAATTCCACGTGCTGTATTTTGCTGAGGAGTTGTTAACATGATGTTCAGTTGAGGGTCTCGATCTGTGCTTTCCCTTTGTTGCCTTCTCTGGTTTGGGTACGAGAGTAACTCTGGCCATGCATCATGAATTTGGAAGCTTTTTCTTCCCTTCATTTCTTTGAAAGTTTTTGAGCAGGACTGGTGTAATCCATCTTTAAATATTTGGTGCAATTTACTTACAAAGCCATCTGGCTCTGGGCTTTTCTCTGTTGGCAGGTTTTTGATTACCCAGTCAGTCCCTTTACTCCCTATCGGTATGTTCAGTTTCTCTCTTTTTTCATGATTCAGTCATGGTAGGTTGTAAATTTCCAGCAATTTACCCGTGTTTTCTAGATGATCTGATTTGTTGACCTAGAGTTTTTCTTACGCTCCTTTGCGCTTTTCTGTTACAAGTTCTAATACCTCTTCTTTCAACTCTGATTTTATTTATTTGAGTCCTCTCTCTTCTATGACTTAATCTGGCTAAAGGTTTGTCAATTTTCTCCAGCTTTTCAACCAACCAACTCAGTTGCTTTGCTATTTCCATTATATTTATAATTTCTTCCATTTATTTCTGCTCTAATCTTTGTTATTCTCTTCCTTCCGCTAGATTTAGATTCAGCTCGTTTTTTTCCTTGTTGCTTGAAGCATACATTTAGGTTGCTTGCTTTAGATATGTATTTTTCTAAAGGTAGACATTTATTGCGCTATACTCTCTTCTAAGAACTGTTTGCGTTGCATCCTGGAAGATTTGGTGTGTTGTGTTTCCAGTTTTGTCTCAAGACAATCTTGGTTTCCTTTTTGACACCCCCTTTGATTCATTAATTGTTCAGAAACATGCTGATTACTTTTGATGTACCTGTGCATTGTCCAATTCTCTTCCTGTTGTTGATTTCTGGTTTCAATCCACTGTGATCTGTAAAGATACTCGATTTAAGATCTTAAAGCCTTGCTTTTGTGCCTACTATATCTGCATTGGATTGTAATGTATATTCATAAACTCTTAGACAAAATTATGTTACTAATTTTATTATATTACTACCTTTATTTGTGTAGTACTATTTTTTTCTGCTTCTCATCCCAGATGGAATAATGTCAAGTCACAATTTGATAAAATTTCATTGAGCATCTCTTTGACATGGAGGAAAGGCATTCCCATCACAATCTCACAGAACTTTATAACTGTGAGCTGTCTGTATTTATAACGGAAACAGTTCAGTGTGTGAACATTCAGAAAACACTAACGTCTTACTCAGAACTACAAATAGCTGTGGTAATGGGCAAGAAGATTTTAATAAGAATTATTCACCTCTTCCCATGTCAGACTTGTATGTTAAGCAGTATTATTTTTTTAAATTTATGAATCTCTAGGTTTTACCTTTAGAACAAACTTAGAAAATAAACAAAGGAATTTTCATGAAAACTTCTCAAATTATATTGACAAAAGGATAAGACACAAAATAGCACAGATCTCAGCCAACTAACATGACACCAAGCCTATTAGGCATGTTTCTCTGAGAGGGCAATTCTTTTTGAAATAATTTTCACCCCAGACCCCAGGATAAATTAAGAATGGAAAGACCAGATCAGAATACATGCAAATTTGGGGTACACATTTGATTATGAACGTGAGATTGGTTGACTTAAGCAATTCTGCTTTAATATTTCACTAATTAGGTAGGGGACAGTTCTGATTATGATGAGATTGTCCCACTCTATATCAGATTTCCTGGGAGACACATTAATTAAAGTAATTCGTTTTCTTCGTGAACTGAAACTTTACAGAGCCTGAGTGTACCCCCCTTCAACTT
The DNA here is from genome assembly GCF_030435755.1 of Ochotona princeps. Lineage (NCBI taxonomy): Eukaryota > Metazoa > Chordata > Mammalia > Lagomorpha > Ochotonidae > Ochotona > Ochotona princeps. The sequence continues at coordinate 9,617,376 of NC_080832.1, read as the reverse complement.
GTCACACACTCAACAGCATACCTCCCTCTTGAGAAAAAGAGCGACAGAAAGAAAAAAAAGGGCAGAAACAGCATTGAAACCTAGGCAAGGTTGTCTGAACATTTTTAAAAATTCCAAACAATACAGATACAATAATTCACCATTGCCTTAGAAAGATGTGATGTGACACATCGCACAATAACCGCAGGGAGAGAAAGTCTATCAGACAAAACTTTCTAAATATAAATGGATAAAACTATCTGCAAATGCAAACGCTAGCATGCCATGTGAGAAGCAAGCAGAAGAATCAAACCCAGGTAGCAAGCCGGTGTTAAGACATCCCCTTGGGTGCCAGTATCCCCGGTGGAAGAGAGCGCTTGAGTTTGACTACCAGCCTCCTTGTCAATTGCAGTTTCCTGCTAACGCATACCCGAGAAACCGACTCTAAAGGTTCCAGTAATCACCTCCTGCTACCCACGTGGAGGATCCAGATGAAGCTCCTGACTCTTGATATCAGCTTTCCAGCTTCCATGGTATTTGTGACATTTGGGTAGTGAAAAAATGGAGTGAAGAAATCTCTCTCTCCCTCTCTCTCTCTTTCTGTCTCTTATCCCCTCCCTCCCTCCTTTTCATCCTATTTTGAAATAAATAAAATTAAAAACAGACATGTGGGCCCTGTGTGGTAGCTTAGTGGCTAAAGTCCTTACCTTGCATGCACTGGGATACCATGTGGATACTGGTTCATATCCCGAATGCTCCATTTCCCTTCCAGCTCCCTGACTGTGGTCAGGAAAGCAGAAAAGAATGGCCCAAAGACATGGGACCTGCACCTGTATAGGAGACCTGGAGGAAGATCTTGGCTCCTGGCTTCAGATTGGCTCTGCTCTGGAAGTTGCGGCCACAAGGGGAGTAAACCAGTGGATGTGAGATCTTCCTGTCTCTCCTTCTCTCTGTAAATCTGCCTTTTCAATAGAAATAAATAAATCTTGAAAAATAAAAATTAAAATAAACAAACATCTATCAGTCCTTACAGATGAGGGTGCCTTCAAAAGTTCACAAAATGTAGAATTAAATGATAAATTTATTTTGGCGAAAAAAGTTATTTTGGGAATGCATGCATAGCTATTCTTCCATAGCATTCATCTTAGGAACTTTCTGAACATCCTTCTTTGCTGCTCACACTATCATTCAAAGCAACATGCTCTAGCACCTCACCATGAAGAACAGAGACAAATAATAATGAAACCCATGTGACAAATGGCTGGGGGCCCAATGCAAGTGGCAACCCAGAGCATATGACACTGGCAAGCCAGTGGCTCCTGCCATCAGCCCCGCACTAAGGGAAGAGCCACAGCATCGTAGTGTGACAGTGAAGGCAGTCTCCCTGCCTTCTCCCTCACCCTTCTCCCTACCATCGTCATCCCCACACTCAGAAACACCTGTCAGAGGGACCCTGGGTTTGACCAGTGCAGAGGGTGCTGTGATGTTGAGAGAGCACCACCCTTGGGAGGAAACCGACTTAGGTTCATGCCTTCTAATGGCCTGGGAGAAAGAAAGTAGATCTTGCAGATTTTTAAGTGTGCTAACAGTGTACACCATGGTAGTTTTTTATACCATCAGCACAAATCAAAAGAGCTCACTCCTTCAGCCCACTCTCTTTTAAAGCTGAATGTGCAGAATAAGTGGAAAGGAGACCAGACAATTCCGTAGATCCAATCTAAGTGAAGCAATCTAAATGGAATGTGTTTTTATTAACATTTATTGGTCTATTCTGTGCCCCAAATCATCATCATTTGTTGTCTAATAAAACTACCACAATAGAGTGGTGATGATTTGCAGGATTAGTTATAATTTGAATTAGTTGTATGTGTTTATTAACTGTATATATTTAATTTATGTCCATTTTGTTGCATGCTTAGGGAGAGAAAAAAAGGGAGGGAAAAGAGAGAGAGGAGTACAGGTTGTCTAGTTATCTGGAAGCTGAGACAGTAACTCTTATTAATCCCCCAGATTTAACTGACAATCCCTAAGAACATACTTCATGAACAGAAAGGAGTGTGAAGAAGTTCCTGCTCATCCTGAAGTGGGACTGAATATTTAAGGCTCAGACAAGAACTTTCAAGGAGAGTTTATCAGAAGCTGCACAAAAAAGAAACAAAATAGGTACTATGACCTCATCACCTACTTCCCAGACATGAGACTGGGGCAGACTGTGCAGCTGCTCCAAGCTCCTCCCTTTGGGTTCTCTCTGAAATGCCCCGACATCCCAGGGAGAGCTGCGGGGACCTGGTGGCTCCGTGAGTGCAAGCACCTTGTGCAAGAACCCTGGCAAGATCTGGAGACTCCAGGCCCCTCCTCGGAAGAAAGTATTTTACTCTTCACTGTATTTCAGCTGTGATTTGCAATAAAATCCTCAATTTTCTGAAGGCTACTTTTCTTACTAAAGTAAAACTAGCTATTCTTATAAATTTGCCCCAGATGAACCTAGGAGCACATTCACACCAGTTTCACAAGGAGTCTTTCAGGAGTCTGAAGCTGCACAGGAGGCGCTAAGAGGGATGCCCACAGTGCCCTAAACAGGGTGGGGAGTTAGGGCCTTCATGCAATACAGTCAGTGTAGCCGCCTGGTGCTACCTGGAAAGATGCAGGGCTCCACTGGTCAGCGGAATAGAGGTCAAAACTGGAGGTTTTCTATGCATGGTTCCAAATAAGGACTTTCTGGGTAGGGATGGCACTGCGGTGTACCGGGTTAAGCCACCTGCTGGGCCAGCATCGCCTATGTGTGCTGGTTCAAGTCCTGCCTGCTCCACTACTGATCCAGCTCCTTGCAAATGAGCCGGGAAGGCTGCGGGTGGTAACTGGGTGTTAAGGTCCCTATACCCGTGAGGTAGATCCAGGTGAGGCTCCGCGTTCATGGCTTTGACCGGGGCCTGGTCATTACAGGCATTTTGGTGACGAGCCGGTAGTTGGAAGATCTGTGTCTTTGTTTCTTTCTGTGACTCTTTCAGTTCAATAAATAAATCTTCAAATAAATAAATAAGGGCTGGTGGAAGCTCCTGTCCCCCAGCTCGTTCAGAACCCAGGGAGAAGCATCACTCGAGGGAAAACCTTGATAGAAATTCCTGGGGGTTTCTTATTTCCTCTAAACCAATTTCCTCACCCCTGCTGTTTATCAGAATCAGCAAGCCACACATTTTTATCTGTCCTTGTGTTGCTCTCTCACTGGAAATGTCTTTTGGCTCCAATTCAAATTCCTGTTGATGCCCTAGAAATAGATATTACTTGTTATAAAGCCATGCCAAGATTATTTTCAGCCTTTCCTAATTTCTTTGGCTAAACCCAGGGACCTGTATTTGGGGAATCTTTAGGAAAAACATCACACAAATAAATACAGCTCTGCTGCTGTAGAGCTTACAGTTATGTAAAAATGATCTTCCAGAGATCCTCTAAAAATCTAGAGAGTCTAAATGTCCTAAGCTGAGTTGGTCTCCAAATGTCTGTTGAAAATGCATGATATCAATTAACCTACTTTTCTACTTCCTTAGTTCAGGGTTTAAAAAACAGAAACCACAACTTGTCAGCCTGTTCAAGAGGGGTCTACCTTGTAGTCTAACTTCCTCAGCAATTGCAGTGGACTCCTGGAATTCAGGATACTAGCTATATACTCTAACGCACCTGCAAGAGGTGGTGTTCAGGATAAAGGCCCCTTTATATTTGAAAAATACTGACTATTTAGCTTGGGGAATTTCTAGATCAATATTTTTTTTCTAAAGAGGTAAAGAAAGAAGAAATGATGATACAGAATAAATTTGGGCTTTCAAATGATTTTAGTGATTTTTTTTAGGTGAAATTTGACTGCAAAAGGCAAAATGCAGAATTCCATCATAGATTATTCGGACTGGTCAGGAAGCAGAGACAAAGGAACAGAAACCCATGGTGATTTCTCAGTCTTCACCAGCACTAACAGCCTTCCGAAGCTGGTTATAGTTCATCCTCTGGTGCTAATTTTCTTCAATATATTTATTAACTACCTGGAAGTGTAAAATGTGCTGATAAAAAATAATTACACAGTCTGTCACGGTGAGGAGAAATCGTGAGGAGGGAAGAAATAAGTCACAGAGACGGCCAAGGAGAGATTCTGCTGGCTAAGGGGAAGTGATAGCACCCTGGAAATCACCTTCAATAATGTTCCTCCAACCCCGGACGGTGAATAGAGCACATTAGCAAAAGCACCATCCCCTTGATGCTAACAGCAAGGCCAGTTCCAGCCAGGTCAGTTTAACAAGACACAGCAGAATTCAGAATTTGCCCGAAAAAGATGACCCAAGTAATATACACAGCAAAAAAAAAAAAAAAAAAAAAAAAAAAGCTGAGATGTGCTGTTCTGAGGAGGGACTCCAGCACATAATCCATTGGACACGGTGTGGCTTGATGCAGAGAGTTGGATGGAATCACTGGGAGCCATTGGTACACCTTGACTGTGCCTGGAACGCCTCCAAGGTTAACTGCCCTGAAACATGGCCTTCCAGAACCGCAGCTTCCACGTGGAGCTCCGGGTGTGCAGTCAGTAAAGATCCCTCCCGCCTACCGTAACTAGTCATCAGCACCTGGGCCGGGGAGGGGAAAGGGTTAAGAGCTGATGAGTTGGAAACTCCCCTTGAATTTCCCTTTCGTCCTCCCTTGCTTCCAGGTATCTAGAGATGCCCACATCTTTCCAAAAGGACCCTTTTCAAGAACTCTTTTCATGTCGGCCCAAGATTCTACAATTCCTGCCAAAGGGAGTTCTGGATTCCTGAGATCGCGGTTTTCAGGCCTGGGCTGTGGTTTTGCTTTTAGGTGAGGAGGCAAATTGGGGGAGGCCCTGCTTTCATGCTAAGTTGGCCTGGTTACTTCGCAGCATATTTTTCAGAAATGGACCGTTGGTGAAAAAACACCTATACCAGCAAATTTCTTTCAAACTCAGATACAGAAATTAAGCTTGAACAGAGGATGACTTGTGAGAATTCAAATGAGGTGCTTCAGTTTGTGAAAAATGCAAATAAAAATAAATTTATACTTGTGCAAAAATGTGTTGAAATTATGCATAGTTTTTTCATAATACACATTTTCCATTAATTTTTTAAGGATTTATTTTTATTGTAAAGTCAGATACACAGAGAGGAGGAGAGACAGAGAGGAAGATCTTCCTTCCATTGACTCACTCCCCAAGTGACCGCAAAGCCCGGAGCTGTGCCAATCCGAAGCCAGGAGCCAGGAACTTCCTCCAGGTCTCCCATGTGGGTGCAGGGTCCCAAGCTTTCCCAGGCCACAAACAGGGAGCTGGATGCAAAGCGGAGCCACTGGGATTAGAATACACACCCATATGGGATTCTCGCAATTTCAAGGCTAGGACTTTAGCTGCTAGGCCACCGCACTGGGCCCATTTTCCATTAACTTTTAAGACCCTTCTTACAGAAATAGACCCAAAGTAAAGGTACCCCTTACTTATGAAAATGTCAGAAAAGCTTCACTTATGAGAGCAACCAGAACCACAACTTTTGATTTTCTAACTATTTAATCTTTGCCATGGCAGTGCATCCCTTTCCTTCTGTTCTAAAAAAATCCATTTGGGACAATATTTAAGCTGACATAACTTCATTCTCGAAACTATTTAGATCTTATCTACTTAAAGGAGACAGAATCTAAAAGCAACAAAGTCAGTGGTTTCCTAATGTATCAAAATAAGCTCGACATTTTCTCGCGAGCCCCATCATACACAGACAATCTCTCGAAAATCCCCCAATTGTTCTTCCACTCAACGTGCTTTTCAGGAGTCTCAACAATTGGAGTATGTGGAAAGGAACTGGGGAGGAACCCCATATCCATTAGCTCTGAGTAAATGAGATTCAAAACTTTGTTCGTGAATCAATACTTACCGAAGAGCATCTAGTGTTTTGCCAGGCAAGAGCTGAGCAGAAGTCCCTAGTATTTTGGACAGGGAATCTTTCTGTGATCAGGAAGGAGAGGAAAGGGGCTACAGCAGCATCAACAGCCACAGGGAGGGTGGTTTCACTGTGGATAAGTGTTGTGGGCTGTGGAGCTGATTTACATTGCTTTAGCTGAGCACTCAGGAATCAGGCCTAAGGCAGTAGCACCTGGCCTTTGCAGACTCATTGACGTCCTATTGTCCTGTTAATGGACTTGGGGGGAAGAGGAGATAATATGTAGCAAAGAGGCTTAGGAGCAGGCCGCTCCCAGCACTTCTACCACCACCACCATGTTCTCCTTGTGTCTGTGCTTTTCGCTTGGACATTCGCCGTGCCTACTATGCTGGCTCATCGGAAGAATTCTAATCTGTCCAGGCATTTTCGTTATTGCGAGACTGGCTTTTTATACAATGTGAACTTGGAGGTTAATGTCAATGTCTTACAAAAGGGCCTTCTATTATTCCTACTGTTTTGGGTATCCCCATTGACCTTATGCTAATCAAGGGACCTGTATTTAGGGTTTCACCCTTTCCTTAATCTTTAGGTTCTCCTTTGTGATACAAGATTAGGTTGTAGGATAAGAATCGTAGCAGGAATTTCTATTGTTTTTGGATAAAGCAGATGGCATGGTTGTCCTTAGAAACACCCACTTGACCATGACGTGGAAAGTCTGAGCCAGAGTTTAACTGATTCTGTATAAATAAAGCAGACGGCTTTATTGCCGTGTCCACTATCATCATGGAATCCTAGTGGTCCGTCTCTTTCTTTCTGCGCCTCATCCACGCACCCTTCCCGAGTTCCGAAACCCAGGCTGGAGCTGGACTCCGGCAGATAAGACGCTGCTTGGCACACACTCATCTCGCGGAAGGCCTGGGTTGGAGTCCCAGCTCCAGGCTCCAACCCAGCGTCCTCCTCAGGGGCCTCCTCGGAGCTAGTTGCTGATGGTTCATGGGACTGATTCCTCTCCAGCCACATGGGAGACCTGAATAGGGCTTCTGGCCCAACCTCATGGGCACTGGGGAGGTGAATTAGCAGACAGGAGACCTCAACCTGTCTCTCTTGTTGGCTCGCTCTCTCTCCCTCTGTTTTTCAAATAAATTAAATAAATAAAATATACAAAATTTAACAGCAGGATTTAAACTACTAGAGGTGACAAAATCATGTTTCAGCGTGACAAGTGTCCTATGGTAACCTCAGGATTCAGATGAAATCTGCTAACACGGAGTGTCAATACATGATTAATTCTAAAGCAAAAGCATCTTAGGGAAGCCTGCTTTCAGCACCTGGTGCTGTCCTGGCACCCTGAGTGCCATGCTGTGCCATCCCCGGGTCAATGGAACAGTTGTGAACAGATAAGCAAGCCCACTGCACACTGAACACCTAGCAGATAGGACCACGACACATTCCTTATGCCTCTTAGGCTCTAAGTTTACCAAGGCTGTTCTTGAAGAAGCAAGCTCCAAAAGGCTTGCAGGAAGATGTGTCTCCTCCTACACACACACACACACACACACACACACACACCCCAAAGGTGTTCATTAACTCTCTTAGACATAAACCTTGCTCCACACTTGGCTAACTGATTTTTTTTTTTACTAATAGACAGGATTGAGAATCCGAAGCAAAGAGGAAAATCATGGCTAAATAAAGCCATCCTTGGGTTCATAACTGGCAAGATGAAAGGGAAAGAGGAACTGTGAGCATCATCAGAGAGTATTAACTGTGACGTGCTAGCAGACAGAGCAAACAGCGAGTGGCAACCTGCAGGCCTCCAGTGAACTCGGCCCCAGCTCACCTGCTCCCCACTGCCCTTGCTCCACCTCGTCCTCCCCCTCTCTCTTTTTATCAGACTAATAAAACTGGAGACACCCTCCAAATCTTTTCCGTGTGTTTGGGTGGGATTATTTCCTTTCACTGACAGGCAGGCATTGTACTAACGCCCTGGCAGTGTCATGGGGAAAGGCAGGGACATCCCCATTCATTGCCCGCCACCTGGATGGCTTTCACTGACATCATTTCTTTTTTCCCATACAAAATAGCCACAACCGAGAGAGCCAGAGAATGATGCCTCTCCTCTCAGTGCGACAAAGATGCTGTGGGAGTAAATTGAAAGTGCTCCAGGTTGCGTGGGGGGAAATATCAGATTCATCCTTGGTAAGTTGCTCTATTGTCAAGTGCTGGCCAGAACGGAGAGCGGGAAAGAGGAAAGTGGAGGGGAGGACGGAGAGGATGGACCTCTGTGGCCGTGTCAGCCCCTCCATATGGAAGAGAGGAGTGCTTGCTCCAGGGACACAAGAGCAGTGGAAGAGGTACTTAGAATTCTCCCGTCCACCCGCTGCCGACAGCCCTTGGCATATTTTCAGCACGAGGTACATTAACAAATAAGGAAAAGCATCCCCTGGGGTCTCTAATAACATTTATTTCATGCATCATTTCCTCGCAGGAATGGTGGGCTGTGTATTTCTTATTCCTGGTGTGTCCTGTGTGAGAAATAATGCCCAAGCCCACCTGTTTACTCCTGTGCGTTTTGCAACCTTCTCTAAGCTTTGTCTTTCCACAGCGCTTCTCCTTCCTCTGCACTCACACCATGCAGCTCTGAAGAAAAAGACTGAGAATGCTAACACCCGCGCTGCAGTCGCTGAATCTCTGGTGTCTCCGGCTCAACACTACAAATCTTCTACGGAAGGAGGCAGAGTCAGAATCCTGGATAAAGAAATCAAATGGCTCGTGCAGCGTAAACTGAAATTAGGACAAATAAGCAGAGCCAGAGTGATTCTCATGCTGCTGCGATTCTCTCTGTCCTGTTCCGTTACCCTGTCCTCTGGGCCCTATTGTCGGCTAGAGGTAAGCTGTGTCTCTGAGAGCCCATCCTAATTTGCATAGAATACCTGGCAGCTGAGCCACTCAGTCAAGGTGGCCCCGGTTGCCCTGTGTGGTCATCCACCTGCCTGCTGTGTCCATGCAGCACTCAAGGACACTCTTGCCAACACAAAGTCCCCAGGCCGAAGAAAGATCCCAGCTGGCATCCCACCAGGGTGGACCCCAGGAAGACCCTACTGACCACCAGTGACACACCTCACCCAGCACTCTGACACAGCTGTGTGTGTCACACAGCCCTTCAGGCTGCACAGCCTAGAGCTCCGCTCATAATGGAACAACTGTGATCAAACGTTCAAGGGAAAGCAGAACGTGGAACAATGCCTACACTGGTGAGAGAGCACAGAACATGGAAAAATGAAAATGACCGCTTATCGTGGTTGCGAATTACAACAAAGTTTTTCTTTCAATTTTCATTTTATGTAGTTCTATAAAGTTATTCTAACTTTCATACAATTTTCACAGAATGCTGTCACTTGTGTGATCTGGAACACGAAGTGTGTGCTCAAGCTGCATCCTGAAGTTAGCATGCCATGAGCTGGCCTCTCCCTCCTCCAGACACAGTCACGGAACACAGAGCCTGCACCCAGTGTGCAGCATTGGTCATGTAGCTGCACACAAAACCAATGTTGCCTCTGTCACCTCTCAGACCCTCGTGCTCCCGTAGTGCCTTACTTTTCCCAAAATTTAAACCAGAGCGAAAACATTTGTCTTCTAGTGACTTCTCAGTACACAGAGACAAATGCCAAGCCTTTGGTGAGTGAGCGTGCGGCTTGCCAGGCACCTTTTCATTATTTATTAATTGTGCTGACTTGTTTAATGCCGTGTGAAGTTCTTCACAGACAATTTTAAATCTGTTCCAGAACTCTTTGAGCATCTTTTCCGGTGTTCACAATGTTTCCTCACGTTGCAGGTGGCCCGAAGGAAATACAAGCATCCTACCTCCGCCATGCACATCCACTGAGGCAGAGCTCAGGTTGGGTGTGGAGGACAGGAGGCGTGCAGGGGCCGAGCTGTGCAGAGATGCGGTGCATTCTTCGCCCAGTGTGCCTGGAGAAGCTGAATCACTGCTGAAACGGAAGAACCATTCTCTTGATGTCATCACAGAGAAGAAGGATTGCAGAAGAGCGTGGTCAGTCATTCACTGGCCACATGATGCATGGCCAGGAAGAAGAGACGAGGAGGGAAGGAGATGGCATGAGAATATTTATTAAAGGATTAGGAAATGTAAGCGAAACAGAAGGTGAGTAATTAGGCTGGGAAAGGATTTGTGTGAAGACAGTCCTGAGGAAATTTACTATAGAAACCCCTCCTCTTTCTCCCCACCGACGACCCCTTTCATTGTGCCTTCTGGTAGGATGTACATTTCACACATTTTTGTAGCTTTAGACACAGTGTATGTCTTTCCACTGCACTCTTTCCTCCTCTGCACTGATGAACTTTCTTCATCATTTTTGCTCTCCGTCCACATGCAGAATTGCCAATGGGAGCTTTGAAACATCACAAACTAACCCAGAGTAGGAGCATGGTTTGGAATGATTCCCTCTCCTTGCCCACAATGATACCCTTCTGTTGAGTTATCATAGCCCTGCTCTTCCTAACATTGGGAGTAGCACAGGAGTGCAGGTACAACCTTAGAGTCCCTAATGGTGCAGAGTGGGGGCGACATGGTTTGGAAAGTCTTGTGGTAAGTTCTGGAGTGGACAAGAGTAACCAGGATGGCAGGGAATAGAATCAGGTATGGAGGGGACCACTGGACTTGGTTTGAAGGTGCTAAATCCACTCAAGGGAGATGTCCATGAGACCCCAGGAGTTTCAAGCATGCTCAGTACTGACCAAAGGCACTAGGGTGGGGTGGAGGTTGGCTGAGGCTGTCCGGTGAGAAACACTAGTCAATATGTGTGCAGGACCAAGTCCCATTCCCAAGCCTATCTCTCGTGCCTTTTCTAACATAACTTCAGGTAGTTGTGTTAAGAATGGTATGTGCTTGTCTTTAACGAAGCGGTGCCTTTGAAATTCTCTAGAGGCTTACCATGGGAAGGATTGCTACTGGTCCTTCCCAAATTAGACCCCCCTGCTATGGACTGTAATTTGCAATACTACAAAATAAAGAATGAAAGTGCATATATGTTTCAAGCCAACGGTATCCTCAGAGTGGACAGTGGGATTCCAGCAGAGAATGTGGCCAGAAGAATGAATCCATGCAAACAAGGACCACAGGACACAGTTCCAGGAACAGCTGGGCTAGAAGGGGAGAAGCTCGGGCAGGGAGCAAGAGTTAGAGCTGAAGAGGGGAGATGCTGGCTGGGGCTTGGTCTGCAGCTACATCTTCCTTCTAGGAGCATTTCCTACGAGAGCTCCACAACAACCCAAAGAGGAGGCCTGGCAAAAAGGGCTTCATTTAATCCAGAGCCTCTCTTGAGGGGATTCCACAACAAAAGTCCTGCTGCCTGGCATGTGGCTCAATGTCTCTCAGATCTCAAGAAGGCAATGACTCAGTAGAAGAGGCTCCAGGAGGTGGAAGATCATTCCATTGGCTACCTGGCAGCAGGGACGCTCTAGTTGCACACAGCACTCCAAAGACGGGGCAAGCACACTTGGAAAGAGAATTGAGTAGAGAAATCAGATAGGAGTAGGAGCTTCCATTCACACTGCTATTTGGTGATAGGAAAGGCAAATATACAGAGAGGAGGAGAGACAGAGGAAGATCTTTCATCCGATGATTCACTTCCTAAGCGGCCACAAGGACTGGCGCTGAAGCCAATCCAAAGCCAGGAGCCAGGAGCCTCTTCCAGATCTCCCATGGGGGTGCAGGGTCCCAAGTTTTGGACCGTCTTTGACTGTTTTCCCTGGCCACAAGCAGGGAGCTGGATGGGAAGTAGGGTTGCCGGAATTAGAACTGGCACCCATATGGGATCCTGGCATGTGCAAGGCGAGGACTTGGATCCTACCGTGCCAGGATCCAAGGCCAACCTTTTAAAACCACTTTGCTTTGGCTCACCTGGTATCTTCCCAAGGACATTTGAGAGGGCATTTAGGGCACCTGGACAATGTCGGGAAACCTTTCAGACTCAAGGTCCTTACGGTCATTATATCTGCAGCATGAATCAATCTTCCCACCTCCACCCTCCTGTGTGTTATATAAGCAAACACTCAGATTCCAGCAATCAGGACATGAATGTCTTTAGGAGTCATTTTTGTTGTTGTTATTGTAGTTATTGTTATAATAAAATGAAAATGAGATAATTGGGAAAAGGAGGCAGAAGCTTTACAAAAAAAGAGATGTATTTATTTGAAAGTCAGTTATCGAGAGAGAGAATGAGAAGAAGAGATCTCTTACTTGCTGGTTCACTCCCAAAGACTCGGGATGAGACTAAACTGAAGCCAGAAGCCCAGAGCTCCATTTGGGTCTCCCAGGAGGTGGCAGAAACCCAAGGTTATCCAAAACTGTCGAGGTAAAAAGAAAGAGGAAGATTGTGAGAGAAGTTTGCACTGGACCACTGGTGGGCCTGGTTGAGTACCCTGTGACAGCCTGTGGAAAAGGCTGGATCAGGACCCGGTTCCCCATTATGACCATCTCACCGTAGTATGATACATTCATCAAAAGCACACACTATTTTGATGTGTTTACCAAAACCACACACATCTTCCCCTGTTTTCACTCAGCTTATTTTTAATAGGAAAAGAAAATGGCAGAAGGAAGCTAGGAGAAGCCTGTTCCTTTCCTTGTGAACATCTGTGAGCAGTTATGTTCCTCTTCCTTTTACCCTCCATGCGTGGGACAATTCTTGTGTCTCTTCTGGTCTGTGTCCTAATTTCATCAGTCCCAGTTCCCTTCCTTCCTCCTTTCTGTCTCTTACATTGTGTTCTCTGTGGTCCCAATAGACCTGGCCTTCTTTGCCTGTCTCCCAGAAAAGAATCCTGATCAGCCAGCTCTCATTCAAGTACAGGGCACACAGAAGAGTCGTGGAAGTGGCAGAAGGCAGGGAGCAAGCAAGAGTCAAACAAATGGTATTATAATTCTATTGAATCAGTCACAATAGAAAATGAAATAACGGGTCAGGTAGCTTTAAAAATATTTGGTATCAATCAGACATACAGGCCTAATAAAAATGTAGAAATGTGAAAGAATGAGTTTGTAAATAACAGACGTGACAAATGCAATAATAGTTTTTACAAGACTTCATTTCATTTTGGGGAGGGGGTATGGTGTCATGGCTCAACAGGCTAATATCCCCCCGAAGTGCCAACATCCCGTTAACACACCAGTTCATGCCCCAGCTGGTCGACTTCCCAGCCAGCTCCCTGCCTGTGGTCTGGGACAACAGTGCAAAGCATAAATCCTGTGGGACAACTGGAGAAAGTTCTAATTCCTGGCTTCGGGACAGCTCAGCTCAGCCTTTGTAGCCTTTTGGGGCGTAAGCTAACTAATGGCAGATTTTATGTCTCTCCTTCTCTCTCTAAATCTGCCTTTCTAACAAAAATAAATTTCTTCTTTGCTGTATTTATTCTGTCTGAATTAATGTTTTGAATTTACAAAAGGAAAGTCTATTGATGCAGCATGATGTATGTAATTCTAGAAACACACTATGATATCTAAAACAGCCTGGGTTGGGGCATCAGATAGAGAAAATAAGACTATAAAGAGTATGGTTTGAATAGTTTGTCTCCCATAACCGAAGCAGTCTAATTGGCAAAAAATCACGTTAGTTAATGCATGCTGTTAGAGAATGGAAACTTCGTCTGATGCCTGTGTCTTGAGCTGGGACTTTTGGAAAGTGTGTAGGACTAGGTTAGGTCATCAGGATGGAGCCTCCAGGGGAGAATTCCAGCAGCTTTCTTGAAAGAAGGAGACAGACACACATACCAGCTGCCTGTCAGTGCTATGTGATGCTCCATGCCACTGTGAAACTCTCCCCGCAAGAAGGGATTCAGCAAATGAAGTCCACAGATCCAGAACCATGACCCACATGAAACTTGTTTTCTATAAAACAGAATAATACTGTAGGTAAATTTAAAGTTATGAAATATTTATAGGAATTTTCTTCTAATACCATAAATGACAATCAACCCAACAGTCTACCAGTCATTCTATCTACCAGAATAGAGAAGGAGATGATGAAACAGTCAGGAGGGATGGACTACTGCTGCCACCACATAAATGGATCTCCAAGGCACTGAGCCAACAGAGAGAAGCCCCACTCTAAAGGACACATTCAGAGTGACTGCTTTTCTAGAATGACTAGGAAAGACAAATGGTCTCTACACCAACAGAAAATAATCAGGGTTGCTTGTGGTAGTGATGAGGAAATACCCAGGAGACATGTAAGGTATGTTTTATACATAAAAATTCATAAAAATTTGTCCAAGTATAACACAAGACTCAATTAAAATGGGCACATTTTATCATGTTCAAGATACAACTTGATATAATTGATTTGTAAAGGGTGTGCTTTTTATATTTGGGGGAGTTATTAATATTTGCTAGAAAAATGATACTGGCTTTTCTTCTGCATGTAAGATGAGGTAGGCTGTCTGTCTTTGGTGTAACTACGGTAAGGGAGCATAAGCTGTACTCCAGGGATCTGAGAGTGTCATGAGCATCACAGTGCACCTGTTAGGCCACATCCCCATCCTCTGGGCCAAGAGAGCTTTGCTTACTGAGAAAGTGATTGAGGTTTACAGAAATCATCCACAAGGAGTCTGTGAAAATCACCCACCAAAGACATCAACAGTGCTGGAAAGTTAAACATCCCAGAAACAGGCAAAAAGAAAGTCAGAGAATTGCTATTTTCCCAGAAGGAAGAGAAATGACTATTAATGGTCACACTTGATGAAGCAATCCCATCTGGAAGCCTTTTGCCAGTCTTCTAGATTGGCACTCTGGTGATCTATGCATAAACATTTAGACTCCAGCTCCAAAGCACCTGGAGATATTGAATGAAGTAGAGAAAACATGCCTTCAATGCAAAGCTGATATCATAAGCCCACTCAGAAAGTTCTCCAGAGCAAATAAAAGGTAAAACACAGGGGTCAAGGGCTGGTTTTCCCGATGTGGACTTTAGCCTCGAAAGGACAGAAGATGAGAACTGTAGCTGAGTGATGCAAGAGCCGTAAGCACAGGCACCTTTACTAATCCAGGACAGAGACCTCATGAGGAGACCAGCACAGCTTGTTGTCCAGAGGCTGCTCTCCAAGAATCAGATTGAGATGCAAGTTAGCATGCAGGATGGTTTACTTAGGCAGGCTCTTATGACCAATGTCTGTTGAGCGAAGACAAAGTGGGGCTGGACAGAGAGAAATCCATCCTCCATAGGATCTCAGCAAAGGCTCATATGCTCACAACAATCACAGCAAGATTTGGCCCAGCACAGAGGACGCTCATGCTGGAGGGCAACTTGGGCCTTCTTGGATGGGGCCCAGGAGGTCCAGCTTTTATGGCCCTGGCTACAGGCTCTGCCCAGGGGAAGACAGACAGATTTCCAGTCCTCAACTCAATGGGTAGAACTTCCAGTAGCTGGAAGTCACTCCTTAAGGCCAGAAACAAGTAGAAATGGAGAAGTCCAAATTGACTATGTGATTTCTATCAATGCCAACCTCATAGGGTGCTGCAGGATTCTTTTGTTCTTTCTTCACCTGAGTAAATTTTTTAAAAAATCAAAATAAACCCCTAGAAAAGGGTCTGCCTTCAAATGAGTTTTGGGCTTGAGCTCACACTGTGTAATTGGCCTGGGAATTCCCAAGCACAGGGAATCAGTATGAAAGGCTTCCCAACCGGTAATGTCCTGGAGCATCAGGTTTCTGCAAACAGAAAATCTCCAGGGAGGCATGATGCATCTTCAGCCCAAGCAGCCTGGGAGCTCCACAGAGAAAGTCTCAGGAAGCTCTGGGGCAAAGTAAGAGAGGTGTGGGAAAGCAGCTCGGCGGGCAAAATTAACAACAAGAATCCGATGCCCAAGAAATCCACTGAATCAAATGAGAAAAAAGAGATCATGAAAAGAGAGTTCTCCAGGATGGCAGCTGAGGTCTTTAAGTTCCCGCAAGCATGTGAGAGACCAAGGGCAAGCTCCTAACTCTATGTTTCAAAAAAGCTCAGCTCCAGCTGTTGTGGCAATGTGGGGAGAGAATTAACAGATGAAAGACCACTCTCTTTCCTTTCTCTGTAAAATAGGTCTCTCAAATAAAAATAAATACATCTTAAAAGAAAAGATTCCCATCAGAAATTATGCTTAGAGATCATGAAACCAAAAATCTTAAAAGCTGCCAGAAGGGAGAGAATCAAGATGGCAGAACAGGATGAGGACACATTAAACAGATGGAGAAACATTACCCAGTGTGAAGCAGAGAGGGCACATTCCAAGAAATAGGGGAAAACAAAACAACAGCAGAGGGGTAACTGGAGACTGACAGACACAAGAAAGCAGCAGACACAACTGTGTGGTGTTGCAGGGACCTATACCCTAGCAACATTCAGCGAGTGGTGATCTGAACTGCCCCTGTAGCTAAAACTCCAATAGCAACAAGAAGGAGAGGGACGTTTACCAGGAACTTCAGAGGTTAACCAACACAAAGAACTACTAGTCCTGCTGGTCTGTTTGATTTGACCAGGAGCAGAGACAGAGCAGCAGGTCCCATATGGACAGTGCAGAACCAGGGTGTATTTCACAGTCCAGTCAGCCTGCTAGAGACAAATTGGGCATCATTTTGTTTAAGAAAGCAAAGGAAATGGGACAGGACTGTGCCTGCACTGAGCTGGGAGTAAACTCATTTCTGGCTCAGTGAACTGTAGCAACGTGGCATCCTACAAGTTCCACCCACGACAGGTCCGCGTAGCCCTCAGACATGACGGCAAACACATCAAGAACTCTAGTAGTGAGCACATCAGGTGCCGTTTCTTACAGAGTGGTAAACAATTTAAAATTTCAGGGATACCAGTTAGCTGTGAATTGCACTGAGCTAAGAGTAAACTCACTGAGCTCATTGCATTACACTGGTCCCACAGGAAAATAATACTGACTTTGGGTCAATATAGGTCCAAGTGGTCCTCAGACCTAAAGGATAACAGGTTCTGGCAAGATCAGCACCATCAACAACTTAGTTATATAGGACTCGTGGTGTCTCTCCAGTCCTGGGACCTGCTTGAACTGGAAGTGGGAGAAAGGTTGTACAGACAATGGTGCAGCCTCAGCCCAGCATCACAGGAGGTGGAGACTGGTGAGCCAGGAGCTGGGGCTATAGAGACCATGGTGGAAATCTTACATAAGAACCCAGACCTGGAACTCAATGGAGGGAGTGGCACAAGTGATTGCAAACAAAGAGATTTGTACCAACTGCAATAAGTAAAATCAAACTGTAGACCTGTGGGTGACACAGCTTAGAAACCTACTCCAAGGAGAAGACTGCTAACCAGAGGTACAATGACCAAGAGCAAAAGAAGAGACAAAGGCACAATGAATATTACTGAAGACTACCCTGCAAGGGGGCAAAAGTCTTTGCCAACCTCAGAGTTAAGTGAGGAAGACATTGAGAAAACAATGGATAAAATTTCAAAACATTTGTTATAATGCTTCTTATCAACAATGAGAAGCACGTAAAGTGGATGTTCAAGGAATTTAAGGAATATGTCCCGCAGGAAATAAATCAAATGAAAGCTGATATATCAGAAATGAAGAATACAGTGGAGCAAATAGAAAGTACAACGGAGAGTCTCCAAAATAGAGTGAAGAAAGAAGAAGAATGAATCTCAGAATTGGAAGATATTTCCTGAAACCAAAAAGAAACAAGCAAAAAGCTGAAAGTAGAGCTATCAGTCCAAAAAAAGTATTAAAGAACTGAAAGACACTAGTAAAAGGCCAAATATAAGAGTTACGGGAGTCCCAGAAGGTGCAGAAAGAGAAGCTGGGTTAAAAAAAATGTATTAAAAACAATAGGGAAAATGTCCCTAATATAGAGAAAGAATTGGGAAACAACATCCAGGAGGGGCACAGAACTCCCAATGGGATTGACCAAAAGCAGTCATCACCATGATACATGATAATCAAGCATTCTTCAATCAAACATAAGGAAAGGATCCATAAATGTGCATGTGAAAAAAGTCAATTGACATATAAAGGAACATCAATTACATTCTCACAAGACTTCTCACAGGAATCTCTGCAGGCTAGAAGAGAATGGAATGATAAATTCCAGATTCTAAAAGCAAAAAAGTTGTTGGCCCAGAATAACGTACCCAGGCAAGTTTTCCTTTGTCTTTGAAAATGAAACAAAATTCTCCCATTATAAAGAAAAGTTAAAATAATACGCCTCTTCCAAACCTGCCCTGCAAAGGATACTTAAAATTGTTCTCTTAACAGAGAAAAGGAATTGTGCCCACCAAAATCAAAGGCAAATGCAAAGAAAATCCCAGTAAAATAACAATAGAGGACTGAATCAATGAACAACCCATTGCTAAAATGACAGGACCTAATTGCCACCCATTCATATTAACCCTGAATGCAAATGGCCTAAACTCATCAATCATATGGCATAGATTAGTAGACTGGATTAAAAAAACAAAACCCATCTATTTGTTACCTGCACAAGACATATCTCACCAACAAAGACCAGTGGAAACTATATCTCATGGATTTTGATATTTTTCCATTTAGTTTCATCTCTTTTAAACACTTTCTTCTGATTAAATTCTTCAATGACTCATAGAGTAGCATCATTTTCTTCAAGAAAGTTCTTGATTTCTTTTTTATTTCTTTACCAACACATTAGCCATTTAATAGCATGTTATTTAACTTCATGGTGTTGTTAATTTCTATTTTTCTTCTTGTTGTTGATTTTGGACTGTGGTTTTCATTGAAGGGGATGTAAAGTAACTGTGTAATGGAGTCCATCATATCCAGACATGAGGGTACATTGCAGTATGCATATCTACTTCCAGATCAAAAATGGACTCCCAATGAAACTGTTTACTGTATCTTGACAATTGGATGCTGAACTCTTTGCTATTGTCCATGCCCGCCTTGATGGACATATGCCTGTTGATGAAGAACTATACTATAGCAATAACATATGGAAACTCAGTGAGGGAGGAAGGGATTATGGAGGGGGTAAGGGAAATCCCAGAGCCTATGGAATGTATCATAAAATGATAATAATAATAATAATAGGTAAATTTAAAAAAAGGCTGCCAGAAGGGGGAAAAACAATCTGAAGGTGAAAAATAGCTAAAATTAAAATGGTATCTTATTAACAGTGAAAACAGAATATAGCAAAAAACTTACATTACAAAAGTTAATCAACAGCTACAGAATACTTCAAATAAAATCCAGGGTAACTATGATCTGCCAGTCGCACTTCGGGCATTTGTCCCAGGGAAACATATGTCCGCACAGAAACGCGTGCATGAATGTTCATAACCATTCATAATAGCCCCCAACTGTTAGCAACGCAAATGTTCGCCAATGTGTGAATGCAGATATGCCACCGAACGCTACTTAGCATCAAAGACATAAACTGTTTTTGCATATGATGCTCTGGATGAGTCTCTAGAGAATTCTGTTGAGTGAAAAAAAGGCAATCCCAAAAGGTTACAAACTGCAGGCTTCTATTTATATATCAGCTAGAGGTGTGAGCAGAACAGATGACTGGCCGGTTGCCAGGGGTTATGGATGGAGGCAACGAGGTGTAGGTGTGTCTACAAAAGGCCGCATGGGGAAGCTGTGATGGAGCTGCAGCTGCTCTGCTTGCTCTGGTAGTGGTATACAAAGCTAGACATGTGGTTAAAATTGAGAAGGAGAAAGGGAGAGAGAGAGTTGGCGGGGCAGAGAGAGAGAGAGGGAGAAGGGAGAGGGGGAGAGGGAGAGAGGGGGAGAGAGAGAGAGAGAGAGAGAGAGAGAGAGAGAGAGAGAGAGAGAGAGAGAGAGGTGAAGAAATGTGTGTGGGAGGATCTGCGTGAACTCTGGTTGTCTCGGCCCCAGTTTCCGGCTGTTGGCATTGCATTCACCTCCCTAGATTAGATATCCCTATGGAGGAGGCTAGGTGTGGGTGTACAGGAACTCCCCGTCCTGTCTTTGTAATTTCTTGTGTCTACAATGATTTAAACTTTTTTTCAGAATGGCATAGAAAATAGCAAAATTATTCTCAAGTCATGTTTAGAAGAGCAGAAAAAAAATTAATTCTACTGCACTCTCTAGAAAGCAATTATAGGGAATTTAAGAGAAAGAAAAATTAGGTCAGGGTGGGAAGAAAAAGCAATTGTGAACAAAGAAATAGAAAAATTTTGCAAGATTTGAAAATTTAAAAGAATGATGGTGCTATCTAATTTTTAGTGATATACTAAAGAGGTTGAAATGAGGCCCTATAACAGCATGGGAGATGGAAAATATTTTACCCAAAATAAAACCACTAGCATCCCTATCACTCAGGAGGAAGCTGGAGACGCTAATTGATTTTAGACTTATTAACTCAATTAATTTTAACAGATAAGGGAGAGAAAGCAGAATGTTACATGAACAGACCCAAAGAAGAATGAAAAGTAGGGGAAAGGGAAAATTTAAAAATCTCACAACCATTATGCATATAAATGGGATAAAATCTTTAGAAAAACAGTAGAGATCATCACATCATATTATTGTAAAATCCCAATGCAACTCTTAATATTGTTTTTATCTGGGAAAAACATGAAATATTATAAATTCACTGATCAGAGGATAAGTATTGATGGATGCAGTTGATATAATACTATGGAATCATTGAAAGCTTACAACTAAAACAATGTTTATCAATGTGGATCAATCTCAAAAACTGATCAGTATGAAGAGAATTATATTTTTGTTCAAATAAGCTGACAATTATTTTCACATGCATTTGTAAATAAGTAGCACTATTTTCAGCATGCTACATTTACAGTAATAGCTTCCCTTACAGCTTCATGCATATGAAATTGAAAAGTTGACTCATCCCTCATCCAGACCCCTACCAAGAGAATGGGCAAAAGTTTGGATCCAACAGAAAGCCAAGGTCTGTGGTCCTCAAATGGCATGGGTCTTGAAGCCTGGAACACCAGGCACTGACATATCTAACTCCCTTCTAAGTGACAGTGAAGCTGGGATGTCAGGGATACCCTCAGAGCAACTTCAAATGGGGAAGACTAATCCACTTGGGGAAGAGACACTGCTCAAGAGGTAAAGCGTACACAACAGGCTCAGAAAACAGCACACTGCACACATGCCACATATAACCCGCATTTCAAATGAATCATCCAGCTGATGGTATTGGAGCTGGATCCTTGGAGAGCTAGTCAGGCCCTGTCCTCATCAGGGGATTGGTGCCCCTGTCCTAAAAGCCCTGAGCACACCTTTGGCCTTCCTTCTTGGGAGAAAGCCTAGCCAGAGGTACCAGATGCTGAATCCACATGGGCCCTGGTGGTGTGTATAAGCCCCCTGGTCAGTGTACTCTGCGACGGCAGCCCAGCTTAGACCCCTCCTGCTTCCCTGCACATACAAAAAGCTGATGGTATATGTAGTGTGTGAATGTGATCGTGTGTGTGTGTGCATTAGTGTGAATCTGTGTGTGTGTCTATATATACACACACATACAGAAGAGAGAGAGAGAGAGAGAGCATGGTCATTGGCTAATGGTCATGTCAGTTGGAATGGTTCTCCCCCATATCACGGTGCCTGAGTTCAAGTCCCAGCTCTGCTCCTGCTACGAGGAATCCTGGACGGTAGCAGATGGGACTACTTGCAGTCTTGGGTTGAGTTTCTAGCTCCTACTTGCCCTGGCCCCAGCCCAACCACTACAAATGTTGAGGGAATGAAACAGCAGATGGGGGCTCTCTTGACTCTCTTGCTCTCTCTATCTCAATTTTTTTTAATTTGAATATTTACTCTCCATTTTAGAGAGCAAAATAGAGTACAGGAATAAAACCCTGACTGTGGCAGGTGCTTGTCATACACTGCTTTTAACGCTGATACACCTCTTAGAGTCGGCTGGTCTTGCATGCTGTGCTGTGTCCTCCTAACAAGGTATCGCACACAATCACACTCAGGGGTGACACACGTTCTTTTCAAGGTGAATGTGAAAGCAAGTCCATAAATCTTCCAGTTGCTCCAAAAGGAAACAGAATCCTGCTTCCCAGGATAAAAGCCCTGGTTCCAATGTGCATGGCAGCCAGAAGTCCATGCATTAGCAGCCCTGCTCACCATCAGTGTAGGAGCAAGAGCACAGCACGCATGAGTCTCCCAGCGTGCTGGGACACAGCAGCTCCTCTCCATAACTGGAGCAAGAGAGCAGAGGTGTGGCGCAGATAAGGTCACTGGCAATGTTATCAGGTTATGAGAGCTGTATTGTCTCTGACTGATAGAGCAACTAAGGCTATGCCTTATACCTATTCTCGATCTTGCGTTAAACATCCTTATGGAAACTCAAGCCTACTTAGGAGTCTGTTGGGGAATATTTGTTCTACATTGAATCTCCCGTAGTTCATGTCTTCTAGGACCCTGTAAAGGAATTGCTTTATTTACCACAAATCCGATTGAAAACAGGAAATCTCAAACTTAGCAGAAGCCATTTCCTTAGTCAAACTCCATGACACCATGACTGGGACACTTGTCCCTTCTGCCCTAACCACTCCTCCCGAAACCTACTTCTCCCTGTCTCTCTGACCTTGTCATTCTTTAATCCTAACCTGATGCTCCCCGGGATAACCTACCCTGTGGTGAGAGATTTGCTCCCCGACTCTCTCATCAACTTTCAAGACTCAGGCTGGGGTGTCAAGGACTCCAGGAATGCTGCCTACACAGCCTGGCCTGGAGCGAGATTCTGCGTATGTCCCATGGCGTGGCACACAGTGGCTGAGTGTGCAGGTTACCCCTGGGCCTCCCTCAGGACTTCACCACCGCCAGGATACGTCTATGAAGATGAGCTTCTATGGCCTGATCAGGCGCCATTGGCAGGTTTTGAAATGATTCATGGCTGGCATGTCTTTCAGGGTGTTTCCTGTAGGCTTTCTCATTTACTTAAAATGCTAATTACCTGCCAGGCAGACTCATCCGTTCCATGTGTGGGAAGAAGTAACAGGAATTAGGCAAAATGGGTGCCCTCAGCCTCCTCCTCCCCCAGTTTGGGGAGATCCCCAAATACCTTTTACATGTCAGTCGTTCGAAGGTGGTTGAGGTGGAGAAGGCAAGAAAACAGTCGCAATGAAAATGGTTAAGTTAATTAATTGCAAGCTTGCTTGTAGGGCCAGCACGTTTATTTAATCAGTTGCCTAGTAACCCTGCCTGCGGATGATGTGCCTGTGATCAGCCTGCAGCAGGAACAAATGATGGGCCATTCTTCCAGCAGGCTTTCATGTGCTCTGGGGCTTGGGAACCCCAAAGTCCCCTCCTGCCCGCATGCAGGGAGGTTGTGAGATAGAAACCAATGCCTATCCCTGTCTCCTTTGTCTTCTTGATGCATCTGCGCACACTCCATGTGGACAAGACATTTCTGCGGGGGCATCCGATGATAAGAAAACTTACCCACAGCTGTTTTCTTTATGGGGTGACCTACACACCAGCCGCCAAGAAGCCACGCCATTCTCAAAGCTGTTATCCTCTACGCGCCCACATTGATAAACAAGTAAGGTTTCTCCCCCAACCAAGGCAGACAAGGTCCTTTGCCTGTGGAAGGATAAAAAAGGAGAAATAGAGAGGGACTTTAGGCTGTGTGTCTGGTCTCCTGCGAGTTTTTTCCATGACCTTAAATGAAGAGAGAGCATACTGGTAGATGCTGAGTTTAATCACGTAAGACCGGCTCGAGACAAGCTGTGCAGTTTTGCTTCCTGTCTGCAAAGGAAAAAATAAAATAACTCACGCACTAACGGACAACTGAACGCTGAGCACTCCTTTGGAGCTAGATTTATTGGTGGATTTGACGACAAGAATTTGCCTGTGGTTTTCCATCTCCCATATGCTGCTTCCCGGCTGGTTGTTTGGAACGCCCCTCCCCCATCTTTATCCCCAACCACTCCTAAAGTCAAATAAAAAAGGAAACATCAGTGAAATAAAGACCCATGTGTCTGTTTTGACATACCACAGCCACGTTTTTATGCTACGAGAGGTGTGTGTGCATGCGTTTGATTTTCTTTTCGTCCACATGTCCATCTCTGTGGATAAAAGACTACATCTTCCATAAAGAATTCCCACCAGAAATCTTTACCAACCCTTCATCAGAAAGACACTCTGCCGTCGTGCTGTGCTGAAGCTAATCTAATTAAGACAGGATCTGCTAAATTTAATAGCCTGCTATGAATTTTTACAGACATCTGGTAGCTGCAAGTTGGAGCAGCTTAAAAATACAAAATCCCGACTGTCCAGGTGACCAATGTCAGGGTCAGATGCTTTGTTTCTTTCAGCAGCCCGTGTTGTGGTGGTGTGGCTGCTGGGTCCTGGCTTTCTGCAGGCCCACACACTGGAAAGACCACTGCGCTTTGCAACCCCCAACTCTCAGCTCTGCCTCTGTGCGGCCACGGACATGATTCTTTCTAGCCCCTAGTTGCTTTGTGGAAAAATCAGAAGATTCGTGCATAGAACCAGCTTTGTGGGCACATGGCCTCATAGCAAGTCCCTTCCTTGGTGTGATATTTTTGCTGTTCTGTCTTCAAAGTCTTAAGAGGTAGGACCTGGATTTTTTTTTTTTTTTTTTTTTTTTACGTTCACTGTGTGGCCCACAAATTAACTGGCTGGATAATATTCTCTGGGTAATGACTGCCTAATAGTAGACAAAAAGTATTTTACCACCCATTCATATTAACCTTGAATGCAAATGGCTTAAATTCATTAAACATCATAGATTAGTAGACTGGATTAAAAAAACAAAACCCATCTATTTGTTGCCTACAGAAGGCGTATCTCACCAACAAAGATCAGCGGAAACTCTATCTCATGGATTTTGACATTTTTTTAATTTAGTTTCATCTCCTCAAAACACTTTCTCATTAAATTTTTTACTGACTCATAGATCATACAGTAGCATCACTTTCTTCAAGAAGGTTCTTGATTTTCTTTTTCATTTCTTCTGTGACATATTACTTATTCAGTAGCATGTTATTTAACTTCATGGCATTTTAAATTTGGTCTTGTCTTTCTGTTGTTGATTTTGTTTTGTGGCTTTTCATTTAAGGGGATGTGAAGTAACTTATAATGGAGACTATCATATCTAGCAGCATGTTATTTAACTTCATGGTGTTGTTAATTTCTATTTTTCTTCCTGTTGTTGATTTTGGACTGTGGTTTTTCATTGAAGGGTATTTATAGTGACTGTGTAATGGAGACCATCATGTCCAGATATAGATACAATGCAGTATGCATATCTACTTCCAGACTAAAGACGGATTCCCAATGAAACTGTTTACTAAATCTTGACAATTGGATGCTGAACTCTTTGCTATTGTCCATGCCCGCCATGATGGACATATGCCTGTTGATGAAGAACTATACTATAGCAATAATATATGGAAACTCAGTGAGGGAGGAAGGGATTATGGAGGGGGTAAGGGAAATCCCAGAGCCTATTTAACTGTTAATAATAATATAAACGATATTACTATTTCAAAGGCTCACCTTCCCAGCTGAAGTATAAAACCAGTATGCTAAGCCACTAGGTTTCCTATGCCTTCTTTTTTCATTT
Organism: Ochotona princeps; assembly: GCF_030435755.1. Taxonomy (NCBI): domain Eukaryota; kingdom Metazoa; phylum Chordata; class Mammalia; order Lagomorpha; family Ochotonidae; genus Ochotona; species Ochotona princeps. The sequence continues at coordinate 9,591,889 of NC_080832.1, read as the reverse complement.
TAAAAGGTTTATTTGTTTATATTAATGGCACAGTTACAGAGAGAGAGAGAGAGAGAGAGAGAGAGAGAGAGAGAGAGAGAGAGAGTGTCTGAGAAGAGGGAGAACTCTTCTACCTGCTGCTGTTTCATCATCAGGTCCTCTCTCCAAAGTTACCAAGTCAAAAGCCAGGAGATGCTTCTAGGTCTCCCATGTGGGTGCAGGGGCTCAAGAACTCAGAGTCTGCTGATTTCCCAGATACGTCAGAAGGGAGTTGAATCAGAAATTCAGAGAACTAGACTCAAACCGACACCCTTATGGGATGCTGGCATCACGCGCAGTGGGTTTACCTGCTACACCACAGCGCAGTCCTTCTGCTGTTTCCAAGCAGGGTATTTTCTTAACCAGCCTTCCTGAAGAAGAGTCCCTGCCTTACGTCATGCAAAAAGGCCTGCATTTGTTCATATGGAATGGCTGACCGTGTGCAAAAGCTAAATTTAATTTGTTCTTCCATGTTGGGATGTACCAATACACAGATTATACAAACCTGCAAATAATGGGCACCTTTGAAGTGAAGAACTGATGTTAGGAGCTCAGTCTCAAAGCTGACCTGTTTCCCATTTCATTGTGTTCTTCTGCTTTTTTTATTGGTGCACCATGGGCATGTTCTGCCCTTAAAGAACAAACACGAAATTTATTTGATTCCTCAGATCTCAATAATCCCATCTATACCCTACAAGCAGTCATCAAAATTTCATGAAAAAAAATGTGTATTAAGAAAAAAATTTTGCATAGCTGTTCAATAATTTTTCACCAGAATAATTTTATTGTTTAATTCCATTTTCCACAGACTTTTTCTTGTGCCCTGGTATAGGTGCATTCTCTTCTAACTTTGAACGTGTTTTGTGGAAAGGGAAGGTTAACTGGGGAGTATAATAGGTTTCCAAAACTCAAATTGTCCAGAGTTCTAGAAGCACATTATATTCCAAACCTCAGCCAGTTAATGGCATCCCTAGATGTTTGCTCTATGGCCTTTGAGTTTCACATGAAGAAAGGGTGTCAGCATTTAGGCACTAGAGGCCCTGCCCACTGTCACCCACTCTCCTTTCCCCAGAAAGCTTGTTAATGTGCAATCAACTCTACATACCCAAGGAAAGCAAGGTCAGGATGTGCAGTCCATTCAAAACACATGTTCTGAAAATACTGTGCTCTGGGGCTGCAGAAAAATACAGTGTCTAAGAGAGTCTTTGAAATGAGAGGTGGAATTCCTGCGAAATGAGCTTTTCCCAAAGTTTATGCTGAAGCAGTCCCTCCCCCAGCCCCACCAGAACCCGGCAGGAATGACCTTGAGCAATGGCACACGGTGTAACACACACTCCTATCAGCCTGGATAATTACCATGTTTAATAATTAAGCATGTGGACTGCATTTGTGTTCAGCATTTCTGTTGAGTTCTGTGGGGCGCCCAGGGGTGATGGGTGGACGGATCAGGCTGACTAGCCAATTCTCAAAACACATGAAACAGCTTCTCCAATTCTTCCCTCTAGGAGTTCCAGTCTCTCAAAATGGAACCCAGGATATTTTAGTATTATTTTCATGTGTTCCTCTGGGGAACCTAAATATCTAAATCACATACATAGAGAGAAGGAGACAGAGACAGAGAGAGGTTCACTCTGCTGTAATGGTTATGTGTTTTCTGACCCAATTGTTTGACAATTGTTTTAATGCTATGTAGAGAATCACCCTTTTACTGCTCAACGTCTTGCTCTTTTCAGCTCTGTTCTGAAGGTGACCAGGAACCAAATGCATGCCTTAGAAAGAGCAAAAGCACCTTACTCAAGGATGTACTGATGACAATCACTGCATAACTGAGCTGAAGGTGCAGCCCACCTCCCAAACCCTGGCTTCTTCCAATCTTTCCCACAGATGATCACAGAACTTTTATAATGTTGCCCCTCCCCTACAAAAGAAACTCCTATTCAGTGTGTAAAACATGTCCATCATCATAGAAGGCACGTCCTGGATTTCTGTTGATCCCCCGTAAATGTGGCGGTGTGTGGTTCCCAGGTGACACCTGGCAACTTCTCGTGTTTGCTGTTCATTATTTGGCTGAATGTTTGCATTTCCTTCCCAGTAGTGCCTGGAGGAAAAAAAGGCAGCATAGACATTTTCTAAATGAATTAATAAATAAGTTAAGAGGGTGACTGATATCTTTTCCTGTGTGCTAAGAGACCCTAGAGACTTTGAACTCTGAACCCTATCTGTTTAAGGCTGCCCCGTTACTGTTGCATGTCAGAGAAGAGATATTAACTTCTCTGTTCACCTCTTCATGAAAAGACACATTTGAGTTGGGTTAGGCCCTGGAGGAGACGAATTGTGATTGGTGACAATCATGGAATGGGATGTGGATTCGCTGGAGTAACATCTAGCAGCATACCATTTAATATCTAATACAGATATCTTGTGAGTTTTGGACAAGATATTCGTTATTTCTGAACTTAATTTTCCTCATCTGCAACATGAAATAATACACATTCCAGCATCACATAAGGATACAGAAGTTCATAATTAGTGTTATTAGAAAGGCACTAACACATCCTAAGTGCTTATCAATGTTGACTGTCACACAAGGCACTATGTCTTAGAGAGGATCATTCTATGTCACAGATGGGAAAGCGCTTACGGCAGAACAGTGAAGTGACATGCATCCACAGGAGATACTGGAAATTATGTTGGGAAGGCATCCAAAGCCACAGTTGGATACAGAAGGAAAGTAGAGCCCTGGTGATTGATGGAGACAGTTTTCCAGTGGTTCTGATGAGGGAAATATATGCCCCTTTCCACAGTTCTTGGTATGGATGTGGTTTTTTGCAACTTAACTTGTTCCAAGAACCAAAATAATGGGTTGTAAGACTAGAAAGCTTTGAATATATGTTTATGAACATTCGTGTGCTGGATTCTATGCTAAGTGCTAAAGCACTAATAGAAATAAGACAGCCACTGCTCTCAAAGTGTTGAGAGACCAACAGACATGGAAATTGTAATTGCAAATTGTAACTCAAAACACTGTGCATAGTAGTGTATCATATACACAGAGCTTTGAGTGCCCAAAGAAGTGACAATGAATATATTCTAGTGTGAGAGACAAAAAGATCTTTGGAGGAGTCCATTTCCTCCTGTAAAAGATCATGCAGTACTCAGATTTGTGCAGGAGCTGTGATCAGCTATACCAATGGACAAAAGAATCGGGGCAGTGGCTGTCCGTTGTAGGAAACAGATGGCAGTGGACTGCGATATCAGAGAGGAAAATCCCAAGCTAGACAACCTTTGCAAAAGCTTGACTCAGATGCCCAGAGAAACACACAGACCGCAGCATAGGGAGGAGCTGCCCAGGGCACACAGGCATGACAGAGTGCAGAAAATGCGACTTAAGGGAAGGAAGGGCCAAAGTAGCTAGAAGTGTAGTTAGGACCAAAGAGTAGGGAGCTTCTGCAGAAGAAAGCTAAGATGTACCACGGGCAACCCTGAGTTTTTGAGTACTGCCATGTTCACAAATTACCGTACATGCTCCCCTATAATCCCTTAGGCCTGTGCATTGTTTCATGCAATTCACCTCTATCTAGGTAGCAAATTTCATTATCCTTTGTAATTTTTTCTTTTAATAACCAATTACATTTTAAAGAAAATTTGAAAGCACAGATAATATTAACACATACATTAGCAACTTGGAGCATGAATTCATCATTTTGTTCAGTTCATGTGTCCACTTGGTGTAATTTCTCTTACTCTGGAGTGTCTTGTTTCTTTTATAATATGTCTTGTAGCTGTATGTTTTCTTTTTTTTAATTATTTATTATTTTGAATTCATTAATTACATTGTATTATGTGACAGAGTTTCATAGGTACTTGGGTTCTCCCCACCCCTCCCCAAACCCTCCCACCATGGTGGATTCCTCCACCTTGTTGCATAACCACAGCTCAAGTTCAGTTGAGATTCCCCCATTGCAAGCATATACCAAACATAGAGTCCAGCATCTTATTGTCCAGTCAAGTTCAACGGCTTCTTAGGTATACCCTCTCTGGTCTGAAGACAGAGCCAGCAGAGTATCATCCCAGTCAATTGAAAGCTCCAACATACCATCAGCAAAAATTTACATCATTATGGAATTAATTGACATAGTAATGAGTAACCAATATGTTGAAAGTAAATGCGAGTTCCTAGCCACCTTCTGTGACCACCTCATTGACATTTCAATTTTAGTTTATACACAGCATATAACATTCATAACATAACATGTTATACATAACATCATATCATCTTAAATTAAGGCAAACATGTGGTATTTAACCTTTTGGGATTGGCTCATTTCCCTTAGCATTATGGTTTCCAGTTTGGCCCATTTGGCCACAAAGAACTGCATTTTGTTTTTTTAATAGCTGAGTAGTATTCCATGGAGTAGATGAACCATAGCTTTCTTATCCAATCCTCTGTTGATGGGCATTTTGGCTGCTTCCATGTTTTTGCAATTACTGATTGTGATGCTATGAACATAGGAGTGCATGTTGGTTTCTCATAAAACAATTGTTCTGGATATATTCCTAGGAGTGCTATTGCTGGATCATACGGTATGTTGAATTTGAGTTGTTCAAATATTCTCCATACTGATTTCCATAGACGCTGTACCAGCCTGCAGCCCCACCAGCAGTGGAGTAGGGTTCCCTTTTCCCCGCAACCTCGCCAACAAGTGTTGTTGGTGCTTTTATTCATGTAGGCCAGTCTTACTGGCGTTAGGTGGTACCTCATTGATGTTTTAATTTGGATTTCCTCTGTTGCCAGGGAACTTGAGCATTTTTTCAGATGTTTATTTGCCATTTGGGTTTGTTCCTTTGTGAAATGTCTGCCCATTTCCCGTGCCCATTTCTTGAGTGGCTTGTTTGTTTTGACATTTTGGTTGTTTTGTAGCTCTTTGTATATTCTGGAGATTAGCCCTCTATCACCTATACAGTGCGCGAAGATCTTCTCCCATTCTGTGGGTTGCCTTTTTACTTTGTTGATTGTTTCTCTAGCTGTACAGAAGCTTCTTAGTTTGATGAGGTCCCATTTGTTTATTTTGGTCTCAATTTCTACTGCTTTTGGAGTCTTTTTTAGGAAGTGAGGGCCTACCCCTAAGTGTTGCAGTATGTTTCCAACATTTTCTTCCAAAAGTTTGAAGGTTTCTGGATGTAGGTTTAGATCTGTTATCCATTTAGATCTGATCTTAGTGTATGGTGAGAGATGTGGATCTATCTTTTTGTTTCTGCAGGCTATTAACCAGTTGTCCCAGCAGCATTTATTGAACAGAGCTTCCCATTTGCCTGGATTGTCGTTTGTCTTTTTGTCAAAGATTATTTGGCTGTATCTGTGTGGGTTCCCTTCTGGTGTTTCTATTCTGCTCCATTGATCTTCCCCTCTATCTTTGTGCCAGTACCAGGCAGTTTTGATAACCACTGCCCTATAGTATGTCCAGAGGTCCGGGACTGTGATTCCCCCTGCTAACTTCCTGTTCTTCAGGATGGTTCTAGCTATCCGTGGTTTTTTGTGTTTCCAGATGAACCTTTGGATCATTGTTTCCAGTTCCATGAAGAATGTTTTTGGCAATTTGATTGGGATTGCATTGAATGTATATATTGCTTTTGGCAGTATAGACATTTTAATGATATTGATTTTACCTATCCAGGAGCATGGGATGTTACTCCATCTTTCTAGATCTTGTTCAATTTCTTTTTTAAGTAGTTTGTAGTTTTCTTCAAATAAGTCTTCTACATTTTTGGTTAGATTTATTCCCAGATACTTCATACTTTTCTCTGTTATTTTGAATGGTATCTTGCTGGTTAAATCTTTTTCCATCTTGGGGCTGTTCGCATACACTATGGCTGTTGATTTTTGTTCATTAATTTTGTACCCTGCCACTCTACCAAACTCTCGTACAAGTTCTAGCAGTCTCTGTATTAAGTCTCTTGGCTCTTCTACATAAAGAATCATATCATCTGCGTATAGTGAGAGCTTGACTTCTTCATTTCCCATTTGGATTCCTCTGATTTCTTTTTCTTGTCTTATGGCCTCAGCGAGTACTTCTAGGACTATGTTGAATAGTAGTGGAGAAAGTGGACGTCCCTGTCTTGTTCCAGATCTCAGTGGAAAGGGTTCCAGTTTTTTTCCATTCAGTATGATGCTGGCGTTGGGTTTTTCATATATGGCCTTAATTATGTTGTGGATTTTTCCATCTATGCCTACCTTGGTTAGGGTTTTTAGTAGGAAGTGGTGTTGGATTTTGTCGAAAACTTTTTCTGCATCTATTGATACTATCATGTGATTCTTGTTTTTCAGTTTTTGGATGTGGTGTATTACATTTATGGATTTCGGAATGTTGAACCATCCCTGCATTCCAGGGATGAATCCTACTTGATCTGGATGAATGATCTGTCTGATGTGTTTTTGAATTCTGTTGAAAATTTTAGCATCAATGTTCATCAAAGAGATAGGTCTGTAGTTTTCCTTCTCTGTTAGTTCTCTGTCTGGTTTTGGGATTAAGGTAATGTTGGCTTCACAGAATGAGTTTGGAAGGGTTGCCTCTTTTTCTATTGTTTTGAAGAGTTTGTAGAGGATTGGGGTTAGTTCTGTCCGGAATGTTTTGTAGAATTCTGTAGTGAAGCCGTCTGGGCCTGGGCTTTTCTTTGTTGGGAGGTCTTTAATCACTGATTCAATCTCTGCTTCAGTTATGGGTTTGTTTCAGTGATGATTCTTTTAACCTTTATTAGCATGAAAGTCCTTCTAAATCTACGTGTGTAAGATATAGTTTTGCTAGATATAAAATTCTGGTTTGCCAGATTGGACTCTCTGCACTTTGAAGAGTTTTTTCCATTGCCCAGTGGTCTGCAAGGTTTATAACGAAAGATACGCTGCTGTTCTTGGTTTATTGCTCTACACAGAATGTGCCCTTGTCTCAAATTTTCAGAAGATGTGATGATGGTGTGTCCTCTGATACTGTTAATGCTCTTGCTAGAACTCACTGAACTTCCTGGATCTGTGGGCCTTTTCACATCCTATTGTCCATCTAAGAAACTTCTGTTTGGACTTTCTGTTTATATTAATTCTTATTAATGTTTATTGTTAACCTTTCAGTCTCTGGTAATTTTTTCCTACAGTATCTAGTTAATTCAATCACAGATAGATCACCTAAGCATTTTTAAATGAGTATACAAAGGTGACAAGCCATTTTTCTGAATCTACATTTGTCCAATAAAAGCAAACAAACAAACCAAAAAACCCCAAACCACATTCCTTTAAAGTGCACGTGCTGAAACACTCACCAGGATATACAGCATTCTAGATAATAAAACAGAACTAAGCAAAGTTTTTCCAAGTAAAACCTACAAAGTATGCAATCTGACAATACTAGAAGTAAATAAAATTAATTACTGAACAATCTCTAAATATTGGAACTTTTAAAACACAAAGAAATTTAGAAAAGTATTTGTAACCCAATGAAAACAAAAATATGATAAGTATGTGGAAAGCAGCTAGCAAAGTGCTGGGAAAAATTTATCCTATCAAATTCTTCCATTAGAAAATTCTGAAGATCTCTAAAATAAATTATTTGAGCTCACACATGAAGAAATTAGAAAAAGAAGAACAGTTTTCAAAATGCAAAGCGAGTCAATACAGGAAATAAAATAAAAAATACACAATAGCGCACATCAATAACGTGCAAAGCCATTTTTAAAAACCCCTTCAATGAGGCATCAAAGGAAAACAAAATATTTAACATTAACTGCAAAAAATAACACTATGCATTTCTACATGTTCTAAAAGCCTAGCAAGAGTGTCATAAGATAAGTTATTGCCAATGAATTTGACAGCCTGAATGAAACGGAAAAAATTCTTTTTTTTTAAAGATTTATTTATTTCATTACAAAGTCAGATATACAGAGAGGAGGAGAGACAGAGAGGAAGATCTTCCATCCGATGATTTACTCCCCAGTCAGCTGCAAAAGCCAAAGCTGAGTCAATACAAAGGCAGGAGCCAGGAGCTTCTTTCAGGTCTCCCGCATGGGTGCAGCGTCTAAACTCTTTGGGCTGTTCTTGACTGCTTTCCCAGGCTACAAGCAGGGAGCTGGATGGGAAGTGGAGCTGCTGGGATTAGAACCGGTGCCCATGTGAAATCCCAGCACGTGCAAGGCAAGGACTTAAGCTGCTAGCCTATCACGCTGGACCCCCAGATTAGCATATTTAAAAATCAGCCTTTGTTACCATATAAAAAAACTAGAAAGCAAAGAATATATATTGATTTAAATATATACAGCAAAAAACAGAAACAAAATTTGATGTCCATTCATTATAAAATCTCTATAAACTACAAACCTAGGCAGGCATCCTCAGTCTGAGCAGGATCTTTGATGAACATCCTGTGCCTAATGTTCCAAATGGCAAGTGGCTGGACACTTGCCCCAGAAGATTGGCAACAAGATAAGACTACTTGTACCCACCATTATAGCAGAGGACCTAGTCTGTGCAATAAGTTAAGAAAAAGAAATACAAGGCATTGTATTTTGATTGTAGTGGAAGGTAAAATCATTTTTACCAATAGACAATATGATTGCCTAGACACAACCTCTTCAGTAATATTTTTAATGTATAAAAAAGCTTGGGAACCAGTGAGTTTAACAAGTCTGCAAAATAAAATGGCAATATACAGCTTGAATAAAATTTCCAGACCCTGGTAACACAGAACTGGATAGTGAAATGAAGAAAAATCAACATTAGTATAAAACTACATAAAATGCTTAGGAATAATATTAGAAAAGCTGGGGTAAAAACTTGAATTTGTAATTACAAAGCAAGCATGACTGTGAGGCATTTTTTAAAATCTAAAGAAATTTAGAAGTGAATCATGTATATGGATATGAAATTTCAATAATTTTAAGATGTGACTTCTCCCTTAATTAGTCTATCCATTCAATACAATCTCAATCAAAATCCTAACAGGTAATTTTATTGTTGAACACTGGTTCCAAAGCAAAAAAAAAAAATACAAATTCTCTTCCAAATCTCAATAACAACCACGTCAGGCACAGCTATCTCATTACTTGTATAGCTTAGGACAATGTGGCCTTGGCGTGAGTTAAAGACCCAGGAGAGTTATTTAAAATGTTTATGTGAAAACAGAATTCAGAACATTTGTTTTGGATGATTTTACAAAAATAAACACACGGTTTGCTCATCATAGGCATTTTTCATGAATTTAATGTGGGCCCTTGGTAGATTTACATTTATGGACTAGGAAGCCTAGTAACGAACATATGCTTATAGGGCAGATTGATTCTGACAAGGGGGACACCATAACACGACGACGAAAGAGTAACGATGGAGGAGTAGTTAGATGTCCAAGTTGACCTTAATGACCTTTGCTCCTTAGTATTCAGGTCTATGTGTAATATTCTCCCAGTGAATCAGAGCTGGTGCCCTATCGACCACAATAGAGGACAGATAATGGGACACCCAGCTTCTAAGCAGGAATGACCCCCACAACAGGGAAATGACATCATTGGATTGCCTTGCTCAAAATATTTAAAAACTTTCTGTGTCACTCAACATAATCGGAAGCTGTTACCTTGGCTTGGTAGCTACTTTGATGAGTTCCTCTCTGCCCTCATCTTCAACTACTCTCTCTCTCACTTTATTGCATATCAACGTCACTGTTCCTGGAATCCTCCTTGGCCTTGAAGGCAGCCTGATTTGCTCCCTCACTTCATCCTGATGTCATTTTAGATGTCCCTTGAGAAGAGGAAACTGTCCTAACTCAAATCACCCTGCTCCGACAACCTGAACACAATCCGCTCCTCATCTTCTCTTTGCAGCACGTGCCATTAGCTGACATAGGGTCACGCATGCTTGTTTATTGTTTGTTGCCTCCCCCAGCCCACCACACACACTGGAATGTAAGTTCCATAAAGTTAGCTGCTTCATTCTCTTCATACACAGGCTGAATCCCCAGTGCCTAGGAAAGCACTTGGCATGTGGTAGGGGTTCATTAAATATCATGAAGGGGCAAATAAAACACTGTACTTGATCAGACTAGGAAAACAGAGGACCATGTGGCCAAAATTCAAATGAGGAGAAATACAAAAAAGAAAAGACAATGGAGATGCAACGAATGGAGACGGGTCCGTACCAGCTGTGGAGATCATTCAGATCTCATCAGGTGAGTCAGTTAATGCGTGAGAACAGGAGATGTTCCAGTGGCTGAACAGAGGTGCACAATTTAACGTCATTCACATGGCCCAGCCCGCAGGTATGTAGCCTATCAAAGTCCCCCTTAACATACAAAATAAATCCAACAATTCAGGAAGATTTTCGGAGATTATATTCTGATCTTCAGAAATAGGAAGAACAGGATCTTAAATCCCAAGATCCAAGATGCAATACCTTCAGACCTGCTTTCTTCACCACCTTTCCTTCTGATGCCACAGCTTCTCCTGCGCTGATATTCCCACCAACGCAGGGGCCAAAGGCACCATGGAGGTACCTTAGCTGAGGTGTATGTAATTGTCATCCACAACCATTTCCATCCTTTCCTTCCACTGAGGATTCCTCCGGATGTCAGCTTGGCACCAGGCCACTCGATCATCCACTACAATTGGGTGGCATTGGGGCAAGTGGCAGACACAGAAAATTCCAAGTTCACAGCTTAGACCTTGCACTTAGCAGGTAGTGCCCCCAAATCACATTTCTTCAAAGTAATAGTAAAATCTCTCTTGCATTGGGTGACATTTTGCAACCTTGTCAGTATGTGTGGCTTCTAATCTTTGTATTTAGTCAGGAAAGTGAGAACTTACCTATTTTGTTGGCACAATGCCTGCCAGCAGTGGCAGAAACTGAGCAGGTCAGGAAAGAATGGCACAAAGGTAAGAGAAGCAGTAAGGTCTTCTGGTCTCCTTGCCCAGTCCAGACTGCCACTCCTTCTCTAGTCCTTGGAGATAAGCACTCAGCAGCAAACCTCTCAGGCCACACGTCTGCACAGGAAGTCTTTTTTTAAAATAAGATTTATTTATTTTTATTGGAAAGGCAGATGTACAGAGACGAGGAAAGACAGAGAGGAAGGTCTTTCGTCCGATGATTTACCCCCCAAGTGACCGCAATGGCTGGTGCTACACCCATCCGAAGCCAGGAGCCAGGAACTTCTTTCCCAAGGCTTTGGTCCATCCTCAACTGTTTTTCTAGGCCACAAACAGGGAGCTGGATGGGAAGTGGGGCTTCCAGGATTAGAACCAACACCCATATGGGATCCCAGCACGCCCAAGGCGAGGACATGAACCACTATGCTATAGCGCTGGGCCCCACAGGAAGTTTTCACTGATTTCCAGGGTTCTTTGTCTTCCTTTAGTCATGCTATTTGCCAACCCCTTGAACCATAACTTACCACAAGTCTTCAGCAGTCACCTGTTGTGCTTTTCCGTGAAATTTAAAAAAAGGCAAAACCCACCACGACCTCCCAGGACCTTTCCAAGAGGATTTCTGTGGGTTGAGAACATAACCTGCAAATACCTTCTTCAGGGAAGCTGGATCACTGAGAAAAGTGTGCTTTGGGTCTTCCAGTGTCCCATGAACCATAGAAATCTCCGCTGAAGACACAGGGGGGAAAACACTTTTCATGCACAATCTACTTCAACGCTTACTATTTTCTTTTTTTAAAATTTAATTCATTTATGTGAAGGGCAGGATTATGGAAAGAAAAGAAGAAACAGAAAGATTTCTTCCATCTACTGATTCACTTCCCAAATGACCACAAGGGACAAGGCTGGGTCGGGTCAAAGCCAAGGGCTGAGAGCTTCATCTTGGACTCCCACGGGGACGGCAGGAGCCCAAGCACTCAGGCCTTCTTTTTGCCTTCCTAGGCATGTTAGCAAGAACTGAATCAAAAGTGGAGCAGTTGGGATGCTTGCATGGAAAGCAGCGGTTTAACATGCCGTGCCACAATATAGGCTCCTAATGTTTACCAGTTACGAAGAGTTGCTTCTGAGTTGGTTGCACAGGTAATAACCCAAATTGCTCCACACAATGAATGAGTCCTGTGGGCTCAGCAGAAGTTCTGTGGTCCAGGTGATGAGCTGGCATAGGAAGATTGATTTTCAGCATCCACCAATGTGAAAGGCTGGTGCTGCAGTTTTTCATCCAACAAAAAACAGGGAGAAAGTGGAAACTCCAGCTTGTGAATTCATCAAGAGCCAACTTCATGAAATCTTAATGAATAGGTTCAAGCAAGGGCTGGGGATAACTCAAACAAAAATGCATTAATGCAACAGTAAGACCAAGAAAATATATACCTGCAGAAATTCAACATTTAGCCATTGCAGGGGAAATATACAGCATCTCTTTTTATATGCATATTTATGCATCTATATGGACACAGTGGAAAGTGCAAGTAATCATAACTTAGTATACAATGACCTAATAGTGTTCAGTGCAACTTCCAGTAATGAGGGGTTAATAACCTCAGGTCAAAAGCTTCCCTTGGAGTTGCTCTGAGAAATCTTGTCAGCAAGGGAGAATTTGACCCTAACATTAGAGTGAGAATCTGAAAGCAGAATTTAACATTGAGAGGTACAATAGACACATAATAGGTTGGAGGCGCTCGATGTATACGTTTGTTAATTTTGGTTTTCCTGGGCCACGTCGGTTTTCTAACAAGCATAGCTCCTACCCAGCTTTCTCTGCCAGGGTCTGGGTGAGTTGTGCTCTGCAGATACTCAATGCTCTTCAAGATCTCTTAAGAGCCTGCACATTAAACTGGAACTCCCAGTATACACCAGAATGCAGGCACAGTTTACAGTAAAACAGGAGAAGACCTGTATGTAGCATCTGCCAATAATAGCGTGGACTTATGGGGGATTTTGTTATCCACAGGCACTGATAAAAATGTCCTCATAGGCCTGAAGGGTGGGAGAATGATGCTCCCCACAGCACCATTCTCCAACCTAAGAGAAGGTGGCAAGGTGAGATGCTTGCTCTTCCTGTGCTAGTGAGTGGAGCACCAGGGCATAAAACCAGCCCACAGCCTTTCTACTGGTGGATTGGCCAGTTTTTCTCTAGTTCTTGCTGCATCATGTCATTCTAGTACAAGTCTGCTGTTCCCATGGGAGTTTCCCTAACCCTGGCCATGAATATGCAACACCTTCCTCCATTTTCACCTGCCATGTAGCAAAGGCACAGAATTGACTTTGAAAGGGCACAGCCTGATTTCCAGGGTGTTCATCTGAATTGCAGCCTGGGATACATTGGGGCGAATTCTGTTCCTGCCTGCATATGGGATAGGCTGCTGTGTATCCCTTCTCTGCTTTTATAATTTAAAAAAACCCTGATACATAATAATGTACATATGTGTGATATATGGTATCATAATTCAATATGTTTGTACAATATGATGATTAAATCAAAGCAATTAGCATTTCCATGTCCTAAAGAGTTGTTTTCTTCAGGCTGCTCACGTACCCCATGGAAATCAGTCCACACAGCTTTCTAGCATGCTCTCCCATCTAAATAAAAGGGCTTCGCACCCAACACATCTCACAGTAATCAAAAGCAGTCATGGGTTTGGAGATATATGTGTTGGACTGTTTGAGCCAACAGTTGTTTTACTTTGTGTAAACATTTTGTTATTAATTCTGCAAGTGGCTAATATGAAACACTTTACAATTTCATTTAGAAGAATTCAGTAACCTCATCTACTTGTTTTGTGTTTAACCGGGAGGATTGTAATACAAATATAAATGATCATCTTTTGGTCAAATGTGGTTAATTTTTCTTAGATAAAACACCAAAGAACCCAATATGGAAATGTTGAAATTGCCTCAGAGTGAGAAACTCCATTTGAATATTTGTGTACAAGCTCCGAGTTGAGGCAAGACAGCAACCTGTTTACTAAAGACAAAAGGATTCAGCTGCTTGTGCATTTTAATTTGCAAAACAAAGAACCTCACATAAATGTGATTTAGCTATATTATTGTGCACTTTAATTTATTATTCATGCTTCTTATTTTCTATAACCAAAATGAGATGTGTGTTGCTAATATCAGCTTTGCCACAATTTAGGCCACTTCACAGTATAACTTTGGCTAATTAGTGCACAAATTAGGAGCTCAAATTTAATAAGGACATGCTCACAAAGATACTTCAAAAAGTTCATGGAAAATGAAAGGAAAAGGCTGCTGTATTTACATGCAAAAAGATATTTAAAATGCATGCTTACCAGGGCTCTTAAAAAAACTTCATGTAAAATACACATCATAAAAAAATCATGCAAGGCTTTAAATTTTTGTACCAGAACAAACTTTAATTCTGTTCTCCCGTTAACTCTTCGAAAGTACATTCATCCATGTAGGAAAGTGCACCAGAGTAGATCTTTATATAGAGAGGCGTACATAAAATGAGATAGGTTATTGTGAGGAAACCATTGAACTTTCTGAATACTATGCGCTTGCCAGCTATCTTCTTAAGTCATCTACACTTACCATCTGCACCCCAGTTGCAAGGTATGCTGCGGAAACTGGCCACGCCTCTTCTCCCTGTTGTCTGCTAGTGCCTAGTTCATCTTTTACCTCTCCATGTGTGCTCATTGTCCCAGTGACCCGGAAGAATGACCAGTAACCACTCCAGCTCGACGCATACCACAGACAGAGGCTTCTAGAGCTAGCAGAAAATGGCATCAGGATGTCCTCAGGCCACAGCTATTCCTTAGATGTGTGTGTGTGTGTGTGTGTGTGCGCGCATGCGCGCTTTGGTTAGTTTTTCTTAATTGCAGCAAAACACACACAATCCAAAATGTATCATTTTGAAGTTCCGGTTCAGTGGTGTTGCCACTATCCATCTCCAGGACTTTTTTTTTCACCACACAAAAGTGAAGCACAGCAGCCATTAAACAGTAACACTCCAACTTCTCCTGGCCTCCTGGTGTGCTCTGTTCTCATTCAAGGATGTGGATGGCTTCAGGACCTCACAGCTGTGAATCACGCATGTCGGTTCTTGTGTCCCTGGTGCATTTCACTTAGTGTCCCCAAGCTCCTCCTGCGTGGCCGCAGGTGTCTGAGTTCCCTTGCTTTAAAAGGCTGAGAGCGTTCCCTTGCCTGTGCGTTTCTCATTTTTTATCCATTCATTTGTCAATGACACCTGGATTGCATTTGGTGTTGATTGCATTTACTGTTAGGGATTTTTATTCTTAATTTTTACTTTAATTTTTAGCGTCTTTACGTTGGGTGTTCTCCAGCCCTCACCCACTCTCTTTTCCTGACTATTATTCTGATATAGCCTCCCTACTGGTCTACTACTCCCACTAGTGAACATGACAGTTGGGGTGGGGGCAGACCAGGCCAGGCAGGACCACATCTGATGGCCTACATGTGAGCTGGCTCAGGGAAAAGCCAGACTGGGCTGACTGTACCTCCTGGTACATGGGTGGGTTGGGCTTTGCCTTAGCAGCAGCTGGCAGATGATGACATGGGGGCAAATTCTGTCAGATATAGGCATGGGTAGATAGATGGTGGCACCTGCTGGTACCACTGTGGACTGGATAGTGGGGCTAGTTGGGATGAACTGAGCTTCAATGTCCAATGACATGTACGAGAACTGAATGGAATCAGTCAGCTGTTCATACTGGCAAGCATGGGAACCAGAGTAGGGGGCAGACCTGGTGGGGGTTATTGCAGGTCACTTTGACTGCAGCTCCCACTGGTTTATGTGAAGTCCAAGTATGTGGTAGGTAGGATAGGGCTGGACTCCAACACCAATTAGCTTCTGTAAAACATGGGGCCGGAGACAGAACTGACCCAGCAATTACAACTACCAGTGTGTGCGTAGACTGATTTGGGTGACAGACTGTGCCACATCCTGTACTGACAAGCACACACAAGAATCAGGTCTGGGATGGCCTCAGATGAGGTTTTTTTGGTGATTCCCTACCAACTGAACTGCTGGACTCAGAACCCCAACCATGGAGAGAATTGCAAGTTCCATGGTTTGACCATGAAGTGCATGTGTCAGAGCTGGGCCTCCTCAGTGGCTCAGATGGAGCAGTGGACAGCTTATCCAAATGTACATGGAGGATATGGCAGTACATTGGGGCCTCCAGAGGACACCTGGTACCATGGCAGAGGATGGAGGACAGAACAAATTGATCAACTACCCCAGTCAATCATTGGCAGTAAGGATCTGGACAGATGGAGACTAAGGTGCACTGTCAGCCAGTGGATTCTGGAGAGATTTCATAGCAATTGGAATGGTGGGTAGACAGCATTTGAGGACTGTTGAACAATCAAAATCTCTTTTTTTTTATTTAAAGATTTATTTTATTTTTATTACAAAGTCAGATGTAGTGAGAGGAGGAGAGATAGAGAGGAAGTGGAGCTGCCGGGACCAGAACCAGCGGCCATATGGGATCAAGGCGAGGACCTAGCCACTAGGCCACGCTGCTGAGCCCAATCAAAATCTCTTAAGAACTTCATGGCAGTGTAGATTTCTATTTTTTCCTCCTGTTGTTGATTTTGTTTTGTGGCCTTTCATTTAAGGGGATGTATAGTAACTGTAATGGAAATTATCATGTGCAGATGTGAGGATACAAATCAGTATGCATCTCCACTTTCAGATCAAAGATGGACTCCCAATGAAACAGATAACTGCATCTTGACAATGGGATGCTGGACTCTCTGCCACTGTCCATGCCTGCAATGATGGACATATGACTGTGTATGAAGAACTATACTATAATAATGATACAGGGGAATTCAGAGGGAGGAAGAGACTTGGGGTGGGGATAGGGAAAATCCCAATCCTATGAACCTGTATCACAAAATGGAAACAATAAAAAATAAGTTTTAAAAATCAAGGGTTAAACCAGGAAAGGACTTTCTGTTTAGCTTCTAGCTAACTTGGTAAACATTCAAGACAGGCATTCATTCCTCCAACACTTTAGGCGTTAATGGTTTCCATAGGTCAACTTGAGGGCCAATATTCTCTAAATTTTTAAATATTATATACAAATGTGACCAAACTTGCATGTTAGAGCACTTACCATACTCTTCCATAACTTCATTCATTCTTTCAATATATTTTCATTTTTATTGAGTGCATATAACTTCCAAGGTTTTACATTAGCTTTGTGGATGTATGCAGCAGCAACGTATATAGCTTTGGCCCATGTGATGGTGCTATCTCTAGAAGTGCCAGTCCCAAGCCAGTAGTACTCAAAGTAATGCAGAACTTCAACACAAGGGCTTGCCATTTGAAATGAAATAGTGAGAACAAGGTAAACCACAGTAGCAAATATTAGGAGAATCTGACACAGTCCCTTGCTTGGGTGCATGGTGTGATGTTTGGGATGACTGCTGTCAATAGAAAAGCCTCTCAAGCCAGCCACAGTGTGAAGTTTCATCTAGAGGGGGTGGCGGTATCATTTCTTTGCCATTCATTCATCCAGTCGAAGTCAATCCGTTTACTAAATTTTAAGCACCTACTCTGTGCCTGATGCATGTTTAGGCACCAGGGATAGAAAGCTGAACCAGACATGCAAGGACCTTGTCTGTATGGAGTTTGCATCCTGTTGGGGAAGCATGATACAATACATGAAAAGAAAAACACTAGGTCAACAAACAAAATAATGACAAAAGCTGTAGATGTTATGAAGGAACTCAACCCAAAGAGAGAGTAATATGGTGTGGGAACTGCTTTACAAAGGAGGTCAGCTAAGGTTTCCTTAGGGATGGTAGCACTTACAGTAATCTTGGAAGTTGACAAAGATCTGGTTGTGCAATGAAATGCAGGGTAAAGCATTACACCAAAAAGAACACTGGAAACAAAGGCAGGGGTAACCTTGCAAGATCCTTGGATAGTGGGAGTTTGACCGAAAGATGAGCTTTACAAAGTTGCAACATGGGCAGAAAACTTGGAGGCTTTGCTGATGACCTTAGGGGTTATGGTATGATTTTTTTGTTTGGGAACTTTTATTTACATAACCAAAGAAGTGGACAGTGTCTTCAGAAATTGCCTTTGCTGCTGTGTGGAGCACAGATGGAGGTGCCATTTTGGAGTAGCTCAAAGAAGAGACCCCGTATGCTGGACTTCACACTTTTCCTTGTATTCTTAAGTGTCTCCCACCATTAGAACAGGAGCCCCCCCCTCCCCACGGAAATGCTCCTGTCCCTCTGAGGGAGCCTGGATTGCAAGTGCTGCAACTCAACAAATAAGTGTTATCATGGCTAGGGAAGATCATTAACCCTGTAAATAAGACTCTCAATGTGCTTGCTTTAACACACTAAGGTAATGACCAGGTTAAATTTACTGAAACAATATCTGTGATGGGGATTCTTAGCATGTTCGCTTGGCCTCAGGATTTCCTGTGAATGTGCCAGCACTTTCCCTCGGCTCTCAAGGAAAGATTTAATATCTGGAAGCAGCAGTAAGACTGCAGATCACTAAGGCTTCATTACCTTTACAAAACAGACTACAAGGCATTTATTTGTGTGCTCTGAAATATTATCATAAAACTAAACCTCACTTGTCAAAACAAACAAGCAAAGTAAATTCCAGAAGGCATTATGGCCTCAATAGCGATTGCATTATTTTTACAAGCTAATTCATAAAACCACATAATTCATAATGGCACACCCCCTCATAAATGTGAATGTCTGAGACTCTATGGCATTAATACATCAATGCAGATGTGTAAATAACTACACTGATCCCTCAATAAAAGTGTTTTATTCTCATCACTGTTGGGCAAATATGCCACCTGAATAATATACTTCATCATTCCCCCCCTTGAAAGAATATTTCTAAAGGTAAAAAATTAGGTTCAGAAAATTCAGAAAAACTTGGTTTGATTAGAGTCTGCCAAATTGCAAAAAAGGGAATCTGAATGAGAACTAAGCATCAGAACGGTAATGATAACCGAGCACTTGATGTGGAAATGCCATTACTTCACACACGCCAACCAATTAGTCACCTGAACATTTCCCATTATTCACATATCCTGGCATTGTGCAAATAAAACATCTGAACGAATGGCTGCATTTTCTTTTTCTCATTCAGACGTTCTTACTCTAAGTTATTGCTGTTTTTAGGTGCAGTGGCAGTGCTTTTAAAGGGTACTTATCACAACACGCCTTGAGTTGATTTATCATCACAGTAGAAAAAAAAACTATCAACCTTTTCATCGCTCTCGCTCAATCCCTGCTGAATGCATGGCACAGGCTAGGTGAGTCTCACAAATTCACAAATACTCGCACAAAATGATGCTTAATGTGCTTATGGTCCTCACCTATTTCAAACTGAGGACACGTAAGCAGCAACAGTCCTGTCTGGGATCCAGTTCCAGAAAAACAGACTTTATAAATAGATGATGTAGAAAAGCAAGCTTGTGATTCAAAAAAAGTATATAATTGTAATCATTACTAAAAAATTCTAGTTTCAGGTAACCAGAGGCCTAACTTTAAATCTGTCACTGGACCATAGGAACTTCCATCACTTAAATTTCAGTTACAACTAACATGCATTTCAAGATTTGATTGTACTTGCAGATTCGCATGCCGTGGGTGTACTGGATCTTATTTCCCAATCTTTCTGCAGCAGGTAAATTGATATATTCCAACTACAATGATCAGATGCTTCTTATGAGTTATTTCATACTAGGAATTATTAGGAAACATTCGACTTGCCAAAATACAATATAATGTACACCAAGGGGTGTGTGTGTGCGTGTGCGTGTGCGTGTGTGTGTGTGTGTGTGATTGGGGCTGGATCAATGAATGCAGCACTGAAAAGGTGAGGAATTATTTGGTTGAATTGTGAAAAGAAACACCAAAAAGCTTTAAAACAAATGAAATTGGGATGGAATGAATATTATATGTAAGTGTTCTGGAAATAAATAAGATTCTAGAATTTCAATTTGTTATTAAAAATACCTTGACTTGAAGACCCTTGAAATTCTCTGATGAAAATTACTCTTTGCAGGCAAAGCATTTACGTTATTAGTAATTGTTATACAACATCAGCTGAAAACAGGAACACAGAAATTTATGGTGAGATTCATAAAGTATAAATATCACATTCCCTGTTAGCACTTGGGGAAAAAATACACTGATGATTGTTTTTGTTCTTTCTGCACCTGGAAAAGAGACACTCAGCAGAACAATGATCCAATCAAGCACTGCGCCAAGGCAGAGGGAGTCTTCTTAAACGGTTTCTTCTCCAGCCGGATTTCAGTTTGTCCCATTGACTCAGCAGTTGCATTTTGTGTACCAGCTGTTTTCCAGGCACTGTACTAGGAACTGCTGGTCAACAGAGCATCTCAACAGCATTCCCACCTTCAAAAACACAGAGCACAGGGGCTGTGTGCACAAGGCTCTAGTGACTGTAGTGGCAGGGATATCAGTACTAAAATTCAGCTGAGTCTTGACGCAGTGTGGTAAAATCTCAAAGTACGTGATTTCTGTAACTGTTAACATGCAACAGAGCAACTTCGGGGCTCCTCAGGGGTCACCCAGGAAGATACAGGGGTCGGGAATTTCCAGTACCTTGCAAGTACAACGCACCACCCATTTACCATTATATCTTAATTTAACAGCCTGCTTCAAAGTGCATTTTTCCTTAATCTCTGAGCTCCAGATCACAAGCTGGACTCAGAGAATTCCTTAGGTGTGACTCCCAACCCTAGGATAAGTAAGTATAATTAACAGTCAACTAGGGCACAGCCTTTAGGAGAACTCATGAAAGAGAGGCACTCGTAGGATGGCCGTGAGCCCAACCCCAGGGACTCGGGAGTTGGGGGCAGAAGGGAGCCACTGACATAGAATTTACTCATGAGATCACATACCCATGATGGAAACCAGAACTTTCCATATTTTTTATGTCCATCCCCTGTGTGGGTCAAACAAGGCCCCGCCCCCAATCTGAATAGTCATCAGAGGCCTCTTTCAAATTTTAATCCCACGTTTTATCATACTGGATATTTAAAAGAACAAGGGATAATTTGAGGAAGAATGATTTATCTTGTTTCTGCCGGGGGACTGGATTGTTCTGCCCACGGAGAAAGAACTCTGGTTTTGGAGAGTTCTCAGTGCAGACTGGGAATAATTGGTAGTGGGCAACGCTGCTATGTAGGGAATAAACAGACAGGCATGTGCATGGTGCCCAAGCCAGGGCGTGGACTGAGGCAGCTTCAAGTGAGGCTTGACCATACTCATTAAACAGCCACGTCAGCTTTGCTCTGATTGAGGTGTGAAGCTCTTACAAAGGGTCCAGACGAATGCACTGCAGTGGCCACAGAGGGGCTGGGCGCATGATGTCCTCAGGAGAAAGCAAAGGGACAGTTCCAGGCCATGTATCAACGTAACAAAGCTCAGGCAGGCTGGCTGGGCCAGCTGGAAGGGGAGGCGGCAGCCGGAGAGCGTGGGTTCTGTGACTTCCAGAAATAATCACTTTTTCACACAAGTGTATTCTGTAGCTGCAATGTTATGCCAACTCCCCGGGCAGAGGGGGTGCAGACCCCTGAACCCGCACAGGGCTGTCTAGTGCCCAGGAAACTGCCTGCCCCAGGCACAGTCCCAACACATGAACAGCTTCCTGCTCTCCCTTTGTCACTCACTCCAGTCACTGACAATGGTCAGAGCGAAGAAGAGAACAAAAGCTTGAAGCAGCTACCCTCTTTCTCCTTAAAAACGGGTGGCAAGGTCTCTAGAATCTGGGTCACCTTCTCAGACACTTTCCGGGGAGCAGGGTGGGAAGCAGAGCAGCCAGCGTTCGAAGCCGCTTTCAGACACGGAACGCCAGCGGCACAGGCAGTCCGTCGCTTCATGTGCTGTGCCACAATGCTGGCACCGTGACACTTCCCGTGAACAGTGTTAAAACAAAAGGTAAAACACCAGCTTCCTGTTCACTTCCTGAGTTCCTGTCCCCAGAGAAAGCCCACGGAACATCTCGTGTACTTTTGGAGACATTTGTTCATTTAGACACAATTAAAACCAGAATCAAACCTAACCACTTCACATGCTACAGGTACATGGGTACTACAAAACATTTATGGAGAAGTAAGCTAAAAGAGACATTTATTTTGGTGCAAATAGAAAAAACTGAAATGCGTGTATACAAGGTTATTCCAAACAGATAAGGAAAATCATGTCTTATGAGACAATTGCCTGGATTTCATTTTTTTTTTGCAGTAAAATAAATTCACTTGATAATTTCATTTTTCATCAACTTTTTGGAGCACCCTCATATATTACTGAAATCGGCTTTTTTTGCCTACTAGTGTGTCTAAGAAATATTTTAATGTAGTTACATGTACATATCTCATTTTTCATGAGTACTACATGGGTATTGCATTCAAATTCCCAAAATCAGTTTTGCTTCTACATGAATCTTACGTTTCTCATTTTTTTCTTGTAACAATATCCCTGCAGTATACTTGGCTACAAAAGGATGAGACTTTTTTTTAATTTTGATTTTGATGGAGACTACCAAACTCTTTTCCAAACAGAGCTCTGCAAACCACATTACCATCTAGCATGAAATACACATTTGTCTGCGCTTTTCACAGTTGTCCAGCTTAGGGTTCTGCTGCTGTACGTGACACTGACATTCCATTTGCCCCTGAGAACTTCTCACCTGAGTGTTACAAGGAAACAACTTGACTTGTCCTCATACTTCCGTTCCAAGTCCACTCTCGGACTCTGATTTTT
Source organism: Ochotona princeps (assembly GCF_030435755.1). Lineage (NCBI taxonomy): Eukaryota > Metazoa > Chordata > Mammalia > Lagomorpha > Ochotonidae > Ochotona > Ochotona princeps. Next base: position 9,569,152 of record NC_080832.1, on the reverse strand, counting down.
TCCCATGTTCTCTCCTGTCCTCCTGTTGTCATCGGAATCTCAGGGAACCCCCTTGTATTTCCGGTGAGTTCAGAAAAGAGAAATTGTCCCACTTCTTTCTGTCACTGGAATGGTCTGGATTTAGGAACCAGGAGGAGCAGTCCAGCTCCGAAGACGTAGAATTCTTTGCCTTTGCCCTAACACTGGCCTGCACCCTGGCATGGCTCCTGCATGTTCCAGTATGTTCCAGTACCATCCACCGTTCCTCCACAGCACCTTGCTCCTCATCCACTCATGCTTACTGAACTCATTCGTTGTTTGGATATGTATGCATGCATATATGTATGTATGTATCTACATATGTACAGATGTATGTATCTGAATTCTTTTAAGACTTATTTATTTTTCTTGGAAAGGCAGATATACAGAGAGAAGGAGAGACAGAGAGAAAGAGCTTCCATCCGATGATTCACTCCCCAAGTGACTGTGAAGGCCGGAGCTGCCCTGATCTAAAGCCAGGAGCCAGGAACTTCTTCCGGATCTCCTACGCGGGTGCAGGGTCCCAAGGCTTTGGGCTGTCCTCAACTGCTTTCTCAGGCCACAGGCAGGGAGCTGGATGGGAAATGGGGCCGCTGGGGTTAGAACAAGTGCCCATATGGGATCCCAGTGCATTCAAGGCCAGGACTTTAGCTGCTACGCTATCATGCCAGGCCTGTATCTGGATGTTTGTTGGAGCTCTCCAAACATTCTGAATAATGTTCATCCCGCAACTCATTCCCCTCTCTCTGCAAACTTTCACTGCTTTTATTTTAAACTTTATATGTTCTGCTTTCACTGAACATAGGTGTTAAATAATGATTTATCAAGCTGTTCTTTTAACTTTTGTGGTTTCTGTGCTTAACAAAACTTTCTACATTTCAAGATGACAGAAACAAACTTGCATGATTTAATTAAAATTCACATACTTCACAATTTTCCTATTAGAGGGTACATCTTGATAGTTTTTGAGATAGTCCTAGCGTTATGTGCACATCAGCACAACCACGGTTAGGATATATTTTAGCACCTTAAAAATAAACCCTGCGGGCCCAGTGTGGTGGCCTAGTGGCTAAAGTCCTCCCTTTGAATGTGCCAGGATCCTGTATGGACGCCATTTCTAATCCTGGCAGCCCCATTTCCCATTTAGCTCCCTGCTTATGGCCAGGAAAAGCAGTTGAAAGTGGCTCAAAGCCTTGGGACACTGCACCTGCATAGGAGACTTGGAAGAAGTTCCTGGCTCCTGGCTTTGGATCAGGGCAGCTCTGGCCTTTACGGTCATTTGGGGAGTGAATCATCAGATGGAAGATCTTCCTCTCTGTCTCTCCTCTCTTCCTCTCTATATATCTGCCTTTCCAATAAAAATAAATAAATCTTAAAAAATAAAAGTAAATCCTTCAATGCCCTTTAGTTATCACTTCTTAGCTCTCCCTCTCACCCTTGCCAGTCTTGGGCAATCACAAATCTGCTTTCTGATCAGATAAACAGAGACACACAGAGAGAGAGAGACCTACCTGTCATCTGCTTGTCCACTCTCCAGCTGCTTCTAGCAGCCAGGGCTGGACCAGGCTGCAGTCAGGAGCCAGGGATTCCATCATGGCCACGAGAGTGGCAGAGGTTTGAGCCTTTGCACTGTCATCCACTGGGTATGTTAGCAGCAAGCTGGATCGGAAGCCGGGTAACGGGACTTGAACTGGAGCTCTGATATAGCATGTAGGTGTCCCCAGCATTGGCTCAGCTCCCTGGTGCACAAGGCCAGCCCCTCTGTGCAACACTCTGAGACATCACTAAGCTATTTTTCTAAGTGACTATACCATTTTACGTTCCCACCAGCGGTCTGCGAGGATTCTAATTTCTCTGGATTCTGAAAAATAGTGGATATGGCTTAACTTTCTGCTTCTAGCCATCTCATTGTGTGTGAAAAAGCATCAGATTGTAGCTTTGATTTGCACTTTGCAATGACTAAGAGTGATAACATTATTGATTATAACATTTGGTGATAACATTTATTGATTATTTTTAGAATTCATTTCGAGAAATGTGCATTTGAATCCTTTGCCCATTTTAAACTGCTTATTTTGTTTATCTGAAAGGCAGAGCAGAGACATATCGTCTGTTTGCTGGCTCACTTCCCACGTGCCAACACCAGCCAGACTAGCCGAGGTGGAAGTCAACAGCTAGGCTTCCCATCTGGGTCTACCATGTCAGGGCACAGGGATCCAACAGTCATCAAGCTGCCTGTCAGGGTGTGCAGACAGGAAGCAGGAATGGGTCAGAGCTGGGACTTGGAGCCAGGCACTCTGAATGCACACACGTATTCCATACAACACCAACCCTTCTGTCTCACACCAGCTTTCCAGGGACATGTGTGGTGGACTTGAAATCTGAAGGAGGCTGTTCCTCCTGCACTTTGTCTCCAAAACCAAATCACTTCACAGCCTGAAGGCTCCCTTTCGGTATGGTTTGGGGGGAATCTCATGTAAGAAATCTTTTCTTACTCTGATGTCAAAGAAGTATCCCCTTTTATTTACTTCTCAAGGTTTCCATGTTTCACTTCTAAACCTTAGTTATTGAATGAATCAGTGCATTTTTCATAGCCCTTAGAATCACAAGGAATCAATGCATTCCTCATAGCCCTTAGAATCACAATGCCCTGTAGTCGCTGAGCATTTGAGCATTTGACAGCTTCAAGAATGGGGAAGACCTTGGAAAGGGGTGACTCCAAATAGCAAAGGTGCTCAGGTGTCAAATTAGATTCTTCCTTTAGGTGTAAAGGAATATAATTCACATGGGAAGTGGGTGTTTGGTTTTTAAGGCAAATGATTTCCAGATTTAAAAATCTGCTTGAAGACCTTGCTTGGCCTGAACCCAGGGAGATTTCTACATTATCTTAGAAAGAAAGCAGAGAATCAAGATGGCGGAATAGGGTGAGTACACATTTAAACGGATGGAAAAACATTTAATCAGAATGAAGCAGAGAGGAAATATTCGAGGAAATAGGAGAGGACAGAACCACAGCAGAGGGGTACTTGGAGACTGACACACGGGAAAGCAGCAGACACAACGGTGTGGTATTTCAGTGACTGATACTCCAGCAGCATTCAGCTAACAGCAATCTGAACTCCACCAGCAGCCAGAACTCCACCAGCAACCAGGTGGGAAGGGACTTTCACTGAGAGCTTGGGAGGTGAACCCAGACAAAGAATTGTCCATTCTGCTGGTCTGTTTGATTTGACCAGGAACAGAGACAGAGAAGCAGATCACAGACGGGCAGTGTGAGACCAGGGTGGATTTCACAGCCCAGTCAACCCCCTAGAGCTGAATTGGGTGCCATTTTGCTTACAGAGCAGGCAAGGGCAAGGGAAAGGACTGAGCATATGCTGAGCTGGGAGTGAACTCATTTCTGACTCAGTGAACTGCAGCAATGTGGCATTCTACAGGTTCAACCCAAGACAGGTCTGGGTAGCCTTCAGACCTTATGGCCAGCAGATCAAGAATTCTAGTAGTGGTACATCAGGTGCCATTTTGCACACTGCGGCAATAGCTTTAGGACTGCAGGGGACAACAGTGAACTGCTCATGTGCTGATCTCATGAGAACTCACTGAGTTCAGCAAATAGCATTGGTCCTGCAGGAAAATAATACTGACTGTGGCATTGTACGGGTCAAAATAGGTCTGTGTGGCATCCAGACCTAACGCCCAACAGGTTCCAACAAGATCAGTGCCACCAACAACCTAATTATATAGGACACCTGGTGTCTCTCTAATCCTGGTACCTGCTCCAACCAGAAGTGAGAGAAAGGTTGCAGAGACCACAGTCCAGCCTCAGCACTATATCACAGGAGGTGGAGTGTAGTGAGCCAGGAGCTGGAGCTGTGGAGACCACGGTGGAAATCTGATGTAAGAACCCAGACCTGGAACTCGCTGGAGGTTGTAGCACAAGTGACTGCAAGCAAAGAGTTGTGTACCAACTGCAATAAGTAAAATTGCATTGTAGACCTGTGGGCTGACACAGCTTAGAAACCTGCCCAAAGAGAAACTTTGCTAACCAGAAGTGCAATGACCAAGAGCAAAAGAAGAGACAAAGGCACAAGGAATATTACCAAAAACTCTCCTGCAAAGGAGCAAAACCCTATGCCAACTTTAGAGTTAACTGAGGAACACATTGAGAAAATGGGGCATACAGAATTCATAAAACTCATTTTAAAGCTTCTGATAAAAAATGAGAAGCTCATGCAAGAGTTCAAAGGATTTAAGGAAACAATAAAGCAAATCAAGGCTGATATATCAGAAATTAAGAACACAGTAGAGCAAATTAAAAGTACAATGAAGAGTCTCTAAAACAGAATGAAGCAAGCAGAAGAAAGAATCTCAGAATTGGAAGATATTTGCTGTCACCAGGGGGAAGCAAACAAAAAGCTGGAAGCAGAGCCGGATCAGGCCAAAAAAAGTCTTCAAGAATTGAAAGATACTATTAAGAGGCCAAATATAAGATTTATGGGAGTCCCAGAAGGTGCAGAAAGAGAAGCTGAGCTTGCAAATGTATTTAATGAAATAATAAAGGAAAATTTCCCTAATCTGGAGAAAGAATTGGGAAACAAGATCTAGGAGGGGCACAGAACTCCCAACAGGCTTGATCAAAAGCGATCTTCACCAAGACACATGATCATCAAGCTCTCTTCAATCAAGCCTAAGGAAAAGATCCTTAAAGGTGCACGTGAAAAAATCAATTGACATATAAAATAATGCCAATTAAGCTCATGGGCGATCTCTCACAGGAAACTCTACAGGCAAGAAGAGAATGGAGTGACATATCCCAGATTCTAAAAGAAAAAAAAAAAAAATGTCGGCCTAGGATAACATAACCAGCAAAGCTTTCTTTTGTCTTTGAAAATGAAATAAAATTCTTCCCAGTCAAGAAAAGTTAAAAGAATTTGCCTCTTCCAAGCCTGCCCCACAAATGATACTTCAAGATGTTCTCTTCACAAAGAAGAATAGCACCTACCAAAACCAAAGGCAAATGGGAAGAATACCCTAGTAAAATGACAACAGAAGACTAAACCAATGAACAACCCATTCCTAAAATGACAGTCCCAAAGTACCATCCATACATGTTAAACTGTGAATGTAAATGGCTTAGGCTCAGTCAAACATCATAAATTAATAGGCTGGATTAAAAAACAAAACAACATCTATTTATTGTCTCGAAGAGACACACTTCACCAACAAAAATCAGCGGAAACTCTATTGTATGGATTTTGTTGTTTTCTGTTAGTTTCATTTCTTCAAAACACTTTCTTCTGATTAAATCAATCAATGACTCATAGATCATACAGTAACATCATTTTCTTCAAGAAGGTTCTTGATTTTCATCTCTTCAGCTACACGTTAGGCATTTTGTAGCATGTTATTTAGCTTCATGGTGTTGTTAATTTCTTTTTTCTCCCTGATGTTGATTTTGTTTTGTGGCTTTTCATTTAAGGGGATGCATAGTAGCTGTGTAATGGAGACTGTCATATCTAGTAACATGTCACTTAACTTCATGGCATTGTAAATTTCTATTTTTTATTGTGGATTTTGAATTATGACTTTTCATTTAAGGGGATGTACAGTAGCTGTAAAATGGAGACTAACATCCAGATGTGAGGATACAATGTAGTACGCATTTCTACTTCCAGACAAAGATGGACTTGCAATGAAATTGTGTGCTAGATCTTGACAATAGAATGCTGGACTCTCTGCCATTGTCCATGCCCACAATGATGGACATATGACTGTGTATGAAGAACTATATTTTAGTAATGATATAGAGGAACTAGGTGGGGGGAGAGGGAATTGGGAAGGGGATAAGGGAAATGCCAGGAGCCTATGGAACTGTATCATAAAATGATAATAATAATAATAGTAATAATAATAAAATGTTTAAAAAATTAAAAAATAAAAAGTGAATAAAAAAAGAAAAAATAAAGAAAGCAGAGGGTTTCTAGTCTTAGTTGTAGGAAAAGGAGAACAGAAGTTGAGCTGGAGGTCAAGACTAGCATCCAGTTTCTCTGGCTGCAGGGTCCCATAGCCATGAAGGAATCATTCTAAGATTTCTGTGTGTCCAACTAGCACTTACCACTAAGATGGGATAACTTTGCATCCTTACATCATCTCCAGATTACTTGTGTTCCTAACACTGTATAGTTTCTGGAACAATGAGAGAGAAAACCATCTGTATGTAGTTGATCCAGACACAATCATCTCAAATTCAGCTACACCAAAGATAAATGAGACCTGGGGTGAAAATCCTCAAATGGTGAGTGCTGGACAGACGCTAAGATCATGGCTGATGGATAGGGATGACACATTCCTTCGTCTGTGCTTGCTTGGAGTGGACTTAATGCAGAATGCATTCAGCTTTTTCTTTCTGGTTCTTCCTAGAATTTTCTATTTTAAATATTTTCTGTTATCTGCAGATGACTGAAACCACAGATTCAGAGGGTCAATTGAATATCATTTCTTATGTTTCAGTTGTGAAAAATATTTTTCCAAATTTTGATTTTTATTTGAAAGAAAGGTTTGCACAGAGAGAAAATAGAGAAAGAGAGACAAAGGAATTTCACTCTCCAAATGACAGCAACCACCTGAGCCAGGCCAGTCCACAGCCAGGAGCTTCATCTCAGTCTCCCAGTGGTTGCAGGGACCCAAAGATTTGTACCACCCTCTGCTGCTTTCCCAGGCACATTAGCAGGGAGCTGGATTGTAAGTAGATCACCAGCACTCAAACTGGTGCTCATACATTGGATGCTGGCACAGCAGTAGAGGCTTAGTTACCATACCACAATGCCAGTACCCAGTTGTGAAAATATGAAGTGTCCTTATTGAAGGGCCACGTCCGGCATGCTAACAACCTCAAAACATTCCAAAGACCAACAGAGAAAACTGCAACTAATGTCCTTTTTTCTCTAATTCATTGGAGGGCCAATGGATTTGGTTGTGCAGTACAGAGGTATTTTCCATGTTTTGAGGCATCCTAGCTTGAAGTGCCAACCTAAGACTCTCAGGACATTGCTACAAAGCCACCAGTATGAGGCTGAACGTGGGGGCACCAGTCAAGATAAATATCTATTTCCAGGAAACAACTCTGGTTTGAAATGTATCTGTCTTGGCCTTCATGGATGTCTGGTGTTGGCATCATCATGTCTTCTTCAGCTTGACCACCACTTTGGAGGAAAGTCCTGAGAGTTACCAGTGAGTGAGTACAAAGGTGGCAGAGAGGAGGTGCAGGAACCCTGCCAGGACAACTTCTGCTAGTGACAGGTGACTGTAATGTGTATCACAGGGAGGTCAACTCATTCAGCAACTATAACAAATAACTGAGTGTGGTTCAGGAAGAGCCAGCCAGAACGTAGGTGGGGAGTGCTGGATGAGGAAGGGTTGGTACACCTCAGGGGAGGCTCCCCATTTACCCTAATGTGCCCTAAAGTGAGATGAACATTGCTCCCTGGCCAAGGAGGAACAGAGCAGGCCACTGTACCATGAGAACGGAGGCAGCCTTCCCTACACCCCTGACTACCATTCAAGCAAGGAGGGGATGAATGGGAATGAGTCCCAAACAACTACAATAATATCTTTTTCTATGAAAGATAGAAAGAAATTAATTTACCCCCCTTGTGCACTTTTTCTTCCATTCACAGAAAGATAGAGTCCTAATGGAAGGGAGATACCTTATAGAAAATTAGAAAAGTCACATTTTATTTTGAGATGAAAACTGATTTCAGTGTCACCGTAGCTCTACCAAATAATAAGCCTATGACAAATATTAGACTCTTGGTTGGTCTTCTCTGATTTTTTTCTTTAAGAAAAATGTAAAGGATGCACTTTATTGATAATAGTGATGATGAAATGGCCATTAGAAATGCCAGAGAACCATGGTGTGGGCTGCTTTGGACTTAGTCCCAGTGTCTTCTGTAGTTATAGTCAAAGGTTTGGGGGAAGACGTGGGGGAAGGTAAAAATCCCACTGCATCTGCAGACAATCAATTACTTCACTTAACTGCAATTATGGGGGTGGCATGAAGGGGATGGGGAGACCAAAACGTTTATCCTTCTCTTAGTGACCCTGTTTGCCTCTGCCTTGGGTGGTATTGGATGGACAGGCACTTTTAGATGCTGCTGTAGATAGTCTCCCTACAGTAAAAGGCTATTAGTCGGATTGCGAGGCAACCAAAGTTACAGCAAAGTGCACCTTTCCTTGTGTGAAGGACACAGCGTTTCCTAATGGAATTACATTAGGGAGGCAGAGCTGCTGTGGGACCAGGAGTGCTCACAAATATCAAAATGAAAGACCCTCAATTACCTTGGACCTTGACTCTCTGTGTCAAGAAAGGCTAAGTCAACTGCCTAGCCCATAAGTGAAGGGGCTGTGCAGGCCAATTAAAGGATGCAGGGAAAAGTGGAAATGATAGGAAGATAATAACACAGAGAACTTGGGCTCATAAAAGCAGGTGAAAGAAAGAGAAGCTGGCAGCAAGAGAAAAGAAAACACCATTAGGGAAAGCAACACCATCGGAAGCAAGCAACAACAGCAACAGCAGCAGACCCTTAAAAAGTGGTCTTCTCCTCCCTCTCCCTGGTTGTAGGAGGCTGCCCAGGACAGTTGTGAAGCAGACGGGAGTCGAGGCTCAATGCCTGTCATCTTGTATGTCCCATCCCTGTACGCCCTTGGGTCTAGTACTGCAGCCTTCAAATAGGTCTGTTCACAACTTCTTGAGGACTTGCTTTTCCTTGTGTAAACTCAGTGAGGAGTTGAGTATTGAGGGTAATGTCCTTATTCATTGTTTTCCCAGATACTCTAAGTCTCAAGATGAACTATCTTGTAAACCCCAAGCCCTTGACAGCAGCCACCAGGGGTTAATTCTGACCTACAGAGACAAGTAGGGAAAGGAATGATTCAATCAGGCTTGTAGCAATAACGTTCTGCTAATAAAATATTTGCCAGTAGCTCACAAACAACTGTGCTAATCTCCAGATCTAGTCACTGGGCACACAGTATCCTGTCCAGTTGCCAGGGAAGCATATTTAAATATTTTAACAGAAAACAAGTACAGTAAATAACATAGACACCTGAAAATGGGCAGTTAGATTAAAGGGTCATGAAACTTACTTTGGGGATGTCAGGCTACAAGTCAAAGAAAGGATTTCAAAGGAGGGTTCTTCCTAGAGACACATGAGTGTTCTGGCTACTGTGGATCACATGCATTCACAATCTTTGGTTTGCATCCCAAATCCTGAGCAAACTTTGGTATTATTGGGACCTGTCTTGTGAATCAAATGTATAACACAGCAAGTGCCTTTGTTCTAAAGAAGCAGAAAGGGAAGGACCATTCAGAGGTTTTGGAAACCAGCTTGACTCCAATATTGAGCTGGAGCAAGATCTCTGCACACTCAATCCAATTTCTATTGAATACTAACTTTGCTGCCTGAATCAAGACTGAAGGTTTGTGAGAAATTGCATGGTTTAAGAAGTCACCAGTGCTAGCAAGTAATTATTACTTACATTTCCACTTTTCAGGACAGAGTGGGACTTAGGGAAGTGAAGACACTTAACCCATGCTCACACAGATCGCAAAGGGTAGAGCAATAGTGCAAATCCAATCCAACGAGAGATGAAGCACATTCCCATAAAACTTAAGCCTCAGAAAGAAAGGATACATGCTGGCCCCCCATTCTTAGATCTGACCATACACCCTCAAAGCGACTGTGTCAGGGCTTCTCAAGGCCCCACCCTCACAGCTCTGCTCCTGGTATAAGAAATGCAACACTGGAAACCTAAATGTTGCTCCAAAACATTACATGATGGCTGACACACAATAGAAAAGAGAAAGAATCAATTACCTGGCGTTAGAAAATTGTATTTATTAATATGTTAATTCAATATGTCATTCAATATATACCAGTGGGCAATATCCACATACTATGAATATTAGTTTCAAATCAGCTTTGAGTTGTTGCTGATACACTGGCCACTAAATCTGGTTGTGAAGCATGAGTCCCCAAGGTCCCTGCTGACAGCTATCACGTGCGGTCATCTGACATTCACCTTCCTAACAACCAGAGAACCCTGTCTGTAAGGCTTATGCACAGGCTTACTCCAATTGGCTATCCGAAAAGCTTGCCTTTCAATGCACAAGTGGGTTCTCTATTTCTGAGCGCTCAGAGTTGAGAACAGAAGTCATGCAACCCCTAAGTTCTTTTCATTGTAGTGTCAGATCCCAGTAAATATATAACATATATTATGTATATACTTATACATACACACACATATATATACATGTAGTATACATCCATTCAGTAAATATGTGCTTATATATAATATATAATATATACTGCATACATGATTGGATATATGTTAACTACATATGATATGTGTACATATACTACATATAGAATATATAAGATACATATATTCTTACTATGACATTCCAGTGTTTAACAAGACTAAAAATAATATGCACATTATCAGGTGACTATAAAATAGTTGTATCTACAATCTTATTTCTTGAAACAAGCTAAGAATTGTTGCCATTATGTTTACTTTTTATGTTTTTTTACATGTCTAACAATTGATTAGATTATATGCTGGCATTCTGCATTGAACTTGATTTCCCACAAGTAGCAGTCTACCCCTGTTCTCAGAGTCAACCTCAGCAAGTGGCTCCCATGGATCAAGGCTACATGGGGGCCATTTTTAGTAGATTTTGCTCTCTGGAAACAGACCATTTTACTCTTAAGTGAGAAAGTTAATCAATACCTTTGTAAAAAGGGAGAAAAGCATCACCAGAGCTGACTAGGTCCCTCCCACTTGCTTTGCAGGAGACCCTAGTGGGATGTATTCAATCTGAGCAGCCAATGCTTCCCAAGTCTGAATTATTTACCTTCAAAAAGGACACTTTTGTTCAGGTCCACGTCCTCCATTGGCTCATTGGCCATCCTGATTTGCTCCTGGGTTCACAGGATGTCTTCCTGAAATAAGGCATCAATGGTAACATTCATGAGCTTTTTTTGGGAAGTACCTAAAGCTATTATTATTATTGGCTTTATTATTGATTAAAAATAGAAATGACCACTGATCATTGGGTCTCAAGTTTATTTTTAATTATCAGGTAACATGGGAAAATTGACTGCATTGTTAGCTTTCAGTGAAATCCTTTCATACAGCACAACTGAAAATATATCAGAGGAAAATCTTTAATGTGAATTTCACGGGACCCCATGTCTACTCAGCATTTCCCTTTTATTCCGATTGTACTGGGTCACCTGCTGCTTCAGCAGCGAGTCCCTCATGTCTTTGATCACTACACTGATGGGGCTTTTGTAACACTTGATATTTATAATCAGAGCACTGCATGCGGGTTATTGTTACATATTCAGAATGTACTTTTCCTTTCAACCAGAATGAGAATCATTCCCCCTGATAATCATAGGAACCATACAGCTATTCAGTGGGGAAAGTGAGGGTCCAGGAGGACCACCTTGAACTTAAGTGCCCGGGACAGGATCCTGCTTTGCCCAGAATGATGGACAGAGGTTGGTATCTACTGAAGAGGGAAATGAAATGAGCTCACATGAAATGAAGGCAAACTTTCATCTACTACAGAGAAAGAACCTCCTGGGAAAATAAGGGCCTGCTAGGAAATAGAGCTGGGTATCAAAGGTGATTTATGTTTCCTGTAGTCAGTTCTGAACTAATTCCCAGAATGGCATGAAGGGATGCCAATTTGAACAGAAGACAAACTGTGCTCTCTGTCCATTTGAAATCACATCACCTACAAGAGCAATACAAATGGCTTGGATTTTTTTTATAGTCACTTACTTCTAAGGAGGTCCAAGGGCTTCCTACCCATGATCTCATTTACTAGCACACTGTGAACTCTGTTCTCCCACGCGCAAGAGGAGTGCAACTTCCCTGGGTAGAGGAGAGAGAAGAGCTTCCACTAGTTTCCTCAATTTAACCCACTCTGCACAAGCCAGAGGAAAATGTGCCAACTGTGTCCAAACTAATAGAAAACAAACAAAAACAAAACCGAGCAGCCTTGCCTGGGTTCACTTTTCCACTTCGTGTCTGGACAAACCTGGCCGCATCAGTGCGTCCTTCTGACTTTTCATTCCTTTTCTCTTAAATGGGTACAGTGACTCCTAAGGGATTGTTTCATGAAATGAAACTAACACAGGTATGCTTCATAGTTGTTGACAAATACTTGATGGTTAATAAATATCATTGCTTGATATTACATGCTTAGATTCTGAGCCCAGCATTCAGCCAAATTCCCCTCTCCTGAGCTCAGTCCACCTGTTCTTCTCTTTCAAGTTTCTTTGGTTGTCTGAATCCAGGAACACAGCAGGACAAGTACGTGGGCACTCACTGGAGAAGCCCAGGCTGGGAGTTTTCTTCCCCTACCATAACTGTGCATAACGGACAGGCTCCCTGCTCTCTATTCTTAGGTTTACATGCCAAAGGCTGTATTCACCCACGGCAAGTCATTCAGTCAATAATCCCATATTCAAGGCTATCAGGAAATAAAGACATTTCTGAGGGAAAAAGCCATTCCTTAAAAACTCCCTAGCCTGGGGGTGCAGAATATAAGCTATTGAAAATTGCCCTCCTTGTCCCGTAGACCTCAGATATACTAAATCACTGAATGTCTCGTTTCAGTGGCTCCTGACCTAGAAGCCAAGCCCTTCTCTTAGAAACCTCACGGCACTGGGGAGGGAATTTATATTTGTATACACATGTTAACTAGCATGAAAAGGAGGCACAAAGCTCTATATGAGTGCAGTGTTCTTTTTTCTCCAGCTGACCCCAACTAGCTACAAAATTGAGTTGGGGAAGCAAGCAGAGGGATTCAGAGCTCTATTTCATTATTGTCCTAGTGTTTTTCAGAGGAGAGTGACTATTAGCTTTAGGAGAAAATCACACATAAATCATCATTGTTGTGTATTTGCCTGAACTCCCCCTTGGCATTACAAATTAGTTCTCACATTACTTACTAAAGTACTCTGAACTTTATACACACAATGCTACTTAATTATCCCTTTCTAAAGTGCTTTCCTCAGTTGAAGGAGACTTTGAATGAAAGTGTATTTCCACAGCTATGTATTCACTTGGAAAAACAGCTATCATCATCATTGTAAGTTTCATGCAATTTTTGGGGGGTATCAAACATGCACTCATGTGTGTATTTTCTAGAGAATAAAAAATAAAGAGCTTGTTTGTTTCTCAGGGTCTCCCTGTTGCAGATCAGTTGGTAAGGAATGCACTGCTATTAAGCACAGCCTTCTCCAGCAGTGGCTGTGGAGCACTCCCCAAACCCTGCTAGAAAAATCCATGATAAATTCAGCATCGGGGTCCCCAAACTTCCATCTCTACTCAGTGCCACTCTGCAGGATCTACCCTGACACTTTCTAAACAGACTGCATGAAAGGGATGTCTTGTCTGCTTTGGCTGGTTATCACTCTTGTTTCAGAACGATTTCAGAAAAGACCATAAGCTTGTGACAGAGTGAATTTGTGATCTTATCCGATCATATGGGCTGTTTGCAAAACTTCAGTAGGTGGCAGCGTTTTGTTGATAAATGTTTTGTTAGCCAAGTGATCTCATTTAGTGCAACTGTTGCAATATTAATAAACTGAACTTATGATCGTGTTTGCCAGGACTGAAAATATTGCCATTCTATCCAGCGGGTGCTCTTATCTGAACTGACAGCAGCATTCATTGCGTTGGGAGGAGAGGGGGCTCAGTGGGATTGTCTGCTGTTAGGCGGGGAATGTGATGGAAGCTGAGGAAGGGGCTGCAAAGGAGACTGCTAGATGAGAACAGAGGACTTAAAGGAACTAAGCATGCCGTGCCCATTACTCCACTGGTGGCAACAAAACCCTGGGCTAGCTCAAACATTCACTCCTTTCTGAGTATACTGTGTAGCCAAATGGACCCTGAAGATAGTAACTGCCGTGCTAAGAAAACAGATCCGAATTGGTGGGCTAGGAAGCAGGTGCCGAATCCCCTTAACACCCATTTGGTGAGACAAGTTAGAGTGTTCCAGAGGCACTCCTAAGCCTTCCACAACAGGGACAAGCACAGTTCATGACCTTCCAAACTAAAACATCATCTACCAGACTGTTCACCACCAACCAAGAGGACAGCCCCAAAGTGGCCTCCAGAAGAAGACAGAAAACTCCTTGCCATAAGCTTCAGACTGTCGGTCAAGGCTCTCCCAATCCGAATAGTCAACCCCTGTCTTCTCACATCTCTTCATGTCCCGCAGAGCCGTTCTCTGAAGCCTGGGGAGACTTTGGGAGACCTGGCTGCCAACAGTTGCTGACACCTCAGAAAGTGCCCTTTCTTTCTCAGGGGACCCAAGGAACCTGCTCCCACTCGGGTTTTTTTTCAGCACCTTGTCAGCCGGCATTTCAGGGTGCTTCAGTGAGGAACCATAGACATGGTGCCCTGGTATGTCTGTCTTTTTCTCTGTTCCAGAGCCTCACTTCTGTGTTGCCTTCAGACCAGTGGGTTGTCCCTAATTCCATCAACTCACTTCTTGTAGGAAAGTTCTCTGAAGTTATCTACATGCCAGCTGTATGGTTTCTACTGCCTTTTAACAGTGAGATAATGTGCCATCACTACCGAATAATGCGAGACCCATGTTCGCAACCAAAACATAGGCAGTTGTTTAGCTGCATCGTTTTCCATTTATGCCTTCTGTGGTGCTCATTTTTTTCCTTCTATTAAAATTATTTAAAAGTACATAGCCTGTGTGCAAAAGCATATACATATGAAAACACAAAATAGCAAATAAATGAAACAAAGACATACAAAATGTCTGACTTTTTTTCTCCAGAGTATCAGAAACCTGCACGAGCATGGCAATCTTTGTTATCTTTGTCTATTCCTAACACCCAGCAAAGTGACTCATGGATGCCTTTATATTAAAATTATCCTGCCAACCAGTGTCACTGCTACTTGAATGTTTCTTCAATTCTTTTTTGTAAAAACATTTCCATGAACCAGGATGGCTCCGTCTTTCTCCAAAGAAAGATGCCCAAGTCCCATTGCTGTAACTCTATCAGTATACCTTCAACTGAGCAATTGCTTTCACAAGCACAACAAAAACTAATACAATTCTTTGCCTAGAAGTCAACTTAAATCATTTAGTCATCTTCTTTATTTCTGTTTACAGTATAAAAACAAAAAGGTGATCGTTTACTTGAAGAAGATGATTGCTCCTTTATTGCCATGTCTTTGTATAAAAATCAATCCCAAAAGGACAGATATCATACATTCTGTCTGATACAAGGGAACATTCATGGAAAATATGAAATATATAAATATACATCTACAACATTCACATATATACAGGTGAATAAAATGTAGAATATTCAACTTATATCTGATACTAATGTATTATACAATTGTAATAACATGGGGAAACATGGTGGGAGGCAAAAATGAGGAAGAAAAGGGATAATTCCTATATCTACAAAACTGCATCAGGGAAAATAATAAAAATCAATTTTAGCAAATTGATCAAGAGCTTGAGAACATACTGTAATTGGTAACAGAATAAATTGATAGTTCCATATTGCTCAATCAAATCAGAATGCAGCCTCCTCTCTGAGTCCTCCAAGTCACTGCTTGGTATAAATTGAGACTGATGCCCATTTTTCTTGCACAATATCTACTGTCCAGTGGAAGTGCTTGCTAACACTGACTTAGTAATTAGTTCATCATGATAAAGTGAGGAAAAATTACAAGTGCATGACCCTCCCATATAGCAATTGTCATTATTACATTCAAATATTTTCGTAACATGGTGACATCTAAGCTAAAAATTTTACACAGAGCTACAAAAATGACATGATTTGGAGAAAGGATTTATACACTGAGTATTCTTTAAACATTCACTTGCAAAGCAAACATTTCTGGCCAGTCTCTTAGACATACAGCACCAGACAAGAAGGACCACAGAGGAACATGGTGGTATTAACAAGTCTTCAAAATGTGTCTTTCAGGGGTTCCAGAGAGCTGTTTGTGACGTACTTCTTAAAATTATCTTGGAACATAGCTGTGTGTTAGCTCATTGTTCATAACCCCCAACCAGTCATGTGCCTTCATGTAATACTGCAGCTCATACAACTGCCCTTCCTCTGTCTTACTGTCTCTCCAGTGAACCAAACACTGCTCATATCCACACATGAACACACACCCCAAAGGCACAGTTAACTGTAGGAACTACAAGTTCAGCACCCAGAACGATGACTCAGCAGCTAAATCCTTGCCAGTTACGTGCCCAGGACTTCATAGGGTGCCAGCTGCTGCACTTCCAATCCAGCTCCCTGCTTGTGGGCTGGGAAGGCAATAGAGGATGGCCCAAAGCTTTGGGACCCTGCACCCACGTAGGAGATCCTGAAAAAGCTCTTGGCTCCTGACTTCAGATTAGTTCAGCCCCAGTGATTAAGGCCAATTGGGGCTTGAACCAGTGGATGGAAGAGCTTTCTTTCTATCTCTCCTTCTCTCTGTAAATCTGATCTGCCTTCCCAAGAAAAATAAATAAATCTTTAAAAAAAATTGCTGTCTCTGGATGTAAGAATTAGAAACAGTTCCACCTTGTAAAAACAAATAAAAAAACAGCAATTTCATGATAAAACTGAAAAAACTCTGCTCAGACAAAGATATTCATTATGTCCGATGTAAAAGGACATGCTAATGTGAAACCTGCACCTCAGAGTTGACTGTACCACCTGGATCGACAACCTCAGTATGTTACACTAGCTGGTCACATGATGCTCATTCCTCCTGTTTTCAGCTTCTAAGCTGCTTGCCTCTGGAAACTTTGCTTTCAAGTTGACCTGCCCAAGGTTCAGTTAAGAGTCAGCATCAGCGCAGTCAAATCCCATCAGATAATTGGCCATCACAGCCAGAGAATAGCCCATTGCTCCATTTTTCCAGGTTTCAGCCCACACAAATCCCTATACATTGAGGCAATTACAATTGCCACATTATGGACCGTAGAAAAAACACATCACAGAAAATGTTAATCCCTTCACAGCGATGACACAAATGAACGACATAATTATGGGAGAGCAGGCAGAAGTGTTTTTCATACTTGTGCTCATAACTTTTTTCTGCCTCACACTGTCATCTTCCATGGAGAGGCACCATTACTACTGAGGAATTAAAGTTATTATAGAGTAGATAGATAGTGTGCTACTCCTCTGCTTTTGTTTGTTTGTTTGTTTGTTTGTTTTTACATTTAGCAATAATGAGCCCAATGAAAGATCTGGGATGCACACTGCCAAATGACACAAGAGGCCACGGGACATGTCAAAGTACAAATCTTCATTTGACTATGTAGCTTTAGAACACGAGATGGTATAGAAGGAAGATCGTTCAGAAGAATTTAAAACCATTCGCTACCATCCTCATTAGTAATGAAATCTTGAAAGGTGATAACTTGACTACATTTTCTCAAGGTGTCTTCATTTAAATCACACATTATTAGAATATCGGCTATCAAGTGAAATTAATTTTATATTAGAATGGCCTACTTGCCTGGCATGAGCTGACATTCTAAAATTCATCACAGAAACCACGAAGACTTTACAATGGACAGGAGCTGTACAAGGTGTCCTGTATCCATGAAACCAACTGAGGAATGTGCCCAAAGGAACAGTGGGTAGGAAACTGAGCTCTCTGTAGCAACTTCAATGGTGCTTCAACTCTGATACCTTCATGCAAATTACTCTCTTCCTCTGTGCCTCTGCTGCCTTACCTTCACAGTGAAGCCAGAAGCTTGCTAAGGGTCTTCCAGGTGTAATACTCTGTAATGCTGCTAGCATTCTATGATGCTGACCAAGGCAGTTACACAGACTGTGACTAAGCACCAAAGCCTTCAGAATTTTCAGATATTGTCCAAACAGATTTGAATTCAGTGATGGGAAGAATTTTTGTACTTTAATATTTCACTTATTATCATTCTTTCAATGTCATGATTACTCATCTCTAGTAGGTGCTAAGTATAACTTGAAAGTCCTTCTGAATGAATTGACTGCCTTCTCCTCCAGAAAAAAAATCTCCTATTTCCCCCAAGTTGGAACACTTCTTCCTCAGCTTTATTCTCCTCTGACAATTGTGATCCATTTACAATGGAAAATGGAAGGTGTTGGTTGGGTAATTCAACAAGCTCTCACCATCATCTTATCGACCAGTAGCAATGTCTAAAATACTGCATTCTTTGCCCAGATTGGTTCCTCCATGTTCACAGATCTCAGTCTCTCTCATCCTCAAGAAAGCATTTCTATAACAATTTCAGACATCTGCTTTTTGTCCCCCACCCTTTTTTGTGAATCATTAACATTAATACACAAGCATGCTATTCTTTCTAGTCTTGCAAAATCAAAAACAAAATTCTCATAAAGCCTCACTTTCTGTCTAATATGTCTAAGACTTTTTGAAGGAACTATTCCTGTGTTACTGAATCCAACTCTTCTTCCATATTGTCTTGCCATCACTTTAATCAGGCTTTCAGCTAAAATTGCATCCCACCCTACTCCAGCTTCCATTGTCAAGATCAATAGCTTCCATATTCCTACACTCTGTTATTAACTCAGTTTCGAACACATTTGGTCTTGCAGTACTGCCTTCTCCTCCTTGAAATAATAGCTGTTCTGACACAAAACTACCTTGGCTTTTTCCAATGCCCTAGTGCACTTTGCCAATTTCTCTGTATCTCACCAACTCTCGCCTCAAGCTCTCATTTTTGGTGCAATCCAAGGCGCAGTCCTTGTATTGCTTCTCTCCTGCAACATTGCTTTACTTTAAACCCTCTCTATATGCCAGTCACTCCACCCTTCTGTCACCAGGTAACAGCTCCAGTGAGTTCCAGACTCAGATATTCAACTGCCTATTAATGTTTGTATATCCAACAGAATCATGGATTTGACACTTCTAAATTTAAAATCCAGATGTTCTAACTCAAAGATGTACTATCTTAATTATAGACAAAAACCTTGGAATGAACCTTACTGCTTTTCTTTTTTCTATCCTACCAGTATACACTCAGTATGCATATGCCACCTTCAAAATGTATAGAGCACGAAGTCACATCTTACCACTTCCAGTCTGACCACCCAGCTCTGAGTTTGAATCATGTCTTGGCTGATTGACTGAAACACTATTGGATAGGTTTTCCATTTTTATATATTGTGTCTATAGATTATGTTCAATATAGCAAACTGAGTGATTCTCTTACAAGGTAACTAAGATGAGGCTATTCCTTTGGTAAACATCCTAAAATGAGCTTCCATGTTATTCAGCTTAGAAACCAAAATCTCTATAGCCTAGAAGCAACTAAGTGATCTTGTCCTCCACGATCAATTCAGACTTCATCTATTCTTTCCCCACTGTTCATCCATCTCCAAACACCTAGAGCCCTTGCCTCTAGCAAACAACTTGCATGCTGCTGGTTCCACCTCTGCTACTAGATAATTCCTTTACTTGGGCTCTCTGCCCATCATTTATTCGTATGTGTTCTTCACATATTTCCTTAACTTGCCCTTCAGTAAAGGCTACATGATCTCCTACTGATAATTTATAATTACAATCCACTCATTTCCTTTACTCCACTGCCCATCTTCATCTTGTCCATGACACCAGTAACCTTGTAATATGCAATATATATGTGGTGTGTTAATACAGACATCTATATAAATACACAGAGAGATATATATTCTCATCCTACTACCACCCACCAGAATGTAAGGTTTGAAGACTTGGAATCTTTGTTTTGTTGACTGGTTTATTTCTAGCAACTAAAAAATTGTTTGCACATGGAAGGCACTTAAAGTGTCTGAATAATCCAATCTCTCCCTCCATTCTCCCTTCATAGTGGTCAAATATTATAGCTTGTGATGATCTGTCCCAACATAGAAGAAGGTGATGCAGATGTATGAAGAGACTATTATTTTATTTAAGTATTTCATGTGTAGCAATGTAGCATTAAATAATTTTATGTAGCGGAAAGGCCTTAAATTTGAAGCCAGGTACTAGTGATGTCAAACTCTTACCAACTCACTTGTCACTTGAATAATCTTCAGAAAAATGTTTGTACTGACTATGAAATCGATATAATGAGGTAGCCTTCTTTTCATGATTTTTTAGAAAGTCATAGGTGTTGATATATGTAAAGTCTGTATGTAGTACAATGTCAGGTACCAATCAGCTTGGCATGGATGAGTGGGATGAATGGGATGCTTGAATGGGATGAATTAATCAGGTGCCTAAGGTACTTTGATTGAAAGAGATGCTTGAGAAATCTTTACCAAGAGAGATAATGAGGGGGATTTTCACTTAGAATGGAAGGAAAGCTGACAGGTTAGGGATGTCAGAGGGGTGTTGCCCAGCGTTTCCTTCTGCTCCATGCAGTCCAAATACATCAGAACCCACAGTGTCTACATCTCTGCCTTGAAAGAGCAGCAGACTGTCAAGAGTCCATTTGTGACTCTGCAGAACATACATACTTGTCTTTAAATAGGAAACATCCCTCACTGAGGAAAGTAATGAAACAGAGAAAAGATACGCAGGGGAAGGGTGGAGTGAGGAGAGGGAGATGAAACAACACTGGAGGTGATTTCTGCTATAATAATTGTTGTATTAATACCTGAGAGTCTAGCATGCATGCCCTGGAGCATGTTAAATGAGAAATTACAAAGACTGTAAATATGAGATAAATGAGAAAACTCAACCCGAACAGTTGGGATTCACAGGCAGGCAGCAGTTGGCAAATACAGACTCCTACTCCCCAGCCCACACGTGTGGAGAGACCCTTGTTCCCAGCGTCTCTGTACTTTAATAAGCCAATAAATATTGATTCTGACCTGGGTGCCACTTGTTCTCCTAACATCTTCTTTCATTCCAAGCCTTCTTGAAACTAAAAAGCTAATTTCCAGATTTCCAGTCTGGCTAGAAAGACTCAGTTTTCAATCAGATCTCCCAGAGGTCTGATGGCAATCATTATGAATGAGGAAAGGCATTTTGTATTCTTCCCTGCTTGCTGGCAGGCAGAAGGAGCAGGGCTCGTTCCTGACAGAGGCAATGTTGAAATTAAAATGCTTGGAACTGTTCCTTACCTTGGGAGGATTACAAACCTGGACAACAGCCCGACATCCAAGGGGAGAGTCAGTAGCCACTGACAAGTGCAACATTCAGACTCCACTTAGGATCCAAGTCAGCAGTGAGCCTTCTGCACTGCCAGGCTTTTGTCCCTGGCAATAGACTTCTAAAGAAGGTGATTTTGAGCCCTGTGCTTGATGTTTGAGTTTCAGCAAAGTACTAAAAGAAAATCTTGACCTGCATTCTGAACCAAATATTCTACTTGCCAGAGTCTCAATTACAGTAAGAATTTCTTGAGAGCCTGCTGTAGGCTTAGCACGGCTGGTGTTGCCGCCTGGACAGCAGAAGACGATGATAAGATCCAGTTCCCTGAGTCAAGGATATTTTACCAATTGAAAAGGCTACTATAAGTGAACACTCAGTGTGGTTCTCAACATTTGGGGACCGTGAATATCTTAGGGAACATGGTGATATGTATAGAGACCTGTTCGAGAATAGCATGAGTGTTCATCAAGTTGTCTGCTATGTTTTGAAGCTCTTGCATCCTCATGCTCCTCTCTGTGGCCAAAAGTGAGGTTAGGGCTTCTATCACACCTAGCCCTAGTACCCTTACCTTTCTTTGGAAACACACATCACATGTCAAAGTCCATATTTCCCATTGTCAGTAACATCTGCAATGCTTTTGTCACATGGTAAGTAGTGTTGAATGAGTAAGTGCATGGATGTGTTTAAGGGGGCCTGCATGAGGGAGACTAAGGAGTATGTGGATGCTCAGTGGTGTCAGTCCCACAGGAGTATGTTCAATTCTAGCACCATAAAGTCACGTGGACTAGAGTCCGATGGAAAGCCTTCAGGAGGAGCTTTGACCTGGCACTTGACCAATGGATAGGATGCATAGAGGCACTGCAAAGACCGAGTAAATTATTTCATCAAACCGCATCACAAATGAGAACTTCTTATTCGCAAGAGAAAGGAGTTATGCCACAAGCATTACAATGAAGTGTAAGTCATTGTGTTGGGAAAGGGATTTCTTTTTAAAGGATATCTAAGATGCTTGAAATCAATGAAAACCCCCCAAATGGCTGAAACAAAGAAGTCCTGCACCTAGGCCACCTGGACCATAGACAAGGCTCTGAGTTTCTGATGTGTCTCTCTTCCCAGCTTTCTTGGTACCATGTGGTGCTTATAGGCTCAGGGCCTTTGCCTCCCACAGGTGCACCAGGTGCACACAAATATAGAATCTTCATTCACAGCCTCTATATTCCTTAACAGGGAAAAGTAAGTAAAAAAGAAGCACTAGGAATTGCTTTTCTGAAAACTCATTGACCCGTTTATTTAATCAGCTGAAAGTATTCTCAAGGATGGAGAAATAGCAGTGGCTACACAGAACATAGCTTTGACATTCAAATGTACTTAACTTCAGACGTCAAATACTTCCTATCTTGAGCTCTAAATCCTGAGCACATAGAGGAGATAGAAGATAACCCGCATTGGCGAACAAGCAATGCATGAAAAGAAAAAGGGAAAGAGATTCCACACTGTCTCCCTAAGAAAGACTTCCCTCTTCCTCCATTTCATGGTCCACAGCTAACAGATTTCCCTGTGTTCTAAAACAGAGGACTTCTCCTGAGCCTACTGTTTCCCAAGGGCTAGGATTATCTTTGTAAAAAACTGTTTTGTTTTGTTTTTTTATTTGAAAGGCAGAGTTACTGAGAGACAGGAGAGAGCAAGAGACAGGAGAGAGCAAGAGACAGGAGAGAGAGGGAGATAAAGAGAGAGAGAGAGAGCTCATCCATCTGCTCATTTACTCCCCAAATGGCCTCAGCTGCCAGAGCTGAGTTGATCTGTACCAAGGAGTCAAGAGCTTCTTTTGAGTTTCTCATGCAGGAGCCCAAGGATTTAAACCGTCTTTCACTGGTTTCCAAGGCACTAAGCAGGTTGTAGTATGGGAAGTGGAGCAGACAGAACTGGAACCAGTGTCCATATGCAGCTCCAACATCAAAGGCAAGGGTTTAGCCTACTAAGCCATGATGCCAGCCACAGAGGTTTTTATTCCCCCTTATTCTTTCCCCAGCTCTTCAAATGCTTTCTACCACTTCAAAATCTAGGCTAGTTACCATCACCCTTGCTAACTACAATTCTCCTTTCACTTCGTTTCTGTTATTGCTGGACACATAATCATTGTGTGTATTTATGCAATGCAATGTGATGTTTAAATACACGTGTATATTATGCAATGACCAAACCAAGGAAATTTGCATACTCATCCCCTTAAGCACTTACCATTTTATTGTAGAAAAAAAACCCAATTTGATATTCTTCCTTTTTGTTATCTGAAGTCATTGCTAACTATGGCCATCGTTTGATTTACTGGATAATATATATAATATAAAATGTATAATGTATAATACATAATGTGTATTATATATATATGTATATATATAATTTTTCACCATAACACTATTTATTCTTATACAGAATGAAATTCTGTAACTTGGGACCATGTAAATGAGTCTGGAGAATTTTGTAAAGTAGAGTGAGCCAAGTTCAGAAAGACAAGCACCGCTCTTTTCGAGGATGCAAATCCACTCCAGGAAATATGTCTGCCATCTTTGGCCCTTTGTTCTTCTTTTATCTACAAAATTGGTAGACTGTGAATCATGGTAAGGATGAGCATGGGTTGAACACACTTCAGGATTGTAACCAAAATGGAGGGGAAGTAGGGGAAATCTTAGACCACTCTTATTTTCTCACCTCCCAGTCCACTTTTCCCTTAATATAAATGAAGGGAATCAATATGTCTGACCACAGAAGAGGCTTCAGTTCACTCTTTTCACACTCATTGGAAACCAACACATTAAATATAACATCACAACTAGCCTTACAACCACATGTAATTTAACTGCCAAGGTATTAGTACAAAGTTTCACATATTCTGAAAAGCCTCCCTACGCAGTACAACTCTGCCCACTGGCTCACATACATTTGGTGACAGCAATTTCCATCCAGTAAATAAAGTAAGACTACCCTTATTATTATGATTATGACCAAAGAGGAAAAGAGATGGAGGCCCACAATATGTGTTAATAATGATTTTCTGTCATTTTGATCTGTCTGTATAGAGCCTTTTCTAAATCAGTAAAGACAGCCACTATCAAAAACATATGGAATGCCAGCAAAGACATAATCAGCAAACCAGCGAATGGGCTCAATGTACAAGGCTGATGATCACTCACAAAGATGTTGATGTCCTTATGTCTATTCATTTATCTGCGTGAATCAAAGGGCTAGGAGGAGGGGGGAGGGGGGAGAGATGGCTGGGCATGATTAACAATAGGTGCAAAGCAGGATGAGCTAGATTAAACTGCTCCATATGCAAATTATACAAGTCTGATTGCATCAAGCCATGCACAGTTTAATGAGTAGACTAAGAAGCCTTTATCTCTACTTGGATATGTTCCTAAAAGGAAGACTGCTCCCAGAGAAAACACAGTTTAATAAGGAGATTTTTCATTACAGAGTCCATGAGTATTTGCATATCTCTCCCTCCGTTTGGGGGCCCCTTCTCTGCCTCGCCCTCCCATGCCCGGTCAGTCTCTCCGTTTTTCCCTTTCCTCTGTCAAATTCCCTCCCCTTGCATCCGCCAGCCTATCTCTGATCCACGAGGCTATTCTGATTGTTTATAGATGTATGTATAAATATATATTCCATAAATTGAAGTCAGTAAACATTTGCATGTTGTTGGCATATATTTTAGGAGTGTGTATACTAAGTGCAAATTAAAGAGAGCCCTCACAGATGAGATTAAAATCTTTAAAACATGATTTGAGCAGTTATTTATCTCAAGGGATTTTCCATTTGTTTAACATTGCCATGTTTTTAAATTTCCTTAAATGGTTATTTAAATATGTTCTGGTAATTTACTATTTATACATTTTTTTCAGTTTTGCTTTTTTATTTTCATATTGCTGAACTGTCTTGTGGGAAACAGCACATGTTAAGCACACAGAATTCGAGATTTGCAGCCGGCTCCACTTCCTACTACTAACATCTCATCTTGGACACATTACTTAGTCTCCCTGCTGCAATTTTCCTTATCTATGACAGGGGATTAATAATACCTATTCATAGAATTATGTCAGAATATAATTACATAAAGCAGACAGCACAGAGCCCAGCACATTGGGCATGTTCACTAGTGGTCACTGCTCTTTTTTTTTTCTCATAATATTTTTAAATTATATTTTTGACAATCTTTACGTTGTTAATTAGAATAAAAAGGTACAAGGGCTATGGGGAAGTGGGTAAGACTATTATTTCCCTATTGCTTCCTTCATATATCTGAGGTAAAGGGAATATTGAGGGAGAAGCCCCACCCAGTCTCCCACCCATCCCAGGTCCCTGATGTGGGGCATGCTCTGAGATCCTTGCTCAAGTGGTTTTGATAGTTCACCAGTTCTGAATCGCTGCCAATCTCACCACTCCAGGCACGATGAGGTCGTTGAAGAATCCACTGATCGGCATAGTCCATCATAGAGTCTCCATTTGTCCAGTATTTCGCTGCCAACATATAGCTGAGGTGGTGGATTGACCTGTTCTGTCTTCGTTTTTTCTTGGTTAAGGTTCTGAGTCCGGCATTTTGATTGGGGAGATCCCCAAAAGAAACTTTGAGGTGTTCCCAGAACAGATTCTTGTATGTTCTAGCAAGTATAGGGCCCGCCACAGTTCATCGCCCCGATCAGCTGGTGGTTGCAATTGCTGGGTTGATTTTGTTTTCAGCTCTGGAACCAATGGGTGTTGCAGTCCAGCCTGGTTCTGCCCAGCACACACTCACACTCGGCCCTCACATAAACCAGTGGGAGCTGCAACCCAGTCAGAGCGACCCGCAATAACTCCCACCAGGCCTGCCCCTACCCTGGTTTGCCAGTATGTATAGCAGACTAGTCCAGTCTGCCCCATATCCCATTTGGCTCTCGTGCATGTCGAAGAGTATTAACGCTTAGTTCCATCTAACCAGCTCAACTATCCAGCCCTCACAGATGTTGTTGAGTGCCTCTCTGTCTAGCCACTCCAGCCCCTGTCCTAGATTTTTTTTGTGTGCCCTCCCATGGGAGTGGTAACCCAAGATGGACGAGCCAACTAATTCCCTCCCAGGTCACTCCCACTCCCAGATTATGCTCTCTCCAGGCAGTTCTGTGGTTAGACTTGACAGAATTAGACCCCAGTGCCTGCTGATGCTGTGGCTAAGCCCAACAACTCTCACCCAGTCCAATCTTGTTTGCACCAGTAGGAATAATTCGCCCAGCCTGGCTTTTCCCTGATCTGGTCCACATGAGACGCACAGGTGCTGTATCCCTGCCTAGTCTGGTCTGCCCCCATCCCGGCTCATGCTCTCCAGTGGGAGTAGCTGTCCAGCAAGGGAATCACCCCTCATTCCCCTGCCGGCTCTGCCCCTCCCTTCCTAATTCTTACATGTGCTGGTTGGGTGCTGGGGACACATCTGGCACAGGCAACCTCACCTTGGCTTTCTGTGTTGTGTACTGCTTTTGTCGTGACTGAGCTTGGCTCGACCCACCCTCTGCTCCGCGATTCGAATTTGTCAGTGGATGACGTGAACTGATTCAGCCCCGACGCATGCCAAATATATGCCAGTGGGAAACTTTCCATGGCCTGTTCTGGGCTGTTTCCTTCCATGCTTCTTGCGCTTACTTGCAGGGTCTGTGTCCTGTCAGAGGAGTTGCCCAGGCTCCTCCATCAGA
Organism: Ochotona princeps; assembly: GCF_030435755.1. Taxonomy (NCBI): domain Eukaryota; kingdom Metazoa; phylum Chordata; class Mammalia; order Lagomorpha; family Ochotonidae; genus Ochotona; species Ochotona princeps. The sequence goes on along the minus strand of NC_080832.1, from coordinate 9,542,231 downwards.
ACCCCTCCTAGTGCTAGGTTTCACGCATACCAGTGGGTCCATGAGCCAGCCCTACTCAGTTCACCTCCTGTCCTAGCAGGAACAGTGGCCTCTCCTAACTGGCCTTCAACCCATTCTGGTTCTTGCTGTTGGATGTTTCAGCCCAGCCATGGCTCGTCCATACCCACATATAGCTCATACATGGCTCAGTTGGTAGCCTAGTCCGTCCCACATCTACCCTGGTCCTCCAGAACACCAGAAGGTGTTGCAGTCTGACCCGGCCCGGTGCGTCAAGTCCCAGTCCACACTTGGATCACTACTCTTGATATTACAGTTTGTACAGAAATACTGAATGTATAACTACACATCTGATATATGCAATATGCCTGTAGAGATACACATGTATATGCATATCTATGTATGTGACTACAATGCAGTTATGGGAATGATTTGATTATATCTGAGCTAAGTTTAATATCCCTACAATGTCCTTCCTGAGTCCTAAGGGTCATCTTTCACAAGCTGTAGAAAGTGTAAGAGGAGTTTCAAGCATCTCAGAACCAACCTTGGAACAGAACATACCCAAGCAATGACTTCCATTTGGCCTTAGAGGGTTCACGTGGGGCAGAGACCCAGCTTACTGAGCTTCTGGTGTGCACAATACCAAATTCTACAATGAGGAACATCTCCATTTTTGAAGTCCAGGCTTGGATGCGGTGAGAGATCATTTCAGGTTCCAGTCTGTCCTCTACCTGATGTCCATGGATATCTGCTCTTCCTGAACACATGAACTAGGGACGTCAGCTAGTACACCAAACACTGAAACAACAGTGTAAGCTGCTCTAATGTCGTCCACAAGGGTACTATTTCAAATAAGGATTTAAAATATAATGGATATCTTTGAGAAGAGTTGTAATACCCAAACAAGCTAGTATTGTAAAATTGCTGTCTTACAGGCTACCAGGCAGTGCATAGAAGTATAGAAGTGGCTTCGTTATTCTTTTTTGTTCTAAGACTTAAAGCTCAGGGAAGGCAAAAGGCATCCTTGATTTGTTTCCACTTCCAGCTCCTAACATTAAGTCTTAATATTCTGTATGTTTTTGATAAATGTAAAATTTTATACTACAGTGAATATTGAAGAAAGATTGTTGGTGTCTTTGGAGGGGTGGGAGTCAGGTTCAATCTAAAACAGTAACTGCACATATTTTAAGTGTAAATCATATACATTTTGATAAATGCATCAACCATGAGGCCACCTATATAATTAGGAAAAGGAAGAGACCTGTTATGCCCAACGTCACTCATGTGTGTTACTCATTCCTTTCCTTTCTCCTTTCTGTGTGTCACCAGGAAAACGCTGATCAACTTCTTGCCTCTTTTTTTTAGTACATTTTTACAATTTTGTAGAAATGAAGTCATACACTATGCACATTTTTTGTATTCGTCATTCTGCACATTTATTTTAACTCCATGTTGCTATGTTTTTCACTTATCCATTGTTTGTATTGCTGAATAATACTTTACCACATGAATATGCCACAATTGGTCTAACCAGCTATTCAGCAGCTTAGGACCTTGATTGCTTATCAAAAAACCTTCTGTGAACTTCGTTACCCAGTTCTGTCTGTGGACACCTGTTTGTTTTGCTCTCGAGTAAACACCTTGAAGTAGAATGATTGGGTCATATTACACAGATGTTCTGAATGTTCTCACAACACAGGTAACTGCACCATTCTATCTTTTCATAAGAATCTCATGGGAGTTTCTGGTTCTCTGTATCTTCATCAGCTTGATCTGGTCCGTCTTTCCAAATGTAGGCATTGTGCCATGTACATAGTGCCTCCAGAGAAACAGAATCAATTGGATGGACGGGTGGATGACTGGATGGATGGATAATAGATATGGTTATATGATAGATAGAAGGATAGTTATAGATGATAGATAGATAGATAATAGATAGATAGATAGATAGATAGATAGATAGATAGATAGATAGATAAACAGTCAAATTGATATTTATTGGAGAAATTGGCTCACAGGATTATGGTGGCTGGGAATTCCCGTAATATGCTATTAGTAACCTGGAAACTAAGGGTTGCTTGGGCTCAGACTTAGTCTGAAAGTCTCAGAAGCAGGTGTGTTAATGACACATTTCTCAGTTTGAGGTTGAGACATAAACATCTGGAGAGTTTCCAGGAGCCCAAAGTCTAGGAAGCTGAGAATTCTGTGGAAGGCTGGGAAACAAAGTTTTCCCAGCTGTAGAAGACAGAAAGCAAAACCTCTTTTCTTCTGTTCTTTGTTCTGGCTTCGCCTCCTCTCAAATTGGACAGTGTCTGTCCTCCCTGACAGTGGAAATTCCCCCACTCGGTCCACTCACTCCTACACAAATACCCTCTAGAAACACCCTCACAAACACATCTAGAAGCAATGCTTCACCAAGTCTCTAACTATCTCTTAATCTAGTCAACTTGACAAGTAAAATTAACTGTCACCTTCTTCTTTTGCTCATCTCTTAAAATGGAAGTTGGTTATTGATTTGAGGCCTTTCTTCTTTCCTAATGGAGGTGTCTAACACAATCAGTTTCCATAAATACAATTTAACATCCCACAAATTTTAACATGCTAGATTTTCATTTTCTTCAGATCAAAATGGCATCTAATTCCACTTCCAGTTTCTTCTTTGGTCCAGGGGTTATGTAGCAATGTGATGTGTAGTTTCCAAATACCTGAGACTTTTCTAGAGGTCTTCATGCCTCTGATTTCTGTTGTTAAAAAATGATGATCCAAGAGCCTAATTCGTATTATTTGCATCCTTTTAATTTATTGAGACTTCACAGAGAATATGATCTGTTTTGATAAATACTCATTGTATACTTTAAATATGAATAAGTGTTGCTATTGGTAGAGTTACAGAAAGGCAATTTGACTGGGTTAGTTGATAGTGATGTTGAAGACAACATATCCTTACTGATTTTTCTCTCTGTTGTACCTATTGTTGACAGAGTATGGAAATTCAAAACTCTAGTATCAGACTTGTCCATTTTTCATTGTAGTTCTGTCAGTTTTGACTTCATATGTTCTGAATTTTTTTATTGTGTGCAACTTCCTTTAACATCTTATAAAGTATCTTATATCCTGCAAATAGATTGACCCCTTTATTTTCATAGTGTTCGTTTTTTCCAGTAATTATAGTCTTTTGTTGAAAATATACTTCTTCGATAAAATGATGATACTTACCCCAGTTTCCCTTGTTACATCGTTTTGTGTTATTCATAGTTTTCTTGTTTTTCTATCCTGTTATTTTTATCTAGTTTTGTATCTATGAAGTGTTTATTGCAAGCATCATATGACTGTCTCTTGCTTTTCATATCCAATTTGACAATATGTATGCAATGTTTAAGCCTAGCGTTTGAAACAACTTCTAATAAGCTGAAGTCTGAAGTGTTGCTTTTGGTTCTGTTTTTGTTCTCTTTTTTCCTGGGCTAATTGTTTCTAGAATTTTATTTTACCTCCCTGTTGTCACATTACTTATACGCGCATTGCTACTTTCCTGGTGGTTACAGAGTTTATAGTATCTTTTTTCACTTCCTAGAAGTCTGAAGTGTTAATATGTTGTTCAATGTTTAGTATGAAAACCCTTCAACAGTCACACTGTTGTTTCTTCCATCCTGGCATTTATGTTAGTGTTGAACATTTTTAGTTCATGCACATTGTAATTACTTGTGTTTAAATGAAGAAATATTCTTAAATATTTTTATCTATATATTTAATATTCATGGAGCTCTTTATTCCGTTTATTGATCTGTATATTCATCTGTTATCATTCTTCTGAAAGAACAACCACCTTCTGCATTCTTATTATTTTACCTTAATTGACAAATAAAAATGTGTATATGTATGAGGCACCAATTGAAGTTGCATTAAATGTATGCATTTTGTAGTATTCATCTATCTTTAACAACAGTTCTTCATGGTAAAAATATTTAAAATGACTTTTTAAAGCATTTTTTAAAATATACAGTACATTGTATGTATCTATAGTCACCCCGTGCCGGAATAATTGACCAAACGTGTTCTCACATCTATAAACAAGTCAGTACTGTTGACTTTTAACATTTTATTGTTATTTCCATGATATATTCTTTCAGGTTTCCCATGTTTGACACAGTCTCTATTTTGCATTTGTTTCTGAAATATATTTTTCTCTGTATGTAGAATTTTGAATTGACTTTTTTTCTTGGTGTCACATTGTGGTGTTTACTATCTTCTCACAGAGAAGTTTCATGAAAGCTGAATTAACAGAAAGTCAGTATCTGGAAAGAACGTAAGTGCAAGCTAAGGGAGCCATGAAAGCCCCCAGCTTGGCAGATGAAGTGAGGACAGGATTTAGGTGACAGGAAGGAACAGGACAGCCCAGGGGTGAGTCACCAAATCTGTTGGCACAAAGAACAACTCAGGGCCCAGCCACAAGATAGAAATTTGAATCCTGACCCTAAAAATGGAAACTATGTTTCCATGGCTAACATTTGGAGGGCTGCAGTAAACACAGGTAAGGAAAAGATTCATATATATGAGAATAAAAGTTTTGCAAGACATAATGTACTTAGAACTTAAGTAGACTATTACAGACCTACTCTACACATTCCCAGTCTTCCGTGCTATCTTCCCCTATAGAAGCAGAAGACACATTTGCCTCACACAATTTATTACTGAGACTTCAGCACACTCCAAGAACAAAGTATTGCTTGATTCAGTAACTGCAGTGACATAGAGGTGATTTCTACTAATATAGAAAATTGAACGTGCAATTATCTAAGCCAATATTTGGACTGAGCTGAATAAAACTTGCTTTGCTGTGATCAAAGACCATCTCCACCAAAATCTTGCCTCCTGAAAGAGAAAAATAGAGATTTTTGGAAGCAAGTTTTATGGATTTACATACGTTTTAACTATTGAAAACATTATTCATTCTTATTTGTAGGGCTTTAGTGATCATTTGATCTCTGCTTGAAGTTTACAATTACAAACAAATCAATTTCATTCCTTTGGATGTTATCCTTGAGTTTCTAAATTATTTTGAAATCTACCTTCATTCCAAAGAGGTTTCTCTGTTCAATGATCTTATGGGAGTTCAGTACCATGTGGAGGGGATTAGTCAGTCAAGAAATCCATAAGAAACAAACCTAACATCTTCACAGAACCGTATAAACTTCCTAACAAAAGTGAAGTAATGGAATTAAAGGATTCATTTGAAGATAAAAAAGTTTTTGAAATCTCTGCATTTTTTTTCATAATGTGCATTTACTGTGAGCATGAGCCTTTAGGAGTTCTTCATTAATCTAGGTGAATCCTAACCCTGGCTTCTAGCTCAAGACAGAGTGAAGAGATGCTATGATCATTCATTCATTCATTCATTCAACCTTTCAAGTCAACTTTCTAATGGAAGCCTGATGGTCTCTCTAAGCAGTTTGTGGCATCTTCTTTATACGCCAATATTTTTATTGATGACCCTGGATGCTCTGCTGTTTTCGTTCTGAGAACACTCTCCCTTCTGCCTTTTCATTGTATCTGAACCATGTGGACAGTAAACTGTCTTTGAAGCAGAATCATGTTATAATTCTTCTGAGTCTATACAAAAAGATAGGTATTTCTTAACTTGCCTTTTCAGATTAATTATTTTCTGAATGCTCTTTTAAGGTCTATGAGAGAACACATTACTCAAATGAGGATTCCAGCTAGGAACACTGTGCTCCTTTCCTCATGAACTGAAACAAAGGCTTGAACTTTCTCCTTTGGAAATGCGAATACATGGTATCTTCAAAGCCCAAAGCTAAGATGCTAATTAACCTATTTTTTGGCAACACTAGCCCCTGTGAGTGTTGTGCACTGTTTGTCAAAGTGCATGAAGCATGTAGTAATTCCAAGTCAGCTAGAGAACAGTAAGTAAAAATAAAATATGCTGCTTTGGGCATACGATGTAATTCCTTCCTGGGATGTGTTGGACAGTTCCAACTAATTATCCTGAAGCCTCATGTGGCCGGCTCTCTGTATAGAATCTTAACAATGACACCAAGCCCAGCATCCAAAAAGCAAACTTTGAAGGAGAACTCTAATCTTCACTTAGGTTTCCAGAGGAACATCAAAAGGGAGCCAATTAATAATATACAGCCACAATTCTCAGATTCTTTCCCCTTTCCCTCACTTCTCTCCTGCACAACTTGTTGTAGCCTCAAACAAATTTTGACTCCACAGTCCCAGTGGTCATGCCTGCCTCCCGCATCCGCATGCCCGCCAGCCTGTGTGCATAGATCTGCTGAGCTTGCCTGGCTGTGGTCTCTTGAGTTTCGGAGCTCTATCTCTCTCTGATTCAACTTTAGCAAAGACAGGAACCACACTAGGAAGGTTTTCCTTTCATGAAAGGATGGTCATAGAAGAGGAAGATGGTGGAAAAGACCATTTACAATGTCACGTCCTTTCATATCCCTGACTGCTCTGGGTTGAAGGTGTCCCGTGAAGTTTATGTGTTGCAAACTTAAGCCCCAGTGCAACAGTGTTGGGAGATGAGACCTGTCAGCCAGGAACAGGTGCCCAGAGTTCTGCCCTCATGATTGCACAAATGCCATTACTGCAGGAGTGGGTTATTCATGATGAGAGTGGATTTGTTATAACTTGAGTTTGTTTCTGTTTGTTTCCTCTCTCTCTCTCTCTCTCTCTCTCTCTCTCTCTCTCTCTCTCTCTCTCTCTCTCTTTCTCTCTTCCCCTGTTGATATGTCCTGATACGCAGGAAGGTCCTCATCAGAAACAAGTCAGAAATCAGCACCGTGACTTTGGACTTCCTGTTTCCAGAATGATAAACCAAATAATTTATTTTCCTTGTGAATTAGCCACTCTGTTGTATGTTAGTAACTCAAATAGCTTCAGATGTCACCAGAGAGCAAGGAAGACAGAAATCTAAGAGAAACAAGCTGTTTTGGAGATTACAGTTATGGAGATTACAGTTATTACGGCCGATCTAACTATGCAGATATTCTAGTGATCAATACTTAATAGAGAACCATGACCTTAAATCACCAATTCCAGTGAATACCATAACCTGTCTTTCCATGAATGACTCAACACAAATCAAAAAAGTTTTCTAAGAGCAGGCACATAAGAGGGTACTGCCTTGCCTTCTTTGCAGCCCAAAAGCTGAAAATATTTTTTCTTTTACAACAAATGGTTGAGAGAAAATCAAAAAGTCAAAAGAAGTATTTTGTGACATGTGAAAAAATTATGTCTCAAATTTCTGTATTTATAAACCAAAGTTGAATTGGAATGCACACAGCTACACCCTTTCATTTATGTACCATAAAATCAGTGAAGACCATGATGGCTTGACCCACTAAAGTCTATGATATTGACGTACTAGCCTATTATAGTACAAGTTTGCTCCTCTCTGCTTGTCTCTTAACAGTATGGTCTCACTTGGGAAATTACCCTACCGTGTCTGTTTAGTATTTAGACAACCAAAGGTCACTCTGTGAAGCTAACATGAACTTTCTCATCTTTTGAAAAATAGGACAACTCAAAATTATTTGAACTAAAAAGCTTTATGTGTCAAAAAGCTTTACAAGTGAAACAGGCTCGACTGATAAAGAAAGTACATATGTATCAGAGAAAGACAGCATTCATGCTCGGCATACTGTTTTCATTACCATTGTCATTATGTCCATGAATTTAGCTGACAGGTCAGATTCATTTCTAGGAATTATTGTCTTTTTATTTCAGATAACTTTCTTTGTGCTGATGACTTAAAGAAGGTATTGGTTCACAGGGGTGAGGTGTTGGGACTAGTGGTTAAGGCACCCACCTCCCACATGGGATTAACTGGATTGTATTCCCATGTCTGGCTCTTGGCTCTAACTTCCTGCTAATGCAGTCACTTGGAGGCAGGGGTGAGGGACCAAGTATTTGAGTTTTTGTTACTCATCCTGGCTCCTGGATCTATCCCCAACCTAGTCTAACCCTTTGTGGGCACTTGGGGAGTAAGACAGCAAATAAAGCATTCACATTTTCTCTCTCTCTCTGTTCTCTCTCCCTGTTTTAAAAATACATATAATGAATCTGCTGTACCGTAGAGACTATTGATACATGCAGACCTGGTATTTGTGGGGCAGGCAAGGACACATGTGAATTCATCTCCACTGCTTCCATGTAGCTGCTGAATACATTAGGAAATTAAGAGGTTCTGTTCACATTACAAAACTGGAATGCTGCATTATGTGCATCTTAAATTATAGTTATTCCCTTCTGGTTTTTTTTCTTTCCTCACTTCTGCTGACTTCTTTTGGGTTTTGAATCTATCTCAAGTCCTATTCTTATTTCATGTAAAAGCTGGGCTAACTCCCACCAGCACCCTCTCCTCTGTTCTCCTTCAGTCACTTGAAAACCAGTCACTTACTCAGCCTTCGAGGTGAAACTACTCTGAAAACTTCAAGGTTACCAAATGCAAAAACTGTCTTTTATTTATTTCACAGTCAGTATACTGAGAGCGCAGAATGGAAATTTCTGTAGTGCAGATCTGCCTATGCTTAGAAGAAGTGCTTAAAAATGCAGTAGGATTTCTTAATACATTTTAAAAATAGGATTCACTTAATAGCCTTATTTGTGCTAACATAGTGGGAATAAATGTACAGTTAAAACTGATTCTTACAAAAGATAAACATAAAATATAGTATTATTAATGCATCTGAAATGTTATATCACTAGTGAGCAGTAAGAGCTGAGTTTAGAGGGATAACTATTTGAAACTACCAGAGCAAAACATCTTGATGTCAAAAAGCGAGAAGCTCTGGCTTAAACAGTATTTGAAGTTACTACTTTCCAATGGTGTGAATTTCAAGTCATCTATAGTGATAGAGAAGAGACCAAAATATTCAAGAGCTGACAGCAGCAGCAGAAGAATTAATTGGTGATATCTGAGTGATGAATTGAAAAGTTCTGGGAAGCATACTTATGAAGAGTGTGATTAGCCTACATCGTTGCAAGGCCCTGCAGTCTAAACTGAGCCTTTGTTCAACTGGGTTGGTCTCAACAACATTTAGACATACTGTGTACCAAGCACACATGCCCCTGCTCTCAGACAGGATGGTCTGAGGTCTAATGTGGTCTTCTCTGCAACTTGCTCCAGTTTCAGAGGATAGATCAAAGAAGCAGAGCCCAAGCACAACATGACCACGCACTGTCCCAGCAGCCCCAACAGGTGTTCTATCTCATCACTTCATTCTTATGTTGAAACCCTAAACTCCTGTTTCTCAGACTATGCCCGTATTTGGAAAGAAAAAAAAAGTCTTTACAAAGGGGAGAGGAGATTAACTTCAAGCAAGATCATGAGAGCAGGTCTTAATTTGATCTGGCTGGTGTCCTTGTAAGAACACAGTGTTTTGGACACGTAAAGCAAGCTCAAATGGTCATGAACATGAGAAGGTCACGGGGAGATGGGATGACACAGCCGAATAGAGAGGCACAGGGAAGCCAAGTCACCTTACCTCAGACTTCCAGCTTCAGAAATTGCTGGGATTGTAGTCACGTGCTCTATGGTGTTTGTTTTGCTTATAGCAACCTCAATGAACCAATACAGCACATGGACAGAAGATAAGCTTTATGATGATCAGCATGTCTGTGCCTTTTGCTAGCAGCTGTGTGCTCAGCAACCTGAACAGGTTTTGGCAAGGCGCAGAATCGGAAAGCATAGATTCAGAGCGAGCGTGTGGCCTGCTAGTTAAGCTACTGCCTGAGACACCTGTGTCCCGTATTGGAGTGTCTGATTCCAGTCCTAGCTACTCTGTTTCCAATCCTTCTTCCCACTAACAGGCACCCCTGGAAATCAGCACAAGATGGCTCAAATCCTTGGTCCCCAGCACCACTGTGGGAGACCCAACTGGAGTTCTACTGTCTCAGCTTTGGCCTGACCACGCTGTGGCAGTTGCAGGCGTTTGAGGGAGTAAAACACTGGAAGGAAGACCTGTCTTCCACTATCTGCATTTCCGGAGTGGATGAATGGATGAGTGAATGAACTTCAGTTTCCAGAGCCTTAGCTTATTCATGCAAATGAGCAAGCGGTCATCGTCCTCCCCACAGGGTCCTGGTCAGTACTGATGAGCAGCTGCATGCGCATGCGCTTCGGTGACGTACACTGGGCCATGTGGGAATGCTTACCATTATTCCCAGGGTCTAATCTTCATTACAACAGTATGAGGCTCTCCAGGACTTCACATCCCAATGTTCTCGTAAAATGAACGGAAGAGAGCTGTTCACATCAGAGAGGTAATGGGGAAAAAATGAAGTGTTTGCTAGCATCTGCAGACAAGGATTCTTGGGTGGCAAATATTTTAGAACTATCATCATTACCTCATGCATTTTGAAGCTGAAAAGATGTTTGAGTTCAGAATGTAGAGTTGTGATCACACCTCCCATCATGGAGGATTCTAGAAACGAGCATTGAAATAAACAATTATAAAACATGAGCAATTGGAAATCTTCATCAGATAAGGATCATTTTCACAAGTATTACCATACTTATTGCACCCAAGTGTATTTTTGTACAAGTCTGGGAATACTCCAACGCTCCCCTCTGCTTTATAGGTAATGATATCCACTTATGCCAAGAGGAAAAATAGCCAAGTTTGCAAGCTAGGCCATTTGTCAGGGCTAAAATCTGACCACAAGAATTCTGATGACGATTCAATGACTTCAAAAATCATATTCATAATTTTTAAACAATTCTGTGTGCAATCCCCAAATTACTAACTTATCACTTCTTGGCTTCTGTCACATTTTTGCCACTTAAAATTACTCAGATTAATTTAATTTTAGGAAATTGAGTGAGACTTGGAGATAGATTTCTTGAGTTTCATTTCCCTCTTCACCATTCTTGACTTCCAGTGATGGGCAAATTGCTTCAAACCCTTGGAGTTTAAGTTTTTTTTAATCTGTAAAAATAAGTTTAATGATGTCAACCACATGCATTATAAGCACAGACTGGAGTAAGACGACCTTGATATGGCTTATCCCTCAGCAGACATGTACTGGAGCAAACTAATTAATAAACATTTCTGGGTCTTAGAGTTCTCATTCGACAGATGGCCATACACAATTCATGGTTTGGCACTGTCCAATGGCCCCCAACTAGAGAAGCATGAGACAGCATAGCCCCCCATTATACTGGGCCGTTTGACCTGGCACAGGTCTCTAACAGCTCAGAACACAAGCAGGGCTATTTACTTGTTTGTTTATGTCTGAGTTATTTATTTGAAAGTCAGAATTACACAGAGTGAAATAGAGACCGTTCACTTACTGGTTCATTATTCAGATGGACACAATGGCCACCACTAGTCCAGGCTGAATCCTGGAACCAGGAGCTTTGCCCTGGTCTCCGAAGTGGATGGCACATTCCAACACATGGACATTCTCTGCTCCCTTCCCTGGGCAATTAGCAGGAAGCTGGATCTGAAGTGGAGCTGCTAGGGCAGCAGCCAGCATCTGTATGAGATGTTGGCATTGGAAAAGGTAATTTTACCCACTATCCCACATGCCCTCCCAGGAGCAGAGTCTTACTTATTAAGATGCTGTCTTTCCTGAAGCTTCATGGACAGCCCCAGGGGCCACTCTCCTGACTCATACACAAAACTTTAGAGACTAATTATGTGTGTGCACCTGTTTCAGTTTTGTATCCTATTTTGAACATGAAATGAGATATACAGATGTACCTTCAGCTAGTACATCACAAGTTGACTTTTATTGCTGGTGAAAATTTGTTTAAGACTCTCAAGCTACCAAACAACACATCTCAGCTTAGCCAACCTTAAATGGGCTGAGAACACTTACATTAGCCTACAGTTGGGAAAAATCCTCTAGCACAAATGTATTTTATAATAAAGTGTTGAATATTTTATGTACACACACAGATGGGCATTTTGTAGACATGATGGGATGTGAAAACACAAAACACAATATAAAAGAAAAGCATGCTGGCAACATAGTACTCTGTAGAACATCCAGGGTTTGCTCTCCTGAGCACAGGGTGGCCTGGGAATTGTACTTGTTGTCATTATCCTGCATCAGGGGAGAGCATCAGACCCCAGAGCTGGCCCCAAAAAGGATCAAGCTCCACAATTCCAAGTCTGGCTTCCACCCATGCATGGGCTTTCCGTGCCTCTAGAGTCGAACCATCATGCGTCAGGGACCATCTGTCTAAAGAAGGCATGTGCCATGATGATGTAACCCATGTGAGTTGTTGGCCGCAGCACAAAGTGTTTTTTGACCAGTTCCTTCCTTTCTGTACTCAGTGCCAGTGTTAAAAGTGGTCCCACTGCTCAGCATTTCTTACCAGTCACTTCTGTAGTCCCCGTCTGGTTGCCTGCCTTCAGGTTCGCCCTGATTCATTCCAGTTCATGGTGGAAGTGTACCAGTAATGGCTGTGCCCAGGGGGCTCCTGCAACAACTTATCCAGCTCTCTGAGCCTGACTTCCAGAATATTCACCACCTATACCCTGCTCCACAAGGCAAGGCCTCTGTTAGGCAGACACACCACATCCTGCTTCTCTGACTCAGTATCTTTGAACCAGTATCAGAAGTCCCTTTCTACCATGTCATCTGCTGGCCAACTCTTAGTGTCCCCTCAAGATTCATCATCCTTCTCACATTTCCAGCTGCCCATTTTTGACCCTTACGTACCCCTAACCCAAAGCAACCAGCAGAATAAGTGAAGTTCAGATTCAAGCCTCAATACACCAGCCTCCAATTGCATCACTCCCTTTGTTGTTGTTGTCTGCTTCTTTTTAGACCCCAAACTGATTCTGATTAGCTTATGGTACCTCTGACTCTTGTCCAGCAGGCTGGAGATGAACTGGGCCAGAAAAACGTACTCTAGAAGCCCAAGTTTTAATCTCTAACATCAAACCTATCCCACTGGATGGTGATGGTTGAGTTTTCCCATTTGTCTCCTCCTCTTGAACTGCGGGAGACCCAGGAAGATTTGTTCCATTCATGGATACTTCAGGTTCTGATATGAAGTTGATGCTCAATAACTGGTGTCTGTGAAAGGGACAGTAGATACACTAATAAGAAAAATAAAACCTAAAGAGGAGCTATGTGCAACAGTGTTTTGTTCATTTTTGACACTACTTAGTGTTAGTGTTTATTACTTTTTCCTGCTCCCATATTCACAGCATCATCTTTTTCCTACATGCCCTGGTCCTGAGTTACAACCCACAAAAAGGAAAAGTCCAGGGTGCCATTGTTTATAGATGAGGGGAGCATTGCACGTTTTCAGTGACTGCACTTGATATGGAAGGTGGGGGACCCAGTAAGATCAGGCGTATATCATAGATATTTTGGCAAATCTGTATTGTGCTGAACCAAATAGAAATTCCAATGTATCAGAAACTTGCATAAAGTTATATCAGATTTATATCAGAATTCTACATTTTTCTATTTTCTGTAACACCTAAAATAAAAATACAGATTCAAGGGCCAAGTGAAACTGAAAAAGACAAATACAAAATAGCATTATTTTGATAATTTTGTAGCCTAACAGCTATGACACATAGAAGGTATTCCTGTGTGTGTGTGTGTGTGTGTGTGTGTGTGTGTGAAGCTGGCATATATTCAAGAGGAAAAATGAGAAACAAAATCCAGACTTCATGAAAATAGGTAACTCAAAAAGCTTTGATGTTTAAGGGGAAAGATGAGAAAAGTTCATATTCCCTGTGAAACAGGAGATGAAAGTTTTAGAAGCTGTGAAAGGAACTCTTTAAAGAATAGAGGATCAGGGCCTGGTTCAACGGTCCAATGTCTAAATCCTCATCTTGCACATACTGGGATCCCATATGGACCCTGGTTCATATCCCAGTTGCTCCATTTCCCATCCAGTTCCCTGCGTGTTGCCTGGGAAAGCAGTAAAGGACAGCCCAAAGCCTTGGGACCCTGCAACCACATGGGACACCCAGAAGAAGATCCTGGGTTCAAATTGGCTAAGATTCAGACATTGTAGCCATTTGGGGAGTGAGCCAGTGGAAGGAAGATCTTTCTAACTCTCCTTCTCTCTGTAAATCTGATCTGCCTTCCCTGAATGAATGAATGAATGAATGAATACATAAATAGAATCTTTTTTAAAAACAAGAATAAAACAAAAAGAAATGGGGAGCAGAATGTTGTAACCAAGTTGTTCAAGAGTATAACTCGTCACACCTGCTGCAGAAATGTGGGATGTGGGCTTTGAGTTGTATGTGCGGGATTAAGCAGAAGATCCCTGGATAAAAAAAGTCAGTGGCACAAGTGTGAATACCCCACCTGTCAAGGTCAAAGGCCCAGACAATAGCCTGCAGTTTGCACACTAAGTCAAGCACACCCTTCAGGGGAGGGCTCTGCTGTGCAGACATCTGAAGGGAACACCATCAAGCAGAGATGGAAGGAAGACCTGGTTTCTACAGGAAGGAGGAATCTAAGAGCTCAGTCAGAGGCCTTTCTGCCTAAAGGAATGGCTGCTCAGTGGGGTAGGTAAACACTCTGAGGTGTGTATGCCAGTGGGCCCTTGGGGATATGTAGCAGCAGCCAGCCTGAGAGTGCTAATTGTCATGGAGTACAAAACCTCAGTTACATGGGAGCAATATATCTTACTCCACTTTCTATGATCAATTTTATAACACAGTAAATAGAGCTCAAAACTGAAGCTTGCATTTATATTTTGCTAGGAGAGTATGTGGCAAATATTCTGATCACAAAAATGTATAATATTTGATGTCACAAATGTGTCAATCATCTTGATTCAATCATTCCATGTTACAGTCAAAAATCATCACAACCACTTTGCACCTCAAAATATATACACCTGTAATTTATTAATGATCACAAAAGAAAAGTAGAGAGTAATGCATCTTTAAGTCAGGGATTGGAGATTCACAGCCAGGCACACATCTAAGTGGGTTGTACAGTGAAAATATCTAGTAATGGCATCTAAAACCGATGACACCTTCTAGAGTGATGCAGTGTGCAACTTGCATCACTCTGACATCCAGGAGAAGGAGTGTGCTTCCGCGTGCACTGGTCTGGGAGCAGGTGTTCTGTTTCAGGAGGATGCTTCTCTTCTTGGCCCAGGATAGATCCGTAAGGAGATAGCAAGACGATCCTATCCCTTGGGGTGCTGTCTTTCACCACAGACATACTGACGCACAATCCCAACTCCACTTTCTCAGAAGTAGCATTTTCATGGATCAACATCCCTCCTGCAGAAGCTCTGGCCAGCTCTAGCATCCAGCGCAGACTGCTGGTATGTCTGGGATGATCACCAACCACACAGAGAAGGTTGTAGCAGGAATGACAGCGCTTGCCAACCAAGACAACCCACAAGCCTGTTTCTGATCTCACCAAGAGAAAACTTGACAGTTGCTAGATAATGTTCCCTCAGTACCATCCAACACAGTCAGTCTTCCCATCACGATTGTATACATGAAGAAGCCAGAGTGCAGCTTCTGTTAACCTGGTGCTTCTTGAATCAATTTACCCGAAGCCACTCCACTGAATAATAACCTCCTCTGATATGAACCTCAAACCACCTGCCTCCATTTTTTATCTTTCTTTCCACTGTGCTCCTCTGCTTCTTATTTTATATAAAACTAGATTCTGATTCACTTCATTGGTGACTCAAATGTCAATTCAGTAGCAGAGCTGAGGCTAAATGGAGCCCGATTTTGCCTCTTGTTGTTCATGGTGAATTCACTATCTCCTGGTAAGAAGAGTGTGCATTCAAATGTAATCAGAAACGGCCAGACTATATCCAGGACGTATCAGATATGTTCTGAAGAATATTGCTGCAAGCCTTTAATACATGCTGCACTTACAGTTTCTCCCCAAGTTTATTAAATGTCTCTGCATCATCGAATGACTTTAGAAAGAATATAGGAAACCGTTCAGCCCAAAAGTTAGCAAGTTCCATCGCCTTTCACCTGAAAGTATTCAAAATCACTTTAACCTAAGTGGTTGAGAAACACTGTCAAAAGTTGCCATGGTTAAAATAAAACTTAGAAGGAAAAAAAATAGCAGAAGAAACCATGTCACTTTAACACACAAAGAGCTATATTTCAGTTCTATCCAATTAGCAGTGTTCAATATTATTAAAATCTGTTGACGAAAAAGTAGCAGATGCTCCACTTTCCTTGATGTTAATTAATGAAGTTTTTACCTCTAAAAAATTCGGAGAAACCGGATCTTTTATAATCGAATATCTTTCGCCTACACAAAACCTACGTCTGGAGAAACACATGTAAGTATGTCAATATTCAAAAAAGGATAATTATCTTTTGAGTTCTGTGCATCTTCATTGCTCTTTCTTAGTGTTCCAACTCCAAATCCAGGCCACTTTCCCCTGAGATAAGCAGTGGTGATGATTGCGTGGTGGACTTGGCTGGGGCTAGCTGGCCAACTCTTTTGTGACGGGACTTGTTTCTGTAAGATTAGGAGACAATTGTGATGATTCAAACATGCAACTCTACCAGTTATAAGCCTATAGCGAATGTTTGTTGGGAATGTGTTTTTTTTTTTCCTCTGTGGAAAATTTCAGATGTATCTCAGTGAAAAGGCAGAAAAACGCAATGACCTTCCCATTTCTCTGTATCTGGCTGGAGCGCTGACTAACTAGTGGACGTTTTTACTGCAATTATAACTCTGTTCACCTTTCCACCCTCACATCACGTAACAGTCCATGCAGAAGTATGTCTGCGTGGATCACCACCAATAAGCTTCTTTATTCAACACAAACAAAAGACTTCTATCGTGTCTTGCAAAAATGACACCAATTTCTTAACATTGGTGTACAAAATTCCCTGGTTATCTCTTAATCCAGGGAGGTGGAGGTAGGTGTAGCAAGAACATCTCTGGCTTTTTGAATGAGGAGCTAAGTAAGGACTATTGTGGTAAACAACACAAAAATCTTCCTGCTTTTCAATAGCAAAGCACTGACATGGCTTACCCAGGTATGACTGGGCTGCATTCCTTGTGTCTTCTGAGCTTGGAGGTCTTGGAGATCTGGCAAAGGAGTGAAAGGAGACAGAGTCAAACACTGTAAGCAGACCAAAGGCCTTTGTATGCATTCAATATGTGTCACTTTCATTCACATTTCCATGACTACAACAAGTCATTAACCAGGCCCAGATTCCCCAAGTCAAGGCTAAATCTTTCTCGTTTTGCTAAAAGTTGGGGAAAGAAGCAAGGCTGCACATGATACAACCCTGTCAATGATGACATCATGGAACAAAGGGTCAAAGCATCCAGATTCTATCACATTGACAGAGGCTCCAGCATCTTAAACTGAGTCATCAACACTGGGATTCAGAGACCTAAATCCCTCCCATCTTAATGAATGGCCACAAGCCACCTAAGCCACATGCCACCCCTGGATAAGACTTCAGAATTCATTTCTTTGAGCTTGCACTCTCACTTCTGGAACTGGATAGGATGCTTGCTGGTAGCTGCTATAAAAATTAAGGGTGGTCTCTGTGGGCAGTTATTGGGGTAAGTCAAGTCAGCCGTTTTCATGGCCACAGGTATTCTCAGAGATAATAATTGTGCTATGCATGTAAGTCTCAAAGATGGGAATACGCGGTAGGTACCATTTTTGAATATCCTGTGGTCACAGAATTTTGTTGCAGAGCATCTTGAAGATGTGACACCCTGACACATGCCATGACATTAGTCAGCATGCATGATGCATTCTCTTCACTACTTACACTGGCTTTTTAGTATCGTATCTTCAATGTGTATTTTCCTGAGCCATTGGCCTGGCTGCAAAACCTGGGCTATTTTTCAAAGAACCCAGTTGCCCAAGTCCTCCTCCTCAGATTTCAGATTCAATTATAATTGATAGTTGCCCATTGCAGGGTATAGGAACTATATAAAAACTCTCCCAGGCCATTCCATAACATTGCTTCCCACATTGGCTGGTGATAAAAATTAACCACAGTAATTTGTTAGAAATGTATATTCCTCAGCCATAGCTCCAAATATTCTGATCTAAAAGGTCAATGATACAATGGTACGGAAATCTGCCATTTTTTCAGATTTCTCCAGGTTATTCCAATGAATAACAGCATGGAGGACCACTGGTCATTCAATAAGATTCCGTCAACTCCATGAGATGAATAGAAAGCAAAGCCATCCAAATTCTGCAATGGAAACATTACAATTCAGAGTGAACTTGCGGACTCTGTACTTAAACCTGAACTTTTTAGGATTGCAGTAGCGTTCTCTTCTGAGCAGTGCCAAACATTTGTGCCTGATGCTTCATGACTACCATAAAAAGAGTGCAACATTCTGGAAAATGTAAAGGAGAAGTGATGGCAATCCTTTTCTTGTTCATGGCCACATTAATGTGGAATTCATCCTGAGTCAGAAGACAATTGACTCGGGGAAGTAGGTGGGACTGATGGTTCCAACTACAGGAAGTATCAGACTGTATCAGTTATGAAGCTTGCATTAAAAACTATTCAACTGCAAGCACCATGTCCAGAAGTGTCTAATTCCAACTAAGGAATAAGGTCAGCAGGAATAATCTGAACTGTTGTTCAAAATGTTTTGGAATGTATTTGTTATCTTACTGAGGAAACTAAAACTCATGGCTTCCTTGTGTGCCAAGTTTTGGAAACAAGACAATGACATCATCAAGAGAAACTGGAGAGAACTTAACCACATTCAGTGCCCTGGATACTTCCACAAGGATACTTACCTAATAGAGGAATTTGAAGATTAAGTGACACACTGAACAACAAGGGTATAAAACACAGCCAGCCATGTGCCCAGTTCTCAATGAATGCTAGCAAGGGTTTCTCAAGTGCATTCTACATGATATTAGATTGAATACAGAAAGACACAATTATGGGATTCCAACATCATTTTCCAAACTTCCTCATGCCACTGTAAGCCCCCAAACAAGCAATATGGCCCTGAGTGCAGACCAGAAGGGGCAAGAAGCTCCAGGCTCTGCCACTGTTTCCAGACACTGAACCTCTCCCTACAGAAGGACACATGGGTGTGGGAGTTCAGATCTGATTCCTGGCAGGAAAATGACACTCGACATGCCTGTGATCCCTGCGGGAAGCATGCGAGCTAGTGCCCAAGCGTGCAGCTGGGCTTCTCCTGCGGGACTTAGAAGGGGACAGGAGGGAAGAGGCCATGGCTTTTTGTGCATAGGCAGCAATTACGCTCTGAAGCCCAGAACCTGACAGACATCGCTCCTGGGCAATCGACACTGCTTCCTGCCGCTCGCTGCTGAACGTGCAGAGGTGATGGAACCTGAAGGAAGCAAGTGAACAGGTGGTAATTATGACTGACATGGTGGCTGCTGGTGCAGAGATGTAAACACAGAACAAAATATTGCAGTTAGCCAACAAGAGACCGGGAAAGGGAAAGCTTTCTTCCTCTTCCTCATTTTGCTCGCACTGTGTCTGCTTTCTGACACTTCTTCAGTTGGAGGTAAGGAGGTGAGGTATTGTTAGCCGAAGTGTTCAGAGGCATGATAGGCCAGCTGAGCTAACGGGAGAATGTCTCACATTTTTTGCTGCAGCCATGATTAGATGAGCCTCTGTTTTTGTGTTGATTTGTCTGCTGATGCTCTTTGCTGGCATTTTCTTTCCTTTTGAAAACAGGTCCTTTGGAGACTTTTCTTTGATACAACCAGCTTTCATGCCCACCCAGCATTTTGAGCAATTTTCACACTATTCATCCATTTTACCCTATCACAGTTCATGCCATGGACAAAAGAGGTGTTACAACATGGACTGCCTTTCTCTCACCTTGTCTTAAACATTTCGTGGTTATGCTTTGTCCCTTTCTAAAGTCAAGAAAAAGAATTGAGGGATGGGGGGCCTCTGCCACTCCTGTAAAGTTAGTGGTCAGCAGCAGCTGAGTCTGAAAAACAAACTCAGAACAAATTCTACACTATGCCATAAGCATATTTGGAGGTTATTTGACTAGATTCATTTCCCACACTAAATTCCTTTCAAAAATTATTTTGGTCACCTCTTGCCCACTGTTGGCTGATCTGGATCAACCGAGGTTAACCTGCAAGAGTGAACTCCAGTTTACGGTCCAGAGCCTGAGGCAGCATACTGAAGTGCTATTTGCTGAAGTAAAGTGCTTTATCTCTTAAAAAAAAAAAAAACTAATCTGGTCTGCATGGCAATATGACATCAGTGACTTAGGAGGTGAAAAATGTGTCCTTGGAAAGGGACAATAGTTTATGAAACCCTTTGTAACTCTTTTGTCCTGCGATGAGAATAATCCACCTCAAATCCACCTGAAATGATTAGCATATTTTGTTTTTATAGTCTCAATAGTTAAAAACCATTTAATTCTTTTCTAATTCAATTGGAGCTTTCTCTTCCAAGGGTTCATACCATTGCAGTTTAAAAAACAGTGCTTAAAAACATATTGACACCTCTTTGTAGAGTGTTGAGAAAAAAGGTCAGCTTAACCTGTGAGCCAATAAGTAGCTGGTAGATGCAGCCAACATAAACTTTCATTTCAAGTGTAGACTCTGAAATGTTTGCTTCCTGCACAATGTGCCTTTGAGTATTTTTGATTTGCGTCTTTTGGGGGATATCACTTCTCTGCATCTCCCTTCCCATTGATCCATTCACTTCAGCAAGATTTTCCTTTTTGTTTCTTTTTACAGATTCTCGGTAAATTTTCCAACTCTCTCTTTAACATCTTGTTTGATTATTTTAAATTTCATGACCTGCTTTCTATCACCTGCATGAAGACAACTCTCACATTTCCACGTGATCCTGACATACAACCCGGTCTTTATTTGGATGGTTCCCTTTATCAGATAAACATGCTTCCAAAACACTTCCTCACAATCATTCTAGTTACCAATGCCAACTGAAATTCATTCTGTTATTGGATTCACTATTTCCCCACAGTATTTCAAGCTCACCACCAGTATTAGTTTTACCCTCTGTGTCATTTGGGTCTTCTTTGTCTACACATACAGCATCAGAGACCTATAGTTTGAAAAGAAATGTAGAAATTGAAGCCAACTCTTCTACAACCAAGAAAATCGCAGCCCAAATAAAGTTGACTGCCAAGGAGTCCCCAAGCTCAGTGGCAAAGCTGAGACTCATTCACCCAACACACAAGGAAGTAGTGTTTCTAGAATATGAGTCGGATGCTATGAGCTATCCCAGGTGCTGTGGATACAGACAGAAACACAAATCCCCATCCTATGAGTTCTCAAATGTAGTTCATAAGTCATCCCGGGAGCAAGAGAATAAGTGGACTAGTGAAACAATGAAAGTTACTGTTTTCTGTTTCAAGGATATCTGCTATCAGAAAAAGTCAAGGTAAAGGTCAGAGAGAAACCCAGGAGCCAGCTCTGCTCTGTCCTTGGATCTGTGTCTCCTTGAAGACGTGATTAGTCTTCCTGGTATAGCACAATTAATGTGACAGCTCCAGAATTTCTTCAAGATAAACGATCAAAGTGACGTTTTTACCGAACCACAGCCCAAACTGGTTGGAAATGTTGTTGTAGAAACCCCTAACTGGGGTCTGCTCACCTGATAAACAGAAAACCAATCACTGACATCAGGGTGATGGAACAGCATAGGTGTTTATTGCAATTACAGAGCAAGGAGCTGGGCCACTATTGCTTAACTCCTGGGCTCCCCGAGGATTTAGGGGTGAAGGTTCTTATATATTGGAATGGAGGCTCAGAGATGTTTGGGCAGCTCATGTCCAAATTCCTGGTTGGTCAGTGGAGTTTGTGCTCTTTGTTTGATTGGTCAGTGATGCAGTGCTCTTTAGGGAAATTATAATGACTGCGTGGACTCCAGTTGTCTGGAGGTTGCGTGAAAGTATCAGTTATATTCTGCACAGACCTGGAATTCCGCTACACAAATCACCCTCTAGCAACACTGGCCATCAGAAGCTTTTGGTTTGTTTCGTTTTGTTTTGTTTTTGTTTTTCTGTTGGAGAAGCAAATCACTCATTGACTCCAGTGATTACAACCTTGTAAGGTCAGCTGGATCACTCCTTTAAATCAGTGGATTCCTTTTGATAAAGGGCTGGTAAGGACACCTCGTGCTAAGGAAGACAAATAGGAGGCTAGACACTATTCTTGTAGTATAAGAGTTTCGTTTAAAATCTTGGGAGTTTTCTGCTCAGCAGAGCCCCACGACTGCCAAGGGGATTAGGTAGTGGTGGTATTCCTCGGCACAAACCACCGGAGACAGTCTGATAAAGCATGTCCATTTATTGTAAAGCAAGCACAAATTTATATAGACTAAGAAAGAGGAAGGCAGAAGGCCATCTCCCAATAGTCCTCCCACCCAGCAGGGACACTGCAATTGGCTAGAAGGCATGTTGATCTCTCTGAATCCTCCAATCATGCAGCAGGTCACATACAACACTCTCGGCTAGCAGGTATGCCATAGGTCAAGTTCACTGCATGTGGCTGTGGGTCAGCTGAAGGTCACATACATGACATAAGCTGGCAGGTAACATGGATCAAACTTGACTTCTCAGAGTTGCTTATCAAGGAAGTCCCAGCACAGCTCATCCAAGGACAGAGACTGGGGTGCAGCCCACCACTCTCGGCTGCATGGCTAGTGATCAGACCAGGTGGAGGTCTTGGTGAGCCAAGACCATAGTCATGGGATTTCCCCAGGGACACGGTGTGCCACATCCCTATGACCTCCCACATAAGCCAAACAGGCAGAGTTCCAGGGACAATCTCCCACTTAATCATGCTTTTAATTTTATTGTATATTCATATTGGGGCAATTTGAAGCAGAATTTTATGTAGCCATTTTATTTAACACATCCCACCTAACTCTGTAAGATGCAAACAGAAATCAATTTTGTGTTTTCTACTGCATTTCTATCTGCTAAGTTCCCTTGGCTTACTCTTTTCTGGCCTTGAAGGAATTGGTCTTCCCTTCCTTGAGGCTACCTCATCTTTTTACTTGACCTTATTGAGGAATACACCTTTAAAAAGTTCCAGGATTTGCTCCTCTGTTGGGTCCTTATTTGGAGACAGTTCCTTTGCTCACTTCTGGAGGTGAACTCCCAGAAAACTCAGGCCTCCCTTCCACTGTCTTCTCCAGCCATAGGTCACCTGTAGAGCTCTTCAGTGCCCCAAACACTAGAAGACATGGAAAGCTTTGCTTGTATGCCTTGAAGCTCCATCCTCCCATAGGCTTAAGGGAAGGGGATTTGTGTCCCTCGTACTACAGGGCAGTAGAGGACACCCACACTATAGACATTGCCGCTTAGCAACTCTAAGGACCCACCTCATCTGGCTATGCTGAGACACTGGAGGTGATAGGTAGATGCTGACAAGACGGGACTCAAAGCCTCCTAGCATGTAGTAGTACTCCTAGCATGCAGTAGGTGGTCTTGTAAATAGCTTTGAATCAATAGCTACTTGACACTTACCAGAGTGTCGTTAGCTTTTGAAACCTTAACTCAATGAAGCTCAGAGACTTCAGAGTGAGTCACATTTAGAATTCCACTACAAGAAAGGAAAAAGATAATCTGGCAAGAAGAGACGCAAAGTAAATGCGAGTTCTTAACCACCTTCTGTGACCACCTCATTGACATTTCAATTTTAGTTTATACACAACATATAACAAACCTAACATAACATGTTATACATAACATCGTGTCATCTTAAATTAAGGCAAACATGTGGTATCTAACCTTTTGGGATTGGCTCATTTCCCTTAGCATTATGGTTTCCAGTTTGGCCCATTTGGCCACAAAGAACTGCATTTTGTTTTTTTTAATAGCTGAGTAGTATTCCATGGAGTAGATGAACCATAGAACTCACATTTACTTTTACCATATTGGTTACTCATTACTATGTCAATTAATTCCATAATGATGTAAATTCTTGCTGATGGTATGTTGGAGCTTTTAATTGATCGGGATGATACTCTGCTGGCTCTGTCTTCAGACCAGAGAGGGTATACCTAAGAAGCCGTTGAACTTGACTGGACAATAAGATGCTGGACTCTATGTTTGGTATATGCTTGCAATGGGGGAATCTCAACTGAACTTGAACTGTGGTTATGCAACAAGGTGGAAGAATCCACCATGGTGGGAGGGTTTGGGGAGGGGTGGGGAGAATCCAAGTACCTATGAAACTGTGTTACATAATGCAATGTAATTAATGAATTAAAAATAATAAATAAATTTAAAAATAATAATAATAAAAGAAAAAAAAAAGAAGAGACGCAAAGGATCTGGATAACAAGTCACTGTCCTTCCCTGTCATTTGGGTGACTTGATGTGGGACTAGATCAAGATGAGGGCAGCTAAAGTACTGTCCCCATTACTACCAAGTCTTGGTGCACAATTCCCCTTGAATTCCATAACTCATCTGCTGAAAAAAACTGCAACATCCTTTTCCCAGCACCCTTTTCCCTTTTATGTAGAAAGAAATTATTTTTGCCTAATCCCTTGGGCTTATCCAACTTAACCAGCTTTAGTCATCCATGTTTGGAAATGCTTCCAACTTCTTTACATACAGGGTTTAGTATCTTCCAGAAGCTCCCCTTCCTGTCAGGTCCTCAGATTCACAACCAAGACTATTTATTAATTGAATCTAACATGCGAAAAATGGACACAACACCTTTATTCAAATAAATTGTTAGGTATTTTGTTTTGTTTTTGTTTATATCTTATGAGATCAAGGCATTAAAATGGACATTCAAGAGGAAATACTTTGGATCAAGGCTCTCAGGAGTGGGTCGTGGTTACACTCATGGTCGCCGCATCAAGATCATACAGACAATTCACGGAATGAGATAGATGGCTTTGCACCACTCGTGTTTGATGAGAAATTGAGGACGGCTCAATGAGAGTCCCAAGCTGCCACTCTATTTTGCTTGATGTTTTGAAATGCATGGAAAGCAAACCAGGGGAAGCAATTTGGAGAAACATCAGGATGCTTAGCTCTAACAAAACATGAGTTTAAAGCCAGTACAAAGAAGAGAGTGGGGTGAAACAACCTAGGGTTTACGTATTGAGATGCAAAATTCAAACCATGCATTAAATACACTAAATTTTTTATAATCCCAAATCACAAAAGAAACTAGAGAAACATTTTAATTCAGGAGAACTCATAATAAATCCGTATGCAGATGTAGGATGGTTACCGGAGAGACAAGTGCCTTCTGTCCCTGGACCTCCCAGCCAGAGCTGAAGCGGAGGGCCGTTCCCTTTCCCTTCATCCAGACCATCCGGATCTGGGAGCAACCCCTGCTCTCCCCTGCTCTCTGTTATCCTGCACTGACTTGTGAGATGCAGTGTCCTGATAGGTCTAAAGAAGGAAACACAAAGCGTACCCATCAAGGTGAAAACGTTTCTCAGACAACAAATAGACAGCTTGTTCAACTCAGAGAACCAAAAATAAATGATGACCTGGAGGAAATTGCCTTTACAGCAAATAAGTAAGAAGAAACAGTTCCAGTGCTTCTCCTTAATCCCAAATAACTGAGAAATAATCTAGATCCTCTGTGGAAAAAACTACTATCTGATTAGCATGAATGACACTCACATGTCAGTCTTTCTTTGAAACTAAAGAAATTGTATTCAGTGAAGCAGGTGAGCAAGGGAAGCATACCTAACCATGCCAACAGGACCAACACTGAAGCCAGCAGTGAGGCAGACAGGGCAGCAAGACCACTCTCCAGCACAGCCAGCCTTGGAATGGGTTGTGTCATCTGTAACTCAGTGTCTGAAACTGGCAGACCAAACCACTCTTTCCATGTTTCAATGACACTTTCTGTAAAATCGCAATTCTCAATCTCAGTTATTGTAAGGATTGGATGCAATCACTTTTCTGATGATTGGAGATACTTTTCTCATATTGAGAGTCTATCTTTTTCAATCTTGCTACAGGAACATGAGTAGCATGTGTATAGAAATGAGGGATCTTCCAAAAGTTCATGCAAAACAAGTATCAAAAGAAAAAAAAAAGTATGCATTGTTTTCAAAGACTCTTTGCACCAAATGCATTTATCTTTTAATTCCATTTCTCAATAAGCTTTTGGATTTATTCTCAGGTTAAGGCCAGCACAGCAGGATACAGATGATAAATGATTGAAAGATACATATGGACATAGATATTGGTAGATTTCTAAATCCACCGTCAGCTCTGCTTTGGTTTCACCCAGTGATTCTCAATCTAGTTGCGTATTTCAATTACTTAGGATGATTTTAAAAAGCAACACTTTTATCCCCACTCCATCTCAGGCCAATTAACTCAGATTCCTCTGCAGTGGGAAGTAGACCTTGGTGTGGCTTCAGAAGCTCCCGCAAGTGATTCTGATGTTAAGCTAAGATTAAGACCCGAGGACAATCCTTCCAAGCCCTTTCTCTGCAGCAGAATTTGCTACAATATTCATTTTCCACTTTATAATCCAGCGGTCAGTAGCCATATTTGGACCATAAAGAGCTTACATTGTGACCAGTCCTAATTAAGACATGCCACTGGCAAAAATGTATGTTCTAGATTTTGAGATTTAATATTAAAAATGATACAATAGTTCATTAATAATTTTTACATTGGCTCTGTGTTGCAAAAATAATGTAGATAATTCAGGTTAAACAGAATGCATTCTCGTAATTAGTCTCACCTGCTCTAACATTTTTATGAGGTTACTAGAAAAAAATCTAATTGCCTGTATATATTGTGTTGTATTTGTAGTGGCCAGCAACAGTTCCAAATTTTCAGGTGTCACCCTACTGCAACTGTGACTCAGAGTGAGGCTGAACAATCTGCTTTAAAAAGCCTTCAGGTGAGCCTTGACAACCATGGCCCTTGATATCTACCAAAACACTTAGGCATGTTCTGTGGAGCTCCTCATTCCCTTGTAATTGGTCTACAATTTGCACAGGTAACAAAATGTTAACTACTTCCGTTTGTGCTGGTGAGGTCACTTACAGCAAGGGAACATTGGGGCCAGCGCAGCAGCTTAAATAGCTAATCCGGGCAAAGCGTGATAGTGTAGCGGTTAAAGTCCTCATCTTGAACATGCCGGGATCCCATGTGGGCGTCTAATCCTGGAATCCCCATGCCCATCCAGCTCCCTGCCTGTGGCCTGAGAATGCAGTCGAGGACAGCCCAAAGCTTTGGGACCCTGCACCTACGTGGGAGACCTGGAAGAAGCTCCTGGCTCCTGGCTCCTGGCTTCAGATTGCTCAACTCCAGCTGTTGCGGCCACTTGGGGAGCGAGCCATCAGATGGGAGATCTTCCTCTCTGTCTCTCCTCCTCTCTGTACATCCGCCTTTCCAATAAAAACAAATAATTTTTTAAAAAAAGAACAAATAGCTAATCATCCATCTCCAAATGTCAGCATCCCATGTGTGCACCAGTTCATCTCCTGACTGCTCCGCTTCCCACCTAGCTCCCTCCTTCCAGCCTGATGAAGCATAGAATGGCTGAAACACTTGTGACCCTGAACCCCCACAGGAGACTCAAAAGAAGCTCCTGGCTCCTAGTTTCAACTCTCCTCAGCTCTGGCCATTGCAGCCATTTGGGAAGCAGACCAACAGATAGGGGATCAGTCTCTGCTTCTCTCTGTAAATCTACCTTTCTAATAAAAGAAATAAGTAATAATAATTTTAAAGCCAGGGAGCAATGCAGAAGTAACAGCTTCTTCTTGAAGGATATAGGGAAAACTACTAACTTAAAAAGTAAACAACACCAATTTCAAATACAAAATAGACACCTAATATTCTTGAATTTTTATCTGCAACATTATTACCTTCCTAGATTTTGTTTACAATCTGCTAAAGATCAAAAGGCTTATTATACAAAACTGTAAGAAAATCAGTGTGTATTGCGAGATTCTTATGGCATCAGATACAATCACCAAAAAGCTTTCTGTCACCACCACCCTCGGACTGTCTGACTTGCTCTCTGATCTGTTTGTGCTCAGCACCTTCTTCTGGCTTCTCCAGAGCCTGCTCAGTCTCCTCTGGCAACCCCTTTGTCATCTCTCTTTCAAAATGTAAAGAGAAAATGATTCAAGGTCAAGCAGCTCTCTCATCACAAGCAGTTTAACCTAATTTGTCTGAGAGGAGATTTGAATTCTCAAAAATAAGCCTAAATTGGAAGCTAGGAAATTAAACACTGACATTCAGTGAAAGCTAAGAGCTGTGCCCTTCTAAATAGCAGGACCAATACTCTGAGCCTCTCTGAGAGCTCTCGGGGGTCAGAGGACGCCAAAGGGCCTTAAATACCATGAGGTGTGCTTGGGAAGAGGGTTTCTCCCTCAAGCACCCATCTTGACTGAACCACGATGGAAGTGGGGGACAGAGCTGACCCAAAATGTGATCCCCTGTGTGAAAATTTAGATAGACAAAAAGCTGTCTGGCCCACAGTTGTTTCTAGATTGTATTGTCATGCAAGCTGGTAAACTAACGAGAATAGGTTCATATTAGAGTTCTCTACCACAAGCAAGATACACGCTGTCAGAAATAGATCTAACAGAGGACTCAAACTCAGAGCAACAGACTTCCTTGCACTTAGCTAGCCATTGCCCTGCCTGGCAAAATAGGGACAACAGGTCATACAAATTCAGCCACATTAAAAAAAAAAAAAAAAAAGCCCTGTCTGCATCAAATGCAAGTAGCATCATCTACTCCCAGGTTAAAGCACCTGAACATGGCTTTTGTTCTTTCACAATTCCTCTACAGCGTTAACGAAGTAGTGTAGAGTAACAGTGAAAACCCTGGGCTCCTGAATCAGCCTGCTGGGACTGTGATGGGAAGGCCGTTAAGACATCAGCTACTGTTTCTTCACAGCCTGGCATGGAGCTGTGGTTACTGTTAACAGTGATGGTGTGGCTACTAGATGAACACATCCCTCAGTGAATGCTAGGGAGCACTGCAGTAGCTGCTTCCATCAGCAACCCAACCCCTATCGTCACTCCTGAAATGTACAGGCTCTCAGAAAGCAAAGAAGCAGCAGCATCTTTAAAAGCCCTACCTTGTGCAAGGCACTGCGTGTCCTCCACGTCATCCTCACCACACACCTGCCAGATAGGCACTACGCTCTGCCTTTAAAGGTGGCAGGAAAAGGCTCAGGAATAGGAAACTCCTCGCCCTAAGATCATACAGAAAGAAAGCCAGAAAACCAGAATGCATACAAATCTGCTTGGCTGTAAAATTTATTCTTCCTGCTACACTAGGCAGTCTACTTGTAATTCTTATCATTTAGGATGAAAAAAAAAATCCTACTGTAGCTTTTTCTTTAAGGGCGGGGGAGGAATATTTTTTAATTTTTATAAATAGAAAGCTTAATTTTAATCTTCATGGGATGGCTTTTTTTTCCTATGGGCACCCTGAGACTTAAGACCTTCAATCACTGGGGTTCCATCCAGTGGCAACAGGAAAACACATTCTCCAGAGATCTGATTTAAGAACAGATGCCCGGTTGCATATATATTTAATTTTAACAAATGGTTTTTCATAACTATAGGATTTTTCTACATTTATTAAAAAAACCTGGCACTTGAGAAAATATCAAATTGTGCTATTCCACCTCCATATGTGCCAGTTATCTATAAATATAGAAATGCAATAATTATCACTGAAACTGTTACTTGTTAAATTTTCAAAAACAGATAAATTATGAGTATGAATTTGAAAAAATGGTTTAAGGAGGTAAGGATGGATAAGGATTGGAATTGCACACTATCTAATATAAAGATACCCTGAGGATCACCTAATTGTCACACAGTGTTTGAGTCTCCTCTACCAAGTCATTTTTCAGCCTCTGATTAAACACCTCTGAGACTGAGAAGCTCATTACCTGTAAAGACTCCTGTTCATTGTTGAAGCACTCTGGTTATTGACAATATCTTCTTCATGATTATGCTGTATTAATACTTCATGTATGAATACACCATTATATAGGAATATCAGACAACCAATTAGAAGCATCTAAATCCTTATTTTTTATACAATCTTTAAAAGTACTCACATGTTCACATGAGGCGCATTACACAAAATGCCAGACATGACTCTGCTAATGGGTTGCCTGGTTCATCTGTCTCTAAGCCCTGTACTCGCTCCTGCATTCCGAAGGGCTTCCTGGGACACAGCACGGTGGTCTGAGTGCCCATTTGCTACATCAGAGTAGATCAGCTCTGTTTCCACAGGACACCTGCTCAAACACATGACAGACACCGGCCATGTCTCCATAAATATCCCCTCCTCCTGGCTCCATATTCCTGGGTTTTAAAAATCTTTTTGGTATGCATCATAAAGTTGTATGTTTCCTCATCTTTCCTGGAACTCTCCCATTTCTAATTCGCAATGTCTGTTTTCTGACAGAATGAGCAGAACCCGACATGATGCTCCAGGAATGCACCCTCATGGTAAAGAGGATCAGCTCATCACTTCAGATACTCCACTGTCACTGCAAACAGCCAGCTTTTATTGACAACTTTATCCTACCATCAGCTACTGTGCTCTTCATAGTCAAACTCCCAAACCCTTCCTCTTGCAAACCTTTCGTCTAATATTCCCTCTTATTCTGAAAAATTTGTCTAACCATGATTCATGTGAGTAGTGACTGTTTTTCTTACACTTCCCTCCATGGATTTTAATTTGGTCATCCTTCCCAGCTTCACACCATGTACAAACTTGAGTATTAGAGGAATCCCTAAGAGTCAGCCATGGGAGCTCACCATCAGCACAGAAGTGGTCTCAGAGCAGCACACCTCTGTCTCAGCTGCTCTGTGAAAAACTGAGTACAAGTGTTGATGTTTCTGGAGTCTACCTATGGTGAAATCTCCTTTCCTGTGGGTCAATATTCTCACTACTAATGGAAAATATTATAGAAACAAATAACAATGCAATAGACAAATATCAAGCTTTGGGTTGGATAGAAGGAAAGGAAAGTTGAAGAAAGAAAAGACAAATCTGTTTCTTACCTCACAAATGAAGATTCTGAATTGGTGTGACTCTTTTGCTAAATGAGCCTTTTTTCCCCTTTCGTTTTCTTTTCAAGTAACAAATGTAAAGAACTAAAATGCCTCCCAATATCTACTGAAATAATCAAGTGCTTTTCCTCTTTTAGCTCTGTGGTTTTTTTCAGGAAAAGGACATGATTCCTGTTTTGCAATGCTAGAATCAGGGATGGTTTAAGTGGTTGATGACCTCTGAATAGTGTAGGAGGTACCCAAAAGGGTGGGAGAGATGGCAACAGTACAAGGAATAACTAACGATCAGCTTTAAACATTCTCAAATCTTACAGTGCAGGCTTTCTCAGGGGAAACTGTGGCCTTTGGCCGGGGGAAGTGAATGAGATAAGATGAGGTTCACATTCCTCCACTTCCCTCCCTGGGGTGTGGGCACCACATAAGGCTGTTGTGAAACCCAACTAGTTCTAGTTTCAAAGAAGAACGCCTATTGCTAGACACATAGTAGTCTCTCAATAAACATTAGTGTCCTTCCCTCCTTCACTCTATCCTTTCTTTAAATAATATGTAAAAGCATGTTTTAGAAATCCACATCCACATCACTCACATGGGACATAATTTTTAAAAATCAGAAGCTACTGTAGAATAAACAAAACATGGTATTTGGATATGTGAGTGGGATATTGTTTATCCTTAAAGAGGAAAGAAATTCTAGCATATACTACATTGTTACACTTGAGGAAAGCATGCTTTGTGAAATCCTCCTGATACAACTATCAGTTGACTCCACTTCCACGATGTACTGGAAGTACTCACATTCACAGGCAGTTAAACAATGAGTATGGGGGACCAGAGAAGGGAAGGAGTGGAAGTTTTGGTAAAATGGGAACATAATTTCAGTTCTCGAGGTGGATGACGGTAGCACAGCAATGTGAGTGTATTTAATACCACCGAGCTACAGAGTTTAAGGTGCTGGAAATAGATCTTGCTGGGATGTGTGGCTTCCTACCATTGAAAAGCATTGCTTTTTAGGAGTAGGTATTTGGCCTAGCAGTCCCACAGCAGAGTGCCAGGGTTCAAAGACTGGCTCTGGCATCTGGCATCTGGCACCAGGTCTCTGCCTATGCAAACCCTAGGAGGCAGCAGTAACGGCCAACATACTTGCAGCCCCACTACCCCTGTGGAAAACCTGAACTGAGTTCCCAGTGCCTAGTCCATGGCCACTGAGAACATGTGTGGGGTGAACCAGCAACCAGAATCTCTTCCCTCTCACAGTTACCGAATAGGAACTGATGAATGTTTCTAAGCTACAAGTTTTAAAAATAAAATTATGTGCGGTTTTCTTTCTGTCAATTTCAAATTAAAGTTTTAGCCTGAGCATTTCTAGGCCACACAATCCCCAGTGGTTAAGTGCAATCTTGCAGGGTGGAGCATGGTGCAGCAGTGACGTGAAGGGGGACCCTTTTGGATGGGGAAGCGAGCTCAGCCACGTCCAGGGTACTGGGGTTTGTCTACAGAACCTTTGCTGTTCTGAGCTCTGTTGTGCTGACCCAAGAGCCCACATACTTGTCCCTCTCCAACGCTGAATCTGAACCCAAAAGACAGTGAGATCATCAGGCTTCATCTTCTACATTTCCCATCCTGTTTGCTAATCACTTCACATTTGTAATGATGTTTCTATCATTCGTGTAAAAGAAGCATGTCAACTAACATCCTCATATTAGGGAGAAACTCTTACTGGTAAAATCTTGACCATGGTGGCTTGTGGTAATCACCACCTCCTCAGAACTCCACACTCCGTATGTGTGCTATTCAATTGGCATTTGTCATCTGGAGCCGTGTGACATATCTTTTTTGTTGTCTCGTATTGTCATCCATCACTGAGTCAGATTCAGTAAATTCACTAACAACATTTGACATCATCATTGCCTTGGGGCTGACGGAGCATCCCTTGGCTATAGAAGAAAAACACACAGAGCTTCCTGCAGTCTTTCAGCCTATTTTCTCTGACTTTGCTGTCTAAACCAGTGTGATCTAAATTGTCACTTAATATTTGAGATCCCCCGCCTCTGTTTCCACATAGTGCCAGAATTCTCTGCTTAAAACGCACATCTTACCCTATCACTTCCGGGTTGAGAGCCATCTATTCACTGACTGGCTTGGCACACATCATTTGTGTGCAGCGACGAGGTCGGCGGTGTGTCCAGGCCCGACTTGCTTGTTGAGCATACAGGAATGAGGAAAGATACCTGTGTCCTCAGGAAGTTCACAGTCAGGGGGAGACAGACGTGCCATCAACTGCAGCAGAACGTGAACAGCAGCAAGGCCCTCCCCTCCCCAGACATGAAGAAACCTGAGCTGTCAGAGTGCAGTGGTGCCTCACAGAAGCCATGCCTCCCCAGGACAAAGTGAACAGTGGCAATTTCCATTTCTCCCGGGTTCCTCCTCGCTTCCTGTGGGTTCTAATTCTGTAAAGTAAAAATTAGGCACAACTATCACTTTCAACAAAAGAGAAAGCCTCAAATAACAGCACTTCTCAGGCCATTACAGCTCTGAGAGAAGATATATGCAATAATTTAGACCTGAAAAAGAGCCTTCATATATAATATTACATACACATTGTTTTCTTACATATAGTTGCATATGACAACATTTCTACAGATCCGTTTTTTTAAAAAGTCAACACTGTTTTTCAAAATGAGCAAAACATTTGAAGAGATACTTCATAAAAGAATCAAACAGGGGCCCAGCACAATGGTTCAGTGGCTAAATCCTTTCCTTGAATGCACTGGGATCCCACATATGCACTGGTTAGTGTCCTGACCGCTCCATTTCCATCTGGTTCCCTGTTGTGGCCTGGGAAAGCAGTAGAGGCTGGCACATTCTTGGGACTCTGTACCCATGTGGGAGACCCAGAAGAAGCTCCTGACTCCTGACTTCAGATCAGCTCAGCTCCGACCATTTCAGCTACTTGGGATGTAAACCAGCAGAGAGATTTTTCTGTCTCTCCTTCTCTCTGTAAATCTGCCTTTCCAATAAAAATAAATAAATCTTAAAAAAAAAGAATCAAATGGCCAGTCAATGAGCAAGTGAAAACATGGTTAATGTAAAAAACCTTTTGAATCTACATCAGTATACAAACGAACCACTCACCAGCATGGCCAGGTTTAAGTGAAATGTTAAGTACTGGTGTAAGTTTAGAGCATCTTGATCTTTACTCCTCTGCTAAAGGGATAACTTACTACAAGCCCAGGAGAACTTCTGGACAGTGTACAAGACGGGCGTAAGAACACTCATAATGGGTAAAGCATCTGGATCAATATGTCGGATGTGATGCCCATGTCTCAGAGTGATGACACCACTTACAATCAATTTCCTACCACTGCACAGTCTAGGAGACAGACAGGACTCCTGGAGGCGGGTTCCTGATATCCACGTGGGCGACTCCTAGCTGGAACCTGATCCACACCAGGTTTGGTCCTAGATGCTGTAAACATCCAGGCGGTGAGCAGACAGATGAAAGTGTGTCCATGTACTCTTTCTACTTCTACCTTTTAAGCAAAGTAAAAATAAACACACTTGGGCCTGGTGCAGTAGCCTTGTCGCCTAGTGGCTAATCTCCCCACCTTGCAAGTGCTGGGAACCCATATGTGTATCGGTTTGTGTCTTGGCTGCTCCACTTCTTAACCAGCTCCCTGCTTATGGCCTGGAAAAGCAGCTAAGGATGACACAAAGTCTTGGTTCCCTGTACCTGCGTGGGAGACCTGGAAGAAGCTCCTGGCTCCCAGCTCGGATCAACTCAGCTCTGGCTGTTGTGGCCACTTGGGGAGTGAACCAGTCGATGGAAGATCTTTCTTTCTGTGTCTCCTTCTCTCCGTAAATTTGCCTTTCCAATAAAATTAAAATAAGTTTTTTAAAAAAAGTATGTTTTTTGAAAATGTAAATTCTTCCAAAACCTTTTTCATGAAAGGAAAAAAATTAACTGAAGTATTCATAAACAACATTCTTTCAATGGACTATTAAATAACAATAGAAAATAATACCCTTATACTACATACAGTATCATGAATGATTTTTACAAATATAATGTTGCACAGGAAAAATGTCCAAATACAAAAAAATAAAGAGCAATCAGGGGGAGGTTTTAGATGTAGGATTTAAGATGGTGGTTAATAATGAGTCCCACATTAGACTACCTGTATTTGAACCTAGCTCTGGCTCCTGATTCCACTCCCTGGTAGGAATTGTTGAAGATTCAAGCAGTTGGGCTCCACTGCTCTGCGCAGACCTGCATTGAGTTCCCAGCTCCTGTTCAGCCCTGGCCCAGCCGCAGCCTTTACTAGCGTTTGGGGAATGATGGGTATTATCCAACTGGCTCCTCCCCTACACCACTTTTCCTGTTTCTCTTTCTCAGATAGCTGCATAATTTTAAACAAATAAATCAATCACAGGCAAACCAATCTGTAGATCCTACAGGTGTAAATGAGTAAACGTCAGGGAGCATAATTAGGAGAAGATAAGTGTGAGTGAATCTTGTTTCCTGCAAATATTCTATAACTTCATTTGTTGGTGGAACTCATTAAATTGGTCAGTTAACATACATGCTCTTTGGTGTGTATTAGAGATTGCTTAACAGAATCAGTAGCGTTTGTTTCTACAGGAACATGTTGGACACTCTTTTGCACCACCCAGCGTAACATTGATAACTTCGTTACACGTTTGATAACACCATGGAGATGAAGATCCACTATTCTTTCTCTCAACCCATGGTGAACTGTACCCAAGGGGATGTACAGCAGAAGCATATCAGGAAAAGTATGTTCATAGGCACAAACAGAGAAGCATGTTCTCATGCATGCGGTACAGCGATGGAATCACATCAGAACAGCAGACATCCAACATCCTACCTTGCTGGAAGACATCTCGATGAACTTCCGAAGGTACATGAAAGATACCTATTGTAAGACTGGAAGGAAGAACATGCGGAGAGTAGGGAACACGGAGAAGGGAACCCCAGTGCCTATTAAACTGCGTCATAAAATAAAGAAAAAAATAAATTAAAAGAATATGTACCCTTTGGTGTGTATCAGTGATTCCTTAACAGAATCAGCTTTTCAAGTGATTGGCATTTTTGAACCCTGGATAAGTCACTGGCTCCTGCTCTCCACCTGTCACAGTCTCTACTTAAAGTCTAGCAGCCCATCCAGAGATGGAAAATCCTTAGTCCACAGTTCCTGTCCAGGAATCCACATAGTTTTCCATATATGCTCTATAACACTTAGGTTGCTCAAAGGGTTGGTGCCACTGGTTGATGAGTTTGCTTGGTTTCAGACAGAAGTCCCACACTGTTACAGGCAGTGTCAGTGTTTAACTGTTCTCATCAATGGAAGTGAACCTGTCAGAAAGAAAACTTGAATGGGTAGAGTACAAGAAGGACACTCTGTTCTTCAGCATATCAGTCCTATTGCATGTTTCAAGAACTGGGCATGAAGTCAAGGAACAGGGCCCAATTTTCTTCTTACAGAGTAATTCTGCAGCCAATTTTAGTTGGGCACAATTTCGTTACAGGAATTCTATGTCTCTGACCAGCAGTGGCTGAATGGCCTCCATCTTCTTAATTGAATGAGAAAATATCTGTAAATCTGAAACACTGCAGCAGTGTCTCCAAGAAACGTTCTTCACTTAAAAGTAGTCATTATTGATTGGGCTGTGTCAATTTCAAGGCCTTCCAGATCCAATTAGAACAATAACAGAAGAGATGGAACTTTGCGGTGACATGACTGCCTCGTGGGACATGCTCATCTGCATTGACTGAGCCAGTGTAAGATAAAAGTGTCCAGCCTGAAACACAGCAGGAGAATTGAACGAGGCTCCCCAGCCCCCATTGGGAGGTGTCCTCTGCTGCTGAGTGGGGCCAAGCCGCCCTCTCTGGACAGCCTTAGGTCTTCCTTATGGAGGGCATCTGTTTTCCATGGATCTCTTTAAGTACAACTTCAAATTTGGATCTGGATAAAAATATCAAAGACAGAAATTGTCATATATTTGATGTGTTGTTTGAATTGCATTCTTGTTGAGACATGGAGCCTCACTGCATTTTTGGAATAATTTAAACATCCACTTCCATCCACAGGTGAGCCATCCAGAGGTAGACCTTGGCTTGCAATGTAAGACCACAACAAAGACCAATATGAAAGTCATCCACAGATAGTTTTAATTATTTTTTGACCTTGTGCTGTATAAAATCAAAAAAATGAATTTTGTAATTTTGGATGATTTTAAAAACTATGGTTATGAGACAGAACGTTGCTGTGGATATGAACAAATAATCTTATTTCCTCTGGTGTCTCTGTCACCAGGCATGCAGAGAAAGGAAACCACAGGGTGCTTTTGTTAACCCTAGAAAAAATAATGCAGAATGGATCATTTGTCCCTGTGTCTCAGAATGACTCCTAGTCCTGACTTTAACTTTTTACTGGCCCAGATCTATGTTTCTTTTTAATCAGACATCATTCTCCTAAAGAATTTAATGTTTCCAGCATCATCAACTATCCAGCACCAATGATAACTTTAAATACAAATAGTAGGTAGGAGCTTAAGATGCACTTCTCTGCATCCTAAAATCTTATGTGATGGTTATTTGGCCAGTTAGTCTATCCTACAAAGGATAATGAACCCAAACTAACATAACTTATATTAAATACTGTACCCAAGAGATGAGCCATGCAGAGCCTCAACAGAAAACATGGTTTATCCACAATATGTCCGTTGAAAAATAGCATCTCCAGGATGTACTGCTTACCTCTTTACAGGGAAGCAGTCAGACTGGGGTGAGGCACACAGAGAACACACTGAAGCATGTAGGGCTTTTGCTCTGGCCCAGAAGTCAGGCTGTCCAATGCCTACCAGTCCCACTACAAGGTAAGCCAGCACATCTGTTTTTACAAGAATTAGAACACATTATTTTGTCTCCTCTGTTCTTTGTAATCATAGAATGGGTGGAGATTTGGAAGGTAAGTCAGAATGAGCATTATCAGTTTTGGTCAGCCTGGTTTTGAACTCTCCCGGAAAACAAGAGACAGCACATATGATTTGGCCTGGAAACTCTCTCTCTTCTAGCCTACACAAACTCTTCCAACTGCTTCAGTAATGCTGCTATGTACCAAATACCAAGCCAGATTCTGGGGAGAATCAGTTCAGGTTTGGACAGCTTGATTGTGAAACACCAGGAAATATCTGGGTGGTCAGGCATACAGCTGGGCTGGAAGTAATAGTAAATTCATCCATTGGGAAGACCTGATTGATGCCGCAGGAAGAGATGAGGCTACTCAGATAGAACATGTAGCATGGATAAAAGCAGGGTGAGGGTGGTTCCAAGGAGAGAGTTTGCATTGAAGCTGAGGATATAGAGAAAGATAGAATGAACATCAAAGAAATGAAAGGAAGACTAGGAGAAAAGAATCTTCATGAGGAAGCGGTAACACTGGTGTCCCACTGTAGACAGGCCAAAAGGACAAGAGCGGGTGATTTGATGAGGAGCTGATGTGATAACAGGTGACTTTCCCAGAGTGATTTCTACGTAAAGGAATAGGGTGAGGGCAGGGCAGCAGAAAATCAAATTACGTACTGGAGTCAGACACAGGTCAAGAAAGAGTCACTGGTTTTAGAGGGACTTCACAAAGATAATAGTTGAGAGGGGTGTGGAAGTTTTTGTGAGATAGTGTTTTTGTGAGCTGAAGGAGATCTGAGTATGTTTATAGCCAGAGGAGGAAGAAGCCAGTGTGGGGAAAGAGTAATTGAAGATGTAAGAGAAAGAGGGAACAACCGATGCAGCCGAAACTTCGGGGAAACAAAAGGAGACAGAACAGAAGTTGACAAGCGTCGAGGTTAGCCTACCCACTCGTGAAGGTGAGGAAGGAAAAAAATAAAAATCCAAGCTGCCGAATCAGAGGGCAGAAAGTACACAAGATGCTCTACCTGTCGTTTCAAGTTAACAGGCAAGGAGAGCAAGTAGGGAGTTAACAGCCTCTCTGTCCTCTCCGTGAGCGTGAGACCCTGGAGCAAGCTGGATGGGAGGAAAATGTGGATAGGGAGACACCAAGAAG
The DNA here is from genome assembly GCF_030435755.1 of Ochotona princeps. Classification (NCBI taxonomy): domain Eukaryota; kingdom Metazoa; phylum Chordata; class Mammalia; order Lagomorpha; family Ochotonidae; genus Ochotona; species Ochotona princeps. The sequence goes on along the minus strand of NC_080832.1, from coordinate 9,503,181 downwards.
ACCCATACATAACAAGAAAGCAGTATTTCACAGTATATGGTCTCAGGGGTGAAAGTTCCTGTATTTCCAGCAGCAGTCACAGCACACAGCCATGTGCGCAATGTAACGTGCAGCCAGTCAGAGGGAAAGCAAATGCTTTGAATCAAGAGCAGAAAACAAGCTGCACATCCACTCTGTGTGGCTGAGCACATCACATGTCTCTACTCTGCTGGTTCTAGGAGACACCGACGCTGATGCAGCAAGCGGTCCACAGCAGGCCCGGAGGACTGACCACAATCGCATTGGTGCACTGCTCAGACTTTCCGCAGAAGTCCGTCCACACTGCTTCCCTCGATGCTTCATTAGATGTCTTTAATTAGAGTTTGTTCATTTCTGGGTTTCCATCTGCAGCATTCAGTACATTTTCCATCCTCCCCTCTTTCTTTTCTTTCCTGTGATAATGTTTTCCTCCCATTATGAACAGTCATAAAATGATGCTTCAAGTACCATCTCTCCGCAAAGCCATCAACTCTGGGATGCTTGTTGAAAATTGTGGGTTGGGGAAGGATGAAGAAGGAAGACCAGAAACAATTTCCTTCATCTCTCATACCCATCCTTGCTTTGTCTCAAGTCCCAGGGCAATGAGCTATTAGTTTCTCATCATCCATGGGGATGAAGGAAAGTGGTCAGTTAATGACTTAAGTGGAAAATATTTTCCACCTTTGCCTACTGTCGTTGAACTTCTCCACCATTTACTGAACAGGGAGACTTTTCCATGGGATATTATCAGATGGATGTGAGATAACAGAGCAGCTTTGGGATGATGGCTTGGGCTTCTAAACATTTACTACCTCAACCTGTCCCAATTACAATGTAAGACATGACAAACTTCAAGAAACTGAGTCTGGGTGGTATCAACTGCTGGTCCTTCTCCTCTGCAAGCCAGTGATAATTGGGCTGGGTCCCTTTAGTCATCCTTGATGTGCCACTGAGAGGACCGTCACCCCAGATGGAAGCACAGATGTGACAGCTATTTGCCTCCCAGCCCTGATACCCCCCAGGCCAAAGCTGATAGCATAGTTGGGACTTGCCATGTTCCTCTGCAGGGACATCAATCTAGTGACTTTTGTGACAACTGAATTCATAGAGGGAAATGCCACAAAATTATTTCAGTGGCAGCCAGCTTCTGAAATTTTCCAAATGTACTTTTTTTTAGCTACTTCCCTAAGCCACATGATGTCATTTGCCTCCCAGTTCGTAAGTGCCAAAAATGCTTCATTCATGTCTCTGAAACTTGCCAAAGTATAAAAACTTCAGATCTCAGTTTGGTTTTTTTATCCACTTCCCCTCTACCTCACCTGCCAAACAAAGGGCAAAATAAAATGTCTCTGTTTTTCTCAAAGTACGAATATTAGCTGAAGATGGTGAGAAAGGGAGGAAAAGCAAAGAATGGAAGGAGAGGAGGAAAGCCGAGGGAAGCAGAGAAGAGGGGAGGGGAGGAAGAGAAAGACCTTCATCTCACAAATGCAGTAAGTATTTTACTGTGTTTCCCCTTGTTGGGGCTAGTGGGATGCCCCCAATTTTTTTCAGAATTTTTAATTTCCGTAGTTTGTTGTCTGCTGCTTCTGGACATACCTATACATCCAGAAGCTGTCACTTGATAGGTAGCCAGGAGACTGATTTCCAAATACAGTGTCACTTTGCCGTGGAATATATTTGTTAGTGTTTTGAAGTTAGAACATTTTTTCTATGGACTGGGAGGTTTCCTGGGTTCTTGCTATGTGTTTATCAAAGCTGTTTAGTTCTCCTAACACAGATTAAGGGGATACAGAGAGGGTGGGGGCCGAATCCAGAGAGCCTGTTTCCGTTTCTAATTACCATTCCATTTCGTTAGCAAGTCCTTGAAAAAAGAATTGCCTAAGTCTCTAATCATCTCTCCAGCAATAATCTCCATAATTGTGCTCCTTCCAGATCCCTTCTTGGCACAGCCCAGAGAATGATTTGCTCCATGTGGTTCATAACCTTTTATTCCATGCCAGTAAAGACTCGTTTTCGCGGCTTGCTTTCTTGGCCCTTAATGTTACACTGGATGCAATTGATTGAGACAGGTTTCTTTTCCATCCCCAATGAGTGCAATTCCATCTCCTTAATTTAGGAGACACCATAGTCTGCCTGATAGAATTATAATGATGGGATACTGCTGGAATTTCTACTGTCCCTACATCTTCTTTGACCAGTTTAGTTGAGCATTATTTGAAAACTATTATGATGAGAATTGGCTCTTCCATCACAGTTGTGCTCCAAGGTATGCATTCAACTTAGCAGTTAAGGCACCTACATCTTACACTGGAGTGCCTGGATTCAGATCCTGGCTTCAGCTTCTGACTCTAGTTTTCTGTTCTAGTGACAGGTTAAGGAACTGGATCCCTGCCACCCAAGTGGGAGACTTGGATTGAGTTCAGATCCTGTCTCTGGCCCTCACCCAAATCTAACCATTACAGGTGTGTGAAATTAACCAATAAAGAGAGCCTCTCTCCCTCTCTCTTTCTCTGTCTCATAGGGGATTTATCATCTTTACAAGGCTTTATAACTTTACTCATCTTTATCCATCACTAGACCAGAGGTTCTTACGCTCACTGTCACACCCAGGAGGCATTTAGCAGTATTTGGAAACACTCCAGGTTGCCACAGGTCACTTCCTAGGCGAGAGCCCTGGTATCTGCAGGGTGGAGGCAGAGGGTGCTGCTTAACACCCTGGCATGTACAAGAACCTCACAGGGAACCATCTCCTGGCCCCAACTCTCAGCAGTGAGGGGACCAAGATGAACCACAGGCACCAGGCAAACCTGAGCCCAGCCATTACAATAAGACCATTGTGACAGTTACTTGCCTGCCTCTTGCCCCACCTACTAGGAGTCTTTCTAAAAGGATCACTGTCTGTTGCTGAGTCTAGGCTACTTTAATAATGCCATACATGTTTAATGACTTGCAGTCTTCCATAGTGCTAGGTTGTTGGAAGTGCTGATATTGGAGGAACCTGTTGTCCCTGCAGTTTCAAAGCATTTGCCACACTGTACAAAATGGTGCCCACAAATGCTCTGAAACTACAGGGACAGTAGTGAGCTGTGTAGGAACTGAGCTGGGAGCAAACTCACTGAGCTCAGTGCATTGCACCGGTTCCACATTGAAAATAATACCAACTTTGGCATCTTACAATTCAAAATAGATTCAGACCTAATGGCCAACAGGTTCCTCCAGTATCAGCACTTCCAACAACCTAGCTATTTAGGATACCTGGTGTCTCCCTAATCTTGGGAACTGCACAAACCACAAGTGGGAGAAAATTTGTACAAGACAATATTGCAACAACAGCAAGGGATCATGGGAGGTACAGTGCTGAGCCAGGAGTTAGGGCTACTGAGGCCCTGGTGGAAGACCAATATAGGAGTCCATAACTGAAACTTGCTGAAGGGAGTGAATTCAAGTGAATTCAAGTGAATTCAAGCAAGGAATCCTGTACCAACCACAATAAGTAAAACTGAATTGCAGACCTGTGGATGACACAGCTTAGAAACCTTCCCCAAGGAGAAGAATCTGCTAACCAGAGTATAATGACCAAGAGAAAAACAAGAGAGAAAGGCACAAGACTATTGCTGAATACTCGCCTGCAAAGGAGCAAATGCCTTTGCCGACCTCAGAGTTAAGTGAGAAATACATCGAGAAAATGGGGGATACAGAATTCAACACTTATTATAAATCTTCTTATCAACAATGAGAAGCACATATAAGAATTTAAGAAGTATGTCACACAGAAAAATCAAGCTGAATTATTGGAAATGAGGGGTGCAATACAGTAAAAAAAACATCAGTGGAGAGTCTCCAAAATAGAATGAAGCAAGCAGAAGAAAGAATCTCAGAATTGGAAGATATTTCTTGTCACAACGGGGAAACAATCAAAAAGCTGGAAGCAGAGCAGAGTAAAGCTTTAAAAAAAGTAGTCAAGAATAAAGAAACACTATTAAAAGGCCAAATGTAAGAGTTATAGGAGTCCCAGGAGGTGTAGAAAGAGAAGCTGGGTTTGAAAATGTATTTAATGAAATAATAAGGGAAAATTTTCTTAAAATAGAGAAATAACTGGGAAGCAACACCCAGGAGGGGCACAGAATTCCCAACAGGCCTGACCAAAAGCGAGCTTCACAACACATGATAATCAAACTCTCTTCAATCAAGCATAAGGAAAAGATCCTTAAATGTGCATGGGAAAAAAATCAATTGACATACAGAGGAACAGCAATTAAATTCACAGGGGACCTCTCACAGGAAACTCTACAGGCCAGAAGAGAATGGAGCAACACACTCCAGATTCTAAAAGCAAAAAAATTGTCAGCCTAGGATAATGTACCCAGCAAAACTTTCCTTTGTCTTTGAAAATGAAATAAAATTCTTCCACAGTCAAGAAAAGTTAAAGGAATATGCCTCTTCCAGACCTGCCCTACAAATGATATTCTAAAGATATTGTCTTGACAGAGAAAAGAAATAGTGCCCACCAAAACCAAAGGCAAACGTGAAGAACATCCCAGTAAAATAAAACAGAAGTCTAAATCAATGAACAATCCTTTGCTAAAATGACAGGACCAAACTGTCATCTATTTTTATTAACCCTGAATGTAAATCATTTAAACCCATAAATCAAATGTCATAGATTAGTAAATTGGATTAAAAACCCAAAAACTATCTATTTGTTGCCTACAGGAGATACATCTTACCAACAAAGATCAGCAGAAACTATATCTCATGGATTTTGATGTTTTTACTTTTCGTTTCACTTCTTCAAAATACTTTTTTCTCATTAAGTTCTTCAATGACTCATACACCATATAGAAGCATCATTTTCTTTAAGAAGGTTCTTGATTTTCTTTTTCATCTCTTCAGTGACACATTAGTCATTCAGTAGCATGTTATTTAACTTCATGGTGTTGTTGATTTTTTTCCCATCCTGATGTTGATTTTGTTTTATGGCTTTTCATTTAAAGGGCTGCATAGTAACTGTGTAACAGAGACTACTATCATATCCAGTGGCATGTTGTTTAACTTCATGGCATTGTAGATTTCTTTTTCTTCCTGTTGCTGATTTTGTTGAGGCTTTTCACTTGGGTGGGGGGATTTATAGTGACTGTGTAGTGGAGACTGACATGTCCGGATGTGAGGATATGGTGCACTGTGCAACCCTACTTCCAGATTGAGGATGAAGTCCCAGTATACTATTGGATGTGTCTTGACATTGGGATGCTGGACTCTGCCATTGTCCATGCCCACATTGATGGGCTACAACTATATATGAGGAATTATGCTGTTTTAATGATATGGGAGAACTCAGTATGTGGGAGGGGAATTTGGCAAGGGGTTAGAGGAAATCGCAGGGCCTGTGGAACTGTATCATTAAATGACAATAATAATAAATGAAAAAAGTTAGTGGAAAATGGAATAAAAGAAGATAAATTTATTTTAATGCCCAAGCATTTTTGAAATGCATTAAGTGCTGTTTCATAACAAAAATTTTCCAGGAACACACATGCGCACATTTCAAACTTGTGGGTACCAAAATAAACCTATCTTTAACTCCATTTTCCACGAAGTTTGTACATATATAGCATGTGCCCCAAACGCTTCACTGGCCATCACTTTATCACTTTATAAGATTAAGCAGTCTGGGTCCCACCTGTTACACACATCTCCTATGGATCATCACTTTCTGATCAACAAAAATGTTGAACGTCTGGATGCTGGCTGAATTTCTCTGCTTAAGCAGTCAAATGCAACTCCATGTGCTAAAGGCTGCTGCGATTGGATCTCCCCCTGTGCCCTAAGAGCTGCTGCATCTCGGCTTCCTGGATTACAGGTTCAGGTCTTGAAACCTGCGGGAGTTCAATGGTTACCATTTTGCCCAGACTCCTCTCTAATCACAGGAATGGCAAGCCTTGGACTTTAAGTGATGAACCCAATTGATGGTACTTGTTTTGCAAGGAGTATGTTTAGACATATTTCCCACAGAAGTTGAGCCTTCAGTCTCGGCTTATCTGCAGGCCCTCAGACTTGTAAACCGAGCCCAACCGGTACCTTAAATTACTGTTGTGGGAGCCCATCCAATACATTCATGTTCCTTTTTGCATGCTGTAGCTTGCAGTGCGGTGCACTTGGGACACATGCTGCTCTGAGGTGTGCACTCAACGCAATCTTGAGAGTGAGACTTCAGTGATGGCTTAATTGTTTATTAATATTTATTTTGTCCTAATTATAGAAATGATGGGTATGCAGTATGAAAATATTTTGGAAGCCAAATATCACTAATTCCATAGCTCTATGATAACTATTATTTGGTTTTAGAAGAGTTCTTTTAAATCTTTAACTCTCAAAATTCATATATATGCACATAAAATTAATCATGTGCATTTAATTCAGCTTTGTGCTCTTGTCAGTAATGACTGTTTCCATGTGATCCAGTTTCAATGCCACCTCCCTGCAGACTATTGACAAGATACAGAAGAAATGCATGCCTCCAGATTTCACCATCCAGAGATTGTCTTTGTGAAAGCTGACACATTTCATGCTACGCACTTGACAAAAGTGGATAATAAAGTACACCATTTTGCATGACTTTTTTTTTTACTTTAAATAATATTTTGAGCATTTTTCCTGGTCACCAAATTGGTTTTGTATGAGCATATAATTCTCATTTTGTGTTTTTACCCTGTCCCCTTGACTAAAGATCAGAGTACATACGTAACAGGCAATTTGTAAATTTTTGAAACCTGGTTTTGAACTTAGACTCAACTGGGCTCCCCCTGGTCATCTTGCATCCCCAGTTTGCCATCTTCTGACTCTAACACCCCCAACAGAATATGTGCATCCCCCTAGGGTCTCGTGCCGCCATTCATATTCCAAACAAGGAGGAAAAAAGGGGAAAAGGGACCACAAGAAAGCAGAAGGAAGTAAGGAGGAGCAAGTATAGGAGGAGCAGGTAAGAAGTATAGAAGTATGGAATTAAGAAGTGTAGAAGCCAGTAGCTGTGGAGCAAAGCTAAGCAGGACTGCCCAGCCCTCTGCCCTGCATCACATTGTCTAGGATTGTGTCACCATGGTCATTCCACTTTCAAGGAGCTTTGGGAAAAGCCAATGTTTATCTGGATGGCTCGCCACTGAGTTTTATCAGTGAAGAAGTGAGACACATTTTAGGCAAGTAATTAAAAATCACTTATGATAATTTCAAAGACTGTCAAAATTAGCAGTGAAACAGTGCTATGCAAGCTTCCATGCCCCACCCCCACACACACCCACACTCTGCAGGACTGTGTTGAATCCCATGTGAATTACAGTTGTACATTACATAACATTCCTTTCAAAAGTTGAAAATCACATCCTGTTTTTAAAATATTTTAGAACAGTACAAATCCTGGAATTTGTAATTACTCAATTTCATTCTCTACTTCAGATTCTCAGATACCATGATACTGCCTTCCTCACATTTTGAACCTTGTTTTTGTCCAGTTGTATATAGACCATGTTCAGGTAGTTTTTGAAAAAATGTGTGCATATGAGTAGTATATATTCTCAGCTCTTGCATATATTAGAAATTATCTTCCTAGCTCAACACTCCAGTACTTTGGGATGGATCATGTTTGGAAATGATTGACATAAAGAAAACCTTAATTCATTTAGTCCTCTGATTATTTTAAAACCAAAATGACACTTACTGTTCTCGAAACACCAGGTGCAATAATTCTTACACTACTAAAAAAAATAAACTAAGAAAGCATAGGCCTTACCTGGAGGCATTGAGTAACAAAGAGGGAGCCATTTTGCATACCACTAGACATGACTTCTGAAAGTCTGTTTACCCATGGTTGCCTTCCCTCAAAGTTTCATCCTTTATAGCAAACCCCAACTGATGTCTCTCACTGTGTCTTTGTTTCTTCTTATTATTTACTTTTCTGTTTTTCTTTCCCACTATCCAAACGCTGTCCAATGGCTTTTTGTTTTTCATTTGGGGGCTGTATAACTCTGTAGGGCTCAAGGGCGAATAGATCACTAAGTCAACAAAATGGCGACTAACAGTCAAGGTCACTGGGTTACATGTGGTGAGTGAGCCAGCAGCCAATGGCAGAGCCCTGGGCATGAACCAGAGCGGGATCAAGTTGCTATATAGAAAGACTGATTGGCCATGGACCATTTTGCTCACCTGCCCCTGGCCAATGGGAGGTGGCTTCCACAGTGGTGCTGATGACAATTGGCTCCTAGACCTCCTCTCCTGGAATTCCTGGCCCGAGGCTGCTTGCTGTTCCATAAAATAGTTTGTTTCCCAAATAAAACAGAACTGCTTAGAGGAACCCCTGCCGCATCTGTTTGTCTCTTGCACCCGGGAGGCTGGGTAGCAGGCAGCAGGCTCACCCCCTCTGACAATGGGGTACTAGAGATATCTGTGGGGGGAGACCCCGCAAAATTCATAGATTTTAACAATTGCGGAGAGTAGCATCACCCTAACCACAGTGTATAGCAAGCAGCACTCCACATGGTTCCGTTTGTGATTAAACATCCTCTCAAGCCCTTTAACCTCCAGTTGATCTGTTCTCCCTCTCTTTCCTTTTCCAGAATGCTTGCACACAAATTCATAATATGGAGCTGTTTGACTCATGCATTTCTTTAGCAATATGTTCCTTTATATTTCTGAATAATACTCCATGAGATGGATGTACTGCAGTGTTTACAGTGTATTAGTGTAGCAGGAGGAGTTATGTCTTAAAGCAAATAATGTGTTCAAATATTAATCCCTATTACCTTGTGGCTTTAATATATATATATATATATATATATATATATATATATATATATATATATATATATGTATGTATTTTTTAAATATATATATGGTATTGGAAGATGTTAAGAAGCTGAAATGAGATTACACTGGCATAGGGTAAGCCGTAAATACAATGACAAATAACTTTGTAACAGAAAGTGAAGTGGACATAGAGCCTTGAATGGAAGCATGGTCCTGCCAACACTTCGATTTTGGGCTTCCAGCATCCCAAACTGGGAGGCTGTTTTAAGCTATTTTTGCTGTTTTAAGGTGCCAGCTCCATGGTTGTTGTTTACAGCCACTCTAGGAAGCTAATAAAACGAGTTGAAGAATGTTTAGACTGTTTATGGCTTGAGAAGCAGGTTATGAAAACGTTTTGATGAAAAGTTCATGTACATGAAATAAGCATTTAGCTTAGTGGCTCAGATGCCTACATCCCACAATGGAGTGATTAGACTCAGTTTCTGGCTCCTGCCCACAGTCCAGCTTCCCATTAATACAGACCCTGGGTGACAGTGGTCATGATCAAAGAAATTGGGTTCCTGCCTCTGTGTGCAGGATCTGGATTGCACTACCGTCCCAGACACAGCCATAGCCCGATCCTGCAGCAGGAATCCAACACAAGTCAAAAGAGGGAAGTGTTTCACATGCATCTGTCATCTGTCTGCTTATCGCAAGGGAAAAAATTAAAATCCATGCACGATTTTTTATGTGAAGTACATTTTTATTTCTCTTAATTAAATTGGTATGACGATTCCTAGGTTGTGTGTTGAATGTGTAAGCTTATATTGAAAAAAAAATACCTTCAGAAGCTTCAAAGCAACTTAGACATTTGGCACCCCTACCATCAGTGTAGGGGAAACTCATCAGCAATTGAACTTATCTAGTGATTTTGTTTCGTTTCTTTGAAGTTCAGCCACTCTGATGGTTGCATCATAGTACGCCACTACAATATAATTCACACCCCTTAATGACTAATGATACTGAATGTATTTGCATGTCTTTAACTATGCATTCATCTTCTATAGTTAAATGCTTTTAGAAAATTGTGTCTGTTTTACACTAAATTGTTGGCTTTCTTATTTCTGAGTTTAGAAAAAATAATGCTATGTATTCAACTTAAAAGTGTTTCATCAGATATAATGAGTTTTTTTTAATTCGTGGAAAACACATATCATGAAAAATTTAATTTCTTTATTCCAACACGTTTTTGAAGTATCCGTATGTATTTTACGATTTTACTTGACTAATCCTTACAGTTTATGAGTGTGCCTTTGAAGAAAATTTTTCATTCCAAGAAGCTCAAGCTATCACTTATTTCTATTTTATATCAAGTTTTTGGTGCCATATATAACCCTTAGGTATGAAGATGCTTTCCTCAATTTTATTCTAAGAGATTAGAGCTCCACCTTTTACATCTAGATCTTTGATCCATTTTGATTTATTTTAGTGGAATGTAGATTGTGTCTTACTTTATGTATATAGATATCCAAATAGCCTAGCATCATTTTTTGAAAACACCATTGTTTCAATGCTCTATTACCTTACTCTCTATCAAAAACAGTTGAACAGATTTGTATAAATCTTGATCTATATACTCTATACCAATTTTCTATGTGTTGTTTTATAATAAAGATTGTAATAGTGTGACTGTTCTAGCTTTGATTCCTGTTTTTGAATATTACCCTAGTTATCCAGTCCGTTTTGATATAAATTTTAGAATTATATTTTCAATATATACAACATATTTCCTGAAACTTTCATTAAGGTTGTGTTGAATTTACAGGTCAAATTGGAAGAAACTGACATCTGGACAAGATTGAGTCTTCCGATCTGTGAGTATCATATGTGTTCCCAACTATTCAGGTCATATATTTAACGATTTGCTTCAGTGGACTATGCTTCTCTATAGATAGGTCCTGCATGGATTTTATTAAATTAATATCTCATTTGTTCCTATTGTTTATAGCTACCAAAATATCACATTTTACAAAAAGTTACAAAAGTTTACAAAAACGTTACTTTCTCATTGCTTATTGCTAGCGGACAGATATATTACTTATTGTTGTACTTGTATCTTCTGTACTTGAAAATATAATCTGTTGAGGTAAACATGAAGTTTTTCTTCTTTAACCTGTCTTCTTTTGAGCTATTTTAAAACCTTTAATGTTTCACTTTCTTAAAATTGTTTAATCATATGTTTGAAAAAAAGAGCAACAGAGAGACAGAACTAGAACATCTTTTACTTGTTGGTTCACTCCACCATGGCCAGAGCTGAACCAGGATGATCCTTTATTCATGTCCCTCATGTGGGTGCAAGTGTCCAAGTACTTGGGACATCCTCTGATGGCTGCCAAGGCACATTAGCATGGAACTTAATTGTGAGCTGGTACCCGAATCAGTGCCCATAGGGAATGCCAACATCCCAGACAGTTGCTTAACCCAATGTGGCATAATGCAGGCATCTGAAGTTGCTTTTTTTTTTCTTGGTAATGTTTAGTTACCTGTAGCTCTTTGACTGTTGACTTAGAATTCATATATTATAATTTACAGCCACATGGGTTCATTCTCCCCCTCTTGACATTACCTTTTCTAGCACAAATATATTACAGCAATGCTATTAAAAGTTACATGATAAATACTGGAGTTTCGTGTTTTCAGCATTCATACATAGAGTTTTTTTATTTTTATTTATAAATTTTAGCTTAATTATATACATTTATTTATACAAGTAAAACAGATTTCATGAATTGTGTCTATATAATTTTGTATAATTTTAAATATATAATGGTATTTTCAACCCTCTCTCCTTCCTATTTGTATCCTCTATTTTTTGTCCTTTGGTGATAACATGCTTTCAGTTTACTTTATAATCACAGGCTTAATCCTCCACTAAATAAAGTACTCAACAAATACAAGACAGTAGAAAAATTCAAGGTGAAAATAATAGTCTAATGCATTGATCAATTTGGTTGCTCTATTCTTTTCTTCCTGATATTACAGTTCTGCCTTTCATATTATTTCTTTTCACCCTGAATAATGTATATTTCACATTACTCATAAAGGAATCTTTCTGTACATAAAATTCTGAGGTAATTTTATATTCCAATACAAAGATGTCTTTCCACTGCCTTCTAGCCTTCATCGTTTCTGATAATAAATCTGCAGTCAATCATATTGCTCCTTCCACATTCTGTGTCTTTTATCCCTGGCTACACTCAATATTGTGTCCGTTTTTGCTGTTTATCAGTTTGATTATAATGTGTCTAAGTTTCTGTCTCATTGAACTTATCCTGTATGATAAATGTCTTGAATCCTTTGAATTGTAAATTAAACACCTTTGTATTTTTCAATCATGATCTATTCATTTGGGGGGGTGTATCTTAGGAAGGACACACTTGTACTCTGCCTTTTTTCTCCAAATGTAAATGTCATACATATTGAAGACTTTGATATTTTCTCACATATCCCTAAGCTTCTAATCAGTTTCTTTTCAATCTTGATCTCTGTTTTTCTGATTGATATCTTTATTTCATTATGAGGTTTACTGATTCTTTTATTGTCATCTCTGGCATTGTAGTTTTTCTTATACTTTTAATTTTTATATTTATTATATTTTCATTCTAAAAGTTTCACATAACGATTTGTTCATTACTTCTATTTTATACTAAATATCTTGATCTTATTTCAAGAGGCTTTGGCTTTACTTCACGGTGAATATTATATATATATATATATAATATATATATGTAAAAAAATTTATATAACAATTGAAATTTCTTCTTGGATCCAAATCCATTGATAATCTTTTCCTTGGAAAGTTGGACAGATTTTCTTTGTTCATTGTCTCTTGGTTGATATTTGTTGTATCCTGGTTGTATTGAGTATCCTGTTGTGAAATGGGCTCCATTAAAATTTTCTAGAGGCAGTTGGTATTTCATTGGTTTGTCCCAGTGATAATAGTTCTGTTAAAACTGCAAGTTTTACATCACCATCTATCCAAGATGGTTCCAATTTCAGCTTGGTTTGTAAGGCCTTTGTTGTGCTTCTTTGGGTTTCTTCTGAATAAAACAATACAAGTAACCAGAACAGGTGTTGATTTATGTTTGTAACCTGGGCACATTCCTCTGCAGCTTTCTCCTTTCAAGGGCTTTCTAATTCCTTAGACCCCAGAGACTCTTTGCTGCCACTTTTTCTGTCCAGAAAGATTAGTATTGGTTTATTTCTGGGACTCAGGTCTCTGGTACTGCTCTGTGCATTGAAAGTCCAAATAATAGATTCACAAACACACACACGTGTGTGCACTCACATACACACCTAATGACAATGAGTTCCTTTCTTTTGATCCCCTGTCAGGTTCTCTTCTGGAATTGAAATACCTGACCAGCACCACATCTAGGTTTCTAGCACTGTGACTGGGACTGACCTTATGTATGTCCTAGAATAAGAAAAGAAATAAACCACAGGAATTCAACCATATTCTTTTACTGTCAAGGCCCTCTTTCTCCGCTGTTCAAACCCAAAAAATGACTGCCTTCTTCATATCTGTTACATAGCTTCATTTCTAAGATTACCAGCCATCAGTGAATTAAAGCTGAAATATAAAGAAAATGAAAATATAGAAATTCTTAACAGTGTTGAGTCGTTATGAACTGAATGTCTCCATCACAAAAATACATATGTTGAAATTCTAATGCTCAATTTGAGGATATTAGGAGGTGCTGTGAGTTTCCAGCCGTCATGAATGGGGTTTTTGTAAGGATAAATATGTGGCAACCTGTGATGCCAGCATCCCATACAGGTGCCAGATCAAGACCTAACTTCTCCATTTTCAAAAAGCTCCCTGTTAATGGCCCAGGAAAATCACCAGACATAGGAGGCCTGAAAGAAGTTCCTGGATCCTGACTTTGACCTGGTTCAGTCCGTCTGTTGCAGCAATCTGGGGACTGAACCAGTGGGTGGGAGTGTACTGTGTATTTGCATATGTGAGTGTATGTGTCTCTGTTGGTCTCTCCGTCTCTCTCTGTAACTTTTTCAAATAAATAAATAAATAAATAAATAAATAAATAAATAAATCTTTGGAAAAGCAGAATAGGCATCTCCCCCACCCTTTCTCTCTCTCTCTTTCCCTTTTCCCTCTCCCTCCCTTCTTGATCTGTCCAGTTGGATTACATTGACAAAAGTTAGCATATATAAGCCAATTAAGGTGCCTTTACCAAACACTAATCTAATGCTGACTGATAACATGATCTTGAACTTCTCAGCCCCCAGAACTATGAAAAAATAATAATCCATCTATGGTAATCTATTATACTATCCTGATCTGGCCAAGACAGTTTTGTTCTTTGAATCCTGACTTCTTTCTTATGTTTGTCTGCTATCTGACCAAGACAGGTTTATTATTTGAGTTAAACTTCTTTCTCATATCTGGCTCTTCTCATATGTTACTTTGCTGATTCTTCAAGTAGTTGACTTTTATATTCAATCAAAGGTTTGAGCTTCAGCCAATGAAATAAAGGACAGTAAGCATTCTTTGTCTTACTGAGAGCCAAAAGTCTATCTTATATTCATTATTCAAAATAATTTCTCTTTTGGCTCTTTCATTTTTTATTCTCTATTCATCAATTAAATAACTTGTTTTTTTCAATGGCTGAAATGAAGCAAGGAGAAAGTAATAACCCTTCAAATATTATACCTACATGCCTGCTGCATGCTTTTTTAGTTTCCAGTATAAATTAAGTTGATGTAATTTCTTTGATATGTGTCACCCATTCAACTTACTGGTAAAGGAATTTATAAACTCAACAGAGCAGAATGACAGGGAAAATGTGAAACTTTAACTCAACTATCTGTTTTTAAGTTAGGATTGTTTTTCATACAGATAAAGAATTGGTTGTCTGTAATAACAAGTCGTTTTCTCTCCTTCAAGAATGTGATTAGAAAGGCACCATATGGCAGCAGTCTGTGTTTTATATATAAATGGGGTAAGGGGAGGAGAATATGAGAAGGAGATAAAGGTAGCTTTGATTGTTAACCAAGTATGGTAAGATAAATCTAAATGAATTCCACTTCTCTAACAAACAGAACACCTACTCTTCAAGGCAAGCTAATTGCTACATGCTGGAGAAGACTTTTTTAGGCATAAGGCAGGTTTCTCTACTTTTTGTGAGATTTGTAGGAGACACAACTTATACATCATTATTTTAAAATAAAATGAAGAATTTTAGAGTCAAAACAGTGGTTCATACAAACCACAATGAATGTTCTGCAGTGAAAGTAACAGTGGGTCAATCATGGGGGGAGATTAGAGTCCTTAAAGGAGTGGTAGAGTTGAATAGAGTGCCTGGAAGCTGAGGGGGTGATTAAGCCATTTTGCCAGGGGCCATCACAGAATCCAGGGCTGTTGCTCCAAACATCCCCCCTACATGTCTTAAAGAACAGTAAGCTGAACCTTCCAGGAACTCCTGCCTTTATCAGATTTGGTCTAGGTCCCACTGATGGCCCTTGGTGTCAACAGGCAACCCATGCATTTATGACAAGGTGGCTTTGAGCTTCTCAGGATCTCTAACTTCAGAGAACAGAGTCCATGGAAATGAGCCCTGGCCTCACGCACACATTCATGTTGAGCCATCTCTTCTGTAGACTCCAGTATAAGGGAGAGAAACATATCCAAGTTCACACATACAAGTCTTCTTACTTCAGCAAGTCAATTGAAGACTTCAAATAGCACCCCAAAAGGCAAAAATAATGCAGCAATTTCTCAAAGAAATGGGGAATATGTGAAGGACACAGACACTTACACTGACTGGAATTCTCTAGATGGATGCATCAGATAACATAGTTTCTGAGCTTGGAATAAGCATGACCTATATTTCTAATCAGCATTAAGTAGATACAAAAGATGAGATGAATCTGTATCCCTTAACAATCCTTAAAATTTAAGGGTTGGAAATCTCTAAATGTTGAATGAAATGGGTTAGGTAGCTAGCTAGCTTAAGGTCTGGAATTGGAAGCCATATCTCCTTCCACCACTGCATCATATTCACCTATCTGTCATTCAAATGACAACTTACACTTGATTTATTTCCCCTCATCTGGACTTAGGAGTAGTACCAGGTAACCACTTCCCAGTCCAAACTCATGAGAATCCTTGTAATGGACACAGGAATGAAGGTTTCTACTGTCCATGCAACACAGAATCTAGCCAGAATATGTTGGCCTAACAGGATGGTCAAGCCTGTTTTTGTTGATCCATATTTCATCTTATCAGTCTGCATCAAAGACTAATTCAACATGCTACAGCGGCTCAACTCTGCATGACTGGTACTAGATCTGTGCTCACAACCTTGGAACATCAGTGGAAGATGGCTCAGGTACATGGACCACTACAGCCCACATGGGAGACCCAAATGGAGCTCCTCACTCCTGATTTCAGCCTGATCCCTCCCTGGCCACTGTGGTCATTTGTGAAGCGAATCTGTAGATGAAAGACTTCTCTATATACAACTTTAACTTTTAATTCAATTTTTAAAAATAATTCAATCATTGCAGGAAGTGGTAAGAAAACAAAGTAGAGTGAAGGTGATCATAAAATATAAGGCATAGAAAGGAGACACCATGTGGTTGGTTCATTGTTGAGTTGAACCACAGGAAACAAAAACTGAATCATAGACTAGGAGCAGATCAATAGAGTACATGAAAAGTCAAAGACAAAATTGTAATTTGGATGTTAAGGGAAAAGCTTAGGACGAATAAAAAAAAGAGTAAAAAGAGTAGGACGAATGTCATGATCAAGCTATGATTTTGGAAGAGCTGAAGTGTGTGAATTGTGGTAACACTCAGGATGGAACTTCAGGGAAAGAATGTTAATTGCATAATAACAAAGAGATTGACAAGGACTAGCAAGAGTCCAACTGGGATAGTGAAAACGGAAGTTGAACAGAAAGAAGGTAATGGCCCTGAAAGCCTTGGAAGCAGGGAACACAGGAGAGATGACAAGCTATAGAGAAAATTCAACAGGCTTACCAAGAAGTCATGACTTTTAGTTGCTTAAAACACAGTATATTAGAGGGTCTCATCAGGAAGTTAGGACAGAAGGACTCAAAAGCACAAGAGAGACATACCATCTGGAAATAGAGATGTGAATGTTGAAATCAAACAGGTATGGAATTGTAACGTGATGAGAAAAAAAAGAAGAGAAAACCAGGGATCTATCTTCTTTTCTGGGTAGGTGGGTTAAGATGAAAGAGCGGCTTTCAAAAAGAGGTGGAAGCAGGACCAGTCCTGTACAGGATCGCAGAAGGCAAAGGCAGAGGCAGCTTAAAGCAGAGGGACAGTGTTGCAGGGTGTTGAGGAATGTGAGTGGGTGACAGTTCAGGAGCAGTTTCAATAGAGCTATGATGGCAGACGCAGGGCTATAGAGGTTACAGAGGGGCTAGGGCTGAAAGCATGGGCACCAGGAGTGTTGGGGAAAATCTAGCAATGAGGATCTAGGTTTCACACACCACTGTGAGAGGAATTTGTCCTTAAAGATCAAACGTGATTAGGAAGCCAACTGGGTAACTACAATTTGGGGTTGGTCACTGCCCGGGGGATCTCAGATGGCCTGAATGTGGTTTGTCTCCACAAAACCCATGTTGAAGCTTGGACCCCAGGGTAATGGTTTTGAGAGACATTGATGCTCTTCTTTTGGGACCCAGGACTGTTTCCCACAAGATCGAGGTGCTAGAGCAGGACTGGCACCTCCTTTAACTCCCACAAGCCTCTCCCCACACTGGCCACTCGCCTTTCTATCTTTCCTATTGTGCATGGAACATGTGATCTTCACCAAGGGCCATGTGGTGCCCAAACGCGATATTGAATTTCTCAGCTGCCAGATCCGTGAGCCAAAATAAGTCTCTTCTTCTTGTTACTCAGTTTGAAGAATTCAGCAATAGCAACAAAAATCAGAAAACACCAATTAAGATTTTAAAATTATGTGGAAGACAAGAAACAACAGAATCAAGTAAAAGGGTGGTAAGGTTTTCTGATCTTCAAAGACCGCTGCGACGTCATTTCAGGGAAAGATTTGTTTCCTTATCCCTCTTGTTTTTCTACTGGGCTCATGTTGTCACAGAAAATAGAGAACTGATGTGAAGTTCCAAGGATGCAGACTACAAGGAAAGAACACTCTAACAATCGGAGTGGGAACAAAACAGCCTTGCCCTGGGAAACCTTGATGGCAAGCAGATGTGGCACTTTGGCTGACACTCAAATATGGAGCCAAAGTCTTGCTTAGACAGCTTTCCTGCTTGGGAATTTGCAGGGGAAAGTCAAATGTACCTCTTGTTCGTCCCTATTCCACAGCGGCTGACAGTGCCTCCTCCTCCTCCTCCTCATCCGACCATCACCTTCTGAGCCCAGGTGAAGTGTACCATAGAGAGCAAATGCCACAGGTAGCGGAGGAGTGGAGCTTCCTCCTGCTACCACCACTAACTTGGAAATCTCCTCTTTGACGCTGTGGTCCCAAGCATGTCTCACTTTAAAGATGTGGAAGGATTCCATGAGGAAAATTCACAGATCTTTAACATACGTTGCACTGGGCTCTTGCCGGTTTGTGCTATTCGGCTTACCTTGAACCTACTAGGGTATACTGCAGCAGATCCATCAATTAGTTATCAATCTAATGAAATAGCTAAGGCAGGCTCCTTTACACAGAAAATAAAGTTCTGTTGGCTCACAGTTCTGCACTTCAATCTGTGTGCTTCTCTGGTCCCTGTCTCTTTCCTTACAAAGCCACCCAAGACTCAGTCACTGAAGCTCCACCCCAATGACTTTATCTAAACCCAATCACTTTGCAAAGACCTCACCTCTAAATCCAGAACTGGAATCAAGTCCACTCTCTCAATGCCATTAATATATGGCAATGAGAACCAAATGCCTGTGTGAGTCTGGGGTTACAGACAATATTCAAACCACAGAATGGCTCCATTTTGAAATACATTTAGGTAATTTAACATCCACTTCTTTGAAAAAAAATATTTTATTTGAAAGGCAGATTTACAGAGAGAAGGAGAAAGAGAATGTTTTCCATCCTCTGGTTCGCTCTCCACAAGACCACAATGGCTGAGCCAATCTGAAGCCAGGAGCTGCTTCTTGGATTCCCATGTGGGTACAGGGTACCAAAGACTCGGGCCGTCCACCCCTGCTGTACCAATTTACAAGCAGGGAACCCAACCATAAGTGGAGCAACAGTACGAACAGGAGCCCATGTGAGTTGTTGACAGCTCAGGGTGGAGGATTAGAAGCCCTGTTGGTACCCATTTACTTTAGAGAAACCAATAGCAATGAAATGGGAGGTGAGTCAATGGTGACATGAGCCTGACCCCAGTTCCTTCCATCTTATGTTAGAGTGTTCATCAAGATCTCAGTGGAGCTTGCCTGCAAACTCAGCTCCACCAGTCCAGACATGTACCTTATGTAGGTGTGCTTTCTAGATGCTAAATCTAGACATCACTGAAGAACAAGTCCTCATGGGAAACAGTTAACTGGTTAGGTGGCTCATTCTCTCTCTCTCTCTCTCTCTCTCTCTCTCTGTGTGTGTGTGTGTGACTTTCATTCTCTCTCCTGTATCTTCTGAAAGGACCTATGGAATGAGAAGATTTAGGACAAAAATGCCTTTAGTGTAGGATATACCTTTGAAGTTCTCGGAACACACAGACTTGTGGATAAGGAAGGTGGGTAGGGTCAGAGAGGGCAGGACAGTGCCAATGGCTCCCAGTCAGCTCTGCCCCATGAGGAGTTTCCAAGCTACATAAGTGAAGCAGGGCCTGGAGACAGAAGAAAACAGTACAGTCATGAAACACCTGACCAAAGTTTCAGTCTCCTTCTCTGCAGTAGCACTTCCCAGCAGCCCAAGGAAGGAGTGAGAAGCTGGACCAGGTGCTGAGACAGCCAGGAGCTAAAGCCCCAGTGATGCCCCAAGGCAGAGGAAACTGCCAAGAGGAGTCATTGGAAAGACCAGGAAGGGGGAAGGAAACACGGAAAGGCAACCATGTGCTGTGGTCTCCCCACGAACAAACATGGAGGAACACAGTAATCAGTTATGTAACTCAGAGTCTCCACTGTCAACAAAACAACCGCAAGCTCCGGTTCTTCAACATGTGGACTGTAGGCTGCCCCTCCAGGGAGGCCAAGCCCTCGTGGCCTAGTGGGGGCCTTGATGACTGCAGCTGAGTCAGATGAGGCCCAGTCCTGCTGTCAGAGGCACTCAGCAGGCTGCCGAGAGGCCCCCATGGCTCGCAGTTGCACACAGACAAGCCAGAAAGAACATAAATAATCTGTTATTAAAAAGCCCTATGCTAATAACATGAGTCTCTATTTATCCAGCATGCTGCCAAAAGCCTAAACCTTTATCCAGGAGACCAGAACAGTTGATCTTAACACCTTTGAACAGATGGAAACTGCACAAATGGGAGAAGCAGGGATAGAAATGAAAATGATACTGCTTGAGTGCTAACCTTGGCCCAGAAAGGACATAATGTGTAAAGGGGAACCGTCAAGAGAGAAATTGCACTCTCTTCAGAAGCCAATGTACCTTTAATTCCAAAAGTACAACTGAGTACCATTTTCTAGACAGATGATCCCCACTTCATATCTCTTGCTGTTCTTTGGAGAGCTTCTGTTATTTCTCTTCCATCTGTTATTTTCATTTATTTCAGCTAGATTTTTTCCAAATTGGAGAATCTTATTTTGGGAACGATGTATTCCAGAACTGTTACCCTATTTAAAAGGAACGATTGTGTCTTTTTTTTTTCCAATCTGGAAGAGTTTTTTGTTTGTTTATTTGCTTTTTGCTTTTTGTTTTTTTCTGGGTCTGCGAGTCAAGTACATTTTATAGGTTCAGAAATTGAATCTTTCCTTGAGAAACTGGGGACTGTATCTCCTTCTGCCCCACCAAGAGTGGGTGGGGCTTTGTCCTGCCCATCCCACCCTCTGGGAAGGG
Source organism: Ochotona princeps (assembly GCF_030435755.1). Classification (NCBI taxonomy): domain Eukaryota; kingdom Metazoa; phylum Chordata; class Mammalia; order Lagomorpha; family Ochotonidae; genus Ochotona; species Ochotona princeps. The sequence goes on along the minus strand of NC_080832.1, from coordinate 9,482,366 downwards.
TCTCACTTGGCATTATTTCCCCCAAAGCACTCAAGTGCCTCTCACAGAAGGCCTTCCATGAGGCTTGACATTCCATCTGAGACGCTGGCAGGCAAGGAAACCACATCACAAGTAAGTGGGTATCTGGGCCTCACCCCCCAGCAGCCAGCTCCTGTCAGCAGGAACCACACTTCCAGTGGGCAAGCCGGAGAAGAAAACAAGGCAAAATGTGCATCGCCTGGAGTACCCAGAGCAGGCTGAGCAGAGGCAGAAGGGAATGAGGGAACAGGGGTGGGGTAGGAGCAGCCGGGAGGCCACTCCAAAACCCACAAGAAAGGAGGAAAATACCAAGAGGACCTCATTTCCTACCTAGCGGTAACATATTTCACTTGAAAACTTCTCCTGGTTTTTACATTCATAAATATAAAAAAATTAAATGTGTACCATTTCGCTGTCACTGTGTTTTCTGTTTATTGGGATTTATTTGTTTGTGTTACAGACAGAGATGGGGAAGAGAGAGCGAGCGAGAACACTTTCTTCTTCTGGTTCACTCTACAAATGGATACAGCAGCCAGGAACCTGGAACACTCTCTGGTTCTTCGGTATTGGTGGCAGGGCCCAAGGACTTGGAGTGTCTTCTGCATTAGCAGGGAACTAGCAAGAAGGTGGAGCAGCCAGGACTGGAATCGGTGCTCCTGGAAGATGCCACTGTTGCATGTGATGGCTTAACCATATATGCCACAACGTCTCCCTTTGAGCCATGTCCTTAAACCTCATTCATTTCTGCTCTCAGCATAGATTTGGCTTTACCCATGACAGACCACAACTGACTCCAAAGAGGAAGCACAGTAGCTAAAGTTTGCTTTTGAGTAGGCCAAATCTACATGGGTGCAATTTGCTTGTTTCTGTGCCTGCAAGCCTCCTGCCCTTCTCTGGCACATCAGCTGACATGTGTATTTCTCTGTGAAACAAGCTCACCTCCCACAGCAGAGTTGCTGCTAAATATTCCCTGCGCATAACTCACACAGGCCTTCCCACACTTCTGGCCTTTGTTCACAACAGTTCTCCCCTTGGACTGCGTTCAGGGCTGGTGTCCCCACACAGGCTGGTGGTGGAATGAATAATGAGTTTCCATTCATGGGCATTAGGTACGGGAGGAAGCCATGTGCATTGCAGGGAAGGATATTGTAGCCCTGCAGTCAAGAGTTCCAAGCCCGTTGTCTGATTAGCTCTTGAGTGTGTCATTGTAGTCGTAATGTCTACAGACACCATCATTGAATGTCACTGTTCCCACTGCAGCTTGTTGGAGCAACCAAATGAGAGTCACACCAAAACACAATTCTAATATTAATTCCACCATTAACTGGTTGGGTGACGTCGATAAATCCATTTACTCCTGCTTTCCTTCTTTGCGTATGAGACTAATATTACTTTTTTACTTCTTCTGGTGCATTTTGAGGTTAAAATAATGAATAAATAGTTATGAAAACATCTATCTGCAGAAGAAATTATAGTCTAACTGAAATTCCCTAAACATTGCTTCATTTTCTCATCCTACCAATCTTTTCCTGTCAACTTGCCAATAAAAAAATATTAACATACTAAAAGTTTGAATATTTCATTGTAATTCAATTGCTTTGTTTTATTTTTCTAAATTTATTTATGTGGGAGACAGAAGGTGGAGATAAAAAACTAACAGAGCACTCCAATGTGCTGCTTGTCCCTCTGCAGGCCCATAGCAACCATCTCTGGCCTGGACTGAAATCTGAAACTCAATGCAGATTTCATACATGGATAGCAGGAACCAGTCACATGAGCCATCACGCTTCCAACCAGAGTCAGCATCAAGAAGAAACTGGAGTCCATGGCCTAAGTAGGGGACTGAACACGAGTAGTCCACTGCAAATATCTTAACTGCCATCTTAAGGCCCATTCCCAATTTTTTAGTTTTGTTTTTCACTTGTGTGTTGTAACATACATTCTTTAGGAAAAGGCATATTGGCATACAAAATAAAAGTTGTATCATACTAAGGTGTGCTTCTAAAAGAACCCCTGCACTTCCATATAAAAAGCACTGGGAACTGCCTGACCAATCACCCATCTTGTGAGGAGGAAAGCTTGTCAACACTGTGTCACCTAATCCCAAGGTTCACTCCAGCGTTTTACCAGGACTTGGATTTCCAATCCTCATCCCTCTCCGATGACCACGATGAAGCTCCAGGATCCTGCAGGCTGAGGATGGGCTTGGAAACGTATTTAAACATCATCACTAATTTTAATTCAACCCTGATATCAGCTCATTCACTGAGTGAAATTGAGACCTGTGGATGGATTTACAACACCCATCCTGATATCCTTCAGCCACCAAGAAAAGAATAATGTTACCATTATGCCTAGCTAATTTGAAATAGAGTTTACACATACTTCACCTTCAATTCACTTTATCCAACCCATTATGCAAATTATTGCACCCTAACTCACTAGGTACTGAAGCCTCCTACGTTTCCCAGCTTTCTAAACTCACAAATCACAGCTTACAAGTGGCTTTTCCTCTAAGAAGAGAAGCAATTTCCCATTTCCTTTCCTTTGACCCATGACATGTGGAAACTGATTAAATTAATCTGTTAGACTTCCATGTTCTACAATACTGATAATATTTATCCACATTCAATGGGACATACATCAGAGGCCATTTTCCCCACAGCAGTGATAGATTTGCCCTACAATAGGATTTTTCAATTTATTTTATCTTTCAGTAACAGAGTCCATTTATTTAAACAGAACTGTACAGAGCACCCTGATAAATAAAACAGATGCAAGTTGATCTGTTGAGAATAAAGCAAGGAAGCAGCAGGATCAAGAAACCAGTTCAGGGTCCTTGGCAAAGAATGTGATGCCTCTGCAGGGTCCTGGAGGGGGCTGAGAACACCACAGCCTGAAAACCACCAAGGAATTCACAACCATCTCAGCATGCTGCAGGAGAAACAGGCAGACATGCGCAAGAATGAATTGATCTAGAAGTGTGAAAAGATATAGGTAAGTTCCAAGTAACCTGCAGTCATGAGAACCACGTACCCACCACCTGAGTCCTGAGCACAAAGAGCATGTATACTAGGGCAGATGCTTAACGCAGCAACTACAAGTCACTACTTGGGTCACTGTACTGGAGACCTGCACTAGAGACCTGCACTGGAGTCCCAGCTCCTCTGCTTGCAACCCAGCTTTCTGCTGCAGTGAATCCTGCGAGGCGCCGGATTCAGGCTCGGACCCTTGGGTTCCTGCCACCCCCACGGGACACCTGGATGGAGTCCAGAGCCTTGGCTCTGACCTGGCTTGTTGTAGCTAGGACTGGAACATGGAAAGTAATTATATGAAAGCTCTCACTCTCACTCTCATTTTCATTTTCACACTCTCTCCTTCCATGTCTTTCAAATAAAATGAAAATAAGTAAATTAATATTTTGCAAAGAACAGGCATATTAGTGGGGAAATAAGGCTGAAAAGAGAAATTTCAGAGGTAGAAAAAAGCATATGCCTCCTAATATAAAGAGTAATAAACGTCATAAACATGACCAGTCTCCCCCAAACCTGACATAATCGAGCTGAGAACATTACTTAGTTTCATTGGTCCAGCCTCTAACAACACTTAAGCTTCCAGAACATTCAGCAATTTCCACGAGCCAATGTGAAAAAAAATGATTCTGCATGAACATCCCTGACTCATGACAGCCAGATACAGAGGGAAGCTCTGTGTCTGGACTCCAGTTGAATACAGATAATAAACAGGAAGCGCCAAGACATAAACAAATAAGATGATATCAGCATGGTGTTACAGCATGCTAATCGCCAGCCTATGATGTTGGCAGCCTATATGGGTACCAGTTTGTGTTCCAGCTCTCCATTTCCAATCCAACTCCCTGCCTAACATCCAGGAAAGCAGCGAAGGATGGCCCAAGTCCTCAAGCCCCTGCACCCACATGGGAGACCTGAAGAAAGCTGCTTGCTCTTGGCTTCGAACTGGGTCAGCCCCAGCCATTGTGGCCCTTTGGGGAGCGAACCATCCAATGGAAGATCTCTCCCTCTCTCTGTCTTGCCATCTTCCTGTAAATCTGCTTTTCAAATAAAAACAATTTTATATAAAGAAAGAAGAGGAAATTTCTAATATGTGGGCTGTTGCTTTCTAGTTTCTCTTTCAGTCAAGTGTTTCTGTAAACAGGGTTAGGTGTCCTAGACTCTACTGGCTACTATACCAAAATATCATAGAGCGTGTGGTACAGGATGCAAAAAGCTTTTATGGCACAATTCTGGCAGCACAGAGGTTCAAGATCTAGAAGTCAGGAGATTCTGTTGGTGGTGGGTGATGGCCTGTTTCTGACCTACAGATACTGCTTCCTGCCTTTGTCCTCACACAGCAGAGGGGTAGGCAAGCTGCCCCCTGGGGCCTCCTTTTTGTTTAAGGGCACTGCCCCTTTTCCCAAGGGCTCAAAACTAATGACTCCCCAAAAATGCACCTGCAATCAGGACTGGGAATCTGGCCTGCAAACTTCAAGTCAGAGTTGAAATATTTTAAAAATATAAGTAACAGATGAATTTTTAGGTTGATAATTTTGTATGGCCCACACAAACAGTCCTTGCCAGAACAGAGCTCCCCGCAACACATATACACAAACATACACACGGGGTTACCTACCCAGTCTCATGAAAAATGAGATTTCACTGCATGAACTTTGGGTGGACAAAAGCATGCATACTACTGCATCAGCTAAATGCTTCTCTCAGATACAGGTGTCCTTCACTCTTGTCTAAATCACCGCTGGGCAAAACAAACTCCTTGTTAAACTTCCTAGTTGGACAAATTTAAGTTCTGGTTCACAAGAATACATTAATTTTGTATAAATTTTTACAAAAGCACCTCTCACCACAAAAATTGGTGAGAAGCGATGCTCTTCCCCACGTCCCATCACTGATCTACGTAACACTGAATCTTAGTCTGGATTTCATATTTTCATATTAACTAACTCACTGGACAATGTTCACCAAATAACAAAGGACTTATACCCAGCTTCTTGTACACAGAAATGGAACCTCAGATTGATGGTGGCTAATAATTCAAAATCCTACTTGAATTCTTCAGCAGACCAGGGTAATTGAGCGCTCGGCTTGACTGTATGTGACAGAAAAACACAGATGTTAATGTGGACAGGAAAGTGCTTTTTCTAGGGCGGTACATAAACTCCTGAGATGAAACAGGTTGCCTGAGCCTCTTTCTCAGCATTCAAGATGGCTGCATCCGCAGGTGGCAAAGCAGAGAAGGTGAGGAGAGGAGAGTGCATGAAGTGACTGAGCTCTCTTCCTAAGGCTGCCTCCAAACCTGGCAGGGAAACTGCCCATGCTTGCTGCTCTGCGGCTGCGCAATGACATCACAAGTGGCTTGCACAGGCCGGTGCTTCACTCTGCTGGCGTCTTCCACAAATCAGAAAAGCAGAAATAGGTTGTCGGAAAAGAGAGCGCATACTACGAACCAGAGTGTACGGGAGAGTGCAGGTGAGCTGGGTGTTAGCATCCTCTGCTGCTTTGCTAGTCTGCAGTTTCCCCTCGGCCTCTGCAGCATGCCTGGTGAGATCAGAGCCTCTCACTTCTCCCCAGACCAGCGTTTCCACGCAAGTGAGAGCACAGACACGTGCAGCATGAAGGGAAGGGCTCCCTGACACCAGGGACCAGGCACGGAGGGGTGATGGAGCCTCACAGCGGCAGCGTCCTGTAGACAGTGCGTGAGGAGGTCCGCTGCAGGAGTCAGACTCTTGGTGGCTTCCATGGTGATCGGAAAAGGCACGCCTGCAATGGAGAAACACCAGCTGGGAAGCCTCGTAGGACCCTCTTCAAGGCTGCAGGTGGGAGGCCAGGCTGCATGAAAAATGCCCTGCTGTTTAAGACACACACTAGAGGCCGGAACCCCCAGTATCTCCATCCCCTTCTCCTGGGCACACCTGGCACACATCCAAAGATGCTGACCGTGTCCTCAATCCAGCCTGGCCCTCTAGCACACCACTTTCACAGAGCGTTAAAGTCACAAGAGATGGGGCTGGGGACAAGGGCAGCTGCTTTCTCCAATGTACAGATCCGCTGGCAGATCAAGTTCTGTTGCCGAGTCATTTAAAGAAACCGAAATTTGTGGTGAGGAAGAAAGTGTTTGTGCCTAACAGTTTCCAGTTTCCTATGAGCCTTCCTGAATCATCAACTGACTCATTCCACCTGCTCAATTTTATTATTAATTCAAAAAGCTGGTAACAATAGAGTTTTGAACTCTACATGTTTTGATTTCTTTCCTCTCATTGCATAATTCACTAGATTTGCCCACATTTTGGCAGTTACTCCACTATCCGTGCAACAGTGAGAAACATACTTTTAAAAATGTTTCCAACCCCCACACATCCACATAAAATTGCTTCAGTTCTAACTTTGTTGCAGTTCTTATGTAAAACCCATTGGTAGCTAATATTAGCTTATTTTATTCTACAGGACTATAGTGGGAGTATGACAAACCCTTGACTTGGTTCTTTGCCAAAGCCAGAAAAAGTAATTTTTAAGGTGAATAATGAAACACAATTTAATGATTTGCTATATTTTTTAGCTCAGATTTGGTTATTTAGAGTAATATCTTTTTCATCACTCTTCAGGCAAATATGAACTTGTATGTGTAAGCATAGTATGTGCTATAAATTTAAACAACTTCAGTGAAACAGAGGGTAAAAGGCCAACAGTCCTAACCTGTCCCACAGGTGTCCACTCTAGGAAAAAGCACCCAGGCCAAGCAGCCTCACGTGGGAGGAATGTTTGCTCTTAGCCTTTGGAATTTGGGCGAAAGCTCTCAGCACTGAAAGTGAATTACTCACATTGGAATGAAAATGCAAAGTCATCTTTGTCCCTAATTCTCCTGAGTCAATACCAAATGGCCTGAAACACAATATGTAGGTTTGAAGTGAATCAAGAGGTGAGATCATCTCTTTCAGCAGGGGAGAGGAAAGAGGAGGCAGACACATGGTGCTGAGCAGAGGACTCTGGGTCTGTCCTCTGGCGCTGGGTGCTTAGAGAGCTGACCTGTACATCCCAGGGCTAGCATGTCCTTCCCTGGCTCAGGCTTCTGCTTGTACTTGTATCTCATATCTGGACTAAGCTGCTTTTCCCCATGAGAATTTACAATTGCAAACCATCTAAAAATTTGAGTTCTCTTCTACTGATCTACTTCAATGTATTTCAACATGGCTTGACAGTCTCTTCCACCTGCCTGCTTCAGTTGAGAACATTTCAGCTTCTCGCTTTCAGCTGTGCTTGGCTGATTCCAGGGACAGGCAGGTGGAGGGGACAGAAAACAAAAGGAAACTTCGCTCTGAAGTCGTGGGTAGCACAAATAGAGATGAGGGAAAGGAAACTCATGCTCAGAACTGCACCAGTGACACAGAGAAAGAATGCGAATGAAAGTAGAACTAACATCGGCATCCCTGCACCTCCAGGGAAGATGAGGGGCCATGTGGGCAAGTAGGATCCAAGAACTTTAGTATCATAACTGAGGTACAGAATAGCCAGGATGATGCATATTCCACCTGAACTCTGTGTAAAATGGCATCTAGATTTTCTTTCTGCGATGTGCTGTCTTCACTGTTCCCTTCAAGTAGAGACAAGAACCACACAAGGTTTTCCACGTACACGCTGTTGACCATGATTCTTCCTTGTCTTACACCTGCCTCCTCCCGCTTCCTCTCCTGCAGAGAACCCCAGCTGCCTGACCCAGGGCATCTTTTTTGGCTTTCAACCAAAACCAACTCTGTCATGAATAGCTGCTTGTGAGCATCTTCATCCAGGTCCTTCAATGAACTGCTGGAAGCAAGTAGGGCAAAGATGATTATCTCTCATATCCAGATGAAGCAACGGAAATACTGAAGAGCTTTTAATTGCTTGAGATAATGCAACCTCTGGAGAATGGGCACAAGCCCAAACCTTGGCTCTGTGTCCACTTGTTTCAAAACGCCATTTCTTTGCCTTCTCTCTCTTCTCTGCCTAACGTCAGTGTGTGACTTACAGAACTGCAAAGCTGTGGAACAGTCAGGCAGGCTGCTGGTGGATTTCTTTATGTACTTAATTTCTGCCTAACGTACTCTGCTGATGTGTTTATTTCTCTTTTTATGCTTTCCCCCTGTGCCTATAACTGATGCATTTGAGCTTTCAGTAAAATGTTGCAAAGGAGTGGGGTGCGAGAGAGCAGGGCTGTGACAAGCTTCATGATACCAAGAAGCTGTGCAAGGCCCCTTTGGCATCTCATCCCACGTTGAATTTCTCTAACAACTGGGCCAACCTTATTGCTTGATGAGCAAAGAACTCAATGAGCACATTCAGCCTTCATAGCATTCCTGCTTAACTGCAGTGTCTCTATCATTTATCTTCTTTTTGTTTCTCTGTCAGACAAAACATTCTTCCATTGATTCAGAAACTTACATCAAGTTCAGCTTATTTGCTGCACTGGGGAACATGTGACAGTGAAGTGATGCAGCCAGCTGTCCTGGAGTGGTTTGGGACATGGCACTCCTGTGCTTTGAGCCCCACTTAAAGGGACTAAGTGTCTGATAGTCCTTCTTGGGAGAGCTAAGCTGGAAATGTAGGGGAGCCACTCCTAATCATGGCGATGTGAGCAAAGCACCCATTTTTCTGGGGTCAGAGATGGGGTAGGTCAACCACTGATAGTTCAGAACGGGGAAACTTTAGTAGAAAGAAGCTCAGGGAGCTTCATAAAGTTCATGGAAAATGTTAGGCATGGGAAAAAATCATGCATGAATTCCAAAAACTGTGTGAAAAATCTTTGAACTCCAGTTTGTCCATGAACTTTGTGAACTCCCCTCATTTCAGCTGCTGCAGCCCATGGGGGCTACCCTGGGCAGTGAGAGGAACTGAGGGTCTTTCTGTCCTCAGGGGAGCCATCCTTAGACCAGGTCAAAGCATTTTGGGAACAGCATGGGCTGCAGTAGGAGCTCTATGTAATAAGAGTTGAGGGGAGGTGTTGTGGGCAATATAGTCAAGGATATTGCTTCTCAAGGAGTAGAGTATCTCTCCCGCCTCTTCTCTTCCCACGGTCCCTGTGTCAATACAGGGACTCCCAATGCCTGCTTAGATCCTCGAGAGGCCTGGAGAGATGCAAGGAGGTTACACAGCAACACCTCTGAGTAACAACTTAAAATTCAATGTTAGGTATACCCTCTCTGGTCTGAAGACAGAGCCAGCAGAACTTGACTGGACAATAAGATGCTGGACTCTATGTTTGGTATATGCTTGCAATGGGGGAATCTCAACTGAACTTGAACTGTGGTTATGCAACAAGGTGGAGGAATCCACCATGGTGGGAGGGTTTGGGGAGGGGTGGGGAGAACCCAAGTACCTATGAAACTGTGTCACATAATACAATGTAATTAATGAACTAATAATAAATAAATAAATTTTTAAAAAATTCAATGCTAGACGTTCTGGTCTGTGTCATTGTTTGCAGTGACCACCACTAACAGGGATTTCTCACTGGCTCATGTCCTCTCATTGTCCTGCTTCCTGTCCTCGCCTCCTTCCATCCGCAGAGAACTTCGCCTAGTTCTTAGCTTTACAATTCCTGTGCAGTGCGATCTCACAAACCTTCAAATGTTGCATCCAAAGTTCTCATCCGACATTTTTACTTAAATAAAAAGTTATCTCCTCTAGACATAAGGGACACTACTCCTTTTGCTCCCAAACAGTTGAAGTTGATTGTAAGAGCATTCTTATCCCTTTCCTTTTATGAGTGTTTGGCTCTCTAGCCACTTCAGAATTGCAAAACAAGTCTAGATTGTAAGAGACTAAAAATGAAAATGTGCATGAAAAATTACATATATATATATGTACACACATAGTATATATGCATACAACCTATGCGTGTATATTTGTGTGCCTAATACATGTATGTGTGCATAACCTAGACCAATGCGTGTATATATTAGCTCTTCATTGATGTAACAATGGAAGGTGGTGGGAGTGTGTGCAGGGTGAAATAGCAGATGTTTCAAAACAGCAACACAGAGAAATTCAGGGGCAAAGCTCAGGCTTTCAAAACAACTCACTCTAGGGAAAACTCACACCAAGAAACCAATGCTCCCTGCTGAGGACCCGAGGACCCCTCTCCTCAGCCTGAGCACTGGCGACCAAGCCTCAAGACGTGTAACTGCTAGACAGTCCAAAAACCACATGGAGACCTCGACAAAATCATGGGATTAAAAAGTGAGTTCATTTTAGAAAAAAAAATTAACACCCACACATATGAGGGATCTTTTAAGACTTCTTGGAAAATGCATACTACAAAAAAAATAAAGCATGGATTTGGATTTCTGAACTTTTTGCACCAAAATATACCTATCTTCTGATTCCATTTTTTCCAAGAACATTTTGAAATATCCTCACATGTCGATGAAGCAGCAAGCCTGAAGACTTAGTCCAGTGCTGTGATTCCGGGGTCAGAGAAGGACCAGAGCCAAGCTCACACATCTGATGGGTGGGAACTGAACTCATGGTCCCACCCTCCTGGAGCCATGACTCCACAGTCTGAGTCTGTGGGTGGCAGCAAAGAGGAACATTGGCATTCCACAGATGCAGGTAGGACTGGTACCCAGACAGATGGACCCCAAGTTTGTAGCCAACTCCACATTGGCTGTAAACACAGAGAATAAAAACATACTTAATTTAAAAGAAAGTACGTTATGGAAGATCTGGTAGCCACTTGTTCCAGCCCTCAACTACACTTGCCTTAATTAGAAGAAGGTGTTTATGTAAAGCAGATGCTATTTAAAACATCTATCATTGAGGATATTTAGTTTTTAAAGTATAAAATGCCTCTTCTAACTGTATATGGCATCTTAAATAGCCACATTTCCAAAATCTGAGATGAAGGTGAATTCCTAATTAATGTGTATTATGAAACATTTCAAATTAATAATATAGCTTAATACACTTTAAAATTAATGTTGCAGTAAGCATTTAAGAAAATGGGTGATAAGCTGGTAATTTTATTTATGAAAGCTAATTTCAACAGATACTTATGAATTCATTAAAGGGTGACTCATTTTCCTTTCAAAAAGTATATTGTGAATATTTTAATGGTGCATTAAAGGAAATATCACTGAATGCTGCAGATTTCAAAAATGTTACTTAATTAAAATAAGAAGTTACACAGAGTAAATCTTTTGTTTTAATGAACTTACAACTATGCTATTAAAACAATCAGATATTCTTTAAATTTTAACTATTTCTTGTAAGAAATTGAAGAAAGTGGATATTAGGAGCAAAATTAAGTTATTGCAGCCATATCAACACCGGAAATACCAAATATTGGATTATGCAACTAATTCAGACTAACTTCCTCCTCACATAGTTTTAACAACTGTGAAAGAAAGATAAGCTATCTTTCTTTTCTCTAGATAATTTTAAAATTTAGAAAAGAACATTTGAAAAATATTCCACTGTGATCAAAACAAAGATAAAACCAACACAGCAAAAGACATTTCCGAACAAAGTGAAGTGATAAGCTGGATGGTAAGAACCTTGGGATGGTTCTGGAACGACTTCTGACAGAACTCTGTGTCAAGCAATAGGCTACAAAGATATACCAAAATACGTTCATTCGGAAATTTCTCTCAAGAAAAATTCAAAAGGAAAAAAACATAAACACCATTATCCAATGCTGTACAAAAGCAAAAGGAAAAACAGCGGTCAACTTAAGAGACAACAGTTGCTACATTGTATATTTTCAGTTTTGTGAAATATTAAGGAGAGGATTTTAAAAAAGTTTCTATAATGGCATGAAGCAATTTTGGCAATGCCCTGCTCATGGTAAAAGCCAAGTAAACCTGCTTCCTCAGCATTTCAACTGTCACGGGTAGGGATTGACCTGTCCTAAAACCAAAGCTGCTCCACCTCAACTGACGGGCATGGGGTTATCTATCAGAGTAGGGATACACCTGCTGCAGGCTAAGATGCTGTTTTCAGGAAAGAGAGAATTAATTAGGCACATTGGCTGGAAGAAAAAGAAAGGTCACATAGAGAAAAGAATGTTTCTCAGGACATTTTGTCCCCAGTATTAGAATACAGGATTAAGCATATGAACATGTTTTTACATCAAACCAAATCCCCCAAAAAGATAAGTTCCAGGCCTCCCCTTCAGAGTTCATGACTGTGATGGTCAATTGCAGAGGTAGTCAGACTGGGATTGCTGGGAACCCTGTCCAATGACTGGGTCTTTAAAAGAAGAAGAGAGTTAGGAACCAGGGCAAACACCGTGTAATACCAAGCCAGACACTGACATGAACTTGCAAGCAGGGAACTGCCAGGATGGCCACCCTGAGACAGAAGCTAGGAAAAGGCCATGAAGGATTCTCCCAAGAGTCTTCCGAGAGGTGCAACCCTACAGACCACTTGACTTTGGACTTCTTGTCCCCAGACACACAACAATAAACCATGGCGGTTTTCTAGGCCACCCAGTTTAATGGCTCTTCAGCCCAGGATTCCCATGACCCTAAGATGTGTGCAAGCAAGGCCAATAGTCCTCAGGGACAGCCTCCTCCGGAATATGATGTTCTGGTTATTAATACTTCTAAGGCAAGCAATTCATATATGTTTTTTTCCTAATGATAGTTCTGTGAGCATTTGGGCCATTCGGGAACTCCCCTGGTGGTGTGACAGGCTGATCAGAGACAAGTCTGGAGTTCCAACATTGACTCCACCACTCACAATGGCTTCAGGTGAGTCACCCCTTCTGTGCCCGATTTTTGCTCTTGGAAATGACAAGCAGAATAGACTCACCAGGCTGTTGTGAGGGCTACATTAGCTCACAAACATTAAGCAATTAGAACAGTAGCTACCCCATGAGAAGCCTTCAATAAACGTTAACTACAATTATCGTGTCTGCCTACACATCTTGGTGCCACTCCTATTTTAGAATTACAAAAATTCCACAGGCGTATTTTTAGAGTGCATGTATCAATTTGTAAAGTATTTATACTCCACTATTGCAACTCTTCTCCCTTCAGAAATCCAAGTAATTCTTACCCATATTCACTTGGGAATCTCTGCAGTTCCCAGTCTAGGACCCTGGATAAGATGAGTGTGCAGGAATAAGGCAGGGGAGAGATGAAGGGAGTGTCTATGATTTGAATTCCGGTGAAACTGGAATTCAGCTATGCAGCTTTGGGAAGGATCAGAGGGATCAGAGGTATGAATATGGATGCTACACAAGTCAGGTGCTTAACCACAGCCCTTCTACTGTCAATGCAGGCAATATGACATTGGTGTTGCTCCTCCACATGCTGGTGAGTGAGAGTTACCCTGAAGCCAGTGTCCTGCTCACCATGGAACTCTCTATGGGACATCGGAGCGTCATCAGAGTTCCGCTCTGTAGTGCCATTCAAGGGAAAGGCTGACTGGTGATCTCAACACAGCTCAGGTACGTTACAGGTTATCAGAGGGGGAGCCCAACGCTGCGCTTGCACAGTGCTCACCAGCCTTTGCTAGCACTTGCCAACATTCTGTCCTTAGAAGCTTCCCAGGCACCTGAAGCATTTACTATCGTTCTACCACCTCGCCAACCTCTGGTAATGATGCTGATGATTCTGGAGGCTTCCCTCTTTGATCTCAGCATCCAGGGCAGTGCAAGCCTGGCTGTCCAGCTATGAACAGCAGCAAGTATACAGCTCCCGCAGCAGAGAATGTAGCCCGACTTGATACCACAGATTTCTGCAGGAATAATTCATACTTTTGAAGGCTAAATCTAAAATTTACTCCTGTTGAGGAACTAATTAGCTATTTCAATATCCCTGACTAATTTTCTAGGCTTTCTTCTGCAAGTTAAGTATAAAAATAAAATTGTTCTAATAGCTTGTATACTATATACAGTTTTTACAGGTGTACAACTTGTGTTAAGATCCAAACATAGGATCTACTTGGGTTGCAGTTTCAGGCACCAGTCTAACCTCCCAACCACCCAAGAATAAATGCATGTGGAAAACAAGGTTGACAGATACCTGTGTTGTCAATAGAACCAAGAAAAGGCTCTTTGTAGAGAAAAGCAACAAACTGTAGCTCATTTTGTGAATGGTATTGGCCCTGACATGTTGCTGGCACCTGCAAGAAATGGGCTTTTATTGGATGTCAGCTTAAGAAGAAGAAAAGAAAAGAAATAGGGGGAAAAAATTAGCCGAATGAGTACAGGGGAAAAGATCAATAATTTCCTCTGAGGTTTTTCTGGCAAATTGGCCCAGAAAGGGCCAAACTCTTTACTGGCTGACAATCCTGGCATCTTTCCCAAATAGAAATGTTGCAGCCAGAAAATACACTTAGTGAATTTAGGGAGACAATTAGTATGGGAATATGTACTAAAGGAAAGAGCACAGATGAACAAATCCTGATCAAAGCATCTAGGGCCACTCCCATATTATACATCCACAACCGGTGTATGTCATTTGACCAGGCCTCCTGGTTGATGAGGGCACAGGGAAGCCTGATGCCCAAGTTATGTAGTCAGCATCCAGCATGAGCAGGGTGACTATGTAATTTATCATCCAATTCCAGAAGTGTTTGGAATGCAAGGCAGAGTGATTAATACCGTCCTCCCCCCTATGGTAGAGTCAAACACTTGGCCTGTTTCAAACAAACCCAGGTGTGCTGCTAGCCTAACTAGACAAGAAACTCTCCTGGAAACCTCTGGCTTATTGTTGTTGGCTGTGGTTGTTGACGTAGCCGATAGTCACAAGAAGACATGTGTAAACAGCAGAGAGGAATAGACTCACATCTGTTTATACCTGTTGAAAAGTTGCCCAAATCACTTGTCCGTTTGGTTTGGGGACAGCAGTACTATCCTTCTGTCTGTTTCATATTTTTTCCTCCTCATTCAGTCAAGGGTATTTTCACTCCCGGAGTTTTCATTAAGGATTCAATAGGGACAGGTGACTGTCCTCATTATTCATTAAAATACAAACATGCTGGAACAGAACAGCCCAGTGGTGTTTATTTCTGTGAAGTCCAGCCATTAGGAAAGGAAGGCGAGAACCAAGGACAGTGCCCAAGTTCTAGTTCGCTTCCAAACACAGAAATGCAGTCAGCTGTATCACTCCATTTTCATTAGTTGAATTTTCATTGTTTTTCCATTTCGTAAAACTGCATTTTTATTACCACAGAAATATAACTTTTCCTCACCCTCATTTCAATCCCTGCTTCTCCCAGCCCATGCCACCCAGGTAGTGTAATTTTCAACTGAAAATGATACACATTCATTTTTATTAAATTTTGAATCCAGCCATGAAAATAAACTTAAAATTAAGGAGTTGAGACATTTGTGGAATTTTGCTCCCAATGTGAAAGAAACCAGTCATTTAGCCATGGAGAACCAAATGCCCAGTCCTCGCTGGTCACATGGCACAGGGGCCCAGCATGCCAGGCACCCAACAGGGCTTCCTCAGAGCTGGGCCTGCTGTTTGTATACCACTTGAGGAACAAAGATGACTTACATGCTCTCCCAAAGGAGCCTACAGTTCCCTTACAGGAACCCTAAGAGGGTCAGAAGGTCCATCTCAGCCCATTTTGCAGACTGGGAAACTGACATGAAGAGGGAGAAAACGGACTGTCAAAAGCTACAGCGTCGAGATGAACTCGGCAGCAGCACCCACCGAGTCTGACACATGCTCACTGGCCTTCCTTGACGTGGCAACTCCTGATTCCTTCTCGTCACTAGCTTAAGAGACTGCCTGGATGACTACCACACTGCATGCCAAGAGGATGTGCATTTATTAAATTTCAACTTTTAAAGGAAGAGGCTTACATGGTGGCCCAGCACATTAAGCTGCTGTCTGCACACCAGCTTCTACCACTTAGAGTCCAGGAAACTCCACTTTTGATCTGGCTCTAGGCTACTGTATCTCGGAAAGTAGAAGACGGGCCATGCACTTGGGTCATCCACACCCACATGGAAGACCCTGTTGGAGTTCCAGTCTTCCAGATCAGCAAGGCCCAGCCTCAAATATTGTAGCCTTTTGGGGAGTAAATCAGAGGATGGACAAAATTATCTCTCTCTCTTTCTCTTTCTTTAACTACACTTTTCAAATAATTTTAAAAAATAAGATTGATTTGCAAGAAGAAGAAGAAGAAGAAGAAGAAGAAAGAGGTTATGTCGTTAACCCATATATATCTACTTCCAAGGAGTCTATTTTTGAGGTTTGGTCTTTGTAACGCAGCATGTGAGTTGACAAAATCATTAGAGTGTGTTCACTATTCTCAACCCAAAGGTGGAACCTGTACTTGGCCCCCAAAGTGAGAGTGCTCACAACTCATTTGTGTTTCCAACTGAATTCAAAAGCTTTACATTTCTAAGAAAAATAATATTAACACAGCCACACTTAAAGAAAAATGATGTGGACTCAAACATGATTAATACACATACTTTATGGAAAGCTGAAGTTACTCTAATAATTCCTCATTTTCTGCATCACCAGATATAGTAACAATACTGGACACACCAACATGTTATTAAAATAATGATAAGTATTTTAGAAAGTAGTTGCTGGTTATCCAAGACAGCAAACAGAACATCAGGATGGGAATACAAACCAGGACAACAGCATAAACAGGGATTGCTGGTTTGCCATTTCGGAGTGAATAATCCTTCTAGCTAAGTGCAAGGGCAAGTGGAACAGAGATTGGAAGGGTGGTGACTCAGCACAGAGTTTACTAGGAGATGCCATGGCTATTCTCATACAAAACTGAAAACTTGACCTCTTTAGGTGACCAACACTTAGGAGCATCTTTAAAAATTAGTCAAGGGCCCGGTGGCGTGACCTAGTGGCTAAAAGTCCTCTCCTTGAATGCCCCAGGATCCCATATGGGCACCGGTTCTAATCCCGGAAGCTCCACTTCCCATCCAGCTCCCTGCTTGTGGCCTGGGAAAGCAGTCAAGGACGGCCCAACGCCTTGGGACCCTGCACCCATGTGGGAGACCCGGAAGAAGCTCCTGGTTCCGGGCTTCAGATTGGCCCAGCACCGGCCATTGCGGACACTTGGGGAGTGAATCATCGGACGGAAGATCTTCCTCTCTGTCTTGCCTCTTCTCTGTATATCTGACTTTGTAATAAAAATACATAAATCTTTAAAAAGAGAATTTTAAAAATTAGTCAAGGAAGGAGGTGGTGTTTGGCCTGGTTAAGCCACATGCCAGAACAACTGTATCCTACATTGCAATGTCTGGGTCCAACACCTGGCCCCCTCCTAATTCCAGTCCTGTCAACACAGACCCTGGGAGGCAGCAGGTGTGGGCTCAGGTAACTATGCTCCAGCCACCTGTGCAGGAGACCTGGACTGAAGTCTCAAGGACTGAAAGTATTTAGGGAATGAAGCAGAGGATGTGAGAAAGGAAGGAAGGAAGGCAGGAAGGAAGGAGGAAAGGGGGGAGAGAGGGAGGAGAAACAAAGAGAAAAGAACAGAAAGAGAGAGAAGAAAGAAAGAGAAAAAGAAAGAGAGAGAATGAAAGAAAGAAAGAGATGGGGGAGGGAGGGAGGGAGGGAGGAAGGAAAGAAAGAAGGAAGGAAAGAAGGAAGGAAGGAAGGAAAGAAGGAAGGAAGGAAAGAAGGAAGGAAGGAAGGAAGAAAGGAAGAAAGGAAGAAAGAGTAAAGAGAAGGAGGTAAGGAAAGGAGAGGGAGAGAATGAAAAACAAAGGAGAAGAGAGGTTTGGGAGAAAGAATGAAACAGAATGTCTTTCCTTGGGCTGCAGACAAGGCAACCTCAGAGAAGACAGTCTCCAGAGATCAAAAATCACAGAAAGTCACAGAAACTACTTGGAGAATGCCACTGAAACCCCATGCGACTCGTGGTGTATGGGCTTGGAGGTTTTTAACACAAGAGGACGATGGAACTTTTGGGGTGAGCACTGAGGCTGAGCCCTTTATGAAGCTCTTTGTTTTTCCTTTTTGTGTGTGGGCTCTGAGGCCTTTGAAGTTCCAGTCAGCAATGGAGAGGAAAACTCCCCCTGGTGTTTTCCAGTTTGGCTGTGATTCCGCCTGGGTTTCCCACTCCCCTGAGAAGGGCACGTGCAAGCTGTGGCTGCGAACTCGGTGGAGTCAGTAATGACAGCATAGAAGGAACTGGCAAGGAGCACCTGCTTGGGGTTTTGCAAGGGAACTCATGAAGCTATCCAGCCAGCTCAGCTGGACAGAAAAACCTGCTACTTCCTACCCAGGGAGACTACGCATCGTCCAGGGCAAGCCCCGGTGCCACGTACAAGCGGCTGGGATTTCGGCTTCCTGAGTCTCTCTCCTGGGGATATTCCCTGTCCTTAGGACATGTTCGTCCACACTCAGCGTCAAAGGTGACAAACCAGTAGGTTGGTAGTCAGTCTCCATTCTTTTGTTCTTGGGGGAAACATCTGTGCGATGACCAGCAGGGAGCTCTCCAGGTATGCCCCAGCCCAGAGCACAGGTCCTGAACCATCCCCCACGAATCCCAGGGCTGCTCCCAGTGAGCTCCCCACTCTGGGACCCTGGAGGGAAGAAAGTAGGCAAGGTAGGGGGAGATATTGGGTAGAGCAAAGAGAGGCAGCCCAGGATGGAGGGGACTACATAGTCTGCCTTGGTAAGCAGGTTCACGCCATGAGCCTAAACCTGAAGGAGTGGTGTCCCAGCACCACCCACAGTGCTCATGAGAAACAGAAGGCAGGCTAGACACAGAGATGCTGCAGGACCGGCAGAAAACATCAGGTGGAACCACCTGGGAGCCCTTGAGTTTGACTTTCAGTTCCCATGAAGATGCAGAGATAATAAGCGACTCAAGTGGGTGAACATATGTGACATGCCACCATTCCACAGTACATGTAAGACACAGATTGTGTTCCTGGCTCCTGGGTTCAATGGCCTAGCTCTAATACAGCACCACAAGGATGTCATGAAGGAATAAGGTGTCCAAAATTTCTAAGTATGATTTATATTTGAGAAATCACAACTCTCTATATAGAAAATGATGCACAAACTACAAAACGTTGAAAACAAGTCATAAGGTATCAAGTTCATGGAGTGCAGGAAATGAGGTGCCAAAATACAGCCCCATGATATTATAATCTTCTATGCGGAAGGAAATTAAGCCCACAAAAGCAGAAACAGCCCTCTATTCTGCTTTGTTCTTTTTTTCTGATATTCTTTCTCCCCTCAAGCATGATCATGATAGAATTTTCTGACCAGTCTCCCCTGAATCTTGATCCTAAGATGCTCAGACCGGGGCTTCCTCCCCAAATCGAGACATCAAAAATAATCTAAACAGGCAGGCATAAATATGTCCCCCCCAGTTCTTTCTCCTTGGGTCATACCAGTTTTTTATCCAATCCTTCCAAATGATTGCTTGCTACTGCTTAAACCTAAGCATGACGATGCACAGATCTGCTTGGGTTTTCATTTCCGAAGTCTCCCATATCATGTGAAATGTTAGCTTACTAAGTTGGTTATTCTTTTCTCATCAGGGTGTCAGGTATGAACCTTGCAATAGGCGAGAAAATACTACTTGTTTTCACTCCCTTTTAAGATCGATCTACCTACCACTCACAAATAATTTGGACTGTACCCCCCACCCAAAATAAAATTCACACTAGCATGAAATACACACAGAAACAAATTTCACAAAAAAGTGAGGGACTTATACACTGAAAACAAAACACTGCTGGAAGAAAGAGCACATGGAGAAATGATGCAGCATGGCACGTGCACAAACTAGAAAAGTTAACGTTATCAAGAAAAGCATTTTCCTGAATTAATTCCAGCTCCAAGACACTCAGAACTCCAACCTTGGAGAGACCTGCAGGATCAGTGGACTGACCGTGGAGTGCATGTGTCAGAACTGGGCATCCTCAGTGGAAAAGACGGAGCAACGGACGGTATGCCCAGAGCACATGGAGGATATGGCAGCCCACTGAGCCCTGCAGGGGACATCTAAACCATCCCAGAGGAAGAAGGACAGAACAAATTGGACAAGAACCCCAGTCAAGCGATGGCAGCAAATATCTGGGTGAATGGAAACTCCATGGTGGACTAAGTCAGCCAACGGACCTTAAAAGGATTTTCTCGCCGTTGGATCAGCGAGATCAACAGCATTTCAGAAACATAGAGACCACTTAAGCAGATCCCTCAGAGTGTGCTCCACTTGGGGACCCTTAGTTGGGCTGTAAACACCATTAAAATTTTTAAAATAGGATTTACTAGATTTGGGTGTTCCTGCAAAGGCATATCCCAGAACTAGCAGGAAATAGCTGACTTCTCCTTTCTCTCTGTCTCATTCTCTCAGGAGAAAAAAAAAAACTTAATGATTTTGAGATAGGCAAATTTCTTAGCACATGAAAAGCATCAGCCAAAGTTGAAATCTTGCTTTTCAAAGGGTACAACTAAGAGAATGTAAAAATAATCAATATGCTGGAGGAAAGGATAGATGATAGATAAATAGATAGACAGACAGATACATAATGTAACAAATAAGAGTTCTTTTTCATCTTTGTATCTCCCATATTCTTGTGCCTCATGTCTTTGTTATAGGGACAATGTTAGGGATAGTGGTGGAGATAAACCACTGGACTAGGAACCACAGAGATACCAGCACCTGCCAGGGAAACAGAACCAAAACGTCAAGGTCCAAACCCTCCAGTGAGGAGGAATGCAAGTGTTGAAAATAGAAGAAGTAGGAAAAATCACAGTGTCACACAGAGCATGTAACACAATGAGATCATCATCAACTGTTAGAACAAAAGAGTGTGGTGTTGACCTGGGTTTGGCTCACTCTCGGCAGCAAAAGCCAGACAGCGTTTATTCAGAAATACAATGAAAGCGTACTTTTCATGGGGCATTTAGAATGTGCTTACAAGGTTGGGGTACCCCTATCGACAGAAGGGAGGAGACAAGCATGATAACCAAATCCTCAAGTAGAAGTTTTAGCCAATAAGATAAGGAGTTCTCCTCTGCTTTCACCTTTACTGGAAAAGTAACTTTGAAACGATCAATATGCCTTTTACTTTTGCGTGTTTGTTTAACTATTCCTTAGCCCCTTCCTGTCAATGATCAGTTCATTGTTGTCAGCTCCTCCTTCTCTGGCTTTTTCCAGCCAGAGCCTACCTGAGCCTCCTGTTCTTTAGCATTCTGATGGTCCCTGGTAAACTGACAATAATGACTTGGGTATCTTCACCATGAAGATATTTGAGGGGTGACAGAGAAAGTTCCATGATGTTTTTGACTGATGAACTCACCTTCACTTAGTCTATTTTTTTTAATGTCCTAGAATGAAGTGTTGTTCAATTTTAGAATCATACATAGTAGGAAAAGCCAATTAAACTAATTTTGCCTTTTGATAACAATATTAGTTTATGTGCTTGAATATTAGCTCATTTGATACAATGATCGCATGAAGTAGCTGCTATTATTCCCATTTCCAAAATTAGTCACAGTACTTGGAAATTATGTGCTTCCAATCACAAAACTGGGAAATGGCAAAGCCAGAGCTCAATCCCAGACCACTAGGCTTCAGCATCTCTGGACATGTGCCCAGCACCTCCTCCTGTCTTTGTGCTTTATGCAAACATGTGAGATGCGCAGTGGCTTTGTTGTTAGTCCTCCGGACTCCTCACTGGAAGTGATGCTCACCATTCAGCACTATTGGTGGGAGCAGCAGTGCAGCTGAGCTGAGCTATCTGCTCTGTAACTCCTTGGGTTCTTCTTTCTCAAGCTCTAGCACAGTGTTCTCTGTGTGTGACCTCAAGGACAGCAGCAGTGACCTCTGGGAAAGGGTTAAACATGCAGGTCCTGTGCCCCACCTCTGACCGACACAATCAGAACTTTCGTGTCAGTGCCAGCTCTCTGATGCATCAAGCATGAGCCTGACATGGAGGAAAGCTGGCAAGGGGACAGTCTTCTTGGTGGAGGGTTATGGTCACGCTGGGTTTTGATTATCTACATTATCAAACTCCCATTTTTATAAGCACTGTAACCTGTGATTTAGAGTGAGGGCTCCATTTTTTTTTCAATTTCTGTCAAACACGGCTGCATCTGGCAATAGTACGATTCTCTCCTCAGCAACTCCACTCTCATTGGCATAAGCTTCTTGACTCTTCGTTTCTTTTGGTAGGATCACAGAAGAAGGGTTTCAAAATCCTTCCTGGCAGAAAAATATTCTATGTCTCACATGGGTGAGAAACTTTAATTCTACCAAGGGCCATTTGGATTTGTATAATATAGGCCCTACAAAAGTATCAACTTAAAAATTAGAACATTTGGCCTGTTAGAGATTTGATGCATCTCAAGTCCAGCCCGCAGTTGCCTTGGCTGTACCAGACCAAAAGATTCAACATCTCTGTCAAACAAGAATGTCTCACAAGTTTCTGTGTAACCCCCTCAGAACTCTTCTTGGTAAGAGAACCTCATTGGTATCTGCTTTCCTGGGGCCATGAAAATGATCCAGAAAATAAATGTTTGTGTGGGCGTAAGTTAGAGTTAGTCAAAGAAACAAGTTCTTTTGCTAATGGTGAAATGTTATGATTCTCCCATGATGACTGGGCATTAGAACAGACAAGAGTTCTCCTTCAATAAAAAGGAGCACACTCACCACCTGCCCATGGGAAAGACTCTCAGGAAGCCCAGAAACGAGGAGGAAATAAAAGCCCCAGCCCAGAGGCTTCTGGGTTCACTGTCCACAGGTGTATTTTATTAAAACTGAATCTGAAGAATATAATTGGTTGTGGAAGCAAATGAGGAGAGAAGGCCTGATTAAAGTGACTGTCTCACAAGGAAAACGAAGGGTATGAGATGTCCTCTGCTACAACCTCCTGGTTTTACAAGAGAATGAATCATTGTGGCTGGAGCCAAGAAATTTTCAAAGCAAGCTGAGGACTCACAACCCATTCCCTTTGAAATCAAGCCGGGCTGTCTGTGGTGCCTTGGACGCAGCTGCTAAATACTATCAGGTCTCTAACTCCCAGTCTCCCTCCCCTCAGCCTGGTTTCCTCGCCTTGCTTTTAGGATCACAAATCAACCACTCACTAAAACTAATTTGCTGAATTGAGGGAGTGATGCAGCTAGCTGGCACCAGAAAGCCCCTCATCACTGGCCCTAGAATGTTCTCATGATAGGAATCATGAAGTCATTTATTTATCCAGTAAGTGACAACTTAATACTTGCTCTTATCTCTAGGGTCCCAGGACAAAAAGTAACTACCACCTCTATAAAACCCCCTAAACACCTGAAGCTCACTATGTTATCATCAAAACTTCCTGAAAGATAACTGCCTCCCAACCCTTCAAAGATGTCTAACAGCCTTTGGACATAAACTAAAGTCACACATCTATCCTTGACTTCAGTCTTTAAGCACTTATACCTCCCTCCCCAACAGTCCAGTCTGTACTTTGAAATAACTCACTCCCTTCCCCAACCTCCGTGTGTCAGTCCTTGGCTTTCTGAGTATCCAGTGACTGGACTCAGTTTTGAGGGTTTCATGGCAACTCCTCTAAACCAGTTTCGGGGTTGTTGTATATCATCTCGGCTTTGGTGTGTTGGGGGTAATGAAAGTCCTATTAGCTTGAAAAGGGCCAAGGGTTGAGTGTCAAAGAAGGGAATGATGAGCGCGGACTTGATGCACGGAGGACTGTTCCAACAGAACAGGGAGGTCTGAGGCCAGTTTTCAATAGTAGAGCTGTTCCAATATCTGGCACCACACAAGGCTGCGAAGAAACCTCATCAAGTGTGAAAAATGTATCCACAGCACAGGCAGACAAGGCCATAACAGGCTCTCACCTAAAAAGAAATGAGCTAAATTCTCACTCAGTGAGAAGCCTCTCAGGGACACAAATTGTGCTTTATGACCAGCCTGACGCAAAAATACAAATCATGAACACTCGCTAGTACCTCCACCAGGCAGTCAGAATTTCACAAATCAAGCATGCAAGAGAGAAAAGTGTCATTGTGATGCAAATGGGGGATGTTTTGGAGTTGTTTCAGAGTTCTTTAAAAATTTAAAAATGGGATTTCTGCACCTATTTGCATTCTAAAAAGATGGCCTTTAAAAAATTATCTGATATTGCTCCCCCAACTCACAAAATAAACTAAAAAGAACGGTTAACATTCAAAATGTGTAAATTATGCGCCAATAAAGAAAACTGAGAATAAAAAGCAATGCTGCATTGTTTCAGCCTGGCCTTTTGGGTTCCTTTGGAAATCCATCTTATTATATTCAAGGGTCCCTATTTAAAGACTAACAGACACTGTGGGGTTCCAATGACTGCTAATGCTGCTATTGTTACCATCCTGAATAAGTGGGGCTGTTTCCTACCAGGCCCCTGTATTTTGCAACAAATGCAAGGAATGAGGTGGTTCTGCCCCTGGCACCCACTGGAGGAGGAAGTCATCCAGGCTGGCTGCTGTGCTTTCTCAGGTATCCCTGGGGAATCCTCTCATGCGATGCGCCTCACCGGCCACTGGGTGTGACCACGCTCCATGCACAAGGAGTCCAGGCTGTTCTCCTGGGATTCTGCTGGCAGAGGCCAGGCACCTGCCAGCACCTACACACACACACACACACACACACACACACACATACATCCCAGATGAAGCCTCCCCACCGTCAGAAGAAAAAGTTTAGAGTCCACTTGTGCTTGTCTTTAGCCTGAAACTTGTGGTGCACTTGATCATTGTTTCCTTTCAATCCAAAATGACAATGACCCGGCTTTCTATTAGATCCCAAGGGAAGGTTGAGAAGCACACCACTTCTGCATTCCAGTTCAAAAGAAGGAGACTTCTCAATAGATCGTTAAAAATGAAAGTAAAGCCCCCAGGGTGATAGAAACTCACACTGTCTGGATCCGAACACCCCCAGGAGTACTCTCTACCCACCCCAAATCACTGGCTTTTAATTCACACAGCCAGTGGCCTCCGTGGCTGCACCACAAAGAAAAGCCTTTCTAGGTTTGCGTTTAGTAACAAATTCAAATGCTCTTGTTGCCAAAAAAGGGGTAGCGAACATCCAGCCCAGGCCACATATTGGCCCTGAAATTATCTGTTCTGGTCCTGACAAAGGCAAGATCAAGTGGGACTTACAACTTGATGAATCTGCAGCCAGCTGTTTTTTAAGTTGATAGTTGTGTGGCCCGGAAATGATGTTACAAATATCTTTGTTACATGGTCCTTGGCAGAAACAGGGTCCCCAGCAGTTTTAAATAAAACTGAATCAACTATGATAAGGTCTTAGGTTCAAGAATTTGTGCAAGAGTTTGGAGCTATTATTTTTTCATGATAATACTAGGAGGATAGATTTCTGTTTTCAAACACTGAATAGTGAGTAAATGGAAAAGCAAAGGAAAAAGGGATAAAAGTCCACAATTGGAAAGAACTTTCCAGAGGTTAACCATTCACATTGTGTACTCTCCAACTTTATTGAGGTATGACTGACAGATGAAACTTATACAATGTGATATCTGAATGTGTATAAACATCATGAAATAATGACCACTACTAATCAGCACATCCATAACTTCACCTTCACAGTTACTGGGGTGTGTGTGTGTATGCGTGCTTTGGATCTACTCTCTGAAAATTTCAAATACTCAATGCAATGTTGCCAACCACAGTCATCATGATGTACATTAGATCTTCAGATCTTATTCATCTAGTCAAAGTTGGTACCCTTTGAATAAACTTTCTCTACTCTTCCAGCCCCAGTGACTGTCAACCACTCTTGCCTCTATGAGCTCATAGTTACGAGTCCACACAGGAGCAAGGTTATATAGCATTTGTCTTTCTCTTGCTGGTTTATATCACTAAGTATAATGTAATTCAGGACGATCTATGTTGTTGAAAAAGGTAGCATAATATGCCACATTTTCCCTACTGACTCATCTTTCTATGGACAGTTAGATTATGTATCTTATCTCACGTGACTCATACTGCAATAAGCATGGGATCCTTACATCGCCAAGATAATAATTTAATTTTCCTTGGATATAGCAGTAATGGGGTTGCCGGATCATATGATAGGTCTATTTAAAAAAAAAATTCTTGAGGAAACTCTACACTATTTGCCTAGGTGTTGTGTTGGAGGCAATGAAAGGCCCAGGGTCTTGTCTCTGCTACATGAAATAATCTGCGGACAAGACACAGATAATGGTAAAAACAGCAATGTGTTCTTTAGCAAAGTGTAAGCACACACTCCAAGTCAGGGTGACCATGCTTTAGGATGAAGTACAGTCTGACATGGAGGCATTGGGGTGGTGCTTGGGGTGGAGCTTTTCAAGGAAAGGGAGAGATTTGTAGAAACGTGGGGACTGCCAATTCTCTAGCCCTTTCAGGAAGTTTCAGAAATATCGTGGTGACGGGTGCAAGGTGGGATCGGAAGTGGCAGCTACAGCAATACTGTTGTTTTTATTTGTTACAATTCTTTATTTTTCATGATACAGTTCATTAGGCTCAGGGACTTCCCCTTCCCCTCTCCCCTTTCTCCCACTGTTTTCCCCTACACTGTAATATGGTTTAGCTCCAGCATTCTGTTATTTAAGTGTATCCTGACATTGTAAGTATAGAAAAAGGCATAAAGTCCAAGATTCCAGTGTCGAGATATATTTACCAGTTTCATTGAGAGTCCATCTTCTATTCAAAAGTAGAGATCATGCTGCAATGTATCTCCACTTCATGGTATACTTGCTTACACTGTACAGATCCTCTAGATAAATAGATGTGCATATATGTTTACCTGTATATCTCTTGAGCTTGTATTTTGCAGGAAGGTTGCCTAATATCAGAGAGAACATACGATGTTTGTCCTTCTTTTTTCTGAAACACATGCTTTCAAAGATTTTGTTATCATTTCTCGGCCTTCTGGCTAAGACCAAGTGTGAAGAATTTTTATTGATTGGAAGCTAGAGTTGCAAAAAAAAAGGAAGGTGAGATAGAAGGAAAAGTAGAGGGAAGGAGAGTGAAACAAAAAGGGGAAGGAAGGAAGGAAGGAAGGAAGGAAGGAAGGAAGGAAGGAAGGAAGGAAGGAAGGAAGGAAGGAAGGAAGAAAGAAAGAAAGAAAGAAAGAAAGAAAGAAAGAAAGAAAGAAAGAAAGAAAGAAAGAAAGAAAGAATTTTCCCGTCTGAAAATGAAAGCCAAAGCCTGGAACTTTGTATCTGGATCTCCCACATGAGTGACAGAGGCTTGGACCATCTACCTGCTACTTACCTAGGTTCGATAGCACGGAGCCAGACAGGAAGTAGAGCAGCAGGGCT
Organism: Ochotona princeps; assembly: GCF_030435755.1. Lineage (NCBI taxonomy): Eukaryota > Metazoa > Chordata > Mammalia > Lagomorpha > Ochotonidae > Ochotona > Ochotona princeps. The sequence goes on along the minus strand of NC_080832.1, from coordinate 9,455,075 downwards.
GGCTCCAGCTGGAGTTCATATAAGATGCCAGCATCGCAGTGCACCACAATGCTGACCCCTAACTAACCATATGTCATCACAGGGCTTCCATGTTGGACAATGTAGGCTGGTGCCAGCTCTGGTTGTTGCCTTTGCTACAGTAGTGCTATCTGGTTGCCAGTCATGGGAGCAGGCAGCCCTGGGGAATGTGTGGGGATGTCCTTCCTCCTGTCTCCTTACCTGTATCAGCTACTATATCATCCCCACTGATGTTGCAAGGGTTCTTTCATTTTCTGAATATCTTAGCTAACACTTGTCTCCTGGTTAACACCCATACTAATAGCTATGACTAGCAATGATGTCTCCCTGTTGTTTCAGTTTCTTTATCTGAAGATCCATGATGTTGAATATCTCTTCCTGTATCCATAGGACTTGCATTCTTTCGAAAAATGTCTATTCAAATCCTTAGCCCATTTTAAGTGGATTTATTTGTTTTTTTTACTTTGTTTTGCTATTGCATGTGTCTTGTATACACATAGATAATAACCCACATCAGACATTTGACTTGGCTTGTCTTCTTTCCTGAAAGGTGATTGTTTCCTTTGCTGTGCAGATGCATTTTAGTTGGATGCAATCCCACCTGGATTTTGTTGTCTGTATTTCGGGATCTTATCTTAAAAAACATCATTGAAAGTACCAATACTAAGGAGATCTTTCCTTATCCTCTCTCCCAGGATTATTGTGCTTCAGACACTTTTGTTTAAGGTTTAATTATTTATTTCAAAGGCAGAATTACAGAGAGAAGAAGAGAAAGAGAACTTCCAGGTTCACTTCCCTGATGGCCGCAGTAGCCAGGGATGGTCGAGGCCAAATCCAGGATCAAGGAGCCTCTTCCAGGCAGCCCACATGTGCAGCACGAACCCAAAGATATACACCATCTTCCTCTACTTTCTTTGGCCATTAACACAGAGCTGGATTGGAAGCAAAACAGCTGTAACTTGAACCAGTAACCCACCTGGGTGTTGGGCACAACAGGTTACAACTCAACTCATACATCAAAGGGCTGTCCGCTTTCCAGGCTTTCAGATCTTACATTCAAGTGCTAAATACATTTTGAGCTTGTTTTTCTATATAGTGTATATAACATATCCAATTTCATGCTTTCACATCTGGATATCCAACTTTTTTCAGACATCATTACTTAGGTGAGTATCTTTCATTTTGACATCGTTGTCAATGATTAGTTGATTTTGTTTGTGTATATTTATTTCTGAACTTTCTATTTTGCTCTATTGGTTCTGTACATGTTTTCCAGTACTATGCTGTGTTTATTATTATAACCTTGTAACACAGTTACAAATCAGAAAGTGTGATGCTTTTGACTTTATTATTTTTGTTTGTAATTGATTTGGTTTTGAGATTCTTTTGTGTCTCCATGTAAATTTAGAATCGTTTTTCTATTTCTTGAAAAAATAGCATTGGATTTTTTAAGATTTACTTATTTTTTAATTGGAAAGTCAAGTACACAGAGAGGAGGAGAGACAGAGAAAAAGATCTTCTGTCCAATGATTCAATCCCCAAGTGGCCACAATGGCCAGAGCTGAGCCAATTCAAAACCAGGAACCAAGAGCGTCTTCCACGTCTCCCACGCGGGTGCAGGGTCCCAAAGCTTTGGGCCATCTTCACTGCTTTCCCAGGCCACAAGCAGGGAGCTGGACGGGAAGCAGGGCCGCAGGCACAGGAACTGGCACTCATATGGAGCGTGCAAGGTGAAGACTTTACATGATAGGCTACCACGTCGGGCCCTGGCATTGGAAATTTGACAAAGATTGTAATGAGTCTAAACAACGTTTTCCTTAATATAAACATAAACAATGCTAATCCTAATTAATGAATAGAAATATCTATTTATTTGTATTTTCTTCAGGTTTTTTTCACCAATGTCTTCTAGTTTTCAGTATGCAAATCTTTCACTAAGTATTTTATGGTCTTGATACTATTCAACCACATTGTTTCTCAGTCAACCTTCCAATAACATCCACTTCTGAGTCCAAGTAGGTGCACGTGCACACACATGACCTCGAACATGGACCTATCCTCTGAATTATTCTTTTCAAGCACGACTTCATGTGTATTGATTAGATCTGTGCTGTTTTCCCCAAAGCTTTTTCATAGCTTTCACAAGGCTGTTTGAGGCTGGGATGTGCCACCTGACACCTCAGTAAGGAACTAGACAAAACATCACCCTTAAGAGCACATCTTACTTTTACTCACATCGTATTTCAAAGAAATCCTTAATATGTGTGTCCCATGCTCACAAAACACTTGTTGGTTGCTGTCTCTGTATCTAAAAATCAGCTGGAAGATGTTCTGCCACGTCTGCCAATTCACAGAGATCAGCTGAGTGCCTGGCGTCCCTCCATGTTCCTAAGCTGTGGATAGTTTCTGTTAGAGAAATGTTTGCTTTGAGAATCTAAAAACTGAATGACACACCGCACATCCAGAGCTCAGGCTAGAACTTTTCAATGGGTCCTGCAATCATCGGACTTTTCTAACAAGTATTTCATTTTTGCATAAATAAATGATTGTCTTCTACATAAGTTCATAGCGTTTAAGAAGACATAGGTAAAATTACAGAAGTTTACAAGAACAAACTAAATTCCATGTTCTTTAAAATTTTCAGTTGTATGATCCTTTGCCTTAGGTTTGTTCTTTTTTTTTTTTTTCAGAAAATAAATGTAAAGTTGCTCTTTACAGATATTTTGACAGCATTTCAATACCATGGGAAGGCATGCTGCGATGGCTCATTGGCTAACATACTTGGTTTGCACGTACCAGGATCCCACATGGGCACCAGTTCCTGTCCCAGCTGCTCTACTTTCAATCCAGCTCCCTGCTTGTGGCCTGAGAAAGCAGTAAAGGGTGGCCCAAGTCTTTGAGGCCCCGCACCCACGTTGGAAACCCAGAGGAAGCTTCTGGCTCCTGGTTTCAGATCAGCTCAGTTCCGCTACTTACCATTTGGAAAGTGAACCAGTGGACTGAAGATCGTTCTGTCTCTCCTTTTTGCAATAAAAATAAATAAATCTTTTTTTTAAATACCACAGGAAGGAAAAACAGTGTCTATTTTTTTTTCATAAGAAAAATTTAGCCATATGTTAGCCTTTTTGGGCTCAGGATCAGAAATAAGAATGGCTTGTGCTGTGTTTTGGTCTTAATCTAGACTTGAAATAATTCTAATGCCAACAAAGCCAACAAGAAACAGGGTAGTGGCTTTAAAGTTATGTTATGTTCTTGCTGTTTTGTTTTCCATGATGCGGTTTTACAGGTAGAGGGATTCCTCGCTTTTCTGCCACTGTCCCCTCCTATTTTCCACTCCCATCAAGCCCGCTCTCCCCTTCCCCCCGGCTTATTATTACAATAGTATCATCCTTTAGTGACAATTACAAGTTTACCATTCTGTCATTTACTTCCATTATGCATGACAGGTATATACAAAGGTGGAAAATCTCGTGTCATATTGTCAAGATAGATTTAACTGCTTCACTGAGAATCCTGTGAAACAGCAGTGGAGGCTTATAAGCACCAAAGATAAAGATTACTTGGTTGTTAATTTTTAAAAATTAATAACCCCTGGGATTTCGTTTATCCCCTGGCCCTTCCTCACCTGTCCCTACCTGATTATCCAGCCTCATTCCTGGACCAGTTTCTGTGATATCTAGGCAGCATCCCTCCACAGGCCCTGTCTCAAATAGTAAAATTGTTCCCACTTGCTAATTGCTATGCCTAATGGATTTCCCTTTTATCCTCCCCATTCAACTCTGCAACCCCCCACACCCTTTCAGCCAAAGTTGAAAATACTGTCTCTACACAATCTGCTGCCAGGGAATTCTCCCAGACAGGTCAGGGAGTCAGACACATTCTTCTCCTGGGGATTTGAATGTGCTGTTTGCATAGTGACCAGAAGTATTCCCATCTATAGCTCATAGAAGACTGAGAGGCAAACACCTGTATTCACAATAGTGCCCCAAAAGCTCCCAGAACCACGTGTAGTATTTTTAAGGTCTCACTGAATACGGAGTAAATGAAGGCAAGAATAAATAGCATGAAGAAGTAGAACACACACAGACGAAATTCCAATGTTTACCAGGCCATGACTCCAGCAGGCAGAAGCTCACCTGTAAACCAGAGTTAAACAAAAGCAAAGACAAAGCCCCATCTTCCACGTGGGGAGACACTGTTCTTGTACCTCTCTATAACAAAACAGAGAAGAATGTGTCTCTAATGAGTCCTTTTTGGTGCTCAGGCCCTTCTCCTCTGCCAGAATAAAATCTGTCTCCTCCTTTTCAGAAGATGGAATCTTTCCTGGTCAGTTTTGTCACAGCAGCAAGCATAATCTGATCACCTATCACTGCTGTTTCTGTAACCATGATGATGACTGTGCCTCCAATAGTCTCCTCTCGCACAGAGGGTCCTGAATTGATAATATTGGCCCTGGACTCTTCTTCAAGCCCTGATGTGTCTAAGAGACTTAAACCATGCTCACTGGGTGACTTGGTTCTTTAAAATGAGATCCCCACACAAAACAAGGGCTTCTTCCCCTTAAACAGCATCTCATTTTTCATTGCTGCTGTTTGCACATCCCATGTTGTCACATCTGCAGAACACCGCCAATAACCTTCATCTCTTTCTCCACCACAATCTGACTTTTTCTCAGATTCTCACAACTGTGCTTTCATTGTTCCAAGACAAAGTGTTACTGGAAACCCAAGTTCAATTTCAGAATACAAACCAAATGAATTCCTTCACATCCTCCCACAACTTGGATGTACATTTATAGAGTTTCCATGTGATACTTCCATGCCCTTTTCTCTCCATCAGACTACATATTATTTAAACACTCTAAAGCATTTGTTTTGGTCCTTTAGTCTTTAACATGGTGCTGGAGTGTGTATGTGATTAATCATAGTGTGTTTATTAAATCATAGCCTTGATTATATCAGTTTCCCAAATTCACAAAAAGCAATACTTTGGCTTGGATTATTGCATCCTCTTGCGTAACCCTTCAGTCTCTAGATCTGTTATTTTATCTAATTCATTACATAGTACATTAAGTTTCCTGTTATTTCATCTTGTCCAAAAATCTTTAATGATTCCTCTTTGCCTAATGAAGTGAGAAAATCTCCTCAGCCTAGCATCTGGGGAACTTGAACATTTTAGACCTAACATATCTGTCCATCTTCCCTACCCATCATTGTCTAATTTTCCCTTTGCTGGATGTCAGTCTTAGGATACTTTCATCTCCTCCCACTCTTCTGGTTCCAGGGGAGGTCCTGGGGGAAGAAAACACACGGCAGAGCAGAGCAGAGTGGATTGTGAGAATTCCCTCATGCCTGCCTGGTAGGACAGTGGGGGAAGAGTATGCTATGAGGCTCACACCACATGATGTCCTGGTAATATCCTGATTCCTCAGGTGGGGGGCCACCTTGGAAACAACAACACAGCCTTCAATTCTTCATCTATAACAAGAGTTTCAGAACCTTGTTGCCAAAATGATCTGGGACATAAATTCCAAAACACAAATGAGAAAATTACTGCCACAAAATAACAAGGGTTAAATATTCCGTGTACATGAGAGTAAGTTTTCAGGGTAAGGCTAAAAGAGGCCAAAGCAGTTGCGAAAGACAGCCTCCCTCTGTTCTAAGCATTGCCTTTATTATGGCAACTACAGCTTAAACACTACTCTAACACAGCTCAGGAAAGGGAAAAGGTGAAAACTATTTAACCATCAAACAATGCAGTAATTCTCATGTAAGGAAATAAAGAAAGCCATGCCTTTCAACTTCACCTGGAACTAATTTCCTTGATGAGTTCATTTACAATTTAAAGATTTCATTTCAGCTGAATTCTGACTGCTTCTAACTTTGTTTGTTTCTAATTGGCCCAGGCCATGAGACTTGGGTGGCTCCCTTGATGCCACTCAGGAAGTGGGAGACAGGGACAGAACACAGTCTAAAGACTGCTAATCCTATGACAGAGAAAGGCAGGCTTTGTGGACGTAGATTAGTCCTGGTTCCTCCAAGGTTCAATGACTGACTTGCCAAAGAGATACACCTTCCTACAAAAATGGGTACAGGTTGCTTCAGCCCTCAAGAAGAGAAAGGTGTGTATTATAAGTGTTCAACTCTCAATGGATTGTGTCCCAGGTCACTGCAAATGGACGCTAGTCCAAACTGGATAACTATTTAGAGACGAGGAAAATCAGGCAAAAGTTTGCAAATTTTCACCCAAACAATCCAGGAGCATTACAAACACCAACATCAAATTTAACCCCAAATCAATACACTTGACATTTGCTTCTATGATTATCATGAAAAACATAGATCAATACTCTGTGTTAAATGAGCTAAGTCAAGCACTGAAAGACCAATACTCTATGTTCAGTCTTGGATGTGGATGTCAAAAAGTCGATGTCAAGAAAGTGGAAAGAGTTTTGGAGAGTCTGGAAAGGGTGTAAAGAGGGGGAAATATTGGAAAGAGGATGGTTTTATAGATATTGAGGTGCATTTGGATAGCATGACAAACTTACAAAATTCTACATCATAGCAGGGTAACTATGGTAGACAACCATTAACTAAATATCACTAAACAGATAGTAAGGAGGATTTTTGAATGATCTCAACATGAGGAAATAACTGTTTGAAGTGATTGAATGTTACCGAAATGTAAACAGTTAGGAGCATATTATGTGTCAATTGAAAGTAAAATATCTATTTTACAAGAATAGTGGATTTTAATTTACCTCCACTTCTACACACCTTTGTTCGTTCATTTATTAATTCTCTTCAATAAAAAATTATTATATGCTGGTCAAGATTTCAAGAGCTATTCTAGATAATTAAGAAGAAAGCTAAATGCACTTCTGCCTCTGGGACACTCCAGTCTCACGGAGGTATCATATACATGCAGAGGTAGTGCAGTGGTTAAATGCAACTGCAGATAAAAAAAAACAAACCAGCTTGCAACAGAAGCACAGAAATACCTTTTCTCCAACTGATTTTCCAATCAAGGAAAGTAGAACAAGGATTTTTTTTTCTCTAGGAAGAGGAGTCTTTTCCAAATTTTGAAATTCAAAGACTACTAAGTTGGGAGATGAAGTGTAAGGAACAGCAAATGTAAATGCATAAAGACAGCACTTCCCCTTTAGGAAACTACAATTTTGTACAGCTAAATATAGAATATTACACGGAGGGACATGTACGCCCCAGCGAAGATTCAGTCTCACAGACTCAGAGTGACACATGCAACACCACTCCCACTTTCCAGAACCACGGCAGACATGGCGAATTGATCACAATTTTCCCATGGAACTGAGATGCAACCTCCGAATCTTCTTAGCAGGACACTAGGGAGTTAATTCTAATCCATCAGAAAGCATTCTTTGCCAGACAGGAGGCTTGAAGTGTTTTAACCAGAGCAAGGACAGCCAGATTTGTGATTTTAAGTAGTCCCAGCAGGTCTGTAGGTAGGGAACTGGAGAAGGGGTCAAAACAAAATGAAAGGATAATTTCACGTTTTACGGAGGAATCATTCTAGGTCATGAATTCTTCCCATGGCCTGTGTATAAAAGGGAATGAATGAGTGAACAAGGCTACAGAGTCCATGGGAAGCAAATAATCTGGTTCTGAACTTGACCCTACAATTAACACAAAGTCCAGAGAGAAAGTAATTTAAACTTTTTTCTCCAATGATCCCACCTCTCAGCTATGTTAACATTTGCTCTTGGAGGGGGGAGAGGGACCACAGTTTATTTTCTTTTTTAAAATCATCGTATAACAAGTGCTACCACCTAAGGAGAAAGAATATTATTTGCAGCTGTTGTTTGTCCAACAGAAAGGAAAGAGCTAGAAACTTCAATAAGAAAAACCAAACAAGATGGGAATAATAATTTGGTTTGGTCCACACTGCCGTTACAGTAGAGCAGTCAGTGACTCAAAATAACCTCACCTGGGCATGTTGAATTAAGAGACTGAAACTTTTTTTCATATCCCAGCAGAACTGCCACTTGTCAGTTGATTTGTTTTTAATTCCCAGGTCTCCCTGGTTTGTTTGTAGCTACCATGTTTTTTCTTTTAAGTGCATGAAGAGAGTTGGAGTTTTGATAATCCGTGTTCCCCCAAAGGCTCCAGGGATGTGGGGAAACAAACAGAGCTAACAAGAGAAGAGAATATCACAATGAAAAGCACAATATCTGACGGCACCTGCTCATTACACCAGAGACGCTGGGGAGGTGACAGACCAAGAAGAGGAAATCAGCTATCTGCACTGAAAGAATTTACCAAGGGAAGGCAGGAAGAGATTCCTGGGGTCGAATTTATCTTTGAGCAGTTTTCTGCAGATTTGAGGCACCTGGGCCTCTTGAAGAGCAGCTTTTCCGGTCTAGATTTGAGAGTAGAGAGAGCAGTGAGCATAAGGAGGTGGGAAATCCCATTCACAAAGTATCCTTTGGAAAGGATGAGAGGGAGGGAGAGAAGGACGACCAATGCCTTGTAAGGGGCACGCTTTCAAACTGGTGACATAGCTGTCTCTCTCCCTGTCTACAGCATGAGGCCTAGGTAGTAAGGCAAGTAGGATTCTCTTTCTCTCTCTCTGTTTGGTTCATTGTGGTTCCTGCTTTGGCAAGCCTTCTTCAAAGACCTGGCAGCTCAGCAGGACAAAATTCACCCGGGATAGGCACTCGGGATAGGCACTTGGGATAGGCACTTGGTATTTATCGTTGCAATTCCAGGGAAGCCTTTTTTAAAAACTCACTAAATTTGAATTAAATCTGTTAAGAAGTCTCAAGTTTGTACGTGTAAAAATAAGTTTCAGAAGTTTTTGTTCCTATTGTGTGAAGGAAGCAGATTCTGTTATCTTAAATACAAAACCTGCCAGTCATAATCAACATCTCTTTCTTAGGCTTGGGCCTGTGTCCATGGCTAAACATTTCTACAAATGCGCTGTACAAAGGACTTCAAAAGCATCACAGAAAAACGGAATCAAAACATGAAAATACAAGCGATTTCTCAATCTAACCCTGTCCAATTAGACACTTTTATAAACAATAATATCAGAGAGAAAGTGGAGTTTCCACCTGCTGGTTCACTCCGCAAAATATGCTCAAGAACCAGAGAAGAGCTGGACCAAAAACAGGAGCCAAGAACTCCATTCAGGTTTCACATGAGAATGGCTAAGCTCTTGAAGCCACCATCTGCCACATCCCACAGTGCACATTTGCAAGAAACTAGAAATCTCAGGAGAACCCAGAATCCAAACCAGGCACCCAACATGGGTGTCCCAGTAGAGTCTGAGAACTGAGCCCAACACGTGTTCCAATCAGCCGAGCTGTTTTGAGTCCATCCCTAATGAATTCAGGATCCCAGGATTTAAGACCATCTGTGCACTGACTCATTATTAACTGGATGTTTAAGATTAGGAAACAAGAAGAAATCTGAGGCAGCCCCTCAGGACTGTAAAGCAACACACAGTGACACTCCATTGAAATTCTCACAAGTTGTCCCTGTTGGATGGGAGGACGGAGTCAGAGCACGGTTGTGCCGAAGTATTCTCTAGGGGATTTTTTTTTTCCTGTGTGGCTGCTAACATTGTGGCTAACTTTCTCAGCACACTGTCAAAACAAGCCTATGGGACTATCCTTTGGCCCTCCAGAAAGCTAACAGGCAAAATGCCTTGAGCATCCCTCAGGAAACTGTTACTACGGTGCTCGTTCTTGGCCGGTCTAATTTGGTGTTGGCTGGACCCCTTCCATTCTTGATAGCCATTGTTTCATGTTTCATCTTCGGCATGTACTGGTAATGCCATGTTTCATCTATTGTAGCAATTCATGGAAGGAATACTCCAGGATCTTGATTCCACTTGTTTCAGTTTCCCACTGAAAACTTTGCTCTTGCCCATAGTTGGGTCAGGTGCAACAATTTTGGTGCCCATGGGGCAGAAACTGTTTATGTGTCAGGTGGGCCAATGGAAATGGATAGTGCTGTGCTGTGACTCACACTCTTCCATTGGGGCATCTACACAATGAATTTTTGTTTCTCCCCTCACAACATCATGGGGAAGGCATGCTTCTTAAAATTTCATTTTCAATATCATTTTGTCCCTTCCTAAAACAACTTCCCATTTTTTAAGCAACTGATTTCTTGGGGGGAATTTTCACAATCAAGTTTTTATGAAACACCAATAATTTCAGCAGTATTTCACCCCACATTTGCCAAATATCTGATGTTTGTTTTTGTTTCCATTCCAACAGAATTGTGTCACTCTGAGAGCAGTTCTTTACAAACTGGAACCTTCTTGGTTCCTCAAACTAAATCCTGTTCAGCCATGTTATGACAAGTTAGCCTGGGTGCATTCTGCAGCAAAATACTTTTTTTCAGATGATACACTTCCCAGGAACTTCTTGGAGACTCCCTTGTATTCATACACAAGTAGTGTATCTACACATTTGTAAACCATGTCATAGAACAAAATGCTAAGCAAACTCCCGGCCACATCTCAGTCTCTACCTTGTCCCTAATGTTTGGCAAGATAAGAGGGAGGAAGGAAAAAGCCGCAAAGCAACAAAACGCCAACATTCAACCTGTTCTCTGAGTGTGAAACAGCTCAGGAAGAGGAGGCAGGCACGAGCTCTGGTGTCCTACCAGGGACACAAGGACACCTTTGAAAGCAGGCCCAGCACGAAGCAGTAACTGTTGACAGCCATTGCTCAACATCTCATGGAAGCAGAGTGGTTTCTGTCATCCCATTCTGTCTGCCCTAACCACTTGCTCAGGGCGTAGTGGTGGTCATGATACCCATCAATGATCTTTCTACTTCACAGCCACAATTAAAAAAAAATTGCATTTTGTCCACATTTTTGTTATTTTATTATTATACTAAAGTTATCCTACATTGAAAACATTTTAAAATACAATGGAAGGAGTTGTGGTGAGTAGGGTGAGCTGCCTCCAGGGTTCCTTACACGCCATTACCAAAAGCCTGGGATTGAGGCCCATCTCTGCTTTGCTCTCCAGCGTCCTGCTGACATAGGCTTTTTCCACAATAAATACAGAAGCAGTGAGGAACACATCCTGTTCTCTCTCTCTCTTTTTTTAATTGGAAAGTCAGATATAAAGGGAGGAAGAGAGACAGAGAGGAAGATCTTCCATCCAATGATTCATTCCCCAAGTGGCTACAACAGCCGGAGCTGAGCCAATCCAAAGCCAGGAGTCAGGAGATTCTTCCGGGTCTCCTGCACTGGTTCAGGGTCCCAAGGTTTTGGGCCGTCCTTGACTGCTTTCCCGGGCCACAATTAGGTAGCTGCATGGGAAGTGGGGTTACCGGGATTAGAACCAGCACTCGTATGGGATCCCAGTGCTTACAAGGTGAGGACATTAGCTACCAGACTACTGTACCAGGCCCCACACTCTGTTCTATATACCTCAAAAAATAATGATTCATCTTTACTAATTTCATCCCTTTCCCATCTTTTATCCAATGTTTTGAGTCAGATATGTAATAGTTTATTGCCATTGTTTCAATTTCTTGTGATAAGTGTTTCAGGCTAAGGCTTTTTTCTTAGCAATAATTTATACTCTATAAATCTGATACATATTTTCATCAGTATTAAACACTGTACTTGTTGTTTACACTTCCTGTTTGATCCAATAATCTTTTTAATGGTTTTGTTTTAATTTCCAACTGAAAGGGTATTTGTTGTATACTGTAGTTTCATTGCATTATTTCCAATAATTTTACTGTACAATGTCCATCTGTTAGAATTTATTGAAATTGTCTTGGCGGTATAATGTGTGATCAATTCATGTGAAAACTCTATTCAAGAATGGATTGTCCATTTGATAAATATTTAAGTCACTGGATTGTCTAGTTCCTCTGTATGCCCTCTTTTTTTATCCTTTTTTGATCCCTTGATATCTCTTGCACTGAGCTAGGTTAATCCTAGCCCCTGCTTATTAGCAAGTTTCTTATATTTGCAATGGTTTACACTTCATAAAAATTCCCAATATCATTTATTGTATAAATATTATCATCTTACAATTCTAAATGTAGGAAGGCATTTGAGAGGGAAGGAGGGGGGAAAGAAAAATACATGTAGAGTTTCCAACCACTGGTTCTATCCGCAATCACTTGCCTTGATCAGGGCTGGCTGAAGCTAGTTGAATCTAAGGAGTCTCCCCCACGGGGGTCAGGGGCTCAGGAATGCCGGCCCGTCCCTGGTCCCAGTCTGCACTGACAGGAAGCTGGAGGCAGGGTCTGCAGTGTGGAATCAGGTGTGAGGACAGGACATGGAAACCCGGGTTTTCAACGAAAGACGCAGACTCTGTAGCCGCCAGCTGTTACTAATTATTACAACCTGTGTGAACCAGCCCTGGGCATTTGAAAGCTGTATTTCTAGGGGCCAGCACCATGACATGGTAAACTAAGCCTCCAACCATGGTGCTGACATCCCATTTGGACACTGGTTTGCATCCCGGCTGCTCCACTTCTCACCTGGCTCCCTGCTTGTGGCTAGGAGGGTAGTGATGGGTGACTCAACTTTTTGGGTCCCTGAATCCACGTGGGAGACCTGGAAGATGCTCCTGGCTTCTGAATTCAGATCAACTCTGCTCCCGCAGTTACAACCATGTGGGGAGTAAACCAGGGGGTGAAAGAACTTTGTCTCTCTGTCTCTTCTTTCTGAGTAACTCTGCCTTTCAAATAAAATAAAATAAATCTTTTTTAAAAACTTATTTTTGACATTACCAATGCTCTTTGGCCTAATTTATACCTTACTTAATATTAAGATTTGGGCTTCTATTTCTACTTCTTCAAGTTCATATGTTCCTGGCAAACTATCCATTCTTGCAGTCAACTTCATAATCATTTTTAGTTGTGTCACATATAAGCAGATTGGGATGAATTTGGTTACCCTGTCTGAAATTTCCTTTTCTAAATGACAGATACATTCTTGCATATATTTATATAACACATACACGTGGGCTTTAGTGTCCAATATTTATATGTGATCATGTATGTGAGTATGTACATATAGTTTTTAAAACTACGATTCATCTTTATTGTTGCATTTTGTCACTGTCAATTATTGTTCTATTATTTACCAATACTTCGAAGAATATGTGTTCTCAGTTACCTTTATATTCAAATTTATAATAATGTTCTTAATTATCTCTTTACTTGCATATTAGTTTCCTATTATGAGTAATAAAAAATTTTAAACTTTCATTTTCTTTAATACATTCTTTACATTTCTTAATTGAGAGGAAAAGAGGGCTAGAGAGAGACAGATTGCTCGTCCACAAACTTGTTTCTCCAAATGGCCACAACACCTGTGACTGGGCCAGGCCCAAACCAGGAGCGCGGTACTCCGCCGGGGTCCTCCTGCGCATGTGGCTGAAGCCTCCAGCACTGGCTCACCATGCGCCGTGGCTCAGGGGACCAGCTGCCGGGGTGCTCCCGGACTCCAGCTGACGCTTCCAGACAGGACAGCAGCACAAGTACTGTCTTAGCCACCTGCCTCACTACCTAAAGCCATCACCGTCTCTTACATGTTTCCTTCTTACTGTTAAAACATTTGCTAGCTGGCTTGTCATCTTGACAGGGTGATGTTTGATTTCCAGCTACGCTACTACCTTCAAGGCACACAATGATCTCACATGCCTTTCCACCTTTCCCTCCCGTTCTCCCATTTTTGCGTTATTGCTACACATTTAAAGGATATATGCAACCTTCTCTCTCTACCATACAACCCACTCTGCAATAACGAACCCAACCCAGTTAACCATTAGGCCCTTACGGCCTAATTAGCTCTTAATGGATCCATCTCGTAATGGTATTACACTAAGAATTATATATCAAGGTGAGTTTGGAGGGGACAAACGTTCAAATCATAACATAACCCAATTTTCTTTCTCTCAAAAAACTATTTTTTTCCTAGCTGTCATGAAAATATTTACTTTATCTTCCATGTCAAATATGTTTTTAGTAACAGAATGTTACCAGTTTGGGATCCATTTTGACATTTAATATATACAGTTAGATTTTTTTTTTTTAGTATTATTTCAAGAAAAGTATCTCATTTTTTTCTGTTCCAGCATGTTCATTTTCTAATTTGGGAAATGAGTTACAGAAATGTTAGATTCCTCTCCTCTCCTCTTTACTTTTTTAAGGTTTTTCTCCTCCTTATTATTTCAGTCCTAACCTTTTAGGTTTCTGATCATGCTTCAAGCCATAACTATTTTACTTTGCTCTGTGCAATTTAGTCTTTATTTCTGTAATGTCTTTTTCTTTTCTTTATGAGCATACATTGATGTAGAATTTTGTAAAATGTTAAAACTAACTCCTGCAGGTATGGCAGGAGCTCCATAGATTAGTGTGAATAAAAACTAAATACCAGCTCTTTTAGCACCATGTTAGGGTCTTAGTTCCCAGAATGGAAATGGTGCTGCTGGGATTGCTCTGACAAACTTTTCAGCCTCACTGCTAACCCATAATAAAACTGAATGAAATGCTATAAAGCTTCGTAGCCATTTAATCACAATAATCCATCAACACAGACAACTGGTTTTAAAATTACATACATACAATACATGTCAAAATATATGCTGTGAAATACGTTCAGAACTTTTTTTAAAGATGTATTTATTTTTATTGGAAAGGCAGAAATACAGAGAATAAGAGAGACAGAGAAAAAGATCTTCCATCCGATGGTTCACTCCTCAATCAGCAATGGCTGGAGCTGAACCAATCCGAAGCCAGGAGCCAGGAGCTTCTTCTGGGTGTTTCACATGGGTACAGGGTCCCAAGGCTTTCCCAGGCTACAAACGGGGAGCTGGATGGGAAGTGGGGCCTCCAGGATTAGAATCAACAACCACATGGGATCCCGGCACATGCAAGGCGAGAACTTTAGCCACTAGGCTATCACGCCAGGCCCCCAGAACTTTTAATCAAAAATAATTATTTGCTAATATTTTGATTAGAATATCATTATTCTTTGGGTGAGCAGTAATTAGAGTTATAGTTCATTTTGTCTGTCATCTTACTTCAGCATCCAATACATGATGAGTCCCGGTTTCAATTTCTTTAGGATTGGCAAAACACTACAGATGTATTGAGGTATGGGTACAGTGAGTGATCTTACAGTTTTCCTAAATTTTGCAGCAATACTTGGTAATTCCATCAAATCTTTGCTTTCATAAATAATAAATTTTTATTAATACACACAGGACCGATTTCGTGTATTTTATAAATGCAATTCTAACACAAAAAAATTCATTTCGCTCCTTTCCTCCATTCCCACTTCCTTTTTCCCCATTCTTTTTTATAATAACACAATTTCAATTTACTTTGTTACCATAGGTTTAATGTACCACTAGTCATAATGTTTAACAGGTGAAAAGTGGAAAGATGGTTGCTCCATGAGAATATAGATAAGGGCTACAACAATAATTTAATCATAAGATGTTAGTTTCCTTCTAATACATTGTGAGGGAGTTGTTTTATAGTAACTACAACATACTACGTCTTTTGGGACTGACTTATTTTACTAAACATGATGGTCTGTGGTTGTACCATTTTGTTGCAAAAGACAGGATTTCCTTCTTTTTTATGGCCAAGTTGCATTCTATCATGCATGTATGCCACATTTCTGTATCCCAGCCATCAGGGATGGACCACTGGGTTAGTTCCATATCTTAGCTATTATGAATTGAGCCGCTATCCCATGGGAATGACTAATTCATTCATATGGGTGATTTCATTTCTTTTGGGTAATTTCTAGGAGTGGCATGGCAGGGTCACATGGTACATCTATTTTCATGTTTCTGAGGAATCTCCAGACTGTGTCCATAATGGCTTTGCTAGTTTACATTCGCAACAGTGGGTTAGAGCACCTTTTTCTCAAATCCTGCACAGTACTTATTACTTTTTAAATTTTGATGATGGCTATTCTAATTGGGGTGATGTGAAATCCCAAGACCTCAGAAACACAGGCAACAACAACAAAAGTGGACAAATGGATTACAACGATCTAGGAAGTCACTGCACGGCAAAGGAAACATTCTTGAGGAAATATTTCTTCTTCCACCTTCTAATTGTTCAAATCTTTACCTAATATCCAATCTTTGGGAAATGAACTGAAAGTATGTCATAATAAAAATCTTAGGGGAAAAAACAAGGAAGGAGGAAGATGGGTTGGGAATGCTGGAAAAAGGGTAAGTATCAGAGAAGTACCATCATGCTCCTAAAATTGTAATTGTGACATATCTGAAATGTGTTCACTTTACATGAATAGAACCACTTTTAATAAAACAAAATGAAGATAATACTTGCCAACCATATGTCTGATAAAGAATTAATATCCAGGATATACAAAGAGCTCAAGAAACTCAACAACAACCCCCTGCCAAAAAAACACTGGACAATGGAGCTGGACAGGAATTCTTCAAAAGGTGATATGCAGATGGCTGAGAAACACATGAAGAAAAGGCTCGGGATCACTGGAAAGTGTAAGTCAAAATGATGCGACAACTCTTCACAGTTACAGGAAGGCCCTTCAAAACTTCATGAAGCCCAGAAAGCAAAATACAAGTTTATTTAGCTGTAGAACTCTTTGTGCAATCTATTCAGAGTTTTCATATTTTGAAGACTCTTAGTATTTCATTATACTACGTATCATTTCAGATGCATTATTAAAGCTGCAAATCCAAATCATAAGCTCAACTTCTAGATCTGGTTGGGTGTGAGCTGGTAAACTAAAACACAGAGGCATCAGGGAGCAGCTTTTGTAGGAAAAGTAAAGAACATTGGTTTATTTGGAGCAAGGTCTTTGGGGATTACAACTGGGAGATTCCTCTGGTTTGGAAATTTATAAGGCCTTTCCAGAGTGCTCCACTGAGTTTCCATAATTCTTCACCATCAAGAAAAAATAGACTGATCTGTTTTCTACCTTCTTGCTGTGAAAAGTAGATTCACAAGTCCCCTAAGACATGCTCAGTGTTACAAAATGGTGACACTCTCCATCTCACTTCCCAGATCCTGAAGAATATTGAGTTCTTCCTCAGGCCAATCGGTTTTTTGTGATCACAACATTGCCTTCTGCTCCAGATGTTTCATTATCTTTGTAAAGAGAATTTAAGGAATTTAAGGAATGTACTACACAGCAAATAACAGCAGTGAATCAAATGAAAGCTGATATGAAGAAAAATGGGGAACAAACTAAAAATACAGTGGGGAGTCTCCAAAATAGAATGAAGGAGTCAGAAGAAAGAACCTCAGAATTACAAGATATTTCCTGTCACCACGCGGAAACAAACAAAAAGCTGGAAGCAGAGCTGGCCCAGCCAAAAGAAGAATTCAAGAATTGAAGACACTATTAAAGGACCAAATATGAGTTATGGGAGTCCCAGAAGGTGCAGAAAGAGAAACTGGAATTAAAGGTATATTCGAAGAAATAATAAGAGAATATTTCCCTAATCTGGAGAAAGAATTGGGAAACAAGATCCAGGAGGGACACAGAACTCCCAACAGGCTTGACCAAAAACAATCTTCACCACAACACGTGCTAATCAAACTCTCTTCAATCAAACATAAGGAAACGATCCTTAGATGTTCACGGAGAAAAAATCAACTGACATATTATAAGGCTTGCCAAGTAAACTCACAGGAGACCTCTCACAGAAAACTCTACAGGCCAGAAAAGAAGGGGATGACATATTCCAGATTCTAAAAGCAAAAAATTGTTTGCC
Organism: Ochotona princeps; assembly: GCF_030435755.1. NCBI lineage: Eukaryota > Metazoa > Chordata > Mammalia > Lagomorpha > Ochotonidae > Ochotona > Ochotona princeps. Next base: position 9,437,301 of record NC_080832.1, on the reverse strand, counting down.
CAGGATAATGTACCCAGCAAAACTTTCCTTTGCCTTTGAAAATGAAATAAAATTCTTCCACAGTAAAGAAAAGTTAAAAGAGTATGCCTCTTCCAAACCTGCCCTACAAATGATACTTAAAGATGTTCTCCACAGAGAAAAGGCAAATGCGAAGAACGTCCCAGTAAAATAACAAGACTAAATGAACAACCCATTGCTAAAATGACAGCACCAAATTACTACCCATTTATATTAACCCTGAATGTAAATGGCTTAAACTCATCAATCAAATGTCATAGAGTAGTGAACTGAATTAAAAAAAAAAAAACACAAAATCCATCTATTTGTTGCCTACAGGAGACGTAGCTCACCAACAAAGATGAGCAGAAACTGTATCTCATGGATTTTGATTTTTTTTTTTTAAGTTTCATCTCTTCAGATAGATCCTACAGTAGCATCATTTCCTTAAAGGAAAAGGAAGGTTCTTGATTTTCTTTTTCATTTCTTCGACAACAAATTAGTCATTCAGCAGCAAGTTATTTAACTACATGGCATCGCTAATTTCTTTTTTCTTTCAGTTGATTTTGTTTTGTGGCTTTTCACTTAAAGGGATGTACAGTAACTGTGTAATAGAGACTATCATATCTAGTAGCATGTTATTTAACATCATGGCGTTGTAAATTTCTATTTTTCTTCATGTTACTGATTTTGTATTGTGATTTTTCATTTAAGGGGATGTACAGTAACTGTGTAATGGAGACTATCATATCCCAATGTGAGGATACAATACAGTATGCATCTCTACTGACACATCAAAGAAGGACTCCAAGGATGGACTCCCAATGAAACTGTTTATTATATCTTGACAATAGGAAGCTGTATCCTCTCCCATTGTCCATGCCCACAATGATACACATAAGACTATTTATGAAGAACTGCACTGTAGTGATAATATAGGGGAATTCAGTGAGGGGCGAAGGAACTTGGGGAAGGGATGTGGGAAATCCCAGGACCTATGGAACTCTATCATAAAATAATAATAATAATAATGAACGCTATGAAATAAAAGTGAAATAAAAGTAAAATAAAATAAATCTAAGCAAATAAATTGGAAAAAAACTTAAAAATAAATAAAAAATAAAGAGAATTTGATGTGTCCAGGACCCTCTAGCATGTGCTTTAGGCAATTGTATTCCTTCACTTTATTTTCAGTGTAAAGTTCATAATTAAAATTCTTTCATTGCTAACTTTTCATTTTGTTTCTAGTGAAATGCTAAGTTGTATTGATGAGTTCCTTTCACAGGCACATTGATTCTATTAATATACATAGAGTCTCATGGAATTCCATTCATGAAGAGTCAACTAAATATCCAGAAATTGGAAAACTATGCAGTCTGGTACTAACACAGTGTCTTTCTGCAGACATGGGAAGAAATAAGCAGCAAGGCCAGGAGGGATAAAATTGAAGTCATTGCATAAATGGATAGTGTTACCTCCACCACCACTGGTGGAACTTGCTGGAGGAGAATACTTGCCAGCTGAAGCAACAAGCTGTTAGATCAGCTGACTTCTCTGCTGATTTATGAGATCTGGGATCATGAAAGGACAGGTGACCTTCACTGATGTCTTGTGCTGTGCAAATCTCTTCCTCTACAGCTCCGTGTTCTTTCTCATTTGCCCTCATGTTTTCACTGCTCTTGAAAATAATGCAAACTGTATCTTAGGCTCCCTTCATGCAAAAGCTTAAAAAATGTATAATAAGCTCTGAAAAGCTTTAGAAGAAGGTATATTTTGATATGAGGGAAATGGTAAAATATTTGTGTTTAAAAAACAAAAGTTGATTCAGAAGAAAAATCTCAGTGGCAAAACCAGGTTATAATCTCTTTATGCTATGATTATATTTCTTGAAAATTTAACAAGTCTGAGAGTACATATGTATGTATATACACTTATACACTGTGAATGAATACTGAGAAAAAGAAAAAAAGTCTGGAGGAATACATACCAAAACATTAGTAATTGTGTCCAAGTGTTGGTGTTAGGACTTCTTTTTAAAAAAATATTGATTTGTTTGAGAGACAGAAAGAATTTCATTTACTGCATTACTCACCAAATCACAAGAGCCATGGCTGGGTCTGAGCCAAAACCATGAACCAAAAATTCAATGCAGATCGCCTATGTAGATAGGAGGAAACAGGACACTTGAGTTATCACTGCTGCATCCCAGCATCATAAGCTAGAGTCAAGCACTGGAGCCAGAAGTCTAATCCAGGTACTGTATTGTGGGATTCAGGCATTTTTAAATTTTTATTATTATTATCATTTTATGATAGAGTTCCATAGGTCCTGGGATTTCCCACATCCCTTCCCCAAGTTCCTTCGCCCCTCACTGAATTCCCCTATATTATCACTACAGTGCAGTTCTTCATAAATAGTCTTATGTGTATCATTGTGGGCATGGACAATGGGAGAGGATACAGCTTCCTATTGTCAAGATATAATAAACAGTTTCATTGGGAGTCCATCCTTGGAGTCCATCTTTGATGTGTCAGTAGAGATGCATACTGCATTGTATCCTCACATCGGGATATGATAGTCTCCATTACACAGTTACTGTACATCCCCTTAAATGAAAAATCACAATACAAAATCAGCAACATGAAGAAAAATAGAAATTTACAACGCCATGACGTTAAATAACACGCTGCTGAATGACTAATGTTTCACTGAATAAATGAAAAACAAAATCAAGAAATTTGAGGAAAATGATGCTACTGCATGGTCTATGAGTGAAAAATCAATGATAAAGGAAGTGTATTGACTAAATAAAATAAATGAAAATCCATGAGCTACAGTTATGTCAACAGCAGAGCTCAGCAGATTGAGGCATTTTGACCTGGATCTTAAACACTAGACTAAATGTGTTTGCCTCCACCTTCTTTATATTTTCTGTATTTTGCAAATTTTTAAGATTAAAGTGCATTAATTTTATTAGAAAAGTGAAACTATACATTTATTAGAGAAAAGGAAAATTCAGATGAATTTTTGCTACTAGTCTATCAAAACATATTTCTAATCCACCACAGAGTTTCTTGTTGGTTTGGTCTAGGGACATTATTCGTTGACATACTAAATACTGCCAGTCTCCTGGGCACAGAATTGAAGAACTGAAGTCATGTACATAGATCTGTAATGTGGAAAGAAATAAAGATATTCTAGGAAATCAGTAGTTACCATGAAAATTCACAAAATGTATAAATGATATGTGAAAGTTGGCAGCAAACATATGTACATCATTATAATCATCGTGTTCAAGGACCATAGAGACAAAGCTCAGTGTTTCTCCACTCTATCCATGTGTCACTCAGCTGCAATAGAACAGAGGTCACAGGTGTCAAGCATCAATTTGCCTGGGGCAAATCCTACTGAAGCATGAAATTTGCCTTTGTTAGCACATTGTTAAATTCAAAGAGTAAGGAATTAGGAATTCAGAGAAAATTCCAAGGACTTACACTGATTCCTAAAAATATCTTTTACACAGTGGTCCAAAGTTGGAAAACAGGCAGCATATGAGCCCAAGGAAGGATAACTTAAAACTACACTGAGAAATTTCAGAAGAGCCAGCTTGGCTGTATGCACGACCCCCTACTTCTGAGTTGCTGCTGAAAAGTGCCAAAATAATTCATGCTCTGGAATGGAAGGGGGAAAGAGAGAGATTTTGCATGGTTTGTATCTATTTCTAAGGCATATCTGTGACAAAAGAATATCAAATCATTTTTGTCCATTTAAGGTGACGTTGAAGGAACCCTACCAAGTTATTGAAGATATGTTGTAAGAGAAATATAAATAAAATATCAAGATTATATGATTCTGATTGACACATTACAGCACTAATTGGAAAGCAAAATTCAAATTTATCTTCTAATAAAAAGGGAGGGTAGGAGTTTGTCTGGTTTAAGTAACATTTAACAAACGTCATTGGTCACACAATTCATATTTGTTGAGTCACTACCACATTCCAAGCAACGTGCCAAAAATGTAAGCATGTCCAAGATATCCACTTTGCCCTTCAAGAATTCACTTCAAGTCAAGAAGCTAAATTAAAACAGCATTTCTGTAATTGTCGCCTTTCCAATTCTACAAGTATGTTTTTATTTCATTTGAGAGATGAAGAGACAGAGAGTGAGAGAGAAACAGAACAATATCTTCCATCTTCTGATTCCTTGCCCAAATATCTGCAACAACCAGGTCAAGACCAAGACAAAGAAGTCTGGTATGCCATCTGGATATTCTATGTGGGTAACAGAAGCCCAAGTACTTCATCAATCACCTGCTGCCACCCACAGTGCACTTGGCCAGGAAGCTGGATCAGAAGCAGAGCAACAGCAACCAGGCTTCAAACCAGGCACCCTGGTATGGGCTCTGCACATCCCAGGCAGTGACTCCAACCACTGTGTGACATGCCCACACCCAAGCTTCCGAATTGTTCAATTATCTACTTCATTATTCATTCACTGATGAAACGTCCTGAGAGGCTCAACAACATTCTAGGTCCTGTGTCTAGGTATAGAATGATAAACAATAAACCAATTTGTGTCCTGGAGGATATAGTAACTTGGGAAATGCATATATATTAACAGCCAAGACATTAGACATCAGAGGACACAGAGCGGCAAAATAGAACCAACACCATTCTTCAGTTAAAAACAGGTTGAAATAGTAAACAAAACAATGTTTAAATACACAAAGGAAAAGAAATCAACGAAAAATTTCCTATGTATCCACATTAAAGATTTTATAGATAGATAGATAGATAGATGTATATGCTTCTGAAACACGGTTACCCAAAATGGGTTTATAAAAATGCTCATTTTCTAGTAAAAAAAATAATACATATTCACATTTCAAATTCAGAAGATGCAGAAAAATGTGAAGAAAAGAGAAGTACTATAAAATTCAGACACATAAAGATGACTCCTTTTAACATATTGGCCTAAAAATTCCAATATTTTGTTCATATTCAGTTAGTAAAACATGAGTACATATGAAGCAGTTTTAAAAATTTCTAGGAAAATGCATATCATCTTTAATCCCATTTTCTGTGAATTTTTGCATACACGTACACATTTTCTTATTCTAACAACTCAGTATCAACGTATAAACTTCTTTGAGCACTGTTAACTAAATTTAGAAAACATGCCATGCATTTCAAACTTGAAAATCATTAGATTATTTAGTTTTCTGGAAAAATTCCTAGTACAGAATTTATGAGATATCTAAAACAGAATACAACAAAATTTTTTTCATAGCAAACTTTAAAATGCATCCAATGCTGTACATGTAGGAGATTATTAGCCATCTATTGTAACCCAAGACCATTTTGAAAAAAAGATAAACTAAGCATTCAGATTTAGAAGTCTGCAAAGTAACCACTGAATAAACCCAAGACACCTGAAAGGTAGAAATGAAAAGCAGCCAGCTAATAAAATGAAAATAGTGCCTCTGGAGGATTTTAAAAAGTTTTTTTGGAAACTCTAAAAAAACTAACATATATCTGGTAAGACCAACACAGAAGGGAAATGTCCCAAGGAAGGAATAACATCATCAGAGAAGTAGCTTTAAAAGTAAGAATTTACCAATGATTTAAGAAGCACGCAAGCTACATATGATTCAAATATGCCTGAAGAATAGTAAGAGTAAGGACTTTAATTCATTCAAGTACAGCAAGACAATTTTGATTAAAAATAAAGACAATATTAGGAGATAGCTTTTAAATGAATAGAAAATATCCAAAGTAAAATATTGAGAAATAACCATCCCATGCTCATAACAATGCCATTAAAGAAAAACAGGAAATTGTAAACATTGGTAGGTAGGTGGAGAAGAATAGGAAATAATGCAATTACTTTGAGAAACAATATGAACGCTGCTCAAATAATAATAATAATAATAAATAGAGTTATAAGAGATTTCAACAATTCTACTTCTGGTTAGGTACTCCCAAAGAATTAAAAACAGCATTGTTCAATGTAACCAAAAGGGTAATGGTAGCCTTATTACACATTGATGAGTACTGGATAAACAATACATTATTTATCCATACAATGAAATATGATTCAGCCCTAAAAAGGAAGGAAATTCTGACATATGCTACAAAGTGGATGGTGCTTAAAGACAATGTGCTAAGGGAAATATGTCAGTCAGTCACACGCAAACCAGCCAATCAGGTACTGGAACATTTCATTTATATGAGATTGCTAATGATGATTGCCTGGGACTGAGGGAAGAGAACAAATTGTTAGTAACAATTAGATACAGAGTAGTTTGCAAGATCAAGAGTTGAACTGTTCCCACAATATGAATGACCTTAACACTTCTGAACTGTACAACCATAAATGGTCAGTGTGGTAAAGTTCCTGGTACGATTACTTTGCCACAATGTAAAAAATTGGCATACCAAACTCAGTAATGACTCCAGAGGAAAACATTCATTCACCAGTTAAGGGAAGCCAAAACGAAACAGAGCAGAAGTATCAAGGACTGTATTTTCTCATCTTTACAATATCTTTGATCATTGAAATGTAAAATCCCAGCAGGTGGAAATACCAGTGCAAACAGATGGAGTTTGGGATGCTGTGCAGTTGTTGAAGGCAAGAGGAGGAAAAGGGAGGGAGCTGTAGACTTGTAAGGATTCTACATTTACCTTGAAGTCGTATTTTTCATTTATAAGAAGAAAATGTTTTAGTGATCAATTATAAAAGTAGGCTTAACAAGAAAAAAATAAATGTGTATAGCTAATTTACAAGAAGGAAAGGGGCAACGGATGAGCAGAATGACAGAGAAATCCCTGTCCTCTCAATGGAAATGCTCTACAAAACCAAGTAGTCAGCAATCTTAACATATCAAATGAAAGATGGAAATTTTCACATGCATTTTTTAAACATACAGCTATATGCTATCTATAGGAAACACATTTACATAAAAGCCATGTACAGGACCAAAATTTTAAAACAGGAAAATCCATATGATGCAAGCAGAAATCAAAAGAGATGTAAGTGACTTCATATATAATGGTTTAAGTAAATTTTAAACAATGAATGTTAACAGTGATAAATAGATACAGTAAATATTGGCAACAAGGCCATTTGAACAAGAACATATATTGTCTAGCAATGGATATCAAGGCATATTGAGGACAAGCTTTGTAGCAATGAGAGGGAAAAAAACCCGAAAATCCAATTATAATTTTAAAGTTCACTACTCCTTTCTCAGTAATTATTAACAGAGTAAAGATACCAAAAAGTGATGCATATAAGACATGAAAAAGTTCTCAGTTGCTTTAGTGTAACTGATATGCATAGATCTGTTGCACTACCGCAGTGAAAGACACATTCCTGTTGGGTATCATGGGTCATTCACAAAGATGCACCATATTCCAGGCTAGCAAACAAATTTTAGCACATGCAAAAGAAAAGGAACTCCATATGCATTCTCTCTGGCAATAAGTGAATGAAACTTGAAGTCAATAACAGAAAAATGGCTTTAAATTTTCCATTTATTTAGAAATTGTTTAGAAACCAAACAGGAAGTTTCTGGTTAACTCATGGATCAAAATAGAAGTCACAGGAGAAATTAAAATATACCCTGAGGAGAATGAAAATGAAAATACAGCCTCTCAAAATATGGGGTTTTAGGTAAGGAATCATCTAAGTAGAGATACATAGCACCAGTTGGAAAAAGGTCCCAAGCCAATGACTCAGCGCCTCCTTTCAGAAACCGGAACAAGAACAGGACATCTAACCTATAGAAAGCAGAAGGGAGGAAACAGAGAGCAGACCAGAACTAAAAAAATGAAATTAAAATCAGTAAAATGGGAGAGAATATCATGGAACCAGAAACTGCTCATTTCTGACTATAAAAGGCAGTGGCTTACGCCACCATAACGGTTCCACAGAAAACAGCTTCAACAACAAGAGTACCTATTAAACATTCCTTAAATATACATCAAGTATCAGAGAGGTATCAAATCACCAGAACTTAAAAGCGCCTAGATGTTGAAGAAAAAGAAATTATTTTGAAGTCATCCAAAGGCTTATTCTTCTTTTCCCCTCAAGTCCTCTGACCGTTTCAAGTGCCAGGCCCCGAGACTGAGAAATGCAGCAGAAGGCAGCGGATAAAAGAAAAATATTTTTTTTCCTAATTCATAGACATTGGGTGACAGAAATGGACACTAAGCATTGGTTAAGGAAGTGAGAGCCTGGTAATGGCGCCAGGCTTACAATCAGGATCCGAAAGGTGTTGCAGGGCCACTACTGAGTTCCAGCCCCAGTCTGGCTCAACTCCTGACTAGATTAATCTGATCCATTCCTACTCCAACTTGAGAAGCACAAACATCAACTTCTTGCGCATAGGGAGCTCAACAAATGCAGTATCCAGCATTCAGCAAAACTTGGCATCCATCTAAGGGAGAACAAGCGCAAATTCAGACAGGAAACCACAGATAGTTGCATCTTGGAATTGTAAGCAACAGACTTCTGCTGATTTATATTCTAAAGAACCACGATAAGTAAAGAGCTTCAACCTGGAACAGAAAAAAATCTGCAAAATAATCAAATGAAAATCTAGAACAGATTAACAAATCGCTATAAGAATTTTGAATGGTGTACCATATGTATGCAAATAGACATTAAATTGAACTGGAAAGCAAGTGAAAAATATCTAGACAGAAATTAGAGCTAGAAAATGTACCTAGCCATTTTGAAAGCATGACAGAAAAAAATAGCCAGTATAATACAGAAAATAAGATGATGGACTAACACATTCTCTTATAGACTTAAATCATCTAAAGCAATTAGCTAAGTAGTTGGATCTATAAAAGAAAGTGAGAAACAAAGAAGCGAAAATAAATATTGGGGACTTTATATCCAGGATTCCTCAAACATGATAAAAATAAGTATCAAGTCAGTCATTCAAACCATGCTGTGAAGTCCAGAAATGTAAACAAAGAAAAAAAAAAGCAAATCTAAACATAAGTTAAAAAGAGAAAATCTTTCAAATTTTGCAGAGGAAGAGTAATCATGTTTTTAAAAGCAACATCAAGAGAAACAGATCAATTCTTTGTATTGCTGATTAATTCTAAAAGAAAGAATGAAAGCAAGTGACTGTGGAATGGTACCTTGGGAAGTTGGAAACGAAATAACATCTGACCTGAATTTCTGCACTCACCAAAAATGCCTTTCAGAAATAATTTCCAAATAAAGAAATTTCATGAATAAAGGCTGATACTTTCCCTCATTAACATAGCTGTGATATATATAGAGATAGAAAATAATCTGTTTATTTCATGAAAATCAAGAGAAAAATGAGGAGAAGCAGGTTAAATGAGTAAATACCTACTACACAAAATAATAATTCATAACAAATATATGTTGAAAATACAATGCAATAAAATAAATATTTTAAAAAAAGGAAAGAAAATACAGTACCAACGTATGTAGAGGGAAAGAGGTAGACAGAATTCGGGTGTTTTAAAGTACCTCACTGAATTTTCTAGAAATTGATAAAATAATATTCATTTATATTAGATTCTAAATAAATTAGATATGTGCCATAATGTCTAGAGTAACCACTAAGAAATGGTAATAAGAAAAGGGTAGCAGCATAACAAATAAATTCTTAACTAACTGTAGTAAACAGGAAAGTGGAGAAGAAAATCAAGAAAGGTATGATATGCAAAAATATAGTACTTAAAATCAAATATATCAATAATGACATTAAGCATGAAAGGAATGAAAACTCCAATTAAAAGGCAAAAATTGTCAGGGTGAATTTCAAAAGTTCATATGCAAGAGAAGCCTTTAATTGTAATGACACAGAAAGCTTGAAAATGAGATAATGAAAACGATACATCATACAAATACTAATTGAAAGAAAGCTGTGAGCGCAACACTAATCAAGGCAAAGCAAACTTGAAGGCAAGAAGTGTTACTGGCGAAAAAGCAGGACAGTTCATAATGTGACTTGGTCCCACTCTACAAGGCGTGTGAAGTAATACCAACGTGCCACACTTCTAAAACCACAGCTTGAAAAGATATGATGAAAAATAGGCTGTCAAGTGGAAAGAATCTTCCAGTCCTAATGAGAAATTAGCATATCTGAGTCCATCTTCAGATGAAGAAGTTCCTGCACCAAGGCAGCTTCCCTTACCAGATGCCTACACATGGCTGCGTTTTTGGGAGCTTCCCCTGGAACCCTGGAGCTTCCATCTCTCTCAATCTCTCAATCTCTCTCTCTCTCTCTCTCTCTCTCTCTCTCTCTCTCTCTCTCTCTCTGTTACACACACGCACACACACACACACACACACACACACACACACACACACACACACTGACTAACTCTCACTCCAGGAATCAACAGAGCCTACTCAAGAATAACCCTCAATCATGGAAGATGGGAATTGTTACAGACAATTTTTTTTTGGCTAATCTCTCACAAAGTGGGAACTTGTAAAGGCATGTGTTACTGTTGCACATTATTTCCTAAGGATCCCAAGTGGAATGAAGGCTGAGTTTTTAGGAGTCGAATCCTGCTTAATTATGTGCACCTTATTGACTTTCCTTCACTCTGCTGTCTCAATTTTTCTATGTTCATGAGTTCCAAGATTACCACTCAAATAACCACCAGAGCTCAAGCATTCTCCCCAGGGCATGATTTTAAGGGAATCTAAACTGAACAATAACTCTCTTTGTAACAAATAGCAAAAACAGACTAAACATACAGATTTTTAACAATGTGTTTAACAAACTTGACATAATTGAAACGTACAACCCACTCTATCTTGAAACTACAAGAAACAAGCAGTGATTGTTAGATGTGCTTCTAAATGTTCAGGATCTTTATCTTTTTATTGGTTTCTAGACCAATTTCATTCTGATTAGAAAGCATACACTTTGAACCCTTTAAAATATTCTGTAACTTACAACCCAGTACAGGTTGGTGTTGATAAATGGACATTATAGATACAGAGTTTGTGAGAGGCTGGTTAAACATATCCTGCAATGCTGGCACCCCATTTGGGCACTTGCTTGAGACACAGCTGTTCCACCACCGACCCAGTTCCCTGCCAATGTGCTCAGGAAAGCAATAGAAGATAGTATAAGTTTGTGGTATAAATTTGCATTCACATGAGAGACCCAAATGAAGCTCCTTGTTCCTAGCTTCAGCCTGGTCCAGCACTGGATGCTGCAGTTACTTGAGATACGAACTAGTAATGGCAGAGCTCTCTCCATGTCTCTCCCTTTTTCTCTGTACCTCTGCCTTTCAAATAAATAATCTTTTTAAAACACAGTTTATATTTTGACAGCTAAACATAAAAGTATGCTGGATGAGATTCTGGAACAGAAAATAGAAGACATCATTATAAACTAAAAAATCTGAATAAGGTATACCCCTTAGCTAATGAATATTGGGTCATTAATTACACCAAATGCAACATAATAATGTAATATGTTAATACTAGAAGCTACTGGGTGTGAGGCATAGGAAAAACCTTTGCAGTCTTCACAGCATAACCTCAAAATTATAATAAATCTAAAAAATGCTAAAATTAACATTGATCTTAATGTACAAGACTAATTATAACCACTGCAGGAAAATAGTACACCTAAGTCTACATCTATGAAAGTATGCACAGAATCTGAATTACGAAAATTACAAAATGTTGATAAAATGAGTCAAAGATGATCTAAATGAATGGAGGGAACTACCGTGTTCCTGGTTTTGGAAGGTCCAGCACAATATGGACATTAATTTTCCTTGAGACAATGTTCAAGTTCATTTACTTACTAAAAAAGCTCAACAGCATTCTTACATAGAAAATATAATTATGAAATGGTTAAAAAAGAACTAGCATAACTAAAAATGGTTGAAATGAATAATCAAGTCAGAGAAATCACAGTAATGAAAGTAGTCATTGTTACTACATAAGACCATGTGAAATTGAGGTGATAAGTAAACACATACATCAACAGAACATAACACTGTATCTAGAGATAGACCCACCAAAGTAAGCCACTGAACGGAGGAAAGGCAGGCTACACAACAGTCATTGTGGTAGCAACTAAACAGCAAATGAAAGCTCTCTCTCTCTCTCTCTCTCTCTCTCTCTCTTTCTCTCTCTCTCTGCTTTTATCTCTCTCACCCTCTCAAATTCTGTGTTTCAAATAAATAAATGTGTTTTTAAAAACTAAAAATGAAAATTTTCACAAAGAAGTATTTGGGGCTGGCAATATGGCATAATGGGCAAAGCTGCCAGTTAAAATGCCAGAATCCCACAGCTTTCCCATTTTCAATCTAGTTCTCTGCTAATGGAATGGGGAAAGCAGTGGAAGATGGCCCCAGTGTTTGGGTCCCTGACACCCATATGGCACACCTAGATAAAGCCCGACGCCTAATTCAGCCTGGCCCAGCACTAGCTGTCACAGTCATCTAGGGAGTGAGCTATGTAACAGAAGATCTCTGCATCTCTCTCTGCCCCTACCCCTCGCTCTGTAACTCTGGCATTCCAACAAATCTTTAAAAAGAAGTAAGACTTCTTAGACATGGTATTACAACCATGATCCACAGGGCTGGTGTCACAGTAAAGTATGTTAAGCCTCAACCTATGATGCCAGCATCCCATACAAGAGTTAGCTGGAGACCTGGCTGCTGCTGCACTTCTGACCCATCTGCCTAATAACATTTCTGGGAAAACATTGAGAGATGTTTTCCCACATAAAGCTCCAAGCTCCTGCCTTTAGCTTGGCACTGCCCCAGCAATTATAATTGTTTGGGGTGTGAACCAATGGATGGAAGTTCTCTCTCTCTCTCTCTCTCTCTCTCTCTCTCAATCTGTTCTTTTCAAATAAATGAAAAGTATTTGTTTTCAAAAACCAAAATAGTGGCTTCATAATTCAGATCTTTAAGTCTTTAATATCTTTGTACTTGATGTTTGCACACAATTAGTATAAGGCAAGAGTTTAATGTCATTCTTTTTTATACAGAATTCAAGTTTTCCCAGTACTATTTATTTAAGACACTTCCCTTTTGCATATCACAGCAAAAGCAAATGCAACTAAAGCAAAAACAGACAACTGGGATTGTATCAAACAAAGAAGTCCATACACATCATACCAAATGATTAACAAAATTGAAAAGACAACTTACTGTAAAGGAGAAAATATTTCCAAACCGTATATCTGATAAGGGTTTTAGATCCAAAATACATAAGCAACTCACACAAAACAATAGAAAAATCCTAGTAATTTGAGTATAAAATGCACACAGATACATGTGTATGGCCAGTGAACCTATGACAGGGTCTCAACATCACCAATTATCAAAGAAACAAAAGCCAAAACCAAAGTGAAGCACCACCTAATGTCTGTTAGCGTGGCCATCAGAAGCAACAGTAAACGGATACAATGGAATGGAGAAAAGGGAGTCCTCATGCACTGTTTATGGGGCTATGAATTTGCATAAAGAAGTATGGAAAATTGCATGGAGATTCTCCACAAACAAAACTTGGTCCAGAAGCTCCAGTGTGCAAGCAACAGAAAGGCCATCAGTAAACAGAAGAGTCTTCTTCATGCCCATGGTTGGAAGTAAGCTACTTTACTATCTAAAGGATGAATAAACACTGGAACGTACATAGGGCACAAAAACATTTGAGAAATCCTGCCTTTTGTAACAACAGAAATGAACCTGAAAAACTTCAGGATAAGTGAAAGTCACAGAAAGACAAACAGTGCATTATGTCATGTATCATGGAATCTAAAGAGTGGAACCTGCAGAAGGAGGAAGCAAGGTGGTCGCCAGGAGCTGGGGAGAGAGGAAATGGCTAGATGTTGGTAAGGAGTACGAATATCCAGTGATAAGATGGATGGACTCGAGACCTAAGATACAGCATAAGTGGTGGTTGACGTGTTTATTAATTATTTGATTGTGGTGGCCATCACAACGTATATGTATGTAAAACCATGACATCATCTACCTTAGATATATGCAGTCTATTTCACAAGCATTTTAAAAATAACTCATTAGTTAAGAGAAAATAAAATTATCAAAGGGAAAAATCATATGAAAAGCCTTTTCAGCAAAAGAGAACTATACACAGTAAATAAGCATAACAAGGTGTTCATACTCAACAGACATCCTGAAAACGAAACAAAGCCAACAGTGGAATATCCAAGTCAGCCTATGTAAGTAGATCGTGTGCAGTAGTGATGACGCCACGCGCTGATGTGGGTGCAGAGTGGAACCTCTCCAACACAGACCCTCGGTGGGAATGCAAGAGGCACATCCAGTCTGGAAAATGGTTGGCATCTTCTTTCTTAGCATTGAAAAAAGTCTTTCTTAAAGATTGATTTTGTTTTTTATTTCTTAAAACACAAAAATGTGCAACTATCCAACGAGGGAGACAGACTGCTGTGCATTTGTCACAGAGAAATGGAAGGTTATGTTCACAAAACAACCTGTACATGAACCTGCAGCCAATGCATCTCTGAGCGAGTCAGCTGTCCCCCCAGATAATCCCACGCTGATGATGTGGATCCCACATGGGTTAAGTTCTCCATAAGCTGGCTCCAGGTACCGTCCAGGTTGCATACTTCCAACAAAACCGCTTGCTCCATGGAGCTTGGGTATTTTATGCAAGTGAGAACTGCAAGACAAATTTGATGTTGTGTGAGAGATAGCTACACCTTTTTAATATAAAAGGAGAATCAGAGATAAAATAATACTGGGAGAGGGAAAAAAATCACAGCTGCTCTTACATAATAAAAATGCCAGATATATTGTCACATTATTTTTCAAAATAATTCTGAGTGACTGCTCTGAATTAGCACTGTGTATTATGAACTTCTGAAGTTTTGTCTGAGAGTAATGTCACTTAAGGAGTTCTATTTTTCTCACTGAAATGGCCAGAAATACTGTAACAAAGAGTGAAAGGGAACAGAGGATTTTGCAAGGCTACAGAATATGTCACTTATTTCATGTTCAAAGGCAATGGATATGAAGCCCGAATGATGTCTTTATTCTCCTGTGAGAATTCCATTGTTCATCATGTTATAATTATGAAATTTGAACTTGAAAGGATGAAAGAGAGGCTAAATCCACGATATAAAGTGTATCTTTTTCTGGAAATAGTTCTTAATGACTTAAATGGCAGGCTTATGTACCCCAGACTGACCCAATAGTTAAAGCAATCCACGGTGATACTCAACACAGCCTGTAAAGCTGCATTTCTTGATTCATTTGTGTTCCAGACAAATTAGAAGCTGTGTGGTAGAGAGAGAAAACACTGCTAATCTTTCATGATTGTTAAGACGGTTGTACTGAAATGTAATTGTGGAAACAAATTTCTCAGGGACACAAATATATATATGTTGTGCCATTTTCTTTCATTCAAAATGAATTCATTTACTTCTTAATCGCAAGGCAGAAAAAAAGCTCTCCCAATTGAACAAAAGGAAATGTAGGGAATTTCCACGAAAGAAAATTTTAAAATAAAATGAAGAATACTCTCGGTGCATTGAAGCAAACAAGGGAATGGATGGAAACCGAGGCCACAACAGTCAGAATGGATGGCTTATATTTAGAAAATCAACATATTTGGCAAAGAGAAAAGCCATGCAGAATGAAACAATCGTGGGCCATGAGGTCCCTGTGATATTCACCTCGTCCTGGCACACTCAGACGCATGTTAAAGACATAACTGTCTCTGCTTCCAGGTGAGGTATTTTTCCAATAAGTGAAACTCCAACCTCAGAAGCAATTGACAATGTGAAATTACAAAGAAGCTGTCAGAAGGCCTGTGTGGGATACAGTCACCATGGGCACAAGTGTTAGGAATCAAGAAGCTTTTTAAATAGATTCAGAGACCTTTGAAAAAAAAAAGAAAAGGTCTCCTTCTCCAGTAATTGAATTTGACACCAATGTTCTTTGGATGCTGGGGCCGTACAGGGTATTTTCCCATCCACATCTAGGCTAAATTGGAGATGGTGACCTCTGATAGACTGGAGCAATCCAGGAAGTAATAGAAACCTCACTTCATAGAAGCGAGTGACAGGTGGGGATTAAATGCTAGGCTGGTCAGGAACAGCCGAACTCCTTCTCAGAGAGCCCATGAGCCCCCAAAGAAGGCAAATTTTTAAAACATTGCATAAATGCTCCTTTAAAAATGTTTATTTGTTTGAAATGCAGTTACAGTGGAGGAAGGGGGGGAGAGAGAAAGAGAAAGAGAGAGAGAGTATCTTCTATTTGCTGGTTCACTCTCCAAAATGGCTGCAGTGATCAGGGTGGGGCTGTGACAAAGCGAGGAGAATCTGGAACTTCTTCCACACGGTGCAGGAGCACAAACACCCGGCCATCTCACTGCTTTCCCATGCACATTGTCAGGGAGCAAGATTAGAAGAGCTGGGATTCAAACTGGCTCCTAAATGGAATGCCTACCTTGCAACTGGAAATTTCACACACTATGCCACACTGCCGGCCCTAGGTGTTGCTTTTACAACTTGCTGTATTTAAATGGAATGTCACAAACTAGAATCACCTCAGATTAGGGATACAGGGAGAGCATAAATCCAGCTAAGATATTCTAGGTTTCTAAATTCAATTCCAATTTAGAAAACACATTAACAAGTAAGGAAAAATACAACTGGATATTGACAGGTTTCTGCATAAGAATGTTCCCTTTACTTTTGTTTTAAATACTGCAAACAAAGACATGCCCAAGCATACAGAAACAAGGAATTAGTTACACAAGCTATAAAATAGGTGGACATTTATGTAATCAATAAAAATAAAATTTAAACAATATTTACTTAAGTTTCCAAGCTACATTACTGAGAAAATAACAGAATTATATATACAATAAACATGCTTATATCTGTAAATATACAGCACTTACAGATTAAAAGGACAGAAATAATGAATCAATAATGAGTAAGGATCATTAGGCAATAAAGTTGTAAATTATTCTTGCTTTTATATTCTTTTAATTATGTACATGTTTACTATAATGAGTTTGTAACTACTTTATTGAAAAAGATTAGCTAAGAGGGTGCAGATATGGTTACTACGTTTAACCACTGCATTTTTGCTTTATACTTTTTGTTACATACAGGCCCATTAACTGTAGCCTCATTGGTGAAATAAGGATGTATTAAAAACACTGTGTGGGGGCAAATGTTTAGTCTCTCGGGCACTGGTCAAGATCGCTGCATCCCACACTGGTGCTGGAACACAGTATTCATATTTGTCTCTGGATGCCGTGTCCTGTTAACGCAGACTCCGGGAGCCAGCAGTGACGGTTCCGGGAAAGGGAATTAACTGATGTCCTGCCTCCTGGCTTCAGCCTGCCCATTCTCTGCTGCTACAGAATTGGCACAAAGGAGAGTTCTCTCTCAACTACGTACTTCTCTGTCACTCCCTGTTCGCTCTCAAATAGTTTTTTTGCTTAATTTGTGTGTTTTTTTTTAATATGCTTTCACTTCTTAGAAAGAGAAATCAAGCATTCATTGAATCCTTAAGGCACTGGTTCCAAGATCCTTGCTCCCCTTCGGACACCAAATTCCAAGCCTAACCAAGACCCTTGGAGAAAACTGGGCAGTATTTGCACATAGCCCAGGCACATCTTCCCGGATACTTTAAATAATCTCTAGACTGTCCATAATATATAATAGAAAGTAAATAATATGTAAATGATTGTTACACTGTATTTTAAGAGGAAAATAGAAGAGATTAAAAATATGTCTGCAAAAGTCAATGAGAACAAGTGAGGGAAGCAGGGATGGAGAGAGATAAGGAGGCTATCTTCTTATGAAAACATGAGAGCTATTCTTCTTACACTGCTAAAAAAGAAACACCACTAAGGAAAAAAAATTTAGAAATATATTGTTCAAAAAAAAAGAAATATATTGTTCAGAGTAGATGCAGTAATTTTTTTCCAAATACCCTCTAGCTGTGGTTGGTTGAATCCAAGGACTGCAGAATCTTCAGATTTGGAGACACAAATATATTGTATGTGTTTGCCTAATTCCCTCACCAGGAAGCCACAGAAGCCAATTATACAGAACTAAAACTAGAGAATGAATTTTCAGCTGTTGTAAAAATAGGAACATGGCACAAACCTACACAAGAATCTGTGAAGAATGTATCCAAACTATAATCAAGTGATTTTATTAAGAGCACACTGAACACCTCCCTTAATCTTCTTCTTTAAAGAATAATTGGTTGAATACATTTTGACACATCCTTATGGTTAAATGTAATAATTTATATCTATACAAATTCAATTATAGGGTGTTGTATTACTATAGATTAAAAAATGCTTATATGGACATAAGGGTAGATGTAGGAAAAGTAAGTTAACAAGGTGGAATAATTCACCATGGGGGGGGTGTGGGGAGGGGTGGGGAGAATCCTAGTACCTATGAAATTGTATCACATAATACAATGTAATCAATGAATAATAAAAAAAGATAGTAAAAAATAAAAATAAATAAAAATAAATGAAAAAAATAAAAAAGAAAAAGTAAGTTATACTGAATTTATAATTTTATATTTCCTATAAACAAATATACATATGTATATGTATATTCATAATCATGATGCCCAATTTACAATGGTTCACACATTTTTTTGACTTGATGATAGTATAAAAATGTTATGCATTCAGTCGAAAGTGTAGTACAGGTTGTGAAATTTGATATTTCTCCCAGTCTCCCAATACGTGGACAAAACTTGGCAGGGTAGTGGCCCAGAGCTGAGAGTCAGTTATTGGATCACAGAAGAATGCAACCAGCACACAGCATGCTCAATTGCCAGCATGTCTTTAAATACTGTATCCTGATACGGAATATGTCCTAACATCTAAAATGTCCATTTATGTGTGGGATGTTCAACAGGTTATTAGCCCAGCTGTAGATGGACATCAGTGTTCTGAATCTGTATAAGGTAGCCTGGGTTAAGCTAAGTTGTTCAGAAGTTTTGCTATTAAATGCGTTTTTCAGTTGTAACATTTTCAAATTAGGATGGGTTTATTGGATTCTAACTTCTCTCAGTTGAGGGGAAGCTTACTAAGGTAAACATATTTTTGTGCTCTATATATGAATATAATATATATATAGTTACACACACAAATATAGGTTTGTTTGCATGTCTTTATAGAAGAATCAGTCTTACAAAACCAGTATTACAAATTGTGTCTATGTATGAAAAGAAGAAAGAGAGAGATTATGTGGTCAAAGAAACAATATGAATGAACTGGCACAACTATAAATATCAATATTAATGGAAGCAGTAAAAACTATTTGGATGTCAAGTTCAATCATCAAAATTATCTTTTGAGTCCTATACACAAGCTTCTTTTTCGTGTATAGCTGGTAACTGGACTTTCCATCTCAACCTATAAAACTGGACAAAAATACATGAGCTAACTCTTTCCAGATGTTCAAAACAGACAGTATGGAATGTAATCCTTGAGAGAAAGAAAACTTAAGGTAAGCCCTGTAGTTTCTCCACAACTGCCCTAATATCCTCCTAATGGCCTCCTTCTGCTGTAGATCAGGAAGGAAACGTTAACCGGAATAACCAGAACGGTGTTAGTGTTCAGGGAAGATGCAGGTACCTAAGCTCAAAAACACTGAACCAGATGGCATGTTCAGAAAAAGGCTCATGAGAAAAAAAAAGGAATAAATAAAACAGCTTCCTAAGGGACAAGAAATGAGTTTTATGGAGATTCAATTACATGGGACGAGAAGCAAGCTTTATAGGGATTCACCCGCATGCAACAGGACCAAGTTCTTTAAGGTCCAGCAGCACAGCTGGATGCAAGGATGAGGGGACAACGGCATTTGAGATCACCAGTTTTGGGAAACAGTGGAGTGCCAAACCAGCTATGATGAAGGGACTACATTGAAAACAACCGTACTGCCAGCAGCCACTGGTTAGAGCAAGATGCACAACTTAAAATTTCGCATAGACAACATTTCTAGAAGACTGGAAACTATCCTGGCTTAGTGGGATGTTGAGCATTGACTGTAATAGAAACTTAAAAATAGGTAGAATGTGAAACATCATGAGTTGAAGAAATTTAAAATGCCAAAGTCAATGTACTATGGGGAGGGTTTCCCAATCCAATAGGCAAGGCACTAGACTAGAGAAAAGTATTGGGTAAATGATGATTCTACCTGTGGAAAAAATTGGCATTTGAGACTCAAGCAAGAAAATAAACAAAAAGAAATTAAAACAATCTCAACGAGGTGAAAACTATTTAAATGACTTAATATTTACAAGGCAACAACTTTTCAATGTATTTCAAAACAAGACAGTATATAACTCTACAACATATCATGTGTGATGTGCAGCAAAAACTCAAAATTAGTAGAAATATAAATAAACAGAAAATTTTAAACAAGAGAAAAATCAGTTAACAGTAACAGGTTAAAAAATAATTTAGCCATTGTAAATGCAAAGATATGACTCCAAAACAATCACTATAAATATGTTTAATGCCTTAAAGGAAAGCCTAATTATAACAAGCATAAGAATGAAGAAATTCAACAAAGAATACTATTTAAAAAGAGTCAATAGAAATTTAATCATCAAAGTACATGGTATCTAAAATTTAGAAGTTTATTGTATAGTCCTTCTATCAAATTAAAAACAGAAAAGACTCAGTGAACTTGAAAACATAAATAAAATGTATCCAATATTACAGACACACAGTAAGGGACAGGATTGTGGCACGGTGAGATAAGGTCCTACTTACAATATCAGCATCCCATTTGGAGTTCCCATCTTGATAACTGGCTGCTCCACTTCCAATCCAGCTTCCCTTTAATGTGCTTTGGAAGCTTTAATTTTTGGCAGAGCTTTGAGAGTCTCAGAGGGAGTTCCTGGCTCAGCCTGGTCCAACTCTGGCTATTGCAGCCATCAGTGAATAAAACATCTCTTTCTTTCTATTTCTCAAGGTCTCTTCTTCTCCCTGTATTCTGTCACTCTGCCTTTCAAATAATTTTTTAAATTAAAAATACAGAGAGGGAAGGCACTGTTCCCAAAATGAACATAACATAAATAACATATAGGAAATCAGAGGAAAAAAATGGAAAATTTTGAAGGAAAAAAATAACACAAAATTTCCAAAATTTGGTGGAAAATATTGACAAATCCCCATGAAGATGGCAAAATAAGAACTAGCCAGCGAGTTTCCCCTTCTTGCACAAGGGGACAGTGACAAAAATAATGGCTAATGTCTCTCTAAAACAATAATAAAATCCATTGGAAAATGAAATAGCATCTTAAAGTATGAAGAAAAAATATCAGTGTCATCTCACAATTTTATATCCAGAGGAAATATCCTCCAGAAATGACATTTTCAGATACTGAAAATTTAGAAAATTGGTCACCCTTTAGTAAGAAAATTCTAAAAGGAGTTCTTCAAGTTGGAGCAAAAATGTGAGCAGATGGAAATTCAGGTCCAGACATGAAGAGCACTAGAAATGTTAAATCTAAAAGTGTATGTAGGCCCTCCAGGGCAGTACAAGTTCCTCCACCCTTCAAGTCCCTGCACGGAGAGCAGCTGGAAAAACTCTCCATGTGCACTTACCTTGTGCAGTGTTCATGCACAGGGGGACTGTAGTGCTCGACTGTACTACAACGAAAGGAAAGGATGTCTTAAGGAAGGCAGGAAAAAAAGACTTGCCTGTAACGCCACACACCCTAGTTAGAAGCAAAACAGCTTGGAGAGAGATGCTTCCCTTTTGTGGGAAAGAGGGAAAATTAAGTCCAGGACTTGGCAACAGGCCCAGCCTCAGACCCACCATGGAGAAATCCAGGTCTAGGCAGAGTCACACAGCCCCTACCCCAGGACTCTGCCTCTGGAACCGCACGAGCCAGGCAGCCAAGGGATGGCTTCCGGTACACCACTCGCAACTGCAGGAACACAGCCACAGCACTTACTTTGCAGGGCGCTTAAACACGCAAAGGTCATCTAAAAAGGAACTAGGCACACAGAGCTCAACTATGGACCAAGAGACACTTAGCTCTTGGAAAATGTACAAAGAAGGATCCTAGATGTGCCCGTTCATGCCACAGACACCTGAGACATCCAGTGTCAGAGAAGCCTGTGGTCCCCGAGCCTGGTTTGAGGAGCTGCTGGGTAATCACATCTCTGAAATGCCCTAAAAGCTCCAGCTTACATGGCACCCTTGCTTACCCAGGCCCTCTCTACAGTATCCACCTATAAGACCCCATCACTCTGGGGTCCTGGAAATCCAGTGCTCCAAGAAACCCTGCAGACTAGGCTTTGCAAGCCAGCCGGGACACCCAACCTGCCTTCCCATGACCGTAGGAAGAAGCGGGACAGCATACTCCAAGTTGATTAGCCCAAAGGCTCAGGATGCAGACTAGCAACCCAAGTCACCCATGATCCCTGGAAAGAAACTGAGTAGCCTTCCCTGTGTGGTTCAGCCCACCCAACCTCCTAGAAATCAATGGGTGGCCACACCCTTCTTCCTTTGTGAAGTCCAGTTTACTGAGAAACAACCATTTGACCACACCTTCCCATCTTTGGCCCCAGCAAGCAGGTGGGCAGACATATCTGAGCAGGTCAGAGTGAAGGCAGGGCAATGCTCCTTGTGCAGCCCTCTGGCACAGACAGGCATCCCAACCCACAGGTGGGTATATCACAAACAGAATGGCCAGCGACCCTGCTGTGCCTAAGAGAGATGTATCTCATTGGAAGTCCAGTCTCACATCCTGTAGCCTCAGCTAAGGTGATACCTGCAGATGGCACCAACACTGATTACAACTGAGAAATCTATAAACTACTGCAAACGTCACCTGGATTCAAAGCCACACTGCATATGTGCATCCAGCAGAAAATCACCTTATACAAGCAGTTGAAGCAACCGAATCAGCCAGTGCACCATGACCAATGTAGGGACACGGGAAGCATAAAAGAAGGCCCTGTGAAGCCTCAAAGGAACACTAAAAAGAAACGGAAATCAATGAATTTCCTAACAAAATTCGAAGAATTACTGAGAATACAGATAATTCAATAGGCAAGAATTCATAATATGAGACATTCAGCATGAGACAGAGATGATTACAAAGATTCAATCAGATAAGTACAATTTAAAATACGATTGAAGGGCTGGCAGTAGGGCACAGTGGGGGTAGGCTGCTTGTGATTCAGGTTGAATCCCAGCTACTTCCGTTCCAGTTATCCGATGGATGACCCACATATTTGGGCCCCTGACACTCATGTAGGAAAGCAGGTGGGAGTCAAGTAGCTCCTGGCTTTGGTGTGGCTGAGACTTAGCTGGTATGAGCATTTGATGAGTGAGCCAGCAGAGGGAAGGTTGATCTCCCCTCCCCCAACTCTTCTCTTTCTCTTGCTACTTTCTCTTTCTGTCATTCTGCCTTTTAAATAAATGAAGAAGTCTTTTTAAAACATTCACTTGAGAATGTTAACAAAATTGAGGCAAGCCAACGATAAACTTTACAGAGCTTGAAGACAGGTCTTTTGAAATAATTCAAAGGGCAAAAAAAAAAAGACAAATGAAAAAACTGGAAAGAATTTAAAAGGATAAACAAAGCCTTCATGACTTGTGGGAAACTGCTAAGCAATGAAACAACTACATTATGATATTCCAGAGGAGAAAATAAAATCACAAAAGATCTTTTAAATGCAAAAACTTCCCAATATCGGCAAAAAACAAAAACAAACAAACAAAAACCAAGAAATTCAGCTCCAGGAATCCTGAAGGATCTCAGACCATATTTATGAAAATAAATCTTGACTGAGCATCCCTTATCAGAGTGTAGATTGGAGTCTTGGCTACTCCATTCCTATCCAGCTCCCTACTGAAGGGCTTAGGAAGGCAACAGAACATCACTCAGATACGTGGGCCCTTCCACCCATGTGGAGTTCTAGGCTTTTAAGCTTCTGCTGGCCCAGGCCTGGCTGTTGCAGGTGTATGGGGGTGGAGGGTGGGGGTAAGCCAACAAAGGAAAGGTAAGATCTCTTTCAAGTAAAATAAATACATAAATTCTGTTCAAGAAAAAGATCCTCTACAAGGCATACTATAGCCAACCTGGAAAATGATGGAGAATTCTAAAAAGAGAACAAGAAGAAGCATTCTCGTCCCTTAGAAACAAATCCACAGAATGATGAACCACAGAATTAGATGAACCACAGAATTCTGAGCTGCCTCTCTACAAACCAGGAGCAATAGCATCACATACTAAAGGTTCTGAAAGAAAAACCACACCCAGACAAAAACACTATGTCCAGCTAAGAAACTCATCAGAAACACAGAGGTAATAGAGTCCATGACAGTTAAATGCTTAATGGAGTCCCATATGAGAAGTGAAATGGTGATTACTACCACCATGGAGGCATCCTAAAATACAAATCTAAAGGAAAAAAGAAAAAGGAGAAAAACTGAATGATTTGTATTTTATTTTCACTTTATTCCAAGTTTGATTTCATGCATATTTATTTCATGGTTTTCATCCATGTTACGTAGAACTATGGTTTTTGTTTTTTCCTTCTATTCAATGAATGTTTGTACCAAGGTTATTTGGTCCCCCAAAATAAACAAAAACAGTCTTCCTTCTCTATTTTTGAAGAGTATTAGTGTGTTATTATTTTAGTTCCAAATATTTGGTAGAACTCAACAATAAAATTATTTAGGCCTTCAATTATTTCTGGAGAAGATTTTTTTACATAACTTTAATTCCTTAGGTACATATGGGATTATAAATCTTTCTTTCTTCCATGGATATTTTCTGAATTTGTGTTTCTGAAGAAGTTGCTGGCATAAAATGGCTTTATATTCTCAAACATAAAATTAAAAATACAGTTCTGCTAGGATGTAGCCATCCAAAGGGCAGAAGATGTGTCTATCAGAGGCACCTGTGCTCCTATATGTACCTTAGTACCACTCAAAATTACCAAGACATGGAGTCACCTATGTGTCCATCAGCACATGACTGGAGAAAGAATGTGGTATACAGGAACAACGGAATACTATCCAGTCAATAAAAAGTCTAAATCTTGCCATCTGCAACAAATGTGAGTCTAAAGCACGTTATTAGACCTCACTTACATGTGGACTCAGAAAAATGTAATTGCGCCAAAGTTGAAATTAGGTTGGTAGGTACCAGAGGTAACGGAGGTGGAGGTTAGGCGATGAGGAGAGAGGTGAGCCCATCCACACAACGTCACAATTACAAGTCATCACAGTGACTAGAGCCAAACTGCCTTCAAGCAGATTAAAATATATACATAGAAAGTAGAAAATGTATTGCACATTCCAAAATTTCTAGAAAAGGATTTTAATATTCTTATGACAAAGAAATGATAAATATTTCAAGTACTGGATACACTAATTACTTTAATTTGATCATTAAAATATATACGTATCAAAACATGACATACCTTATAAATATGTACAATGTGTAGGTCAAAAACATTTTTTTAGTTTAGAATAAAATATAGAAAAATTGTAACACTTGCCCTGAAATAAATTTCTTATATGTGACCCCAAATGTACAAACAAAACAACATTAGACAAATAGGATTCTATCAGACTAAAACTCTTCTCCATATTATAGAAAACAATCAACCAAACGAAGGTACAATCAACAGAATGAGAAAAACACTCGTAAAAAACCTGAAAAAGGATTCCTATCTAGGCTATACAAACTAAAAATATCAATAATATCAAAAACAAATCACACCATAGATTTAAAAGAAGATACACAAACACCCAACACGATGCCTATATGAACAAATGTTCAAAATCACTAAAAATCAATAAAATACAAATTAAAACTACAATGAGATAGCTTACCCTAATCATAATGGCTGTTATATAAAGCAAAAAGCAAATACTAATAAAAGACAAAGAAAGAAATCTGACACTTTATTATTTATTATATTTTTAAAAAATGCGAATGAAAGTAGTCATGATGAAACATCATAGTGGTTCCTCAAAAACTGAGCTTAAGACTCTCATATAGACCAACTATCCCCCTACTGAGTGTATCTTCAAAGGAAATGAAATGAACATATCAACGTGACCCCTGCACTGCCCTGGTCAGTACAGTGCCACACACACACACACACACACACACACACACACACACACACACACCATGGGTTAATTTCAACCATAAAATCTAATGAGATCTTGCTGTTTGCAGCAACATGGATGGATGAGTCTACATTATACTAAGTGAGATAAGCCAGACACAAAAAATGAATGTCTCAAGTTCTCACTCCTACGTGGAAGGTAAAAACATTGATCTCATGGAAAAGAGGGCAGGATCGTGACTACTCAGGCTTTGCAGTGTAGAGATGAAGGAAGTTTATATAATAGGCAAAATACAGATAGAAAGGAGGAATGAGTTCTAATGTGGGATCAGAATAGTTTAAAATAAATTATGCATATTTTTTGTAAAGAAATACAGGAATGTGTAATTGCTAAATATGAAGATGATTAATAGTAAAGAAGACACAATGCTGGTCATGAGACAGCATATATATTTACCAATTATTATACTCTATATCCCATAAATATGTCATAAATTATTTCCAATTAAAAATAAAGATATCTGTAAAAAGCATTGCGTTCCCCTCACCCTTGAAAAGCTTCAAATCATATAACTCTTTAAAAGAAATTGATAACATGGAGTACGGATACGCAAGAAGTAATGTGTACAGCAACAAGCACACAAAATTTGAGAGACATGTAACTGCATTGTGTCAAGCTCTATCTTCTGGAAAATTCAGAGGTAGCAAAAAAAAATTAAGAATATAAGTAATTAAGGCCCAACATGGTGGCCTAGTGGTTAAAATCCTTGCCTTGCATGCACCACGATCCCATTTGGGCACCAGCTCATGTCCCAGCTGCTCCACTTCCCTTCCAGCTCTCTGTTTGTGGCCTACGAAAACAGCTGAGGATGGCCCAAAGCCTTGGGAACCTACACCTGTGTGGGAGACCCAGAAGAGGCTCCTGACTGCCTGGCTTCAGATTGGCGCATCTCCAGCACTGCAGCTACTTGGAGAGTGAATCAGTGGATGGAAGAACTTTGTCTCTCCTTCTCTGCCTAAATCTGACTTTCCAATAAAAAATAAATAATTTTTTTAAAATTTGTTTAGAAAACACATGTTTTAATTCCTAGAATAATCACTAAAAGCATGAAGTCTAGTAGAGTGCACATTCAGCACTGTGGTGAAGTCGCTAGTTAGCAAGCTCCCATCTCTAATCACACGAAAAACTCTTGGCAGTTTTATAGCAGTCATTTGTCCTATAGCAAGAGATGAAAATAAGAGCTCGTTGTGTTTGAAATCAGTTACCTGGTTCATGATTTATTTCGTTCTTCTTGCCTCTCTGTGTGCATTGTTGCATATTTCACTCTTTGTATATCCATTCTTCAGGTCCTTCTACAGCATCCTGCAGCTCTCAGAGAGAGACCACGAATCCAGAAAGCTCCAGCCATTAGCACTGCATGGGAAGCAGAATAAAAAGTAAGGGCTCATGTGTTCTTCCTTTGAAGAGACATCCCTGGGTCTTTGTAGCTACTGCCATTGACCAGACACAAGAAACCATTTGTCGGGCATAACAATAGACCAGAATTTACAAACAGGCTCAGCTCATGGTCCAAAGCCAACGTGAGACACATGGACATTAAAGGGACCTCAAAGTTAATAATACAAGCTCTTGCTACTTTCACTAGAATTGAATTCTGTCTTCCAAAATGCTAGAATCCATCATCCTCCAACCAAATTTTGCTTTCTTCCACTCCTTCATCCAACAATATTCACTGATACCAACTAACCAGAAACTCTACTAACCAGCAGCTTCTTAGCAGTGAACAACACCAGCTCCATTGAACATTGTTCTAATAGGAAACACAGTTTTGAGAGTTAGCAAGAAGACACTCTGAGCATGGCATAGTAATTTCTGCCTTGACTTCCCCCAAGATAGAAGCTTGCTCTAGGGCTGCTTCCTGGCTCTTGCTGATCCTGACACCACCTGCACACTTCTCCCACAGGTCTCCTGCCAGCAGAAAACTGTTGTCAGAGGTCATGCCGCCAACACCTGTCAAAATCTTCTCACTCCTAGGACCATCCTTAACCCACTTCCTCCATACTGATAGCTGCTTCGATGTCAGTACTCGTCCCTAACTGTTCTCTTACACCTTTGTCCAATTTCCAGTTATGCCTGATTTGGAAAGAGTAAATTACTAAAATCAGATGATCTGGGCATGAGGTTAAAATAAGATCATATAAAAATCGTCCTGTGGAAAAGAGTGACCATATAATATATGCAGCTTTTGGGGGTAGGGGTGATTCCTTATATTATTTTTTCTAAACTCACTCCTTGGGTTATCATTAAACTCATCTAAATGGTTAAGTAGTCAGGTAACTTGGGAAGTTAGACTATAAGTGGATGTGTTTGTCTATTCCAAGGTTTGTCCAGTGCTGTTGCGGGCACACATCTCTGCACTGGATCAGGTAAGACGTATTTTCCATGATTTTTCAGTGTAGATTACAATACATTACCTTACTTGGTCAAAGCCTTACCTAAAGAGTGTGAATCGTACTCTAATACAGAATGTGACCCTTCCCAATTCTGCCGGTGTAAGATGCTTTTCTATCAATGGGTAGTTGATGCTTTCCTATCGTGCTTGCTAAAGTCTTGCCTTGAAGCCACAGGCCAGAAATGTGGTCTGCAACCGGGAACAACAGTTACAGCATCTCCCGAGAAGGACCCTACCAGGGATGTCCTCACCTGATTATCAGGTTTCAAAGACTTGATGTAGGAGCTAATGCAGGTGATTGGATTTCCAAAACTCAGGTGGATTCAGTGCTGGATAATTTCATGAAAGCCAATTGATGAATCTAGAGTCAATGAATGGAGAAAGAACAAATTAAAACTGAATGGATTGAAGAGGAATTTGTCACTGTGGTTATTTGCCTATGAATAAGAGTTTGTAATGTTCTATTTTCAGATGCCCATATGAGAAAACTCTTCTATTTCCTTCTTTTCTATCTTCTTTAATTGTGGTAATATATAAAAATGTAACATTTTCCATTTTAATTATCTTTAGATGTGAAGATCAGTGACATCAATTACATTCACAATGTTACACAAACCACATGTATGTACAAGAAACCTTCAAAAAGGTTGTGGAACAGTAGAAGTAAATGATAAGCTTATCTTTTTCAGATTACAAGTTTTCGTTGAACTTTTAGAAGATCCTTTCAAATACATTGTTTCAAAAATTCACCATAATATAAACTTATTTTAATGTAATTGTGAGTTTAAGTACTCTTGTGTTTAAATAGGAACTCGGTACCCCTTCAGTAATAACTCCTCATGCCCCCAACTTCATCCTCAATCCCTCAGAAGCCTTTTATCTACTTTCTATCTTTGTGGATTTGCGCTTCCACATACTTCATCTAAGTGACATCATGGTATTTGCTTACTTATTCTGCTTATTTCACTTGGCCTAACGTTTCCAAGGTTCATGCTTGTTGTACCATGTATCAGAATTTCCCCTCCAGTGAAGGCTAAATCACTTTCCAATATGTGTAAACTGTGTTTGGCTTATCCATTCATCCATCCATAGACACTGGGTTATGTCTATTTTTTTAATATTGCAAACTCTGCTGCAATGAATGTTTTGACAGAATAAATCCTTTGCAGACCCTATTTTCAATTTTTGATATGAAATTGTAAGGTCAACCTGGTGGTCTCTAATAACCTCAAAAGTTAATAGTTATGCATTGGCATCTTGTTCTCTTAAAAGCTGCAAACAAATACTTTGAGTTTCTTTTCATGGCAATACAAATTTTACTTCATAAAAAGTTACCATATTTTCATCAGAATATAATTGAACAAATGAAATATGCAACCACAGCTGCTGTGGGATGTCACATTTCAAAATGCAAAGTCATTTGCATCACTAGGAAAAGCTCTCAGTTGAAGATGACGGGTTGCACGCTAACAGGTGGAGGGAATGGCTACCCAACTCTTCCAGGAAGCTACTCCAAGCTGCTCCTGTGACATGTCATGTGTATGAGTTGTAAGGGCGATTCTTGGAAAGTCAGCCACCTTGGGAGCTTTGAAGGATGTCACAAAGAAAAGAATACAAAGGGGTGGGGGGGATAACTGCTGCAGGTGAAAACTGATGGAAATACAATTCTTTAATGTGGTACCCAAGAACAAATATCAGCAATATTTTAATTTAACAGATAATCTCTGGAAAATAGAGATTAATGAAAATCTAATCCTACATTTCTAAAAAATCTTCAATAGTTTACTTTTGGTCTTGAGTACACCTCGTGCCCTACGATTCTAAATTAGATGATTCTTCCATTACATTTTAATTAGTAGCAAATGCCACAACTATGACAGTAACATACAACACAATGAGATCAGGAATTTCTTTTTATTTAAACTGTTAAATGTATCTTGACAAATAGGGATACTGGACTCTCTGCCATTGTCCTTAGCTACAGTATCAGGATAAACTTGAATAGCAAACCGGTGGATTTATGACTGTTTATGAAGGACCATACTATTGTAATAATATAGGGGAAATTATTGGGGGAAGGGACTCTGGAAGTGGAGAGGGGAAATCCCAAAGCCTATGTAACTGTATCATAAAATAACAAAAAATTATAATTACTTATTTTTATTGGATAGGCAGATTTGCAGAGAGAAGGAGATACTGAGAGAAAGATCTTCTGTCTGCTGGTTCACTTTCCAAGTGTCTACGATAGCCAGAGCTGAGGTGACCCAAAACCAGGAGCCAGGAGACTCTTCTGGGCCTCTCTCACATGGATGCAGAATCCCAAGGCTCTGGGCCATTCTCTACTGTTTTCTCAGGTCATAAGCAAGGAGCTGGAGCAGCCGGGATACAAACCAGAGCCTATATGTATATCAGCGTGTGCAAGGTAAGGATTTAGCCACTAAGCCATCATGGGTTTAGCATTTTCTGACCAAGGATAATTCCTAGAGAGAACTTATTTGCACAAGTCGGAACTATCAAGAAAAAATAGAGATAAATCTTGGAAATAAGTGAAAAGATATTTCATTCAGCATATCAACTAACTGAACTACACAAGGACTTTCTGATTCTCTGAGTGTATGCAATTTTAACTACTTCCTTATTAACAATGAGAGAATTTTACAAATCTGTAAAGGCAAGACATCAAGTTGCACCAAAGTAATAACAACTGATCCTTCCCATAGAAATGCAGGTAAATACCACACTGTGAAGGAATGCTTTCTGTGTGGTGGAGGCTTCCTCTAGGGATGGCAGTTGGATCACCTATGACACTAACCAGCCTCATGTATTAACCAGCTTTGCATTGACACAGCGTTCTGTCTTCTAATGATTACAGCTACTTCTGCCTCTGCTGTACTTCCAACCAGATGACCATCCTGTGTTTCCTCACGTGTGAGTTAAATCTTTGACATGTGCTCACTTGAAAAATAATTGAAAAGCTATAAAGGAATGTCAAGCTAGCCTAGCTGCCTTCTCTCATGAAAACAAGAACATCCAAATCACCCTGGAACAAGATCTTTAGAGTGGCCAGAGAAAATCATTGTCAGCTTGGAAGTGACATTTACTTTTGTATAAGATGCCTGTCTGAGATAGAATTAAAGCACCCTCAGAGACTCTAAGTTAGAGTCAACCACGTCCTTCAAATATCTCTTAAAGGAAATACTTCAACAAAAAGAAACACAAACTAAGAAACAATGAATGGGAATCTTTTCTTAAATGGAATCCTGAAACTATAGTCACAGAGACAGTAGTAACAGGATAGTAAGGAATTTAAAGAGAGCTTAGTACACGTAAAGTTTTTCTTCCAAAGAAGAGAAAGTGAATAATTCTAGATGTATTTGCAAAATTGTTGGCTGTCTAGGTGTTTTTGAAATTTAGAGCTGCTAAAATATTGCAGATATGACTTATAATTCCAAAAAACAATGGGGAAATAAAGAAATAAAAAGCTTCAATTCAACAGAAAGGAGTTAGAAAGGGGAAAGAAAGAAAAATATTCGTGAAGCAGATAGGCTAACAGAAATCTTAAGAATAAGTATAAATTCAATAGTAATCTAAAAATGTAAATAAATTAGACTCAGTTATTTAAAAATAGACATTATCAAATGGATTTTAATTCAGCTATATGCTGACTTCAAGAAATACTGAACGAAAATGAAAACCTTACAAGGAAATTTAAAACAAAATTACCAAGAATACTCCAGGCAAATATAAAAAAGCAATATAAAACTAATATAGCAAATTATTACCAGACAAAATGAAATTTAAGGCAAAATAATAGAAATAAAGAGCTACCATGCATAACAAAAGGAAATTATCTAACAATAAAGTACGGAATTCAGGTAACTGCATATGGCTACATGCACATAGATGCAAAATATGAAAACACAAAATTTTACAGGATTACAATGCAAAATTGATACACTTCTATCAAACAGGAAGATCTAGTCAGGAAAATATTATTCAGGATAAATATTTGAATGGCAAAATAAACATGCTGAATCTAAGAACAAAGATAAAATATTTACAAAAATATCCTGCTTACTAAATCTCAGTTTATTCTGATAAATGACAAAGATGATACTGTTAAGACTACATTTACTGGTAGCAATGCAATCAGTTGGAAATCAAACAAAGAGATAACTAAAATAGATAAATGCCTGGAATCTACCTTGGTCTCTTTTCCTTGCGAATTGCCAAAACATTAAGTTAAACATACACAAACTTCCAATCAGCATATTTCGAACACCATATCAACAACTATAACACAAACCTGAAGAAATAGAGCTAAATGTAGCTCAGTTATAAAATATATGGTCAAGATGCATATTTTACATTTCTTTAACATGAAGTCAACAAACTCAATGTATTTCAAAGGTACAGTTCTAAGAACATAGGAATACTTCCTCTTACCTTCCTCTTTTTCTTTTTTCTGTTAGTTTTCTTTTTAAAATTTATTTATTTTTATTGGAAAGACAAATAGAGAGGAGGAGAGACAGAGAGGAAAATCTTACGTCCAATGATTCACTCCCTAAGTGACCGCAATGGTCAGTGTTGCGCCGATTTGAAGCCAGGAACCAGGAACCTCCTCCGGTTCTCCCATTAAGGTGCAGGGTCCCAAGGCTTTGGGCTGTCCTTGACTGCTTTCCCAGGCCACAAGCAAGGAGCTGGATGGGAAGTGGAACTGCCGGATTTAGAACCGGTGCCCATATTGAATCCTGGCATGTTCAAGGTAAGGGCTTTAACCACTAGGCCTCCGTGCCACTCCCTCTTTTAGGCATTATAAAGTTTTGGGGTTTTTTTGGTTTTGTTTGTTTGTTTGTTTTAGTGGAAAAATCAGGTTTACATAGAGAGGAGATCATGAGAGAAAGATCTTCTATCTGCTGGATCACTCCCCAAGTGGCCACAACAGCAGGAATTGAGCCGATCCAAAGCCAGGAGCCAAGAGATTCTTCCAGGTCTTCCATGCGGATACAGAATCCCAAGGCTTTGGGCCATTCTCTACAGCTTTCCCAGGCCACAAACAAGGAGTTGGATGGGAAGCAAAGCAGACAGGACACGAACCAGCACCAATATGGGATCCCAGCACATGCAAGGTGAATACGTTAGCCACTAGGTTACTGCACCTGGCACTCTTTCCCTTTGTGATAATACACCTTCTATTTTCTTTATAATTACAGGTTTAATACTCTAGTGAATACATTGATTAACAAATTAAACGTATAAAGACAACTGCTACACAGGAAAATCGTCAAGGGCTATAAAAATAAATAGAATACAGGATGTTAATTTCACTTTTTATACAACATGTGTTTTAGTTTTGTTCTTCAGCTCTCTCTTGTATTAGCTGCCACAAATTCACATGTGATCTTTGTGGTATTGGATCTGGCTTATTCCACTAGGCATGGCGGTCGCTAGCTGTATGCATTTTGAGAACCATTTATGAGTACTGTTTTATCATGTATGTAAGACCTGTTTTCTATAGTCTTCGGTTAGTGGATGTTTGGGTTGATCCCATGTCTTAGCTATCATGCATTGAACTGCTGTAAACATGGAAAGAGAACAGATAACCCTTTTATATGCTGATTTCATTGTCGTTGCGTAGGTTCCCAAGAGTGGTATGGCTGGGTCACAAACTACATCTATTTTCTATTTCTGTTTCTGAGCATTCTCCACACTGCCTTCCATGATGTTTGTGCTGGTTTACACTCTTACCAACAATTATGATACCATTTTCTCTACATCCTTGCCAGCATTTCAGATTTTTTTTGATTATTTGGACAACAGCCACTCTAACTGGTTTGCAGTGAAAATTCATTGTGGTTTTAATTTTCATTTCCTTTGCAGCAAGTTTTCCTTAGCATCTGTTCATGTGTCTGTTGACTATTTGTATATTACCATTTGAAAAATGCCTGTTCATACTCTTTTCCACTTTGACTTGATTGTTTCGTTGTTGAGCTTCTTGGGCTCTTTATAGGTTCTGGGTATTAATCTCTTATGAGATGCATACTTTGCAAATGTTTTCTTCCATTTTGTAGATTGCCTCTTCACTTTGTTGAGTGGTTGCTGTGCAGGAGCTTCTTGACATAATTATCATTTTAACTGCCCGTTCTTCTGAGGTCTTATTCAAGAAATGTTAACCCATGGTAAAGTCTTAGAGTGCTCCCTCAATACTTTTTCTTCTAATAATTTAATAGTATCTGGTCATAAGTTTATATCCTTGATCCATAGGAGTTGATTTTTGTGTATGGGAAATGAGGAAGGGGGTCTTGTTTCTGTATTCCATAGTCAGAGATCCTATTTTGCCAACATTACATATTGAAAGAGACTGTCCTTGCCCCATGGAGTGGTTGTAGCTCAGTTGTCATGGATTAGTTGGTGGTTCGAGTTTGGATTAATTTGTGGGGTTTCAATTCTCTTCTGTTGGATCACATGTCAATCCCAGGTTGATTTGACTTTAGCTTCGCTGTAATGTTTCTTAAAATCTGATGTCAAAATTCCTTTGGCTTTGCTTTTGATGTTTAAGATTTCTTTAGCTATTTTGTGTCTCATATGTTTCCATATAAATTTTAGGATTTTTTTTTCAAGATCTGAGTAGAATGCTTGGTCTTTTGAATTGTGATCACACTGAATCTGCAAATTTCTTTGGTTAGAATGGACATTTCGATAATATTAATTCTTGAAATTCAATGAAAACCATTAGGCAAGAAAAAGAAAGTAAGGGATACAAATTAAAAAGGAGGAAGTCAAATTGTCCCTGTCTTAAATGACAAATTTCTCTACAAAGGGAAACAAAAAGACTCCAGTAAGAGAATATTTGCATTCATAAGAGAGTTTGATGAAGTTTCAGGATATAAAATCAACACAGAAAAGTCAATAGCATTTGTATTAACAAACAATGCACAACAGAGAAAGAATTGGTAAATCAGACTCAACGGCAATAATGCCAAAAACAAAACAACCCTTAAACAGCTTTAATAAATATAACCAAGGCTGTGACCGTTCTCTGCAATGACAATTCCAAAACATCAAAAACAAATAGAATATATGCCAAAAAAAGCCCATAGAAAAGAAAAACTGAAACAAAACAAATTAATTGCATGAATCTAGAGGAAAAGCAACAAACTTGGAGATGAGAAGAAAGAGCCAAAATTAATTAATTAGTTTAAAAAAATAAAGACAATTCTTTTTTTAAAAAATGATGATATTGCACAAAAACTCTGGCAACATTGATAACTGTAGCTTGAGTTTGTTCCTTAAAGTTGACATGTTCAAAGGTTGGTCCTATGCAGAGGACCTGGGAGGTTGTACTAGTGTTTAAGTAAAAGATCACAAGAGCTCCGTCCTCACAAATCAATGAATTAATGCTGACAGTGCAACTTGGGCTCCTCGTGAAAGGAAGGATATTCTCCCTGTTGGAATGCTGGCATGCCCTCTTTCCTGTGTTTGCCATGCTGCCATGTCAGGCCAGCAATGACTCCATGCACCAAGAGACTCGTTAGACATCAGCCCCTTGGTGTGTCTGCAGAGGATGCTGCAAGGAGTAGATTTCTGTTCCTTATGAACTACACAGTCTCAATATTTTGCTGCAGAAGCGCTGTTGAAAACAAAAGAAGTCCATCGAGAAGGTCTTGGGGGGATACAGAAGCAATTTTAGGAAGAAATAAAGAGAGATTTGTTTTAATGTATTTCAGATTCTCAAAACCTGACCAAATATCATTAGCAATACCAAAAAATATGAAAACTCACTTAAACTGTACCATTTCCTAGAAGATGTGAAAGTTACCTACAGCCATGATTCATCAGTTATTATATAAATTGCTTTAAGTATTTTCTCCTTTCCACACATTGACACAACACCGATTTCAGTTAACAAGTATCCAATGAAGAAATATTTTATATAATGTGTAAAATAATTGCAAACAATAGAAAAAGGGAGAAAATTTTCTAGATAATAAAACATGGAAAGAACAGCGCAAAAGGGAAGATTATATCTTAATATAAGACATCAAATCATAACCGCAGTATTAGTAGACATAATATGTTAATGCAACAAAAAATTTAACACACAGTGCTGAAATACAGCATAATCAAGTAGAATTTGCATCAGACATCTGATGAGGGGCAGAGCCAGCTCCCACACCTCGGGAGCCTCAAGGGAACCTGTTCAGTTTCTGGCTACTCTACCTGCTGCACTTCCAATCCAGCTACCTGCTAATGCACTTGAAAAGAAAGCAGAAGATGGCTCAAGTACTTGGGCCCCTGCACCCAAATGGGAAACCCAATGAAGCTCCTGGCTCCTAATTTTTGCCTTGCCTATTCCTAACCATATGGCCATTGGAGAAATAAGCCAGCAGATCCCTCCCTCTCTTTAACTTTGGACCTGAAATGAAAATAAATAAATGTTTTTAAAAGGAAATTCGAGGTTAAGTTGCTGTTACAAAAAAGAATACACAAGCAGTGATTAGGAGAAAAACTATGATAGTTACATCTTAGTAAATGAAACATGGACTTTAATCAAATTCACTATCTCATCCACTAAAAACAGAAGGTGATTTTTCTTAAAGTCCTGGCAACAGTATCAAAAAGAAAATAAATAATTAAGAAAAGGATTATGCAAAAAACCTCTAACAAACTGTGAAGACGTGTAACGGTGCCACCTGAAAAACATCTTTCCATCAGCTTTTTGTTGCAAAATAATAATCACACAACAATCGGAAAGAAAAATACACTTCCATTGTTTGGAGATTACTAGCTATCTACAAAGAAGATTCAACAAAATTTGCAAAAACATCATCAGAATCACTTAAAAAGTGCAGCAAAATCGCTGGACTCATAATCCTCACCTAAATATAATCTCTTCTCAATAATAAAGTGTTATCCTAACCAACTAAGCCCCACACTTTCAGTTTTGCCAATATTTCAATGGCATAACATTTATCTCAAAGTTATCACAAGCAGTGTATTTGTTGCTTGACTTCATAGGAGTCCAATATACAGGGTGATGGGACATAATGGGTTAATACAATAACAGAAAACACATAAAACACATTGGTAGGCAACTTGTCCTTTCTGCTTAGAAGCATAAAAACTTTTATTCTAGATCCTCAGCACTCATGGATTTTGCCAAGCAGTGAGAGGATACCTTGTTCTCCTCAACCCTCCTTAGAACGCCTGATCTTGTCTCTCTGAAGACCAAACTCTCAAAACCAAACCTGGTGGGTATGTATCTTTGCATATTCATTTAGTAACAGCCAATATGTAATATTTTATTTCCTGAATCTATCTCTGAGTCCTTTCTCTCAAGACTTGTGTCTCCTTTTGGCTTGTTTTTATATTTGCATAATTAAATCAGAGTGATATTAGATACAGTGATAGAATTATAAATAATTGTGATAGCAGAGAAAGAAAAGTAATAAACTCGAGTGTGCTTGGGAACCTCAGTAGAGAGCAGCAGGCTAAATCCACCAGTGACTGGGATTAAACATGTTTCAACTTCTACACCAATTTTAGCTAAAGCAGAAAGAGAAGCTGATCTTGACCAATTTTTAGTCTGCAAACCAATATTGTCATTCTTATTCAGCACTTTCATCAGTTGACCATGGGCCAGTTACTACAGAGTGGTTTCCCCAGCTATCACCAAAATATATATATATTAAAATGCTCCAAAACAGGGAAACACGGCAGGTATTTAGCCTAGGCAATCATGAAGACCCCAGATGGGATGTCCACATCCTATATTCAAGTCCCAGCTCTGCTCTCAATTCCAGCTTCCTACTAATGCACACTCTGGGAGCCAATGGCGATGGCTGAGGCAGTTGGGCCCCTGATAGCTGGGTGGGAGAACCGCATTAAACTGCAGGATTTCTGCTTTGTTTTGGACCAGTCACAACTGTTCCAGGATTTTAGGTAGTATACTAACACACAGGAGATTTCTGCTCATTATATCTCTCTGTCTTCAAATGTAGTTTGTGTGTGTGTGTTTTATTTTTTTAGATTTATTTATTTATTTGAAAATCAGAGAGACAGATATTTCTGTTCACTCACTTAAGTGGTCTCAATGGCCAAGGCTGAGCCAGGCCACAAGCCAGCAACCAGGAACTTCATCTAGGATTCCCACATGTGTGACAGGGTCCCAAACGTGAGCCATCTTCCACTGCTTTTCCCAGGCCTAGCAGGAAGCTAATTGTAAGTGGAGCTGCTGCAACTCAAACTAGCGCCCTTACTGAATGCCAGTGTCCCAGGGTGCAGCTCTACCTGCTATCCCACTGTGACGGTCCCCACAAAATAATTTTTTTTTAATGTTCCCGGGGCAGATAGTGGCCCAGTGATTGTCACTACTTGTGATGCTTGCAATCCTTGCCTGTTTTGAGCCAAGTTCCCACATGTGCCATCCTGTATTAGGTTAATGTACACCTAGGAGACAGCAGATGAAAGTCCAGGAACTTGTGCTCCTACCACCCAAGTGGATTTAGAATGAATTACAGGTTCCAGGCTTTTGCTTAGCCCAACATTGACCGTTATGGGGAAAAACAACAAAGTGTATTATGACAAAATTATTCAGATTTCAAAAATTTTCAGCGAAGTAAGTTTATCACATAATTAAATTTTCCATGAACAAATTTTATGTACCCCTGTGTAAAAGACATGTACCATGTCCTTTATGGAAAGATCATTGCAGCAAAAATACTAAAGCCAGAAATGCACATTCCTACAGATTGTCCTCAATGTGGTTAATGTTATTAAAATAAGACCTTTAAAAAACAGAAGTGCACAATATTTCATAATAAAATGGCGAGAGATGCTGAAAATCTGTTGTTCTACAGTGACAGTCATGGTTTAGCAGTGGCAAGTTAAAATACTTGTCAAGTTTACAGATGAGCTACCCATTTTCTTTTGCTAAATGGCAAGTATTCTCAGTTTGCTGACCTTTTCTATGATAAAAATTAGCTGTGAGTTCTTTGCTACCACAAAAAAAACAAATTTCAAAAGGAAAACACACACATACACACACAAGTAATCTTTCCCAGGTTAGAATTACTGTTATCAAAAAGACAGAAAGAAGGGCTGGCGTTACAGTGAAGCCCATAACACTGCTGCACGGCTGCCTGTTGGGCCAGCATCCCACGGTGTGAGTTCATGTCCCAGCTGCTCCAATTTAGATCTGGCTCCCTGTGAATGGCCTGGGAAAAGCTGGAGATGGCCCAAGTGCTTGGGCCCCCAAACACAGGTGGGAGACCTGATTAAGCTCCCCATGTGGGAAGTGAGCCAACAGATGTATAATACCTTTCTCTCTCTCTCTCTCTCTTTCTGTTTCTATTTAACTCTGACATTACAAATGAATGAATGGATGCATGAATGAACAGATAAATATGTTTTTAAAAGAACAGACTGCTGAAAGTAAAAAATGTTGTCAAGTATACAAAGAACTCTTATACCCCTGTTGATGGGAATTTAAATTAATGTAACTGTTGTGGAAAACAGGATAAAGATTCCCTAAAAAGTAGAAATAGATCCAGTAATCCCACCACTGGGTACACCTTTAACATACAAGAAACTGTTATATCAACAAGATACTCGCTTCACCATGTTTAATCATAACACTGTTTATGATAGCCAAGATACTGACTCAACAGAAATGTCCATCTTCAAACAAATGGATAAAGAAAGTGTCCTATACACACGCAAGGAAATACTCCTCAGTCGTTTAAAAAAGTGAAATCCTGGACCTACCGCAATGTAGATGGAAGTGGAAGACGACATACTCAGAGAAATAAGTCAGGTGCATAACACCACATGTTGTGCTGCCAGGTGGAAACTAAAAAGTCTCAGTCTAAGCTCAGATCAGCAATTACTAAAAGCTTGTAAGAATGGTGCCGGGGGGGGGGGGGTAGGAGCGGCAGAAGTCAGGAACCAAATCAGAGTTAGAGTGTTGTTGAATACCACATGGGGGTAGGAGGCTTCAGTTCAGAATAGCTACGCATTCAGTTTGTGAACAAATGCAAAGGAGCTCCAAGCCTCCAATCTAACATTATGTCAAAGAAGGGAAAATATAAACCTGACATCTTGGTGCTTTCTCATTGGAAACGGAGATTGGCCATGTCACAGAGGTCAATGCGAGAGAAACAAGGCAGCTGAATTCCAACCAGGTGGAGCTGCACGAGGGCCTCCCTTGTCTCCACAGATCTCAATCGCCCATCAACCTCTGCAGCCCTGAATCTCACTGATTCGTTAGATGATGGCACCCATGCTTGAGGAGCTATAGACTCTCCATATGCCACTCTGTCTTTCCAGTTCTATCTTAATATGGCTGAGCAGCCTTCTTCAAGCCCCAAACTCAATTATGCATGTTCTCATCATCCTAAGCTCCTGTGAGTTCCTTTGCCATTGTTCCCAGTGTATTAATATGCAGCAGGTCCCCCATAGGGAATAAGAAGCTATCACCTGTAGAAGTCCCAGCTCCCTAGCCAATCCCTTACACTTTGGTGGATGCAAAGGTCAGCGTTGGGGAGGGTCAGTGAGCCTTCCCCATCTGCAAATGACAAAACACCAGATATTTTATTGTTTCTGTACTGAACATGTGCAGACTATTTTCTTTTCACTCTTTCAAATACAACATACCAACTCTTGACATAACATCCATGGTATCTGCTATGACAAACACTCTGAAGATGCCATGAAGTATATAGGATGCAGTACATAGGCTCTGCAGGTGACACATGATCTGACACAAACAACTGCAGCATCAATCAATATGGGTTCTCTAGGATGATGGGGTCTTGAAGCCAATTGCTGTAGAATGACTGTATTTGAAGACAGGATATTTTCTTACAGATTTATATTTTTTTAATTGGAAAGTCAGATACGCAGAGAGGAGGAGAGACAGAGAAGAAGATCTTTCTTCTGATGATTCACTCCCCAAATGACCACAATGGCCAGAACTGAGCCAATCCAAAGCCAGGAGCCTGGAGTCTCTTCCAGGACTCCCATCCAGGTGCAGGATCCCAAAGCTTTGGGCTGTCCTCGACTGCTTCCTGAGGCCACAAGCAGAGAGCTGGATGGGAAGTAGGGCTGCCAGGATTAGAACTGGATCCCATACGGGATCCTAGCACGTGCAAGATGAGTTCTTTACCCACTAGGCCACTGCACTGGGGCCTGAAGACAGGGTTATTAAAGAGAGGATTCCACTGAAAGGAGGCTGTTAGGGAAGCCCATCTGACTGGTGTTCTTATAGGATCTTTACAGGGGGCCTAGCACGGTAGCCAAATAGCTAAAATCTTTGCCTTGCATGCACCGGGCTCCAGTATGGGCACCGGTTTGTATCCTGGCTGGTCCACTTTCCATCCAACTCCCTGCTGTGGTCTGGGAAAACAGTCAAGGATGGCCCAAAACCTTGGGACCCTGCACCCATGTGGGAGACCCAGAGGAAGCTCCTGTCTCCTGGCTTCACTTTGGCTCAGCTCTGGCCATTTTGTCTACTTAAGAAATGAATCAGTGGATGGAATATCTTTCTCTGTCTTTCCTCCACTCCGTATATTTATCCTTCCAATAAAAATGAAAAAATCTTTAAAAAAATCTTTACATGGGTTAAGCCACTCTGCAACGCAGGCATTTCACATGAGGGCTGCTCTGCTTCCAATCCTGCTCCCTGCTGATACTCCAGGAAAAGTGTCAGAATAAGGCCCAAGTCCTAGGGTCCCTGTTACCCATGTGAGAGATCTGGATTCCCTCTGGAAGGTCAGACCTTGGCCTGGTCAAGTTCTGATATTGCAGCTATCTGGAGATTAAATCAGCAGATAGAAGGCTTCTCTAACTATTTCCAACTAGTTTTTTTTTTTTAAAGAGATTTGGATAACTGAACAGGCACAAGATGGTATACATGCACACAGAAAATGTCTTATGAAGACACACCAAGAGTGCAAAACTCTTGCAAGCCAAGAAGTGAGACTTCAGAAAAGAGAAAATTAAATCAACAAACCATGGTACCATAAGAATTTTCATGTATGATTCACTGAATGTCTATAAATTTTGAGAAGTAACAAAAATATAATAGATATGCCCAAGTTGGAAATATGCATTTTCAAAATAATCTATCTGTCAAAAATGGAGAGAGTGTGAATTCTAAGAATTACAGATAGGTACAGTTGAATTGAGTACCTTCAACAAAACTTTGGACAGAACTGAGACAGGTGAATACCAACTGTTAAAGGTGGTTGGTGAGCTCTTTGGGAATGGAGCCATAGCTACTCAAGAAAAAGCTGGCTTCGCTCCAACTATGTTAAGCTAGTCTCATTTATTTTCCCATACTGATAGGGCAGAAAAGGCCACAGTCGTACAGCATCCAGGTTGCACTAGGGTACTTGGACAAAGGTTGTAATGCCATCCTCCAGGGAAAGCTAGAGAAACATGGGCTGAATGGGATTATGGGATTTGGCATTGAGTGGGTTTGTGGTTCACTGAAATGAATGACACTCAGATGTTCATCAGGGAAGCATTACAAATGTGAAGATTAGGACCCATGGCCATGCCCCTGAGAACGGTGTGTTAAAACTCCTCCATTGCACACATGCAAACAGCCATCAGGTGTGGCTAAGACTGCTCATTGCTTCTAATAACTATGTGCTCCTTGTTCAGCTAATAAACTCTTAGCTGAGAAGACAAAAGCATGGGGTGGGGTGGTTCAGCCTTGCAAGCTGATGGGATAGCCATTGGACTAGGTGCTGTCCAACAGGCTCAGTGAAAATGTGAAGTATTCTGTGCATCATGACCTTAAAACAAAAGGATTCCACTTACACCAAGTGTCCCCGTTGAAGGTGCACAAGCATGTGAGTCCATGTGGCCCTAGGGACAATGTAGAAATA
Organism: Ochotona princeps; assembly: GCF_030435755.1. Taxonomy (NCBI): domain Eukaryota; kingdom Metazoa; phylum Chordata; class Mammalia; order Lagomorpha; family Ochotonidae; genus Ochotona; species Ochotona princeps. The sequence continues at coordinate 9,393,831 of NC_080832.1, read as the reverse complement.
AAATATAAGGCACGTGGATTCCTGACCCCAAAGAGCATTTCGATAGCCCTGCATTGCTCCCCACCAGCCAGTTCAGAACTGAAAAGTCCATCCCAGGTGAGTCACGGGAGAGTGGAGTCGCTGCTTCAGCATGTGAACCTACATCCTAAGTAATTGAATGTGCTTATCTGATTGACAGAGGGCATTAAACCGGGAGGATAAGCAGTATATGCTGCATCAGTCAGGACTCCAGGAAAATTCACAATAGGCTAGAAGAGTCTGAATCCACCTGATGCATTTTAACAGCCTTACTTATGTTAAAATAATCAATTGTGTAATAAAGCATAGGTAGGGCTACCATAAAAGAAGTTTGTGTATTAAAAAAAGAAGAGTGGGGATTAGGGAGAGTTAAACTTCTGATCACCTCAAAGCTCACTCTGAGCACAGCCTTGGGCTGTGTAGGCACATGCATCACCCCCTCAATAATGGCAAGATTTCCATTCATGCCATTCTAAGCAGGCCATATAGGAAGGAAGGAAGGAAGGCAGTCAGGGGCCAACAGAAGGGAGAGTGGTATAATCCTGGATCTCCATGTCCAACCTTGGATCTGCATGCCTAACCCTGGATCTCTTCACATAAGCCCTGATCCCAGCATGTATTTTCTCCCATTCAATATTAAAACCCACAAGGCCTTTATAGCTTTCCTTTTTCAGACCTCCACACACTCTGGCACCTTATACTTACTTTCAATTGTAACAGTTGTTTATTTATTCACCTATCAAAATCTAGAGGCAGGTCTCAAGTAAGCCCACATTGTAGTGAGTGGTCCAAGTCCTCACTCCAGCTTCTTGCTCACATATTGGAGATGAATCAGACTATCAGGCATATGGAATATCTTGATTAAGTTTCCAATTCCAAGGTTCAGCCTTGACTCAAGCTCATTGTGGGAATTTCACGAGTGAACCAGTGAATGGGCTTTCTCTCTCTCTCTGCAGCTCTACTAAAAAAATAAACGCTTTAAAAAACACACACAAATTCTTCGATGCCCCTTCCTCCAAGGCTTTAACGCTCCTTGACTATGAGTGGTCTTAACGACCTGCTTTCAATAAACACTGAAGAAACGGCAAATGGGAACCTTTCCCTTAGGTATCATGGTGACAAAGTGGGCACAACGCGGTAGCCTAACAGGAAAAGCTCTCTCCTTGAACAGGCCAGGATCCAATATCGGCACCATTTCCAATCCTGGCAGCCCCGCTTCCCATCCAGTTCTCTTCTTGTAGCCTGGGAAAGCAGTCAAGGATGGCTCAAAGCATTGGGATCCTACACCTGCGTGGGAGACCCGGAAGAAGTTCCTGGCTCCTAGCTTCAGATTGGCGTAGCTCCGGCTGTTGTGGCCACTTGTGGAGTGAATCATCAGAAGGAAAATCTTCCTCTCTGTCTCTCCTCCTCTCTGTATATTTGCCTTTGCAATAAAAATAAATTAATGATTTTTAAAAAAAGTGATCAAGGTCAAGGCCACCTTTAACCAGTCTTGATGTGTTGCACCCACTAATATGATCCAATGGGAAGAGCAAGTCCTCTCTGGGTGTTCTTGCCAACACCCATGGCCCTAGGAATTTTATAAGAAGACATCACAGAAATTCAAGTTAAGGGTCGTCCCACAAAATATCTGACCACAGCTCTTCAACATATTTAAAGTCATGGAAGACAGGAACTGTAACAGACTAAAGGACATGACTGGATCCATCATGGTACTCTGAAAAGGATTCTAGCACAGGAAAAGGATATTAATGGGAAACCATGACAAACCCCAATACAGTCAACAGTCCAGCAAGTACTTCTGCGCCAATGTTAAGGTTTCAGTCTTTATAAATATGATATGTATGATGGTAATGTTAGGAGAAGTTGGATGAAGAGCACGTGGGAACACTGTGTACTGCTTAGTAAGTCTGAGTTATTTTCAACTACAAAACTACAAGACCACACGTAAGGATGCAAACAATTCAGCAAAAGGTGCAGATAGAAATAGCTTATCTGCAAGGTAGAAAGCTGAAAAAGGAAAAAATTAGGATAGGAAAGAGCAGATATTGAAGGTCTTCTAAGTCTAGCCATCAAGAACCCTGCATCCCATATCAGAGAGCTGGGGCTCTACTCCTCCTGAATCCATCTTCCTGCAAATGCTGCAGTCTGAGAGGCAACTGATGATGGGTCAAGTGGTTGGATTCCTGCTACCAAGATGGGATACTAGGATGGAGTTCTAGGTCCTGGCATTGGCCTGACCCAGCACCAGCTGTTATCAACATTTGGGGAGTGAATCGGCACCTGCGGGAGCTCTTCGTCTCTGTATGTGTTACCCACTCTGCCTCTTAAAAAAGAAAATACAATTTTGGAAGTCAATTACACATCTTAATTACCTAAAAATGGTGACCCTATGCAATAATGACCTGCCTCCACACATCTGCCTCTCTGAACACACTGCAGGGATGTTAGAGTCTCAAAGCCACCTCTTTAGCAGGAGAGCTTTCATGACAGGAGGTCTGAGGCAAGAAGTGCCATCTTCAAGAAGGCTGTGTGTGGATTTTTGTAGCCCTTCTGCATACAGTGACATCCAGGAGTGAGGTGAGTCATGCGACACATCAGTCACGTGGACTGCAAATCACTGGCATGACACCAAGATTAATAAAGAAAAATATATTCGATTTGTACTTTCATGACATCCTATCATATGGGTATTATTTGTATTCTCTATATTCAGTTTGTATCTCACCAACACTTGATTGAAGTCCAAAAAATGGTAAATAACATTTAACAGTAGTTTCATGATCTATCTAGAACTGTGTCTTTATTTTTCTTAAACATTGGATGTGTTACGCCACCCAGATTGAAAATAGAAACCAGAGTGTAGGATACACACACACCAAGTACAGAAACAGCCATATTGTCACACCATAATATATTTATAAAATTGGTCAAGGAAACTGAGTTTAACATATGCTGTTATCATACAAGTATTTTTAATGAAATAACACTTTGTATTTATATAGCACCTTTCTTCTAAGGAGCAAAAATATGGCTCAGATATTATTACTCATTCTCACACCATCCTTGACAGGTGGATAAGTAGCAACGTTTATACCAAGCGTTAGTCACTGGGAAACCGAGACATGAGAGCAAACAAACTGCACAAAGCTCCAAACTTGGAATTTTCCACTCCCTGATGCCCACTGTCTTCTAGCCACGCTTTTCTCTTAAATAGAAAAAGCTAGCTTAAATACTGAGGAAAATAAATCAAAGAAAGTGGTAAAACAGGTTCATACAGACCTAGTCTTGAAACTTAACGGTAGCACCGAGAATAAAAATCATTAAAAGTTAATAAGAATGTCCACACCTTGGCCATCTACCTGCACAATCTATAAATCTACACTATAGTCAAGACACAAGCAAAACTATCTTTCCAATGTCTCCATAAATCGTTCTCAAGACTTTCTGGAATTATGCAGCTGAAGGAAAAGTCTATTTCTCCATCAACCGTCACGTGATATGCAGGGCATCAGCAATAAATCAATCAGCTACAGAGGAAAAATAAGTCTGAATAGAACTGGAATTTTTCATAAAATACAACTTCAACAACATAGAGAATGTTGGATTGTGAATTCCTGAGAAGCTCTTTAAAAATTATTCAAAGAAATAAGAAAAAAAGTCTCTTTAAAGATAAATGCAAATTACAGACATAGTTGGAACCTCAAAGTATGTCTTGAATAAGAAAATTACCAGAAGATGAATTCCTTAAGAGCATGAATTTCTTTTTAAATGTTTTAATATATTTAATCTCCAGCGAACTTTAAGATATCCAAAGGTGTCATACCAAATCTTTTTCTCAGACAATATTCAGTGTCTAAGAATCTTTTATCAGATTCATCCACACAGCCAAGCAATGTCAGCACACCTAGATGAGAAGACGGAAAAGTGGAAGTGTTTAGGGGTAACTTTCTGAGTCAGAAGGGCAAAGATAGGCACTTACACTGCATTCTAATTACAGATTTGCAATAACAAGAGGTGGGACACAGAATGACAGACAACACGTACTGAGCACGTCCTCTGTTTGGGATGGCCGTTGTCCCAGGGACACTGAGTGCTGTCTCACGTCATGGCTACAGAACGGTTTGAGATGTCTCCTTCCACACAAAGGACCGTGGAAAACGTCTGCTGTGCAAATACGCTGCGTGGATTGGGTCGTGTTCAGGCGGGAGTAAGCCTCAGACCCCGTGTGTCCTCGACAAGGCTTTTACCTCCAGCCTCTCGCTGCTCAATCAGAACAGACAACTGCGTTCTTCCTTTCATTTTTTCCCCTCCACTGAAGGAAATTCTAAATGCCAGCATTTTGTAGCATTGGAAAGTTGGATCAAAAAAACTGTTAAAATTTACCTAGAGAAATACTTCCCCAAAGCTTCATAGCAAGAAATTCAGATAGAAGCATGTATTTCCACGACTTTGATGTTCCTGGGCTTACACTCCATGATTACCATTTTGAAGTCCATCTTTCCTTACTTGATTTTAACCTATTGTGTTATACTACAAAGCTGAAAATACTGTCAAGGAGTTTTTACCAAAAAAAAGTCCTGCAACAAGCTCATTTTTATAAAATATAGTATATTATAATAATATGTCTTTAATTAAAATTTTTAATTAATTAATGTCCTGTGACAACTGGTTCTTGCCCAACCACAATGCTCCCTGGTCTACCAGGGCGAGAGAAAAGTAACAATCCTTCAAGCTGTCCCTGAACTCAAGCCACTTTCAAAGATTCTTTCCTCTGGGCTCACTGAGAACTTGAGGCCTCATGCATGTGCTGGAGAGTCCACAAGCATGTTCCCAGGGCACTCATCAGGAGAGAGGCCCCTAGTTATAAATCAACAAATCAGACTACTCAGCTTCATCTTGGAGTGGATTTCATCTCAGCCCCCTCCTTGCTCGGAAACTAGCAGGAAAATACAACGAAATAGAGCCCCTCAGGAGACCCCACCTTAGCACCAGGGCCTTAACCCTCTCTCTCCTGCCTGGCGCCTACTACCTCTGGGCTCTTCCTAGTTGCTGTCACTCACTCTGTCAACTCCAAAACACTAAACAACTTTTATGCCACCCTTGCAAAGATCTCATTTGCTCAGGAGTTCGCTGAAGAATAGTGTCTTCCAACCTGAACCCCAGCTCACCAATTAAACTGGTCTTTGGACAGGTTTGTCCCCCTGGGGGTTGGTTCATGCATTTCTTCGCACGCAGGTCTCATGCCTGACACCCAGCTCCACGGTGCTGGATCCGTAGTGGAATTTCTCTTTCTGTCCGATCCACTCCTGAGTGTTCCTCGAGTCTTTTAGTCATAAGAACGCAACAGCCTTTCTGCTGTGTATTAAAGTCACAGATTCACAATCAAGGCACCAATGACTCTCCCGCGGACATCCAGGAACACGGTTTTCTCTCAGACTCTTCCTCCCAGTACTTCACTCTCCCTGATGCTCCAGGATCAATTCACAGAAGTGCCAAATATTTCCATTTCTATCAGTCTCTGCAGACACACGAGATACAGTGTCCCAACTTCCAATCTGAGTCAACGTGTTCATCTCTAGCCAGCAACCATCAGCCTCTCATCATCAATACCAACACGAATATCAGAATATTTAAAATCCCTGTGGTCAGTCCCACTTCATGACTAGGATTTCTTGATGCACATAGGATTTACAGAAGGTAAAATTTCCACACAATATGCTTAAAATAACTTTTAAAGTCAGCGGATATCCACTCTCTACACTCTACATTATGAGCTTCTTCAAGATATGAAAAACCAAAATCTTCAGTTCATTTTATTCTCTTAGTCCCTAATATAATATTCTGTGTTCATCCTCCGTAATGGGCCTTCCTTTTGCCTATCTGGTCTTGAATCTCATCGGCTAACTTCAGAAAAATCATCTTTGCTAAATTGGCACTGAACGTAATTGAGGCAGAAGACATATGCAGTCCCTGTGCAATTGTTTCAGCTGCACTGTCATTTTTAAAATAAGCAGTCTAATAGGAGGGTCAGATACATGGGTTTTAAAAGCCTATTTATCATATATTCAAAACCTTTAATCATTTTATAAGTCTCACGCTAAATGTCAGCTGTCACTCTTTTTTCTCATCATGATGCTTTAACAAACCAAAATACCATTATGTTGCCCCTCTTCTAGAAACAAAAACGAAAATTAACTTGAACATGGAAGACATAAAGCTCCAGGCAGATGGCGACAGACACTGGAATCTATTCTTAGAGAAACCATTTCAAGTCCCGCTCCGCTACCTACTGACTATGTGACTTGGGGCCAATCATTTAAGTTCTTGGCACTCCGGTTCTCATATCCATTTTGATAAGGATGCCAGTAATTCCTGGCCTGTGCATGGTTCTGGGGTTGGGGTGAGGATGACGGACCATCATCACATCATGGGCTTAGCAGTCTCCCTCACTGAGTTCCCCCCACCGCCACCCAAGCTCTCTGCTCTCCCCCACCCTGTGCTGCTCCACACCTCTGGGTTTCTATTGCTCCGTCCTCCTGCTTTTCCACGACCTGTGCGTACTTGACTCTAACATTTAGGTCCCACACCTCTCAGTTTCCATTTGGTAGCCTTTCTGCAAGACATTTCATTTACTTTGGTGAATTTAATTTTCATTCGTTTTTTATTTGAGATGCAGAGAGCCAGAATAAGATCTTTCACCCCCTGGTCCACTCCCCAATTAGTTCACAGTCCTCATTCAAAGCTAGAACATGCCAAAGACAGCATGTTAAAGCTCAATCTGGGCAGGGACTGAAGAACTTGAGCCATCACCTGCTACCTCCTATGTATGCATTAACAAGGATGCTGGAATTAAAAGCAGAGCCAAGGGCCCGGCGGCGTGGCCTAGCAGCTGAAGTCCTCACCTTGAACGTCCCGGGATCCCATATGGGCACCGGTTCTAATCCCGGCAGTTCCACTTCCCATCCAGCTCCCAACTTGTGGCCTGGGAAAGCAATTGAGGACAGCCCAGAGCACTGGGACCCTGCACCCATATGGGAGAACCGGAGGAGGTTTCTGGTTCCCGGCTTCGGATCGGCACAGCACCGGCCGTTGCGCTCACTTGGGGAGTGAATCATCGGATGGGGGATCTTCCTCTCTGTCTTTCTTCCTCTCTGTATATCTGACTTTGTAATAAAAATAAATAAATCTTAAAAAAAAAAAAAAGCAGAGCTCTAGATAGGGGACCCAGGATACCCACAAAGCATCTTAAGTGTTCTACCAAACAACCTCCCTGTGGTTAATTTTCAGAAGTTTCCTGTCTCTCTTTTGATTTGAAGGCCCTTATACACATACAAGACACCTTCCTTTTGAATATCTCATGTTTGACAGGCCTCAATGAAATTCAAATTATCTCCCGAATTGTGTAGTTCTCCATGCTGTCTCCACCTTCGCAAGAGTATGCACCCAACTGCACAAACCCAAACCCCTTGAACCCTCTCCTGTACCCCTGACTCCAACCATTTGCCAGTTCTATTCACTCTCCATCCTGCAAAGCCAAAAGTATGTCTAGACCTGTGTCTTCAGGCTTCGGCCTCAGTTTAAGCCACAGTCACGTCTCCTGTACCACCCCATCCTGCCCTGACCCGCAAGCTAAGGCCACCAGCCTATGCTCTACGTGGCTCTTTGGATTAGAGGTAGAAACTTCCAAGAGCTCTCGTGGCCCGGCATGACTTGGCGCTGGCTACCCACCCCGCCCCACCCCCCTTCACCATTTTGCTCTAGACACCCCTTCCTTCTTCCTCCTTCTGGATGGTGTCTCATGACCTCTTCCCCCAGTTCTGACCCCTCTTTTAGACATTCTTGGCTCGCTGCCTGGTTTCCTTCCACAGGTCTGACCACATGGGCTGCTGCATAATGAGCTGCTTTTCACATCAGCTGCCTCCTGCTCTAGAAGGGATGATGGAGAAGGACAGAAAAAAATATCAAAGTTGGTATTGCTCATCCTTGAATCCCCAGGGACAAGACCCAGTAACTTCAATGTGTATCTCCTGAACTAAAAACATTATTTCTTAAATTCTGTTTCATGTCTTTAATTGATTAACACTGAATTAGGTAGGCCAAGAGAGTGGTTAAGAGGCCACTGTTCTTGAGTCAGATTATCAAGAACCCTTTCTGGCTTTATCATTCATAAGTCATGTGACACTGGGGTCCCCCAACCTCCCCTCTACAAAATTGGACTGTCCATCTGAAAACTCAGCAAAACCAAGTCAATGTCACAGCAACACACCAGAGAGAACCAAGTCTTTGGTCAAACTCATGAATATCTATTTTTTAAAATGCTCTTAGTAACAATGTATAAGAGGATATTATTTAAAAGGAAGAAATGACAGAGTTACCACCTTGCATCGCGTCTTGCTAATCAATCACAATCCAGACAATACCATACAAGGATGGGGTCATCAGACACACATCCTCACACAGGTGCTTCTAAGTGCACACTCTACCTGCCCCTAGCACCCAAGCTCCCCCACTGTGCCCCCAGCCCACACAGGCAGGTAGCCAAGACATCTCCTCCATAGGAACACAGCCCAGCCCTATGCCCCATGAACAGTGAGCAAGGCAGGCCAGGCCCCTCTCCTACAAGCAATCAGCACAGGCCCTCAAGCATGAGATTTAATTGCTTGTTCATTATTTTAGCTCACAGGGGCTACAAGGAAGCATGGCATTTCCCAGCTCGCCCTCCACCAGGACCCTGGGAGCTGTCAGATTAAAAAATAACAACAGAGACGAGAATGGAGCCTGTCTGTAGCTGAACAGCTCCTGGTGCCAGGGACTCAATGAGACAGCCCCCAATTTAAATAGACAGCAGACCCTCGCTGGCTTGTTCTGCCCTTTTCAATTCTGTGTGAGCGAGGAGAGGAGTGCCACAAAGAAATAAGGATTTGAACTCGCAGCCCCTGAGTGCATGTACGCCCTTTGACTGCCTGATTGTATACTTAAACTGCCCATAAAGTCAATAACTTCCCATGGTTTTGCGGCAAAGCCAAAAGATTAAAAAAGAGACATTGTCCTTTTGAAGATGTGGAAGGTAATAAGTGAGCAGGCTGAATCCTCTTTGGGCTTAAAAGCCTGTACAGTTCTGCCTTCAGGTGTCAAAATTGCCTTAAATCTTCAGCTTTGTTATATCCTGCTGCTACACAGATATAATGGAACCTGGCCGACTCACGCCAACAATTTGGAGATCATTTTCTCTCTCTAAAAACTTGTTGAAATATATATATTAGTGCCGACTTTTCCCTTCACATTGTCTGTTCAAAAAAATAGTGTTTTTTTGTTTTTTTTTTTTTTTTTTGTCATCCACATGCATCTTTGAGAGCAGGGTAGTTATCTCTAAAATAAAAAAAAATTAAAAAAGCAAACTGGCTACGACGGACCAGTGTCTGAGCACGAAGGTCATGGCCGATTCTCCTCCCCCATTTCATTTCCGCTGTGGGAGCAGATTTGACCTCGCCTCTCTGGAGGCAGAAAACTTGCACAAAGGCAGGAGCACTATTTCAAGTGATGAAAAAGATTCTGAATGAAGGATTCTGCCTTTGATGCAGCCTGAAAGAAATGCTCTGCTTAGGAAGCAGATAAAAGTCAACAACAACACTTGTGTGCTTCAAACGAAACCCCAAAGGTGCTCCCCCCACACCCCAGTGATCTTAAGAACACACACACACACACACACACACAAAACCCAAGACCTGCTCTACGGCATCTGTCCTTTCACGTGAGCTTGGTAAGCCCCAAACTTACAACGCGACAGAGATACGCTCCAGGAGGAAACTGAGGCGCGGAGGCATGGGAGGCTGTGGGGACTGCCTGCTTCTCTTCACTCATCCTCTAACCCAGAGTGGGGCAGGGGGCAGGGGCAGGAAGCACACAGGCAATCACAAGCACAAAAAAATGCTCTGGAGAAAATAAGGGAAGAATGTTCTAGAAAGCAAGCCATGGAAGCATGTCACTTAGGTAGTTCCTCTCCCCTATCTTTCCACCTTTCCTGCCACCTCTCCCTCCAGCACTTCTGCCAGACTCTGTTTCCTAGCTGGAGTCTGGCCAGCACAGCCACCTCAGGTTCTCTCATCCGACTCATGTTTGCGGGCCAGGAGTGTCCAGGGAAGCGTCATGAGCACCTGTCAGATGGGGAACAATTCCTCGAGCAGAGCCAGAGTGTTCCCAACAGCCACCCACCCCTCATGCTTCCCAAAGGCATTGCCAGGTACGTATTTACTTTAGAAATCACACGGCAAACCCAGGTTCTGAACTTGAATGGGAAATATCTAACTGTACAGGCTCCAACTCCTGAGGGAGCTTCAAGGCTGCGTGCTTTTCTGCTCTGAGCACTGGGCTTTGCTGGGCTGTTTTTCAGTGGTCCTCACTGGCAGCAATCATTTTATGAGCAGACCCAATCAGGCTGGCGACGTCAGCATCGTCTACATTGCAATTTCTTAATGGAAAGAATGTGTTATCAGTTTAGGCCACCAGCCCGGATCTCTGAAACAGCATGACTCAGATAGTACAGCACTCAGAGAATTAAAGTTGGTGTGTGCCTTGGTGCTGCAGGGCTTTCCCAACTCTCCTGAGGATGAGAGAATCAACTTACTGGAGCCACAGCATGCATCATTCATACAGGATTTGTGAGTAACCACCGTGTGCAAGTACTGTGAGAAGTAAAAAAACTGGGTGATTCTCTCTACTTGCTGTTTCTGAGGCAGTTAGTGGCTTATAGACTCCCAAATCCTAAGAATTCACAAAGAGTAAATACATAAAACTGAAGATTTTAAGTGCTCCCACTCCCTTTAAGTCAGTTAAAAGTTTCCACCGTCAACAGACCCGAAAGCTGTCTGCAGTTAGGAAAGCCAATGTTACATTGTCAGTCAAAAGCACACACCACTTGCTGAGGAATTACATGCCTTGAAGTTCATATGCAGTCACAGAAAACTCACTCCAGGTTTCTGAAACGCGGGCTTGAATTGGGGATCTGGATTGCAGAAGGCTAGGAACACAGCACTTAGGTGGTCTATCCCGGAGTCAGGGGGCAAGCAGTGAGCTCAGGACCCAAACCTCCATCCACTAGCTGCCACCACACTCGGCAGCTCAGAATCCCATCGGCTTTTTTGGCTCGCTGTCATAGACTGAACATCTTGTGGCACCAAGCCTACCCCACCCAGGTAATGCTGTTTGAAAGTGAGGCCATTGAGAGTTCCTTAGGTCAGCAGAGTGGATTCCCCATAGTGGAACAAATACTCTTATAAGAAAAAGCATAAGAAAGACCAATCGTTTCTCCAGGCCGTGTGAGATGATGTCATCCAGAAGCCAGGACGAGGCCTCTCACCAGACACCAGACCAATGGGGACTTGTTCTTGGGGTTCCCAGTCTCCATAGACTCCACACAACCAGGAGAAATGCATGTTTGTCATGTACGTCCTTTTCCATCAGCTGGAGCTAATGAACATATTTTCTTTGTTTTCATCTCCACAAATTCTTATATTCTCCTTATCTCCGAACAATGTAAACAGAGAATTTCTTTAAAATAAATAGGTTTTTAGAGTCCAGATTCTTTACATTATAAGTGAAGAAACTGGCCTAGCAACTTATTGCTCTGTGTCACACTCTGTGTGCAAGCTCTGCAGGGCACACTTGGGGTGAGGAAGGAGGAGGATGAGATCTGTGCCGCTGCAGTTATTAAGCCCACTCATGGATTGTGCAATGTGGGTGTCAGCCTGGGTTCCTCAAGCCCCAGCAACCAGCAGGTATTAGTAAGGCCACATTATTAATAAAAACAAGAAAGAGTAGAAGGCATACACCTGTGCTTGTCTGATACAGAGCCTTGCGCTCTCACAAAGTCCTTACCTAGAAGGATGACTCGCTACCCCTCTGACTCTTGCTCAGTACCACCAGATGTCACCTCGGGTATCTCTCAACCGTGACCACAGTGACTTCAGTACAACTGCCTAAGGGGACAACTGGACCTGCAGACCTCTTGCTTGTGTCTACTCCTTATGAATCAGAGGTTCCTGGTCTTGACGGAGGTGAGGCTACACCAGGACCTGTTCTTGGGGGTCCCTCTTCATCCACTCTAGGTACCTCTTGCCTGTGCAGCAGTATGTGCATCCTTACAGCTAAGAAAGGTACCCCCTACACATACACACACACACACACACACACACACACACACAGCCCAAGACTTCAGACTACAAAAAGGACCAATCCTAGAGATGGACACCCTTCCGGATCCCAGGTATTTTCATCCGTGCCACAAGGCCTCAAGAAATCAGCCTTCCATGCTACCCACCAAGCTGGGGGCTAGTATGGAGAAATCCAGTGCCCAAGGTAGTCTCAAGCCAGCATCTCCACCACATATGGATGGATGGACCTAATTTAAACTTGTCTTGAATTGTATAAAGCCTGCAAGAAGAATCATCACACCATTCAAGCAAATTTTGCCAAGAACGACCTCCACAATGTGAAAGAGTCCAACACCCTGGCAAGCAAAACACACTTTTTTCCTAAAGAAATAAAAGTGTCATGCAATCATACCATGAGAAGCACACTGTGGGTAGAAAGCCATTTCCTTCTTACATGTGCCAATTTATTCAGGATCTCCAAGAAGACAACAGATGTACCAAAACCCCGGACTAGGTCTGAACAGAGGAGTCAAGCACAACATTGGGGTCTGGGAAAAAGAACAGCATCCTATTGCTCCCCGGTGCTACCCATGGAAGAGTTCAGTGGCATCTTCTCCGATGCCTGAAAGCCTGTATCACCACACGAGGACATGCAGAATGGATGTCTCAACTAGGAAAGCCTCGTTTATTTTCTTCACCATGCTTAGCCCAGATTAAGTCCCCTGAGGCTCCACAACATTCAAAAGCAGAATTTGAACATCATCACTCAATTCCCCCGCCCTTCTCCCCAGAACCAAAGCAGAAAAATGACATTTACATCCTGGATTTAAAGAAAAATTATGCAACCTTTTGATGGCATGAGGATGTAACCAACCCCAGCTATCTAAAGCCAGCAAGAGGAAAACTGTGTGCACCTAGACAGATTATTTTCAGATTTGCTTTATTTTTACGTGACATGTAGAAGTACAGAGAGAAAGAGAGACACAGAGAGAGAGATCTTAAATCCACTGGATCACTCCTTAAACAGAGTTGAGCTGACCTGAAGCCAGTAGATTCCTCCACGTCTCACACGTAGGTGCAAGGGCCAAAGGATCTGAGCCACTCTATACTGCTCTCCCAAGCCATAAGCAGGGATCCGGATCAGAAGTGGAGCAGCCAGGACACAAACTGGTATTGCAGGCTGAGGATCAGCCTGTTACGCCACTGCACCACCCTTTTCTCCAGGTAGGTTTTTACCCCATAACATGGGACAGGCAAGCACAACTGCAAAGCAGGATTGTCCTGGATTCTGAAGAACGTAAGGTTCAAGAGGGCCAGCTTGGAGGCCCACTCCTTCCCAGCTCGGCAGCTTTGGGGAAACTGGTCAATGTCTCTGTGGTTCAGTTTCCTCAGCTGAGAAACAGAGCGCCTCCAGGAGCTGCTGTGGGCTGATCGTCGGCTGAGTCACACAGGGCAAGAAGCAGCAGACTGGTGCTTGGGAGACTTTAGTTCCTGCATTGCTTCACTACAGTTGCTGCTGTCAAGTAAGTATTGAGAAACCTTAGAGAAAAAGAGAGTTTTGGAAGCTGCAAATGTGGGGAAAAAAGCGCACAAATTCCCATGGATTCCAGACCCAGAGAAGCCTGTGTTGAAATCTGCATTTGCTTTCTCTAAACAAATTTACCCATGAAGTTCAACCCCTGTGAACATCAATGTCTTAACCTGTAAAATGCACACAGTTACATCTACTGTGTGTTTTCTTTATGTTTTCTCTAAAGAAAAAGATTCGTTTAACTGTAAAATAAGAAGCACACTCTTTCTGTGGGAGTTACCAACTTCCTGGTTTTGCAGACATCAATTTCTTCATGCACCTGCCAGGCAGAGGTGGATATAAACCACTCTTGTTACAGTCCTCGGTCTTAAAGGACCCCCAGTAAACAAGAGCTGAAATAAATAATATGAGGCCATCAGAGAAGATGAACAGAATGAGACTGGCAAACCAGGCAGAGAGATCTTAGCACAAGAGCACAGCTGGAGCAGGATTACGCAGATGAGAACGAGAGGAATTCAGTCAAAATATTGAGAGGAGCTTCTTGGGAGCAGGGAAAGTTAGCATTTTTTTTCAGGTGTCATTGACACACAATATCTGTGCATCCCTTTCAGGTGCACTAAAAATTAGCACATGCATACAACATGTGAGTGATCGAATGAGAAACTCAGGCCTGTCATTTGCCAACAACATGGAGGGCACTGGAGGGCACTGGAGGGCACTGGTGTTACGTGAACTAAGCCAGGTGATTCGTAGAAATATGGATACTGCTTCCCTTGCAGAAGCTGAAACAGTTGATCCCCTGGAAGTAAGGCAAGACTGATAGGGCAACAACAAGTTCACACCCGAGCATGCAGGCTGAGAACCCAAGAGAAGGCCATGGTTGAGGGTTCCGTGGGAAACAGTTTGCAAAGAATGCCGCTAGCTGGCACTGAGAGCAGGTGGCACAGGGCAGGACAAGAGGGACAGGGTCTTTGCTCCCTAGGGATCGTGGACGAACACAACTCTGCTCTCCCGCAGCAGTTCAGCCGTAGCTCTCCGTTTGCAACTTGATTGGGTTTCAGGTGGAGAGCCACTTCCCTTGGGACTGCCCATCACTATCGTACAAAGTAAAGAATTCTTTTCCAAGACTCCAGGGGTTTATGGATATGGATTCCATAAGGATTCTAGTCACTCACCTTCTACTGATTTTTAGCTTAAAACACAGCAGAAAATTATTGACATTATTTCCTTGAAAACCCTTCCCTGCCTGTGCATGTCTGTGTCAATAATTGTCATGTTGGCAATTGGAAGTGGGTCTTTGGCAGCTCGCCTAGGAATGTCAAATCGTCTCCATTAGGTTTGAAAGCTCTGAGTTTCAGTAATGGGTTGATACTCTACCTGATATGATTGTACAAAATTACATAATTGATTTCTGGGACACGGTGCCACACAAATTTTATAGGTTTCTTTTATTTGGTGCCTCAAAAGGCAAGTGTGCTTTCGTTCATTTTCCTCAGCGCGAGGACTTGAAGCCTTGTTCCTAGCTGGTCCAGATTAAATTCAGGCATTTTATAAGGTTCTACATTCTTTTTTTTCTCTCTATTATTTTAAACATCAAAGTCTATGATTTTTCCACTGGCTTCTAAGCGCTTGTAATTAAAAAGTAAGCCTGAGAATGTTGACTCTCCACAACACAGCACACAAAATTTACAGCATGAAATAAGAAATGTTTCCGTCTTTTTGCAAGTTTTTTTTCCCCTCAGTGTTTGGATGGCTACAAATGTTTTTCTGTATGCCTTTGGAGTACATTCTGTTGATACAGGCATTCTCTGCTTTAAAAAGCTAGTTATTTCTAACCTCAGGAAAGCCTGTGGTCAGGGAACAATGATGGAGAAAGAAAGAATTGGTCCTCTATGCAATCTATTCTGTGTCAACGGACACAACGCCTAATGGGGTTCCCATTCAAGCTTGACTAGGCTATCCAAGCCAAAGCACAGGGGAAAAGCTCAACTGGCCACGTTCAGTGACACTGGGCAATTGTCCCTCGAATTTAAACAAAGGCCATGATAACTCTCATGCTAGAAGGAAAACAAAAAACTCATCAGGCTGAATAAGTGCTGAGGGAACTGTAAATTCAACTTCTTAAAGAAAAAGAGAGGCAGAGACTACAAAGTACAGAAAGCACAACATATTTCTAACAGACAATGAAAAGCAAAAAGAACTGAACTCAAAACGAAACCTTCTGAATGATATTTATTTCACTTGCTTGATTTGGCGAACAAGTGGAATGCTGAACCAAGTCACAAGCATCTGGATTTTCAGCCCAAAACACTTTAGAAAATCTCCTACTCCTTCTGCTAGAACAACAGAGTTCTTTAAGACAAAACTTTTCTAAAATAATTGAGGAAGCAACATCAATAAGCAATCCCAAAAATACACCCATGCAGGAGAGGTGAGAACCTGGAGAACACTGCACAATCAGGACCCAATACTGTACACTGTTACACGTTATACATCACACGCCCACACGCACACAGGAGTCAATCAACAACACTCATAGCAAAGAAGCAACACAATATCTATTTTAGTTTGTAAGGGACTCTAGGACAGGATTATCTCATAAACTCCATAATATTACCAGAAGTACCATATTACATCTCCAATGACATTGTTTGAAATTCATTTTGTTTTGAGATAGTCATGACTTCCTCATAAATGTTTAAGAAATACCATGAGCATTATAAAACCCGTGCTTACTCAAGTCTCCTGTTCAGTCACTGCTCTATGTTTATTCCAACTAGTATGAATAGACTGACCGTTCTAGGCCAGGCCTACTGAGGTAGACAGTAAGGACACAGAATTGAAAATTAAGTACCCACCAGCATGGAGCAAAGAACATCAAACATCCTAAATCAGGAAGTCCACTCATCTGTTCTTAAAAGCAAGGAAGATCTACCTACATTACACAGATAAGAAGCATTTTTTTAAAAAGAATAATTTAGCTATTAAACAAAGAATAAGCCACCATTGGCAGTTTCTCTGTTCATAAACTTCAGAAAACAAATTCTTCCTCAAAGGTTAATACCTAAGTAATACTTCAGTGCAGCTTGGATGTGGGAGGCCTTTCCTTGACATAATTACCTGTGACAGCCATGGGTTGTTTTCCTGATTATTAATACGTTCTTAGGCATGTGTTTGAAATTCAGACGTGGCTTTGACATTCGCCTCTCCTGGGCAGCCAATCATTCGCCTTACCGGTATCAGTTCTCCAAGACCTAACTGTGCCACCTCACAAGGAGGACAGGCTGATGTCCATTTCCTTCACGCGCGAGCTTTAGCACCTGTCTTACACATGCCAGCATTTCCTGTCTAAAATCACGCCATTTTCTCTTCAATGACTGATCTTGCAGCTCAAGCCCTGGAGAAAGGACAGCAGCAAGCAGGGCTCGCAACCAAGCTCGAGGGACTCATAACAACAGCCGGAAATAGCGCGTGGCTGCAAGAAGCCACTGCAATTCTGGATTTGTTTGTTATTGTAGCCCAACTAAGACTCCCCTGATTTATATATTTTCTTTCCGTTTCACTGCTGAATTGCTCTTGGGGATTTCTATTCGAGGGAACTGAGAAATAGAAAAAGGAAAGCCCTGAGTATCCCAACGCTGGGCTTGGGAGCATGCGGAGATGTGCATGAGGTCTGTTATACTTCCTGAGAGGGGTGATATTTCAGGACCGCAGCACAGGGCTAATCCCACTATCCTGCAGAGGGGAGGGAGACTACATGCTCTCTCTTTCTTAGAGTAGCTAATTTCCAAATAGTGACACACCTTGTAACAGATGTCTTCAGGCCAGATGAGGTTAGGTCAAGGGATGAAGCCAGAGAAAAAAAATAAAATGGAACATTGATGGTAATTTCAGAAGTGACTAAATCAGCTCCTACAGATCTCGGCATAATCACCGTGGATGGTTCTCCTAACATTTGTAGTGCTGGACATGGAATTTCAATTATGAAATTCTCCAGTTTCCCTCTTTCATCAACTCTCTGACTCACCTTGCAGACTTCCATTGGACTGGATCCTCCTCAGATATGTATTTGAGCCTTTGGAATTCCTTTGGTCATTTTGTGCAAGGTGTAGACAGGTGGCTCTTAGTCCCAGGTGTGCAGCAGTACAGCTTACATGGCTTTGTCTACAAGCAGATGTAAGGAGGTTTGGATTCAACACATCTAGGGGTTACCCTTCCCCATCGGCACTTCACAGAAATCTCACCGATGATTCTGTGAGTTGAAAACCACTGCTGTGTAAACCCCTTTCCTTTCAGATCACTGGGCAAACACACAACTTTCAACCATAATAAAAATTTTTAAGACTTATTGGGTACATTCAAGCCCTTTCTGAACATGAAGTCATTCTCACACCAATCCTATGTCAATATTACTTCCGTTTTCTAAATATATTCAACATCCCACAGAAGGACATGGAACTAAACCCACCAGACTCTGAACACCTGCTCTTCCAAAGCACAATCCAAACTCCCCACTTCAAACTGGATTCCTTCATTTCCTGACATAGCACAGACAAGCTCACAGACGCATGCTGCCAGACTCACAGGCTTGATGCTACCCATCTTACCAATTCTGAGCAAACACCCATAAAGGCCATGTTCTCTGCATGCTCTTGAGACAGAGTGGATCTCTGTCTTAGGCCACATTTTGCCTAGTTTCTCAGGAAAGAAAAGATTTATTTCAGTTTGCAGTTTGGATGTTACAATTCAAGATCAGAGGGTCCTACAGTCTGGAATCCATAGAGACCGGTCTCAGCAGGTGCAAACTAAGGATCATAAAGTGAACCAGGAATCAGAATCAGGGAGAGAGAGAGAGAGAGAGAGAGAGAGAGAGAGAGAGAGAATGAATTACCCCAAACTTGAACTCCCAAATAATAATCAACTCTGTCTCAAGAACCACCACCCAAGGTCTTGGCCTCAGTGATCTAAACACCTCTCACTAGACCCAACCCTCAGATGTCATTAACTTAAGGGTTTGAGCATCTTGCGTGAGCTTTGTGGAGACAGGTCCTACTCAGGTTCGTAACCTTCAGGAACACATTCTGGGCAGTGTAAGGAGGGGCTCCCTTAGACCTGGCCAGAAAAGAGCTCGTGGAGTGCCCTCAGTCAGTGTTCTATGATTGTGGCAGCCATTTCTAAACAGACTAGATGGGGCCAGGATTTTCTGTGCAAATTCTTGAGAATAGATTCTCAGGAAAGCTGCCTTACCAGTACCACAGTCTAACAGAAGTGAGAAGTCACTTCTGTTTAAAATATGGAGGTTGATCTTTTAGCAGCTCATGCCACTCACTTGGACAAATATGTAAAATGGAAATACTCATGGATGACTTGGAATTCAGTTTCTCAAACTGAACGTAAATCCTCCAAACCTCACCCTTACCAGAAAGTTTCAGCTGAGCAACCACTGAGCCAAGAGTCATCTATAGTTAACTATGCAAAACAAACAACCATCCAACAATACACCTGTAGCGTACCCAGGGACTCTCATACTTGGTCTCCCAGTAATTCTTCTGGAGTAACTCTAGGCCAATCAGATTTTCCATGTCATCTTGTTTTCCTGATGGTTTGGAGGTTTATTTTAGATGGTCAGTTGGGAAAAGTGTTCCCTTTACAAAGTCTCATGGAAACCCCAGTGTGGTGAGTGACTGCAGCAAGCCAGTTTACTTCAATTGCTCACAGGACACAGAGGTTGAAGATGCCATTTCAGTTAATCAATTACAAGCCATACGGGGCTGTTTTAATCAGTGCTTCAAGATGCACCTGGAAACAATTAACTCTCATAGATAACAATAGCAAGAATATGGAAAATGCTCCTGTATGTTTGGAAGTGACACCTCTGCTTCATAACACCTGATGTCTTCAGACGTCTCCCAGGGGCAAAGCCCCAAGAACACACTCCAAAAGGAAATGATGAGTATGTAGGTACTGTCCTGTGGAGGACTGTTGTGTAGAACTAATTACCGCAGCATGGTGGTCAGAGGGAGTAAAACTCACACTGGATGAAGGCTTGGAGTGCCACAAACATACAGACTTCTTTTTCCATGGAGATGTTCATCGTTTCAAATTTTTGTAGAAGAAAATTTGAAAAAAAAGCAAAGGTGGGATATGACAGCTCTGTGACAGATCTCTCAAAGAAAGCAGGTAACAAAGATAACTCCACATCACTTAATGCACAGAAATCAGTCCTGGGCTGAGCACTCCGCAGACCCAATCCAGGTTGTGATGTGCTCATCTTTTTTAAGTGAATATTGAGATTTATTTTGTGGTTTTTAAGAATAGACTATCCAGTGACAGAGAGAAGAACATTTCCAAGAGGAGTAGTTGAAACAAAGAATGACATTTCAACCGGAACATGTTATGTGTGCAGGACAATGCTGAAAAAGAGTGCAAGGAAAGCCATGTGAACAACGCACTGCTCTAAGGATGCTTCATAGGCTTCAGTGCACACGGGCACTAGCTCTGCTGCATAAACAAGATTCCCTCATTTTGTAGAGGCCTCCATAGTTAAAAGCAGTGTTTCTTGAAAGGGCTACAAAGACACCCTAAGACAGTCACCTGGGATGCGAAGTTGAGATCAGACTCCTGGGCCTCGTCTGCAATCCAATGAATCAGCGTCTGGGGCCTCAGCATAGTGGATTGTCCCAATTACTGTGAGATTCACCCTTCTCAGAGGCTGGCCATTTGTGAGAGGTCAAGTGAGAGAATTATCCAATACAATGCATCAAAGCCAGAATTATTCTTCACAAGAATCCGGAAAACTCAAACCCCAATAGAAATGATATTTCTTTCAAAATTCAGATTTTAAAGATCAGGAATGCCAGAGGTAACAAAATAAATATATGTAAATAAACCCAAGGGTAGCATCAGAAAATCAGTATGCTTTCCATAGAGATAAATAAAAATAAAAAGTTTACATTTATATAGATAATAACTAGACAGACATACAGTTACATATAATAGTCCCTACTGTGATTAGCAAAAAGCTTAAGAAAAAAACCATTGTTCTTTATTTTATCTTTTCCCAACTGTTGGCTTCATGTCTGGGATTTTTTTTCTAAACAACAAAGACTTCATACCAGTAAAGGGGGAAAGGTTGTGAAGTAGCTATTAAAGAGACAGGTGTAGCCCCTAAAACAGCCAGCACAATTCATCCTTCACGTAGCAGAATGACTCAGTGGGAGGTTCAATTCTGAGCACTGTTTGGGAAGGATTTCACACTACCTTTCCATTTGTAGTTGGGCTTTCCAATCTGCAGCATTCGAGTTATTGGTATCCAGAGCCTCCGCCGTTGTTGGGAACCTAGTGCTGAGTGCTCCTGGAAAGAGATGTGACTTGAGCAATCAAAACCACATTTTCAAAGGCTAAAGATTATATGTGCCCCAGCTTTTAGACTATAGAGA
This sequence comes from Ochotona princeps, assembly GCF_030435755.1. Lineage (NCBI taxonomy): Eukaryota > Metazoa > Chordata > Mammalia > Lagomorpha > Ochotonidae > Ochotona > Ochotona princeps. Next base: position 9,372,691 of record NC_080832.1, on the reverse strand, counting down.
CACTCCAGTACATTTGAACAAGAATGGTTTAAGAGCAAGATGGAAATCCACAAATGAACCCGGTGGAAGAAACCCAGTTATCTGTGTAAGAAATAGACTTTAGCTGCTCCAGGCAATTCCTGATTACAACTGTTGCAATGCCAGATCATTTCCAAGGCATTCTGGGGTGCATTCAGGCAGACACATCCAAAAAACATTATTGCAGAACACGGTGCCCCTGTAAGGAAGGTCAACACACCACCCAGCTGTGAGCATGAAAGAACACTTTTTTGCTTGGTCACGAAATTTCCCAGTGCCTTACACATTCCCAAACTCTTGTAGGCATGCATATATACATATAAACATGTGTATTTATTTTCAGAAGTTATAAATGAAAAATCAGTAGAAATAAGATGGTTTTGTCCAAGGTATAACCTATCTTAACAGAACCACTTCTGAAACAGCTTCCAAATCCTTCAATTTTCCTACCTCAGCTACGTTCATCTTAACCTAAATCAGCATTAGCTCCTTCTAGACCACCACAGGAACCTTTTGAAGGAGACCATGCATGGATTCAAGCTCCCCTACAATCTTCTGTCCATATTTTCACCGCAGTAATCTTCAAGTCTGACTGTGTCACACTGTCTCACACACACACCCCACATCAGCCACATACACCATAGCAACGTATTTCATTGGTTCTCACTGGTCTTAGAACCAAAACAAAAACTCTTAATATGGCTTCCAAGAGTGGCATTTGTCTGTCCTCTCTCTCGCCCCACAACAGCATCTTAGCATGCTGCAGCAATACCAGAATGCCCTCAGGTCTTAATGTCCCTACTCCCGCTGCCACAGGGCCTCAGAACCCGTGCCTCCTATCAGGACTCACTCTCTACTGCCTCACACCTGTGCCTTCCTTCCTTTTTGTAATGACAAGTCCCTAAGACCTCAGCTCATGGACATCTTCTGCCTGGGCTCTCTATCAACATCCATGTCAAGATCACGTTCTCTGTCACATATTCTTAAATCACCATGGTCTTCTCCCTTGCCAAGTCATTATGTTGTACTCATTTATGACTGAGACCCGCCTTGTTCTCTCTACTGAATGCTCTAGGAAGGCAGTGATTGTATCTGCTTTTCACTCATAAGTGTATCCTCTTATCGGGGAAAGCAATGATAGCTAGTTCTCAGCAAACGTTAGGGGTTCAGTGATTCAAGGGATCCTATATATCTGCTAGTTCCATAGTGCTAGCCCCAGGATTTGTTGTTGCTGTGGTTACTTGCTTTTTTTTTTTTTTAAAGATTTATTCATTTTATTACAGCCAGATATACACAGAGGAGGAGAGACAGAGAGGAAGATCTTCCGTACGATGATTCACTCCCCAAGTGGGCCACAACGGCCGATGCGCGCCGATCCGAAGCTGGGAACCTGGAACCTCTTCCGGGTCTCCCACGCGGGTGCAGGGTCCCAATGCACTGGGCCGTCCTTGACTGCTTTCCCAGGCCACAAGCAGGGAGCTGGATGGGAAGTGGAGCTGCCGGGATTATAACCGGCACCCATATGGGATCCCGGGGCTTTCAAGGTGAGGACTTTAGCCGCTAGGCCACGCCGCCGGGCCCGGTTACTTGCTTTTTAAGCCATCGAAAATCCCCCCTCACCTGTCCACTGCTCCGCATTTAAATGATTTAAGCAAGTTAGTAATGACATGGAGAAAGTCAGATATAGACATTTGTCAGAACCAGATTCAAAGATTCCCAGGCAAAGGAATGAGAGAGGAGGGTTCCAATAACGACCGCCAAAGCTCTTAGAGCCTTAGAAAGCTTCCTAGCAAAGCAGCTAGGCCCTGCATGCCATGGAATCTGATTTCATGAAGTTCAGGAAACAACATGTTGCAAATCAGTTAGAGAATGGGGTCATATCTGTGGAAACAACTAGAGTTTTCAAAGCATCAGAAACGTCAATGCTGAGAGCCAGTCCCCATGAATAGGCAAGATGAGTCGAAAGATTTTTGTATTGTTTTAAACAAAACTGCTTGGTTCAATCGCATGAATCTATCCAGGTGACATTGGTCAGAATTGGTATTTGCATCAGTTAATGTGTAGCTCAACAAATGTTTCTGAATTCTATAAATCCAGCAAATGTTTAGATTTCACATAGATTTAAGCAGTGAAAATTTATATAAGGGGCACTTCAAGGAGCTCTTCAGAAATAGAATTCATGATGTTTATTTTGGTGCAAAATAAAGTTGAAATCCATGCATAGCTTTTCCATAACATCCATTTTAGATGAACTTTTTGAACCACACTCACCTATTTGTGAGCGTGCTTTCTTTTTAATTCAAAAGGGAGAAATTAAGAGTTGACGGAGCTAAGTTGGTGTAGCCATTCTCATGACTGTATAAGTGGAAATTCAAGGCTCAGCCATCTAATTGTTAAATGATCCAAGTGAAATTCATGTCTGTCCTAATCTCATAAGCCTCCCCATCCCCATTTCCCTCTTAAAGAACGGAAAACAGTGCCAGTCAACTTACACAATAAGCTACAATAAATACGTTAGGCTAATTCAAAAAAACACATAAACATGATTCAACAGCAACTACTCAGTTTCTTCCCTTTAACATATTTTTTTCTAATCTTTCTGTGAAGGAAGATCTTCAGCGGGTTTTATAGAGTTTTATTCCACCCTGAAACAAAGAACACAATGTCGTCATAGTTCCAGGCACATGCCTCTCTGTTTCACTCACACAGAGGTCTGTTCTTAATTTCTTTTTTTTTTTTTCTATTTCATTCAAAAAGCAATTCCACTGCCAACCTGAGGTTAGCTACATTAATCTAATGTCAACTCCATTATTGTTAATTATTTTATGGTGGCTATATTTTAACAGAAGGGGTAAAAAGATCCCTCATGTCATTTGATAGCCCACCAAGAATTATATTGAAATAACTACATTGATTTCCAGATCTCAGCAAGCAACTAGGACATAATTAAACTTTTATCTCTACAAATTTTGCTGTCTTTCCTTCTTTCTTTTTTTTTTAACTTGGTTACCTATTGTTCTGTAGGCTAATCTTATTTTGCTTCTCAGGTGGGCCTACAATTTCATTCAATGCTTAAGAAATAAATTAAAATGAAAGGCGTGTGATAATCTGGACATTTCTGAAATAAGAATTTCCATTGGCATATTTTCTCTGTATTCATTTTTCCCCATCTCTTATTTGACTTTAATAAAGCCGTACTCTATTGAAGTTAAATAAAAGTGTTCCTCTGAGCACTTGGAGTTAAATTAAAATAGCTATAAACCTGAGGAAGCAGCCATTTAAAGAAGCTATTTGACCTACCTTAGAAGTGATAACCTGTAGTTGTACAGAAAGGTGTCTGGTGGGACCCACTCCGTGAAACCCGCCCTTGCCTCAACTCTTCCCTTCAGGGGCAAGCTGTGGCCTCGCCTTGCTTCCTCCTCAACCCTCGCCATACTTCTGAAACTCAATGAGAAGAAAACTTTCCCAGATTTCTGGAAATTCTTTAGCAAAAAGAAAAATTAGCACATGAAGCAGCAGTGTCATGAAGTAGGAAGTAAAAAATACAAAATGCCAGCAGGTTAAAACTACACATTGATTCCCTTTCACATTCATGATCTCTGTCACCCTGCCAAGGCCCTCTCAACGTCCTGTGACGGGAAGACACTGTCGCCTCATCAGACCCTGGGTCGGGACAGGGACAAGCGGGATTGAGGCATTCAGCTCTGAGACAAAGTGTATGTCAGCACACAAAATCACAATTCAGACCAAATCCATGTTGGACAAAATGCCCGCTTTTAGAAGGATGATCTTAGGGTGGCCCGTTTTCCCTTCATCTTGGTACAACTCCATGGTGGACTTTGCTACGGCTAGAAGCCAGCCTGAGTGTTTGGCCGCAGTCCGTGGGCTAAGAGAGCTGGGTGCCCAAGGTGCTGTGATTCGGAGACAAGCGGGAAGTAGGGGCTAAGTGAGAGTCCTTAAGGGCGGCCTGAGTTCTCACATAGGGATGATTTGAAAACCTGAGTTTGGATTTGCTGTTCCGCCTCTGCTTCCCAGATCATCATGTGATCTTTCCTCCCCATTCTCTGCCAAGAGCCAGGGCCCCTGTCAGAGCCAAATCACTTCTCAGACTCCAACTCTCCTTCCAGCGCTGTTAGCAAAACCAACCTCTTTTGCTTTCATGCCTCACGTCTTTTGTTGTGGTAACTAGAAATGTAGACACCAATTCGATCCTTCTCCCTGTAACCCATGTGATTTAGGATCTAGTCACAGCCGGCAGTCCTCCATGTCTCCTGAAAACCTACAGAGTGAGGACCACCCAGCACAGCTTTATAGGAATATCTATGATACTGACTGGGGATCTTCCTTCAAAAAAAAAAAAAAACCTGTTTTCCCAGGGAGATAGATGATGGTCCATCCTGCTTCCTACTGAGTACTATGCATGCAAACAAAAGTTCAGGTTTCCAGCAAGCTATCCCAGCATCCCCTCTACCCAGCATGGCCTTGCCTTGACTGAGGTGCACCTGCGGAATTAAGCCTGATGTGTAGTCAAAAACACAGTCAAAGGGCTTTCAGAAGCCACACTCTCCCCACAATGAGATGCTTCTCTTCCCTTCCCCATCCAGCACAACAGCTGGGACAATGCCTGCTTGCTGCCTAGGGGAAGGGCTGCAAGCACAAGGCACGCTTTAGATGTGGTCTGATCCCCACAGGTTCATGTGTTGAAAGTCTGGTCTGCAGTAGCATTGTCGAGGCACCCTTTGCAGAATGGATTCACGTAGCGCTCATGGGACTGATTCCATTCCCATGATGAAGGTTATAAGAAAGCCTGGCACTTCCCCTCTTCTGTCCAAATCCCACTCTTATCATTCAGCACCTTGCCTGTACTACATGCCCTTCAATGCCACCTGCCATCAAGTCTTTTCCAGAGACCAGAAGGTGCAAGCTCCATGTTCTCAGACCTTCAGAATTATAAACCGAACAAGCCTTTGCTTTACAAAATACACAGCCTTGGGGTGTTATTGCTGTTGTTATAGAAACAGAAAACAGAGTAAGACATGCAGATAGAGGAGATAAGAGCCAAGGCAAATCTGGACTTTTGAAGGTCAAGTCTCCAGTTGGCTGCAGGTGGATCAAAGTCCCTCTTTTACCTTCTGAGGGCTCAATAAGTACAACAGTGAGTCAGGAAACTTCATGGCGATTCCCCAGTCCAGAGCCATACAAGATAATAGTAAGTGATAAGATGCCAGAGTGTCCCGAGATGGCAAAGGAAGAGTAATGAAATGACCTCCGTATTCTTGGGAGCACAATGGGTCACAGCATCAGACACACTCAGCTCTTCGTAGACTGAGACCTACTCCCATCTCACCACGAAGTTGGAGGCCTGCACCCCACTTGGTCCTCAGGTGCTCCCTGGGCCAGGAAGAAACAGGAGCCCAGAATTATCCATTTAGTACACACCATACAGCCTCGGTGAGGTTAAGCCCTGGAGAGCACCATCAAAGATTCTGTGGTCCCATTGTCCCACGCAGGCTGGCACACTGGGCCATTTGCCATTCTCAAGCCACAAATCTGAAGACGTCACCTGTCTTCAGAAGCCATCAGTACCGAAAGAGGCCAATCCACTCCTTCTAGGGCTCCGGCATTACCCCTGCCCCCTGATTCATAAGGACTTCAATATTCTTTCATATTTAAAAACCCTTATGCAAATCCTGTCAACAGCACAGCCAACGAAAGCTTCTGCGTTAATGCTCCATATTATTCACACACAACAATTCCATTTAAATCTCATTAAGCTGGTGACATAAATCCAAACAAACTAGAAAAGGCCCCGTTAAGGTGGAAAAGTGACATATGTCTTCCAGTCCCCTGGCAGAACAACAAGCAATGAGGAAAAAAAAAGTGATGAAGGTATTACCCATTTGGGACAGCGTACCAATGGACACATATGTTACTGTTCTGGCTTTAACTGGCCGCAGCTTGGCTGCTTTTATCTCAATAGCATTTAAATGAAGTATTTGTCAGCAACTATTTCTGGTAATGTGACGTATGTGGTTCAGTGAGGCTGTGAGCTGAGTTTCGGAAATCAGCGGTGTCCTGGGAAAATCATGAAAGGTCTGTCTGCTCAAGGCATTTTTTGATTTCCCTTTAGGCATTTCTTGGGGTCTGCGATATAATTTATCTGTCATGTAGTATTAACAGCACACCTATCAGGGCCTTGGAGATTAGCAAGGCCCCGGTGCTGCCCAACATCGACTGTCCTTCATGTGGTCACGCCTTGACTGTAATCCGTTTTTTTCCTTTAAAACAATGATAATCATATCCAAGGGGCTTCACAATAGAGCCCAGCAGTCTTTGGGACCATTGCTAATTGCTTATTAGCACCCCCTCTTCCGTTTGGTAATGTGTTTAGGTTAGAGTTGTGGGGAGCTGAAACACAGTAGCCTTGGCCTTGTGCAAGTACAAATCCGAGTTTATCTCTGCTCTTGATGTAAAAGACACCAAGTTCAGATCCTACTGGGGACAGCAGTCTCACCGTGTCCTCACCGTTTACATATTTGCCTTCCAAGTGCACTTGGCCCATCGCACCCTTATAGAATACCCAATTGAAATTCCAAGGTCCTTGTTTTATCTGGACCATTGGGGAGAGAACTGGATGATGAGGGATTTCTCTCTATATCTCTGTCTTATTTTTTTTTCTGTCAGTCTGCCTTTCAAATAAACAAATCTTAGATAAAAAAGAAAGAAGAAACCCTACAGACTTCAGTCTAGCAGCGAAGATGCTCAGGTCCCATGTGAGGGTGAGGAAATCTCATCCTTACTGGCAGCTCCTGAGTCTGGCTTCCTGCTAATGCAGAGCCTAAAGCCAACAGCAGGGGGTCATGTGGCTGGACTACTGCTCCCCAGGTGGGAGTCTCAGTTGAGCTCTCAGCTCCGGGCCTCAGCCATTTAGGGAGTGAGCCAACAGGTGGCAGCTAGTGCCTGCTCTCTCTCCTGTCTCAGCCCCTTGAAGAGTTTTCTTAAGTAATCAGCATGCATGCTGCCATCTCATCTCTATCCATTTCCAGGAAGAAGAATTCAAGAGACAGAGAGACAGAAGCAGTGACTACATGAGGATCCATACTCAAAGACACAAACCCACATGCCCATTGCCTTGGTGGCATTAACCCTCTTTCTATCTCAGCTCACGTGAGGCTTCCCAGGGCAACCCATCACCCTTCTCCCATGACTTGACATACTGGGGTGCTACACAGGGTCACTTCCCAGTCTACCCTTATGAAGGTAGAGGGAGCAAGCAGAAAGCACACCCCTGTGGTCTCCCTGCCCAGGCTGGATCTCAGCTTGGCCACTCACCAACAGACTTACCCAACTTACCCTCATCTTCACCAGTAAAATAATGAGTTGTGAAAGTAAGAGACACTCAAAATAAAAGGCTGACCCATGGACAGGGCTCAGTAAGTGCATCCTATGTGAATCTTGGCTCACCTAGAACAACAGCACGGTATTTGGCAGAACAGATCTTAGTGAATCTATACACCAGGGTTCTGAAATCATAATTATTAAAAATGTGTAATATCAAATGGATCAGCATGGGGCTTTTTTTCATTTAAATGTTATTGAGGCATAATTGATGAAAGAATTGCACGTACTTAAAGTGTGCAATTTGACTAGCTCTGACATCCATCCACAGAACCAGCACACATCAAGACAGTGGGTCCTTCATAATCCTTTCTAAACCCCTGCCCCAGGACACCTTGGAATTGTTTCCTATGCTATGAATTGTCTTTGCTTTATTGAGAGTTTTATACGCAATGTGTCATAGCTATCCATTTCCTGAGTCTCCCTTTGAAGAGTTCCTATACTAGAATGCCTTCAACTGCACTAATCCTGGGCTCTCGGGTTTTTAATTTTTTTTTTCAACCTCAAAATATTGTATGTGTTGAAGGTAAGATAGCAATTGTTTCAATAAGGTAAAGAATCCAAAATTTTACTGCCATGGGTTTGTATTTATGATTCTGCCATAGAAAGTGTAATTGTGAAAAATGAGCCAATGTAGGAGAAAGTAATAGGAAGGTCTGAGAGAAGCCTTCAGAGAAGACAACTCCCACAAAAAAATGATTAGATAGGTTTGATTATTTGAAAGACATTATCGGTATGTTTTTGACAAGTTAATTCCAAATTAAAAAAAAAACATTTTTGAAGGAATGCATAAAGATTATTAAACAGAAATTTAAAAATGAGACAATTATTAACTCCAGGACCAATAAAAAGCTGCACAAGAAATCTAAAATACTATGCTATGCTATGCATCTTGGAAATTAAAAAATTACCCACGCATAATAATATATAAAGATGGTGAGATAGTTCATCAAAAATGTAATATAACTCGACTGGGAGAACAGTGAGTCAGGAAAGAAGCTAAATCTTCAACAGTCATTAGGGTACAGTAAGAAATACTGTCTATAATTAGAGAAAGCCTCAACCTTAGAAGTTTCTTTCTTAGAAATGTGGAGGTTGACCTGAAGTCAACAGCCAGAAGATCCTGCAGTGATTGCCCTTAGATGTGTAGCAGGGTAGAGTGTGTGCCCAGCATGAAAACTAAACCCAGGGACACAGAGCGCATACAGTATATATATATTACTTTGCTTTAAAAAACATGGTTAGTGAACATATCTACTTTCCAATTTCTTCTCAGCAAGTCTCAGAAAAGCAACCTTCAGCTAAAGTTAATCTAGAATCCAGGGAGAGGGTTGTTAAGTGGGGTCTGCTACTTTCTGAGTCCGGACGAGGCCACTCTGGCACTCGGGTTTTTCTGCTGCCCCCTTAGATTTCTCCTCCCATTTTTGCTTTCTCCCACACTAAAATATGCCCTAAGAAGTCACTCTGTCTAAAACTGGAGTAAACCAAAGCTTTCAAAGGGAAAGTTAGGTTGAAGATAGGATTAAATGAGACAAAAGGGATTGCAAGTTGTGGACTCTACCCAAAACACAACCACAATTGATGCCAGTCGGGGTCATGGAGCCACAGGCTCCATGTGAAGGCAAATGTAGATCTCTCAGGGCTGCTGTGGGCTGCTGACCATGGTGTTGCTGCGATCTTCTCTGGCCACTGTTCCGAGGAGGGGGTGTTGTTGTTAAAAACAACCCAGCCCAGACAATGCAGCAGCTGCCTCGACTAAGAATAGAATCCCGTGTTTGATTCGAATTAGCCATTTGAAACAAGAGCAAAACAGCTCTGAAAGTAGTACCATCTGTTTTCCTTTAAGGCTGGGTCATAAATAACAAGATGAAAATACACTTCCTGCTCTGGATCTGTGACCTGAACTGCCTTCCCCTGCATTGTCACTGACCACTTCTGCTGTCAACGCGTGTGACATTAATGGGGCAGCTGTTGGCTGTGAAGTGTAGAGTTCGATTTGTTTTTTAGTTCTCTGTCCTGATGAGAGCTCCTTTGTGTCACCTCTGGCTTGTTACGAAAGGGAATATGCATGAATTATCCCCCTATATTTATTTTAAAAGCCAAGTATCCAAATGATCGAATTGTTCAAAACATGTGTAAAAATTCTTACAGCAGGATGTTTTGCAGGGTCAAAGTGAACGGAGTGAGAAGGAAAACCGGAAGCCCATCCCAGAATCTGATACTCTTCAGGCATGATCTGGCTCATCCCAACAATCTAGGAATGCAGAGAGCAAAGCAGAGGCAAGAGGGAAAGCAAGGATTCCAGAGAAGTCAGAACTGTGCTTCCTGTGTCCTTGGGGCCTTGCTAGCCACGCTTTGCAGCAACTATCAGGTGAGATGAGCTCAATCCTCGCTCAGCTATCTCTGTGACTCTCATGCATGCTGAAAAGACTCGGAGTCTGTCCCCTGCACAACTCGCAGGGGCAAGCCCCTGATGGCTTCTGGGCTGTCCTGTCTGTGCTCAGCTGCAAGGCTTCTCTAAGAAGTAGCTCAGATAACTAGCACACGATTAGGAGTTAGACCAAGACAACTGCGGTCTGTGTGGGTTTTAGTTCAACCAGCCTTGGAAGAAGATGCACCTAGCAGGGAATGTCTCCATGGGTTAATGTGTTTTTAGAAGAAATGCTTTTTTTAAAATTTTACTTGTTTTTATTACTATCATTTTATGATACAGTTCCATAGGCCCTGGGATTTCCTTAATTTCTTCCCCAATTCCCTTCTCCCTCGCTGAGTTCCCCTATATCACTATTATAGTATAGTTCTATATACACAGTCATATTTCCATCATTGCAGGCATGGACAATGGTACAAAGTCCAGCATCCAATTATCAAGGTATAGTAAACAGTTTCATTGGGAGTCCATGTCTGGAAGTAGAGATGCATACTGCGTTGTATCCTCACATCTGGATATGATAGTTTCCATTTCACAGTTACTATACACCCCCTTAAATGAAAAGCCACAAAACAAAATCAACAGCAGGAAGAGAAAAAGAAATTAACAACACCATAAAGTTAAATAACATGCTACTGAGTAATGTGTTGCTGAAGAAATGAAAGTGAAGAACCTTCTTGAAGAAAATGATGCTTCTGAATGATCTATGAGTCACTGAAGAATTTAATCAGACCAAGGTGCTTTGAAGAAACGAAACTAACAAAAACATCTAAATCCATGAGATATAATTTCCGCTGATCTTTGTTGGTGAAGTGTGTCTCCTCCAGACAATAAACAGATGAATTTTGTTTTTCAATCCAGTCTACTAATCTATGATGTTTGATTGATGAATTTAAGCCATTTACACTCAGGGTTAATACAAATAGGTGGTAATTTGGTTCTGCCATTTTAGCAATGGGTTGTTCATTGATTTAATCTTCTGTTATTATTTTACTGGAATGTTCTTCACATTAGCCTTTGGTTTTGGTGGGTGCTATTCTTTTTCTCTGTCAGGAGAATATCTTTAGAGTATCGTTTGTAGGTCAGGTTTGGAAGAGGCATATTCTTTTAACTTTTATTGACTGTGGAAGAATTCTATTTTATTTTCAAAGACAAAGGAAAGCTTTGCTGGATATGTTATCCTGGGCTGACAATTTTTTTGCTTTTAGAATCTGGAATATGTTGCTCCATTCTCTTCTGGCCTATAAAGTTTCCCGAGAGAGGTCTCCTGTGAGTTTAATTGGCATTCCATTATATGTCAGTTGATTTTTTTTTCACATGCACATTTAAGGATCTTTTCCTTATGTTCAATTGAAGAGAGCTTGATGATCATGTGTTTTGGTAAAGATCGCTTTTGATCAAGCCTGTTGGGAGTTCTGTGCCCCTTCCTGGATGTTGTTTCCTAATTCTTTCTCTAGATCAGGAAAACTTTCCCTTATTATTTCATTAAATACATTTGTAAACCCAGTTTCTCTTTCTAGACCTTCTGCCACTCCCATAACTCTTATATCTGGCCTTTTAATAGTGTCTTTCAATTCTTAAATACTTTGTTTGGCCTGATCCAGCTCTGCTTCCAGCTTTTTTTTGTTTCCCCCTGGTGACAGGAAATATCTTCCGATTCTGAGATTCTTTCTTCTGACTCCTTCATTCTATTTTGGAGACTCTCTACAGTACTTTTAGTTTGCTCCACTGTATTCCTCACTTCTGATATATCAGCTTTCATTTGACTCATTCCCAGTGTAATATATTGCTTAAATTACTTGAACACCTGCTTTATGTGCTTCTTGTTGTTGATAAGAAGTTTTATAACAAGTGTTTTGAATTCTGTATCTCCCATTTTCTCAATGTCTTCCTCAGTGAACTCTGAGGTTGGCATAGGATTTTGTTTCTTTGCAGCGGAATCTTCAGCAATTTTCATTGTGCCCTTGTGTCTTCTTTTGCTCTTGGTCGTTGTACTTCTGGTTATCAGAGTCTTCTCCTTGGGGCAGGTTTCTAAGCTCTGTCATCCACAAGTCTACAGTTCAATTTTACACGGCTCTTTGTTTGCAGTCATTGTGCCACTCCCGCCAAGAGTTTCAGGTCTGGGTTCTTATGTTAGATTTCTACCATGATCTCTGTAGCCCTAGCTCCTGGCTCACCAGTCTCCACCTCCTGTGATGCTGTGCTGAGGCTGCACCATTGTCTGTACAACCTTTCTCCCACTTCTGGTTGGCGTGGGTCCCAGGATTAGGGAGAAACCAGGTGTCCTATATAGATCTAGGTTGTTGGTGGTGCTGATCTTGCCAGAACCTGTTGGCTCTGAGGTCTGAGGGCCACACGGACCTGTTTTGGCCCATAGGATGCCATAGAGTTGGTATTATTTTCCTGTGGTACCAGTGCAATGCAATGAGCTCAGTGAGTTCTTGCTGAGCTCAGCAAATGCGCAGCTCATGTTGTCCCTGCAGTCTAAAATTCTTTGTCACACTGTAAGAAATGGCTCCTTACATGCCACTACTAGAGTTCTCGATCTGCTGGCCATCAGGTCTGAGGACTACCTGGATCTGTCTTGGGTGGAACCTGTAGGATGTCATGTTGTTGCAGTTTACTGAGTCAGAAATGAGTTCACTCCCAGCTCAGTGCATGCACAGTACTGTCCATAGCTTTTGCATCCTTATATACAATGGAGCCCAGTGTAGCTCTAGGAGGCTTGCTGGGCTATGAAATCCACCCTGTTCCCTCACTACCAGTCTGGAACCTGCTGCTCTGTCTCTGCTCCTGGTCAAATCAAACAGACCAGCAGGATGGACAATTCTTTGTCTGCTTCCACCTCCAGAGCTCCCAGTAAATGTCCCTTCGCATCTTGTTGCTGGTGGAGTTCCCGCTGCCAGGTGGAGTTCAGATCATTGTTCACTGAGACCTGTTGGAGTTACCAGTCACTGCAACACCACACCATTGTAGCCACTGCTTTCCTGTGTCTGTCAGTCTCCAGGTACCCCTCTGCTGTTGTTCTGTCCTCTCCTTTTTCCTGGAATGTGCCCTCTCTGCTTCACAATGGCTAATATTTCTCCATCTGTTTAAACATGTCCTTGCTCAATTCTGCCACCTTGATTCTATGAAATGCTTTTGAAACAAAAGACAGAAGTGGAACAATAGACATGTGGCAAGGCACATCCATGAGCTAATGGAGAGGTTACCTTAGAGACCTGGGACAGTGGCTGGGTTCAAGGGAATGACACTGGACCTGAGGCACTGATGTAGCCTGAGTGCAATAGGGTGCACTCATCACACTCATACACACACACACACACACAAATACATTCACCACATACTGTCATCAGTGGCAACTCAAGATTGGGAAGAGCCTGGCCATCCCATGCTTGAACCAGCACAAAAGCCTCCTGCCTGCAGGCACATTCCATCCAGGTTAGTTGAGATCCTACTGTCAGATCAACCTCTTTTAGAAAACCAAATATCCAGAAAGACCCCCTCACCACCTCCATTGAACTCCTGTTGCTTCCAAATAGCCTACTCTTCCCAGTCTGTCCCCAGTTTACAGCTTCAGCAGACAACCCGTCACTCACCATACTCCCACCCCTACTTCTTCCAGGACCCTGATGCTGGAATCCAACACTCACCCCCACGTCTATACCCTCCATGAACCCTGCCCACTTACCCCATGAGCTGTGTAGGGCAGGCCCTGCTCCACGTTTCCCAGAGTTTGCCCCATGTACACTCCTAAAAGTACAAAGAGATCAACTCTGCTGAGACATGGTGCATGCAAATCTTCGCTTGGTGATGGCAGTCACGGAGCCTGAGCGGTCTCAGTGAAGGAGCTGCTCGAGCCTTGCAGTCAATAGTGCCTGAACACATTTAATCCCAGCTTACTCGAAATGAGCCAGGCTTCTTCTAGAAATCATTCAGGAAAGCATTAACTCAAACTCTATCTCTCTTGCGCCTCTATGTGTACCTCTGTTCTGATGGCTGATACATTATCTTCCTCGGTATATGTCAAGACACTAGTAACAGTCATGGTCCAAGAAAGTCTTTAACAAGAATCAGTCACTTAAGAAACATCAAGGGCAAGGTAAAAGCTAGGAATTCATGAACTCTTAACCAGTTCTGGATCTTCTATAATCCACATGCCAAGTTCTTTTCTAGACTCTTCAGAGTCAACTACGCTGCTCTTTCCTTGTGCATGAGGGCCTATCTTGAGTTTCTTAGTTGCTGGCTTCAAGTTCATAGAAAATTCACACTAAAATTCCACTAGTTTTTGAAATTCCCTCATCTTTATTAGTTGGATGGCTTCTAGAACTTAGTCCAAGAGCGTCAAGAGCATAGCTTTGCGCAGGCTCATGAGCGTTTCAGAATCAGTACATGTGATGCCAATCCTTCTGAATGCCCTTTCAAAAACTACCTTCAACACTATACTGAAGACGATTCTTTATTCTCCCAAGACAAATGCTACTGCCTGGGTTGCTTGCATACCAGCTGAGAACCGATTCTGGCTGTTCTGCTGCTGATCTACTTGCAGCTAATGCACTTGGGAAAGTAGGAGGAGATGGACCAAGTACCTGGGCTCCCGCCATCCATGCTTGATACCTGGATTTCAGACTCCTGTCTCCAGCCTGGCCTAGCACCACCCACTGCAGCCATTTGGGAAGTGAGCCAGCAAACAGAAGATTTATTTCTCTCTCCCTCTCCCTTTGCAACCGTGTCTTTCAAATTAATAAATATTTTTTTAAGAAAAAAAAAGGTGCTGGAACCAATTTCTACTTAATAGCACAATAAAGGGTAGGCCCCTTCAGTAGAAGCAATTCTGGGTGGCCCTATAGTCTTCTCTGAGCTTACATTTGGTGCACCAAAATCTAGCGGATGTTCAGTACCAACTAGGGTCTTGATGGCAGCAGCATCTTCCTCCCGGAGAAGTAGAAGATTCTCTACTTCCGAACCCAAGTGTTGGCTGTCGCTAATACAGAGCAGTAACCCAAAGCCACAGTTTGGCCTCTTACAACCCATGTGATTTTACACAGTTCACCAGGCCTTTCCTTATCTTTCCCCAGGTATGTAAGGACACCTCAAAAAGATTATGGACAAAGCCTGGTGCAATGGATTGATTGGCTAATCCTCACCCTTCAAGCACCAGGATCCCATATGGGTACTGGTTAATGTTCCAGCTGCTCTACTTCCCATCCAGCTCTCTGCCTGTGGCCTGGAAAAGCAGCAGATTATGGCCCAGGGCCTTGAGACACTGCATCCACAAGGGAGACACAGAGGAGGCTCCAAGATCCTGGCTTTGGATTGGCTCAGCTTTGGCTGTTGTGGCCACTTGGGGAGTGAACCAGCAGTGGAAGATCTTTCTCTCTGAATCTCCTCTCTGTAGATCACCTTACCATTTTTTTAAAAAATCAATAAATCTTTTAAAAAAGAGAGATTGTGAAAATGGACTTAAAAGATAACTTTAGCTTGTTGCAAAGAAGTGATTTAAAATCCATAGATTTGGGCCCGGCGGCGTGGCCTAGCGGCTAAAGGCCTCGCCTTGAATGCCCCGGGATCCCATATGGTCGCCGGTTCTAATCCCGGCAGCTCCACTTTCCATCCAGCTCCCTGCCTATGGCCTGGGAAAGCAGTCGAGGATGGCCCAAAGCTTTGGGACCCTGCACCGGCATAGGAGACCTGGAAGAGGTTCTTGGCTCCAGGCTTCGGATCGGTGCAGCACCGGCCGTTGTGGCCAATTGGGGAGTGAATCATCGGACGGAAGATTTTCCTCTCTGTATTTCTGACTTTGCAATAAAAATAAATAAATCTTTAAAAATAATCCATAGATTTTATACAAAACTGTTGATGACCTTATGTAAAGCAGGGACAATAATGCCACTTATCCCTGAGGATAGGTGTGTCAGTAGATAAGACAATTTAGGTCAAATATCTCCAAAGTATGTCTTGTGTGTACTAGCCTTTCAGTGCTGTTGAATATTCTTTTTCTGTTCATGGGTTAAGTGGAACTCTTGGCTGATCATCCCAATGTCCGATTTTACATAATAATAAAGAAAGGCTAACCTGATGTGAATGTTTACCAGGTTCCAAATACATCCCAAGTACTTCGCAGGTGCTCTCTCGATTCCTCGCACATCCCTTAGGTAATTGTTATTTTTATTCTCACTTTACAGATGGTGAAACTGAAGGCCAGAATGATTAAATCATTTGTCCAAGGCCATTTCGATGAGTGATGGTGCTGAATTTAAACCCAGCTCTGTATGAACACAAAGCCCAGGATCCGCATCACTGTTTGAGTGTCTCCCATGCATCTGTAAGGCCCTAAACTAGAACAATGCATAAAGATTGCATCCTTGCTTCTGCTGTTTCTCTGCCTCCCGAGGCCGTACTTCCCCAGGTTTCTCTGTGAGCTTTGACACACACACCTGCTCCACCTGGAGTCTTCCTAGTACCTGTAACTCCTCTCTAAACTATGCTTAGCACTCACAGATCGAAACATATCATCACATCTTTGCTGATTTCATATCTCTCCAACCACATGCTGCAACTCAGAGAGAAAACTATATCTTCTTATCTTTTCTTCCACAGCACCCAAGTTGGTAACAGAATATTCACTAATTGATGAGCTCACTAGTTAACATATAATCAAATAGCTCACCAGAAATGGAATTAAAAGATAGGTTTGCTGGCCTGGTGCAGTGGCCTAGCAGCTAAAGTCCTCGCCCTGAACGCATCGGGATTCCATATGGGCACCAGTTCTAATCCCGGCAACCCTGCTTTCCATCCAGCTCCCTGCTTGTGGCCTGGGAAAGCAGTGGAGGACAGCCCAAAGCCTTGGGACCCTGCATCTGTGTGGGAGACCCAGAAGAAGTTCCTGGCTCCTGGCTTCAGATCAGTGCAGCTCCAGCCATTGCGGTCACTTGGAGAGTGAATCATCAGACGGAAGATCTTCCTCTCTGTCTCTCCTTCTCTCTGTATATCTGACTTTGCAATAAAAATTAATAAATCTTTTTTTCTTTTTTTATTTATTATTTTTAATTCATTAATTACATTGTATTATGTGACACAGTTTCATAGGTACTTGGATTCTCCTCACCCCTCCCCAAATCCTCCCATAAATCTTTAAATAAATAAATAAAAGGTTTGCTTTAGTGCAAAAAAATGACATTATATCTACTACGGGTTTTAAGGAGGACCACGGATGATGTATATTAAGACAAATTAGACATAGATTTCAATTTTTGCACCAAATAAACATCCTTTAACTTCACTGCCCACAATGTTTTTGAAGTAGTTTGTAGTAGGTTTCAGCTTTCATGTGAGTTTCAGATGTCACGAAGGGTACAGGCAAGCAGTTACGATGTTGGTTAAGATGCCCACATACTATGTGAGAGTACCTGGGTTGAATTCCAGCTTCCAGCCAAAGCAGACCCTGGGAAAGAGCACTGATAGGCCCGGTGATTCAGTTCCTGTCACCAAGGTGGATTTTCTGGATTAAGTTTCAGACTCCTGGTTTCAGCCCTACCCACCCATGCCACCCAAGCCATTGTGGGCACTTAGGGAATGGACAAAAAATGAGGGCATTCTCTTTCTCCCTCCACCCCACCTCTTCCTAGTGGCTTAGCATTTCAGTGTGTGTGTGTGTGTGTGTGTGTGTGTGTGTGTGTGTGTGTGTGTAAGCCTCCAGAATTCGAAGGAAATATTCCTCCTAATTCTGTTCCCAGAGACCAAGACACAAGTATATTCATGGCATACTATTATAAGCTGATGGTTATTCTTTGTCACATGACAGTAGTGGTTTTTTTCCTGCGTGTTTGATCAGGGTGCTAAGAGCCAGGTGTCCTTCACCTCTTGTCAGGTTTGGTTTCATTTCAGCATATAAACTAGGTCTCACATCACGGGTTAAAAGAAAAAGAGCCAAGTTATATGCAACGGGGTCTTTTTTAAGATAGAAGAAAAATGAGGGTTAAGGAAAGGACTGCAAAGTTAATTTACCCAAATCCAACTACATCCTTGACCTGTTTAGACCCCAATAAGGCATTAATTACAAAAGGATTAACACTTTCCCCCACTGCAACAATAGGATCCTCTATCAATGGAAGATGATAATAATATTTGCATTCACCCAGTAGCACGCATTTCGTAGATTATGAGAAAGGCTTTAACATTCCTCCACAAAACTAAGCATTCCCAGTGAAGTGACAGAGCTGCTTTTCAGAGACTAAAAAGATAAGACCAGCTTGAGAAATTCCAGAGCTCTGTCCAAAGCTGGTAGGAGTGCCAGGAAAGTATAGACTGGCAGTGTGACTCCTGTTGGCATGTAACTCACTACACCAAGTCAGTAACTGATTACTTTCTGGAAAGAGATGACTTTCTTGATCTTCTGTGGTTTGTACTCAGCCTTGCCATGTTCTGCTGCCCACTCCGATGACTGTCAAATTTCAGAGTGGATGCAGCGGCTTGGGGAGAGAGATATAGAAACACTATTTCTTCCCTGAGTGATTCAACATTTACAATCATGTTGGAAAGAGAGCATCACGAGTATGATCAATTTCAGTGATAAATACCTTTTGAGTAATTTTTATATAACCACATTTCAGCATCTCCTCCACTATATATACCTTGAAATGGGATTTTGTACTTTTTGTGGACTGACACGACTCTTAAAAAATGTAGTAAATATAAGGATACTTGGGCCAGGAAAAGAAAAAAGGATTTCTGAATAGTATACACACCCTCAGAGGGATTTTTCTTCCTCTTTTAAGTTTGTCCTCCCATCTAGGTCAAGTCAGTAGCACTGCCAAAGTCTTTTCTGGGCACAGGGAGGCCTTGCACATGCTGATAACCTTGACAGATGAATAGAAGAATGTCTAAGAACTTTCCTTAAAGGCTCATTTTTCCTCCATGAAAAGGATATTTGATTGAAAATAAAACAGAGTTGACAAAAAGTGCCAAATTGCACCACATCCCTGTCACTATTTGAACTAGTCACTTTGTCCTGACACACATACGCTGGAATTTGAACTGCTGGGCAACATGAAGGACCACAGCAACATGATTTTGTAGGTTTGGTGGAGGAAGGCAGAGGGCAAGGACAATACCCAAGATCCTCCTCTTGGATTATGTCTTGGATTCTGTTACTTTGCATGGCAAGAGATCCTGCAGATGTGCTGAAAGTTACTTATCAATTGACCTTGAATTACTCAAAAGGGAGGCTGGGATAGCCTTGGCTGCTCAATCATCTCACGTACTTACAAGCTGATGGCAGAAGAGGAAGGCAGAGAGATTCAAAGAAGAAAGAATGATTCAGTGTGAGGGAGGTTCTCTGTTGCTGAGATGGAAAGGAAACATGGCTAAGACTTGAGTGTATCCACTAGCAGTGCAGAGAGCCCCTGGTCAACACCAAGTAAGCTAAGACTCCACTCACAACTATAAGGTCCTGAATCTGATTCATAAAAGGAAAAATTTAGAAGTTCCCAGAAACTGTTCTCAGAAATTGCAGCTTAGCCCAGCTGACCACCTGGTTTTGGTTCTGAAAGACCCTAAGCAGAGTTATGACCTACGTTAACTATGATAGACTAACTGTATCTCATTTTCATCTTCTATTGTGCTTGTGATACCTTGTTACACAGCAGTAGAAAGTGAATGCACTTGGAACTAACGTTTCGGTACAGCAAGTTAAGCTACCACCTCTGATGCTTGTATCCCATACAATTACCTGCTCAAGTCCCACCAACTCACTTCCAATCTGGCTCCCAGCTAATGCATCTGGGAATGCAGTAGAAGACAGTCCAAGTTGTTGGGCCCCTGCCACCCATGTGGGAGACCCAGGTGGAGCTCCAGGCTTCTGGAGGTCAGCCCAGCCAACCCCCACCAGTGTGGCTATTTGGGTGGTGAATTGATGGAAGAAAGAACTCTCTCTCTCTTTCTCTCTCTCTCTCTCTCTCGCTCTTTCGCTCTCTCGCTCTCTTGCTCTCTCGGGGTGTGTGTGTATGTGTGTCCCTCTGTCTTTCTCCCCTTTGAGATCAATTTGGTCTTCAACACCTGAAGCAAAGAATCTTAGCCTACAGTTTGCCCTCCAAAACCAAAGTACTCTTCACCTTTTCAGTACATTGACAATCTCCCCCACCTGGTGGCACCTTTTCCTATGTGGTCCATATCCTTACTTTATTGCCACATAGTTCTTGATACTCACATAATGAGGATCTTGAATGCAGGGGCTTCTAATTTTTATGCCCCATTCTACCTACTGTAATCCTTGTACATCACAGACAATAAATATTTGCTCATGTGTTTTGTTCCAAAGTATCTCTCTCCACTGTTAATGAGATGAAATGACACCAAAAGTCCAGAGAAAACCTCATTAGCCAAGCAGCGGGATCTCAGTGGTGACCTGCCCCACATTCTACTTGGCCTTTTGCTGTCATGAGCCCTACACACATTTAAACTGTCAAAATTAAAAATGTAACTGCAAAAACAAGATAATCATAGAAAATAAGTTTTGCCAGTTGATTTGTGTGACTTTTCAATGACATTGTAGACAACTGTACCCTGAGCTGTCAGTTTGCAAAGAAACCAAATGCTGCTTCCATAGCTGAAGTTTATGGTAAGTGCACTGTTCGCAGGAATATGCAAGGGGGAAAAGCTGGAGAGAAATGAGAAAGAGCTTTGAACCAAACATTATTAACAGTTTGGAATGATAAGTAAGGGATCAGCATTGTGGCATAGCCAGTAAAACTACAGCCTACAAGGCTGACATCCCCGGTGGGCACTTGTTTGTATTGTGAGAGCTCTACTTCCAATCCAGCTCCCTGCTAATGGCCTGGGAAAACAGCAGCAGAAGATGGCCCTAGTGCCTAGGTCCCTGTAGAGTGAACCAATAGTTAGAAGAGTCTCTCTCTCTCCTCTCTTTCTCTCTTTCTTTCATCTCTATATCTCTGCAACTCTTTCATACAAATAAATGAATACATACATACATACATCAGTAACTCTTCTTTTTAAAAAATTTTCAGTAAAACAGGCATGAAAAAGCCAAACTAAAAATTGATCATAGTTTTGAAAGTCATGTAGATTTGGTATAATCCCCAGAAAAACAAATACAGCTTAAAATCCCAGCTAAGATATTTACTATACCAAATGAATCTATTTTAAAGTTTCAGGGAACAAAAAACCAAGACTGCAATTTGGAAAAATAATGAAAGTGAACTTCACCATGGTTCAGTTGCTGCCCTCTAAAGTTACCCTTCAACCCCACGGCAACATGTTGTTCAAGAACAATCTAGAAATTAAACTTGAACCTTAAAAAAAAATCACCCCCGATTTTTCTTGGTTTCCCAAAGGAAAATGTAACATAAAATCAATGTAACATGTGGTTTATGGGCTCTCTAATACAGACAGAATTATTGTCCCCATCCCCAAGGGCTGGGCTGAGACTCTGACAGGCTATATTGTTTCTTGGTATCTATTAGACAGGTCCACAATTAATCCCTCCTTGATAGGAAAATCTCTATCTTTTTTTAAGACTTTGGAGAAGATTTCTCCAACTCGCTCACACCCATAAGGTGAATAGCTTTTCTTATTATCCAGTCTAAATCCTTCCTGTGATGCTTAGAAGTCGGTTGTACTTCTCTGGCACCCACTAAAGGTAGGGGGTGGAACTGATCACTGCCTTTCACACAGGAAAAGACTCGGAGACTGATAATTACTGACTCAGCTCCAACAGTCCCCTAACGAAATACTCCGAGGACATTGTGATTCTCGGCAAAATCTTCTGCACCTTGTACTGCAGTCCTCCATCTCCAAACTTCCAAAGTGGTTGCCAGCCGTGGTGAAGGACTTGATTACCTGGTCTTGATGTCTTTTGGGGGTCCTCACATGTTACACATTAGGCATCTATCTGGGGCCAGAGTTCAGGAATATAGGGATAAAATTAATCATCTTAAACTTCCCTCATGCCCACAAATCATTTTATGAAAATAATTTGGGTAACAAAAAGAGTACTGAAGTAAGCTGTAGAATGTGAAAACAAGTCACAGAAATGTTGCCTGCCTTCAAAAAGAATTGAGACATAATATCAGTACATGTCAGTGGTCACAGCAACAGTTTCTGGAGAATGGTGGGTTATGGGCTTCCAGGCTTTGTCTTTTCCCATACATCTCTGTAGTTTTCAAACTCCTTATGTGAAGCATGCATTCATTCCGGATGAGAACATGTCAGCGAGAGAGGTGCACCGGAAGGGAGGGGTGGCTTGACACAGTCCCACAAGGGGAAGGTGACAGGGACCAATAGTCACTATGTGCTAGGAATGGTCCCTATGTTGGCAAAGAAAGTCCTGGAAGGTCTCAGACCCAAACAAATCTGGACGGTTGGTCACTCTAGAGGCAGAGCAAGTGAAGGAATGTTCTAGATACTACCTGTGGGAGCAACACCCAGTCACCAGTTTTTGCACTTGAAGGAAACTATTTTCCCCTTCCCCAAAGGCAGTTAAGGATCCTGACATTTCAGGAACTGAAATGCATAGCTAGGTAGAAATAACTCAGTCCCAGCTTTGTTTCCTTTGCCATCTATAAAGCCACTTGGCAGATTCAAATTTAGGCAACAAGACCATTATGGATGGAATCAAAAGAGCACATTCTAGACTTGTTCATTTCCCTTTTCTATTTACTTATTTTTCCTTGTCTATTCAGGTCCCAAGAACTTAAAAATACCAAAGCCACACTTTCAAGAGCCACATTTACAATGCCCATGTTTGGCTTCTGCTCAGCACTCCACAGAGGCTTCCTCCACAGAGCCAGCTCAGAGCCAGGCTCTGCACAGGACCTCATGCAGACCTCTCCAGTAGCCTGGTCACCATCCTGGTGCCTGTCCAGCACTGAGTGCAGTTGCTTCCAAAAGTGTTGTGTGATCATAGCCGAGGCACAGGAGGCAGTACAATCACAACTGAAAGCAGCAGTTTTCAAGGGAGGCACATAGAGCACAGACAGATCCGCTTACCTCCAAGCCTCCATTGCCCCCACCTGCAGTGGAGCTAACATGCCTAGAACATGCAGAACAAATACAACGCAGGGTGAGCCAATGTGCACACGTACACACACACACTAGCAAGAAAACAGCCTGAATGCCAGTCTGCCATTATGAAAAATCAGCCTCTGTCATTCATTAAATATTTACATCATGGGGAACTGACTCACCTGAGCCAAATGTTAGGATATAAGATGCATAAGAGGTAGCCTCCAGGAGTCGGTATTTGACACTCAAGAAGCCACTTGAGGGCTCAGCATGATTGTCTAATGACTGGATCCTGGCCTTGAATGTGCTTAGATCCCTTGTGGGCCTCGGTCCATGCCCTAGCTGCTCTACTTCTGTCCAGCTCCCTGCTTGTGGCCTGGCAAGGTGGGGGAGGATGGCCCAAGACTGTGGGGCGTGAAGCGGCAGACGGAGGATCTTCGTCTACTTCTCTGTGTAAATCTGCCTTTCAAAATAAATAAACAAATAAATACACAAATAAATCCTTTGAAAAAAGAAGCAGCAGCAGCCCCTTGTTAGGTCCACATTCTATATAGGAATGTGTGGTTTCCAGGCCTTTCTCTACTTCCATTTCAGATTCCTGCTAATGTTCCCTGGGGAGGCAACAGGTGACTGCAGTTTTTCGGGTGCCTGCTACCTGTTTGGGAGATTAGGAATGAGTCCTTACCTCTTAGCTTAGGTTTAGCAAAGGGCAGTAAACTACCTCTCTCTCTTTCTCTCCCTCTCTCTGTCTGTCTCCCTCCAACATCTCAAATTAAATAAATTCTTGAAAAGAGGTGTGGCTTCTGTCTTCAGGAAGTTGATCAGTATGAAAATATGCACACATACAGATAATTTCAACACAACTTCTCGGTTCCCTGGGAGCCCATGGATTAGTACATCTCATGGGCCATGAATGCTCTGAGACAAACATTGGATTTGTTGAAAGGAGGAAATAACCTTGGAATTCAATCTTTTAAATAATAGTGTTTCAAAACACACTGAATGTTCATAAGCTATATCCTGCTCAGATCTAGAAACAGTAGGATCTGTTCTGGCATCCCACAGTTTTTGCCCTTGAACATTAGCTTATCTGAGATATTCCAGCTACATTCCTCGTGCCCCTTAGCTGGGCAAAGGAGAAGATCAAGATGTGTGATGACAAGTATGAAATAATATGAACACCCACAGTATTAATTAATTGGGGATTAAATTGAGGCTAATCTAAGTGTTTGTAATGTTTTCAGACATACTGGGCATATTAGCGGTACTGACAGATTACTGCATTGCTTCAATATGTGGTTAAAAAATAATAACTTTTAACTTGTTAAATTTAAAAAGTATATACTTTCACTGCTAAAAATAATCCCAAAGACATAAACTCAAAAAGATAAAATCATTTGTGCATATGGCTCAACTAGTCAATCCTCCACCTTCAAGCATAGGCATACCATATGGGTGCTGTTTTTCGTCCCAACTGCTGCACTTCCCATCCAGCTCTCTGCTTATGGCCTGAGAAAGCAGTCAAGGATGGCCCAAAGCCTGAAGACACTGCACCCATGTGGGAGACTCCTGATTTCAGATTGGCTCACCTCAAGCCATTGCAGCCACTGGGCAAGTGAATCAGCAGAGAGAAGATCTTTCTATCTCTCCTTCTTTCTGTAAATCTGTCTTTAAATGAAAGTAAAGAAATCTTTATAATCCCAATGCAAAGAGGTAAACAATCATTAGCATTTTATATCCTTCCCAAATTTCATACACACACACACACACACACAAATTTATACACACTTCAAAAGTTCTTGGAAAATAAAATTGGAAGGTAAGTTTGCTTCAATGTGGGGAATTTTGAGGTCCAATTATAGTTTTTTTTTCATAACACACTCATAAGAACATGGATATCTTTTTTCTTCAAAAACAAAAATACCTTCTTAGTGGGAATACCGACTGAATGGAAAAAACAACAATCATTTCATCCATATACAGAAAATTTTGAAATAATCACAGTGGTTAAAACTATAGCAGTATAAAATGTTCTTAATCATTGATTTGACAAAGGTAGAAAACAAAGTTTGGCCAGCTATATTTGTAGCAATACTGATAGACACTTATTTCCTATTTTTTTTTGCTTGCTCACTATTTAATTGAGCTCTTACAAATAATGAGAACATGTAGCATTTATTTCCTGTGTCTGGCTTATTTCATTCAACATCATATCCTCCTGTTGAGTCCATTTTGCTGTAAATGATAAAATTTCACTCGTTTCATATAATTGAATCATATTCAGCTATACAGAGATGCCATGTTTTCTTTATTCATTTATGTGATGATGGACATCTGATTTTATTCCAATTTTGACTATTATAAACATAGTGATGCAGGTATTTCCAATTCATTGTGCTTAAGTCTTTGAGGTATACACCCAGAAGTGGGATTTCTGAATCACACAGCAAGTCTAGTTCTAGTATTTTAGGAAATCACACTGCTCTCCACAGTAGCTGCACTAACGTGCATCTCCAACAACATTGTGTAAGTGCTCTTTCTGCACATCCTTGCCAGCATTTGTTGCTTCACTTTGGATTTTCGCCATGCTCATATCTCACTGTGATTTTGATTTCCAGTTCCCTGGTGGCTAATGATGTGTTGGGCACTTTCTTCCTGTATTTGCTGGTTATTTGTATTTTTTCTTTCAAGAACTTCCTATTGAAATCCTTTGCCCAATTTACAAATGAAATGGTCGTTTTACTGTTGTTGTCGTTGTTGAGGTTTTTTTCAAGATTTTTTTTTGAAGGACAGTGTTACAGAGAGAGATAGAGAGAAGAGAGAGAGAGCGGGATCCTGTGTCTGCTGATTTATTCCACAAATGGCTACAGTGTGTAGAGCTGGGCCAGCCAGAAGGCAGGAGCTTCTTTTAGGTCTTCCACGTGGATGCAGGTGCTCAAGGAACTGGGCCATCTTCCATTCTTTTGCCAGCCACAACAGCAGAGAGCCAGTTCAGATGCGGAACAGCCAAGACTCAAATCAGCACTCAAATGGGATACTGGCACCACAAGTGGTGGCTTTTCCTAATATGCCACAGTGCTGGCCCCTGTTGAGTTTTTTTTTAAGTTGCTGATATATTAGGGATATGGATGTTTTGCCAGAGAAGTGGATTGCAAATATGTTTTCCCATTCTGTTGGATGTCTCCGCTCACTCTTGATCATTTCCTTTACTTTACAAAAGCTTCTGGTTTGATATGATCTCCTTTGTTTAGCACAGCTTACATTGCCTTAAGGGTCTTATCCAAGAAGTCATCATGGATATAATTACTAAGGATTATATAAATATACAACACTTTGTAATCTGATTTTCACTTACAATAGAGCATTAACAGTTGAATATTTTCTAATAAGATAAAAATTTTTTTTAATTGCTACCTAGTGTTCCCTGATTTCTCTAACGGTTTCTAATTATATTGTGCTAAAAATTCTTGTTCAATAGGGGCAAGCATATTAACGGGAGAGACAGCATGGAATGATGTGAAAGCATGGAAGACACATCCCAACTAAAAGAATTCCAAGAATATCAATATTCCAGTTAGTGCCAAGGAAACTCTGGCTGGAGCCATGCAACAGCAGTGAGAAAGAAAGATTCCACCCAGGGATCGTTAATTTGAATTCACGCAAGTTGGGAGTGATGGGGGCAAGGAGATTGGGAGAGGATCAGCTCTTAACTCAGGAGTTTATCCAGGGATAGGTACTCACCTAGGCAGAAAACCCAAGAACAGTGTGTTTGAAGAGCTGGGGACAGGATGACTCCATTTAAGAACATCTTGAGGTTGAGGCACACACACAACACCTTGACATGGCAATGATCAGTCACCCAATCAATAAGGGCATCTCCAGCTCCAGATTAAGTCCCAGTGGAGGAGCACCTTGGGATATCATCAGCCTGGTTGAAAAGAGCCTTGGGAGTGAAAAAGATCATTCTAGAAGAGCACAGACAGGAGCATGAGCGACAGCTGAGGGTGGATTCAAAAGGAGCCCTGCAATTTCAGGAAGCGCGACCAGCCACTGGATCTGACTTGTGCACAAGAGCATCTCAGGGTTGGGGGCTCGTGAAGAGAAGCTGGCGCTTGGAACCTTTGGGATGGTCACCTGCAGCGAAAGACTGGGAAAATCCTGATGACTGTTAGCTCTTCTGAGGATGTGCCCTACCCTTGAGAGTGGTCATATGACCAAGGCATAAATGTTAGGATCCCATCTTTCCAAGGATGAGATTGCCAGCGGAAGGCGATATAAGCAATGTTAACCTTCAAAGATACTAGGCAAGTGCACCACATCACCCAAAACACAGCTAGCTACAACAACAAAGCAAAGCAGCTAGTTAACTTCTGTCTTGATCAAAAATAGGCCAGCTACCAGAGGGGAAGAATGATGAAGGCAGGAATGTTTGAATGTCATATTTCATTGGTTTTCAGCAACTCAACACCTTTTTCTGTGGAATCTGAAATCAGAACACATGTCTGGATTGTTGGAAACTGAGTTCCTTCTGCAGCAATAATCACAACAGAGTTCTCATTGCCCGAGTATAACCAACATTTGAAACTTAGAGACAAGAAAAAATAGAAGCTCAGTCTGGAAAGAACTCAAAATCAGAACGCTGTGGGGAGCAAGCAGCTAGGTGATGGCAAAGAAGCTTTCCGCCACCTTCCTGAGCGGGAGCCAGTGCAGGCTAGACCATGCACCTGCAAACCCATGGAAGGGGTTCTGCTTCAGTGACTTTGAATTATTTCACTGATTCATGTAAAACATTCTGAATAGTCAGTATCCCTAATGGAACAGATACATACAAAGTCATGGACATCAATGAAAATGAGGCAGAAGAACCAGACTCCAGATATGGAGAACTCTTTAGAATATCTTAAGAAACTTTGGCCTCTCTTATTTCCCTTTCTCTATAGGAATGAGAGTAACCAATGAGGAAAAACCTATGCCTGAGTTCAAAGAGTCCTTTAAATAAGCATAAAATAAGCTCCAAGTGATAAGAAAGCACCAGATCACAGTTTAATCGGCACTGGCTTTCCCCTCACGGTGGCATACAAAACAGCAGGTCACATAAGATCAATTGTGACTTAGAATTAATGAAATGGGCAGCTGGCTTTTAACAAATGTATTTGGACCAATGATCTTTTCCTCTCAGAAACATTTTGTCATTTATCTTTAAGTGGCTGAAACTTCCAAAGAAACTCAGTTCCCTATCTTTGGAGAGAAATTCTGACACATGCCCTTGGTTGCTAGATTGCTTGAAGCCTCAACATTGTTAGTCTGCTCTTGTTGGAAGTGCCAACAAGCCAGGTCCTTCTCTGCAACACACTTCTGCCGCTGAGCTTTCCCGAACAATGAGGCTTTGCACTGGCCAGTTCTCCAGAGACAGCCCAGCTTCTTCTATGCTGTTTTCTAAGGTCCCCGTTTTAGAGTTAAAGCCATCGTTAAGGTCACCTGGCCTCGGCTGATCTCAATTACTCCCCTCCATCTGCACAGGGTTGGGGTGATCCCACTCCATCTCTTTCACCTCCATTTTCTCTATATAAAATGAAGCAATTCAATAAGGAACTGTCCAGATTCCTACAGCATTAACAACCTAGGCTCTGTGTGAATTCTCTAATCACTCACACGGTGATTTTATCAGTACACCAACCTAACTGAATACAGTACAATGAGCCATTTTGCCTTCCTAAGCATGCTTCAGTGTGTACATTACAAATTCACATCTTTGAAAGGTCACATAGCACACACCAGCATCACTGGTGTACGTCCAGGGCTACTGGGGGTATGTGTGTGTGCTCATGTTCTCCACTGCTGTTTACAAACCAGGAAGCTCCCACTGTGGCCATAGGAGGAGGCTAATCCACACAATTTTTTTTTAGATGCATCTGAGGGGGAAATGTTGGACAGAGAAATGAGCCTCTAGATACTCAGAATAGCACTTCCTCATGGAGGAGGCTCTTCATTGGCAGAAAAGTTACTCCTAAGGCAGGAAAAGCTGAAGGCCTTGAGGGTTTTGTGACAAAGAAGAGATGGACTTTGAGTGGGTGTGCCCGGAATTGTGCCCCGAGAACCTCTACTTGGCAGAGCCACCCGAATTGCTCCAGAGCGAAGAGTGCAAGTCTCCTCCCAGAGGCGCGCCCCATGCTGAGCAGGCATCAGTCGCCCAGAGCCAAGGGATGATACACAGCATGCGAGGAAGAAAAAAATGGCACTGTTTTGAGGCCCAGTCAACTTTACTAATTTAGGGTTCTGGAATTCAAAGAAAAATGTTGATATTTTTTCTTCAGGTCTTGCTTGCTCCTTGGTACCTCTTGGAAAGGAAAAAATAACAATGCCCAAACTACTTAACATTTGAGGTATACGTTCAACACTCTTCACTCTCTCCCCTCACCTATTTGCTGAAATCCCAGAATTCTTATAAAAGTTTTCTCTCTTGCCAGAGTTCATGAAATTCGTCCTCTGAACTAATCTGGAAATTCTGTCAGAACAAGCTTTTTCTAACATGTCAGCATCTCAGTTCAAAAAGATATTGATGTGCAGAAAAACAAAGAAAAGGAATTGAGGAGTGGTGACTGGGGGAGAATGTGATCAGGGTACTTTTCCATCCTAAAGAGACAGTGGATCAGGAGATGCAGCATCCCTCACAGCAAAAACACACCCCCGGCGGTCCGCTTACTAGCAGGGGGTATGTTTCAAGATTCCCTGTGAAGGTTCAAGACTGCAAACAATACTATTTTTATATGTGCCCATGTAATAAAACTTCATTATGAATTACGCACAGCAAAGATTAATAACCCCAATAAAAATATATTGTGATAAAACATAACACAAGCCCCTCCACAGTGGTTGTGTTTATGGAGATGACTCCTAAGTACACAACAGACATGCTGCACACGCAGCTTGTGGATGTCCACACACAACAAGAGAAATCTCATCCCAGGGCTGCATGAGATTTCATCATACTTCTCAAAATAGGTGCATGAGTTAAAATGTGCACATTGTTTCTTTCTGGAATTTTCCATTTAATATTTTCATATTTTGTAGGTAAGCAGAAGCATGGAATGCAAAGCTGTGGATGAGAGGACACCAAGTATTAATGTATTAGGAATTGATAAGTACCACACTGTACCTCTTTTCAGGCTGAGTAATTTAACTGGTCATATGTAACACAATGCAATAGAATCCAGTGATGAAGTGCTGATACTATCACTCAAACCCCCTCTGTATGTCACAGAGCTGTATACTGGATATGTACATATTCAGGAGCCTACAACCAACAGCTTAATTATTTAATTATGTGCTTAATTGATGGTGTGGGAGAGGTAGAAATAAAGATTGCTTTTATCCAACAATTCTAATGTTTATCCTGAAGAAAACACGTGTAACTTCAAATCGTCATTATTTCACAGGAGTTGAGAATGTCTAAATTCACCGAAAATGTGCAACTTCACCATTCTGATGCTGACAGCAAGTTAAGGAAGGACAAATATGATCCCTTCCTCTCTCTATAGGCATCATTTATTTTAACAGATTACAGCTTTCCAGGAATGCAAATCCTATCACAAAAAATGAGCCCCAGCTTGGTGATCCCTGCAGAGAAGATCCCTGATCCCTGGGGAAGGAACCATCCCTGCAGCATTTCCCCCAGGGACCCCACAGCATCAATCAACTGTCGTTGGGCAAAAACACACAGATAACAAGTTCCAACTGACCATCGTTTGCATGTATTTATCGTCCTAAGCACATGTGTGTGAGCAGTGTTGGGTCGGCTTCCCATGGCAGGCCAAGCACTGCAATCAACTGGTGTGCGCTTTTCATCTCCTTGTCTCTGATGTGTGTTACTACACAGGGCAAGTGGGGAGAATTTCCAAAATGTTATAGAGACATGAGATTGGAAGGTAAGTTTAGAGGAAGGCATTTAGCAAAACAGTTACAATACCACTTGGGATGGCCACATCCATCTTGGAGTACCTAAGTTCAACTCCCAGCTCTGATTTCAGCATAGAGCTAATGTACACCTCAAAAGGCAGCAGCTAATGGCTCAAGTACTGGGCTTCCTACCACCCACAGAGGAGACACAGGCTGAGTTCCAGGCTTCCAGTTTCACTGGACCCAGCAACAGATGTTGTGGAAATTTGGGGAGTAAATCAGTAAATGAGATCTTTCTCTCCATCTTCTTCCTCTCTCCCTCTTTATCCCTTTTAAATAAATGAAAACAAAAAATGTTTATACCTTCTTATCATTCAATTTATTGATTTGAAAGGTAGAGTTGCAGAAAGAGAGAGGGAGAGAAATGGAGGGAAGGAGAGGAGGAGGGAAGGAGAGGAGGAGGGAGTTCGCACCTGCAGGTTCACATCCCAAACATACAATAACCAAATCTAGACCAGGACCCTTGAGCGCCATCTGGGTCACACATGTTTGACAAATGCTCAGACACCTGGACCATTTTCCACTACTTTCCCAGGCGCATTAGTAGAGAGCTGAATTGGGAGGGAAACAGCCAGGAACTGGAGCCCAGGTGGAACGCCAGCTGTGGGACGCCCCAAGCAGGCACAAGGTAGCTTTGTTGTGGTAGAAAAATATTTTTGAAACACGTTCAGCTTTTCCAAAATATACATTTTCCGTGAAGCCTTTGAAGTCCTCTTCTGTGCCTGGATTCAAACATTGTTCATCCCAGTTTCTCTTCTAATCCCTTGTTTTCACAAATTTTTTTTTATTCATTAATTACATTGTATTATGTGACACAGTTTCATAGGTACTGGGATTCTCCCCACCCATCCCCAAACCCTCCCACCATGGTGGATTCCTCCACCTTGTTGCATAAC
Organism: Ochotona princeps; assembly: GCF_030435755.1. Taxonomy (NCBI): domain Eukaryota; kingdom Metazoa; phylum Chordata; class Mammalia; order Lagomorpha; family Ochotonidae; genus Ochotona; species Ochotona princeps. The sequence continues at coordinate 9,340,972 of NC_080832.1, read as the reverse complement.
CACAGTTCAAGTTCAGTTGAGATTCCCCCATTGCAAGCATATACCAAAAATAGAGTCCAGCATCTTATTGTCCAGTCAAGTTCAATGGCTTTTTAGGTATACCCTCTCTGGTTTGAAGACAGAGCCAGCAGAGTATCATCCCAGTCAATTAAAAGCTCCAACATACCATCAGCAAAAATTTACATCATTATGGAATTAATTGACATAGTAATGAGTAGCCAATATGTTAAAAGTAAATGCTAGTTCTTAACCACCTTCTGTGACCACCTCATTGACATTTCAATTTTAGTTTATACACAACATATAACATACATGACATAACATGTTATACATAACATCATATCATCTTTAAATTAAGGCAAACATGTGGTATTTAACCTTTTGGGATTGGCTCATTTCCCTTAGCATTATGGTTTCCAGTTTGGCCCATTTGGCCACAAAAAACTGCATTCCAAAGGCAATAGCAATCAAGACCAGAATAAACAAATGGGACCTCATCAAACTAAGAAGCTTCTGTACAGCAAGGGAAATAATCAACAAAGTAAAAAAGCAACCCACAGAATGGGAGAAGATCTTCGCGCACTATGTAGATTATAGAGGGCTAATCTCCAGAATATACAAAGAGCTACAAAACAACCAAAATGTCAAAACAAAGCCACTCAAGAAATGGGCACGGGAAATGGGCAGACACTTCACAAAGGAACAAACCCAAATGGCAAATAAACATATGAAAAAATGTTCAAGTTCCCTGGCAATAGAGGAAATCCAAATTAAAACATCAATTAGGTACCACCTGACGCCAGTAAGACTGACCCACATGAATAAAAGCACCAACAACACTTGCTGGCGAGGTTGTGGGGTAAAGGAAACCCTACTCCACTGCTGGTAGGGCTGCAGGCTGGTACAGCCTCTCTGGAAATCAGCATGGAGAACATTCAAACAACTCAAATTCAACATACCATATGATCCAGCAATAGCACTCCTAGGAATATATCCAGAACACTTGTTTTATGAGAAACCAACATGCACTCCTATGTTCATAGCAGCACAATCAGTAATTGCAAAAACATGGAAGCAGCCAAAATGCCCATCAGCAGAGGATTGGATAAGAAAGCTATGGTTCATCTACTCCATGGAATACTACTCAGCTATTAAAAAAAAACAAAATGCAGTTTTCACAAATTTTTAAACCTTATATACTTCCAGTAAAAGTTTGGGAAGTTTCTGTTTATTTTATATTAAATATTACCACTAAATGTTTCCTTGCTTAAAACACATTGTACATTAAAATGTTTTTAAAAATTCTATTTTGTTTTCAAGCCATCTGAACAAAACAAGTGAAATGTTAGAACATTTCAAGGAGAATAATCTAAAGCTCCAATTTCCTAAAGTATATATACATATATGAAGCAGGGAACAGTACACGATGAAACCATTCATAATTGTTGGACCAGCCTAATTCAAAATAACTCAGCTACTATGAAATGGGAAGTGATGTTTCTCCCCCATTTATTAAAGAAAAAGCCCTGTGAAATGAGAGGCCTTTGAATTATGAATGAAAAAGGAGATGGGAGCCAAGGGAAGAAGAACTAAAATGATTTCGCCTAAAATGATTCAACATGACTTTTGATATTAGGTGACGAAAGGATCTTAAAAATGATATAAATATTTTTCATTTTTAATGCAGATGTTTTACAGAACACATATTAGAGCAAAAAATAAAATTAAATGGATATTTTACTATTTCCAAGCGTACTTGGCTCTTAATAAAACATGAAAGATTACATTTACCTAATTTGTTTTTGTTCCATTTTAATAAATTAAATTTGATCATTTCTTGCAGCAGTTAATTTACCCAAGAAATACTTTTCTGCTATTTTAATCTTGCATTAATCTTAGTGAACTCCCAATGAAGTTCCAACAAGAGGTTAAATTTTTCATTGCATTATATTTTAAAAAATAAAACAAGCCCAGCTTTGCCTTCCCCAACACACAGACAAAGCAACTGTGAGATGCATCGGGCCAAGAATTCCACAGGTGTCTGGTCTAGTCCACGAGGAACTCAGAATTTGTCACTCCATCCTAACGAGAAAAACACTGAGCGAGCTGAAAAACCAACCACCCTCTAAACGCCTGCCGGGGCAAGTGAGCACTCCCAACCTGGAGAGACAAACAGGAAGGGGAAGCGCAGCACAGCTTCCCTGAGCAGAGAAGGAAACTCAGCTACAGTGTACAAGTCGTTGGACATCCAGTGTAGACGGCCTCCAAGAGAATCGCTCCAGGAGGAAGCAGGGACCTGCTCCTCTGCGAGGTTTAACCTCCAGTTACACACACACACGCACACACGTACACACACGGAAGGGAAGGATAGAAAAAAAAATCTAATTGCAGCTTACTCTAGGCTTCCATAAGGAAGAAGAAAAACGCCCAGCTCCAGCTACAGCCCACTCCAGCCCTCCCATCCCATGGTGGGGAAGAGGCGTGACAGAGCAGAGAGGCCCTCCTGAAGGTCACTGTCAGGGAGATGGACTCATTAATGCAGAGACCCACACATGGCACTACAGAAGGCCTGCCTCACTCCATGCCTCACCATAGGCTTCAAGGTTTGCAGGCCTCGGCTCACCCTGCACGCTGCCACGTGCCTCACTACCAAGAAAGGGCATACTAACAGCCACACCAATCTGAAGAGACAAGAGCAAGCATCAGATTGTCACTGAGCTGTAGTGAGGACGAGGATATTGGAATGACCAGACTGGGAGGTTTTAAAGAACCATGATTAGTAAGCCACACTGATGTGAGTGTTTTCACCTTTTCCAAAATTGATGTGCTGGAAAGTTGAGCCCAGAACCCCAGGGTTGAGAATGTGGTGCTCCATGAGGGTGTCTGCGTCTGAGGGCCCCTTCCCCAGGACTGCTGCTGTTACAGAAAAGACTCTGAATTTTCTCTCCTGCCATTTGAGGACACAAGAAGACCAAGCTCACAAAATGCCAGGTGCCAGTTCCTGACCTTGCACTGCCCATCCCCCAGCACTGTGAGAGAATACATCTCTGAGCTTTATAAACTGCCCAGTCCCAAGTATTCTGCATGTGGCAGCAGGAAGGACTCAGACACATGCTGAGGCTGTAATGGATGAAGCAGACAGCATGCAAGAACAGATGGGCAGTGAAAGCAGGGAGATGGGAATCCTAAGAAAGAATCAGAAAGCAATGTGACAGACCATGTACACTGTGACATAAATGAAGAATACATTTGCTGGGCTCATTAGCAGCCTGACACAGCTGAAGATAGAATTTCTGACCTAGGAATGCAATAGAAACTTCCAAAATGGAAAATTTAAAAAAAAAATGAAGAAAAACAAGAACAGAATTCCCAAGTAGTATAGAGCAACTACTGAAAACATGGCATGCATGATGGGCATTCCAGAAGACAAAGGGAGAATGAACACAAGAGATATCTGACACAATAATGATTAGTAATTCTCCCAGATTCATCTTAGACACCAATCCACAGATCACAATCCTCAGAACACATCAACAAATGCCCAAAAACACACTGCATTTCATTATATCATGTTCCAACAGCTAAAAATCAAGGGGAAAAAACTTTAAAGAAATCCCCACTAACAGAGATCAAAGGTAAAAATTACAGGTGATTTCTCCTGAAAAGTCACGCAAGCAAAGGCGAGCAGAGTGACTTGGTTAAGGTACTGGCAGAAATAATTTTTTTTAATGAATGCTATACCCTAAGATACCCTCCTGTTAAAATGAAGGAGACAGAAATACTTTCCTGGACAAGCCAAAAGTAGGGAACACTGTGGTTAGAGCTGCCTTCCAAGAGATATCTAAAAGCTTCTTCAGAGAGAATAGAAAAATGCATAGTTCAAAAATTTATATCTACACAAAGGAAGAAGATTGGAGAAGATGTGGGTGAGGAAAACCTGTGTTTTCCCATTCTTAAATGATCCAGGATAGAAAAGTTTGTTCAAAACCAGAAGAGCAGTAACTTATGTGAGCACATACTCATATGCTTTGTATCCTCATGTATGATAAAGTAAAAGAACAGTGGAATTATTTTGCTATTGTATGGCATGTGTAGAATGCATAAAATTGTATAGTGTGGCTCAAAAGAGGGTATGGATTAATTGTATGTGGATATTGCAAACTCTAAGGAAACCCCTCAAAAATGTTTTAAAAAATGGCTTCTCATTTAAGGGGATGTACAGTAACTGTGAAATGGAGACTATCATATCCAGATGTGAGGATACAATGCAGTATGCATATCTACTTCTAGATCAAAGATGAACTCTCAAGGAAACTGTTAACTATATCTTGACAATAGGATGCTGGACTCTCTGCCATTTTCCATGCCCACAATTATGGACTTATGACTATTTGTAAAGAACTACATTATTGTAATAATATAAGAGAAATTAGTGAAGGGGGTGGGGACTTCAGCAGAGGATCCAGGAAATGCCAGAGCCTATGAAACTGTGCCAATAATAATAATAATAATTTTTAAAAGTAGATATTCCATAAAAGGACATAAAACAAAATCAGATAAAATAGAGTGTTAAAAACTACAAAGCCACAAAAGGAATGGAAACGAAAATAGGAACAAAGGACATGGGCAACAAACAGAAAACAATAACTATTATGGAAAATATTAATCTAAAAATATCAATAGTTTAGCACTTCAAATGCCTGACTACAACAGTTAAAAAAGAAAAATCATTAGAGTGGCTCAAAATGCAAGACCCAAGTGCATGCTGTCTACCAAACATTCAGCTTACATACAAAAGACATGTTTTGCATTCAAGAAGTAGTGGAAAGGCCCCAGCACTACAGTTTAATTGTCTAAATCCTCACCTTGCAAGCACCGGGATCCCATATGGGCACCAGTTCATGTCCTGCATGTCCCTCTTTCCCATGCCAGCTCCCTGGCTTGTGGCCTGGAAAAGTAGTAGAGGATTGCTCAAAGCCTTGGGAACCTGCACCCAGGTAGGAGGCTCAGAAGAAGCTCCTGGCACCTGGCTTCAGATCAGCTCAGCTCCAGCTCTTGCAGCATTTGGGGAATGAACCAGTAAATCAAAGATATTTCTGTCTCTCATTCTCTCTGCCTTTCCAATAAAAATAAATAAATCTTAAAAAATAATTTTTGAGAAGATAGTGGAAAACCTAAGCAATGGCTCAGTGGCTAAATCCTTACCTTACATGGATAGGATCCCGTATGGGGATGAGTTCATGTCCTGGCTGTTCCACTTCCCATCCAGCTCCATGACTATGGCCTGGAAGAGTAGTAGAGGATGGCTCAATGCCTCGGGATCTTGTACCCACCTTGGAGACACGGTAAAAAAGCTGTTCCAGCCCTCATGGCTGTTTGGGGAGTGAACCAGCAGACAGAAGATCTTCTCTCTGCAAATCTGCCTTTCCAATATAAATAAATGAATCTTTTTTAAAAAAAGTTAATGTTGTTAGTGGGGTGTTAAGATCACCCACTATTATTGTGTGCATATCTATGTCTCCCCTTAAGTCCGTAAGTAATTGCTTCACGTAGCTAGCTGCGTTTGAATTTGGTGCATATATGTTCACAATGGTAATTACTTCCTGATGGATCAGTCCCTTCACCAATACATAATGTCCTTCCCTGTCCTTTTTGATGTGTGTCAGATTGAAGTCCACATCATCTGAAATTAAGACAGCTACCCCAGCCTTTTTTTCTCGTCCGTTGGCATGAAATATCTGTTTCCAGCCTTTCACTTTCAGCTTCTTCGAATCTCTTCCGGTTAGATGTGTCTCTTGTAGGCAACAGATAGTTGGGTCCTGTTTGATAATCCATTCTGTTAATCTGTGCCTTTTGATTGGTGAGTTCAGGCCATTTGTGTTAAGAGTTAAAATTGAGAGGTTGCAATTTTGCCCTGCCATACTTGTTTTTGTGGGTGTTGATATCTGTGTAATTGCCCTTCCTTGTGTGGACTTTAGTGGGGAGACCTTCCTGTTTGCCATCTTTGCTTATGATTCACCTCCTTTTTTCTGGATTTAGTGCATTTCTAAGGAGATTTTGTAGAGCTGGTTTTGTGCTAGCATATTCTTCTAATTTCTCTTTGCTATGAAAGTATCTGATTTCGTTCTCAAATACGAATGAGATCTTTGCTGGGTACAATATTCTTGGTTGACAGTTGTTCTGATTCAGGATTTGGAAGATCTTTGTCCATTCTCTTCTTGCTTGTAAGGTCTCTTCAGAGAAGTCAGCAGTGATTCTGACTGGTTTTCCCCAGGATGTGATCTTTTCTCTGCTTCGTACTTGTCTCAGGATTCTTTCTTTGTCTTCGTTGGAGTGGAACTTGAGCACCATATATCTGGGTGAAGATCGCTTTGGGTCATATCTGCTGGGAGTCCTCTGACCGTCCTGGATTTGGGCTGGGTTCATGTTCCAAGTGTTTTGGAAGTTTTCCTGTATAATTTTGTCGAGCACCATTTGCATTCCTGACTCTCTTTCTGCTCCTTCGGGAAGGCCAATAATCCTAATATTCGATTTTCTGAGGTTGTCTTTCATTTCTTGTATGGTCTTATTGGCTTTGTTCAGACTCATCTCCAGCTGTTTAATGAGCTGGGTATGTTCGTTTTGTGTGTCTTCCGTTTCAGAGATCCTCTCTTCTGCTGTATTTATTCTGTTGGTTAGGCTCTCAATTTTGTGCTCTAAGTCAAGGATTTTACTTTTCATTTGTAGTATTTCTGTGACTATGTGGTTCTTGAATTCCTTGAAGTCCTCCCAGTTCTTCTCATTGTCTCTGACAGATTTTAACATTATTTTTTTGAATTCCTTGTCTGGTAGATCTTCCATGTCTTCATCTTGCATCTCCGAAATAGACATTGGCTTTTGATCCTTTATTGGTGGGGTGTTGGCTCTCTCATCTGGATCATTACCTTTTCTGGTATTTCTTCCCATTGTGTTAGTGTTTCTTTTTTAAGAGACCCAGGCACCAGCATGCTGAGGGGTCTCCTAGGAATATATCCAGAACAATTGTTTTATGAGAAACCAACACGCACTCCTATGTTCATAGCAGCACAATCAGTAATTGCAAAAACATGGAAGCAGCCAAAATGCCCATCAACAGAGGATTGGATAAGAAAGCTATGGTTCATCTACTCCATGGAATACTACTCAGCTATTAAAAAAAACCAAAATGCAGTTCTTTGTGGCCAAATGGGCCAAACTGGAAACCATAATGCTAAGGGAAATGAGCCAATCCCAAAAGGTTAAATACCACATGTTTGCCTTAATTTAAGATGATATGATGTTATGTATAACATGTTATGTTTTGAATGTTATATGTTGTGTATAAACTAAAATTGAAATGTCAATGAGGTGGTCACAGAAGGTGGTTAAGAACTCGCATTTACTTTTAACATATTGGTTACTCATTACTATGTCAATTAATTCCATAATGATGGAAATTTTTGCTGATGGTATGTTGGAGCTTTTAATTGACTGGGATGATACTCTGCTGGCTCTGTCTTCAGACCAGAAAGGGTATACCTAAAAAGCCATTGAACTTGACTGGACAATAAGATGCTGGACTCTATGTTTGGTATATGCTTGCAATGGGGGAATCTCAACTGAACTTGAGCTGTGGTTATGCAACAAGTTGGAGGAATCCACCATGGTGGGAGGGTTTGGGGATGGGTGGGGAGAACCCAAGTACCTATGAAACTGTGTCACATAATACAATGTAATTAATGAATTAATAATAATAAATAATTAAAAAAAGAAAAAAGTTAATGGAAAATGCATAGTTTTAAAAAACTATGCATATATCTTAAATGAGTTTGGACCACAATAGAATTTTCATTCCATAAACACTTCTTAGTATCCTCATGTGGATACGAGGTAAAGGGATAGAGAAAAGATATACCATAATAACCCTAATCAGAGGAAAATAAAACAGATGTTTTAATTTTCATACAGGCCATGCAGACTCCAAAAGAAGTGATGAGGATAAGAACGAGTACTGTGCAATAATACTTCTAAATGGATCAGTGCTCAGGAAGTCATCACAACCATTAATGTGCACATATCTGTACAACAGAATAGCCAAACATGGGGAGAAGAAACGGGGGGAGCTGTAGGGAGAAAGAGCAGAGTCCCCCGTCATGGTGAGAGACTCGTCACCACTCCAGCAGAAATGGACAATGCAGCAGGCTGAAAATCCATGAAGATGCACCTTACTGAACAGCGCCACCAGCGAATAAACACGATCAACACCTGTTAGCCACTCCATGTAGTAACAGCAAGCTATGTAGTGTGCTCAAGCTCACATGGGACATTGTCTAAGACAGGCTACACTCTGGGTCATGAAAAATACCTCCATAATTATTTAAATCATATAATATGTCCTCTCAGGCCACAAACTAGAAATCAGTAACAGAGGATAGTGGAAAAGCCCAAATGTTGAAAGGTTCAACAACACAATCACAAACAACATATGGGTGGAAGAAACACATCTTGGGAGAAACTTATGACTCTGATCAACTAAATGAAAACTAAATAGGGCTTTCCAAAAATTATGTAATAACAGTGCTTAGAAAAAGCATGGCATCAAATATGCACTTACTAGAATAGGTATTTACATTAGTTTTCTATGTTTCCAGCTTAAGAAACTACAGAAAGAAAAGTAAGTTGAATCAAAAATAAACAGAAAAGGAAATAAAAATTACAGCAAAAATCAATTACATGAATATAGGAAATCAATAGAGAACAAAAGAAACAGATGAAATTGCAAACAGATCTTTTTAAAGATAATGAAATGTGTATGTCACTAGAGAGAATAAGGAAAAAAGAGGGAGGAGAAAAATAACTAGAATCTGAAATGAAGGAGGGGACACCACCATAGATCCCAAAGACATTAAAATAATAATAAAGATTTGTTTTGAACAACTCTGTGCCCAGAAATTTATAGATAAATGGATCAATCGCTTCATAAATGCAACCTTGCAAAATTCACTCAAGAGTAAAAGGATTATTTGGTTTACATATATACACTTCCAACTCACAAATCAAGTTCAGATGAATTTACTACAACTAATTCTTTCAAACCAAAGAAGAGATTATACCAATTCTCGGCAGCTTCTTCCAGAAGACAGAAGCAGAGAGAGTAGATCCTTATTCATATATGAGGCCAGTATTACCAAAACTGGACAGATATTACCAAAAAAGGTGTCTATTATTAACATTGATGCAATAATTCTCAACAAAGTGTTAGGGCTTTGACTCCAACCATGCAATATGAATTTTTTTTTAATAGACATTGCAGCTTCACGTTGAAAATCAGTTCATGCAACCCACTTCATCAATTGACTAAAGAAGAAAAAAAAGCTCATGATAGAAACAAATACAGAAAAAACATTTGACAATTTTTTTTTTACCATGCATGATAAGAATTCTCAGCAAAATAGAGAAACTTTCTCATTAAACAACATCTACAAAAATTTAACAGCTAACATGTTATTTGGTTATAAGAAATTAGAAATTTTTCTTCTAAGATCTGGAACATGGAAAGATGTCTCTTTCCATCATTCCTTTCAACATCATGCCAGAAGTCTTCCTAAATGGAACAAGATAAGAGGGTCCAGTGCAGTGGCTCAATTGACTAATCCTCCCATTGTGTGCACCAACATCCCATATGGACACTAGTTTGTATCCCGGCTGCTCCACTTCCCATCCAGCTCCCTGCTTATGGCCTGGGAAAGCAGGAGAAGTTGGCCCAAAGCCTTCGAACTCTGCAACACTCCCGTGTGGGAGACACAGAAGAAACTCCTGGTTTCAGATTCACTCAGCTTCACTTGTTGCAGCCACTTAGTGAGTGAACCAGCACATGGAAGATTTTTGTCTCCACTTCTCTCTGTAAATCTGCCTTTCCAATAAAAATAAATAAATTGTTTTAAAAAGGAAATAGAAGGCATAATAATTGAAAAGAAAGAAACCTTTTTCCCAGATGATATGATTGTCCATGTAAAAAGTTTGAAGGAATCAGCAAAAATTCTAGAAATGTAAGAACGATTATAAAGAAAAAATGAGAAGTATAGATCATGGATGGCCTGGGTTTGAAGGAAGGTGCTAAGAGATCCCTTAGGAGCTGGGAAAGACTGCCTGAGAGTGAGGGTGGACACCAATGAGTTGTATTTGACCCGGAAGCTGTATGGAGTGTCCTGGGATACATCAGATGTCCGCAAGTGGAGCGAGGTGAGAACAGCTCCACTACTCTCGCGGTGCATTCTTTCCCTCTAGGGTCTGCGAGCAGTTGGGGCTGCGCTAGGGCAGGGAAATGTGAGCAGGTAATGAGGTTGAAAAAATATCAGAATTTAGGGCAAATTAAATGTACCTCAAATAATAAATGTGGGCTCAATGTAGCTTTCAAACCGGAAAGCAAAGGTCAGAGACAGCATTTGAGAAAGGTTACCCCGAAAATGACGTGGGGACTTCACTGGAGAGCAGATTTGTCCATTGAACAAGCACGCACTGAATCCCAACCACTCTGCATGAGAGGAGCCAATACATGAATGTTCCTTCTCAAACCAAAGATGAAGTGAAGATCCTATTCCTGGGATGAGGGCAGGCAGGGCCGCCTCCTCAAGATGTGAACAGTCCCGACCAGCTGGCCAGTCTCCGGCCGGGTTTCCTCCTGGACTGACATGTGGTAGAGGTTCATTTATAAATCCCTGGAATGCAGCCTGGTCTCCACTCTGCAGCATTCTCACACTCAGTCAAGCCAAAAGATGATGCTGAAAGATGCTGCTTTGTATTCCAAAGGAGGACCAAGGTGGAAGAAACAGCAGCCCTGCCACCACTACCCCAAATCATCCACGACACAGACTCTTGGGGGAAAAACCAAATATCGTGAAGTGAAACTGGATCGCTTCATCCCCAGTCACACAGATTTGTATTTTCCTCCATGATCCGCCATACACTGCGCATTGGAGCTGTTGGAACCGATGGAGCCAGCCGCCATCCGTGTCACCTCAGCAAGTTCTGTATCTGTGAGTGTCAGCAAAAGAAAGGACAGTTACTTTTCCACTCAGTACGAAATCACATTGTGTTTTCAAAGCACATGTCATCTCAAAAAATTATGCTTAGGCAGGATTTTTCATATAAATAATTCTCTACTGGGCAATTTATCAGAGGTTGCTTTTTTCTTTCTCTTTTAAAGTTGGCTTAGTATATATATTCTTTAAAAATTAAATGTATAAGCCTCAAAAGCTCACCTCCAATAGCAGGTTTGCAAAGAAGAAAGAGAACATTTTTTTTTCTGAAAAAGAGGATTTTTAAATGACTATAATTTATCATCTAGGTTCTTGATTCACTATGTAGAAAAGTTTTAACCCCTTTCTTTCTTTAGCATTAACTCAAGGTACATCATGTCTGTAAATAGCTACAAATGATGTTAGCTTACTCATTCTTTATCTCCTCTTTACAATTTTGCCTAATTTTCATGAAACCCCCTTCTGCTGAATTTGGGTAGGACCTTCTTGACTCACTATCATTGATTCTCAACTTAAGAAATTTTTAAAAAGCTCATTAATTTTGTTTCAGTGTAATTATTAAAGCAACACAAGTACATTACAGAAAATTTTACAAACACATCTCCTACTGATTTCTACCTCATGCAGCCTGTGTAGTTTTTAGAATGTGTCCTTGTAGTGATTTCCCATATGTAAATACAGCAATTTTGAAATGATTATCTCACATTTTAAGCTTTAGGATGCTTCCAGGAGCAATAGCCACGCTTCGGAACATGAATCTGTTCCTACCACAATTAAACCTTGACACCGTTGCCCTGTAAATGGAGAAGCAGGATGCTTTGGTGGCAGAGGTGACTATGGTGGGTTTGGTAGTTTTGACATCAGTATCTCCTTGGAAAGAAATCTGTGACTCCTAGAGGAATACAAAGGGACCTCCATACAGAGCTCTGGAGAAGCAGCGTGGGAGCAGATTTGGGGAGGGCGGGAGAATTTGAAAGCTACAGAAGAGGATCTAGACTGGATGATACAGAAATCAGGCCAATCTACCACTCCTGGCCTGGTGGGGAAGCTTGGGGAAGATGCAGATACAGCTACCTAAGGGACAGTGGAGGCAGAGAGGTCCCCATGGGAAATGACTCCTTGGTTGAAGGCTGTGGACATGGATTTGGAGAAGAAAACTTGAGACATTTGAAGCTATGAAGAGACAGTCCAACAGAAAGTCTTTAATTACAACTGAAAGAAAGTGATTCAGGGTCAGATCTGCTCACAGTCCCCATTCCAATAAGCTTCTGCCTACTGACCCTGGCACCAAGCTGCCTACTGACCCTGGCACCAAGCCGCCATAAGTGAATGTGAGTTACTGACAGGCCCAGGCCCTGGGGCTGTAAGTGGCAGTCACCAGGCTTCTGATGGCAGGTATCAGTGCTCTGTTGTCAATGCCTCCTTCTCCCCATGTCACCCAACAGGACAACTCCTGCAGCCTGCCTCTTCCAGGTCCCATGTGGCCAAGTGGACAAACTGCAAGTACACCAGCAAGTCTGGTCCAAAAGCTAGGCGTGCAGCTGAAAAGTGAGGACCAGGGCGGAGGAGAAGGGAGGGAGTGTCAGAAGAAAATTCCACTGAGCCTAAAGTTGGAGCCTGACCCTGATGTCCTGGACAATCCAGGCTAGTCCAGCTTTTTCCCGTTGACGCCACTTCCCTTCAGGTCTGAGCCTGCCTGGACAGCCTAGGGTTGGGCAGGTCCATGTCTCTGCGGTGATTCCCACAAAGCATTCAATACATCAACTGACCCCTGGGTCTCCTCCCAGGGTATTCAAGCTGAGCTGGAGGCCCAGATTGACAGGAGAGCAACCCATAGACACACCCCTCATTATCTCTCTAAACATTTAAATTCAGAGTCCACAATTCAAGTCAGCAGGTGCCACATTAGATTTTTACCTCCTTCTAGAAAATGGTACCAACGCAGTTAATATTCCAGGTGAACATGTTTGAGTCCTGGCTCCGTTTCAGTTTCCATGATTTTAGCTTCTGTTTAATCAAGACCCTAAGAGGCAGGAGATGATGAAACAGAATACTTGGGTCGCTGGCACTCACATGGAAGGCCTAGTTGAGTCCCAGGGTCATGATTTCCATCTGGCCTAGGACTGGCCTTTGCTGGCATTTGGGGAGCAAACCAGCAGATGGTCACAATCTCTCTCTTAGGAATTTTAAAAGTTGTGAATTATATCATCTAGCAAAGATAGACCTAATTTGCAGGTACATTATTTGGCCAAAACAGCGCAGGGCTGCAATGTTTCACCCTTATCTCCTGCTACCAAGACCAAGGAAGTTGGCTGTTAGCTCATGCACTGGCAGATGTTTTCCTTAAAATAGCTCCGAGATGTGTATATTTCTTACACTCAGGACTATAGAGTGAAACATGAAAGATTAAAAGGGCCCTGGAGGGCCCGGTGCAATGACTCAATGGCTAAATTCTCACTTGCAAGCACCAGGATCCCATCTGGGCACCAGTTTATGTCTGACTGCTCAACTTCAGCTTCCTACCTGTGGCCTTGGTAAGCAGTAAAAGATGACCCAAAGCCTTGGGATCTTCAACCAAATGAAAGACATGAAAGAAATTTCTGGCTCCTGGCTTTGGGTCACCTCAGCTCCAGCCATTGCAACCCCTTGGGGAGTGAGCCAACGGATGGAAGATCTTTCTCTCTGTCTCTCCTCCTCTCTGTATCTGCCTTGCCAATAAAAATAAATAAATCTTTAAACCAAGAAAAGAGGGTCCTTGTTTTTGAGAAAATTAAGATTACCCTACACATTTATCATTCAGAATTCGCAGCAAAATGAGCCCTCACAATTCACACAGCTGCTGCTGTGCTGGGCGCAAACCCTCTGGGGGATGGTAGGGGTGATCCTTGAGGAACCATGGCTGCCTACAGTGCTGGTGATGTTGCAGTTCTGTGCTACTTCCTGTCATGTGGCTCCTTAGCTAAACAGTTTTTTCCTAGATGTTAAGCTAGATGTACGTGGAGATGCAGAAAGTTCAAGATTTTACTAATTTTATTCGCTAGGAATGTCAAGGTCTCTTTGATGGGCTCAGCCGTTTGTTTCTCTCTCATTTTAATTCATCTCTGAATTCTAAATAATTATCATTCTTTCCCAAATTTGAAAATAGCCTTCATTTGTCTAGAAAAGAAATTGATACAACTTACATGAAGAAAACTCTTTTCATCTAAAAAGGCATTCCATGAAAAATCAGGTAGTAAAAAGTGACCTGGCATTTAACCAGCTAGTAGCCTATGCAAATGAGTATAATGAAAGGAAACAAAAACATTAATATAGATTAAAAAGGGGAAATTGAAAGAAACACTTTGAAAAGCTATCAAATACAAAAGCAACAATAATAAGATACTTCATAATGCTCAAGTGTGTCATTATTTATTATCATGAGTGCTATGCAAAATGTAATAGCAAGTTTTCCAAAAGTCAAACGTGTAATTTAGTCATTCTCAACACGCACAGCTGTTTTTTGAGTTGGCAAAACAACAATGTTCCTATAACTTTGAAAGTAGCTCAGAGCCACAGTAGCCTAAGGAGCGTGACTTCACTCCAGCAACGCAGACCCTAGAATGTGCGTAATACGACTAGAGAGTACTTCAGTGCCATTTCTTCCAGCACGCTTAATGGAATTAAGTTTCTTAGATTACTGTAGCATTTCATTTAAATACTTTCCACCTTTTATCTGAAAATCTATCGAACAGATCATTCAACAAAAGGAAATTGTATTCTTAAAGAAATCACACAGCTCAAAATCTGCCCACACTCAGCTACTACTTCTGAGTCATGTTGTCATTTCTATCCCTGGTCAGTTTAGTAGGACACCTAATGGCTGAACCAAATCGACCTAATCCACTGTTCTATGTAGCTTCCTGTGGTTTCAGCTTTAGTGCCTCAAAAGCGAGTCACCAACTGCAATTAAAATTAGGTCCCGGAGGCGGGCATTTGTCTTCGTGGCTAGGATGTCATTTACCATGCCCATATCAGAATGTCTCAGTTCAAGTCCTGCCTCCACTATGGAGTCCAGTTTCTTGCTTACATGCTATCTGGGGGGCGGCACTTCAAACACTGGAGTCCCTGCCACCGGATGGCAGACCTGGGTTGAGTGGCCAGTTACTGGCTCGGCTCTAGCCTCTGCAGGCATTTGGAAAGAGGTTCAGGAGGTGGAAGAGTGAACAAGCTCTGTTGCTCGTGCTTTCTATCTACTACTCTCTTTCTCTTTCCCCTTAAAATAACTAAAAATTATTTTTTTAAAGTGCAAAATTCCATCCCTAGTAAGCCTAAGCATTGGCCCACATTACCTATTACCTCAGTCTCAATTCATAGGCGAGAGTGAATTGTACCCAAATCCCAGACATCTAAACAAAGGACGAGCCTCAAGCCATGGTGCACTGCTGAAATATTCACCACCTGGACACAGCAAGCATGGAGCTCTGGTTTGCCATGTTCACCTGCCGAGATGAATGAGCCTGCGACCTCCTTCCATTCTGGAGCCTGGGAATCGTGCCCGTGGCAAGTGCACAGAAGACAGGCTGATGAGTGTTAGTCCTTAGAAGAGTCTGAGCCTCTGACTGAGAACTTTGAGAAACTGAGGGATGGAGGAACCAAAGGAAGACAAAAGCACAATTAAGAAGCAACTGATAGTCATTCTCAGGACCATTCTAATCCTCGCTAGCCATTCTTCACACAACCCCAGAATAAGCCTTGTAAGAGAAGGGGACATTGCATGGTCCTCCAGAACTTCCTCTTGCCCCCGTGCTTCTTGGTGTCACCAGAACTCCTCTGACCATGGGATCCATGTAGATGTCTCCTTTCCCATTTCCTGCTTTGGGTTTAAGGTGTGTGAACACTTCATCTCCCTGATGATAAACTCCTTGGACTAAGAAAGTCTCTCTCCATGGTGCCTCACACATGCAAGTATTTTTTGAATAAACGAAACAATGAAAAATCTTTCCCGAGGCAAAAGGCAAATAACACTTGCCGAGTAGCTCCTGGAGAGCAGACACAACAACACTCTCTGAGAGCCCCACTACCACCATGTGGGGTACTGCTGTTCTGCAACAGGACTCCCCAGCTCTGCCCTTCCAGGACACCTCCCCAGATGGTATCTTTCTTCTTGCTCTGCCCAATGCCAAGACTCTCGTCTCCAGAAGCCATCCTCTGGAATCTACCTCATCACCCTGATTCACTTCTCAATTTTTGTCCCATAAATGGCATTTACTTTTTCAAAGTAAATTATTTGTCTCTCCTGTCCCCTTCCCTAAGTCCCACGGGGCAGGTGCTGGGTGGATTTTGCTTGTTGTTGCATTCTCCATGCCAAGAACTCTGTTCAATACAGTAGATGCCCAGTAAGGATTTGTGGCATAAATTAATTAATGGGTGAGTGAGTGAGTGAGTGAGTGAGTGGGTGAGTGAACAGAGATTCAACCAGTAATTTCTGGGGCAAAATAAAAAACCAACATTGTCTGATTCTAAGCCTGTGCTCTTCCCATCTCTACAGTGGCTTTGTTTGCTACCACTAATCATAAGAATCACTGGGGTATTAAATTAAATATCAAGTAAGAAAGAGTCTCAGACATCACCAGCAGAGAATCTGATCCAATAGTGTTCAGGTTCTGTAGAGTATTAACATGAGTGATCCCTGCAGTTAGACAAGAGTAGAGAAGGACGAGCTATATCACATCATGTTTTGTTGCATCAAGACAGCCAGAATATGGGGTTGGGGTAGGAGGCCTCTCTTTCTCACGTGATGACCCATGTGAAGCTGCATGTGAGTGGTAACAGCTTGGAGAGAGACAACCCTCTTCCCCTCTTCATGGAGGACTTGTGAGTATATATTGAATTCCTTTGGGAGTAAGGAGGCACTAGCTGAGGATCTTGGGGCATATAAGTGCCCAGGGAAGACAGAACTCTGCCAATCACTAGGGGTTAGTCCTGGGTGAAACTATGCAGTGCCTTGTGCTGGTGAAAAGCAGAGGCATTGCTTAGAACGAAGTCAGAATTGGACCTGAGGACTGAAACATGAAATTGAGCCAGCCAGGCAAAGGGCCAGGAGGAATGGGCTCCGGGCAGAGTACAGCAAGTACAGCATCCCTGAAAGAGAAGAAACCTGGCACATGCAGGGCAAAAAAAATGGCCATGAGGCCAAGGCACCAGGTGCCAGACAGAATGATGTGGTATGAGATGAACTCACTCAAAGGTCACCAGGGACCAGCTCAGGGGTGGCTGGCAAGCCACATGAGATTTCATTATTAGTATAATGAGGCGGCATCAGGGATTGTTATCTGATGATGCTAACTCACATCATCAGAGTCAAGATCTTTCTGGCTGCATCATAAAGAAATTGGACAGAGCAAGGGGAGGGTTTATAAGGTGGAAAACCATTGAGGAGGGCACCGTTGAACCCAGGCATAAGATGATAGTAGTAGACCAATTAGCCCTTGCTGCCTCACAAAATGCCCTACACTTAGAAGCCTGAAGTACATCCATTTAGTTGGCATAGAAATTCTGTGGGCCAGCAGTTTGAAATGGATTCACGTGGGCAGTTCTCCCCAACCCAGCTGAGTGTGCTTATATTCCCATGGCCAACCACCAGCCACTTAAGCTGGCAAAGTGATGAGGGAGACTGAGCCATGCCTCACTCCTTGTGTTGGTCTGTTTTTGGGGTAAAAGTTGCAGCATTCCAAAAGAACCAGAGGGCACAAGGCCCAAACACGTTGGCTGTCTAGCCCCTCCACAACTCTGTCTGCTATTGTCTCACTGGCTAGGTCAGTCATAAGAGAAGCCCTAACTCAGAGAAGGAGCTGTTCAAACTGTGGGCAGAGGAGGATATGGAGGCATTGGGGAGCATGATCATGACCTTCTCCATGTGCCCTGGACCATGACAGAAAAGGAAAGTGGGGTGATGGGAAGGTGATGAGATTGTGTTATCTTTAAGCAGTAGGGCCAGCAGGACTAGACCATGCTGTAGAGTGCAGAATGAGAAAAGGAGGGCAATGGATGATCTCTACTTTGGGAATTTGTACAACTACGTAGAAATTGATGACACACATACTGTTCACAGGTAGAAGATAAGAGAAGCCTAATATGATTTTTTTTCCCCAATCCTGTCTCTTTGAGTGTATATAACAACAGTTCTCAAAATTTTGTTTTCAAATTCAAAAACTATTGAGGCTCCAAAAGAATTTTTATTCAAGGGGGGATTAAATCAATAGATATCAAATACATTAGAAATTTAAGCTGATAATAAATTTAGAAATGTATTTCTTCATTAAAAAACAGCAATAAATCCATTCAATATTTCACAAATAAAATTAAATAAAAAGTAGATATTTTCTAAAGCAAAAGTAGAGACAATAATAGCATTGTTGCAAAATTTTGCGGATATCTTCATGCTGTGGCTGAATTCTCCTTTCTGCTTCTGTGCTTAACTTGTAGGTATATTTTGGTTGCTGCAAACGACAAAATGCACTCCTGATGAGGACTGCTATTTGGGAAAGCGAAGAGTATGTCATAGCATTGTCAGATAACTGTAGGTAACCTTGGCTATTGGGGCAAACTCCACAAACACTAATTTCTTGAGGATTAGCTATGATAGAGAATCTGAAACCATCTTGATGAACTTTTCCCACTTGGCTTTATTAAAATCCATGCATCTATTCTTCACTTTGGATGGATACTTTATTCATGCATTGATTACTTGGAAAATACTGGTTCATTAATTTATGCAAATCTTCCTACTTTCGATATACCGTAATAGCCAAAAAAAAACCCATGTGCATTAATGTCACTACCCATCTCACCAAAAATGTCCTTAAGCACTGAACACTGTCATGCTCATGGTGATGGCACAAATTGCTCAAAATTCTAATTTGTGCTTGAAAGCTCCAATTTTATCATTGGCAGCAAATACTGTTGGTTGTTTTCCTAAAAGTGACAGGCTCCCTTCATTCAGGTTTAAAAGAAAATGTCTGCCAAACACCCAAGCCCGAGTTACCAGTTTGCTTGTCAGACATCTTCCAGTACAAGAAAGGGGAAAAAACTGTTCCATGAAAAAAGGGGGGGGCGGGGGAGCTAGTTCAGCTCACAACTCAATCACGAAGAAAGGTTTTCTCCCCAGACTACACTGTGGGGCAGAAGCAGTTCACAGCTCCTGCTCACTTCCTCACCCACAGCATTAAAAGATGTGCACTCAAGGGCTAAGGTTTAATATAATTAATAATTTTTACTGCTGTATCAAGGACGTTCTTAGGTGAAACTGGCAAGCCTTTATGTTCAGTCCTTGACTGGGAGTGCGTGATGGTTAAGGAATACCCTGAATGTTAGCATAATTTGGAGCCATAACCTTGATTCAAATTGAGGCTCTGGCGGTCTCTGTTCCTGCTTTTTATACCATTATAATAAATATCAACGCCGTGGAAGAGGCAAATGACATAAAATATCTTCGTCCCCACCCCAAATTAAGCATCTGGGACTCCCATTTTGGAATACAAAGTATTCAGTATACCTTTACATAGAGAAAATTCATGGGCTTAAGTATACACCTTCAGATCCACAGGCTTTGTTTCACTATGCATGGGGAAGAGGAGGTATCAGGGAATGTTATTTGACAAGGCCTGAGCATGTTCATCCAAATCACTTCTTGCATAACAGGGTCAAACCAAAGGTGGAAAGACAGGCATCCTAGATGCAAAGATTAGGGTTGCTGATGGAACATCATAGGCTGGAGAGAGCAAAGCAAGGTGCAGTGGGAAGGTAATCAGAACGGAGTGGGTTTAGATAAGGAAGACCCTTGGAAACCAAAGCTTGATAGGCAAAGTGGGAAAAGATTGAATAAAAGAGAACAGGCCTTTCATGCAGAGATTACTGTGGAAGCAAACAGGACACCTCCCAGAGCAGCAAGGAGAAGGGTTAAGCACACCAGTGTGGAGGCGGGCGCTTGCCACGGTGGAAATGATGAGGCTCAGGACGCCAGAATCACATTTAGAGGGCCAGGGTTTGAGTCCCAGCTCTACTTCTACCTCCAGCATGCTGCTAATGTGCTGCCTTAGAGGCAGCCAGTGTTTGTACAAACACCTGCGACCTTAACACCCACTCAGGACACCTGGGTTGAGTTCCAGCCTCCAGGATTTGGCTAGGCTCAACCCCAGTGAAGGTGGGCCTTGGGAGAATGAACTACCAGATGAACTAACGCTGCGTCTGTCTATTTCTGTCTCTCTTTGTTACTATCTCTCTGCCTTTCAAATAAATAAAAATTTCACTGTTGAAAGTGATGAACCAATGAGCATCTATGTATAATATTTCTCTGAGAAATGTGCTGAAAAGTGAAATGATGTGGACAATATAGACTGAGTCTTTTAAAAGCTCATGGAAAGTATGCATTGATGACAAACTATACATGCATATCAAAATTAATACATTGCACATATATTTAAAGGGTGAGGAGAGCCACTACTTAAGCTAGAATTTCGTTCTACCACTGTTTGTTGTGAAGTCTTCTTCCTCTGAATGCCCAGTATGTCTTTCCTATGACTTCGTTCCACAGCCATCAAACTGATGTGAAAGCAGTACCTCATTCATAAGATCTACATGAGAATTAACACGATGATGTAAAAATACTACACCATGACAAAGCTTCAATAGGTACTTGCCAGCAGTAACACCTGTAGCAGAGTGTAAGAGGAGAAGAACTAGACCAGGGTTTGGTAAAAACCAGTGTCAAAGGAGAGTAGCTGAGTGGAATGCAAAGGGGACACTGGCAGAAGGCCCTTCTAGGCAGGTGGGAGTGGTTTAAGGAAAACTGTCCCTAAAAAGGAGCAGGTGGGAGTGGTTTAAGGAGAATTGTGAATGTTTGCAAGAGGTTGGACTGAATAAATGATGTAGGAAGGAGTTGCTCAGAGAATCCTGACCAGGAAGGTAAAGTAATTTACACCACATTTAACAAACAAAAAAACAGTACTTCAGGAAAACTTGCACCGAGCCCAGCTGCAACAACGGGCGGGGACGGGGGCATGGTTAAATGGCAAGGCCCAGCGACAAGCAGCTCTGGTGGAGGTTTTTGCTAAAGATAAGAGTGGAAGCCTTCCAAAGTTTTCAAACAAAAGAGATTTCACAACTAAAGAACCTGGGAGTGAGGAGGAATGGTACATGATGTGACAGCATCAACCCAGAGCCAACTCACATGGCCAGCTGCCCGATTCTGTTAGATGCTCCCCTCTCAATGTCTTTCCCATATCCAAGAGAAAAAAATACAAGATGTGGAGCGTTAGCTTGGCACCACACATGGCAGGGCTCTGGTTCCTGACCTGCTTCCTGCCAGGGTGGACCCTGGGAACCAGCAGTGATGCCGCCCATAATGGGGTACTTGCCATAGAGACTGGGACTGACTCCTTAACTCCTGGCTCTGACTCAAGCCTCACTGTTGCCAGAATGTGGGAAGTGAACCAGCACCTGAGAGCTCTCATGTTCTCTGGATCTCCCCATCTTTTCTATTTCTTTGTCCCACTTCAGTTGCTCAACTCTAATGTAGTGCTTCTCAAATTGTTCTATAAAAACACAAAGAGAATCTCTTCCCTCGCTTGAGATAGCTTAAGCCCCAAATATGCCATCACTGTTCATGACTGTTAAAACTCTCCAAGATCTTCCTGACACTGCTAAGACAAATTCAGCGCCCTCAGCAAGGTACACGACACTTGTCACAGCCCCTGACCACTCCGTGACCTCAAGGCTTGAGAACCCCAGTGCCCCCTCTTCTTCGGGAGCCTAGAACAAACAGTCCCAACAAGCTCAAGATGAAGGCATGTGTATGTCAGGCAAGCTGGGTGGTGCCGCTGATAACTCAAAGAATATCCTGAAAGCTACCTCAACCTCACAGCAGCTTTCCAAGCACAATGCCTCTTCCAGCTCTGGGATAGAGGCTGCAAGGAAGAGAGGAGCACACCCTTCCCCAGGGAGTTCCAACCAGGCTGCTTCTTCCTTGTCCTTCACCCACCTGCTCTCCCATTCGATTCTCAGCACACCCTAGTGAGCCTTCCTTCTTTGCTTTCTCTGACAGGTTGGCATGCCTAGCTGTGCAGGGACTCTATTCTTGAAGTATGGAGCTCACATTCACTTCTGAGTTTGTCAGGAAAGTAGATAATTAGACCCTTCTGCAAACCTCCTCCCAACCTGCATTCCAAGGCAATGCTTGAAGCATCGCAACGCATTCAAGACATGGTTGGGCAACCCACATGGGACAATCACGGATGAGATCCCCACTGCCTCCAAGAAGGGCATTATTTGGCTCTAGCTAAATTCCTCACAAAAGAATACCAGGTAACAGATGTTCAATAACCCTGGGCTAGACAGGCAAAGGAACATACTCAATGTGGCTTCTTCTCACATATTTAGGAAGATTCCTAAGTTGGGAATCAAACAGTGATTCACAAAGGATTAATTTAGCTTCATCAATGGCAAAAATATAAAAAGCTAGAAAATAAATTCATTTAAGGTGTTTTTTTTTAAATGCCTACTAACTTGCAATAGCTACAACTGTGCCTTATTGAAAACTCATCTTTAGACTTACAGAGAAGTTAAAATATTTTAATGGTCAGAAAATATGTATGCTCTAGGACTAAAACTCTGTGTGTGTGTGTGTGTGTGTGTGTGTGTATACATGCATACACATATTTAGGGCTCAAATGTTGACCAATTCCTCCTTATGACAATTATTGACTGTGTAACACTCCCTCTGGATTAATATGCAGTAGAATCTGTGCATCTAGATTTTGTTTCAATCATTGCTGTCATTTGGGTCCTCCCACCCCCATTTTATATATTTTCAACAAACAGGCAGTGGGGAGAACAGTTTGTCATTTTTAAGGCATGAGGATTAGGCTCTGACTAATTGGAAGATTTGCCCGTTATTTAAATGAAACTCGTTTGCCGTTTCATCATCCATGCGGATCTCAAAGGCAGCAGACTGGCCCATCAATTTGGTTAGAAAATAATAAATGAATAAGGAGACTGACAGTGGTCTCTTGAGGGAGTGCTCTGTCGCTGCATTGTTCCTCCAGTATTAATTATCCACATAAAAATACTTCGTTGGCTGCATGATTATCTGCCCGGCTCGAAGATACCCCTTCAGCCGCCTCCTGGCCTTCCTCTGTTGCATCCCCTGATGTCAGCAAATGCAGTCTGATGTGTTCGCTGTCAATACCACCATGGGAGAGGCATGGGGCAGCCGAGAGTTATTTGGGCTTGAGGCTGCCCCTGAAGGTGAGGTGAGCACTCACTCAGACACATGGCAGGAAGGACTCATTTACTATTCTGTGGCTCCTACCCTGTTAGAGTCTTAAAAGATCCTACCAGCAGTCTGTGTGTGAACGCTGAGAGGAGGAATATGTGGTGGCATCACGGTCAGGTCACTTGGGAGTTTGGAAGGTCAAGGCCATAGAATCTAGAACGCGGAAAGGTGGCTAGGAGCAAAAAGGGAAACAGAGCTGGGATGAGCATGGACACCCAATCTCATTAGCAGTAAAAAGTCCATCACCTGCCCTTCCACGTAATGTCACACTCTGGTGAAAGAGTGGGACGTGGTGACAGTGGCTTACAGGACTGGCTTTGCCCCCCAAGAGCAGGAGAGGAAAAGGGGCAAAAACAGAAAGCACAGGGCAAGTCAAGGCAAAGTAAGGTTCTAGAGAGGGTGTTGACTCACCCCCAGACAGATATGGGAATTGTCAAATACAACTTGAGTTCTGGGTTAAACCAACACACAGAGCCCAGGATAAGTTTACTTACCATTGGATAATATGCTACAGTCCTACAATAGCTTTTTTGCTTTGTCCCCTAAACCAAAGTCATCCTCTAGATACTTCACATAGCCATCCCATAAATGTATCCAGTGCAGAACTGTCCCCTGGGAGGTTCAAGCCTCCCTCTGCTTTGTGTGCCCACTCACCGTGAGTGTCCCACTCCCACAGAGTGAGCACCTTCCCTCCCGCGCTTCATGCCTGGTGACCTCCTCTTCACTCAGCTCAGATGATGTCTCTGGGGGTAGACATGCACCTTTGAGCTTCTGCAGGAACATTGACCCTCTTCCATTCAAACAGTGCCTGTCAGCCTGTTGCAAGGTGCCTCATTATACACAGCCTCCTGTATCCCACCCCCAATTATCAACATCTCCCACTAGCTAGGTTGATTCGTTACAATGGCTGAACTCTCATCATCATATCATTATCACTAAAATTCAGATTTTACAATAAGATTTATTCTTGGTGTTGGTCATTCTGAGTTTTGAAGAACTTGTATGTCTGTAATTCCAGATTTTTCTGAATCAAATCAGACTTGTCTAATTCCATTTTCTTTTTTTCTTTTTTTTTTTTTTAGATTTATTTATGTTTACCTAAAAGGCAGGTTTAGAGAGAAAAGGAGAGAAAAAGACTTCTTCTACCCCCTTGGTTTGCTCCCCAATTGGCCACAAAGGCTGAAACATAGCCAATTTGAAGCCAGGAGCTTCCAGGTTTTCCACAGGGTACAGGGACCCAAGGGCTTGAATTACCCTCCAGGGCTTTCCCTATGCCACAAGCAGGGAGCTGGATTAGAAATGGAGCAGCCATGTCCATAAGGGATATTGGCCCCACGTGTGGGGGATTAGCCTGGTATGCCCACACAGCAGCCCACAATTCCAGTTTCTGTGACATTTTGAAGGGCTCTATGATAGTGGCCTGTATCCAACCTTGCAGAACCACAAGATGTTTTACTGTTGTTAAATTCCTGTGTATTCCACCCATTCACCCCAGCTCCCTGCCTAACACTGGCAGCACTGTTCTTTTTACTGTTTTCAGCATTTGGAATGCTTTAGAATGCCATATAGTTTGAAAAATACGACATGCAGACTTTTCACATTGTCTCCTTTCACTTAACAACATGCCCTTAAGGTTCTGCCATGTATTTTCATGACTTAAGAGCCCATTTCCTTGGGCAGACACTTCACAAAGGAACAAACCCAAATGGCAAATAAACATATGAAAAAATACTCAAGTTCCCTGGCAACAGAGGAAATCCAAATTAAAACATCAATGAGGTATCACCTGACGCCAGTAAGACTGGCCCACATGAATAAAAGCACCAACAACACTTGCTGGTGAGGTTGCGGGATGGGGGGGGGGGGGGGGGGGAAGGGAACCCTACTCCACTGCTGGTGGGGCTGCAGGCTGGTACAGCCTCTATGGAAATCAGTATGGAGAACATTCAAACAACTCAAATTCAACATACCATATGATCCAGCAATAGCACTCCTAGGAATATATCCAGAACACTTTGACGGAGACCTGCTCCAGCTGACTGAGAGCTTGCAAAGGATGCGTGGATCAGCGAGACTGTAAGAGGAAAAGATAAGACATGGACCACTATGGCTTGATGCTCATAATGGACAACTCAGAAAAGCTGCCTTCTTTATTTATACACAAATCATCACAAGCTTTTGCACAATATCCAATTGTTTCATTTTTCCATCATGATTAAAAGAATACAAAAAACAATCCTAAGGAAAACATTTTCAACAATCATTACTCACTGAAACCTTCAGTCACCTGGCTAAAGCCAGGAACTCCACAGATGGCAGTGCATGTGGTTACATAGTGACAAATGATTTACTTATACTTAAAATCAATTTTTACTAAACACGAGCAAACTAATATTGCTTAGAATATTAAGAGTACAGAATTAAAAGATCATAAAAGGATCTTATAAAAGCATATAACATAGATTCTTTGCTAAATCTTATAATCAAGTCATGCACTAATTACCGTCACCTTCACCTAGTGCTGATTCAATTGTTTTTTGTTCTTTTGTTAAAGGGCAGTGAAAGGGATCAAGGCAGCACAGCCAGTCTACAGAGGGCCTTTACAAGAAACTTCCTTTTATCTATATAAACTGTTTTCTTTCCCTAAATATAAGTGCCAATATAAGAGAAAAGTTTTTATAAACTGATTTCTTTCCCTAAACATAAGTGCCGATATAAGATAGAGATTTTAAGCCATTTTGAGGGGGTTCACATTTGTTTCCCTTTAAAAGATGCCGCATATACTTTTGCTTTCTATGGTGAGAAACTAGAATACGTCATATCATGTGTTGTAACAGTTCGAGGCGCATGGTAAACAAACTCTTTGTACCTCCATTATTGCCATCAGTTGCAAGATATTATCAAGCCATTTCTTAAGGAAAACATTACCTATACTAGGGCAAATTCCAGGACAAAAGTGGGCACATAACAGGATGTTTGGAGACATTGTGGGCTCAATTGTACTATTGTATACTTTTAGCTGTGTGTCACAGCCTTATGTCGCTAAAGATGTTTTTATCATTACATGATTGATCAATCTGAGGTGTCATACCAGTTACAGGAATCACTTCACATTAGCAGAAAAACAACAACACCCTCAGGAGAATGAGAATTCTATGAAACATCAGAGAGGTGATTGAGTGTCCATACAATGGGCTGAGGCAGCAATGAGGTGACCAGAGACGTTCCGCCGGGCCTTACCTCGCTGCTAGAAACTCCTTGTAGCCTTGCTAACCAAGGAGCAGTGCTCATCACACACCCATGCCATCCGACCCAACTGCATGGCTCCCCACAACACTTGTTTTATGAGAAACCAACATGCACTCCTATGTTCATAGCAGCACAATCAGTAATTGCAAAAGCATGGAAGCAGCCAAAATGCCCATCAGCAGAGGATTGGATAAGAAAGCTATGGTTCATCTACTCCATGGAATACTACTCAGCTATTAAAAAAAAACAAAATGCAGTTCTTTGTGGCCAAATGGGCCAAACTGGAAACCATAATGCTAAGGGAAATGAGCCAATCCCAAAAGGTTAAATACCACATGTTTGCCTTAATTTAAGATGACATGATGTTATGTATAACATGTTATGTCATGTATGTTATATGTTGTGTATAAACTAAAATTGAAATGTCAATGAGGTGGTCACAGAAGGTGGTTAAGAACTCGCATTTACTTTTAACATATTGGTTACTCATTACTATGTCAATTAATTCCATAATGATGGAAATTTTTGCTGATGGTATGTTGGAGCTTTTAATTGACTGGGATGATACTCTGCTGGCTCTGTCTTCAGACCAGAAAGGGTATACCTAAGAAGCCGTTGAACTTGACTGGACAATAAGATGCTGGACTCTATGTTTGGTATATGCTTGCAATGGGGGAATCTCAACTGAACTTGAACTGTGGTTATGCAACAAGGTGGAGGAATCCACCATGGGGGGAGGGTTTGGGGATGGGTGGGGAGAATCCAAGTATCTATGTAACTGTGTCACATAATACAATGTAATTAATGAATTAAAAATAATAAATAAATTTTAAAAAGAACCCATTTCCTTTTCAGATTCAATAATATTCCACTGGATGGATGTACCCTGCTTTATACATTCACCAACTGAAAGACATACTGCATTGCATTCAAACACACACAATTATGAACAGAGTAGCTATAGACAGCCAAGTGCAAATTTTGAACTGACCATAAATTTTCGAATAATCTGAGTAAATACTGATTAGTAAATTGCAAAAGCTTAAGTTTAGCTTTTTTAAGAAACTGTCAAAATGTACTCCAAAGTGGCTGTACCATTTTGCATTCCAACCAGCAATGAATGACAGTCGCTGTTGCTCTACTTCCTCGTCAGCATTTGCTATTGTCGGGTTCTTGGATTTGGGCCATCCTAGGAAGTATCTAGTGGTGTCTTATTGTTTTAATTTGCAATTCCCTAATGACAGATGATGCCAAGAAACTTTTCCATGTGTTTAGCTGCCATCTGTTTGTTTTCTTTCGTGAAGTAGTCAGGACTCTGTCCCTTTATTGAATCAGGTCATTCTCTTTCTCATGGATGAGTTTTAAAAATTCCTTGTATGTTTTGGATAGCAGTACATTACTAAACATGCATTTTGCAAATATTTTCTTTCACTTTGCAGTTTGTCTCCTTTTCACACTACAATTTGCAGAATAGAATTTTCTCCATTTAATGAAGCAAAATTGATGTTTTGTTTTTTAGAACCTGATTTTGACGTCACATCTAAAATGTTGTCTAAGGCCACCTAGATGTTTTTCCTATGTTATTTTCTGGGAGTTTTACAGTTTTGTAACTTACATGTAAGTCTGTGAAGAGTGTGAGGTCTGTGTTTATCTGCATACTGAGGTTCGATTGTTTCAGCACTACTTGTTGAAAGAATTGTTTAATTTAATTGCCTTGTTTCTGCTCCTGGTAGTGTTCAGTTGCACGGGTCCATTTGTCTATTCCCCTGCGAACGTTATGTTCTTTTGATTACTGCAGGCTTTAGTAAGTTTTTAAGTAGGATAGTGTCAGCCCTCCCCCCCCAACTGTTCTCTTCTACTTCAATACTGAGCTGAAAATTCTGGATTGTTTGTCTCTTTGTAGAACATTAGAAATACTTTATTCACATCTGTGAAGTAAATAATCTGCTGTTTCGACTGACATTACTTTGAATCTATAGATCAAATGGATAACTGACATATTGATAATATCGATTTCTTTTATCCATCCACATAGATTTTCCTTCAGTTAGTTCTTCTCTTTCATCAGCATCTTTAAATTATTTATATATGTATATTCAGTTACGCATTTGAAAGGCAGAGATAAATCTTACTTCATTGGTTCACTCTCCAAAAGCCCACAGCAACCAGAATGATCTAGGACAAAAAATCAGGAGCCAAGAACTTCATCTGGATCTCCCAGATGACTGGCAGGGACCCAAGCACCTGAATCATCACTCGTTGCCAAACTGTGCATTAGCAGAAATCTAGAATCAGAAATGGAGCAGGGACTTAAACTCAGGCATCCCAAAATGAAATACAGGCATCCAAATGATATCTCTTCTATGTATCAAATGTCTACCCCTCATCACTTTGATATTTTTCCTATCTATGTCTTGCATGTGATTTAATAAATACACATGCAAAAAAAAATCAACTTGTACGAAAAAAAATATTTCATGAGGAAACTGCTGTGAATACAATTTATTTTTAATTTTAAATTCTACTTGTTTTTGCTGGTAAATAGGTAAGTAATAGACTTTGTATACTAATATATCCATATGTTTTGCAACATTGCTATCACTACTCATTAGTTCTAGAAGATTTCTTCTTTAATTATTTTGATTTTTTTTTCCCAAAGACAATCAACATTAACAGCAGGCAAAGACAATTGATGTCTTCCTTCCCACTATATATCCCTTTTATTTTCTGTTTTTGTGTAATTGCAGTAGCTATGACATACAACTGAAAATTGATAGTGATGGTGGGCACTCTTACCTTGTTCCTGATCTTACCAGAAAAAGTTTGAGTCTCTGTCTCTCTCTCATTGTAAATTCAATGCACAGATCTTTGGATTGTCTCTAAGTGTGATAGATTCAATTGTATTCCCCCAAATTTTTGTTTAATTTCTAACCTTTGTTTTTTTTAATTATTTATTATTTTTAATTCATTAATTACATTGTATTATGTGACACAGTTTCATAGGTACTTGGGAATGTGATTATTCGGAAATAGTCACTACAGATACAGTTAGTTAAGATAAAGTTACAATACTATGTCAAATAATCCCATAACATTATAAATTGTTGCTGATGTTATGTCGGGGCTTTTAATTGATAGGGATGATACTCTGCCGGCTCTACCTTCAGTCCAGAGATGGTCTCCCCAAGAAGCCATTGAATTTGTCTGGACAATAAGATGCTGGACTCTATGTTTGGTATATGCTTGCAATGAAAGAATCTCATGTGAACTTGAACTTGGATAATGCAACAAGGTGGAGGAATCCACCATGGGGGGAGGGTTTGGGGAGGAGTGGGGGGAATCCCAGCACCTGTAAAACTGTGTCACATAATGCAATGTAATCAATAAAAAAAAAAAGATAAAGTTAGACTAGAGTAGGATGGACCATTAAACAAATATGGCTGCTATCCTGCCTAGAAGGGAAGACACAGAGACAGACACAAGGAAAAAAGCCAAAGACCAGGATAAGACAGGGCTTGCGGTGATGCAGCTGTGAGATTTCCAGAAGTTTCTAGAAAGAAGGAAGAAGCAAGAAATAATTCTACTCAAATGACTCCTATGGCCTAATCAATGCCTTAATTTTAGACCACTGGTCATCAAAACTGTGAGAAAGTGAGTTTCTGTTTTAAGTTACACAGTTTATGCTACTTTGTTATGGCAACATTAGCATATGTAAGTGTATAAAAAAATCTGTGGAAAATGTAATTCAAAATTACATTTATTTTAGTGAAAATAATTTTGAAATTTGCGTTTTTCCTCTTAAATACTTTTTTTTTCATTTATTTGAGAGACCGAGAAAAAAGGAGGGTTTCTGTCTGCTGGTTCATTTCCCGAAGGCCGAATCCCACAAGGGCTGGAGCCAGACACATGGCTCTGTCACCACATGGCTGACAAGAACCCAATCACTTGAGCCACCACCTACAGCTTCTGAGAGTCTGAGACTCAAGCGCTGAAGCCATGGTTTGAACCCAAACACCCTGATGCGGACTCAGGACTGTCACCACTAGGCTAACCATCTACTGCTCTCATAGTTTTAGCTATTCCCCATGAGCCTTTGGGATGCCCTCCATATGTAAACTCCTAGAACCTTTAGCCGTTTGCTTCTGTGATGCACAAGGTTTAATTTTGCCTCTGCAACATCCCTTTTATAGAAGCACAGATGCAGGCACTTTGCAGTAGCCATTCTTCCTGATTTCTGATGGTTGCACAAGCATCAATAACATCTCCTTACATTCTTCTTTTTAATCAACACAAGCCCAGAGTCTTTGACTTTCCATATCCCTGAGTTCCCAAATCCCTGAATCATTTTCATTGCTTTTGCTTTTTTTTCTCCAGTGCTACAGTATTCTTTTCACACCAAAGTGATAAGAATTGAAAATGATATTCTAAATGAGACTCTGCTAGCCCTTTTATATAATGGTGAAATAATTCTCTTTGACTCAAATTCAATATGCTCCATTCACACCTCTCAAAGCTGTTGGTACATTTTTGTATTGCTTTATCATTGAGGTTTCAAGTATGGGCTTTTGTCGCTCAGAATCCACAGGCAGCTGGAGGCTTAGAGGTTATAACCCATTTGCTTTTCACTGTTCATTTCATCATGCCACCATTGCCCAAATCTAACATTCATGACATGTATTTAATATGCAGCTCATTCAATACTACTACAAATTTTCCATAGCAATTAGGTCAGGTCCATAAAGTGGGAAGTCCCTTTTAATGTAAGATTCAGACAGAAATAGATATTGACATTTGTTGAAAATCAATAATGCAATACATTCTTTATACATCTGATCACCAAAACCTCTATAAGGTAAATTTTAATTTTATAGAAATGGACTCAGAAAAAAAAATAATAACTTGGCCCAAAACCACTGCCAGTAAGGGCCAAACATGACAAGTGTCAGCAGAACACTTAGGGCCACCTGCTTCCTCTGAGCCATGTTGCCAGCCTCACTTGAGGGGTGACATTCTTCTCTTCAGCTTGGGAGAAATCAAGACCCCAAAAAACACAGATGACGATTCAGCGAGGCAGGGCACTGTGATATGAAGGGTGCTGCGCTAGGACTGAGGGACTCAGAGAGTTGGAAAAGTCCCGTCTCTCAAGTTTCTCTGAGCTCTAAGCTACTAGACAGCACAAACGGGGTTTCATTTACCCATTACTGTGTGACTTAGAGCAAGTCACTTGCTCTTTCTGGGCTCCAGATTTGTCATCTGTAGAATGAGGTGCTTGGAAGAGATCGTCTCTCACCTATCCCCTTGAGCTCTCATCCTGAGTCGCTATAATCAAGAGCTCCAGGCGTGAGTTTGTGGCTTTCCATCCCAGGCACCTTATGAGCTCCGTGCTCATCAGACTCAGCACAGATTCTCTTCCATTTCCCATGGATTTCTTTTCATTTCATTTTCTTCAATGGCCTGAATTTCCCTCAGACTGAAAGGCATACCGGAAAACAAGGAACAGAGAGTTCACTTCTTCCTCTCAAATTCCCATGTGAGTGGGAGCAAGCCACTCTTGTATCGCTGTGTCAGCGATAGGAGGACACTGGGGAGAGACCGTTGGTCCAATTCCTGCAGCTCAGCTACTCACCCCTGACCAAGTGCAGCTGTTACCCTGGCAACCACTGCTCTGTGCTCTATGGATGCCGTGGGTCACTACTGCAGAGGCCACCAACAGCAGACACACTCTTCCCTCCTCCCCAACCTGCTCTGGGACTCAGCACCACCATCCACACATTGCCAGCAACAGACCACCACAAGAAACTAGGTAGGGTGAGATCATAACTGGGTCAGAGGGGAACACCTGTAGCAAGCATTTCAGGCACAGTGGAGGCCCCATGCACATGATGGAAAAGCACCCACAAGTAGTCTCCACACACCTTAGGCCAGGAAAGTGTGTCCCAAGCAGACAGTGAGGCACATGTCAGCATTTTCTCATTGAGCTCTGAATTCAAAACTACTCCCTTTGCAGGTTGAAGATGAGGGTCTAAACCTGGTAGATCTTGCCATTGTCTTTGGTGTGCACACAAATTTCCTGAGGATTTTGCTAACATGCAGACCCCGGTTCCAAGACCTGGAGTGGGGCCTGAGGATCTGGATTTGTTACAAGCTCTCAGATGGGGATGATGCCTCCGGTCCACCCTGTTGCAATCACTCTTGTGCCTGCTGCACGTCTCGTGCCTCCCCAGGCCCTGCCATGTATCATTTCCATAAGGAATCAGAGTAAATATTAACTGGTTCAAAGCACACATTTCTACAGCTGCTCGGAAAAAAAGATAAAAGCTACAATTTAGTGAGGGTTTGCTTTTTGCTAGGACATGCATACACACACACACACACACACACACACACATGCACATACCAGCAAAAACCTTTGGATAGTTGTCACTTAATCAGAAACTGAAGATGAGGGAACAGAGACTCAGACCTGCTGTGCGACTTACCCAAAGTCATACGGTCAGCACATGGTCGAGCCAGGATGCAAATCTGTCTGCCCTCCCCCACACTCATCGCCACTCCTCAGCACATCCACATCAACAGAGCTCTGGGTTACACTGTTACCCAAGACACTGACCTTGCCGACAGTTTTGGTGTCCTCCGATTACTGCTGCTTTGGGAGAAGACACCAAGGAACCCACAAACAGTAAAATCTCCATATTTACCTCCAGTCACCCCAAGACTATTATTACAGGGCCTGGGGTTTGCATTCATTGAGCCATGATTTATTAAGTGCTTCCCAAGTATAAATCATGCAGAGACTAGAAGAGGCAAAAACAGAGGAATTTCTCTTCTTTTCTTTTTTCTTTCTTTCTTTCTTTTTTTTTTTTTTTTTTTTGCCTTAATCACTCCCATGCCTGTCTGGAATCCCTGCTTCTTATCAGAACCTCCAGCAGGATCAGGGGATCTGCCCTGAGGAGACCGCACTCTGCTGTGAGCAGCTTCCATCCTGCCTCGTCACAGCTGAGAGGGTTACAGCCAAAGTTGTCACCAGTGAGCACCAGCATTCCAGGGCAGAGTAGGGGAATAGTTAGTGGGTTTTCAGGTTGGTCAGATCGGCAACAGAAATTCCAGTCTGGAATGAGACATCTGGCTCAAACTTGAACTTCCCCTCATACCAGAAGTACAGCTATAGAAAGCATCAGGACTCGATTCCTATATCATTCAGCTACACATTTGGATTATTAAGACACACTTCAGCCATGCCGGTTTCCTTCCCGCTGTCATTGTACTGGGCACAGTTAGAAAATTCAGGACGAACCAAGGAACAGAAGGAAAGGACGCCTGACCCTCCTCGGAATGGCCAGCAGAGCCGACCGGGAGCAGTCAAACGGGGGAATAAAGCACCTGACAAAGCAGCAGGCACATGACCAGAAGCATGCTTGACATTCAGGAGGCAGAATAAGGAAGCAAATCCCAGATCAAACGGCTGGGATTCTTCTTCCAAAGAAGAGACTCCCTGTCTTTCTCTGCTTCCCTGTCTTCCTCCACCCTCCCCTTCCTTCATTTCTCTCACCTTTAGTTATCTCGACCTGTTATGGGGCATACAGGATTCTGGCTGAGTCCCCAGCCCCTCCCAGTGGTCCTCAGATAAACTTGCCAGTGTTCAACCTTCACCCATCAAGTCACAGACGCTGTGAACTTGTTACTCTCCACATGCATGCATATAGAATGCAACCACAATATGCATTCTGTTTCAAATGTTTTCCAAAAGGTTTTTTTCTTCATCATATTACAGATAAGTGAGCCAGTATTGGTTCCTCTGTTATTCAAACAATAACATGTGCTTTATAAATAAATACCTATTTCCTCCCAGCTCCATTTTCCTGTCTGTCTTATAATTGGGTCAAGATAGGATAGAATTCCAGATGGCGGAACGTAGATAGGAACAATGGGGTGACCACCCAGGCCTGGCTCCTGAAAGCATCCCATGCAGTCCTCTGCTCAATTCTGAAAACAGGCCAAGGTGACCTGAAGCCACAAAACGATAGAGGCGCCAAAGAGAAGCCACTTGGGTTGTTAACCTGATGCTTGAAGCTATCCAGTAGACCCCAAGCAGTAGGATTCTAGAAGCATTAGGCTAACCCCTGGAATACATAAAACAATTGGGACGGGTTATTCTTACCAAAATAGAAATGTAAGTCTCAATTGATACTCGCCATGCACTGGTAACAGTCTATGCCGTCTGCAGTCCTATGCAGGTTTAGGCACTAAAGATCTCTGCTGTCCATGCAGATTTGAGTCAGCAGTCACATGCCAGCCATTTACAACTAAGATCTTTTCCATTCTGGTTTACTATTCACTCACTAAGAAGTGATGGCCAAGGTGATCTTTTGTCTCCTGGCCAAACCTCTCTGATTTCTCATTGGACTGTCTGTCCCTTGTGTCCCAATAGAGCCATTCAGGTCACAAAGAAGCAACTTGAGCTTTTCAGCAGGTGGATGTCTATTCATTAGGACTATGGAGAACAATAAGTAGAGGAGGGGAGGGAAATTACAGGATTAGGCATATTCTATCCATGTTATTCATAAGTTTCACAGCGCAATTCTATTTGGGAATTTCTCACATGCGAGATGTCCAAGAAAAATGTTCAGTCACTCCCCGACTCTATCACAGGCTTCTGAATTCACTACAAAACCGCAAGAACTTTCCACCTTTAATGTGTAGGCTAACAGAAATCAATATAACATGAAGATTTTAATCCACTAGTTCCAAGATCTGCATTTCTAACATGTTCCACGGTAATGTTGATGTAGAGAATCTGAATGGTGCAAACATGTGGAACATGAAAAGTCTGTCTTTCTACAAGAGCCATTTGGATAGGTATAACACCATTTGTAGGCTGTACAACATTATCAGCAAAAACATTGGCCTCCTATAGACTTATTGATAAATTGCCTTGGTTTCCTTGGCAGAACCAAATCAAATAATTACAGCCCATGGACCACGCCTTGAGAAGAAAAGCAAAAATGAAGTAGGAAAATTATACCTGTTATTATTATTCTATGTCTTGCATCTCTTCCTACATCCTACAAGCAAAGGAATCTCTCCACATTGCACATAATTGATTCCCACCAGGAAGTTCGTATTTCTGTTGCCTTCTGATACAACAGAGCATGTGTAGTGCCTACTACTGCCACACTCAGGGAGAAGCACAGAATTTCCTCTCCTGCCATGTTGGTCATCAAAGGCTCGAAGGAGAAGGAACAGGACCACCTTTCGAATCATGGAAGAGACCTTCTCTGATTCTCTATCAGTGGTCTCAGAGTCAAGCCTTAGAGCCTTCAGATCATACTGCTGTGAAGGAACTTGAGACCATCTTAGCAGTCACCTAGTCCTGTGGTTTGGGGATTTTGTTTTGGTTGCGGGATCCTTTCTTCCAATACAGGCACACAACAAGCTCAAAACCAAAAGAGAGTGAAAAACAGAAGGCCTGTGAAGAAAGAGGAGGCAGGCGAGTCAAAGGACTTGCTTGAAGCACACATCCTGTAGCAGCAGCAAAAGCACAATGAAAGACAGAAAGACAGAAGCCATTGCCCTAATTTCCATTCTTCCCATTCATTAGGGAAGTTTCCGTAAAAGTAGACTAGCATAGTAGGAGAGAGCATAGGCGTTAATCTGGATGAATCCAGATTTAAACCATGACTTGACCACCTGCAGCATCTGTGATCTTGGGCCAACAGTAATTACACGTTACAAGTCTCTTTCCTCATCAGTAAACTGGAGGTAATCCTTTTCTAGGTGGTTGAGAAGATTGTACGTGGGCTTAAAATTCCTGTGCTATATATCCAGGCAAACAGTAGGTACTCCTGCCCCAAACTGATGGTTCTAAATTATTTTTACTCAATTGTAAAGATCATCTCTATTTTATAAAAAGTTTCACACAGACCCCAAGCAAACCCAAGCCTGAGTACAGAACAAAGTGTATACAGCATCATGCCACTTTCACTCAACCCCACGAATGGGGTGATAAAGGGAGCAGCATTCTGTCTCCGTAAACAATTTTGACTTCTACAGATGCTTGAGGCTTGCACGAAAGAGGACTAGAGC
Organism: Ochotona princeps; assembly: GCF_030435755.1. Classification (NCBI taxonomy): domain Eukaryota; kingdom Metazoa; phylum Chordata; class Mammalia; order Lagomorpha; family Ochotonidae; genus Ochotona; species Ochotona princeps. The sequence continues at coordinate 9,304,294 of NC_080832.1, read as the reverse complement.
ATGGACTGACGATTCCAAGCTATGATTTCAGCCTAAACACCTTGAGGATCTACACACAAGGGACGAGTGATGTAACGAAGGAATGCTAGAGCCAGCCAGGGTCAGCAGTAAGGGACTCCATCGGGGCAGGAAGGGTGGGCGTATTCTGCAAGGCAGTTGCCAGCATGGGCTAGGAGAGCAGCACTCCACAGGACACAGCGCTACTGCTCTACTCCACAGAAGAACTGCACTGAGGGCTTTCCTCCAGTTGGCCTAAGCATCCCTTTGAGGAGATGCTCCAACATGAAAAACCTGTAGGGGACAGAGGACACTTGCCAAATATGCCCTGGCCTCACATCAACTGACAGTACATGATAACTGCAAACACCACAGAAACAGAAAATCAGAGGCCACACCATGGTTCCTGTAGAAACTACTAGATATTGAAGAAGGAAGGGAAACATGGTTGTAAGTGTATGCCTGTTGAAAGATGTACATTCCGGCACCCCACTGCAGAACTACTGTGCCAGGATCTCAACTGGGCAACCCGGAAGCTATTGTCAAAAGGATAAGGAATTCCCATATCAACGTGTGGATTTTAAATCTGTTTTATAGAAGGCTAGTAATTATTTGCTGTTCCATGTAAAGTAGTTAACTATAATGGTAATTTCCTTAATTTAGCTACTGGAGTGTTTCTGGAAAAAGCTGGCTTGGGTGATAAGGGTCACCCTTAATGTTTGCACAGCCAGAGACCTTCAGAGAAGGGGGAAAGGCCTTGACTGGAGGGAGATGGTATTGAAAGGAGGATGGGGAGAGGTGATTACTCACCATGACAGGCCTACCAATTCAGCATCCCAGTATCTCTACCTCTGTCTGCTGCCACCACCCGCATGGGAACCACACCAGCTGGATTCTCTCCGGATGCTTGCTAAGCCCCTCCTTCCCTCTCTCTATGGACAGAGCTGCCCTCTTAACACTGCAAAGCCGATAGGGCCTAATCTATGGTCAGTCTTCCTTCTCGGACAGATGCTGGGGGGTTTTCTTTTCCTCTATGAAGTACCGGTCTTCCTGGAGTCTCCCCAGTGGTACACCTCCTCACCAGCAGGTATTTTTCATATCTAGACAGAACACACATCACTCCACATCAGTCATTATCAGCCTGGACCACATATTGGACTCATTTATGGTCTGTAGTTTTTGTTGCTTCTGTTTTAATAGTGATTTTTGGATCCCAAGTCTGGAAGTTCTGAATTACTAGGGGTGCCCTGGACATGAGCAATTTTCAGAACTCCCCAGGTAATCCTACATGCAGCCAAGATTAAGAGTTGCTTCTATACCAAGAATGCTGCACTGAAAAAAAGAAACTATAACAACACATGGGGCCAATAAGTCCCAACACGGACTATGTTGGAATCTTTGCAGAAGCTTTGAAACTTACCAAACCCTGGGTCCCGACCTCAGTCCAGAAAAGTCAGCACCACCGGAAGTGCTGATTATTTGGCAGTGGTTTTCAAGACCTCTCAGATGATTCCAAGGTGCAGTCAGGTCTGACATCCACTGGTGTAAGCCAAAGGCAGGGCCACAAGCAACCACTGGAAAAAGAAAGAGTGAGTGTTGCCCTGTGGGGAAAAGCAAAGGAATAAGGAAGATATTCTCCACTCACAGGGCTGCAACAATGAGGGATAAATCTATTATCTATATATATATGCATATATGTGCATATAGAGAGAGACATAATCAGATATAAATATACAGAGATATGTATCTGTATAGGGAGACAGATATGTGGACATATCTATTCTGATTCAGCTTCTCTTATTTGCCTACTTTTTCCAACTGCTAGTGGGTTAGCTGCCTGCCAATATTTGTGCATAGGCTCTGGAAGTTTACAGTCAATAAAGTATCCCACCTGCAGACTTAAACAGCGCTGTTATCTGGCCCAAAGTTGGCATGATTGCTTCTATATTGCAAAATGATGCTATCTGGGGTTTCTCATTCTATCAGGCTGAGGGAGAAAAGAGAACTCTGAAAACACGGGGCAAGCTAACAAGCCAGGCTGAGACATCCATCTGAGGCATCTGGACGTCTGCTGGCCACCGTTCATTTCTTCCTAATACTTGGGGTCATTACTGACAATGTTCATCAAGAGATGTATTTGTACAGTGCCTATTTAAAGCTTTCTGGTTTTGAAAGAATTTGAGCTGCTTTATTACCAATTTATCACAACAAGGGGAGGCTAGTGCTATATTTCATAGTTAAAGAGGAAATGCTGGATGCTAAAAACAGGAAAGAACAAGAATACTTCAAGGGGTCAGTGCATTGACTCAACTGAAAGTCCTCACCTTCAAGTGCTAGAATCTCATTTGACACCTGTTGATGTCCCAGTTGCTCCACCTCCCATCTAGCTCCCAGCATATGGCCTGAGAAAGCAGCAGAGGACTACACAATACCACGGCACCATGCACCTATATGGGAAGCCTGGGGAAAGTGCCTGGGTCCTGAATTCAGATAAGCTCAACTCTAGCTGTTACAACCATTTGGGGAGTTAACCAGTGGATTGAAGATCTTTCTCTATGTCTCTCTCCCTCTCTGTAAATCTTCCTTTCCAATAGAAATAAATCTTTAAAAAAAAGAGTTTGAAACGTCTTCAAAACATCATGAAAAATAGAATTGAAAAGTAAGTTTATTTTGGTGCAGAGGAATTTTAAAATCCATGATTTTTCAACGAGTTCATGGAAAATACCCATTATGGAAAAAAAAAAAACTAAAAGGAATTTGAAAGTATTTTTACACTAAATAAACTTGTCTTTCAACTATATTTTCCCACAAACTTTCTGAAGCACCCCTGTACCTTATGAAATAAAGATCATGGGCCTGGCCCAGTAACCTCGTGACTAAAATCCTAGCCTTGAATGAACCAGAATCCCATATGGGCACCGGTTCTTGTCCCAGTGGCCCTGCCTCCCATCTAGCTCCCTGTTTGTCACCTGGGAATGCAGTCAAGGACGGCCCAAGACCTTGGGACCCTGCACCGATGTGGGAGACCCAGAAGAAGCGCCTGGCTTTGGATTGGCTCAGCTCCAGCATTGCAGCTAATTGGGGATTGCATCCTTTCCTTTATGTCTCTCCTCATCTCTGTGTATCTGATTTTCTAATAAAGAAAAAAAGAAGGAGGAGGAGGAAGAAAGATCAAGATGGTGGCCATTTGGCCTAGCAATCAAGCCACTGTCTGGAACATCCCACATCAAATCCCCACATCTGGTGACTAGATTCAAGTCCCACCTCTGATCCTGTGAATTTCCCGCATCCTGTTAGTGCACACCAAGGGAAGCAGCAGGCAATGGCTCAATTACTTGGGTCCAAGCCACCTAAGGAACATTCCTGGATTGAGTTTGCACGTCTGGCTTCAGTCTGGCCCAGCCTTAGCTGTTGAAGGCATTTTGAAGACAGAACCGGTGGATGAGATCTTTCTCTGTCTCTTGATTAACAATTAAAAGCAAAACCTCAGGGAGCAATATGAAATATGATTACTAAGACTATATAAAAAAAACTAAGACCATAGCCAGAGTAATTAAAATGGTATACAATTATTGCCATTCCTGGGTACATTACCACTATTGTTTTATGCTTCTTTTTATTCATATTTCCTGACTAAAATATGTAATCAGTATGAATGTCATTCATATATGTTTTGGTTCAGATTTCCTGAGTAAAATCCAAGCCAGTTCATTCCTCATAGGAGTCTGTTCAGAGATGTCCTAACCCACATTACTACTAACCCAACTCCTTTTCCATGGACTCAGTAACAAGAGGGAAAAAGGAACTCCAAGAATTGTCAGTCCCTTTTCAAGGGCCATTCTGATGAAGCCTTGATGTTGGGGAAATAGGAAATACAGCTTGACGGGGCTCTCTTTAGAGTTTGAATAGAATTCGTTCCAAGTTGTGTTAGTGTTACAGGGATTTTTGAATCTGTCCCTCAAATCAATTTCTCTTTCCCAGCAGTATCATGATCATTTCCCAGGGAGTGATAACGCTGTCCAGCCTCAATCTGCCAGCAGCAACATGACCGAAGCTGCCAATTATGACACAAGACACATTTGCAGGAAGCAGGCGGAGCTACAGTGAAGAAGAGCAACTGTAAACAGACCTACAATAGTCAGGTTTTTTTTTACTTGAAAGAAAGCAGCTATGTGTCTTCAAAAAGTTCAAGGAAAATATGAACAGTGAAAAAACATACACTGGGCTTTCAAACATTCTTATGCCAGAACAAGCTTATGGTTGCATTCCATTTTCCACAAACTTTTCAAACTATTCTGGTAAAATCCTACGGAATAAGAGTTTCTGGCAGGCATGCTCTTGGCCTCGCCACCACAGGAGCTAGCTGTTCACAAGTCACCTTGAGTGACAACACAAAGGACTCAGCCTTGAAGGTGCCCCCAAGTACTCCCAGCAAATGAGGACAAGAGAGTCAGGAGAAAGAAAGGAAGAGAGAGAGAGAGAGAGAGAGAGAGAGAGAGAGAAAGTGAGAGAGAGAGAGAGAGAGAGAGAGAGAGAGAGAGAGAAAGCAAGCTGGAGGAAAGTGGGAACTAGTGAGCAGGGGTTGGGTCACTCAAGAATTAACAAGGATTACCCCTAAAAATGTAGGTGATTTTTCATTTTCAAAAGCTTTCAAATCGCTTAATTTCATTTTCAAAGATACTAATCTACCTGTTTTTAAATGATTTAAAATTCACTGATGGCACAGACATTTAGTCTAGCAGTGAACACGTCGTGTCCATGAAGACACCTGTTTCCCTTAACAGAATGCTTGGATTTCATACCCATCTCTGCTCCTGACTCCGGCCTTCTGCTAATGGAAGCCCTGGGTTGCTGTGCAGAAATACAGGGTGACCTGTGCTATTTCAACACATACACACATGGCATGGCTGCTGGCGAGGAGAAAACTATCTCTCTCTCTCCGCAGACATTCCAGACATCTATATAGTGAAAGCATCCCGCAGACTTTCTTCTGGTTAGTGACATACACAAGGCACTGTCATCATCAGTAGTCACCCACTGGTAGAAGTTTTGATCTTCTCCAATAGTGCTCCAAATTTTTGCCAGGTCACTTCCAAAAGCCCATGGAAAATGAATTGTCAATTTATTTCAGTCCAAGACTTTTTAATGTGCATGTAGTTTCATAATAAACATTTTCAGTGATCTTTTTGACATTCCCTTGTATGTGCTGCTATCCTCAGAGGAAGGAAGTCACCAAATTAAAATTTCAGAGTGCCATCAGAGGAAACACTTCTTTAAAATATCTACTTGTGGTTTGGGGCAGAGAGGGGCATCTAACCGAGCAGCTGAGACTTCTGTATCCTACACTGGAGTGCCTGGGTACTTCCTAGCTCTAGATCTGGTGGCAAACAATATCCCAAGCTAGTTGTGGGCATTGCTACAGAACCCTCAAACTGGGTCTCTCCACTGGCCATGCCCTACAAATAGAAAGCCAATGACTCACATCAGGATGGTGGGAGAAGGGAAGTATTTATTGCAAAGCAAGAGTAAGGAGTCAGGTTAACTATTACTTAATTCCTGGGCTCCCCGAGGATTTAGGGGTAAAGGTTCTTAGAGACTGAAGTTGGGGCTGAGAGGTGTGTGGTCAGCTCGTGTCCAAAGTCCCCGCTGGTCAGTGGAGCTCGTGCCCTTCCTTTGATTGGTCAGTGATGCTGTGCTCCTTAGGGAATCTATGATGGCCAGGTGGGCTCCAGCTGGCCTGAGGGCTGCATGCAGATGGCAGTGACATTCTGTCTGGACCCGGAGTTCCCCTACCCAAGTCATTGCAGGGCAGCAATAACCATCGAGGCTCTTGTCTATTGGGGAAGCAAATAACTCCTTGAGTCCAGTGACTAGAACCCTGCAAGGAAGCTCCCTTAAGTCAGCAAATTCCTTTTGATAAAGGTCAGGTTTATGTTCAGATTTGAGCTCCTGAGGACCAGGTTGAATAGTGATTAAAGTCTCTCTCTCTATCTCTCTCTCTCTCTCTCTTTCTCTCTCTCTCTTACTTCTCTCCCTCCTACACTCCCCCTGTCCTCCAGTAAAGACATAAATAAGGAAATAATTCAATATAAATAAATGCATCTGTAGAGCTTGCTTCTCTCCCTGCAGAGGAACTGGAACTGTGTGTTTTCCACAACGGAAAATGTACATAGTCACTGTAGCTTGGTTTTCTGAAGAAGGGAATTGGGAGGACAACCACCTGTGATGCCCCGCCTTCCACCAGGCTTAAGCACAGCTAACTCTAAGGTAGGAATGGGATTGCCACAGGAAGAATCACAATAACCTTTTCTGATATCTGCTCTCCTCACTTAAGCTATAGCTAACAGCTTTTATAATCCAAGGAGAAGTAGAACGGATTGATTCCAAACTTTGTTTTCATTATAATCTTGCTTTCATTGTATCATTATTAAACCCAATCCTTGCTTTTAATATATTGTTATTAAACTGAATCCTTGGAAATATTTCTGTCTCCATAGAGTTTTATTTCTGCAAGTAGAGTCTGAAAAATGCACGGGTATGCAAGTAGTGAGGTTGAATAGATACCCAAGACAGGAGTTTTAGCATCTCTAATTATAGGTTCTATTATTTAGCCAGTGAATAAACTAATTCAAGTCATTTCAACAAACATTTATCCAAATTATACAATATGAAGAGATGTATGATTTTACAAAGCTAAATACACAAATGATGTGAATATTATTTCTGTTAAGCTAGTTAAAAGCTACAAGAGATTCTAAAGACTCAGAAAATATATTGTAAAGGGAAAGATGGAAAATTTCAGCTCTGGTTAAATGATTTGAACAAATACAGTCAGTTATGCTGTTACAACACCTATGTTTTTATGCAGTGCACTGTGTAAAAATCACAAAATAGGACCCATACAGATCATGCAGAAATGGGATATACAGGGGTTGGTATCCTTGGAAGAGCTGGTTAAGCCCTCACCTGCAACATCGCATCCCAAAAGGGTCCCAGTTCAAGTCCTGACTGCTCCATTTGTTAGCGCAGCCTGGTTCTTTACCATGAGCCAAAAACACCAGAGACACAATGAGATATCTTAGGAGGTTTATTCCAGCCAGGCAGGAACGGGGTGGAGGTGGTGAGGAGGCCGGAAGAAGAGACAGAGCCGCACCTGGAGGCCTTTTAGGTGAACCTGCAAGGTGTGGGCGGGAGGCATTGGGAGGGATTGAGGGCAGGCCCCAGGGGATTGGTGCCTGAGACTGTCACAGCTGATTGCCTAAGAACGATTGGTAAGCAGATGGAGTTGGGGAAGGGGTTGGGAGATTTGGGGTGGGATTCTCAGGTGAAATGCCAGGTTATATCTGATTGGTGGACAGCTAGACTGACGCAAATTTTCTGAGCTGTGAGGAAGAGGAAATGGTATCGGTTCCAGGGTGGGATGTTCAAATAACTCCTTACACCATTTCTAAATTAGCTCTCTGTTAATGTGCCTGGGGAAGCAGTGGAAAATGAACTTGGATTCCTGCACACATGTGGGAGACCCAGATGAAGGCCCTGGCTTCTGGCTTTGGACTGGCTCAGCTCCACCATAATGGCCATTTTGTCAGTGAACCAGTAAATGGAAGATCCCTCTCTGTCTCTCCTCTCTCTGTTATTCTGCCTTCCAAATAAAAATAAAGAAAGAAGATAATAAAGAGAGAGAAAAGAAAGAAAGAAAAGAAGGAAGGAAGGAAGGAAGGAAGGAAGGAAGGAAGGAAGGAAGGAAGGAAGGAAGGAAAAAGAAAAGAAAGAAAGAAAGAAAGAAAGAAAGAAAGAAAGAAAGAAAGAAAGAAAGAAGGAAGGAAGGAAGGAAGGAAGGAAGGAAGGAAGGAAGGAAGGAAAGAAAGAAAGAAAGAAAGAAAGAAAGAAAGAAAGAAAGAAAGAAAGAAAGAAAGAAAGAAAGAAAGAAAGAAAGAAAAGGGATGGGAGAAGAAGAGAGAGAGGGGGGAAGAGAAGAGAGGGAAAGAGGGGGCATCACACGGGCCTCCAGGAGCACCTGCCTCTGCCACAACCAGCAGAGCCACCACTCTGCCCAGAAGGGGCAAGGAGGAGCTCAGTATATCTTGCGGGTCCCTGGGCTGGGTGGGTAGAGTAGTGCACTTGTACTGAACAGAATGCACACCGATGCACCAGACCAAGCACAGGTCTGAGGGCTCATTTGAGGATTATAGAAAGAACTCAACAAACCAGGCCACTACACCCATGGGCAACCAGAGAACTGGGAGGGGATGGGTAAGATGGAGGACCTAGAGAATGTCCCAAGGCCAAACTGACACATGCATCTACACACAGGAGTGCCACAGCAGATAGCTGGTCTGATGAGAGTTTGGAAGGGTCTTCCTGACCAGGCCATTGCACCCATGTCATGGGGCCTGGGAGAAGGCCAGACTGGCCATTGTATCAGTGGATATACAGGAGAGCTAGGGCTGGGCCAAGCTAGTTGAGAGGACTTGAACAATCTTCCCAGGCCAGATCTTAACACCCATCGGTACACATGAATATTGGGGCTAAGGAGCCAGTTAGGCCTGCACATGGCATCTGCTGTTCCGTGCAAGAGTTAGGTTCAGGAGTGGGCCTGGTGCGCCTCTTATGGGTCTACCCGCTAGACCAAAGCAGCCACCAGCATGTATAAAAAGTCAAATGTGGAGGCGGGGTGGATCAGGCCACAGTATCTGCCAGTGAGCAAGAGAGCCCGGTCTAGGGGTAGGTCATTTAGGGGTTCCCTGGAGTCTCTCTGACTAGGCCACAGATATGTAAAAAAAGGGGCCGGGGGCGTGCCAGGCCACTGCATCCATCATTGAACACAAGATCAGGCTTTAGGGATTGGACTGGTAAAGGTACTTAAGAGTACCTAACTAGGCCATTATAGCAGTGCAAGAACTAGGGCTTGGGGCAGGCCAGCATGTGCATGGTGGGGGCTGGGGGAAGGGCAAGAGGTAGGCAATGTCAGGCCTTCACACCCATTGGCACGTCTGTGACCAGCAAAATATGGGTTCTGGAGGGTCATCTCCAGTAGACTGCCTCACCCAATCCGCAGCCTCAATGAACATTGCATGGATGTGTGGTTCAGCCTCAGAACAATTCTGTTGCCAACTCTGATGCAGGGTGAACAACACGCCCAGATGCACATGAAGGACAGGATACCCAGCTCCTGTCATCCAATAGAAGACCTCAAGTACCTCATCCAAAAGTGGGAAGAGGACAGATGGAACAAGACTTCAGCCCATGTTCTCCAGCAAACACCAGAGCCCTTGGGCATAGTGAATTAGACATGCTCAGCCCACAGGCATTAGAATAACATCTCAGGGGCCCAGTGCTGTGGCCTAGCGGCTAAAACCCTCACCTTGAATACACTGGGATCCCATATGGGCACCAGTTCTAATCCCGGCAGTTCCACTTCCCATCCAGCTCCCTGTTTGTGGCCTAGGAAAGCAGTCTAGGATGGCCCAAAGCCTTGGGACCCTGCACCTGCATAGGAGACCTGGAGGAGGTTCCTGGCTCCCAGCTTTGGATCAGTGCAGCACCATCCATTGCAGTCACTTGGGGAGTGAATCAGCAGATAGAAGATCTTCCTCTCTGTCTCTCCTCCTCTCTGTATATCTGACTTTGCAATAAAAGTAATAAATCTTTTTTTAAATCTTTTTTAAAAAAAGAATAACATCTCAGCTCTCACAGAATGAGGCTAACAACAACATCTCAGAGCAGTTGAGACCACTCAAGTAACATCCTCAGGACATACCCCCCAACAAAGTCCCTGGAATGACACTGGGGGACCACCTTTGATCCTTGGTGCTGACGTGATCTGGTGGCAAAGTACGCCAGCATCTCCCCACCTCCTACCGCAGCCAGGGGGAAAAAGCGGAGGAGAAATGCTTTTCCCTCATCTACTTTCCCCCGCCCCATTCCTCTCCATCCTAATTAGTGGTCAGCATGGGTCAACAGTCCGCTCAGCTCTGCAGCAAACATTAACGATAAATTAGCAAAAGTAGAAAATGGGACTCGGTGACCACATTCACAAACTTCATCCGTGACATGTTTTCCAAAGACACTTAGAAAATAAGCACCTAAGGAAATCAGTACTGCACATGGCCAGGAAACCATACACCACAGTCAGGCATCATTAATGACAGGGACACCTTCTGAGAAACACATCAGTGGGCAGTTTCTTCAGGGGACAAATATCATGGAGTAGTTTTACACAAGCCTAGATGGTGCAGCTCATTCGCTGGATAGTGTTGACCTAACCTGTGGGATGCAGCAGCCAGGCTAAATGCCACACTTTCTTTGCTCTAAGTATCTAATAAGTAGAAGGAGAGTGATAATTAAAAAAAAAAAAGTACAATAGACACTAGGTGCAGTAGTTGTGATGTGGCTAAGACACCCTCATACCAAACTGGAGGACCAAGTTCTGATGCCCAACCCCAGCTCTTAACTCCAACTTCCTGTCAGTGCAGACCCTGAGAGGCAGAAGGTGGTGGCTCAAGTGACTGGGTCCCTACTACCCCCTTGGGATCCAGATACACCCCAACCAGAGCAAGAAGTTCAGCATCTTACTGCACAGTCAAGGCTCAATGCGATAAGATTCTAAGCTGACCTAGGACCCCAGAAGCCAGGGCCTTTCCCACTGCTGGAAGAGGCATCTGTTTGTGCCTGGCTGCCTACTCCCTACTGCCTCTAGCCCACTCCTGCTTCAATCACATCACATTCTGGAGAGGGGCGCCAAGCACCTTCTTGCTCATCCTCTCCTCGCATAGCCTGGTGTGTCAGTCTAACATCGACTGTCTCATAGCTAATACGCGATGGGTATTTGACACTAGAAATTCAAGCAGAGCTTTTACCATCTATGAAGACACAGGCTCCGTGGCATGTTCTGTCGTATGGACTCGCATTCCAGAAAAGCATCACAACTCTTTGATAGTGAATGCCTGAAGCATGAAGCACTGTCTGTAAACCACCTAATTGTCTATAGGAACCAAGCTGTCCTGGGCTCTATCAGAAAAAACACATACACACACACACACACACACACACACACACACATATAAAACTACTCAACGCTCCATGGCCCTGAAAAATTCTGTACACATTTCTCTCTCTGCATACAGGTCACCCCAAGGATGGCACATAGCACTGACACCACTTTGACACTAAAATCAATGGCATTTGCCGTGAGATAACACCACCAATTTCTCTTGATACATTTTGGCTTAATTTTCTTGGCTGTGCATAAATTGTTCTATGGGGTTTAATTCCTACAAAAGAGAAAATAATCCAACCTTCTGCTATAAACGCAGCTACAATTTCATTCCTGGGCCAAGCAGCAGGGAGAGAAATCAAACAGTTGGCCCCTGGTGAATTAATCTATATGCCCCACTTTCCTCACATGAAGCACGTGCCTCAGACAATAGACTGGGCTTTAACTCTTTGTCGTACGAGTCTTCATTATCAGCAGTCAGAGTGCATTCCTCTTACCCCATTACTCACACAGAATATCTTTCCCCACGAAAGCAGAGCCCGTGGAGTCTCAGTACCACAGTTAGTCGTTCTGTCAGTGCCCGCCACCAGAAGCACATTCACACCAGACACATTTCTAGAGCAAGAAAACACACCTCAGCTGCAGGAGCTGTGCCCTCCATTGTCTTAACAGCTGCGCTCACAGGCAGAATCTTCGCCCACCTTGCCTCAGAGAGAACGTCTGATCACATCATGGTCCCCTTTTTATAGGAAGCACGGGGCCCTGTGTAGGATGGAAATGCTAAAATGCCTTCCCAGGGAGGTTCTCTTGGAGCAGGGGAAAAGGAGCATTTGAGACTGAAATTGAGCTGAATGGGAGCAAAGCAGCTCATTCCTCTACTCTGCAAGAACTGTGATTTTCAGGACACCTCACTGAGTACAAGAGAAAGCCCAACTCCAGTGCACACAGAGACGTTACCAAGCAAGCCGGGGGAAGCCATCGAATTAAAGGGAGAACAAGGAGTCATTTCACAAAATCCTGATTTTACCTTGACCTGCCCAGTGGTCAGTGAAGCAGGCAAACGAACAGTTAAAAGGCTTCACTGAACCATGGGCCCTGATCGTTATACTTAAATGGTTCCTCTCGATATAAAGAAGGCTCTTCAATAACCGTAGATCTAATTTCTGTTAATTTTATGTAACTCTAACAGAGTCATTAACATTCGTGGAACCCACTCCACACGCAGCCCCCTCCCACTCCTCTCATTTCTCCTACGAGCCCTAGCTCTTGAAAATTTAATTATTACCAGTGGAATTTCTGCACTAACCAAAGGCTTTTGCAATCAAATCAATAGTTGATGAAAGAGTGGTCCGAAAAAAAAAAAGCCATGTTAAATGCATTATCCCCTTCCATTTCCACATTGTTCGTGCGGCTCCTCTTGCGGTGTTACACTTGGAGACCCTGAGAATAGCAACCCTTTTGGGGAGTTAAAATGTCTAAGTGTTATCCAGAGATGGCTATTATATATTTATAAGGGTTCCCCGATATGCCTCTTCTGGATTTATTAAGTGCTCTAAGAATCTGTTTGGCTTATACCATCTACCACAGACTGATAGCTGAAATCAAAGAGGAAATTCCCAAGTGGCCGATGGAACAGAGAAGGAAATGTTTGTGGGTGTCATGAAGGCTACAAGGAGAGGCTGACTGCATGCAAGAGGTAGAAACTGGAGTCAGTCACCTCCCCACATGCTACCCGTCTCTCATACCCCCTAGCATTTTGCTCTAATGGAAGAGCCCAAATGCTGTGCTGTTTTCTTTGTGCTTTTCCACCCAGGAAGTGTCTCCAGCACAAAATAATGTGCCTTTGGGGAGAAAGAGATTCTCCAGTGTGGTTGTGTCCTTTGCTGCTATCAGTGGAGTGGCTTTGATGCCTTAATGAGTCGCCTGCTGCCATAGCAGATAGTTCTGTAGATAAAGCCCCATATCCAGGCCACGCAGAGTGGCCTTCATGGCATTCTGCAATACCCACCCCCAGACATGAGCATTGTTCATGCATCTGCCACTCATGTACTTACAGATAGTACCCGGTCCTCCAGCAGGGCGGCCAAGGGGAACTGCCAACAGCGCAATGCATGGCCGTGCTCTGTACATGACTGGACTGCTGGAGGCCAGGCTGCAGAGGTGAATTTAGATGACTTTTCTGGATAAACAACCAGAGTCCTCTCCTAAAAGGCCAAGAGGCTGAATGGATAAGTGAGAATCTTAATATATAGGATCAGGTGTGCAAACAGTTCAGATCTTGTAAGCGATAGGGGATGCAGAGGCATATTGTCTGGAAAAATTCAGCCTGCTATTATTTCCTTGCTAAATTGTCCAGATAATTACTTCACTCTTCCACTTCCCTTTGACTTAAAAACCTACTCATGGGATAATAACAGGTCATATGGGGCAGAGTTTGCTTGCTTGTTTCTGTATAATGCTCACTTGTCAACAAGCAACTCCCACGTGCCTTGTACCACACTCAGGAAATTGTTGTCAAAACTAAGACTCTAGAAGGATCTGTGGACATGCATAAGTGATTGAGTAAGAGCAAGATTCAATGAGATGCCAGAGAACAACTTTGATGGAGGAAAGAGGCCTGCCATGGGTTTTAACAGGTCCCGACTTGGTCTCATAATGCATGGAGAATGAAATATGCACACCCATCATAGGACCAAAGGGTGAGGCCACACACAGGCAACCATAATCATATTCACTAGCCATCTCAGATTAGTCCTGGCTGCCTCAAAGGTGCTCTCCAGTTGAAGCACCTTGCTTTCAAGCAGGTACAGATTGGGGTTTAATTAAACAGAAAGAAGGCGATGAAAGAAGAGGCATGTGATGTGAACTGACACACAATTCTTTGATAAGCAACTGTAGCTTTCCAAAAGGATATGGAATCAAGACACAAAAACTCAGGTAGTTAGTCCTGCTCTGTGATTACAGTCTATCCACTAGAATCAAAAAGTTCTGGGATTTATTTTATTTTTAGGCTATGTTAGAGGCGGGGGGGAGGGGAGGGAGAGAGAGAGAGAGAGAGAGAGAAGAGGCAGAGAGAGTTTCCACCCATTAGTTTACTTCCCAAATGCTTTCTTCTGTGGGGAGCAGGGTGCTGAAACCGCTCCTGGGATTGGGAGGGGCTGTGGCAAGATGGCGGCTGGCCCAGGGCCAGGAGGCGGAGTTGGTCTCGCCAGCAGGTAAACAGGAAGTCACAGGGATAGGCTGATGCCCTTGTTGCTATTATATCATTGCTACTGGCCTATCAGGTAGCGCCAAGTGGACCCACGAGGAGAAGTGATTGGTAGAAAATGGTATAAAAGCAGCCGGTAAAAGCTAAGGAGGGGGATGACAAGGAGAGAGACTGGGAGAACAACAGACGTAACCAGAAGAACGGGGCAGCAGAGAGGGGAAGAGGGGCTAAGATCTTCGGGTGGAAAAGCTAAGGTGTACGGGGAAGAGCGGCAGAGAGGGGTACAGAAGCGGTACGGAAGCAATGCAGACCTAGGAGGAGAGGAACAGGAAGAAGGGTGGCAGAGAGGGCTGGAGAAGCGGGGAGGAAAGCTAAGACCAATGGGGAAAGGGGCAGTGGAGAGAAGGGTTTAAACATAGCCACTTTTGGCAATAAGGGGTCTGGTTGCGGTTCCGGCTTTTCCCAGACCCTCAAGAGTGTGCCTCGTCATTAGTGTCGCTGCGGGATGACAACACTCTTTCCCGATAAAACCTGAATCCAGGAAGCCAATCCAAGTCTTCTGCTTGGATAGCAGGCACTTTGGGCATCACCTGCTCCTTCCTAGGGTTGGCATTCACAGGCAGCTGAAATCAGGAGCCAGGACTCAAACTCTGGCACTCTGACATGGGACACGCTCTTCACAGCCTTCACCTCCAACACCCCTTTCAGCTTCTGGCCCTCAGACTCCGCCCTACCACCAAATAGGTGTGATTCATTTACCTTCTCTGCACCTCATTTTTCTCATTAGGAAAATAGGGATATCACAAATCCACTCATTAACAAAACTGCTCCTGTCAATCTATGTCATGAAAAATAAATAAGGGGGTCAGCACGATGGCTCAGTGGCTAAATCCTCTCTTTACATGCAGCTGGATCCCATATGAGTGTCCCAGCTTCTCCACTTCCCATCCAGCTCCCTGCTTGTGATCTGGAAAAGCAGTAGAGAATGGTCCAAGTCCTTGGAAACCAGCACCCATGTGGGAGACCTGAAGAAGCTACCGGCTCTTGGCTTAGGATCAGCTCAGCTCCAACCATTGTGACCATTTGGGGAGTGAGCTAGAGGACACAGGATCTTTCTCTCTGTCTCTCCTTCTCTAGCTAAATCTCTTTCCAATAAAAATAAATAAAATTTTTAAAAGAATAAATAAGAGAGGACCTGGTACATGCAATATTCAATAAATCCTGGCTATGCTTTCAATAGTGTTATATATTGTGAATAATGTTGCTTAAATATTATTTGAAGCTAAAAGTCAGCATTTTAGGAAATAGAGATGTGGATAAAGGAATAAATCTAAAAGTTAGAGATATACAAGGATTTTTTAAATTTGCTGATACTAAAAAATAAGAAAAAAACTAATTCAGGTGAAGAGTTCTAGTCAAATCAAGGAACAAGAAATCTTTCTGACAGTCAAAAGCCAAGCTGGCTGCTGGTGGGTGCCAGGCCAGAGTGTCTCCATGCTGGGATCCCTGACTCCAGCCACCGTGTGCACATGGTGAACTGTCCCCGGGCCTGCCTGGGCTTCAGGGGCTCCTCCCTTCAGGGTGAGTATACCAAGGGGGGGAGTCTTAGGAGCTGGGCAGGCCCGGGGGCCCACCCGCTGCCATCATTAAGTGATGGATGGGATAGGGGAGGGGTGCGACCTTGGACCTGGGGATTGAAACTTCCAGCAGCCTGCGCTGCTGGTGGGTGCCAGGCCGGGGCGTCTCCATGCTCAGATCCCTAACTCTAGCCACCGCGTGCATGTGGTGAGCTGTCCTTGGGCAGCCAGCACCCCATTTGTTGCCAGGCTCCACCTGCTGGCCACCTGGCCGGGAGCTCTGGGATTTTGGCTCTTTGAATCACTGCTTAGGAACTCCACATTGAACCCACTGGGATGTGAATCAATCCTAAAGATTCCCAACAACAGAGTAACTTTTCCTTTGAAGAACTTGTAATCACTTAACAATGCTGAGCAGCGAACACCAGTTCATGCAAAAGCTAAGGCTTGGGGCTTGTCCAGCAGGATATCCTATTACCTGACATGATGATGGATCAGCAGACGGGTCACATTAGGCAGGGCCATGACATTAACTAGCACTCAAGAGAGCCATATCCAGGGGTAGATTCTGTGGGGAATGTGTGGGCCAAACCCTGTGGAAATTCTATCCCCACTAGTTAGCTTAAGAGTTGGGGTGGTGATGGACTAAGCTAGGTATGACCAAGGAGCCTGCCATCAATCACAAGTAAAGGAACCCATAACAATCTGGACTGGTCAAGGCAGCAGCACCCAAATGTGCATCCTGAATAGGGTGTGGGGTGGGCTGGGTTGCAATGTTCACCAACTGATACAAGACCAAGTGGAAGGCCAGACTTTGCCGGGCACTGCCCTAAAACCCAATGGCATGTATGAGAACAGGGTCTGGGAAACTCCCTTGGCGAGTCATAACTCCCACTGGTGAACATGTGGTCCAGACCTGGGGGTGGGACAAGCTGGGCAAAGTAGCTCCAACGGCTGGCCAGTGTGTGAATTGGTAATAGAATGGGGTGTACCAGGCAGGACCGAGCAAACCTTAGCCCACAGGCAAAACTAGAAACCAGGATGGAGCACAAATCATGCCAAGCTAGACTCTTGCACCTACTGGTCTGTGTGAGCCAGGGACGCTAAGCCACAGTGTCTAAGGCAGGGGTCGGGACAGGTGAGGGGCTGAGCCAAGCTGAGTCAGAGCAACCACTCGCATGTGCATGATCTATGGCTGGGAACAGGCCCAGTTGGGGAGCTAAGGGGACACCCTACCTGGGTTGAGGTTCCCACCAAGGGGCACGTAGGTGGAATGGGGGCTGCGTTCTGATCAGGATACAGTTGTAGTCTCCCTTGGCACAAGTTTGGACTAGGACTGGACACACCAATCTGGGTCAGATTCCAACACTCTCTGGGGTTCTGGAGGACCAGGGTAGATGTGAGATGGACTAGGCTAGGTCTCAACCCCTACTGAGCCATGTGTGAGCTATATGTGAGTATGGACGAGCCATGGCTGGAC
Source organism: Ochotona princeps (assembly GCF_030435755.1). Classification (NCBI taxonomy): domain Eukaryota; kingdom Metazoa; phylum Chordata; class Mammalia; order Lagomorpha; family Ochotonidae; genus Ochotona; species Ochotona princeps. Next base: position 9,287,036 of record NC_080832.1, on the reverse strand, counting down.
TGAAAATCCAACAGTAAGAACCAGATTGGGTTGAAGGCCAGTCAGAAAAAGCCACTGTTCCTGCTAGGACAGAAGGTGAACTGAGTAGGGCTGGCTCATGGACCCCTTGGTATGTGCAAAATCTGACATTGGGAGGGGTTCTGCTGGAGGAGCCTGAGCAACTCCTCTGGCAGGACACAGACCCTGCAGGTAAGTGCAAGAAACATGATAGGAAACAGCCCAGAAGAGGTCATGGAAAGTTACCCACTGGCATACATTTGGCATGGGTCGGGGGCAGACCAGGCTGAATCAGTTCTCGTCGTCCACTGGCAAATCTGAGCACCAGAACAGAGTGTGAGTTGAGCCAGGTTCGGTCGCAATAGAAACCGGTGCACAATACGGAATGCCAAGGTGAAGTTACCAGTGCTGGATGTGACTGCAGCTCCAAACCAGCACATGTGAGAACAGGAAGGGAGCGGGCAGAGCAGGCAGGGGGATTAAGGGGCTGGTCCCCTCACCAGACAGCTACTCCCACTGGAGAGCATGAGCTGGGATGGGGACAGACCAGACTAAGCAAGGCTACAACACCTGTGCGCCTCATGTGGACTAGATCAGGGAAAAGTCAGGCTGGGCTAATTGTTCCTACTGGTGCAAACAAAATTAGAGTGGGTGAGGGTTGTTTGGGCTTAGCCACAGCATCAGCTGGCAGAAGCTGGCCCTGGGGGCTAATTCTGTCAAGTTAAACCATAAAACTACCTGGAGAGTGCATAATCTGGGAGTGGGAGTGGCCTAGAAGGGAAAGAGTGGGTTCCTCCCCCTTGGGGTACCACCCCCATGGAAGGGCATGAAAACTAGGACAGGGGCTGGGGTGGCTAGACAGAGAGGCACCCAACAACATCTGCGAGGGCTGGATAGTTGAGCTGGTTAAATGGAACTAGGCTTTAATACCCATTGACATGTACGAGAGCCAAATGGGATGTGGGACAGACTGGACCAGTCTGCTACACAGACTGGCAAATCAAGGTAGGGGGCGGGCCTGGTGGGAGTTATTGTGCATAACTCTGACTAGGCTGCAGCTCCCACTGGTTTATGTGAGGGCTGAATATATGCTGGGCAGAACCAGGCTGAACTATAACACCCATGGGTTCCAATGGAAGTCAGGGCGGAAAACAGAACCAACCCAGCAATTGCAATCACCAGCTGATCGGGGCGATTGACTGTGCTGGGCCCTGTACTTGCTAATACATACAAGAATCTGGTCTGGGAACGCCCTAGACAAAGTTTCGTTGGGATCTCCCCAATCAAGCTTCCGGACTCAGAACCCTAACCATGAAAAGACAGCAGACAGAACAAGTCAATCAACCACCTCAGCTATATGTTGGCAGTGAAAAACTGGGCAAATGGAGACTCTATGATGGACCATGTCAATCAATGGATTCTTCAAAGACCTCATCATGCTTGAAGTGGTGAGAGTGGCAGCAATTCAGAACTGTTGAACTATCAAAACCACTTGAGCAAAACCCTCGGAGCATGCCCCACATCTGGGTTCGTGGGAGATTGGGTGGGACTTCTCCCTTAAAATCCCCTTTTACCTCAGATACATGAAGGAAACAATATGGAAATAATAGTCTCACCTACTTTCCTATAGCCCTTGAACCTTTTTACCCTAATTAACTATGTAAAGATTGTCAACATATAATAAAAAAGAAAAAATGCAAAAAAAAAAAGCCAATTAGGACACCTATTTCAGATGAAAAGTTCCAGTGCTAATCTTGTAGCAGTGCCGTTTTCTGTCTTCCTTTCTTTTCATTGGTATCTGCTTCCTTGAATTATTTACGGAACACCTGATTCATGTAACAATGGCTCATGCTTCTGGGCTACAATATGACACTCCGGTATATACATGAGTGTACAGTGTGTACTCACCAAATCAGGGCAACCAATACCTCCATCATCAAGACCCCAACTCCCCGACACTACCTTGTGTCCACTCTTGGAGCTCCTTTCCTCCAACCATTCACAAATTGGATTGTAGGTCATTGAAAACTATGGTTCCCCATATGTAATGGTGGACCAGAAGTCCTTCTTCCATCTAACCACAAGTGGGTACAAGTTACCCTATCTCTAGCTCCCTCCACAGCATCCTTTCCCGTCTCTAGTAACTGCTAGTCTTTCAGATTCTCTCTCTCTCTCTCTCTCTTTCACTTGTTTTTAAGTTTCCATATAAGATAAAGAACAGGTAGAATCTCTCTACCACATTTGGATACTTTAAAAAGTTCATGGAAAGTTGCATTGAACAAGTTTATATCTTTGCAAAAAACAAAATAATAATTAAAAGCCATACATATGAGGAGGTATTCAAACAGATTTCAATGTTGTTTCCTCTAAAAGAACTTCCTTTTCCATTTCATTTTCTATACATTTTTTGAAAAATGTTTGCGTGGGTATTTGCTTTTAAAAATACAGAGGCAAACAAACATTTTTTTGAAATGTATAATACAATGTTCAAAGGGGTATGCTGCTCTGCTACACTGCATACATCGAGGAATCTTCCCTGTGCCAGCATATTAACATGAGAAGAGCCCTGCATCGCACTGGAGGATTTGCCAACAATACTATAGGAATTATCAACTCTCCTTTGTGCATCGCAACCTAAGTAATAGCTAGTTATGGAATTTGAGACAAAGGTGAATTTCCCTGACACATAAGAAAACATAATTTGTAATCTTGTAAGTTATTACACATAAATTCACATAACATCCAAGGGGAAAAAATAAATGACAAATCCTCAATCCTAGGAGGGCATCATGTACTAAGTAAGTGATCAATCTAGATTGGCAATATATAGTACCTTCTTATTTGCAAAATAGATTCATCAAAATTTTCTCAGGAAGAAAAAATCTTGCCATTGCAAGATATCAATTGTTGCACATTCTTTCATGACTTATAAATAGATATTTCAATGCTTAAAGTGAAACGTTCATGTAAGGCACAGTAATAGCATACTTAATTCATAAAAATATTTTATGGCTCTATCACTCTGAACTTCTCCACCCAAGCAAACCTGCAAGAAAGTTTTAATTCCATATTACAGTTGAAGAAATTGAGCCTAAAAACTATTAACTGATTGTGACTTGAAAGACAAAGGTCATTTTGAGCCCATGTCCACGTCTTCCAAGTTTGGTCTTCTTTTATCACATGGTCTTCTCTGTTTGAGGCAGTGTTCTGAGGACAGTAAATTCAAGGCTGTGTAAGTGAAAACTGCCCCGGAATCCTGGGAGTCTGTGCATCAGGAGACCCACTACATAAACAGTGTTTTTTTTTTTTTAAGATTTATTTTATTTTTATTACAAAGTCAGATATACTGAGAGGAGGAGAGATAGAGAGGAAGTGGAGCTGCCGGGATTAGAACCAGCGGCCATATGGGATCAAGGCGAGGACCTTAGCCACTAGGCTACGCTGCCAAGCCCATAAACAGTGTTTTATATATTGCCTCTTAGAGGGTCTACTACTCCAAGCTCTTCATCACTGCACACCTGTAAAGTCCTCCATTAACCGGCCTATCATCTCCAAGCAATCATATTTAAGAAGCCACGCTCCAGTGACCACCAGTGCACGCTGAATTAGCTGAAAGACCAAGCATGTTCCACAGCTTGTTCCCACCCAAACTCATCATCTGCCTGGGGGTCTTCAATTCATCCCTTCTGCTGAGAAAGCTTCATTCACAGTCACTCCCATTTATCAAGTTCTCAAAGCATGGTTCATCTCTTCCTCCTTTTGTGAAACCAGCCAATCTATCAGTTACCTTCTTAGGTTCTATTAAAGGCAATCTTTTACAAACTACTGCCGGAGAGGGATTCTGCCGAACTCCATTCTTTCTTTAGCACTGGAGGCTTAGCACACAGTAGGTACTACTTAAATATTTATATAAAGTGGTGTGTTCATATTGTTAAAGAATAAATGACTAAAGGAAAGCAATGGGTGAATGTTGAAAGACTTTTCCTTCTTTATATTCAATTGTAAGTATTTAGTAACATAACATAAAGAATCTAATCAAAGACATTTGAGAAATGTATAAATACATACACATCAGTAAGAGGGTTTTAAACGGGTATTGGAAATAGAATTAAACAATGTTAATTTTGGTGCAAAAAAATTCTTAAAATATGCGTCTTTTTGCATTAGGACATTTGAAGACTTCTGATTGTATGCATGGATTTCAAAAGTTCGGTAACAGAGTAAACTAATCATTTAATGCTATTTTTCCACAAATTTTTTGAAGTCCCCTTCTACGTAAGGACCAGTGTGTGGGGATGGGAGTGATATATTTGTATTTGCTCTAGTAATTTGCAAACAGTTTTATTATGGCATGGTTACAACTTAAATACAAAAAGCAGCCTGGAAATTGAGCTGCATTAATACGTAGTAAGAGTTAGAGTCCATGATTATTACATAAATCTCCATACCCCTTTAAATGAGTTAAGAGAAGTTTGTCTTAAATTCATTTTGCTTCTCTATCCTAAATATCAGGCACAGCAGGCAGCCTTATATCATGGATGACTGGTGAGCAGGCTAAAGGACAGCATTTGGTTTATGAGGACAACTAATGCCAACCAAGACCAAAGTCCATTTTGCTTAAAAAACCTTTAAGTTACAATATTTTGTGAGCTATTTTGAAAGATACTAAACAAAATACATGTTGCAGTCTTTACTACAATTCCTGACACAGAGGAGATATTTGGTAAATATTTGTGATTGCCAAATAACTCCTTCTGCTCAATTATTCCCAAGGGTATAAAGTGAATCTTATTAGCAGTGGTTGCCTGTAGAGTCGACCACTTTACTCAATGTGTGTTAAATAAGTATGTGCTCTTGGGCATTTGAAAATGGGCCAGATAGATACATTCTTCAAATCGTATTTGTGTTTGTTCCATTACCTTAAGTTCTTTGGTCTCTATAGGTACCAGTCATTATTAAATCAAGTCCTCTAGCTATTACAGGTACAAATCAAGACACATGCACAAATGCTAGCTTCCATCTGGCATAAGAGACCTAAATTGTGAAATCTGAGGAACTGTTGACGCAGACAGAAGCCTCAACGTCAGAGAACAGAAGCAGAGACCCATAAAAGCGGTGTCTCCATCTGCAACAGTGAGAAGTCACAAATAAGTAAAGGGAAGAGTATGATCACTGTTAACTGTTTCAAATCACCATCTGCAGGAGGAACACAGCAGAATGGAAATTGCTTTTATAAAGTATTCAATACGATTTAAACATCGCATGATATGCAATGGGGCTCTCCACAATGTGCCAGATGCTATTAAATACAGCAGGCTCTATGGGAAAATCATGCAAAATGCATTCAACAATTGAATTATATTGCAGGGCATAAAGGGCTGAATACATAAACGAGTCCCCATTACATTGGTCTATGGGCATTTTTCCTTGTAATTTTCAAATATAGAACATGAAAAATCAAGACAAATATAATGTCTTTATTTTTTAGTTAACATTATGCTTTCATAGCCTCCATAGTTACAGTAAGAAAATGGTGTGGGCCCATTTCTTATTTAGCAAGAATGAGACTGACTCTTCAAATTTATTGTTTTTGCATAATTCCATAGCCTTCCAAATAATTCATCAACGTTACAAGGGGGAAAAATACGCAGTTGGTACAAGTAATTATAGACACCATACATTTATTAAAACTACCTTTAAAAATCAACAATTAGGGCCCAGCGGTGTGGCATAAAGACTAAAGTCCTCGCCTTGAATGCACCGGGATCCCATATGGGCGCCGGTTCTAATCCCGGCAGCTCCACTTCCCATCCAGCTCCCTGCTTGTGGCCTGGGAAAGCAGTCGAGGACGGCCCAAAGCTTTGGGACCCTGCACCCGTGTGGAAGACCTGGAAGAGGTTCCTGGTTCCGGCTTTGGATCGGTGCAGCACCAGCCATTGCAGCTCACTTGGGGAGTGAATCATTGGACGGAAGATTTTCCTCTCTGTCTCTCCTCCTCTCTGGGCATCCGACTTTGTATAAAATAAATAAATCTTTTTAAAAAAATCAACGATTATTGAAGACCAGCCAGGACACCTCCAGTTCTACAAACTTTGAGAATAGCTTTCATGAATCATTCACTTGAAAACAAAACATTTGTATTTTAAAATATTTATTAAAGCTTTAAAAAAGTATGCACTAAAACAGGTTTAGGGCTGAGAATGCAGAACAGAAAATCTGGGCACTAACTGGTAAATACAGCTTGGGAGAAAAACCTAGAACACAGCATTAAGAGCTAGGAGCAAATCCTACAGCAGGAACATGAATCCACCCACCTGTGCCTTAAGGACTTACCCTTAAGGACCACTTCCATAGCTCCATCTCAGCAAGGGTCAAGGCTTCCAGGCCAGGATACAGCGACCCATCAATCCAGTCTCATATGAAATCTCATTTTATTCATTTCCCATTGGTCAGGTAGAATTGCATGATATCAAATAGGCTTGTGCACTAGCTCACACAGCCGCTGGTCTCTTTGTAAGGTTGGACGGGAGATCATTTTTTAGCTACAGAAATTGGTACTTCAGATCAACCTTAGAATCTTGCTCACAGAGTGGAGTAAAAAGAGACATTAAAAATAGAGCCACTTTTTGGTGATGTGCCAAACAAGAATTTTCCAGAGAGCCCATGAGAAACACCAATTTTCTTCATCCATTTGAAGCCATCATTTTGTGTGCTGGACACTGGCACTGAGTTTGATTAGAAAGAGAAGAAGTAATGAGTATGCGGCAGTTAACAGCACCTCTGAGCGAAAAACTATTCAAGGAGATTAGATGTGGAAACACCTATAATCAAGCCACATTTAGAGCCACAAAAGGCATGACATCGGGTGGATGAGACTGTGGGCCAAGTAGAGAGGGAGAATCTTTTTCTTAAGATTTACTTATTTATGGGCCCGGCAGCGTGGCCTAGCAGCTAAAGTTCTCACCTTGAAAGCCCCGGGATCCCATATGGGTGCCGGTTCTAATCCCGGCAGCTCCACTTCCCATCCAGCTCCCTGCTTGTGGCCTGGGAAAGCAGTCGAGGACGGCCCAATGCATTGGGACACTGCACCCGCGTGAGAGACCTGGAAGAAGTTCCAGGTTCCCGGCTTTGGATCGGCGTGCATCGGCCATTGCGGCTCACTTGGGGAGTGAATCATTGGACGGAAGATCTTCCTCTCTGTCTCTCCTCCTCTGTGTATATCTGGCTGTAATAAAAATGAATAAATCTTTAAAAAAAAGATTTATTTATTTATTATTGCAAAGTCAGATATATAGAGAGAGGAGAGACAGAGAAGATCTTTTGTCCAATGATTCACTCCACACGTGACCACGATGGCAAATGCTGTGCCAATCTGAAGCCAGGAGCCAAGAGCTCTTCCAGGTCACCCATGCGAATGCAGTGTCCCAAGGTTTTTGAGCAGTCCTTGACTGCTTTCCCAGGCCACAAGCAGGGAGCTGGATGGGAAACAAGGCTGCCGGAATTAGAACCGGCAACCATATGGGATCCTGGCATGTTCAAGGCTAGGACTTTAGTCTCTAGGCCACTGCACGAGGCCCCAAGAGCAAGGATCTTACAGTCTCAAGGACACCTGCTAAGCCAATAGAATCAGGCTTCACAACCACATGGTTGAGAGGGTAGGTACTGACGACAGTGTGGAGAGAAGAAGTGTGCAGGTGCTAATTGCACTGGAAATGACTTTAAAAAAAAAAGCCTAGAATTATGGACGGTAGCTTGAGAAACCTTGAGATGGATTTAAAAGAAGCATTCAGATGCTGGAGTCAGAACGCCTAACTTTGAATCCTAGCTCTCCATTTACCAGCCAATCATTCAACCTTCCAGTACTTCAGTGATCTCACCAGATAAATGAAAATAATAGTCACTTCTCAGACAGAGAATTGTGGTCATTGTTAAACATGTTAATACAGAGAAAGCACTTAGGACAGCATCTGGTGGATACCTCTGGCTATGAAAAATAAGGATGAAAATATAATAACTGATCCTGACAATTTGGGGGAAAAAGGGAATGGAACAAAGCAAAAGAAGAAGCAAGAGGAAACCAAAAGGAAAGCAACTGTAAAATAAGTTGTCATGGATACCAAGAGTGAAGAGGATTTTAAGCTGTAGAGGTTAATTAACAGCTAAATGCTACAGAAAAGCTAGGGGAAATGATCTCCAAGGAAATATTCCTGTTTTGGGAGTTGGGGGTCTTCGATGACCTTCAAGAAGGTAGTTGTAACGAAGTGCTGGTGGCAGAAGTCAACATTTAAGAGAAGGAAAGAGCATAGAATGAGAAAAAGGAAAGTGTGAGATACTTAGTTGAGAATTTTAAAGACACAACAGAAGAATTAAGAGAGTTTCCAGTGTAACATCAGACTTCAGACAGGTTTGCTTTAAGATTTGGAAATCCTGATCTATCAAAAAGCAGAGAAGAAAGGCCCAGTGGAAACAAAGCAAAGGGAGAAATCAGTTAAAAGTTCACAAAACCTGATGATGCCAGACATGTCAGGAGGCCATGGCACAGGTAGAGACTCATGCTCTTTCAATAGAGAGAAGGGAAGGACAGGACACTGTACAGATCCATGTTGAGTGAGTGGAGCGGAATGGCATTGAGGAAGCTGAATTTGAGTGAAATTCTTGTTGAATCAGGGTCCTTGTTCCATGGATGACTGCGTGTTACTTGTTGAGAGTTTGAGAAAAATAGAGTTTAATGGGGCTGTCATTGTGGCATAGTAAGTAAGGTTACCCACCGCCTAAAATGTTGGCATCCCACACAGATGCCAGTTCATGTTCTGGCTTCTCCATTTTTGATCCAGCTCCCTGCTAATGACTTAGGAAAGGCAGCAGAGAAGGAACCAATAATCTGGGCTCAGAAAGCCACTTGAGGGACCCAGATGAAACTTCTGGCTCCTGGCTTTGGGTTGGCTAGGCTCAGTTGTTGGGACATCTGGGAAGTGAACCAGTGGATGGAAGATCTCTCTCTTTCTCTCTCACTTATACTTTTTCTCTGTCTGTACCTCTAACTTTCAAGTAGGTAAATAATACTTTAAGATGATAGAGTTTAATTAAAGGAAAAATCACCCTCCTAGTTTCAAAATGATATTGCATGAGCCCATGAGGCTTAATTATTATATTTTGTGACCCTCTTTAGAAACTCAGTAGCATGGAAGCAGGAAACAGACTCACAGGCTGGTAGGGACAGCATGCCTGAAAGTCCACAGCACAGACATATCAGAACAGAAGTATGGCATGACTAACACACTTGGGCAGGTTGCACAAGAAAACTCAGTTCACAAGGCCACAGAGACCAGAAAGGACAGGGACAGTTCCAGACTAAAGTTTGTGTAAATAGCAAAAACTACAAAATACTATGCAGTGGATGGCAGGAGCATGACTGTGAGTGAGAAAAACAAGCACAAGAACTCAGAACTCAAGGCCCCAGGAACCAAGAACCACCCATTGGGAATAATCTCTCAAGGTGGTCAAGGTGCAGAGTCAGAGAGTAGTTTCAGGAGGTATCCCCCCACTCCACACATTTTCCACTCCCGCCTTCTGCTTACAATTCTCAGAATAACGAGAGAATATTCTGAAAATGCCACCTTCTAAGATAAGGAGAAACAATCTAAAAAAAAAAAAAATACTCTGTTTCCAGCCCTTCCAGAACAAGATGCCCTTCTACACATGAGTCCAGACCTCCAAGGACTCTCACTAGTCCTGGTCATGTCATTACCCCAACCAAAATAATTCTTGTCAGCGCCAGCATTGTATCACAGCAGGTAGAGCTGCCACCTGTAACACTGGCATCCCATAGACGCTGGGTTCATGTCAAAGCTGCTGACCTGGACTCCAGCTCCCTGCTTGTGGCCTAGGAAAAGAAGCAGACGATGGTGCCAATCCTTGGGCCCCTGTCACACACAGAGAGATCCAGAAGAAGCTCCCACCTCTGGACTTCAGCCCAGCACAGCCTCTGCCATCTATGGAGTGGATCAGCAGATGGAAAATTCTCTCTTTAAGTGTGTCTGTATATCTGTCTGTAACTCTAACTTCCAAATGAATAGTCTTTAAAAATTAAAAAGAAAGCAAATCTTGTCCAGGACTTCCTCAAATAGCAGAGCCTAAAAACTATTGGTCTGAGTTCACCAAACTTGTCTGTTTCCACGACTCTGAAAACCTGTGCATTTTAGCCTGGAATGCTCTCCCTATGCTTGTCTACTTTGCAAAATTCCAAGTGAGCCCTCAAGCACCCGCTAAGGAAGCACTTGTTCTGAGGGTGCTCCCATGGTTCCTTTAAGAGAGCAGGTTCCTCATGCGCAGTGTTCTGTGAATGGGTCCCAGCACATGTCCCTCGTATTGGCAATCCTCTCTCCCCCTATGCATACCATCTATCACCATTCAAAATAACAAGTCTCCCCTAGAAAGAAAGAACACATGACAAAGGATGTCCTTTCAGAATCCACAGGAAATCATGTTCTGAAAGTTCCTAGCCCAGATGATTGTGGAAGCAGATACAGAAAGACGGGGGTGGAGGGTGGCCAATCACTGTGAGCACAGAGGTGTTGTGGCGTCCCATTGAGAGAGAGTTGGAGACTTTGCTTGAGAAGAAGGCCAGGAGAGAAGAGTTGTGTGGTTACTTCACTTTCCATCTGGAGCTCACATAAAACTGCTGGGCTTGATGTCCCATTGCCAACGCAAGGCAGACACACTTGCATGTGAAAAATGGTGGCATGTGTGGTGAAGGAGGATCTACGTCATGATCCTGTAGCATTCTTGAATCTTCTATAGTAAAAGCAGCCCTGCCTGCCCCCACAGAGAAGTCACAAGGCAGCTGGCCTTGGCAGATGGCAGATGGCACTGGCCAGTGAGGTAATGTCAAGCAGGTGGCAGAGTGACCACTTGGCCAGGGGGCCTTGTGGAAAGAGCCTGTGGTGTCAGGCAGCAAAGAGCAAAGGCCGAGGTGGCAGGCGCTCAAGTCCACCATGGACATCCTCACTGAGCAGGGGTGGAGGAGCCTGCATGGAGAGCCTGGGAAGCACCCAGGACAGCAATGGATCAATGCCAGGCCTCTAGGACCCTGCTCCATAGCCACAAGACCACAGTCAACCCTGCTTCCCCACACACCCAGGAAGTTTTAGGATTGGTCACAATGAAAAGCAAGAAAACTGAACAAGAAAAACGTAAGAGGACTTCAAAGAGTTTATGGACATGGAAGTACAGTTAGAAGACAAGCTTGTTCTGGTTCAAAGAATTTCGAAGTCTCTGCATACTTTTTTCCTTAAAATGCATTTCCCAAGAACTTTTTGAAGACATCTTCATATTACCTGGAAGATATGATTTATGCCAGAGGATATTTAGATAACGAGCTGAAAATATTGACATTTAATTTACTACTTAACTTCGGGACTTGATTCAGTAGATGGACTTGCGACAACTAACTAGCTAATTAACACTCAATACACACACACACACTCACACTCATTCCGACATACAATGCAGATCAAGCTGGTTAGGGACTTACCAAAAAGGCCATTATGGCACACAGAAAAGCTACGTTTCCCCTCTGTAAATATTTACACATTTGTGACTCTGTTATGTAAGGCCCATACTGTACTGTAATTATTTATTGACTTATCTATTTCCAACATTAAATTGAGGTTTTGAGAGTCAAGGCCTTGTACTTTCATCTTCTAAGTCTAGCATAATCCCTGGCATACACTAAGGCCCTAACAAGTATCTGTAGATGAAAGGAAGGGAAGGATAAGCATTGGAAAGACCGTGTGACGATAGCCACAGAGGCTTTTGTCACGCACAACTGCCAAATTGACTCAGGAATGCATGCCAGAAAATCTGCTGCTGGCTTGGCTTTGGTGAACTTTGGTCCCAAGCTCTCCTGGTGTCTATTATTTATTTTTCCCTTCTCGCTCTGCCAAGCATTTAGAAGAAAGGAAAATAAGGGATTTCACCTAATGAACTACTGAAAAGGTTTCTCAGCAGTTGCTACCCGCCTACAGTTACGTGCAAGTGAAGGCACTGTGAGGGTGGCAGGCAAGCAGCATGGACGTGAGAGACCAAGAAGCAAACTCACATACACCTGTGCAGACCCACAAACACATGTGCGAGTGGGCACACACACACACACCTATGCATGCACAAACACATATACAAACACATACACACTCTTTCACTGGAAGAAACTGAAACGCAATTGCTTAAGAAGTTATCCATTTATGTGTATACTTTACTGAACAGACAGGTATAAATTTGCACACAAGGCACATCAAAACGTTCACACACAAAAAAACTAAAAAATAAAGTACATTTTTCATCATTTTTTGATTCCAACAAATATACAAGACAGGCACAACTGCGTTTTCCTACAACCTGAAGGCACATTTTCCATCCAATCCAATCTTGCTCCACAGTAAGAAACATGGAAAGTGTCCTTTAAAATCATTCTTTGCAGCTGCTGGGAGAATGTCACAGTAAATTCTGCTAAAAGGAAGCTTGTAAAATAGAACAAGGATCTCTACAGGCCTTGGAACTGAAAGAAAAGGAAGCATGGAAGGGGAGAGAGGAAGAGAGGAGCGAAGCTGAGTCACACTGCTGTGGGCTGTTCAGCACCACTCCCTCCTGCAGCCCTGCTGTGCTGCGAGCTGGGCATCTAACATTTAACATTTCCCAGGATGCTGTTGGGGCCCACGCAGCAGCCCTCTCACGAGGCTCAGTAGGCAAAAGGGAAGCATCAGTACAGCGTGTGGCACTGGGCCTGAGGGTGCTTGGATCAAGCTGCCACATGTACCAAAGCAGCCGTAACCAAGTTCCTGGACTTCACAACCACCTCCCTCTCTAAAAGCAAAGCAATCCCCTGGATTAAATGACTTCCTTCTTGAAACACCTGGAGTTGTTTCTGCTTCTTGCAATATCCCTGACTTTAATAGCACGGATCAGTATACCATGAAGCAGAGAGATATTCCGGTGGTATCCCATTTTGCAAACTCGTCTTCTGCCTATTCCTCCCACATTGAAACCATCAGCAAATCCTCTTCCTCGCCTTTCCAGTTAGCTTGCATCACCAGCCGCCCCCTCCCACCCCCAGATCCTGTGTCAGATGTTCCAGGGCAGGCCAATCTAGCACCAAACCTCTGAGCCCAAGAGGAGACAGTCACCAGTTTTGAACAGACCCAGGCCGAGTGTCAACCTGCCTGCTTCTCTGGTTTTCTCAGTTGCTCTCACGGCTACTTCCTTCCATGAAGCAGAACTACTCTGGCATCAGCCTCTGAAGAGCTTGGCTGTTCCTGCTGCCTTTCTGGGACTTCTCCTCCGTCCTCCCTCTGCAGTTGGACTGCTCTGCTATGCACCTGTCACCCATGCAAGCTGTGCCTCCATGCTTCAGTCCCACACTCATGCTCTCCTCTTCTGGAAGATACCCTTGCCTCACCCAACCCTGCTACAGTTTCAGAGATGGGTCTTAGATCACCACAATGGCCTGTCAAAGCACACATAATGTCATGAATATCTTTGGTCCGCCGACTTAGAACATTTAAGTAAAGGCCAGAACAACTTGACCCAGAGACTTGGAAGTAAAATGCAGTTTTTGCTGTAAACTACTCCATCTAGGGGATGGCCTCTCAGCAGACATGAAGGAACACATGAAGTTGCCCCAGATCCTGCACTATTTTCCATACATAGAAAATAACAATCTTTCTACACTAGCTACCAAAGTATAGCCCCGCCCAGCCTGTGCTAACATTGCCAACACCATCCACCAGTGTAAATGATCCCATGGCAGCCCCTCCGGAGATGTTTGGGCTGGACTGAGTCATGCTCCAGAACTCAAGTTAGGTCCATACCATTAGGAAAGCTTTTTTGTCTCTAAAAGCATGGAGCCAATAACAAATGACTGAAATTTAACAAGTTGCTTTTATATGGCACTGTAATCATTTTGATGTGACACTGACACAGCTCTTGTTGTATTGTTCTCTTTTTATAACACAATTTGCATAATTTAAGGACAACACAGCAAGATGCGAACAAGCGAAGGCAATGCCAAAACGTTGATTCATGAGTCTTAGGATTTGCAGTCCTCCTCAGCTGTGTGTCATTGCGTGCTGTCGTTTAGGAAAAGTATAAGACAACCACCCTGGCAAGAGGAAGAGGAGCAGATTTTTGTGCCTTCAGCTTTGTGCCCGTGGACTGATGGCACATCTGTTGACAAACAGCAGAGCTGGTGGCCCCGGGGATCAGCAATGATGAGGATCCTTAGAGGATAAATTGTACTCCCACCTTTTCCACAAGTACAATCCTGAAACAAGCTATATAACCACTAATGCTCTCTTATCATGGCTCTTTATAAAAACAAGACATAAATCCTGGCCTTTCTGAAGGTCAGACAGTCCACCAAAAAATGAAGTTGGGATGTATTTTTAGATCTTACAAAGTAAAGAAACAAATGGCCAGGATAAGGACTGGCAAACAGAGTTGCTCAGAAGTTTACATCAATTCTTAGAACTGTGAGACAGACCCAGTCCTGACAGCCTGCTCCACAGACAGGTAATATCATTATTCATGAGCTTTTCAACACTCTGTAAATAAGTGTAACAATAGGGCCAGAGGGGTTTTTTTTAATAAATAAAAATGCAGTCCCCAGCAGTCAAATGCCCTCTAGTTACAGTAAGACTAGAATTCACTTACATGTTAAAAAATCAATAATTTATCTATACATTAATAAAGCATGAGAGTTTTGCAGAATTAAGAAAGCGTTATTTCATGATTACTATAGCAATTCATGCTATCCATAAATAGGAAATCCATTCATACTAAGACATGTAGCACATGTAAGAACTGTTATCACGCACATGCTTCAATGGGATGAGGCTGCCAGTGCGTGGAGAACTCAAAGCACTTCTCCACTTTCACACTGTCATTTCTGATTTCCCTGTGAGTCAAGAACCTATTAAAAAGTCACTCTATCATTGGCTATTAAAATGGCCAGAATATTTTAACAAGAAATCATTGGATGCCCTCACGAATGGCCAGCTTTTGAGATAAAAAAGGCAAGAGGCATGAATGAACCCAGACTTAGCCAGTTGAAAAATATTACAATGTTAGGGTTCCTATTTAAAAAGGAAAACACAAATTATATAGACAGAATTGTTCTGGAAGTATGTTTTACCCATACTTGAGAAATCTCAACAAATTATACCACTTAAAACTAACAAATTCAACACAGAGCATAAAAATCCAACAAGATCATAATATTTTCATTCACTAAATAAAATATCAATATAATGCTTTTCTTTTTTTTTTTTTTTTTAAATATTCATTTATTCATTAATTACATTGCATTACATGACACAATTTCATAGGTACTGGGATTCCCCCCCCTTCACCCCAAACCCTTCCCCCATCATGAATTCCTTCACCTTGATGCATAACCACAGCTCAAGTTCCGTTGAGATTCCCTAATTAAAAGTTTACACCATACAGAGTCCAGCATCCCACTTGTCCGGTTCAAGTTCAACCGCCTCTTAGGGAGGCCCTCTCAGGTTTGTAGGCAGAGCCAGCAGAGCGTCACCCCGATCAATTAGAAGCTCCAACATATCATCAGCAACAGTCCAGGTATGATGAGGCTGGTGCAGAGTCCACTGATTGACATAGTCCGTCTTAGGGTTTCCCCTTGTCCAGTTTTCTGCTGCAAGCATAAAGCTGAGGTGGTTGATTCATCTACTCCATTTTCCATCTTTTCTTGGTTAATGCTTTGATTCCTCCATTTTGTTCAGGGGAATCCCCCTGAAAAAAACTTTGAGGCATTCCCAGTCCAGGCTCCTACATGTACTACTAGTAAGCACAGTGCCCGCCACCGTCCATCACTCCGATCAGCTGATGGTTTTAACCCCTGGGTTGGTTCTCTATGCAGGAGGCATGACAGTCTATAGGACGCTCTGGGCTGACCAGAGCAACCTCTGGCATAGTTAACACTGGCTGGCAACAGGCCTGGTTGGAGAGCGTGGTGGAGGCCTTGGCTGCGTGGAGCCTACCACTAAGGGGCACAGGAACTGGAGGGAGGCTGAGTTCTGGTCGGGTCACAGTTGTAATCCCTTGGCACAAATATCAATTCGGCTTTGACGCACCATGCCGGATTAGACCACAGCACAGTTTGGTGCTCTGGAGGACCAGGATAGACGTAGGACGGGCTCGGCTAGGCCTCAACCCCATCTGAGCCATATATGAGATATGCGTGGGTATGGACGAGCCGTGGCTGGGCTGAAACTCTCAACAGCAGGAACCAGAATGGATTGAAGAGCGGTGCTGGCCGAAGGACCTGCTGGAATGCGTGAAGCCCGACACCATGAAGGAGTCGGAGGAAGGAACCTGAACAGATCCTCTGACAGGACACTGACTCTACAAATAAACGCAAGAAGCATGGAGGTAAATAACCCAGAAGAGGCTTTGGAATGTGACCCACTGGAATACACTTGGCTCGGGTTGGGGCAGACCAGGCTGAGTCGGTTCACGTCATCCACTGGCAAGCCCAAGTGCTGAAACTGTGTGGGGGCCTGGCCGTGTTTGGTTGCGATAAAAAAAAAAAAAAAAAAAAAAAAAAAAAAAACAGTACAAAACACAAAATGCCAAGGTGAAATGGCCTGTGCTAGCAGGGAATGCAACACCCGACCAGCACTCCTCCCACTGGTTTAGGTGAGGGACAAGAGTGTGATGGGCAGAGCCGGGGAGAGATGCGATACTCATTGGTTCCAATAGAGGTCGGGGCTCAATATAATGCTTTTCTTCATTTTTCTGCTAGATAGTCTTCTCCCTCCTCATAAAAAATGCTTCAAAATCCAAAGGTAGTTCAGTCTACACACAGTTATCAAAGGTTGCCCTTTTGATTATATTCCTGACAGGAGAGAACATCTCTATATGTCTAGGGTATAAAACCAAATCTGCTCCTTATACTGTCATACATCAGGCGAAATGTTCTGGCTCTTTCTTGATCTGTTTGCTGTTGCTGTGATAGAATATCACGGACCGGAGCATTTCTTCAACAACAACGACAAAAGCTCATTTGCCCCATGGCTCTGAAAGCTGAGAAGTCTGAGGGCATCGCACAGGCATTTGCCTAGGGTGTTTGTGCTGCTCCGTGACATAGAAGCAGGAAAAGCATGCGTGACGCAGAGACAGGTGGACTCACCCTGTGTCGATCCCCTCTCAGTGCAGTTAACTTACTCCACAATAACGACATCACTGCATTCCTGAGGCTCTGCCACTCAGACCCAAACACTGCCCACCGGGAGCTACCCACATCAAATGCCAGGCCCTATGCCCCACCACCTATTCCAGCACATGAATTCTGGGAGATAAACACTTAAACCATGTCAGGCTCCACACACTCCTGAAGCAAGACATGCAATGGACAACATGCTCATGAGATAACTCCCCAGCACTCCTGACATTGATGTTCTTGGGATTTGCTGATCCCGGTCGCTCACAAGGCTTCAACACACATGGGTATGATTGTCCCTTACCCACTGGATGTCTCAGATGTGTCCATGGTCGCTCCACTGCCACCCAGTGTGAGGTGGAGTGTGAAAACAGAGGTTGAAGTGAAAAGAAATGGTGGTCTTCATTGACTAAGGCCAAAACGTCTTAATATGAAAGTTTATAAAAACATGCATCTATGTGAATGCAGGTATGGAAACTGCCTCAGGACCTCAAGTCGTCCCTTACACATAGCAAATTTGACAGTTAAATTCAGCTCACATCAGAGAAACTCTATATCCTTCAGAAGAGGAAAAATTAAAGAAATCCCAGGGAGAAGCTCAGTTGGTCATCAGAGCAAATCTGGCTCCTGCCTCTGCCACAGCCCCTCCTTCCTATAGACCACCCAGAAAATGGCAAGGATCATGAGAAACACAAGGCAGGAAACATGGAAAGATGGCAAAGAAAAAACCAGACAAAGTCATACCATGTTACATGGGTAAAAGTGACCAATACACAGCAGTTTATATGAGTCGAACTAATAACAATTACCCCCACTCAGTGCTTACCATACACCTAGTTTAGCAGTCCACAGGCAGGTACTGTGTTGTTTTCCTTCTAAAAGGTATGTTGAATTCCTCACCACAATATCTCAAAAGGTAACTTTGGTTTCACATAGGTCATTTACAGAACAGTCAAGCTAAAACAAAGTCATTAGGATAGATCTTTCTTCAATAAGATTGATGTCCATATATGCAAAGCAGTGAAGATGCCCACATTCTTGGACTTGATTCCTAGCATTGGCTCCTGGCTCTGGCTTCCTGCTAGTGCAGACTGTAGCAGGAAGCAATGAGGACTCAGGGACTGGGTTCCTGCCACTAATAGGAGAAGCATGGATTGAGTTTCCCTGTCTCCCAGATTTCGCTGCGGCCATGGGCCATTCATTCATTCATTCATTCGCTTTCTCTCTCACTCTTTCTCTTCTCCCTCCCTTTCTCTGACTCTCTACCTCCCAAATATTAAACACAAGTTTTACGCAGAGGGGAGTTTGGACACAGATCCACATAGAAGGGAGATGTGCAAAGACAGGAGGAAGCCCATATGCATGCTACAACTTCTAGAAGTTCTGAGAGTGGAGCACAACAGACCTTTCCCTGCCAGCCTGCATAAGATGTGCAACTGCTGCTGAACATCTGGCTCCCAGTCAACCAGCCTCCATAAACCTGTGGATAAAGCCATTCAGTAGGTATTGGCTATGGCTTTGATGCCTTCATTGCTCACTTCATTCCTATTCTATCTCATAGAAACAGAGACTTGAGGAAGCTAGGAACCTCTCAGCTATGGACACAGATGTAACAGAGCATGAAGCTGAGCCAGAATGCGCAAGCACGTTTCTCTTCATGGGCTCTTAAGTAGATTCACTCTCCCAGACTCTCCTTTGTCGATGAACTATGGGTATTGCCTGAACTGATCTTCAACGTTGCTTTCACAGACATCATGAAACCCCACCTCTTTTGCAAATGCTGCAGTCACATTAGAGAGTTAAAACATGTTGTGCTGTCAAGGGGTTTACAACGTGGGGCAGAGTGATTATAGACCATAAATGTACTAAGACCTAAAAGCACACAGAAAAGATGGCTGCAGTTAAGTGCTCTACCATGTTGGTCGGGATGTTGAATTAGGGACTGATGCCATGTCCTAGGAGAAAAAATGTAATTTCCTAGGGAACCTCATGATGTTAAGGACTACAAATGTCAAAACAAAATAATAATAAGCAGAAGGAGAAAGAGGAGAAGAAGGGGCTTCCTGTGTCCTTGGCTTAGCACATCATTTCCTAAAATGTGTTGTAGGAATCCATGATTCCCAGAGATACTATTAGTTGAACTTCAAAAAGTTCATAGAAAAATTGAATTGAAATTTTATGCATATTTTCCATGAAACTTTGGAAGAGACTTTCCTCATTAGAGGGCAAAGAATCAAAAGGGAGTGGGAAGAAGTTGCAGCTAAGTACATTTTTGAAACATGGATTTAAACACAGTAAATGAATTTGAATGCAGGAAAAATCCCCTAAGACGTTAATGTACTAATAATGTATATTTCTAAAGCTCTAAGAGCCAGACCCAAACATTGTTTATTTGATGGTAAAACTGTCTTTTCCAGCATCTGGTAGGATCTGATTTAGAAAGCCCTTTCTGTATATCTGGCACAAAAATATGTTTCAGTAAACTTAAGGTAAATGATTATAAACTCTAAACCCAGGGCTTCCGAAGCAATATTACTTGCCTCCATTAAGTGGCAATTGTTCAGAGCTCTCAGTTTTAAATGCTTTTGAGATTAGGATCAAGAAATGTCATGGGGAAGACATCAGACAGATAGAATCCACAACATCCTCACAGGACAGGGTGTTTCATTCGTAAGGTTCCTTGCAGAAGGTAGGACCAGAAGTAGCGGCCAGAGGAGACACAGAAATCGGAAGTTGCTGAGGACACAGAGGGGAGGACCTTGCCAAAGCCTGACCACTGAAGAAGTCACATGACTGAAAACACATATTCCCTCCCACAATGCCTAGCCTATGTGTAATTGCACAGGGATCACCAATAGGCAGGTTCCCTTGCAAAGAAAGTCATCTCTTAGGAGATTTCTTCGAAAAATGACCTTGGGCAAGGCTGAGGAAGAATTAGAGAAAGAAGGTCAGGTGCTGACTGGAAGAGGGTAAGAGGTTAGTGCAAGTTTTCAAGTCAATGATTGGCAAGCAGAGTTCATGAAACATGAAGGAGTGCTTGGCAAACCACTCCAATGTCTGGAAGACTCACCCAGTGGGTCATTTACTTACTTGCACACAGTTAGCCAAGGTTCTATGTGAGCATCATGACATTAACTATAAAACCTCATCTCTCCTTTTTGAACATGTTATTTATTGATCATTTCTACTCTCTCACAGCCTTAAGGAGGTAAGTTGTCTTACATTATTAAATCACCTAGAAAAACTCAAGGTAAAAGACAGACCATAACCAATTAAGAGGCAGGCATCAGGGTTTAATTAGTACAGTTGAGCACTCCAACACACTTGCCATTAGGCAACACTGGCTTCCTAGAAAAAGAAAGCACTCAAGTCCATCAGAAAAAAAATCAATGTTTTCCAGGTACCATGTCCCAAGAAGACTACATTGCTAGTATGTTGATAGGAAAAACAGCAGATAAGGAAAATCTTGGCTTTTCCTGGCTCCTTCAGTCCAAGTTTTGTACCAAAGCCTCTTGCAGAGATGTCCCTGCCCTGATGTGTACCTGTGCCCTTCTGAAGACTCTCCAAAGAGCAGTCACAAGACAAGGAACGTGTCAGCTTCCTGTGCAACTCCATGGAAAGCAAGGAAGGAAACTTGCAGTATTCCTGCATACCCAGGGAGCTAAAGGCCTGGATTCCAAGCTGGATCAGCAGCAGGAGGTGTGCAGGGGAAGAGCTGAAGCTTCAAGCTGGCTCTGGCCCAGGTTACAAAGCAGAGAGACTGGATAAGCGGAGAAAGCCATCCTGGCCTTGGGCTCTGGTCTCTTGGCTCATGTTTGACCCTCAGGAACTTAGTGCCATTTCCAGTAGACTGCAGAATATAGACAGGGTTGTTTAAAGTCACAGAATTATGCTCCATTAGAAAACCCCCTCAATAACTCCACACCCTTGAAAAGCTACAAGAAAATCTCAGATAATCATCATCACCACACTTGCACAGTCCCCGAAAGTTTTCTGTCACTGTGGCATCCTTCAGGGAGTCATTACTCTAACCCATCAAGCTGGAAATATCTGGAAAACCAAAATAATAACGTGAATACGCTACACCATAAATTTTCTTCTCAACATCAGTTCACTGCCGAGAAAGCTTTTGCATGCTTTGTAAAAGAACAAATGGGTAAAATGTCCCTTGGACCACTGCCTCCAAACTGAAACTTAGTACTCCTTTTGGCGTACTCTCAGCTGCTTTTGAGGCCCGCATCCTTGACCATAGCATCAGCTGCAATAAAGCAGGGTATTAGTTCAAGAGGAGTCTCTAAATCTTTGATGCCAAAGCAGAACTAAAGTTCCATAGGGAAGCCAGGTCCTCAACTTTACGTAACAGCAAGCCAGAATCCCAGCAGACCAGTGTGGTCCCAGGAGGGCTTGGAACAGAGATACTCAAACCAGAATTCCTGACATATAGGAGCCAGGTCATTCTCAGCAAGACAGGATACGGGGTAGGCAGCTGCCACGCAAACAGTATGATGTAGGGTACTCTGCACCCCACTGTGTGCCAACAGTGCTCCTTTCCATTGCTGATTTCCCCTAGGGTGTTGGGAAAAGAATACTCCCCATTGAGAACCATTGCCTTGCAAGGAGGGCCATGGCCTTGCATAAAAACTGAAGTCTAAATCTCTTCCATAAATTTTGGATTGCAATGTCTAGACTTCTGGGCCAACGAAGGGGAAAAATATTTTGGTCTGAAAAAAAAAAAGCTTTAAAGCTAAATCTTACTGGTTGGTCACCTCCATATGGTACCAAGAGAATCTCAGATCTTCATAGTTCAAAATTGGAATGAGCCCACCAGGTGGCTAGCTGCCAGGCCTAGCCACCCAAGAACTACAAAAATATTCTGAAGACTACAGCTTCACATTTTACCCAGAATTTTTACATTGTCCTTTTTTTAAGTGTGAATGAGTTGGTTATATAAAATGCAATTTTACAAAGTACAGGTTGTCTCTGAGAATGTTGGCCAATCACAATAATCTTAGTTTTCATATAGCTGACATGATCCTTTCTGGTGATAATTGGGTGAATGGTTCATCAGTGTCTTGGGACAATTCTAGTTAGTGATACTTAGATTGTATCATCAACATAGAAGTAAATGTGCATTGCCCTATTCCGTGTACAGGCAAAGAAGCATATAAGTACTCTGAAATTCACTACAGTTTTACCTAAATACACTCTGAATGAAAGAACAGTACTGTTTTTACGCCACATAAATCTTAATGTGAGAGACAAAAAAAAAATATACAGACACAGAGCTCCCATTTGTCCATTCATTTTCCAGCTGCCAACAACCAGGTCTGGACCAGGCTGAAGCAAGGAGCTCGGAACTCAATTCAGGTCTCCCACATGGGTGGCCAGAGCACAGCTCCTTGAGCCTTTATCTGCTCTGCCGTGATGCAAACTCAGGTATCCTAACCAGCCCTCTTAGCCACTAGACCAAATACTTGCCCCTGATGACAGATACTTCTTTACAACTAACCTTAGACTACAACACTGTGAGATGGACTTAGATGATGGCTGAGGTCTGAGCGATTGGCCCGTAAGAATTACTGGTCTACGTGTTAAAGGCCAAAGAAACAGAAACTGCAGAGAGCCCTGCAAAACCTTATTGTAGCACTGTTAATTCTTTCGGAAGAGGACATCAGCAATCAGCACTAAACTCGTTTTGCATAAGATTTAAACCATTTCAGGATTAGGGTGGGAGCAAAGCTACAATTTACAGAAGTGTCGCACCAAGTGCTGACCATGAAATTCCCTCTATCTTAACCTGATGGAATAATGCCCGGGGATGCATTTAGTGAAGACGGAGGTCTACTCAGGGAAGCCGCCGCTTTCCTAGGGCCATTCCTGGGACACATTGAAAGTGAAAGAAGGGCATTAGTGTGGCACAAACCAGGCCATCAGAGCCCAGGAACCTGCAACAGCCCTCTGATATAATTAATCATCTGACAGTCAACAGCGATCCACGTTCCTGCACGAATCCCATGGCTGAGCAACAACACCACTCCAGTCTGCATTCGGTATTGCTTCTGACGGGCAAATGACTCCTTCCACAGTCTGTTACAACGTGATTTCTTTTTAAAAAGATAAGTTGCTTGCGAAAACATCTTAACTTCACAAGTTTACGCATGACTCATCTGGGGTTCATTTGGAGGCGATCTTGATAACACAGCCAGGCCACACAGCTTCGTGGCACGCAAGGAGACTGCCAGGTCCATCATGGCTCAGAAAGCCCCTGGGATGAGGGGGCACGGGGCACTCTATCTCAGAATCCTCCCAGGATCTGCTCCAAATGCAGAGCCCAGGGCCCAGCCCCAGATCTCATATTTCCAAATCTTGGGCCAAGTGGGACCTGGAATTTGGATTTTAATAAGCACCTGGCAGTGATCCCTAAGCACACCAGAGCTGGCCTCTCAAAAGAGTAAGGCATGAATGTGAGGGGAACTGCTTTCCCAACTTCATTTCCTTGCTTGCACAATTGCCACCATTTGGTTGCAGGCTTGATCAGCCATAGGATTGCATCCGCAATGCCAGATTCAGCTGAAGGATTGCTGAATTTAAACCCCGGAAGTCCACAGCCCCTTCCCAGTTCTTGCTCCCTACCACAGCCAACCTTATTTGAAGCACTATTTACATTCAGTGCACATAGGTCCACTTGGGAAGATGATTAAGAAAAGGCTTACCTGGCTCTCTTCACAGGGAGACCTGTGCTGACTTCTCTAGAGATGGTTGTTTGACCCTTTGGGTGATTGTCACATTTACCAGAGAAACACAGCCTTACTTATAATCTCTCCCCTTCCAATTACAGCAATTATTTCCTTTTTAAAAGAGGTTCTCCATGCCTCAGGGAAGGTTTCCAGAATATACTCACCCTGTGTACTTGACATTAGCTCCACTCTCCTGCATCAACTGTATAAGTTGTGTAAGCAACACATTCTTACTCTTTTTTACTGTCCAGCCTACTAATTGCAATTGTTGCCACCAAGCAATTAAATGGGGAAAAATTGGAAAAAGCTTTGCAATAACAAAATGTACACAGGAATGAAAATAATGTCTGGACATCTTACTGTATCAATGTAACAATGTCACTTGAGAAAAGACAGTATGTTTGTCAAGAGAAAGAACTGGCACATAGAATCATCTAGTAAAAGCAATGATTTTATACCAGATTCTGTTTAAGAGAGAAATACAATGTATGCATATCTAAGTCTTCCTTCTAATTTCAATCAATTAGTAACTGTGTCTGCTTTCTATCACACAAATTAATCGTCATCTCTGACTTCTAGGATTACAAACCAAGTGCTTGCGGCTGGGGCAGGGGGTGGACAGAGGAGAAGACAGTGTATAACAACCAAGGTCAGCAGAAGGGGCTGAGAAAAGGAACCAGCAGACATCTAGGACGCCGCAAAGGGTCAACACTGAAGGATTTACAGAGAGAAGCCTAACCTTTAGTGTGTCCCTCTGCCACAAGGCAAGGAGAAAATGGGTTTACAGACATGAAAAGCCCCAGCCAGCCAGAATGCACCAGGACAGTTTCCCAAAAAAAAAAAAAAAATAGTAATATGTGTAAGAGACATTTTGGGCATCAGGCTACCATAATGACTGTTCACCCCATCACGGGGTTTGGGATGACCCCAAGATTATCTAGAAGGCAAGATGGGACTTAAAGCCAAGGTATCCTCAGCCACACCAACATGAATCCCCCAAGAGTATGTTGTTTTCAAATTTGAGAATCTTCCATAAGCTTTACAAGGTTAAAACCTAAACCACATCATGCTCCACTGCTTATTTGCACACAAACATGCCTGTAAGGTGCCATGGTGTACAGCTTCCTATAAGTGTAAAGTATAGCCCACAGCACAAGTCTGTCTCCAGAGGCCACTCCCATCCCACGCACAACTGCCAAAAACAGACACAAGACTCTATCTGGCAAAATTCTGTTTGTAAAAGAAGGATTGTGTGGTCAGACTCATTGGTAAAACACAATCAACCACAATGTCTCAAAGCAGATTGCCAATCTAAGTGTTGAAAACTCATAGACAAGGTGAGCTTGTTGAAGGCAACTTTTCTCCAACTTATTGAACCACAGAATTGGTTTTGTTGTCCCATCTGTTCACATGATGGACCCAGAGTTCTGCAGTGCACACTACTGAGCAATTCTGTCACACACTCCTGCCCCAGTGTGGCCAAGGGCCCATAGCAACTGCACAGAGTCATACCACGGTACGGTTCCAAGGTATTGGGGTCCCTGGGTCCACCAAAACTTTGACATAACTCAGTGGTACAGGAAGCCTTGGGGAAGTATCAGAATATCGTCTAATCGCTCCAAGTCAAGTTGCGTAGGAAAAGGAGGAAAAGCAAGTCAGTCATATACAGCAGCAGAAGATAAAACAGTATGAGAAACAACTGACTAGGCCTGGCACTTCGGCTCAATTAGCTGATCCTCACCATTCACATGCCAGGATCCATCCCTTATGGGCACAGTCCATGTTCTGGCTGCTCCATTTTCCATCCAGCTCCCTGCTTGTGGCCTGGGAAAGCAGTAGAGAAAGATACACAAGGCTTTGGGGACATGTACCCATGTGGGATATCCAAAAGAAGCTTCTAACTTCTGACTTCAGATCAGGTCAGTTCTGCAAGCTAAAAATCACTTAAGGAGTGAACCAGTAGATGGAAGATTTTTCTCTTTGTCACTCCTTTTTTTCTATAAGTCTGCCCTTCCAGTAAAAATGAATAAACCTTTAAAAAAAAGAAGCTACTGACTGTTGTGGAATACTTCTAAAATATAGGCAGAAACATTTACAGTAGACCCTAGCATCCACAAACAACTACATAGAATCATTGGGGTTAATACTAAACTCAACCAGTAAGTTGGACACACACAAACATCAAGACGGAAGTGTATGCTATGATGAATTAACTGGCATGCTTGTAGGCTTATAGGAAAAAAAGAAGCATCAATTTTAAATCCTAAAGGCAATCAGCAGTCCTGGGGGAATGGTGATGCCATGGTTTGGCTATGCTTTGAGTATATTTCTATAGGACGCACGTGCTGAAAGCTTGATGCTCAGTGTGGTGATGTTGAAGATGCTGGGATCTTTGACAGACAGGGTCTAATGAGGGTGGTTAGGAAATTGGGAGCACCACCTTCCAAAGGATTAATGTGATTTTTTTTTATGTGACTTCACTTAATTTCCACAAGAGGGGCCAATGTTTTGGTGCAGCAAATTAAGCTGCCTCCTGAAAGGTCAAAGCAAAGGTTTGAGTCCCAGCTGCTCCACTTCTCATCCAGCCTCCTGCTAATGTGCCTAGAAAGGCAGCTGATGGGACCCAAGCATTGTGATCCCTGATCACCACGTGGGTGACCAGGATGGAGTTCCTGGTCTCTGACTGACCAATTCTCAGCCTTTGCGGCCATTTGGAAAATGAACCAGCAGATATGGAAGATCTCTCTGCCTCCTTCTCCCTACCTATCAGAGCAGGTTGTTAAAAAAAAAAAAAACCTGTTTCCTAGACCTACCCAATTCCCAGTATTACTTTATGTATGATCTTCCCTGGCTATAGCGTCACCACTGGGATGACACTACCATGAAGTCTTCACCGAAGACTAAACAAATGGGGTTGTCCAGTCTAGGGCTTCCAGCTTCCTAACCTCTGAGCTACATAGACCACTTTTCTTTATAAAGCAGCCATCCACAGGTGGCTGCAGGGCAATAACTGTCCCAACAGAGTTAATAAATCAACAACAGAAGACCCGAGTACTATCTTGGCTGCATTTTCCATCAAAGTGAGGAAACTCGGTACCAGTGTCGTGAGTATCTGCTGGCTTCCTCATCAGTATCCATTCACAAATTCTTCCATGAAGCAATGCCCAAGTTTAAAGATACGTGGTCTGATGAAACTGATTCAATTCAAAAGCTGTAAGCAGAAGTTTATCCTCGTGACTGCTGGGAGAAGAAGCCTAAGTGCTTTGTAGCTTCTTAAAAAAAAAAAAAAAAAAAACCCTCCCAGCCATGAGTCCAATCCCATGGACAGCATGTGGAAAGATCGAGGGCTTCAGCAATATCATGGGAGGTCCCAGATCAAACCTTACCTGAAGCCATTTATTCTGGATTCTTTGGATAATGAATTCCTTTATCATTTCAGACAGTTTAATCCGAGTTGTTTATCATTGCATCAAACACATACATAGATCTTAACTGACAAAAATATTCAGATGTTACAGACTCATAGGCTGCTGTGCTGATGACATAATTTTGGGAAATCAATGCAAACACCACACACATACACACACACACACACACACACACACACACACACACACACAGGTGAAGCCATGGAAACAAGGTAGTCCAGAGAGACGAGGGAGAAAGAAGACAGGATGACAAAGGATGTCACCATCACAGGCAAGGGAAATCCAAGGTGCAGGTGCATCAGAAAAGGGAATAGGAATAGTGAGATGAAGTTAGAATAAAGAATAAGCATCCCTGGAACATAGGTAAGAAAAGGAGCCCAGTGTTCTGGCTTTTTCTCAAGAAAAGCTCGTAGTTCAAATAACAATTACTACTACCACTCAGCATTTGTCACATTCCAAACAGCACTCAGTGCCCCATAAGCACAAATCCCCGTGTCTCCCTGCCAAGCCTGCAGTGTGTGTTCTTCTTCTTATTTTACCAATGATGAAGCTGGAACACAGAGAGGTAAATGAATTACCCACAGCCACCCAGCTAGTCGATGGTGAATCTAGGATTCCAGCCAGCTCCTGTGTGTGTCTCCATAGTTCTGCCTGTCCATGGAGGCATGCTGCCATGTTCTGGGCACACTGCTTCAGTGAGTGGGTCCAAGAATGCAGGTAAGAACTTGTGTAGCCAAGTGTTTATCTCCCACATTCAGTCTGACTTAGATGTCTAAAAGCCGTATACACATTTGTGTAAGTACTGTTCTCTTTTGATGGTACTTGGTTAGAATGTAAACAGGCTAGGGACAGATAGCTTCTTCAGTCATTCGTGCCTTGGCATGAATCAGTTTGACAGGAAACTTTCTTACAGCAAGGAAGTAGCCTTGGGCCATACAGATGTGCGAAGCCCCTAAGATGCTACGATCAAACTGCTCAGAAGCGCAGGGAGTGAGCGCACATTCCCCTCAACAACTCTCTTGTAAATGAAGACATTTCCCTCCTGCACAGCTTTTGTCATCTAAACCCCAAGACCACACACTTGACCGAGCACAAGTTTCGAAGATCATGAAAAAGTTCATCTCCCTGTCCAGGAGTCCAGCCCCACAACACACAGAAGCACAATCTCTGGCGATACTTGGAATTGCATTCCTGGCTTACACTGGGTGATGGGTTCCAGCAATAGCACATTCAAAAATCAGATGCTCATGGAGTAGGCTTTTCAGGCAAAACAGTCCAGGTACAAAGTATACAGAAAATCAATATTAACAGATGTTACTAACTTAAAATATTTGATGTCAACAAAGACGCCGAATTGATTTTATTTTTCAAAAACAAAGGATCAACTAGGAAAATCTATTTTCAATCTCTTTCTCAGAATCTCCTTCAAGTCCAGTTGTGCCTGGATCAGCCCTTTGCCCCAACAGCCCTGCACACTGCTCATCGCCCAGAGGAAGTCTCCAGGATGAAGCCCACCCAACAATATGTGCAGCCCTATAACCCTCCTGCATGGCACGTGTTCACTATTTCTTTCATACCCATTTCCTCCTTTCATCTTGTAAGTAGCAAAACAAAAAGAGTCACTATCTTGTCTACCACCAGCTCTTACCTTAGCACTTGGATTAAAAAAAATGGGATCCCCGGAATTAATAACTGAAAACACAGCATTGTTCCTCTCCATGAGTGGATGTTCCCACAGACCAACAACCAAGAGCCAAACGTTCCAACAGGAAAGTGGGCAACTTGAGTGTGTTAATAAAAATAAATGTTAAAAAATAATTTTAAATTTCAAAGTTAAAAAAACTTTATTCACCTCTCCTTCCTTTTATTTTTAATTACAAAGAAAAGTAACCCCAGAGTTGCAGGGAATGGTCACTGTCATGGACCACCAGGAACTTTCTCTAGGGCACTGCGGCTTTGTGTCGTGACATCCCCAAAAGGTATGTGTCCTTTAGCTCAGTAAGTCTGCTTCCAGAAGCATCCCCATGAAATCTCTACAAGTCCCAAAAACGTATGTGTAAAATAATCTGGATAGCACTGTGTAAAACAGCAAAGAGAAATGTAAAAAGGCAGTAACCGAGGAGTGATTAAAATGAACTCCTACGTAACATTTTTAGTTAACATTTGATGGAGCCTTCCATGGGCCAGACATTTCACTCAATAGTTAGCATGCAGCATCCAGTTTAATCCTGGGACACTCTATGAAGCGGGCGTAACTGTTACAGCCATTTTTCGTGGGAGCTAATTGCAGTTTGGAGAGACCATTGGGCTGGGGCAGAGCCAGGGACAGCCTCCAAGGCCAGGCCTCACATCACCAGGCTCCATGTCCCCATGGGAAAGTTGTAACCTGTATGCTCTGCAACATCAAAGGGGACTTCTGGGTTCCTGACAGGTGACAGAGACAGATTCCAAGACAGCACTCAACACAATCACAGTTTTGTAGGGACACATATCATACAAAAACACATCTATATTTGTTGGGGCTCAGAAACAATGCCCCAAAGTATGGCACTTTGGCATGCTGAGTACTTTGAGCTAAGGGAGACTGGAAGGACCCAGAAGCAAGTTCCTCCTGACCCCCCTACTCTCTCTTACTAGCCTTCTCTCCTGCAGGGGATTCACAGAAATAAGGATTTCTCTTCTCCGATGTGCGCCATGAGAACAAGAACGCTCTCCAGATACAGACCACAAACCCCCCAAAAATGCCATTCCAACCACTTCTTCCTTGAAAATGTTTGCTCCTGAAGGGTCTTGCCCCATAACCCAGCATGAAGGAACACGACACGGAGCTGAGCAAGAAGTCTGCTGGGTCTCCTCTTCACCCCAGTATTATCAAATCATACCCCTGGCCCACCACAGTTCTACCCAGATCTCTACTTTTCATCAAGTGTGAGCATAAGAAAGTTTTCCTGGGGTCTTTGGAGCTTCACTCCTGTATCACATAAAACTCTGATGAAATATGGGTTTATGTTTCTGTCATATTAAGATGGCTTTTGCTGTAAAACTGTTGGTCTTGCTCATGCTAGATTCCTCATGCTAGATTAGGAAAGACCCTACTAACCTCTGGTGCCCTACATATTGCTATGTTTCCGTGCAAATACAACACACTTGTGTGCTTATCTTTGCACAAGGCCTGGATGAATTTACATCCAAAGGTTGCCTCAGAGCAAGTGGGTTAGGCAATAACGGGAACTTTTTTTCCTTTGCCTATCTTACTGCTTTTATGGTTTTCTAAAATGAGAAAGGGTCACTTCACAACACTTCTGAAAAACTGGGCTCAGGACCCCAGGACTGTATACTCCCCATCTCACCTTCTTTCCTAAAGAATTCACAAGAGAACTCCAGTTTTTCAAGACTGATGAAACTAGAGCCAGGACTGGGATCTGCTGACCGCTAATGTGAGACTCCTAGCACCGCCCTTACTGGAAGGGGTTACCTAACGCTGCTCACCTACACGGTACAGCGAATGCTAGGAAACCAACAACCCAACCTTCCTCACTGTGCCAAGCATTTTCAGGGACCCCTTGATGCCCAACAAGGCAACACACCCCACTGGGGCATGAAGGCCTGAAGGAAATGACAAGGCTGCCTGGTTCCCAGAGAGCCTTCCCAGAGCACTGGCCATTTTCACTAAACCCATCACTCTTGACAGAGTCATGGATCAAGCTTCTTTAGGCAGCTCTTTCCAAACATGAGGCTCCCACAGAGCTTGTGACTCAGAGATGCCAGAATATCCCAAAACACCTGTGCACGTGGTACTAAGGCACACCCCCGACCAAGGCATTGTGCTCTATATAAATCAGTCTTAACTGGGAACGAGACACAGTTGGTCTCATCCTAATTTAACACTCTTCCTGCTGCCATGAGGAGGAACAGACGCCGCCCTCTGCCCCAAGTCCTGAAGTGGATCTGTGTTTCTTTTTAGCTGCTGCTTCTGATCCAAAAGAGATGAAGGGCAACTGGAAATTTAGCTCATCCTGCCATACTGTTCAGGCAGGTTGGCCTCACCCAGAGAGTGCCAGGGAGTGCCTGGGTCCAAGGCAGGTCTCAAAGCTGCTGGAGAACCAGGGATGAGAAGCAACACCTTGTCCAGAGGGAGTACCAGCCAGCCACAGCCCCTGTGTGCACCCACAGAGTAAGGTCAGATGTCAGGGATCAGGGGGTGGGAGGTGCTCCTCCCACTAGGGGTGCTCCTCCCACTAGGGGTGCTCCTCCCACGCCTAGTTAAGACAAGGCTCCTCTCGTTCTCAGTGCCCACACAGCAAATCCCCAGAAACAAGAGGAGGCTGTGCCAATCTGGTTCCTCCTTCCCAGGTTAAGCTTCAAGGAGGGAAGGATTCCAACATCACTGATGGGGCCACTGATGTGCTGCCTGATGTTTCCACTTTTTGTTGAAACAAGAACAGGGAGGGATGCTGAAAGTAGCATCCAATGGTTATGCAGCCAGCAATGATCAACAGTCACAGGCTCCCAGACATGCTAAGCTCCTTCCCACCAAAAGAACAGGAACAAAAATACGCAAGGACAACCCTGCTCAGAAAAAAACTACAAACTTTGCCTTGATAAGGGATGCAAAGGTGAAAATTTCAAAGAGCCCGCAAGAGAAAACTAAGATTTGCTTGTAGAATGGTGATGCCCTGTGGTGTATTGCAACAATTTCAGGGGTTGTTTGCATTGGGTTGTTTTCCTTTAAAAAGAAAATTAGAGTAGTGTCTTTCTTAATTGAAATAATAGCATTTTTAAAAGCTATATTGTGTTTCTTGCTTTTGGCCAGTGTTTACATTTGTATAAATTAAGGCATAAGTAGCTTTTAAATAAATCCTTATCTGGGACTCATTTTCAGACATTTTGATTGCTTTCTTATATTCCTAGTTTTTGCAAGATTATTTACTCCTGTAAAACCAAGGGATATTTAATGATTGCAAAGAATATTACAGCCAAAACCAAAACTGAAAATAACAAGTATTTTGTTTTAAATTATTTTCAATTCCTCTAACACAGGAAGTGCTAGCAGTTTCTTGTTTGAAAGAATGTACTGACTCTGTTTAGGAACAAACACAACTAAGGGTCTTCTTCCATCCTCAGTAACTCCATCCTTATCACAACTGCTGTGCTATGGATGCCTCAATCCGATTGCATGTAGTACAAAGGATGCAACCTCAAGTTCAGGGGTGATGCCCGGGTACCTGTGCATTTGCAGTCTTGAGGGTGCATCATTGAAAATTCTCAGGTGCACAAAGCCCCCAAAAAGCAGCTGAGCGAGTCCTCTGGGCAGGGAAAGGGAGCAGGAAGCTAAGCTTCTCTCCTCTTTTCCCACAGGCAAAATCTCTTAAGTGCCCAAAATAGTTCAAACTCAAACATGGCAACCTTTGTCTGACCCCTGATTTATGTTTCAGCGCTATAAGGCATCTGCCCTGAGGATTATAGGAAGCCAGCAAAGTGTTGTGGAAAGAGTGCTGGCCAGAGAGGCAGAAGGAAAAGTCAAGCCAAGCTCCCTACCAGTACTTACAGGCAACCCTCCTGAGCCACCATCCCTCACCTACAGCCAGGGGCAATGCCAGCCTTACATCCTCCGAAAGGCTGGGTGGCAAACAAGCACATGGCAGAGCACTTGATGTGTGGCACTGTGCCCACAGCTACCAGTGCTGATGAACAAACAAAGGTGGACATCAGCTCTGCACTGTGCACCAACCTCCCCTGCCATCCATGCACAAGCATGGCCCAGTTGCTTGCTTCTCCAGCAGCCCTCAGAGGAGTATGAGAAACTGGGACAGCTGGTTTCCCAGCCGCCCAACTGGAGCAGCTGTGAGTTAGCATGACTGTCAAAAACCGCATCAGTGGACCCCCCCAACTGCGACATGGCGTTGTTTCTGCCAGTCAGTGGTGCTCCTGTATTACAGATGTTCATTCACTATAATCTTTGCTTTCTGCAGCAGGGGCTGGTTGAGTGCAGGGGGCGGGAAGAGTTCTTTTGCAACAACAGTGTTAAACAAATAGCACTAGGCCTGGTATTTTTAGATACATTAAAATTCTCTCTAAGCACAGTGTGAGGGCTTGAAAAACTCTGGCTGTTTCCTATGGCTGGGTGAATACTGATAAGAGCTTTATCCAATTTATAAGGCAAGAGAAGGAAATAATCGTGTGTGATGGATTTGGACAAATAATCCAGTTCCAAACAATTATGAAATATAATATAATGACAGAAGACCCTGCCAGCATCTTGGCAGTACCAGATTCTTCTCTTCCATGAGCCAACAACAACCTGGGACGCTGACACTCACAGGCTTCCCCAAGTAACCACAGTTGGTGGGCAGCCACAAGTCAAAACAAACCAATGTCCACTCTCCCTCCCACAGTTTTGCAAACTGAGCTAATAGTACCTTGCTTCACCAAGGGACTTCTCTTCACTCGCCTATCAAGTGGGAAAAACCACTTCAATAAAAACCAGCACCCTCCACCCCAAAATCCAGGTCAGTGGATCAGGACAAAGTTCACATTCACTGATTTCTTAGTGAGAAGGAGATGATTCCCTACCCAATTTTCATTCGTGCAGGAACGGACAAGCTTGCTCAGTTGGCCACATGCGATTTTTTCTCTCCCCTGCTCTGTACAACCTCCCCATTGCTCATCCATTTTGGTTCAGAGCAGGTGGGCGCTCGAGTCTCAGAAGTCACCTAAATAAAAACAGAATCCCTCCCCTTGCATAACACCTGCTTGTGTGATGGGGCAGAGGTCAGGTGAATCTCTAATACAGCATCCCTCATTTCACCAGGCTGTAGGCTGGACTGTAGCTTAGGACAAAACAAAGGATGGGTGGGAGAAAGCTGAGAATTATGGGCTGCAAATGACGATGGTTAGAGATATCTCCCGGCCTTGGGCAGAGAATAAGTCCGTGTGGCCTCTTCAACCTGCACCTTGGTCCATATTTTTATTTATTTATTTGCCTTTATTTGAGAGTCAGCATTACAGAGAGACAGAGATGAGGTTTTCTACCCACTGGTTCACTCCCTAAATGGCCATAATGGCCAGCTGAGCTGATCTGAAGCTAGAAGCCAGGAGCTTCTTTTAGGTCACCCATGTGGGTGTGGGGTCCCAAGATCATGGGCCATCCTCTGACGCTTTCTCAAGCCATGAGCAGAGGGTTAAACTATAAGTAAAGCAAGCATGCATGAGCTAGCATCCATATGGGGCGTGGATGCTACAGGTGGAAGATTAGCCTGCTGTGCTCCTGTACGTGCCTCCTCCCACTTGAATTTTAAGAAAGCCAATAAGACAGATTGGAAAAGATGAGAGCTTGTGGGTATCAATCAGCCATCCATCACTGTTCCCCTCCTGCACCCCACCCAGGGCTCAGGAAGATTCATGGACAGTCACTCATTTTGTGCCATTTTTTCAGGCCTCTTCTTCAAGAAGAGTTTGCCTTCACATTGCAGGCATTGAGATGTTGCCATCAGGTAGTTTTCTAAGTTTCCAAGGCCCAGAACAAGGTACAGAGAACTGGCCATGAGCTCTGGGTCTAGGTGTTGGCTCCGACACACACAGTTCTTTATTCTCCTCCTCAATGTTTTCCAAACACACCCCGCCCTCCAGATGGCCAGGCAGCGAGCTCTCACTGCACCAAAATGGTCCTGATAGGAGTAAAGAATATCCTCTGAGCAGACAGATGTGGCCACAGCCATCCTTGAGGTGGGGCTCCCCAGAACAGCAGCCCTCACAGGGCTGGGCACACAAACCACCTCTCTCTCCTCTCTTCTCTCTCTCTCTCTCTCTCTCTCCATCTCTCACACACTCACACACACACACACACACACACACACACACACACACTTAATAGTTCCAGGATGATATGTTCTCTATGTTTAGGGCAAACTCACATCTTTAAATGGCTTGAAAACCTTTCATGAGGTTGGCATTATGGCATAATGGCCACTGTCTGTGACGCCAGCATCTCCATGTGGGCACTAGTTTGTTTCATTGCTCCACTTCCGATCCAGCTTCCTGTTAGTGTACCTTATAAAAATAGAGTAAGACGGTCCAAGTGCTTGAGCCCCTACCATCCACACTGGTGACCTGGAAGAAGCTCCAGTCTCCTGGCTTCAGCCTGACCCAGCCCAAAGCACTGTAGCCATCTGGGGAGTAAACTAGCAGATATGGCCATCTGCATTTCCCTATTTCATCATAACTCTTTCAGATAAACAAATAAATCTTTAAAAATGGATACCCTTGAGCCTTTGTGATTTGACCTCTTTAACACCCTCGATGCACACCCACTCCTTGGAGCTCCTTTCGGTTCCTTGAGCAACTGAGTTCTTTCTGGCTCCACATCCTTGCACATGCTGACTTCTGTCTCCCTCTCCCCGTCTTCCACTCTGCAGACAACCAAAGTTCTTGCCGGCTCCAATACTGGCTTCCCATAGAGGTCTTCCCCAACTGCCCTGTGTAAATCAGTCTCCTTCACATGACTCAAGTTCACCTCTAGGCCAACAACCTGTTGCTCACAACTGCAGGATACTTGGTAAGATCTGCAGTTTCTCATTTTTCCATGCTGTTGTCATCTAAGAAGCTGTAATTTCTGAGCTGAATGGGCTGTGAGTCACTCACGCAGCATCTACACAATACAGGAGGCAGGTTTCTGATATCATGATACCATCACAATGTATTGCCATAGCTTACATTATCTTGTACCTTTCAGACAAACCACAGAAAATTACCATGATATATTTAGAGAATGCTATTGGCAGGTCAGCCAGAAGTGGAAGGTTCGAACAGCAAAGACCTGGACGTAAATATGGAGATAGATGCTGGCCAGATGATAAACCTGACCTTGATCTGGCTCCACACCTTGAAAGGAGCAATAACTTAAACAAAAGTGCACCCAGAGTTTGGTTCTGAGTCTTGCCATCTTGCTGCACAGAACAGCAATACATTTTGAGTCTGAACTGGTAAATAGCACAGGACAGAGTCTCCTCTCACAGCAAGAATCATCATATCCAACGAGAGCACGTGTGTGTGTGTGTGTGTGTTGCTCTTGTGGACAAAATTAGATTCAACTGATATAAGCTACAGGAATGAGGTACAGAAGCAGACATGGTAATATCTCACACTGACTACTTCCTTGTACGTTACAAAAGTCCTCATTACTAGCAGTTACAAATGGGACAGAAGACTCTTGCTAGAGAGATCAAGTGACTCAATAGGAGTCAGTGACCCCACGCGAGACTGTGAAGGGGAATTTTCTCACTGCCGGCCATCAAGCTCAATGAGGAAACCAGCAAAGGTTTAGAGATAGGATATTGGAATTTTTCAAAATAAAGCATTCTAGGTTTCTTTTGTTGGTGGTTGGTTTTGTTTTTAATAATGCAGGGCAATTAATTCATACTGAACCACAGACTTTTACAGGTGAAAGGGAAATTTTAGATCACTTACGATGGTGTGGCTTTTTGTTTCCTTTTTAAATTTAGTGTATTATCGTTTTGTTTGAACAGCAGGAAGAAGGAGGAGAGGAGACGAGAGGGAGAGGTAGCAAGATGAGATGGTGAGAAGGAAATCAGAGGGAGAGGGCAGGAGGGAGAAGCAGAGATCTTCTATTTGCTGTTTCATTCTCTAAATTCCTTTTATAACCAAGATTGTGCCAGCCTGAAACCAGGATCTAGAACTTCACTCTGACCTTCACTGTGGTTCAGAGATGCAGCCACCCGAGCCATACCCTGCTGTCCCCTTCGGTGCATTCCAGCAGCAAGGTGCCTTGGAAACTGAACCGTGAGTACTCTAACCAGGCATTCCACGAGGGCACTTAACTGCAAAACCCTACAAAAGGTTTTATAAACTAAGGAGTTGGAGTTGGCAGTATGGCATAGCGGGTAAAACTGCCGCCTGCCACACAAGTATCCCATGTGGGCACCAGCTCAAGGCCCAGCTGCTCCACTTCTGACCCAGCTCCCTGTTAATGGCCTGGGAAAGGCAACAGAAGATAGTCCAAGTGCATAGGCTGCTACTACTCGAACGGGAGACCCAGATGAAGTCCCTGTTCCTGGCTTGTGCTCAGCTCAGCCCTAGCCATCAAGGCTACTTGTGGATGAAAGAAAGATGGCTCTCCTCTATCTCTCCCTCTGTTTAACTCTTAGAAATTAAAAAAAGTACACTAAGAAAATTTCGATACAAACTGAGAATGAGAGAAATCCTGAGATCTCAAAAGGATGGAGAAGGAAGATGCTATGATTTTGCAAGAACAGCATCTGAGACACAGTGCTCACCAAGTTTGCCACAGCCTTCAAAGTCCCCACAATAAGAATATCCATCCTCAAGATAGCAGCACGGCCTCAGAGCCTCTGTAGCGTAGTTCAGTCAGAGTGACCCCTCTCCTGCACACTCCACATGGGATATTCAATTACAGCCATGTTCAAGATCAAAAGCATGTGAGGTGTCTGATGTTTACTTCCATCCCAACAAGCATCTGAAGTGATTTCTTCACTCTAAGTAATTAAAGTGAGGCTCTCTTGTAACGTACTTAAGTTTCCAATGGGCCCAGAAGCTGACATGCAGCATGGAGGGTACAAAATCCTCAGCTAAAAGTTTAAGATCCGCACTTCCTTGGTGGCACCCTGTCACTTGAGTGTCCCCAACTGTTCGGTCATAGAGGAAAAGGCAGTGTTCCTAAGACACCTGTTGTGGCCAGTCCTCCGGGTGTCCTGACCTGAGCAATGAGAAGTGTGACAGCTCTGCCCCTCCCCCTACAATTCTCTTTGATTTTCTTTTTCTATGTGACAAGCAGAAGGATCTCTGGAGTGAAGATTCCAAGTGTGAAGCCCTGGGGAGTGATTCAAGCATCCACCAAGCATCACAGCTGCTAGATGTAAATGGGTTTTGCTCAGGGTCAAAGGCAGGCACACACCCATGTCAACTGGTACCTCACAAACAGAAGAGCCTGCACCTGTCGCCAACTGGCTCAATTCTTAGGTCATTTTTAGTCAAGCCAAAGTATGTGGCAAATTCAAGTTTATGATATCCACCAAGTCGTTATTAAGAAAAGCTGTAACCTTATGGGTTACTAAAATACAAGGGTATTCACACTTTGAAAATTTAACACATGGATTTCAAAATTCATTCCCAAAGAAATTTATCTCTTACAGGCCAGTGTGGTGGCGTATCATGCTATTCCTCCACTTATGACTCCAGCATCCCATGTGGGCTCCAGTTCATATCCCAGCTGCTCTACTTCTGATCCAACTCGCTGCTTCTGGCCTGGGAAAGTAGAGCAAGATGGCCCATGTCCTAGGTCCCTGAACCCATGAGGGAGACCCCAAAGAAGCTCCTGAATTGGTTTTGGATTGGCTCAGTTCTGGCCATAGTAGCCATTTGGGGAGTAAAGAAGTAGATGGAAGATTCTCTCTCTCTCTCTCTCTCTCTCTCTCTCTCTCTCTCTCTCTCTCTCTCTCTCTCTTTCTCTCTCTCTCTCTCTCTCTCTCTCTCTCTCTCTTTCTCTCTCTCTAATTTTTACCTTCAAGAAAACTAAATAAATCTTTTAAAACAGTAAAAATAAATTTATCTGTTACTTCCATTTTACCATTAGCTTCTGAAGTAGTCTTATTTACATTGACGTCTTTGTAAGAGTTGTAAAGGAGCCTGAAAGAAAGCTCAAGCAGTCGGGATTTCTTTACATTTCAGCAAGGAAAGAAATAAATTCCAGATCTAATAGAAGGTGACACTAGATGTATTGGTCTGGGAATGGCAAACTTTATGCTCATGACATAATCCTACCTCAAAACAGGTGCCACCATTGTATGAAGCAGTATATTCTGAAAACACCACAAGGGCTTTTGGTTAAATATCAGAGAGTATTCTTATTCACAGGCCGTCATAGCCAGTAGAACAGGGCTGAGCTACAGCTTTGCTGTAAAGCCAACATGCAAATTACAGCTGGTGATTCCTGTGGACAGCTTTGGTTTGGGAGGTTTCACAGCTTCAACTCCGAAGATCTGATTCCAAACCACAATGTTCAGCAAGTCAGTGAGATTTCATGCTCTCAGCTGAAACCCAAAAACCAACAAATGCCTCTCTTGATGAACTTCAAGATGTTAGAATCTTCGCTAAAGAACCAAACTGAACCATGAAACTCAATCGCCAAACCCCGTTCCTACCCAGAGGAGCATGCACGCCACTTAAAGATTCAATAGAAAGATGAGAAGAGGAAGGAATGCTTGCTGCAAGACCACATTAGTCGCTACAGTGACACCCCTACCATGGCACTCCAGTGTGACTGAGGTTCTAGAGGGCAGCCTGCATGGCATGAGAGGCAGTCTTTATTGGCCTTTTCTTGGAGATGTGATTCCCTATCAAGAGCCTTCTTTGCACACAGGTGGGAGTTCTTCCTGCACAGGTAGCTGCACAAAAGTTTTGCAGATGGGAAGAGAAAAGAAGGAAATGTGCTGGGAATGATCTCAGAATGTCTCAGATCCAAAACCTTCTGATGCCCCTGAAACAAAAGCAGGCCAAACCAAAGTGATGCCAGTAACTCCTTCCAAAGAGAACATTTCAAATCCTACAGCTGTCCCAGGATTAGGGAAGAAAAAAGAATGAGAATCTCGAAAAGAATCAAAGAAATTTTACTGCAGACTTCCCATGCAACAGACGTCAGGGCTGGAGAAGGCAGAAAGTGACTGTAATCCCACATCCCCAGCCCACCACCACCCACCACAGCTGCAGAACAGCAGCAGGTACACTACATCCACCCATCGTGGGATACAAGGAAGGCTTTAGTGACACTTGCCTCCTCCCATGTGAGCAATCCCCCCATCTCCGAGTGCCTGGGTCCCTCCCATGAACCTGTAATACATCCCCTACTGTGGCAACAAGTTAAGCTTTTAATGGCCTCAGGTGTGAGCTGCAGAGAAACACCCATCACCCTCCTCATGCAGTCTCATTGGGTTGGCTAGAGCCAGGCACTTGAGGCCACAGGACCCAGGGATGGTCCCTGAACAGCAGTTCCAAGCCCGTGGCGTTAGCTCATCCCATTCTCTCTACCACCAGGCAGGCAGGGAGATCAGAGAAAGTCTCCAACCAAAACAGCTTTCCCTTTCAAGAGAAGGCAACTCAAGGGTGTCCAGGGAGAAGAGTCAGTGTAAAAAAGGATCATACCTGGGGTTAAGCAATCACAAGACCTGCCAAAGACATGGTTCAAGCTTTAGGAGCCCAGATCACAACAGGAGGAACAAACAGCATGATAGACACAAGGGGGTCCTGGGTGTGGATGCAGAAGGGTTTTTGCAGACCCCGGCAGGCTGATGCACTGGGCCCCAGTCAAAGTAATTCTACAAAAAATGGGACACACAGGCAATGTGTGTGTAGGCAGCTGTGACAAAGGGTGTGAGCTAGGAGGTGGAATAGAGATCTGTCCCATCTCCGAGCCTACTGACCCACTCTCCTCTGGCTACAGCTCTCCCACATCCACCTGCTCCCTCAGACCTCCCCTTTAGCCACAAGACAGAAAAGACATGTCCTCAGGTTTTCTGTGTAAACATAATGATCATTGTGGGCCTATCTGACAAGTTTTAGGAAGACTAAAGTCAACCTCTCCCACCCCCCAAAAGAAAATTCTTTGTGAACCACCTCTTCCCTGTCCTGTACATACCTAGCACCACCTGAAGACTGCCCATTAAGGAATCCAAATTCTCAATGTCAGCACTTGTTTTGTCTAAAACATTGAAGACTTCTGTACCTAAAAACCTAAAAGTGTAGTGTGTTATTCCTAAAGTAAAAACTTCCACTCTATTCTTCAATGTCAAAGCTGTGGGTCAGGGTAAATCCCCAAGATGTCCCAGTCAGTTATTCAGATGAAACAAAAGCTAAGGAAGTGGGTACTGAACATTCTGGAATACGAGTTTCCATCTAAATAGGGTGCCATAGGACAGCCAACCAAACACACCCATGTGCAGTCACTCTCCAACATCTATACTCCATGACTTTGTGTAAGAGTAGCCTTAGTCAATTGCTGGGAGCACAGTCTGACTACTAAATAATTTTGTGCCGTGCACAAAAGCCACAGGTCACACGGTGATGGACACCCAGATTGGCATGGTACAAGTGTGGTTTGATGGCAAGCGCATTTGGGCTTCAGTACTCACATCTCCTGACACCTAAACTCTGGTGTTCTCTCTCTCTCTCTCTCTCTCTCTTTCTCTCACCTTGGGTAGCACGCCTAACTTCTCTGTCTCCTTGTTTCTTGACCTACAATGAGTAGGGTCACACCAGACAATCTGTGCAAAGTAGGGCGTCCAGCACACAACCCCTTACAGGTTCAA
Source organism: Ochotona princeps (assembly GCF_030435755.1). Classification (NCBI taxonomy): domain Eukaryota; kingdom Metazoa; phylum Chordata; class Mammalia; order Lagomorpha; family Ochotonidae; genus Ochotona; species Ochotona princeps. The sequence continues at coordinate 9,245,305 of NC_080832.1, read as the reverse complement.
TAGAAATCACTTTGATTAACTGTGATGTTCTGGCCAGTCTTCTGTGAGTTCAGGTTCCTCATCAGTAGCCTGGATGAATCAAGGCTGCTTCTACAGGAATATCTGCGTGTTGAAGGAAGTAAGACAGAGTCAAAAAGCATAGACACAAGGAGGAAGTATAAGAGCAGGCTTCTCCTATTATGCATATTCTAGCCAAGTTGTAAAACACACAGGCATCAGTGGGGAAGAGAAGCCTGGAAGCATCCGTTTAGCACTGTCCCTTGCCAACTGGAGATAAGATCAGTCTCCCAGTTGCTTTTCCTTTGTCACAGGAACCAAGACCAAGCAGCTGAGCCAGAAACTACACAGGAGATAACCCAGATTTAGGGAATCTTGGACCTTTAGCTAAGGCCTTCCTATCTCCCTTTGCTCTAAGCTGGGAAGCGCAGTATCGCCTCAGAGAACGGACTTGTCTGCAGGTGTTTGTCCATCACAGCCATTGCTAGGAAGCTATTGGGTGGTCACCCCACCCTCCACTTCTCATGCTCTCTTCCTGTCATGTGAGACCGCATCAGTGCTAGCCCTGCGTTTTCACTGCAGGCTTACTGTACACTTCCCTGAGTCTCCTCTTTATCAGTAATTTCACAGGTGAACCATTTTCTATTGCAACGAATGGGAAGAGGACACAGAGCGTCCTGAGCACCTTGGTGATGGTGGGTTTCAGAGAGGACAGAGTCTGGTCCTCTTCAGTGAGCCAGTACCTGGCTATAATCTTACATTTTCATGATTCGAATAACAACACCACCTTCCTCCTAGGCACTTCCCTAATGGTAATTAAAGAACGAGTTTCCACTTGATATATGACTAAGGTAGCACTGGGTCACATCCATTATCAGCCTTTTTCCTGAACTGGGTAATCACATCTAATAAAGATGAAAAGCTTCCAAGATCAAAGGGAAAAAAACCAAACACTTGTACTAAAGGTAAACAACAAATTAAGTAAATACCACAAAATCAATTTGGAATTCAAGACCAGGTGATTGCTGTTGTTTTTTCTTACCATATTTCAAAAGATGTTTGTGACATGTTCCAAGATACAAAATCAATGTAATGTTTAGCCCCCAAAAGTATCCTAAGGCATGTATGAAGATTTCAAAACCAGCCCAGCAGGCTTTCCAACAAATAGAAAGTGAAATTACACATTTCATTTCAGATACCTGTTTCTAAATCATTGATTTTTGTAGAAATGTCACACTGCACTGAAGAGAAGTCTCTCTCTCAATACGTACACAGCCAGCTTCTCAGAAAATGCCAACATTTTCAACTGAGACTGAAAGCTTGAGAACGGGCTATGAAATTCAACTCACTGCCGTGGAATGCACACCAGTCCAGAAACTTCAGTTACATCCCAGTCTTCCTTTCCATGCTTCGGGAGAAGTTTCAAGCCTAAAGCAAGCAGTGCATTGGCCCAACCCGGCTGAAAACGTGTGAGAAGAACAGTGGGATCAACTACCTGCTCTTGAGTGACAGTGTGCTGAGGAGAAAGGGTTAGGTCCCTGCTGGGGGCAACAAGGCCAAGCTGAGGCAGTGGACAGGCTGAAGGCTTACACCTGGAGCTTTACCTGTCACAACGCCTCGACCTTCAGGCCTAGTCTTCAAAAACAAAAAACTGTGAGTCACTAGACCAGGCAGTAGAGAGTGACTCCAGCATTTATCTGGTGGAGAGAGGGGGGAATGGCCCCCTGACCAGGGCCTGAGGAGCCCTGAGGTTCCCAGGCACGTGGGTCAAGCCACCCCAGGAAAGTTGGCTATGGGGATGAGGGTCTTTCGGGACTCACATGGGCTGTCTGCTACTTGTCCCTTCGGAAGGCTGATCTCAAGGCTCACACTGAACTAACGTTGTTTGGGGAGCCGGGTGTGGGGTGGGGAAAGGAAGACAGTTATGGGTAATCACAGTAATAAGTTGGGATAGGGCTGGTAAAGAAGCCAGCGGGGCAGGTTAAAGGGAAGCACTGAAGCCTTCCGGGTGCTGTACTAGAAAGAATCATGGGTCCAGAGAAGACAGGGATTCTTCAACCTGGGGCTAGGAAAGGCTTTATAGAGGGAGTGACTTTTAGAACCTTCTAGTCAAGCATAGCTGCACTTGCCCACAATACCTAAGCCAGTGTAGACAATGCATAAGCAGTTGTTCAATACAATTGAACACCCGTCACTCCTTCCTCAATAGCTGACAAAAAAATGAATGCAAACTGTTCAGCCAGACAGGGCAGGAGGGCATATGGTCCCATCCTCCTTCCCAACCTATCTTAGTCTTATCACTTGCAATCCCATTCCAGCAAGTTCAAATGCCCAAACCCCAATATGTCATGTTTAGCTTGTGCCCACACCCAACCCAGTACCTCCAGAAGGAAGTGGAAGAGAGAGGAATACAGGTATCTTAGATAAGGGCAGGGAGGTATGATAGCAGCACCCGGGGGAGTCAGGACAAGATGTGGGGCACCTGCTACAGAACCAATTTCCCAAGGAGACAGCTCTACCACCAATAGACAGATGCTATTTCTCTCTCTCATTTCATTATCTGCCTTTCAAATAAATATTCAACTTTTAGAATTCCAAAGATGGGAGGGAAAAGTACTAAAATGGTCTAATCTTAGTATTTGATGAAGTTCATCTTTGAACAATTTCTATCTTTGCAGGAGTTAATAACTTAAAGACTATAAACCAAACCTCACCATCCACTGGTTTTGACAAACAAAATGTTACTGGAAACCAATCAAAATGATTGCTTTTCTGTAACTCTTTGCACGTTACAATATCAGAGGAAACCAACAGAAATCAGATGGTCTGCAAGTCCAAAAACATCAGCCTTTTCCATAGAACTCCCCTAGTTCCCTGCTGGAGTTTTCTCCCACTTCTGAATCTATCAGGCAAGACTAAGTTCAAACCCATCTCTTTCAATTAGTTTGATCTTTCTCCCTCTAAATAAAACAGCATCTTAACCTGCATGTGCTTCATGCTATACCCATTTGTCAATCTATCTCTATTTTGTGAAACTCCACTTCTATGTCACTATCACCTCAAGAGCTGAGCTATATTCAGATTCTGATTCCTGATATCTAGGCAGTCAGTAAATGCATATTTATATCAAATGAGTTATTCTAAAGAATTTGACCTCCATGGCCACTGGTTCAGGCCTTCCTGGGCTCCATAAAGTGCAGAGCACTTGCTCAAGGGAACATAACTCTTCAGTGTCAAATCCAGAAAGATCTTCTTGTTCTACTTTAGGATTTTCAGTTAACTTGGGAACACTATCAGGCCACATTCTGACTCTATAATGCCCATGTCACATTTCACATGGGGACATTTATGGAAGAGCAGCTCTAGATCATGACTTTAGCTGACATATCATCTTACCAGTCAGGACCTCAATGCTTGGCAACTCCACACGACCACCACCGTGTCTGAAAACTGTCTGCCACATCCCACCACATTGTCCCCAAGTTACAACCTCAAAAGTCACTCAGAGGTATGGCTCAATGCATGTTATCCTTTAAAGTCACCTTAGGCTTTGATGATAAAGCCTTCCTCTCTAAAAGGAACTCAGCCAAGCTTTGGTCATCACCAATCATGAGGGCTTTTCATTATTTGTGCCTATTATAACCACCCATGGTCAGACGGTACCTCTTAGAACTGCTGAAACTGTGAACAGTATCACAGCATCTTTACTGCCTGATTACTAGAAGCAACTTTGGCTCATAAACATAAATCTCTGCATATTTTAACACCCATAGAAAATACAAGGCAAACCCAAGCAGAATGATATTTTATTTAAACCCTTTATTTATGTCTTTCTTTTAAAAAAGGCACCTCACCCTCTAAATGCAGGTGAAATATGTATCTAAACAGTTAAGGAAAAATGTGCTCCCTATAATCTACATAAAAAAATCATTGCCCAACTACAGACTAAAGCTGTTTGAAGCAGTTCCTACCAGTCTCACTCCTTTGGAGGTTGGGACATGCATGCAAAGAATCAAAAGATGGAGCATTTTTGTTTGTTTGTTTGTTTGTTTTGATATTAAGGTCCCAATGGGTTTTCAGGTTACGGTTTTCCCTCTTTGGAAAAGATAGGGCTTAATTGTCAAGTCCTACACAATTAACTGTTTATTTTCATGTCAGGATTCTACCTTGAAAATTCGGGACAGCATATCAAATGTATTCTAAGTTATACTTTTCCAAACTTAGACATTTTAAAGACATTTTTACACTTCTTTCATTTCTTTAGAAATAATTCTGTGTGGCAGCATAAAATGGGGCAAAAAGTTGGACAGGTGATTCAACTCCAACTACAAGTGAAAAACACAAAATCCATAGAAGGTCCTATGGTTTGAATGTGGTTGGTCCCCTCAGGGCCTCTGTGTTGGGTACTGGGCGTCCATAGTGTGGTGATGTTGAAACGTTGGGTCCTTTAAAAGGTGTTAGGGGTCAAAATAGTTCTGAGATGATCCTTTTTTACTTATTGCTATGTGAGTGTCATTACAGCCTGAGACCCCAAGCCCACTCTGGCTTCTGATTCCAAGATGTGATCACTCACAATATGTGCACACTGGTCAAGTCATCCCCCTGGATGTGAGGGAGGCAGCCCGAGGGGGCCCTGACTAGAGACTGTACCATGCATTAAAGAAATCTTAATTAAGACACAATCAGAATAAAACATTTCAAAGTTGTCAAAAAACCTAGAAAGTAAATGGGTAGAACTACCATGAAGATTGCTTTTGCGTCTCCAAAACTTTTCCCCAACATGTTGGCTATCGTGGCTAGACTCTGTAAGACAATGTGTGAGAGAACAGCTGCAAGAGAATCCATGAGGAATCAAGATAGCAGAATAGGGTAAGGACACGTTTAAGCAGATGGAGAATCATTAAGCAGGGTAAAGCAGAGAGGGCACATTCCTGGAAACAGGAGAAGATAGACCAGCAGTAGCGGGGATCCTGAAGATTGATGGATGCAGGAAAGCAGTGGAGAAACAATGTGCTGTTACAGTGACCAGAAACCCTAGTAGTAGCCAGTGAGCAGCATTCTGAGCTCCACCAGCAGCCAGGGTTGGGGGAGTTCACCAGGAGCTCAGCAAGTGAATCCAGGCAAAGGTCTGTGCATCCTGCTTTGTTTGATTTGACCAAGAGCAGATACAGAGCAGCAGATCCCAAACAAGTGGTGCAGCAACAGGGTGAAATTCACAGCACAGACCCCTACCAGAACCACATCAGGCATCATTTGGTTTAAGGAGGCAAAGGCTATGGGACAGACTGTACATGCACCAAGCTGGGAGCAAACTCATTTCAGACTCAGTGAATTGCAACAACATGACATCCTACAGGTTCCACCCAAAATAGGTCCAAATAGTCACCAAACCTAACAGCCATCAGATCAAGAACTCCACAACTGCCACATCAGGCACCATTTTGTACAGTGTGGCAAAGGCCTTGAGACTGCAAGGACAACAGTGACCTGTGCATGCACTGAGCTTGGAGTGAACTCACTGAGCTCAGTGCATTGCACTGGTCCCACATTGAAAATAGTACTGATTTTGACATCTTACAACTCAAAATAGGTCTGTGTAGCCCTCAGACTTAAAATCCTCGCCTTGAATGCACCGGGATCCCATATGGGCGCCAGTTCTAATCCCAGCTGCTCCACTTGCCATCCAGCTCCCTGATTGTGGCCTGGGAAAGCAGTTGAGGACGGCCCAATGCTTTGGGACCCTGCACCCGTGGGGGAGACCCGGAAGAGGTTCCAGGTTCCCAGCTTTGGATCGGTGCAGCACCGGCCGTTGCGGTCACTTGGGGAGTGAATCATCGGACGGAAGATCTTCCTCTCTGTCTTGCCTCTCCTCTCTGTATATCTGACTTTGTAATAAAATAAATAAATCTTTAAAAAAAAAAAAAGAGTTCAAGAAATATGCCTCTTCCAGACCTGCCCTACAAATGACATTCAAAGATATTCTCTTGACAGAGAAAAGTCACAGCACCTATAAAAACCAAAGGCAAATGTGAACAACATCCCAGCAAAATAACAACAAAAGACTAAATCAAACAATGAGCAACTCATTGCTAAAATTATAGGACCAAATTATCAGCTATTCATATTTACCTTGAATGTAAATGGTTTAAACTCATCAATCATCATAGATTAGTAGACTGAATTGAAAAAACGAAACTCATCTATCTGTTGCCTTCAGCAGACACATCTCACCTAATGAAGATCAGCAGAAACCATATTCTTGAATTTTGATGTTTTTGTTTTTATTTTCATCTTTTCAAAAGTTATTTTTCTCATATTAAATTCTTCACTGACTCATTAGTCATACAGTAGCACTATTTTCTTCAAGTAAGTTCTTGATTTTCTTTTTCAACTCTTCAGCAACACATTAGTCATTCAGCAGCATGTTGTTTAACTTCATGGTATTGTAATTTTCTATTTTTCTTCTTATTGTTGCTTTGGTTTTGTGGCTTTTCATTTAAAGCGATATAGATAACTGTGTAATCGAGACTATCATATCCAGATGTGAGGATACAATGCAATATGCATCTCTACTAACAGGCCAAAGATGGACTGTATTGAAATTGTTCAATATATCTTGACAATAGGATGCTGGAAACTCTGCCATTGTCCATACCTACAATGATGGACATATGACTATGTATGAAGAACTATACTATAGTGATAATACAGGGGAAATTAGTGGGTGGGATTTTGAAAGGGGCAAAGGACACTCCAGAGTTTATGAAACTGTATCATAAAATCATAATCATAATGGGAAAAAAGAGAACCCACAAAGTTCCTCGGATGCAAATAGTATTCTCACCACCCCTCACTGAAGGCGAGATATGAAATCCTTTGAGTAGCCCTCAAGAATATTCCAAAGCCTGAATGAGAGCATCAACAGGAGAAATGCAAGTCCTCAAACAGCCCTGAAAAGCATTGCCTCAAGAGCCGCTGCAAGGGCCACATGCACACCAATAGTCTAAGACAAATGAATAGGAAAATTTGCCTACCCTTTGAGGAAATCAGAATACTCCGATGGGCTTTTACCCTTTTATCCACCTCTGGAAATAATATTTTTATCCATGCGATTGAAAACAGAAAAGCTACTGATGCATTAACAAGAATGGGCTAAGTCTACTGTGACTCACTTAGTTACAAAAAGTAGCCCCAGAGAAAACGATCCATTCAAATAACAATCTCTTAAAATGATGTTTGACCATTATATATCCAATGTGGTTTTATTAAGTTTAATTTTCATTTAAATTTAAGATGCAGGAGGCATCTGATGCCATTATTTCATCTGCAGTTGAAAGAAGTAAATTACTTGGAAGTACAGCTTAATTTTTCGAAGTCATGGCATAACTCAGGGAGGTTTCGCCTGTTTCTACTCTGCACACATATAAGAGCAGACAAGGATGCTTAAATGTAAAGTGCTATATCATAAAAGGCAGCAAAATTAAGTAGTCAGATGTATTTGCTACATTAAGGCAAAATGAAAACTGCTATGATTAGAGCAGTTTGAGAAAAAATGGATATAAAATACTTTCTGCTTAAATTATAGTTAACAGGCACAATTAAAAGAGCACTCGCCTTTTGGCTGAGCAGCAAGAAGATTTGTTCACATGTAGTTTTGTGCTGTTTTTTTGGCTTTTTTTTTTTTTGCCAAACATAAACCAGTACCTTCAAAGCAGGCCAGGATGCAGCCTTGCCTCATGTCACAGCCTACCCCGCCAGGCGGCCGTGCAGCGTCTGCCAAGCCCCACGAGAAGACCACAAGAAGGGACTCAGCGCATCTCTGCATGCCTGAATGGCCACAAAGCCCTAGATGCCAGCATGGACACATCAGTCCCACCCAGCTCACGGAAGGCAGCTTCAGACGCTGTGCTTCCAATCAAAAATGGTCATGTCATCTTCTTCAAGAGGGTGAGCTTTAACCCATGAATATTCATAAAGGCAAATGTCAGTCTTTAACAAAACAAACTAAAAATGAATCTCATTCACTGCTATGTAAAGACAACACATAATTTTTGGCAAAATACCAAAACAAAGCAACCAAGCTCGAATGAGGAGACTGAGAAATCTGATCCGTTCTGGACCCGTTTGGAGTTAGTCGTATGTGTCCCTCACGGAAGGGCCCTTGAATTTCCACACTTGCAAGTCTGCAAATTTTCCAGGAACACTGTGGCGAGCACCTGTCCTCATGCCCTGTTGTCCAGCAGCAAATCAGAGAATTCCTAGCATCTGCTCTGAGCTACATGTAAACGTTGCTAGCATGATGCATGACCCAACCCCATCCTATCCCCCACGCTGCAAGACCCACCAACACATAGAAAATTAAACAGTGACTTTTCCTTGGTTCCTTGTGGTGTTTCCCATGTTTGTCTGATAGAATCCATCCCTGGAGCAGAAATGTAAGACAGAAAAGCAGGGTCTGTTCTCTGCAGTCTTTGATTTCTCATATACAGGGAAGGAGCCCTTGGGCCCAAACACTTGCCAACTGCTGCTACTGGTAGTTGCTGTAACCAGGTGGCTTGGTAAGTCTGTCTTGTAGTATAGGGCAAATTCGTGATTCACTGGTCCTGCAAGGAAAAGAGAGGAATTTTCCCTCAGAACAGGGATGTGGGTGAGAGAAAATGCACCATAAAGAAGTAGGCAGGATTTGAGAAACAGCCTGCCTCATTCTCTTCTGATTTCTGCATACAGTTAATTTTGTGTCTATTTTTTGATTCCTAACAAGTTTTCTGTTTATCACATCATAGCTATCCCTCTAGCAGGAGAATCGTTACTGCTGCCAAGGGCCATTTGGATATTTCTAACATTATTTATGAGACATACAAAATGATCAACTTATATATGCTTGATTGAATTTGAAGTCCAGGGCAAATTGCGTTGGCAGAGCCAGAACAAGCAGTTTTTATTGGCCTTATATATGACCTCAGTGTTGCCCACCTCTGTTCAATAGCTAGAGCCAAACCACTTCCAACTTCCCAAAAATAGTAAATGAGTCTAGATAATTGAGGCAGGAGGCAGTGTTCCCTCTTGTAGTGAACCTGGGGTAGGGAGGTTGAGTTGTGTGTGAGTTCAGCGGAGAGAAAGGGAACAGGGTGAAACTCCAGATGTGACTCAAGGCACCTGCACACCGACAGAAGTTCTGCAACAGTACAAAGTGCACACAGTGGGAACAGCTCCTCTGGTGTTCATCGGAATGAGACAATGACTCCAAGCCCCAGGCATCCCCTTGATTTCCCGACTGTCCCGGGTTTCTCCAACAGAGATGCACAAGCGAGCAAGCTGAACGTGGTGCCTGGGCGCCCAGAGTGAGCCAGGCAGGACAGGACAGGTTATCTAAGGACCCAGCACACCTCCACCCCAGAAGACAGCCAGCTTTGTGGCAACTACAATTGCTCCAACAGTTCCTGATGCTTCTATCTAAACTTCTGATAAATGGTGGTCCCTTGTTATTTATGCAAGTGACTCCACACTTTTCAAGTGTGAGGAACTAGGACATAACTCATTTTATGATAATTTTTTTTTAAAAAAAAGTATTTGTTCATGTAAGCTGTTGCCACTGCAAGGAGATATTTCAAGTGCATTTATAGGGAACGACCGCGGTGTGTGGCACCATCAAGTTGATGTGTGAAGTTCCAAGAATAGTGAGCAATTAATACTGAACACGCTACAAATCACTGGGCCCAGGCTGGAAGATGAAGTGCTTTCTCCACACACTGAGAACTGAATGTGTGCAGCAGACGTGTAGGAAAAGTGCCCCCCCGGGCTGGGCTGTGGCTGCGTCACTCGCAGATGCAGGCTGGGACACAGTGCTGCTGCCCCAGCTCAGGACAGCCAGGTGCTGTGGGGCACACCCCAGAGTGAAGCCACTATGCCCTCCAGCAAGGACAGGGTTGGGCGAGCAAGAGAAGGCCTAGGACATCCACGGGGTGCTCGAGATTCCAAGTGGCAACTGGCTTCAACTCGAGAGGAAAGCTTTTGTGCTTTTTTGCTGGAATCCTGTTAGAAGGTTCATTTAACATTCACCTCTCATGCGGGTTTTGAATTTTTAAATAGGTCAGCTTCTGAATAGAATTTGCTAGTTATCTAGAAATTCTGCCCCCTCTGGTGTCTATTCTATCTACACCATAGCCCTAAGCCAACAGAAATACAAATACAGGGAGAGGAAATTTAGATTCTTTTATTTCACATAATGGTTGCTCAAAATGACAATTTGTAACTTGGAAGTTAATTATTACTGGCTTATGACATTAGTTCACATAATGGTGATTTAATAAATGTCTTGAAGGGAAAAAATACTCATTTCCAAAGAACTTAACCTGCTTCCATGAAGTAACACCTATAGTCATCTTGTGGTTGACTGCAATGAATAATCCAAAAACCTTCCTGCTCTCAATGACAAGACAAAATTACCATGAATCCCAACACTGAAAAATAAAGTATATTAGGTGGCTAATAAGACAGACAGATCAGAAAGTGTTGAGAGTCACACTACTAATACAAATTGTCGTTTTGAAGAGGTAATAATTTTTCTGTATATGAAATAGATTTATTTATAGAATATAAAATAGAGTAAAATTGAGGAAGTGTAGTTATAATAAATATTGATGTGATACTTAATCAAATTCCTTTTTTCTATGTTTCCCATCATTAAGAAAAATTATCATCATTTTAACCTGTCTGCTTAATCATTTTACCTCAACTAAAATATCATGAATACAACATTACCACAGCACATTTTGAAAATCACACAATATTATTAGAAATGATATGTCTTTATATGCCATGTAAATATTAATATATTTAAAATATCTTTAGTTTTCTATAATTACAAATAGTACATGATTGTTGGGGAAATACTGGAAAACAAAAACAGAAAAGAATAAATAAGAAAATAAGAATCTCTCTTAATCACCACCTAGAGATAACCATGATTTGGATCCAAGTGACTCATGAATTTGGATAGGAAAAATACACACATTATTACTGAAATATTGAATTTCCTTTAACTATCAATGTGGAAAACCAATCACAGAAGCATTAGTATGCATGGAATATTAACAGGGTCCAGTCCGATGGTTCAATTAGCTAACCCTCCACCTGCAAATGCAGGCATCCCAAATGGGCACTAGTTAATGTCCTGGCTCCTCCAATTCCCATCCAGCTCCCTGCTTGTGGCCTAGGAAAGCAGTAGAGGATGGTTCAAAACTTTGGATCCTGACCCTACATGGGAGACCCAAAAGAAGCTCCTGGATCCTGGCTTCGCCTCTGGCTATATCAGCCATCTGGTAAATGAACCCATGGATGGAAATTCTCTCTCAGTGTGTCTCACCTCCTCTCTGTAAAATTTGTCTTTTCAACAAAAATAATTTTTAAAAACTGCAACCACTAATCACCTTCAGAAGCACAGAGGCACTCAGAAATCATAAGTAACCTGGGCATCCAGTCAAGCTAGCATATACAATTACCCACACTTAACCACCAGACAGTGAGGTGACATGTGTTCTTCACCGGCATGCAACACAGAGATTGAGTGAGAGTCTTCTAGTTTGGACTTTGCAGACTTACTCTACTATGATAAGAAGTCATTACATTTAAGTAAAACGCGTGAAGTCACTATTTTCAGCTGTTGACAGCACCTGTCACAAGGGTGTGACCCATGTGTGAATCTCCACGTGCAGTGTAAAGCACATGAAAATGAAGCCAAAATGGGAACCATGGGTTTCACCAGGCCAAAGTCACTGCAGCAGCATTTGAGGCTACTGAGGCAAATGAAATTCTGAGATCAGGAGATGGCAAACAATGAAGGATCCTCAGAAAACGTGAATTTTCAGATTAAAAAAAATAATACTAAGCTGTTCATGCTCAGGGAATAATTCATAGCACTCTAGTGTAATGGGACATCTTGATGCTATGACCTCCCAGTTTTGGTTTTGCAAATTTAAGTCTGTTCTCAACTAAAATTCTTTAAAAAAAAAAAAAAGCACTGAGGGGTCTTAATTATGAATCTCAAGGTCTGATGCTGATAGGACATGAGCCATTAACAGTGCAAAGTGGAGGTCTTATCATGGCCATTTTGTACATTCACCTAAAACCTAAGGACGTCCACACTTGATGAGTAGTACCACTCTGGATTAGACTGAGTCTCTTGAATTAACTGCTTGAAATGGCTGAAATAAAATATCTTTAAAGTAAATAATGCTAAACTGTAAAAGCTTAGCATCTACAATTTTAAAAAGTACCAAATATAAGAAAAAGCAGAGCCCAGCAATGTAACCCAACAAGATAAGCACCTGATTGTGATGTCTGCACATGCAAGTGCCAGTTCAACCTACTTCACTTATGATTCAGCATCTTGCAAAAGTGCCCGGGAAGACAACAGGGATGACTGAAGCGCTTGGGCCCCTGTTACCCTTTCAGGAGACCAGGATGGAGTTCCTGGCTCTTGGATCCAGCCTGACATCTGGGAACTAACAGATGGGAGACACCTTTCTCTCTCTCTCTCTCTCTCTCTCTCTCCTCTCTCATTCTCTCTCTCTCTCTCTCTCTCTCTCTCCCCTCTCTCATTCTCTCTCTCCCTGTTGCACTGTCCTTTACATAATCAATCTTTCAAAAAGGTAAATCCATAAAATGTGATTCATATTCCAAAACTTAGTCCCAAAGATAAAACTACTATTAGAACTAACAAATTTGGGCCCGGTGACGTGGTCTAGCGGCTAAAGTTCTTGCCTTGAACGTGCCGGGATCCCATATGGGTGCCAGTTCTAATCCCAGCAGCTCCACTTCTCATCCAGCTCCCTGCTTGTGGCCTGGGAAAGCAGTCGAGGACGGCCCAAAGCTTTGGGACCCTGCACCCGCATGGGAGACCGGGAAGAGGTTCCTGGTTCCCGGCTTTGGATCGGCACAGCAGCGGCCATTGCGGTCACTTGGGGAGTGAATCATCAGACGGAAGATCTCCCTCTCTGTATCTCCTCCTCTCTGTTTATTTGACTTTGCAATAAAAATAAATAGATCTTTTTAAAAAAAAGAACTAACAAATTTTTTAAATGTTTTTTGTAAATATCTACAATGATGTAAAGGAGAATACAAATAGTTGAACAGATGGGTGAGCTCAAGTGAGAAATGAAACTAAAACAACAAAAGGAGATTTTTAGAATTAAAAATGGGTCTTTACTAAAATATTCATTGAATGAACACAAAAGCAAATTGCACAGTGGGGAAGAGAAGATCAGTGAACTTGAAGACAAGAAGAAACTAAGAGAACAAAAGTAAGGACAGGAAACAGACTAATTAGAATGAACAAAGCATAGGGGACCACGTCAAGTAATTTAATATAAATGAAATCAGGATTTAAGAAAGTGAAAAGAGAAAATTTTGACTGAACATTTTCTGAAAATAATGACAAAAATATTTCCAAGCTGCAAATGTACAAAACCAAAATACTTAAGAAAACCCAAGAATACACACCAAAAACATACATACACACATGGGTACATCATGAATTAAAATTGGTGAAAAGCAAAGGTAAAGCAAATGAAACAGCTCCCCTCCAAATAAAGATGCTGGATACGAAAGGAGGCTACACACTACTTATCAGCCATGCAAGCCAAATACCATGATACCTTTAAATAGATATAAGGGGAATGAAACTTCAGCTAGACTCTACATCCAGGGAAAATAAAGACATATTCAAGTAAACAAGGGCGGAACAAACAAAACATCTTTACAGCAGACTGAACCCAACTACACAGAAACATGGACCCTCCAGAAAGTATGACAAAACCCAGACTCTGAGCAAGAAAATGAATATAAACAACACTTTTCTTACTGTTTAATTCATTTAAATGACTATTGTTTTAAAAAATGAACAATATTTTCATTTGTGAATTCACAGCATACATAAAATATATGACAACAGCACAAGAGTATAAAGAAGTTTATATGCATAGTTGTTAAGTTTCTTTTATAATGTATCATCACACGTAAGTAGTACTGATTAATCCCAGTTAAACTGGGATCAATAACGGACACACACACTGTAATTCCTAGAGTAGCAACTAGTACAGAAACAAAGTGATTGTAATAAATAAAATAATGAGACTGCCTCCTCCCCAAAGATGTCTAAACCCTAATTCCCAGCATCCATGCCTATATTACCTCCCATAAAGAAAGGGCATATTAGGATCAGAAGATGTTCATGGTTGTCACAGTAGAACTGACACCATCTCAAAAGTCTTCACAAAGAGAGAGAGGGAGAGATGAGAAGGAGAGGTGACCACAGAAGCAGAGGGCAGGGTCATGCAATCACTGATCTGGAAGAAAACAGATGGCTGGTACCATGGACCAAGGAATGTGGAGGGCCTCAAGAAGCAGGAAAAGCAGAGGGAAGCCATCTTCCCTGAGTGTATAACAAACAGGCAGCCTCCTGCTTTCAGATTTCTGTTAGCACTTGAAGACTCATTGCAGACTTCTGATCTTGACGACTGTAAAATAATAAACTTGTCTTGTTCGAAGCCACTAAATGCATGGTTACTTGCAATAGCAGCAATAAACTATTGCAGAGATGTAGGCTAAAAGTCGTAGGGAGAGATGAAATGAGGTACAGAGGGACTGGCACTACAGAGTGGAGGGTTAAGCTGACACCGGCAGTGCCAGCAGCCCTTGTGGGAGCCTATTCGAGAGACCTGGTTGCTCCACTTCTGATCAGACTCCCTGCTTATGCGCTGGGAAAGCAGGGGAGGTTAGAGTCACCTGAAGACCCGGATGATGCTCTTGGCTTCTGGCTTCTGTCCGGCCCAGCCAGGAATGGACACACGGATGAAAGGCCTCTCTCACTTCCTCTCAGTAATTTTCCTTTTCAAATAAATAAAATGTGAACATCTTTTTGAAAAGCAAACAAGAAATTAAGATAAATTTTTAAAGGGAATACAGAAAAAATAGGCTGCACAAAGATAACAAAGAAAATAAAAGGAGTAAGGAACAGTTGGGGAAAGCCAACATCAACAGATTTCAAAGGACTGGAATCCTACAGAACATGTCCTGTGACGACCATGCACTCAATTGGTAATCAACCTTTAAAATCCAGAAGCTCCTTAGTTATTTAGGAATAACTCAATCCACTTCTACACTAACATTAAGTCAAGTGAAATGTCATAGAGAGAATCAGAGACTGTGTCAAACTGAGCCACAAGGTAAGACACATGTACAAAAGTAAGCGTGCAGTACTTAGAGGAAAATGTATAGCTTTCAACACTTACATTTTAAAAGAAGAAATATTTAAAATTAATAATCCAGAAACCCATAAAAATCAGAGAAGAAATAAATAAAACAAAGAGCAAATGACATAGAAAATTAACAAAGAAGAATTGTTTTCTTTAAGGTTAATAAGATTGTGCCCAGAGCAATGACTCGATTGGCTAATCCTCCCGTTTCAAGATACGGGATCCCATATGGGCACCGGTGCATGTCCCGGCTATTCACTTCCCATCCAGCTCCCTGCCTGTGGACTGGGAGAGCAGTGGACGACGGCCCAAAGTCTTGGAAGTCTGTGCACGTGTGGGAGCCCCAGAATAATCTCTTGGCTTCAGATAGACTCAGCTCTGGCTATTGTGGCCACTTGGAGAGTGAATCAGGAAATGTAAGATTTTTATTTCTGTCTCTCTTTCTCACTGTCAATCTGCCTTTCTAATTAAAAATAAACCTTTAAGAAAAAAAGTAAGATTGATGAATCCTTAGTTAAGACTGATCAGTAAAAAAGCAAAAGTAAAAAATACAATAATAAACATAAATATGCCCCAATTCCAACTCTTAAGTATTAGTACAAATGAAATTAAAACATAATTCCACAAAAAGACTCATATAAGAATAATGATGACAACTTTGTTTAAAGCAGCCAAGCACTAGAAGGGCCAGCATATGGCATAGCACATTAAGCTGACTGTGGGACACAATCACCCCATATTGTAGTGCTGGTTCAAGTCCTAGTTCCCCCACCTGAGATCCAACTCCATTAAAATGCTCAGGAAAGCAGCAGAAGATGGCCCAAGGATTTGGTCCCCTGTCACTGATAGGCAAGACCAAGGTGGAGATCCTGACTCCTGACTTCACTGCAGTGATCTGGGGAAGTCAACCAGCAGGTAACAAAGAGATCTGTGTCCCTCTCCACTCCACCCCTCTTCTCCTCTCCTCGTCACTCTGCCACTCAAACAAATAAATAAATTCAAATACTGTGTATACACAAATACTTTGAAATGTTCCCCGTCAGGTCCAATACCTAGTTCGAGCTCCTGACTCCAGTCTTCTTCCTGGAAGGCAGCAGTGATGGCCCAAGAAATCAGGTTCCTGACAAGCCACACGAGGGTTGTGATCATCCCCAGCTCCCGGCCTCAGCTTAGCCCAATCCTAGCCCTCACGGACATTCAGGAATGAACCAATGTGTGTGTCTCTCACTGTCTTTGTCTCCATCTCTGTCTCTCTGCCTCTCAAATAAATTGTGCTTTTCATTGTGTATAAAATTATTTCACAATTTGAAATCTAAATCACATGTATGAAAAAAAATCAGAGAGCTAGAAAGAAATACAGGCTTGAAGCTTCTGGCATTCCTAAAGGGAACCAAGTGTCACCTTGTGAAGCAAGCTCTAGCCCCAGTTTATTCCACTTATAAAAGCAAGTCTTCACAAAACTGAGTTTTCACCACTTGCGACTATCAAATTGAAATTGATTGGGAGTTCAACATGAATGCGTGTTACCTTGGTAGAGATCACCCACAGTGTAACATCCTCATTCGAGCTAAGGCATGGGACCATTCACACTGATTTGTTCTTCAAAAAGTAAATTCTGGCTTGACTGTATCCATATTTCAGTGTATTATCTTATTACTTCATGTGATCATTAAAATCATACCCATTGTATAAAAAAATGTCTTTTCACACTTTGACAAGAGTATTTGTCAACTTGACAAAATACCAAGGACTATAATTTATAAAGGAGAGAGATGTATGGCTCACAGTTTTGGGGGCCAGGGCCTCTGAGGTCAAGGAATCAGCAGGTGGCACTGTCCGGTGAGAGCTGACGGGGAAGGAGTACTGCGTTCCTGTGGCTGAAGGCACAAGGGCTCCAGAGAGCTGAGGGTCAGGCAAAGCCTCTTGGAGGACGCCTTCACCGCATTCCCCAGGGAGGATTTCTCACTGCCCGAGCCCCGCCTCCCAATACTGTCACACAGGCAGCACCTGCATTTCAGAAGGAACACATTCAAACCAAAGCAGCACTCACATGCCATTGCTTCTTCGCTATCCTTTTGCATGCATTTAAAATATTAATTTTAGAAGGGTTACATGGGCTTCATATGAGCCAATGATAAAACAGGCTGATAACTCAAGGAAAATAATTTTAAACTTTGATTGAAATATACAAAGGCACTTCTGAAAGTCTGTGAAGACCAGAATGAAAAGACTATTTTGGTGTGAGAATTCTAAAGTCTACCAATTTTTTCATAATACATATTTTCCTTGAACTTTCTGAAGTCCTTCTATATAGCCACCCCTGAGTATCCATGGGCGACTGATTTCAGGACTCTGCAACGTTACCAAAACCTGAGGGCACCCAAGTCCTTAGTGCACAACAGCACAGCATTTATATATAAAGTATGCAGGCACTCCCTCGGGATACATCTCATTTCCAGATTACTTTCATTATTTGACACAATGTAGATGCTGTATAACTCAAATTATTTAGGAAAAGATGACAAGGAAACTAGTTTGTATATGTTCAATACAGACGCAATATTCTTTCCTGAATATTTCTCATCACAACTGATTGAACCCATAGAAGCAGAAGTGACAGAGTCTCGGGGCCTGCTGTATTTGGGTAATTAGGTTGGATTCAATCCTGTAACTATATTAATAATAATCACTTCAATCAACTCCAGCATAATGTCTTTCAATCATTACAGGATTGAGTCCAACCTTTCTTGGATTACTGAGAAACTTGATCTCAAAGAGAGGCGTGACAAGCGTTATGCAGAGGAGAGGATTCCTGGATTCCAATGGCACTTCAGTTCAGCATTGACATAGTCCCAACTGCATCCAACCCTCAAAAAGTCCCTACTATTTAACATATATCCATGTATCTACTTTACACCAGGAATGTAAAGATTAGGAAGGAAAGTGGAGAAGAGTAGTAAAACAATATATTACAGAATCACCAGCTAGACTGTGAAGTGATTCCCGGGCACTCTGATTTTTATATTAAGGGACTTGGGCGGCCTCTGGAGGGCTTATATTAGTGAGGACAGTTGTTCTTCATATGCACCTGCAGAATCACCACAGTGCTTTGCAGAGAAAGGGGCAAGAGCAAATGCAAGGAGTAGAGTTAAGAAGTTGTGGCAACAATGAAGGATGCATGCCTTGACTCTTCTCTACATTGCAAATTACTGGAGGGCAAGGCTCATCCTTGAGTGCTCCTCAGTGGATTTGAGTCAAAGTGAACAAGACAACCCAGAAAGAACTAGCTGCATCCACCAGCCCTTAAAGGCAGGTGAGAGCCAAATCAACACTTTGGATTAAAAGTATTGTTTTTCTTTTAAAAAAAAGTTTTTTTTGTTTGTTTGTTTTCTGTTTGAAAAATCAGTATTCAGAGAAAGAGAGATGCAGATCTTCTAACCATTGGGTCTCACTCCAAAGATTGGAGCTAAGCCAAGACAAAGCTAGAAGCCAGGAACTTCCTCCAGATCTCCCCACAAGTAGCAGGGTCATCTTCCACTGCTTTCACAGGCACATCAGCAGGGAGCTGTCCCAAAGTCAGAGCAGCCAAGACTCAAACCAGTATGGGGATGTGGGCATTACAGGTAGCAGTTTAACCCATTCTTTCACAACACCATCCTCAAGACAGACTCTTTATCAAGTCTGCTCTTCTTACAAAGTGATTTAATCAAGTCTAGCGCAGTAACCTAGAGGTTAAAGTCCTTGCCTTGCACTCATCAGGATCCCATATGAGCGCCTGGTCTAATCCCGGCAGCCCTGCTTCCCATCCAGCTCCCTGTTTATGGCCTGGGTAAGCAATAGAGGACAGCCCAAAACCTTGGAACCCTGCAGCTGTGTGGGAGACCTGAAAAAGGCTCCTGGCTTCAGATTGGCTCAGCTCTGGCCATTGCAGCTACGTGGGGAGTGAATCAGTAGATGGAAGACCTTCCTCTCTGTCTCTCTTCCTCTCTATGTATCTGACTTTCCAATAAAAGTTTAAATATATATATTTTTTTAAAGGTTATCTAATCTTTCTGAGATTCAGTTGCTACCTTTTTTAAATTAAGGATTACACATGTCATTCATCAAGATGCTGTCACAGTAATGAAAGCATGAGCATGATGTGTGGTAGAAGTCTACCTGGGTGTCCAACACTCTTCTCTCGATTCCAGGCTCCTCATCTGTAAATTAGGAGTATTTCACAAGATGGTCTCAGAAATCCATTTTCATTTGATGAGTCATTCCATTCATCTGTCAACAAACACGTTGGCTTCTTTAGTTTGGAGCTACAAAGTGAATGCAACATGCTTCAGACTCTTGAGAAAACTGTGACTCTGAAAAGAGTAGAAAAATTGTAAATATCGCAACAGCAGTAGATACAAGGCAAGAAGTGTAAAAACAAAAGGAGACATGCCAGTCTGCCCTTGTGTTAAAGGCCTCATTTTGTGAATGAGTAAGCAAGAAGCCCATGACACACAGGTAGATGACCGCAGAGCAAGACTGGGGTCTAATCCTTCTTACTTACGACAATAACAGACCCCGAGACCTAATCGGACTTGATGATTCATGCATGTCCTTACATTGCTGCAATCTTCCATACCTGTCTGCACCTACATAGATAACCAGGCTTGCAGAAGCCAATTATTGACCAAAAAGGTTTGCACCGATCCATATGGATGAATGTGCCAGAAACAGCACTGTGTGTCAAAGCACATTTACACAAAAGGAATAGAAAAAAAGGTCGTTATGGAAAAAGATGAATGCTGAGTTTCCTGACTTTACTTGGGTTCAAAATCAAATGCTTAACTTTTCATTAACACAAGTGATTAGGCTGATTACATAACTAGTAATCGGTCAGACTGCCTGATTAACCAATTCATTATCATTATTCAGACATATATTTCTGGAAGTTGTTCTTCTAGAGACACAGAAGGAAAAATACAGCTCATGTTTTTATGTCCAATTCCCTCATCAGAAATGTTTCTGTCAGAGAAGTATAGAATTCAGAAATAAGGGGATTTTTGGTTATTCATTTCATATAAGAGTACTTCAAAAAGTTTATGAACATGTACATTATGAAAAAGACTATGTATGGATTCCAAAATTTTTTCACCAAAGTAAAATGCTTTAAAGATTTACTTATTTTTATTAGAAAGTCAGATTTACAGAGAGAAAGAGAAAAAGAGTAAAATATCTTCCATCCACTGACTCATTCCCCAAATGGCTGCAATGGCTGGAGCTGAGCGAATATGAAGCCAGGAAACAGGAACTTCTTCTGAGTCTCCTGTGCAGGTGCAAGCTTCCAAGGCTTTAAGTCATCCTCCACTGCCTTCCCAGGCCATAAACAGGAAGCTGGATGAGAAGTGGAGCAGCCAGGACATGAACTGGTACCCATGTGGGATCCCAGCACTTTGCAAGGGGAGAATTAATCAGTTGAGCCATTGTGCCAGGCCCAAAAGTAAATTTATTTTTCAACTTCATTTTCCACATAGTTTTGAAATACTCTTGCTTAACTTTTAGCACAGAACATATCTAACAGAATGTTAAAACCAAGCAACAAGCCCTACCAACAATCACGATAAGTAAATAAATAAACCTTATAAAACCATTATGTCCAACACTTAGTTCAGGCCTTGTTGCCAAAACATCATCTCAGATTTTACTATTAAGTTAAAAAAAAACACAGATTTTCAGAGGTTTCTGGATTATGGGCTTTATTTATGAGGCAAGCAACTGGCTAATTCTGAACTAAAATTTCAGTGTATGTATCTAGGCATATTCAGGTTATGACAACTGACAATAACCAAAAGCATGATCAGAACTCTCTTTCACCCTATGCTGTCTACACGTGTAGACAGGAAAACAGTTGCTGCCCACAGCACCATTTCCGGCTTTCATGTTCACACTGGACGAGCCTAGACAATATTGTCTGTGTCTTGTCTTAGCTTGCTGCCAAAGCTGACACTCCATCTTGTGAGCCAATCCAGACAGCTCCATTTCTGGCAGCTAAAGCTTTAGTGAAACACATTCATATCCTTTGATTTATCTGTTGTATTTAAGATATAGTAGCAAAGATTTATAATTATAGTCCGTATTTACCCAGAAGCCTAAAATATTTGCTATAAGAGAATCCTTGATGACCAAAAGAAAAAAGTTTGCTGACTCTCCTGATCTGAAGAATGCATCAAAATCCTGAAAGCCGTGCAGTAATCAGCCCTCCCCGAAGGTCAGAGGGCACAGTCAAGAAGAGAGCTCCATCCTGGGAAGAGTGCGTCAAAGTTGTTCAGAGTATTCACCAGTAGCACGTAACGGACAATTGCCCTGCTTAAAATGAATGCAATGGTGTCAACTGTTTTAAGTTTAATTTATAATAATATTCACTAAAACAAAACTAAATTGTATGTATATATGTATATTATAACAAAACAGACAAAAATATCTCAAAATCCCATAGATAGCCATAATTAAAATTCTTTGAACTGCGCAAAAAAAAAAAAAAAACATGAGAAATACAAGACAAGGAAGGTTATAAGAGTTTATCAGAATCAACTGGCACAAACTCTCAGTGTTTCATTTTGTATTTAAAATAAGAACAAGGATGGCTCTGATTTCCCCCTTTGGCTTGGGGCTCACGTGGTCTTTATTATCCTGAGGCGGGAGCAAGCTGAGCGGCATCGGATTCCCCTCAAAGTGAAGCAGGAATTACCTTGACAAAATATAGTCCAACATCACTGGTTAATAGCTGGCCTATTCAAGTTTGTGTCAACATGAAAGAGCTTTTTATCTAGTCTCTGTTTTTATTCAATGTAACACCACAGTGGGAACCTGTAGGGTTAATTACAACCTAATGAATGAATGGATGTTCTTCATATAACCTAGAGCTATTTTCCACACATAACTCACTCTCCAAGGCCACTCTGCTCGACTGGCCATCCAGCAACCAGCACTGATGCCAACTCCAGGGAGAAATACGATGCCTTCTCTAGGGAAAACCACACAGAGTGTGTTCACAGCTCTGTGCTGGGCTCTCTGAAGGACTTCTGGAAGCCTAACCCTTACTCACCTCTATAATCTTACAGTTTAATTGGAAGAGGCAAGGCATATACACACATAAATTAGACAATCACAGAGAGCTAAATAATTCCAGGCCGTTTGTGATCATTTGCCAAACTTCAGCCCAAGTTTCCAAATACTTCAGCATAAATCACGGTGTAGCAAGAGTTCAAAACTTTC
This sequence comes from Ochotona princeps, assembly GCF_030435755.1. NCBI lineage: Eukaryota > Metazoa > Chordata > Mammalia > Lagomorpha > Ochotonidae > Ochotona > Ochotona princeps. The sequence continues at coordinate 9,222,803 of NC_080832.1, read as the reverse complement.
TGGAAAATCCTCCTCATCTAACAGCATGAATGCATGCTTTAAACAGACTTGTATTTATTTTGACAACTATTTCCAGTGTCAGGATGTGGCAAGCGAACATGAAAGGATGAACAGAAAGGCTCTTAACAACCTAATTTTAACATGTGGAGTTTGGAAATATTTATGGGAGCATTTCTCATCCTATTTGCTACCCATTCTTACAGAGAACCTTGGAATCCCTAAATATTATTAGTTGACACACTTTAAGCAAATAAATCCCACATCTTTTTTTATAAAGGTAGAAATAAAGAATGAGAGCGTCTAAGTGACTTCCCCGAAAGATACACTGGCAGAAGCAAACCAGCAGAGACTACGGGTGCTCCAGGTTGGCGGTAAGCAAGCATGAGCCACCGTGGCATGGGCTGTATGTGCTTGCAGTCTTCTGCCTGGAAGGGAAAGACTCGCAGTGTGTGCAGAAAGTCTGTAGAAAAAGAGAGGAAGGGATCAGCTGGGCAGCTGGAGGTGCCAGTCTCAGATTCAAGGTCACAGGTGCAAAAACAGCTGGGGTTTGCAGGTGGTCAGTCACCGGGCACTGTTTCAGAGGTGAGCACCTGCAACCAACCCCAGCACAAATGAGGACAGGAAGTAGAGTCTGGGTTCATAACCCTCTTTCCTGTGGTGAGAACAAAAGAATTTTCCTATTGTAGAAAGAAAAGAGCCATTTCCCAATAAGTACCACCGTTGATGATGACAAAACACTGGGCTTCCCCAATACTCTCTCAGTGTGGCACAAGCAAAGCCGGACTCGGGTGCTGTGGTGACCACCAGGAGTATACCCACTGGGGGTGAGCACAAGCTATAAACACCTGCTCCCCAAGGAGCCTCTGTGACCAAGATACACACAGCAGAGTCACCCCTGGATCACATCTCCAGTTATGTTGCCCAAACCAAGATCACAAAGCTATCACTCTGCAGCAAGTCCACATCTGGGGACTGTTCCTGACCACTCATTTTCAGGGGAAAACACTCCCTTTTGGAACAATCCTTGAATGAACAGCCTGGGGTTTTTGTTTGGTTTGGTTCTCATGATTTAACACGGAAGAAGATATCTTTGTTTCTATTTCTCCTGTTTCTTGCTTAAATGGTACCTTTGTCAAAATGCCTGTGATTATCCAGTGACAAGCACAATGTAAGTCCTTATAAGTGCTTTTTGCTTAAAGTTCCTCAGTATCTCAGAAACTTTATTTTTAGCAAAGTGCTTTTAATAAGAGGTTTTCGAAATGAAAGTATCAAATGCACAGGTGAGAACAATTCAGTTCTGTGCTCTACAGGGCTGGCCTCTCTCCACGGTCACTGCTTCCTGGGGCTCTCCCCACCCCTATCAGCTCACAGCGAGGAAACAAAGCCAACACAGACATCAGCCCCAGCCCAGCATCAGCACCACCCTAATAATAAGATCTGGCACCAAGATCAATGAGACAATACAAGTAGCTTTCAGGTCATTCTCCAGTCTTAGCTGGCCAGTAGGGTAGGAGTCTGAATCCCCACTCTACAATTTACCATCTGTGTCATCGGGGGGAGGTCCTCTGACCTGTCTGAGTCTCAACAAAGCAAAATGGCTAAAAAAGTCTTCCCTGTGTGTAGACATCTGAACTGTGGATGGCATGATATACATCTTGGCGTTGACTTAGAAATAAGGCTCCTTGGGAAGCCATTAAGCGAACATTGGTGTGTCTCCTCCTGGCTACACTAAGTTTGACTGTATGCTGGACGTTGTTCACAGAGGCACAAAAACAACAGGAGTCCCTGCCTGTGGAGCTCACAGTCTCATGGGACAGACACAAGAAGTGGCATAGCAAATGAAGAATCCATGTCACTATGCTAAGTATCAAATGAGAAGATCCTGCTCAGTTCAGCTGGTGGGAGCAGACTAACAAGGGAGATGTGACGGCCCCATCAATTGGCTACTACTCTCCAAGAAGATAAAGCCACCAGCTGCTTGCGCACGGAGGAGAGGAGGCATGGAGGTAACATTGCTAGCTGTGTAGGATGGGGGAAACGGGAGGTGGGGGAGATTTGAGAAGAGGGCAGGAGCAAACACAGACTTCCCTGTGTGGGGTAGTGAGCTTGCCAAGAAGTGCCCAACCTGCATGCCTTTTGGGGTTTTTTTAAGATTTATTTTTCTAATAAAACCATAATAAAAAGGATTTATTTATTTTTATTAGAAAGTCAGATTTACAGAGAGAAAAAGAGACAGAAAGATCTTTTATCCATTTGTTCACTCCCCCAATGGCCACAGTGACTGGAGATGAGCCAACTTGAAGCCAGGAGTCAGGAGCTTACCTCAATTCTCCTTTGCAGGACAGGATCCCAAGTCATCGGGCCGTGCTCCGCTGCTTTCCCAGGCCACAAGCAGGGAGCTGCATGGGAAGTGGAACTGCCAGGACACAAACCAGCTCCCATGCGGGATAGGGTGCTTGGTGACGGAGGATTAGTTTAGCAAGCATTTTGAGGCCAGAGAGCAAGAATCAGGAGAGAAGTCCAATCTTCCAAGCTGTGGATTTTTAAGTGACTTAATCTCTCAGGTGCAAGCACATCTAGATAGATAGCCGCGGTCACGGTGCAGACATCCTCAAGCCGGACCACATGTCAGAGCCACCTGGAAACTTTTCAGAAATACGACACCCTCTCCCCATCTTTAGAATGCTTGAAATAGAAGTGTCTGGTAGGGATATGGATGTTAGAATTTGAGATGGCTTAGGATTTTTAATTGTTTAAAGCACAGGAATGTTCAATGCAGTAAGGTACAAGACCCTAAGCAGTGTCCTCCCTACGGCTACACCAGGTTAATGCTAGGCTGTTTTCTGAGTGTTGTTCACCAGGTACATGCACAACAGGAGCCCCTGGGACAGACACAGAAGTGGCACAACAAACCAAGAATCAGAGCAGAGCTCTAGGAGTTGCAAAAACCAGCCTGGTAAAGTGACCCCCAGGCCCTGCCTGCATCAAAAAGATGACAGGCTCCAGAGCAATGGGCAAGATGCAGCCCGAAAAGCAGCAGGATTCCCACCTCTGCAGGCACGGTCCAGAGGCGTGCCCAGCCTCTGCCCAGCTGTCCAGAGAACAAGTCAGTGGCCCCAGACTGGCCTCCCAGCTCCAGCTCAGTTAGCAGCACTTTTATGCATCTCGCTCCTCAGGCCGACTCCCATGGGCTTGCCCTCATTCTAGCACCCGCAGACCCAGCTCCCCTGCAAATCAGACTGTCACTGTGGGCCCTGAACTGAAGTGCCCACTTCTGCCTGGAGCTCCTCTCTGTGTGTCTCTGTCCAGCAGCCAGGGCAGCATGTTAGGGCTAAATTGTGCTCCATGTCTATGCAAAGCTTCCAGCAACTCTCTACCTCACATTGTAAAATCCAGTCAACCATGTCCTGCAAGCCACCCCACAACCCAACGCCACACAGCATTTGACCTCACCTTCTCCTCCTCTCACTCCACTTAGCCCCTACTTAATCTTGGCTCCGAAGCCAGGAGCCAAGAGCTTCTTCCAGGTCTCTCACATGGGTGTTTGGGCACAAGCACTTGGGCCATCTACCATTGCTTTCCTAGGTCATTAGTAGAAAGCCGTGTCAGAAGTAGAACAGCTGGGACTTGAACCAGGACCCTTATGATATGTCAGTATCAGCTGCCACTTTTTAAACTAACATTCCAGGTGCCCTTCCACCTCAGGACATTTGCACATTCTGTTATCTGTTCCCGAATCACTCATTCCCTACAGAACTACACAGTTTCACACATCATCTTGACAGTGAAGTCTTTCCCTGGTTACTCATCTGGATCATAGCCCTTGTACCTTACACTGCTTGCCGCAGTCCTCGCTGTTCCCTTCTCACAGCTTTTACCGCTATTCACTATTGCTGCTAACACTGCAGAACACAGTGCATTCTGGCCCATACTTATGTATCACGAATACAGACTATCTTGTCACCATGAAAGAAAACACAAAAGCAGAGGCAGATTTGTTTCCTGAAACATTTCATGCCTAGTGCTGTATACATAAGAGAGATCTGTGAAAGGGATGAACAAATAAACCAGGGATTGTGGCCACTCAGATTAAACCACATGCAGGGTCCAACCAAAGCAGGCGGGGTCTAAGCTTTGACTGATGATAATCAAATAAGACTCAGGTCTAAGAGTGTAAGGTAGAACTGACGTTGGGATCAAAGCATCCAGCCCTGGCCTGGACAGTGTGGCTCTATGGTCACAGTCATCAGTGGAGGGTGTGGGAATACTCATGCGCAGTTGGCCTGCATCTGTGTGCCTCTCCAGTCACTGAAAACATGGAGGGGGAGGTAAAAGAAATAAAACAGGGACTAACCCAGAATTCCACTCTAAGAAAAACACGCAGTTGCCAACCTCATGTTGTGCCGTATGCTTTGACTAAAAGCGTAGTGGGGGAGGCTGCAGACAGAGAGAGAGGTGGTCATGTGAACGTCAGGGTTTGCTGGGTAAAAAGAGACCTCGACACATGAGTCAGAGTCCCCTAGAAAGTCTGGAATTTCTAATAATTGAGTTTCCTCACTGCAGAAGAAAAACATGATCTCATCTTCCCCTTTAAGCAGCTATGTTTTCCAGCATAACAAAGCCCCAAATTTCTCTTAAAAGGATTTTGCTGGACAAGAGAAAAGAAAATGAATGTTCCCTTCCCTCTCCCTGCCTGATGTCATCATTACCACCCGGCTCTACTTTGTGAACAGTTCCCCCGGTTCTGACTTGTTGCCATTAGTTAAGCTTCTGAAAACATTTTAAAAGTCTGAGGCAGTCCAAAAACCAGCCAACTTGTGCGATTACGGTTGTATTACAATTAAAATGAGCTGGGTGATGCCCGTTCATCCCCTGAGATTTCATGTCCCCATGAGCAAATCCATATCTCAAATTGGCTTTTAAGCTGGGAGCCTATAGGAGAGCAGCCAAAGTTTAAACAAGCAAAGAACCTCCAGTGAGGCCAAGGCTGTGCTGCAGAGCTGAAACCCAGGGCTGGCCCTGCAGCCGGGGCGGCCTCCTCAGAGAGGCAGGGAGTAGGAATCCTGGGCTCTGTGAGTGTGTGTGTATGTGTGTGTGCGCGCACACGCATGCACTCTCAATTCAAAAAGGTCTGAAAATTTTGGTATGCTAATCTCCCTCCGTGAGTAGAAGGTGATCAACGGCTATGGAGAGACCTGGGATGGGTAGGTAGTGATACAATGAATTATAATTTTAAACCTTTCAGAGATCCTGAGAGGTCAAAAAATTTTAGTAGTTAAAAAAAAAACAACATAGGAGTTGGGGAGACAGTTGACTTCAGCGAGTGAGTTTGTCTCCAGCGGCTCTGAGTCAAAGGAAGGGCCCCTTGTTCTCCATGGGAAGCTCCTCTGATCCTGACCCGAGACAGATCCAGGCCAGGAAGGTGGGTGTTGAAATTGAATCAGGTATAGAAGTAAACGAACTGCTAACATAGTGTGTTCCCTCACTCTTATGATTATGGACTTTTAATTGGATGGTCCCTAATAGGTCGTACGGCCCACTTTCAGGGAGCCCTCCTCTACTGACTAAGCTTGCCCATGATCCTGACTTAAGCCAACAAGAAATGGATAATGACGTCTACTGTAGACATTCAAAGGCCCTGTCCTAGACTGCTCCCATCCTGGAAACGCAGAGCTTCCAGGTGAGAAGCCTGCCTAAGACCAGGAAAGGCCTGCAGAGGATGCAGAGAGCTAAGGGACCAACTGGCAGGCAAGCCCAGGTTCCAGACAAAACAACCATCATCAAGCTATCCGAACCAAGGCAGCATGATCCGAGTGAGACTGCGCTGTCCAGCCTCTGCAGACACCAAGCGCACACACACAAGACAAGCAGAATCTTGGGTAGTGGGTGCAACAAAAGGCATCCTGGCCACGGGAAAGACGACACAGGACTGTCTCCAAAAATGGCCCAAATCCCTCCACTTTCTGTTCCTACATATTTCAGAAAGTTCATCAAGAACTGGGATTTCAAGAAAAGCATATTTTTGTGAGGAAAAAAATGTGCATAGTCTTTCCATAATGTGTGTTTTCCATGAACTTTTTGAAAACCCCTTTAGCATGCCATTCCTCACATCAGGGGACAGAGCGTCGCTCCTCTCTGTGAATGAGTAATATCTCTGTAATTGCTTAAACTAACAGAAAGAGACCTTCGTGATAGTCTGAGACTTCAAGTCCTAGATCTTACGGCTTCTTCTTCCTTCTTGGAAAGCTTATTCTTGGGAGTACTCCCTCTCAGAATCCAGTTTCGTGCTCCAAAATGCTCCAGTCACATGAACTGGGCATACTGGAGAAAGCTGTGGGGACAGGTCCAAAACCCACAGCAAAGGTCCCAGCCGACACGCATCATCCACCAGCTGCCGAGCTGTGAGTCATCTCCCAAAGCCCAGGCCAAACCGCCCTGGGGACACGGCGCAGCAGCACTGTGAGCTGAGCTCAGTCAGCCAGAGACCCAGGGGCTCAACATTTGGTGTTTCTTTAAGTGATGAGATTTTTAGAAGATTTGTTTAAAAGCTTTGTCTTCCAAAATTCCTGATAGATATTCATCTTTGGGACTCAGAAATGAAAACTTGGAATTCTTGAGAATCCTGGCACATTCCAGAAATATTTTATTATCTTTACAAATATCAGCATTCTTTATAATCTCTACTCACTACAATGGATAACCAAGAAAAGATGTGATATCTAAGATATATTACATTTACTAACATTTCAAAAATATTCAAACACTGGAAAATGTCAGGAAATATTATTGAATTTATGCAAATAATGTAGCATTTAGATCTCCCTAACTAACAAAATCATGTGTCTAAATGGCCCATTTAAGGGCTTATTTTGCTTCCAAAACATGCCATTTCTTGGAACACCCCTCCTAGGATTTAGTAAAATATACTATGCATGTAAACATATTCAGTTTTATTTTATTTTCAAGAGGAAGTCACCATTAAAAGCAGACAACCCCACAAACACACAGTTAGAGCAGGCTACGGGCAGAGAACTGATTAGATCTGACCAGTTCCCTCCAAAGGTCCCTTCCCCGTTTCCAGAAATAATGACGTTCACATTTTCCTCTGAATGTTAGTATTTTCTGTTCTTGTTTTTGACATCATTGTATTTCCTGGAAATCTAGCTGTCTCTCTGCTACCTTCCTTGTTCACTCTCACCAAAGTGTTATTTCTTTCAGTTTTCCCAATTCTGTGACAGTTTTCTTGTAATCCATGACTTGGAAAAACAAAAATCTCCCACACAAATGCCAAGAATAAATTCCTATAGGAAATGCTAGCAGCCATAGCCAGCAGCCTTCATGGACAGCTGGAATTTTTATGTAATCTCCTAACAAAAGGTAACACCACAGCCCAGTGAGGGAAATGCAGCTAGCACACACGGGCAGGAGTCTAACAGCATCCCAGACCTTCATGGCTTCCGCTTTCTCCACTTTCAGGTGCAGACTAGAAGCTGCCTTGAAGCAGAAGAAGATGCAGGTGCACTCTAGGCAGATAACCTTTAAGGGAGGCCAGCACATCTCGGCCTTTTGAGTAGTGACTACAGAGATACCCAGGAGAAGCAGCAACTTTGGCTTGGAAGGACTTTTGCTATAAAGAACTTCCCTGTGGCCACTATCCTGGGTCAACTGGAACCGGTTTCTGCCAGAGCACTTCAGTCGTCCTCCAGGAAAGGGGTACACAGCACAGCCCTCGAGTGGATCCTTAATGTACAGCATTGCCAGTTACATGTCTCACAACTGGCAGCCATTGCTTCAGGCCCATCTCCTTTATGGAAACAATGTACTATCACAGTAAATGCAAAAGCATCCACACAGATGCTTCTGATGTTGCTAGGGATCAGGCTAGAAGGAAAGATGGCTCCTCGCGGGTGTGTGTAACAAGCATGTGGCGTCTTCGTTAGAGATGCCCAGTTCACCAAGCTAGCCTCAAAGAGACAATTAATTCCACCTTGTCGATGCTTGTGAATGAATGATCCGCCTGCCAGTGAAGATGGTCCTCCCCAACCTGACCCCAGAGGACTTGAGAGGCCCTGTCTGGTGAACTCCTCCTGGCATTTGCTGTGGATTTAATTATGGCAGACTATAAAGTGTGATAACAAGATGACCTGGTTAATTTAAGAGTTCCACCAGTTGAGACTCTCTTGCTAGTTACAGAAATCTACTTACACCACTAAGCAATTTCACATAGGCAGAGGGCAGAATTAATAAGCATCAGAAAGGGACATGGTGCATGAGACAACCTTGCCCAGCCGACTTCAATCACTCCTGTCCTCGAGCCTTGCTCTCCCCTTGTAAAACGGTCCATGACAGCCATGGACAACCACCACTTAGGAGTAATTCCGAGGTCCTCAAGACACAGCATGAAGTGACCTCAGGAGCATGAGCAAGAGGCAAAGAAGATGGACAAAGAGACTGAAAGGTGATGGGTTTTCTCCAACAATGGTTAAGGAATCTCCACATGTTTTCAGTAGCTGTGTGAAATCCTCCCCAAGATTTAGCATAGCTAATGAAAATGTCTTTGGTTTACGTGATGAATTGCTTTTCAAGTGCACTGTGTAATTTGCAGCTGATCCTCATACCATCTTCGTAACAAAGAGGAAAGGAGATGGAGGAGAAAAGGGAGTTGGCAACCAGGGAAGCTGCTTAAGGCATCGTCAGAGGTTCAGTGTGCACCTCCTATGCTGTGGTCCTCAATGCCAAATGCAATCCTCCCAGCATGCAGCTCCAAAAAGGTGGCTCAGACTAGCAACTTCACCCACTTAAACTCATCAAACAGACTTGGGGCTTAGGAGACCCCTTTACCTTCCGCTCCTGACCTTGCTTCAGAACATTAGCCATGATCATAGCTAACCTGAGAATGAACTTGGGAGTCAGTTTATTTGGAATTTGATCAGATGAATTTCAACCTCAATTAGACATCTTGAAACAACATAAAATTCTATATGGGTTATTTGATCCTCACACCTCATAAATTGAATGCAATGAAGTTTGGTCTACCCAGGCCCTCATGGCTAAGGCTGGTGACCATGGAAAAGGGGTTCCCAGGATGTCTGCCAGAGATGTCCCCCAGGGACAGCCCTGGAAGGCCTAGTTCCAAACACTAATGTGCAAGCAAGGGGCAGAAGGGGGAGTGGCTCACACCACACAGCAACAGTGATGAGGCCAAGAGGGGAACACTTAAGCCCATTCTCACAGCATCTCTCCATGGGCTAACCTGAGATATGTGCAAACACATAAAAGGGAAGTGTTAGTGGAGTTTTGCAATTCCTTCCTGAAATCCCACACTACTGTTAAGTGCCTGTCTTCCCTCAACTGCCCCTTCGCCTTCCCACACTTCCCATACTGGGCTCTGAAACCCAGCCAAGCCCATCTATTGCTGCTCCTGCACTTTGACGCCTGAGGACAAGCCAGGCCACACACAGCTCCTCTGGCAGGACCAAATACAGAATTTGGGGGGTGCACTCCATATATATATGATTTGTCATTCAAAAATTAAAGAGCTCCAGACAATAGAGCAGTAACCACGCCTGGGGTCTCCCGGGAGCACACTGTCCCCAGGCCCACGACACCCATCATCTCTCTGCTTCTCTGCCATGTGCGATGAGAATGTCCCATCTAGCAAGCTTCCTCAGAGTCCAGTCCCCATCAGCCAGAATGCATGGACTGGGTTGTTCTTTCCATTCCTGGGCTTTCTTCCCAGGAGGACTGTAACTCTGTATTCAAAATGTCACTTATTTTTATTATTTTGAATCTCTCGGTTGCACTTCGCATCATGTTGTGACATACTATCAATGAATTGGCTGTCTTCTAAATCAACCTTGAGCACAATCATGAGTCACAATGTTGCCTCGGTAGAGCTCATGTGCATCGCTCCCCCCCACTACCCTCATGCTTGCTCTCCCTGAATTCCTTTCCTGCCCCATCCCTATAGGCTAACCTCAAACCCAGGGCCTTCTGGGTGATACTGGAGTTGGATCAGCTGTCTTGGGGACAGTCCAGACCCTCCCCATTTCTTGACTTCTCCAGCCCCTTCCTCTCCCACCCCCACCCTAGAGATGTAAACAAGTAAAAGTGAAGCATGGGTAAATGACAGAGGTGAAAAAAAAGTACAAGGCCCACCACTGTAATAAGAATGATAAAACGAGGACACCTCTTGCCTGCTCACACAACCTTACTCCTGCTAGGCAAATGGGTTCAGGTAAGCTGGTGTCTTCGGGAGTATTCTAGGAAGGGTAAGGCACTGGAAGAAGGGCGTGTTGCCAGATACATTGCACCTGCACTCTATTTGTTAGGGACTGTAGAAAAGACAGTCCCCACTAGGAAGCAGATATTCAACCTTGTTTGAACCTGGACTCCTATGATGTAGCAGTAAGAAACAGCGGTGGGGTCAGTGACATGGGCAGTGTGGCTCCTCAGGGCCTGGCTGCAATACACCAGGGGATTATGTGTACAAAGCCTTTTACTTTTAAATCCCATGTTCATTCTTGCTGAAAAAGACCATAACTTTCCCACTGACCTGCAGAGCCAGTCTCATCAGGGTGTGTGTTCGTATATTGATGCCAATCATCTGTTTCGTGTCCCTCACCAGCTGCAGCTCAGAATGGAGGTGGTTCTTGCTCTCTGCTCTCTTGATGTTGGCTCTTTTATGGTACATTTCTCTGATGCTTTGATTCCTACCAAGGTCTTAAAGCTGCAGTGAGCGAGGGATTGTCCAAGAATCAAAGCACAGAGTTGGTCCAGTTGGAAGAATGTGGCTGGGCGTGGGTGTGATTTATTTCAAAGAGCAGTGCTGCCATCCATCATTCCAGAAAAACAATGATGTTTCTGCATCTTTCACAGAAAGACAGTCCAAGTGCACTGTAAAAGCTGACTCACTCATTCTCTGCCACGAATGTCAGATCTCTCTTAACTCCTGATGTCTCCATTTGACCTTAAGAGTAGTGGGTACGCCACACTCACTTTTTCCAAAGGTCACTGCCACCATCTTCTGACATCCAATATGCAGATGAGAACCACTAGGCTTCTAAGCAGCCAAAACAGACACACCAAAGCCCTCAGCCTATATTCCTTTGGGAAGCCATATCTTGAGAAACCGATTACTCTTAAATACTATTCTAATAAAGTTTGGTTTTCTGGTCATACAACCAACAAAAATTGAAAGATGTAATGAAAGGAATCAGGCAGGCAGATGACAACAGAGTCTTGGGAGCAGGGGATATTTTCCCAGCTTCATTTTCCCAGAAGCCCAAGCAGAGTCACTCCTCCAAAAACTCTGTCTTCCGCAAGCAAACCATGTCCTTCTGCCTACAACCACTACTGCTACAGTGCCTGGAATGTCCTTCCTCCACTCTCTTGGCTTCAGCTATTCATCCCATAAGACCCAACTCCAATGCTGCTCCCAACTGTCAGGCACACCTCCTGTTATCTATGTGTGTCACCTGCCAACACTGAGCTGAACCTAAACAACAGCATGTTTATATGCTTCATTACCACCTCTAGCAGCGCCAGAAGATGCAGATCCCTCTACCTGTGTCTTTGTGTCCACACAGCAAGTGCTCAAAATACACTGCCTCCAAGGAAGAAAAGAATTCCCTAAAAGTGAAGCTACTGGGAAAAAAATCTATGAAGTTATCACCTTGAAATAAAGCCACTAGATTGAATGACAACCACAATGACTACAAGAAATTGTTCGGCCAATGTTAAGATACATTCCAAATCCTTTGTTCTGAAAGGCAAATACATGTGCAGTCTATTTTAAAATGATTTGGGTAATAGTTACAGAAAAGTTATTTATTTGAAACCCTTCATCTGAATTAATATTTAATAGATGAGGGTTAGGATTATGAACATTACTTACTCAATGTTGGAACTAAAAGTAATTGGCATAGAAAAGGTAAGAACTCTGTAGCTAACTTCAAGTTTTGCTTCTCCCCTTGGCCTAGGAAGCATCTGCTCATCTTCCCACAGGTGGGCCATGTATCCCTTGGTTTAAATGTAGCAGAAATGAGATTAATGTCAACATAGCTAGCAAAATAGTTGGCAAGCAAACTAATGGAAGCTGAATGCTGCTAGAGTAAGAAGCTTTGTGGGTTATGCCCCCCATTTGGATATGAATTGGGCATGATTTTTCTCTACTGCTCAAGCCTATCTTTGAATGATAGGCTCAAGCTGCTATTGAATTATTTATTAATAACCATAATACTTTTCCAAACAACCAAGCCAATTGTTCTTAGCTTTTCAAACACAGACAGGGAGAAGTGACAGTGGGACGCAAGGAGGATACACATCTTATACCTGCTGCATCGTCCTTTCACCTTTACATACAGCACATGCCAAAGTCAACCCAGTCACGTCCAGAAGTGGCTGCACGCCACAAAACAGTGAAGGCAGTGAAGGCAGTATCTCGTGGGAAAGGGACCACAGTCACTGTTTTTTCTGGGCATGTTCCATGTGTTCTGCAGTCCCATACCCCACATTTAAGATCAGTTTAACTCAGCAGTAAACCTCTCCTCAAAAGGGAAATAAGAAATATCCCTCCTGATGCCCAGTGAAGTTAAACAGTCTATGATTACAACAGTAAGTAGTTAGGAGCCACATTACTCAAGCTCACTTACCTCCAGTTCTACAAACCTCACGTCTGGACTGTGAGGTCTCTGGCCCAGAAGCAGGTGTGTTAAGTAGGATGGCTAGAAGATAAGTCAAAAAGACCCTCAGGGCCAATGGCTCAGAACATCTGGTGGCTTCTTCAGCACCCTGTCACCATCCTCAATACCTTTCAAGGTTGAAACACACCTCTTTTCAAAGTGATAGCCATGGGCAGATCGATGGCAGCTCTGCAAAGAACACTCCAGTTCTGAAACTCTGCCCAGTGCCACCACTTTAAAAGGAAGAGCTGCTTTCATCTCCTGCCGACTGTCAGTCCTAAAGGCAGCCCCGCCAGGCTGCAGTGAAGCCAACCCGGACACCATGTTTCCAGCAAACAGCCAAGACTAGGAGAAGCAGCAGAGGACCATAGCATCTTGGAAGGTCAGTGAGAAGACACTAGCACTGCGCATGTGCACACACACACGCACACACCCTGAACATCCCAACTTCACCCCAGACCAATCAGGGAAGGGAAGCATGCTTAGGCAGCAGGGACAGCTGTTACTGACATTGCTGTCCAAATGCATTTAAAGCCTGCTATGGCAGCTGCCCTTCTCAAGTCCTCTAAAAGTTGAGCACAGTGATGTTTTACTTAAGAACAAAAAGCAATCATCAAAACCTTTCCATTCATATTCAATGACCAGGAGAGCAAGAGACAGGAAGAAAGGAGCAAAGTCACCCACAAGTCCCACCTTCATAGCACAGTCCCTGACACAGCACACAAGGAGAATATTTTACCAAGCACAAGAGTATTCTACCAAGAGGTGCCAGATGGTGAGGCAGAACTGTTCCTCACCAGCAAAATGTTTGATGACCCCTGCTACTTGCTGTCAGGTGCAGAAAAGGTGCAAAAAAAAAAGAACTGCAGAAATGGGGGTTGGTGGTATTTGTCAGACTTGAATTTAGAAGTTCCTCTGATCCAAATGACTGCTGTGCAGATGAGCAATGAGACTGCTCCAAGAAACCACCATCCCCAGCCTCTGCCCACTGCTCAGGTGCATTGCCAACAGACTCACAGCTGGAAGGATACTGAAAGATGGGAGAGGAGGAAGGAAAAACCAAGGTGTTGCATCTTTAATCTCAGTTAGTAAGAGACACGCAGATGTTACAGTTGCTGTGAGCTCCAAGCTTGGTCAATAAGTGTCTCATGGTCCTGGTCTCCTGGCCAGCCCCACTATGGTCCTGGAACAGTCCCTGGACCACAAATACCACCTGTTCCCTTGGTTCTTCCAGCCCTAAGGCTGGTAAGTGCTTCTTCATTCTAATCTCCAGATTGCCGCCTGGACCAGTGTCGCCAGATCCCCATACAAAGTCATTCTCCCAAGTCCAGAATATAGAGAGCACATTTGGGCTACCTGGACCCATCTTGTCTGGTATAGTTAATGTGTAATCCTCTCTACAACATTTCTCATAGGGATGTTTCTGAGCATTGTTTATATGCTTTCAAAGGCTTGGAACTTATAACCTTGCAAAGCATTCTTGTCCAAACACACAAACTTTAAAAATTAATTCTGCCTTGTGTTGTGCCAAAGTATGCCTCCCACTCACTTTTAGCACCTAACTTTCACAGTAATGGTCCATGTAGCTGTCAGCACCAGAGGCCACATGTGTCCCTCCCAGGCAAAGGCAAGGCTTGGGTTGGCTGGGAATGGGAAGGGCATTCTTGCTGAATTCTCACCACTTGTGATTCATTCCTGAAGACTGAAACATGGACCCTCTAAGACTCCACTTTGTAAAAACACCACATCAGGGAGGAGAGGCACGCAGCTATTACCACCTGCTAAAAGCTTCACGGAAATCTCTGCTAGGTCTTTCCTTGGGAATGTTGTTTGAGAATAGGGCTCTTAGGAAACGGAATCTTGATGAAATGAGGGCCTGGAGAGCCAAGATCTTGGAGCATTTTGAGTCCTAGACAGAGGCACTGTGGAAAAGTGGCCCCAGTTAGGATTCTGGGCTTCCCAGTGGATGAAAAGTCACCAAGCAGAGAGACTAACGGAGAGGAGAAGTCCAAGGAGACTCCAGGTGGTGACCACTGTGCTGCATTGCCCCGGGCCAGCCTGTACAATGCCCCCTCCCAGAACTGCCTCCCTCACAGACTTCCCCTGCACTTACCTGCCTCCACAGTTGGGCAGACAGAAGCTGCAGTAAAACTAACCTTCACTCTAACAAATAAAAAGGAGGAGAATGTCAGAAAAACTATTACTTGCATTTGTGTGTGCAGTTCCTGCAAACCTGCTGGCATATTTCATCGGTAAGCACTGCAGGAAGTGAGAAATGCTACAACTCCATCAGACACTTTTATCCAGCTGCCCTCTTTGCAGAAAGTAAACAGATAATAAAATAAATCTAATCAGCATTCCTTTTCATTTAGCTGAAATTAAATTTGACTCATCATGGGTAAGTGGCTAATTGCATGTTTAGTGTAAAGAAATTTCGGAGGACGTCGCCCTGTTTACTTTTTGCTTGTGTCAGTAGAGGAAAGGGCATCAGCATTCAGGTGGAGGTGGCAACAGCTGGCTGCTGAGGCCAATGCACCTTTGGTGGCCTCCACTCAGAGCTAGACATGGCAAACAGTGCAGATACTGGAATTAAATTTTCTCCAGTCCCAAAACCAGGCAATCTGCCCAGCATTGATTTATAACAACTGCCAGTTCCGATGAAATTGTTTCTAAAATGGATTAATTCCTAGAGTTGAAGAGTATGGAAAACAGAAGCAGGCTTTCTTGAACACTTACTATGCCCTAGGTATTGCCTGCATTGCAGATGCTTCATCACTGCCCGAGAGGGAAGGCGTGCCCATTTTGCCATTTCGCTGTGGTAGAAAACAAAGCTTCCCAGCACAGACATCACCAGCCCAAGTCTTCCCAGCAGCCAAGACCATACTTCTCACTGCATCACATCTTCATTGCCAGTGTCAGTCTGCTCATGACACACTGGGCCAACCACGTTTCTACACTGAGAGGCCCCAAGAGTGCCAAGGGCCCATGTCGGTAAGGAAAGAATCCCTTAAAGGGAATTCAGAATGCCTAGCTAACCCTCGGCCCTGGCTGCCTCTTACCTGCTCAAACTTCCTCCATCAGCCACCTTTTGCTGGGACAGATCTCCCGTAGGATGGCTTGCTTCTCAGTCTCTCTGTGAAACCTTCCAATCTGGAAGTGGTTGTTGTGTATGGCAGCAGGAAGGCTGTTGGCAAAGTGTTTAGGGAATTAAGCAGGCTGTGTAATTCACAGGATTGTTAATGAAAGCTGTATGTCTAATTCCCCACACTACCCTGAGCAGTACCCAGGGGTATTCTCTGGTAATTCAGGAAAAACATAAATTCAAATTTTTCCATGCAGATAGACTGGGCTGAATTAGCAATGCTCAAATGAGTCTGGGCCCAGTTATTCCAGCCCCTGATCATTACCAATAGAAGCCCATGTCATTCTATTTCACTCAGGACCCATTCCTGACAAATGCGTCAGTCTCAAAGTTTTGTTCTTTTTTATCCTTGGTTTGAGACTTCTGAAATCACTGTCAAAATTCCACCAGGCTTTTTTTAAGTTTATTTATTTATTTGAAAGGCTGAGAATAGAAGGAGAAACAAGAAGAGGGAGAGAAAGAAGGAAGGAAGGAAAGAAGGAAAAGAAAGGGTGGGGAGAGACAGACATAGGTTTTCCATCATCTGAGCCACTCCCCCAACGGCCTTCAAAGCCTGGGTTGGACCAAGCCAAAACCAGGAGTCTCAAACTTCCCCTGGGTCTTCTGTGTGAATGCTCACAGCACAAGCACTTGGCCTCTAATTTGTTACTTTCCCAGGCGCATTAGCAGGGAGTGGGATCAGAAGCAAAGCATAAGACTCAAAACATTGCTCCAGCAGGGGATGCTGGTGTCCCAAGTGGAGGCTTACTCCATTGCACGGCAACACTGTTACCACCCAACCAGGTTTCTAATTCAGTTGATTTCGTCCCACAGCTATTTCAAATTTTATCTGAAGACAAAAACTAACTTGAATCTGTAGATCTGAAACATGTCCCATCGAGCATATAGATAATAAATGAAAAGAAAACAGTTGAACCCTGGGGTCCAGGTGATGTTTGCAAAGGGAAGGGTTTTTGCTTCTCGAGAGGAAGTTTGTTGCTGAGAAGGTACTCGGCGGTGGTGTTCCCATCAAACGCATCCTCAAGAGTTTCTCTTGGATTATCACTAAGGCCAGAGCATGTGATGCTTCACTTACGGTGACCTGAGAGACCAGGTACCTCACATGAAGCATTTCAAAGACTATAGCAAAGACATTGGCTTTCAACAATGCCAAACCCTGCCTGGGAAATGAACAAAGTCTTCCTTGTTTGGTTTCTAGAATTCAACTCAACATACAGAGGTACAAGTTACATTCATCCAGTTGGCTGCAGACTGTAAGACGGCAGTGGTTGAAGCTTTTACACATCATACTGTCACGGACGGCCGACTCTGAGGAAAGAGGCTGGACCATGCAGGTGCTGTTTCAGGCTCCCATCCTAACTGACAGTACAGCTTCCCAGAGGGCTGGCACCACAACACCTGGCACAGAAGTACGGGTGCCATGGGAGGAAACAGCACCATGACTTCAGATTCACTGGGAATTTGCAGTCTCGTTAAAAGGAGGCCTTCCATATTCCCAATGGGACTTGTTCTCACCTGCGAGCCACTATGCGCTTTTTCCTACCCTTGCTGAACAGCCTGAATGCGGTCTTTGTCTTTTTATTTGTGCAAGCCAGTGGCGATTTAATGTTTACCTAGCATGTGGCTTGTCTATCTTCCATTTTTCTTCCCTTCCTGATTCATTTTTCATCTCATCCATTCCATTGTGTTCATTCTACAAGCAGTCTTCAAAAGGTTTGTGAAAAATCCATTTTAAAGAGCGATACACTGAAGTTTGGAGTGTTTTACACCAAAATAAATCTTTTAACTCCATTTTTCTCTAAACTTTTTCTAAAAGTTGAAAGTCATTGCCTTTTGATTTTTGTTGTTTGTTTGTTTAATTTGTAGAGAGACCGAAAGAAACAGAGGGATCTTGTCTCTTCTGGTCCACTTTCCCAAATGCCCACAATACCAGAGATGAGCCAGGCTAAAGCCAGGAAATCAGGAACTCACTCCACGTTTTCCCACATGGATGGTAGGGACCCAAGTAGTTGAGTCCTCACCTGATGGCTGCCAGGGTGCTCATCAGCAGGGAACGGGAACTGGCGGGCGAGCCAGGATTCTAACTCGGGCGCTCAGATAGGAAATGTGCACACTGCATGCAGATAACAACTGGGCCGGCTTCCATGAGCCGTAAGAAGTCCCTTCATGTTTTTCTTTGGTTGACATACTCACTTCCACCAAAACTTTTGTCTCCATCCCCCCCTTCCCATTCTTTCCTGGGTTTCCCCTTCTGAACAAAGAAAAATGACATATTGCTTATTATTTCCTATAATTCTGGTGCCCTTTTTAAAATAGTCAGTGTTTAGTGTTTGGAATTTTTAGAAAGTAAACTTGGAAAACTCAGATTCTGTTTCTACCATTGTCCCTAATATGTCCCAGAGGGGCCAAATATCTAGCAGAAATGAACCTCACAATACCAAGAATTGCAGATTCCCAGGCCCTAGAAACTCATTGTGGATTGACAAGTTACAGTAATGTCTCCAAAACAATGAACATATCTTCCTGTGTGTTACGGAGTTTTGTGTAACAATGTAAAACAAAATAAAGCCAATCCCATCAGGGCCACTAAAACATACAATCCTCTCCCCTTGCCCTCAACACTGTCCCAGATACTTTTGCTCAATAGTCTCTCTAGGCTTTGAAGCCCTCCTTGCCTGTTAGCATAGAAGAATCAAAGCACTGGGTGAGTAGCGCCTCCCAGGAGAGCTCTAAGCAATGTCTAGTATTAGGTGGAGTATAAACACCCTGCTTCATTGCACCTTAGTCAGGTTATGTCCGGAGCAAGTGCTTGCATTGGCTGCTTGACTCTCCCCAAGGGGACTAAGCGCCAGTTGCTCACAGTTGTGGCTGTCTTAAACAGGGTGAGCCGCCTTCTTCTGTCTGTCTCATTTCTCCACTTCCCTTCTTGGATTTCTTTCGCCTCTCAGTTTAACTTCTTGCATTTGAATTCTTGTCTCAGCGCCTTCTTCCCAAAAACCCAAACTAAGCACCAGGGTCATGGGGAACGGGGTTAGACAGAACTCCAAATCACTTCTGTTTCCCAAACACACTGTTGAAGAAGGAAAAGCAGTAGTACTATTTCAATGTCACCACATTTTTAAAGACATGGCTAATATGTTTTAAAGTATATTATTTGGCAAAGAGCCTGAATTTTGCCAAGTTTAAGTAGGAAATGCCATGGCTTCTGAGTTACGAAGCTGAGGAGAAGAGCAGCTCTCCACTCACAGGACGGGGTGTTGCAATACCAGAGGTGGACAGTAGGCTGGCTCTCCATCCTTTCTTTTCCCCCCCACTGATTGAAAATAGAAACTCAGTTTTTGTGGGTTTTCCCAGTTTCCTCTTTTCATGACACAAAGTGCTCGCCTGCCATATTTAACGTTAAGTCATCATCTTCAATCCACCGCAGGTGCTTTTAAAACCCACTTAAAGTAGTTGATGACTGCCACACAAGTTATTTCAGTATGAGAACTTAATATAGGGGTCTGGTTAAATGGGTAATGGATGGCTGAGAAGGAAGAGGCAACTTCAGGAAGCATCTGCCACTCCTAAGGAAAGAAAAGTTTTTTGAATGAAAAGAATTGAAACCAAAAAGGAGGAATATCACAAAGCCAGACACAGAAGGGCTATGACAACAACCCTGGATCCCAAAGCACAGACACACAAGCTCCAAATTAAGAGGAGTTCAGACAGACCTGGATGCTTGACCATCCTGTATATGGGGACAGATGCTCAGCTGACGTCTCTGTCTCAAACAGGACAGACCCCACAGAGCTGCAACTCAGATTTTTAAAATCAATTTATTTATCTGAATGAGAAAGTGAGACAGACTGGGGTTGGTCCAGTACAAAACCAAGAGCCTGGACTGCCATCCAGGTCTTCTATGCAGGTGACAGGGAACCGACTCTTTGGGTGCTCTTCCACTGTATTCCCAAGAGCATTCGTGGGGAGCTAGACCAGAAGATGAGCATCCAAGAATGAAACCTGGCCTGTCCCTGTGGAATGTTACCATTGTAGCTGGCAGCTTAGCTCACTACACCATAGTACCAGACCCTGGAATTCATATTTCTTATCAGAAGAAGTCGTCTGCTAGCTACTATTTTACCTGTATGCTGGTGATATGCAACAGGTTCCAGGAGTACAAGAAAAGATCAGAAACAAACCAAGTACTATTCCTCCAGGGGTCTAGTCTCCCTCTGGCACCTCCATGGGCTGAGTCTAACAAGGAACCACCAACAAAGGGCAAAGAAGAAATGTGAGTTGTTTCACAAGGCACCAGGCTCTGGATGGACAGCAGTGGTTTCCCAGCCTCCACAGCCCCAGGCCCCTTGCATCCCGCCCCTGTGGTACCAGCATTGTCTCTGATGTGGCTTTCTCTTGTCTCTTGTGACTTTCTCTCTCATTCTCACGTTTTAAAACCTTTTGCTATTTTCAATTTCTCAATATTTAAAGCCTTCCATTTTTGCTCACCACTTTGATTTCTATAACCAGAATTCTTATTTATATTACAATTTGCTGTATTCAATCACTTAATCAACAAAAATACACAAACCCAGGAGAACAGCATGCTGCACATTCATAGGCACATGACCAAGAGTGAACTGGGGTAGGAGAGAGCCGAGACGCATGGTGAGTGAAGCGCTCCTCCATGGGTGATGACAATTGGCTGGGGTGTTCACCTGCACCTGCTGCCTCTTGGTAACGCAAAGCTTCAGTACCAAGCAGGAAAAAAATCTCATTGGAATGAACATGGTTTTACATTTTGGTCATTTTCTTCCCCTCTGTACACACTCACGTGTTTTAACTGGAGACTTGGAATAAGAACTAAGATCCTCTCTCGGATCTGAAGTTAAGAATAAGCAGAACTCCTGGCCTCACCCTGCTTGGAAGTTTCTCAGTGTGTCTGTGCTATAGATAGCTTTATATTCTGCCCTGTGTCTCTTCTGTACCTCAAACTAAAATATCCTCAGAACTCACTTGGTAACCATTTCTGTATCTTCATATATGCACTCCATAGGGATATATGGAATTCACACACTGTGACTGTTGGATCTTTATTCCCCAGGAATCCTGAGACAAGGCTCACCACAAATACAGCCCGGTCGGTGCAGTAGGAACAACCACAGGTATCAGGACCAAAACATTACTGCCAAGTCCCCACTTGCCCACTCCTGCCTGCCCACATCTGCACAGTCTACACTGAAACACCTGCCACCCACCTGGTCTGCAGGGTTTTTAATGAGGATCCGATAATCAGACAAAAAGCTATAAGCCTCGATTTGCTTTTTCAAACTACTTTGAAAAGCACAATGCATTGCAACAACTTTCATCTTCAAAGAAGCACCAAATTAAGTTATAATTTATCTGAAACTTTACACAATTTCTGGATCATTTCATGTGTTCCCTCTCTCCCTTCACTCAAGATTCTCAGGGTCATGGATGTAAGCTGGGCATTCCAAAATGGGACTGGCATGCTCAAGCTACATTCCTGCTGTGCAAAAAAAACATCCTCCCAAATGTAAGCAAGCATAAAGCTGTGGTTAGAAAAGCCAAATTTTCAGAGACTTGTACTGTATGGTTGCAAAAAATATGTTTACGGTGCTACTGTGTAAGGCACCCCATGTGTCACAGAGGACTGGTCCCAACCAAGCCTATCAGGAAACAGAGTTCTAAAACATCATTATCACTCTGTGTGGATTTTACTTCTTAGTTAATGGTTTATTCAAGTAGGGGACAAGGAAAACAAATACATTCTGGGCTTTAAACCTCAGAGAAACTGGAAGAGCAGAGGCAGCAGTTTCATAAGTAGACATAAGTTTCATCAAGAGCTTCCTCCCATCAAAACCTGTATTTTTCTGCTCCTTCACAAAAGGGCCTCCTTCTGGTTTTCTCCTCCTTTTTTAGGACAGGCAAAGCCCAAGCTGAGTCTTTAAAGTCTAGGCTGCACTTAAGGTACTGTCCAAGACGCGAGAAGAATCCTCTAGCCACAAGACAGGAGGAGGATGGAGTGCAATTGTCCACAGCAGTATCAACCATTTACACGTAGCCCTGGGTCAAGGGCAGACAGTTGATGGCAACCAGTCCTCATTCCTTCTAGTACTAAGGTTCCTCCCTTGACCTATCAGTTCACACAGGCTCTATTTTTTAAGTATCAAGAAGTCGCATAAACTTATCCTGGTGGTCCAGAATGCTAAGAATGAACTAAATATATATGAGGAATCTGGCTCTAATTGGTCTATTGACGGTAAAGACTGCTGCCTCTGCTCATACTCCCCTCCCTGCCATTCTATACTCAAAGGAGATGTGAGCCATCTGCCTTCTTTGCCCGTTGCCACTGCGATTTTCTCCTCTCCTATAGAGTTCATTCTTTATAATCTGTCCTCCAAGCTAACCAGCTCTCTACCAAATACTGGGTAGAACCTGACCTCAGTTCTAACAACCAATCCCACCCACCCCCCACCAATAACTGGTTATACTCTAGGAGTTGTATCAGCCACTAGTAACCCCCTACTCTCCATTCCAAATGGATTCATTTAAGAGTGTATCATTTGAGGCCATCACTGTGGTTTAATGATTTAAACTGCCACCTGCAATGCCAGCCTTCCTATGGGCACGGGTTTGTGCCCCGGCTGTCCCACTTCCAATCCAGACCCATTCAATAGAAGAGGGATCAAGTCCTTGGGACCATGCACCTGCACACACCTTCATACCCAAATGAAGCTCCTGACTTCAGCCTGGCCCATTCCCAGCCACTGCAATCATTTGGGAAGTGAACCAGCAGATTGAAGATATTTCTCTTACTCTCTTGCTCTCCCCCTCTCTTTCAGTGATATAAATTATTAATTTTTTTTAAAGTATAGCTTTTATGGCAGTTCTTTTTTATATTTGATTATTTGATTTTATTTTTAACTCAGTCCAATCAAATGCAATCTGCATGGGAACCAGGATTTCATCTCAGTGCCGCATTCCCCCTGCCCCTGACACAGTACCTGTTACAGAGTACTCAAAGAGCACTTGTTGAATGAGTGATGTGTACTTGAAGAAAATGATATTCTAAAAATATAACTCAAAAACGATACATTCGTGACATATAAAATTGATACAAGACTTTCTTCATATAGACACACAATGCTTTGAGTCTCTTCTATTTTATTTAAAATTATTTCTGAAAATTACAGTTTCTGTTGGACTCTGTTTCGGGGGTCAAATTGGGATCCTTACTCCACTTTGTACCAACCACTATATCATACAGTAATGCCAATAACAGAGAATCAAACAATAATATAGTCCTTCTGCTTGGACCTTCATCCTTGAGATAGACACAAAGGCATCACCCAGAAAGTATTTCTTTTTTAAAAAAAAAGTTTATTTATTTTTATTGGAAAGGCAGATTTACAGGGAGAAAAAGAGACAGAGGGAAAGATCTTCAAGTCACTGGCTCACTCTTCAAGTGGCTTAATGGCCAGAACTGAGCCAATCCAAAGCCAGAAGCCAGGCACTTCTTCCAGCTCTCCCACACAGGTGCAGGGTCTCAAGACCTTGGAATCTCCTCTACTGCTTTCCCAGGCCACAAGCAGGCTGCTGAAAGGGAAGTAGAGCAGCCGGGACATGAACCGGGGTCCATATGGGATACCTGCCAGCGTTTAGCAAGGTGAGGATTTAGCCACTGAGCCGTTGCAACAGGTCCCCAGAAAGTATTTCTTTAACCCCCAAAGAGAAGTTGAAGGCAGGCAAGGGTCTACATTTTTTCTTTAACTTATCACCAAAACATTTCCTGGCAGGTAACAAGTTATTCAGTAGACACTAGATAAACATGCGTCCCAAAGGCTTCTGGATGTCCTCCCCATGGGAGAGACCTGAGCCTTTCATTACTTAGTTCCTCCAAGGGATTGCTCACTCAGGAAGGACCTCTCTTTTTCTTACTCTGATAACACACAGCGTGTACCCAGTAGTTTGTGACAGTGACAAGCACAGTTCCATTGTTAAATAGCTGGCACAGTGCTTTCAACACCAAAGAGACTTAACAGTAATATAGCTAACTTTTTATAAAGACTGCTTTAGGTGGCAAGTTTAACATTCTTCTAACTGATTTATAGGATAGGTCAGTTTCCTCATCACAGCAATGCCATAAGACTGTTAGCATTCTATTTCACAGACGAGGATGGTGAAGCCCAAAGACACAAAACTAAGGGGCCAGTTCAAATCCACATGTTCTGGCTCTAAGTTCATCTCCTCTAACCAGAAGGAAAACGAAGGGCTCCCTCTACAATGGCAGGAAAACGCAGCCAGTGACCAGTCAGAGCCTAGACTGTCATCATCTTCACTCCCAAGGACTCGACTCAGAGCTGACACAGAGGAAACATAATCAGGTGCAAAAACTAACCCACACGCCTGATAAATGATGGCAAAACAGATCGCTTTGGAGAAACCGATTCTGCACCCCTGAGTAGACCAAACAACTTCTCGTCTCCATCGCCTGCCTTTCAAATCAACAAGTCTTTTTGTGTAAATCTTTCGGATAACTTAGGAAGCCACCACATAGGAAATGCTGTTGGAGACACTTTTTTTTAACAGACTTCGGAAAAAATCATGAATTTCGTCCTTCTTTGTGAAATGCACTGTGCCCTCTTCCAATAAAGGAGAATTGAATAGGTTGTATCATTATACTGAGCCACAACTATCATCTGAATGGCTTCATTGAAATGTTTTTGTGTCTCTCATAATCTCAAATAGCACTAAAATACAAGTGTGCTCCTTCTAAATCCTTTCATTTCAAGTGCCGCAGAGATGCATAATGATGGAATTTACTTACGCTTCACAAAGATCCTAGAATATTCTGTGCAAGCAATGCATTCTATTTCCAATGGCAAATAGAATCTTGGCAAGCACATATTTAATGTTCATATTTTCATTCCTTTTTTGACTGATCCCAAATACTGATATCTTGTAGTGATGTATAATGGGATAATAATATGTGTTTCACAGATTTGTTTTCAGGATTTAAGTTGATGATACCGGGATACTTTAAAAAGTTCATGGAAAAAATAGAATGAAGAAATAAGCTGACTTTTCTGGAAAAAATGCTGAAGACATACATTTAAGGGATCTTCAAAATATTCATGGAAATGCATTATTTGAAAAATCAGTGCATGGGTTTCAATTATTTTACATTAAATCTTTTAACCCCCTCTTCCATTTTTAAATATTTTTCTATTTTTGCTTATTTGTAGGACAGAGAGACAGAAACAGAGAAATCTTTCCTCCACTAATTCATTCCTAAATGCCTACAGCAGCCAGATCTGAGCCAAGCTAAGAGCAGGAGCCATGAACTCATCTGAGTCTCCTACACAGGTAACAGCAGAGCCTTAACACTTGGGCCATCATCTGCCATATTCACAGCCCTGGATGCATTAATTTGCAGCGAGGACCAAACCCAGACTTGCTGGTTTAGAACGCAAGTGTCTTAACCACTGTAGCAAACACCTGCCCTGCATTGCTTTTTAAACACCTTCCCCTGTAGAAAGCACGTCACACAAAGTGAGAGGTGGCATGTGGAATAAAGCCAGAAAACCAGTGAGTGAGCTCGGCATGCCTGCCTCACCCCAGCAGGTGCTATCCTGAGATTTCCAGTTTCCTATTTCTGCATTTTCCCTCCATGACAAGGATCTGCACTGGTCACAGTCCTAACACCACACAATCTCTTGTGGTGGGTAACTGTTCAATATTCATGAAATCAAGATGTGGATCCCCTCGGATCAAACAGATGAACTTCAAGTTAGTTTTCCTATAGAGTTATTCATACCCAGTGCAAGAGCCTTATGTACCAATACATTCAGCAACGAAAGATGAATTAAATAAATGTGTATGAAGTACCCAGAAAACAGACAGCTGTAGAGTATCTACATGATGGCAATAAAGCATGATTCACTTAAAGAACAATGGACTATTAAATCATTACAAGAATGTTTAATTCATGTGGGCCAGTCTTACTGGCGTTAGGTGGTACCTCATTGATGTTTTAATTTGGATTTCCCTTATTGCCAGGGAACTTGAGCATTTTTTCATATGTTTATTTGCCATTTGGGTTTGTTCCTTTGTGAAGTGTCTGCCCATTTCCCGTGCCCATTTCTTGAGTGGGTTGCTTGTTTTGACATTTTGGTTGTTTTGTAGCTCTTTGTATATTCTGGATATTAGCCCTCTATCACCTATGTCGTGTGCAAAGATCTTCTCCCATTCTGTGGGTTGCCTTTTTACTTTGTTGATTGTTTCTCTAGCTGTACAGAAGCTTCTTAGTTTGATGAGGTCCCAATTGTTTATTTTGGTCTTGATTTCTACTGCATCTGGAGTCTTTTTTAGGAAGTGAGGGCCTACCCCTAAGTGTTCCAGTGTGTTTCCAACATTTTCTTCCAAAAGTTTGAAGGTTTCTGGATGTAGGTTTAGATCTGTTATCCATTTAGATCTGATCTTAGTGTATGGTGAGAGATGTGGATCTATTTTTTTGTTTCTGCAGGCTATCAACCAGTTGTCCCAACAGCATTTATTGAACAGACCTTCCCATTTGCCTGGGTTGTCGTTTGTCTTTTTGTCAAAGATTATTTGGCTGTATCTGTGTGGGTTTCCTTCTGGCATTTCTATTCTGCTCCATTGGTCTTCCTCTCTATCTTTGTGCCAGTACCACGCTGTTTTGATAACCACTGCCCTATAGTATGTCCAGAGGTCCGGAACTGTGATTCCCCCTGCTAACTTCCTGTTCTTCAGGATAGTTCTAGCTATCCGTGGTTTTTTGTGCTTCCAGATGAACCTTTGGATCATTGTTTCCAGTTCCATGAAGAATGTTTTGGCGAGGTTGCGGGGAAAAGGGAACCCTACTCCACTGCTGGTGGGGCTGCAGGCTGGTACAGCCTCTATGGAAATCAGTATGGAGAATATTCAAACAACTCAAATTCAACATACCGTATGATCCAGCAATAGCACTCCTAGGAATATATCCAGAACACTTGTTCTATGAGAAACCAACATGCACTCCTATGTTCATAGCAGCACAATCAGTAATTGCAAAAACATGGAAACAACCAAAATGCCCATCAACAGAGGATTGGATAAGAAAGCTATGGTTCATCTACTCCATGGAATACTACTCAGCTATTAAAAAAAACAAAATGCAGTTCTTTGTGGCCAAATGGGCCAAACTGGAAACCATAATGCTAAGGGAAATGAGCCAATCCCAAAAGGTTAAATACCACATGTTTGCCTTAATTTAAGATGATATGATGTTATGTATAACATGTTATGTTTTGAATGTTATATGTTGTGTATAAACTAAAATTGAAGTATAGGTGATGTGGTCACAGAAGGTGGCTGGGAACCCGCATTTACTTTTAACATATTGGTTACTCATTACTATGTCAATTAATTCCATAATGATGTAAATTTTTGCTGATGGTATGTTGGAGCTTTCAATTGACTGGGATGATACTCTGCTGGCTCTGTCATCAGACCAGAGAGGGTATACCTAAGAAGCCGTTGAACTTGACGGGACAATAAGATGCTGGACTCTATGTTTGGTATATGCTTGCAATGGGGAAATCTCAACTGAACTTGAGCTGTGGTTATGCAACAAGGTGGAGGAATCCACCATGGTGGGAGGGTTTGGGGAGGGGTGGGGAGAACCCAAGTATCTATGTAATTGTGTCACATAATACAATGTAATTACTGAAGTTAAACAATAAATAATTAAAAAAAAAGAATGTTTAATTGATTCGAAACCTCGTCAAAACATGCTGATAGATGAGCAAAATGTCAAACAGTATAGCTATGATACTCCATGGGTGTTCTCTAAATAGAGACAAACATAGAGAACTTGTGTGAGCGGGTATTCTAGAAAATCCTTATAGAATTTAAAGTTTATTTTGGTGGGAAAAAACTGAAATCCATCTATGATGAAGTCTTCAGAAAGTTCATGGAAGATGTGTATTATGAAAAGAATATACAGGGTTTCAAAATGTTTCAACCAAAATACACATGCTTCAATTCCATTTGCTCTTGAACTTTTTGCCATTTTCTCAAATGTGTATAGACTATTGCATAAAGGATTCCTAAGAATGTGAGAGACTGAGAGAACAAGAGATTGCTATCTGCCGGGAAGGAGTTCTGTTTCCCACTGTGGTCAACATTCACCACGGTGACTGGAGGCCAATCATTGGCTCCTGCTGGAGAGTGTGATGCCAGTCCATCAGAGCAGATCAGGAAGTGTGACTTCTGGTAGGACAAGGAACACACCCACCTAACTGCTTTGTGCAAAATCTCCTCCTCACACTGCTGAGCTGAGCACCAACACACTTGTATAGAGTGTGCCCACCTAGAGAGCTGTCAAAGCAGGAAGATCACTTTGAAACAGCCCAGGGAAGAACCTACAGTGTCTCCAGGCTGGGGCTTCTGTTCCCACCCAAACCACCCCTCCCCAACAGAGCCTAGAGAGTTGGTCCTACTAAACCACAAAACTTGTGTAGCTAGAGCATTCAAACATTAACAATGTGCATTTGCTGTTGTGTCTCTTCCCAGAACATGGTGTAAAACACTTAAGAAAAAATGTCCACATTCTAAAATCCACACATTACACACTGTCTCTAATTATCTGAGAATAAATTATTAAATGAAAAAAACCATAATTTGATGTTTTAGATGTTACTGATAGCTCACACTAACAAAACAAACTGTGAATTCTATTTTGGAGGGGCATACTATTCAGGCACTGGTTTTATAGATTTAGCATCCTTGAGGAATACCAGATGTCCTCAAGATTTGAAATTTAACTGAAGGGATATAGGGGAAAACTTTGTAGCTGGACAATTCCCCACTGGTTCCCTATCGAAAGAGGATCAAACGTATGCATTATTCCAGATAGGGTTAGCGATAATTTATGTGGAATAAATTAGCTGCAGTTTAGCTTCTTCCAGCCAGGGGCACAAGAAGCAGCTGTGGGATGCAAAACTTACATGGTCATGTCAGGCAACATGAGAACAGTTCCAGAAAGTTCTGCCGCATGAAGCTACAGTCACTTGGGGACTAGGACAAGGTGAGTCTGGCTCACTGTCCTTGTCGTCTCTGAAGCAGCCCAAGCCAGGCGCTCCTTTCCATGATTGACTCCAACAAAGGCAAGATCCGATTAAGAGCCTGGGTTTAAGGTGTCTAAGAAGAAAATGCATTAGTATGTTCAGTCACCTTGCAAGCTAATGACTAGACACTTTAGAGCATAGGAGATCATTATTCCAGCATATCATCAGTGAACTTTCCAGAAAAGCTAATTAAAGGATCCATTAAAATGCTTACTGGAAAGTTAGGGTTTATCACAGAATCTTATTCACATTTGAAGAATTTGCAAGATTTTTTTTTCCTCGCCTGTTCTTACCATCTTTTATTTCCTTTCCTGTGATCTCTATAGATGAACAAAATTAATTAGGGAGATCCTTATTTTCCTTTTATCATAATTTAACTATCTCATTATTTGCCCCTTTTCTAACGCTATTTGCTACTGACCTGACATGGCAACTCAAAAAAATTAAAGTGGGACAAATATAAAGGGTTTAAGAAAAACCTTAATGGAAAATGGGTATTATGAAAAGGCTTAAGCATGGATTTTGAAAGAAAAAAATATATGTATTTTTTGCACCAGAACAATCTCATCCTATCTGTTTTATAACCTGTCTGAATAGGCTCTTGTTTGAGACGCCAAGAAGGATAGGATCAGTTTGAAAGGAGGCCCTATCTGAGCAACATGAATAATACTGAAATTGAAGCAGACACACGCACCACATTTATGGCAACACTTGGGTAGGACAAAGGAGACAAATCATTGCTGCTTTACACAATGTTTATGGGGACAGTGCCCAAAGACATCAGCTGTTGAAAAATGAACAACTCTTTTTAAAAAGGGATGAGAATTACATTGAATATGAAGCCCACAGCAGTAGACCGCCTGCATCAATTTGCAAGGACAAAATTGATCTTCACACCTTAATTGGAGAATCCCAACAAGGGACTGAAGAAACAACAGCCAACACCAAATAAAAACTGCCTGTAGTGGTATTTTTTTTTCAAATTAGAATTGCCATTTTCAATCCCCCCAAATATGCATTGTAAATGTCATGGCTGTCACAGCTGTAGCCAGTACTGCTCGCCTGGCTTTGTCTGGCCATGGAATGCAGGCACCACAAGGGCACAGAGTTCGTTGGTCAGAGCAGGTTCCCCAGTGTCCAGCCAGGGTTGATGCAGTACAGTTAGCACTGCCACTGTTCAAGAAAGAGCCCACAGCCTCTTTATAAACAGAGGAGAGTGATGAAATTAAAAACAAGTAATACTAGACTGTCTGAGATCTCATGACCTCACCTAAGGACAGCTAAACAAACATTTATTGAGCCCAACTCTGACGGGAGGGGCATTAGGTCACATGCCATACAGAATACATACACACAAA
This sequence comes from Ochotona princeps, assembly GCF_030435755.1. NCBI lineage: Eukaryota > Metazoa > Chordata > Mammalia > Lagomorpha > Ochotonidae > Ochotona > Ochotona princeps. Next base: position 9,192,487 of record NC_080832.1, on the reverse strand, counting down.
CACAACAAAGAATGCATCAATATGGGCCAGCATTGTGCCACAGCAAACCGAACAGCCACTTATACCTGCAAGAAGGGCTGAAACCAAGGTTTCATAAGTCTCCGTATTCCACTTCTCATCCAGTCTCCTGCCAACATGCTTCAGAAGATAGTGGATGATGGTCCAAAGCAAGTGCTTGGGTTCCCGCTCCGCGCACAGAAACCCAGCTGAAGTTCTAGGCTCCTGGCTCCAGTCTGGCTGGAATCCTACAGTTGTAGTCCAAGAGTCAGGAGGAGGTAATCTATGGGCTGGTTCAACAGACACTTTGATAGTCTCCTTTGGGAAAAAGTATGAAAGGGAAATAATAAAAAGAGATTTGGGAAGTGTGTCATATTGTAAGTCACACAGACAGCACTCAGGACTTTCACATCTGGGAGTACTGCATTGGGGTCTGACATTGCTCCCAATTCCAGTGTCTGGCAGCTGCCTGTTCTGAGAGGCAGCATGTATTGACTCATACACTTGGGTCTCTTCTTCATGGAGGAGGCTCAACCTGAGATGCAAGCTCCTAGCTTTGACCTGATCTAGTCCCAGCTGTTTCTTCCATTTGGGGAGTGAATCTTTACATTGGAACTTTCTCTCTCTTCTCTCTCTCTCTCTCTCTCTCTCTCTCTCTCTCTCTCTCTCTCTCTCTCTCTCTCCCCCCCTCTGTCTCCTTCAGTCCCCCTCTCATAAATAAAATCAAAGATGGCATCAGCAGTATCTGCAACAGGTCACTTCTTTCAATAGGTAAAATAAAACAAGGTGCTAATGTCTGTTAAGGGCAGTAGGACATTCATGATTAGTATAGTTTTTGTGCTGTTCTCAAACTTAATTCTTCGGTAGGGGGCTTAGGGGACAAGTGGTCCCTGGGAAAGACAATACGAGCACAGAGAAAGATGACAACCACATCTCCATCCTGCCTCATGACCATGTTCTACAAATCCCAGGAAAGAGGAAACTACAGAACTCACTCTCTTGAGATTTTTTTTAAACTCCTGATGACTGCATTTTTCAACTTTTCATGATCCATATTAATTTTCTTCTATAAATAACATGATGATTTTTATGTGGGTCAAACTACATTTTATCTTCAATTTTGGAGACCTAGGAAATACCCATGCCTACAGACAGGTGTCCTGGTAAACCAGCAACTGAATGGGAAAGCAACTGTCTATCACACAACGGTAAACTTCACGGTCCAATAAGGCAACAAACATCAAACTCTCCATCAATGATTCGTCCCTGATGAGCATATTTCTATGTCATTCATGTTACAAAAGACCCTGTTAACCTACAAGGACAGAATCCTTCCGAATACTAAAAATAGTTCCTCTTACTTAATCTTTACACCCCCTACACCATCCACTATGAACGAGAGTGGTGTTGATATGTTCCTTGCTTAGTTCGTCTTATCTATGGAGAAGCCAGGGGAACCCTTCAGCTAGGGATGGAAAACTGTTCTCTGCACGTTTTTTGTGTATGATTTTGAAAGCCTAAGCAGGTGGGGAAAATCATAAGAAAAAGAAATTTGTGTCCTGCAGAGTAAAACTCAGCACCTGGTTTTCACCACAGGAAGTTGAAATTGACAGATAGAAGCTAGACTGGTTTCATAATATCACTTCCCAAACTCACAGGGAAAATCTTTTCAGGCAGCTTAGCTTTTTCCCCTCACAAATATCATAAAAATGACAGAGATCAGGGGAACTCCGAGGTCAGCCTCCCCAGCTTCCTGTCTGGGGCAGTGCAGCGTTTCTATACACACTGAATGACAGCAAATGTTAGTTTGCTTTACTGCTAAATATTGAAAAAACATGTTTCCCTTAACTGCTTAATCAATGTCTAGTCAGACCTCTAGCCAGGAAATTTTTTCAACAGGATTCCTTTTCTTTGTTCAGGTCTCTGTAAAAACAAATTGGGATGGGCATTGACAGTGGGTGAAGCCAGTGCTTGGAACACCCACATCCCATATGGGAGGGTTGCCTCAAGTCCCGACTGCTCCATTTCTGATCCAACTTCTTTCTGATGCATCCTGGGAGACAGCAGCTATACCATAAGTGTGCAGGCCCCTGCCAGCAGGTGCAAGACCTTGATGGAATTCTGGGCTCCTGTCCTAAGGCTGACATTGCCCTTGCTATTACAAGCATTTGGGGAGTAAGACACAGATGGAAATATGTATTTCTAACTATTTCTCTCTCTTCCATTTGAGTAGATGCAAAATATATGTGTATGTATACGAATTTACTACTGATATTATAAGGCTATCATTTTATGTCAAAAACTTTCTAGAAAGTGGAATTAAAAGTTAAGGGTTTTTTTCATGCAGAATTTTAAAAATCCATTCATATGAAATATCTTTTAGAAGGTCATGGAAAATGTGTATTTTGAAGAAATTACGTAAAGTTTTCAAAAATTTTTTTGCACCATAATAAATCTTTCTTTCCACGCCTTTTTGTGGTTTTTTGTTGCTGCTGGTGGTGGTGGTTGTTTGTTTCAATTAAAAGGAAAGAGGCAGAGATTAAAAGAGAGAGCTCTTCCATCCACTGAATCATTACGCAAACACCCACAACATCCTGGATTGAGCCAGGTTGAGGCCAGGAGCCTGGAACTTAATCTAGTTTTCCTCCATGGCTGTCATGGACCCAACTACTTAGGTCATTATCTGTGCCCCACAGGGTGAACATTAACAGTAGACTAGATCTGAAGTGGAGTAGCTAGGACTCAAATCAGACACCCTCTTGCAAAATATGGGTGTTCTATGAGGTAATTTATCCACTCTATCACACAACTGCCCCTCTAAAACTCTTTAGTGGAAATTAGTTACTGCCTCTGTTTCTAACAGTATGGTAAGTTAGATATCCTAGCCATTGGCAATAAGCAACTACTAGTGGTTTATGAAACCCAAAGTTGGCTTTACCTGAGCTATTTACCTGCTAAGTTAGAAATGTTCAGAAACCAAAAATCAGGGGGTGGGGGAAGAAGGCTTTAAATGATTATCAGGATTCCCAACCTAGCTTTCACCTTGAAGTCATTTGCCAAATCAGATGGACTTAAACTTGATCTTCAAGACTCCAAGGGGGACAAGAAAAAGTACTCAAAACCAAGGTGGAGTATGACAGAAGAGACACAAAACCCATTATGATAGAACCCAAAGGGCTGCTCAAACATGAAGTGTAAACCAAAAGGAAACTTAACATCCGTCAAGATACACAAGAAAGGTCATATCTTGGTCCTTAGAGCTGAGGTGTCTTGCCTCAGAATTCTTAACTACAAAGAAACCCCCTTAAGACAAACCTTTACATGACAATAAAAGTATCTGGTATCCTGAAAACCCAAGTTGTTTATTTTAAAGGGATCCTAGGTTTTTCATGTTTCCAAGTATATGACTCTTCTTTGAAGCAGAACCCAGTACAGTCATGGCAAAGTGCTCACAGACAGAGACCCAGAAAACCAATACCATGGGTAAATGAAAAAACACACAAGGAGGTAGGGCACCTGGTTTTGGATTTAATCTCCCGTAGACAATGAGTTTCTAGTAAACGATACAAAAAAAGAGATGACTATGATGGATTACTATGTTGTCTGATAGTATTCAGCATGATCATTTACACTCCAAGTGGAAAAAAGTTATTCCACCACTGAACACATCTAGGAGTAACTTCTCACATAGATTTATACATAAAAGGAGCAGCATGTTGGTTCATCTCTATGTTTGGAAACATCTTTATCAGGTGTTCCTGCTATCTCTTCATACATTTATTACATCCCCACTCTCAGGTAAAGAACAAATATGTCCAGTTGTAGGGAATCCAATTTACTTCCAAGCAGAAAAACAAAAAAGAAAAACAAATGTTAGTGATTTCAATATTTTCCTTTTTTTCAGCTGTAATAAATGCATGTCAATATTATTTACAAAAGCTCAAAATTATCACACAACTTATCACTCAATTTTCCCCTCACCTTTTTTTTTTTATGTTTTTAAGTTTATTTGAATGGTAGAGTTACAGAGAATGTGATACCAAATGTGATACAGAGATCCCCTATCACTCCCCAAATGGCACATTTAAATGTAGATGTATATATAGAGAGGAGAGACAGAAAGAAAAATCTTCTGTCTGATGATTCACTCTCCAAGTGACTGCAATGGCCGGTGCTGTGCCAATCCAAAGCCAGGAGCCAAGAACCTCCTCTGGGTCTCCCATGCAGGTGTAGGGTCCCAAGGCTTTGGGCCATCCTAGACTCTTTCCCAGGCCACAAGCAAGGAGCTGGATTAGAATCTGTGCCCAAATTTCCCCTCACCTTTAATTATCAGCCTTCTTTCCTCATGAAGGATGTGTTGTTTAGAAAAATAAGCATGTAGTAATTACCCAAAAAAAGCGAAGGGATATTAAAAATGAAAGTCAGCATGTTGGCTATCTAGGAAGGGTAAGGAAAGGCATAGGATTAGAGAAGAATAATGACTAACTGACCTCTAGAACAGAGTGTCTTCTGTCATCCTGGGACCATTTTTACCCACTTTCTTGTGCTTCAACCCCTGCTTGCTTGACTCATTCATCTTTATTGGATTATGTTCCTACTTTCCCAGAAATAAAATATACACACATGTGTAACACATACCTATATGTGTGTGAGTGTATATATGTGTGTGTGTGTTATATCAGTATGTATGTGTATACACACGCAAAAGTACATTTTTAGTCCCTTCACATTAGAAAATTCTTTCACACATAGCAGATAATTTGGCTGGGTATAGAACTCTAATTTTTTTTTTAACAAACAGAGTTGCTGTTAGGAAATCCAGTGCCGGATCCGGGGCAAGATAGCAGACATAAGAGGATGGATGTGAGGGAGATCGCAGCGAGAGAGGAATAGAACACAACAGAAGTGTAAGTGGAGCAGCAAAGAACTTCAGGGAGAAGTGCGTGAAGTTCCCTGGACAGTGTGGAGCCAAAATGATCCACACAACTCGGAAGAGAACCCAGAAACAAAACAAAACAAAAGGCAGGGAAGACAGCGACCCACTGCAGACCTGGAGAGTCACATTTCCGGGCAGCCGACAGGAGACGCAGCCTACCCAGAGGATATGGAAGGTTGCAGGGATCATCACTGGTGAAGGTCCTCACCAGCGGCAGAGGCAGACTGCAAGAGAGCTTGAGGTTTGGGTGAGCTGGGTATGGGCGGCAGTGGGTAAGCAGCTCCCAGAGATTGCCCACCAGGGGCACACACAAAGCCCGAGCCTCCTTGGTGCTCCTCTCCCCACCCCTCCCCACGGAGTTTCCAGTGACTGAGGCCACAGGGCAAGTGCTGAAACTGCCGAAACTGTGCCTTGGAGGTGCTTTGAGGAGGCACAGAGAGAGCGCCCTGGATCCTCCGTGCCCTGTGGATCCACACGCAGGAGACGCTCTGAGAAAGCACCTTGAACCCTCTTCATCCTGCAGTCCCGTGCGCAGGTGATGCACCAAGAGTGCATTCAATACTCCTGTGCCCTGCTTCCCGACGCCTGCAGGCCCCGATCTCTGCAGGATAGCGCTTGGAGACCCCTCAGCACACCAGTGCCTGGATCTTGTGTCAAGACAGGGTTGCGCTGTTCTGCAACTGCAGGCTCCTAAGCAGTACCAGCACAGGAAGTCCCCATCAGCATAGGGGACAGATGGCCATGCCAGGAAACCCCTTGGCGACATCGGCATACAAAACATGTGCGCGCCCAGGGCCCTGGCAATCACAGGGGCTAGGCGGAGCATGCCCTAAAATTGCAACTGCTCTAGTATCAGCAACGTGTGGGCACCCAGGGCCCCAGTAAGTATAGGGGCCAGGCGGAATGCGCCTTAATATATCATGATGGTGGGAGCACCAGGAAAAAGAATCTCCAGCAGAGGCTGTAGAGAAAACAAGTAGTGGGGGGCCAGAGACCTTTATGGTGGTGGTCCTGATGCACATAGCTAGAGACCTTTATGGTGGTGGTCCTGATGCCCATATCCAGAGACCCTGGAGGCCTGATGCATACTCCCTCACAGGCCTGAGGGGCGCTGGGGGTCTCCCAAATTTGCTCAGACCAGAGGCAAGGAGTCCTGAAGCTACAAAGTGCAGTTACTATGCCCGACCCCTGAAGACGTACAAGGAATGATGCCATATCCAACAGACCTAAGAGAAACCCAGCTACAGAGGGTTATATACATCCAGGGGTTAACAAAGCTACCCTACCCTCCACCCTCGCCAAACATCTCCAATAAAACTCAGAGAAATTCTCTTCCATATGCAAACGAAAAAAAAAGTATCAGACTCACACCTTCTCCAGACTACTGCACTGAGACCAGAAACTGGGGATAAACAAATCAGAGAATAAATCCACTGAATCAACAAGAAACATTAACGCAATGGGAAGAGGTATCCGAAAAAGTAATGATCCAGACGAGAGAGCCAGCACCCCACCAAAAAAAGGACCAAAAGCCAATATCTATTTTGGAGTTGCAAGATGAAGACATGAAAGTTGTACCAGACAAGGAATTTTTAAAAATAATGATAAAATTCGTAACAGACAATGAGAAGAACTGGGAAGACTTCAAGGAATTCAAGAACCACATAGTCACAGAAATATAACAAGTCAAAAGCAAAATCCTTGACTTAGAGCACTAATTGAGAGTCTAACCAAGAGAATAAATACAGCAGAAGAGAGGATCTCTGAAACTGAAGGCATGCAAAATGAAGGTACACAGCTCATTAAACAACTGGAGACAAGTCTGAACATGGCCAACAACACCATACAGGAAATGAAAGACAACCTCAGAAAATCGAATATCAGGATTATAGGCCTTCCCGAAGGAGCAGAAAGAGAGTCAGGAATGCAAATGGTGCTCGACAAAATTATACAGGAAAACTTTCAAAACACTTGGAACATGAAACCAGCCAAAGTCCAGGATGGACCGAGAACTCCCAACAGATACAACCCAAAGAGATCTTCACCCAAACATCTGGTGCTCAAGTACCAATCCAACGAAGACAACAAAATAATCCTGAAACAAGTATGAAGCAGAGAAAAGATCACATACAGGGGAAAACCAATCAGAATCACTGCTGACTTCTCTGAAGAGACCCAACAAGCAAGAAGAGAATGGACAAAGATCTTCCAAATCCTGAATCAGAACAACTGTCAACCAGAACTGATGTGCCCAGCAGAAACCTCATTTGTATTTGAGCATGAAATCAGAAACTTCCATAGCAAAGAGAAACTAGAAGAATATGCCAGCACAAAACCAGCTCTACAAAATCTCCTTAGGAATGCGCTAAACCCAGAAAAAAAGGAGGTGAATCATAACCAAAGATGGCAAACAGGAAGGTCTTCCCCCCACTAAAGTTCACACAAGGAAGGGCAATTACACAGATACCAACACCCACAAAAACACACTCGCATGGCAGGGAAAACTCGCAACCTCTCAATATTAACTCCTAACACAAATGGCCTAAACTCACCAATCAAAAGACATAGATTAACGGGATGGGTTATCAAACAGGACCCAATCATCTGTTGCCTACAAGAGACACATCTAACCAGAAAAGGCTCTAAGAAACTGAAAGTGAAGGGATGGAAAAAAATAATCTCATGCCAATGGATGAGAAAAAAAGGCAGGGGTAGCTGTCCTAATTTCAGATGATATTGATTTCAATGTGACAAACATCAAAAGGGACAGGGAAGGACATTTCATATTGGTGAAAAGAATGATCCATGTCCCTGGAATGCAGGGATGGTTCAACATTTGGAAATCCATAGATGTGATACACTACATCCAAAAACTGAAAAACATGATAGTATCAATAGACGCAGAAAAAGCTTTTGACAAAATCCAACACAATTTCCTGCTAAAAACCCTAACCAAGGTAGGCACAGAAGGAACAATCCACAACATAATCAAACCAATATATGAAAAACCCAACGTCAGCATCATACTGAATGGAGAACTGGAACCCTTCCCACTGAAACCTGGAACAAGACAAGGATGTCCGCTATCTCCACTGCTATTCAACATAGTCCTAAAGGACTAGCTGAGGCGATAGGACAAGAAAAAGAAATCAAAGGAATTCAAATGGGAAACGAAGAAGTCAAGCTCTCACTATACGCAGATGACATGATCCTTTACATAGAAAAACCGAAAGACTCAATAAAGAGACTGCTAGAACTTATATGAGAGTTTGGTAGAGTGGCAGGGCAAAAAAATTAATGAACAAAAATCAACAGCCATAGTGTATGCAAACAGCCCCGAGATGGAAAAAGATCTAACCAGCAAGATACCATTCAAAATAACAGAGAAAAGTATGAAGTATCTAGGAATAAATCTAACCAAAAATGTAGGAGACCTTTTTGAAGAAAACTACAAACTACCTAAAAAAGAAATTTAACAAGCCCTCGAAAGATGGAATAACATCCCATGCTCCTGGATAGGTAAAATCAATATCATTAAAATGTCTATACTACCAAAAGCAATATATACATCTGACACAATCCCAATCAAATTACCCAAAACATTCTTCATGGAACTGGAAACAATGATACAAAGGTTCATCTGGAAACACACAAAAAAAAACACGAATAGCTAGAACCATCCTACAGAATAGGAAGTTAGCAGGGGGAATCACAGTTCCGGACCTCTGGACATACTATAGGGCGATGGATACCAAAACAGCCTAGTACTGGCACAAAGATAGAGAGGAAGATCAATGGAGCAGAATAGAAACAACAGAAGGGAACCCACACAGATACAGCCAAATAATCTTTGACAAAAGGACAAACGACAATCCATGCAAGTGGGAAGATCTCTTCAATAAATGCTGTTGGGACAACTGGCTGATAACCTGCAGAAACAAAAAGATAGACCCACATCTCTCACCATACACTTAGATCAAATCTACTTGGATAAAAGACCTAAACCTACATCGAGAAACCTTCAAACTTTTGGAAGAAAATGTTGGAAATACCCTGCAAGATCTAGGGGTGGGTGAGACTCGCAAGATGGCCAACATAGGAGGAAGACTGTGAGAGAGCTCACAGACAGAGAGGGCTAGAACGCGACAAAAGCGTAAGTGGAGCAGCATAGAACTACAGGGAGAAGAACGTGAAGTTCCCTGGACAGTGTGGAACCAAAAAAATCCACACAACTCGGAAGAGCAACCAGGGAAAAACAAAACGAAGGGCAGGGAAGACGACTTTCCGCTCCTGACCTGCTGAGTCACCTTTGAGTGCAGACGCTGAAAGCCGGAGACCGACCCACAGACGCTGTGGCCATGAGGACTGGCGGTGATTGGGACCTGCTGGCATCCGCTCACCCTGGTCACCAGGACCCGCCAGGACCTGCGCCCGCTGCGGACACCAGGAACCTGAGTCACCGGGACCCGCCGGCATCCACCCACCCTGGTCGCCAAGCCCCGCCGGGACCGCCGCAGCCTCCAGGTTCCACCCGCCTACACCAGCCGGAACCAGCAACAGACGCAGTAGCCGGGAGACACACCCGCGGCGAGGGTTCACACCAGAGGAAGAGGCAGACTGCAAGAACCTGAGGTTTGAGTGAGTTAGGTGGGGACAGTGGTGGGTTGGAGGCTTCAGGAGTTGGCCCCCCAGGGGCATGCACAGAGCCTGAACACAATTGGTGCTCGTTTCCCCGCCACTCCCCCCGCCAAGACTGCAGCGTCTAGAGACACCGGGAGAGTGCCTTGAAACTGCCAAAACTGTGTCTGGGAGAAAGGCAAAAGGCACACTGAATACTCCCCCGTGCCTTTGCGGTCTGGCACTCAGCTGGGCAGTGCTATCCCACAGGAACCCAAGCACGCCTCTGGGCTGGGCAGTCCCGTGCTAGCGCTGGGGCGGTCGGTCCCCTGCAAGCGCTGGGGTGGGCGGGCCTGCGCAGGAGGCGCTTCCAGAGAGCACCTGGAACACCCTACGCCCTATAGTCCCATGCTTGGGAGACGAACCAGGAGAGCACTGCGGACCCGCGTGCAGGAGGCGTTCCCAGAGAGCACCTGGAACCTCCACGCCCTGCAGTCCCTGGCACTGGGGACACACCGAGAAAGCACCTAGAATCCTCCGAGCCCTGTGATCCCGCACACAGGGGGCGCGCACCCAGAGAGTGCCTTCACTCCCCCACGCCCTGTGGTAGGATACCTGTAGGGGACGAGCTGAGAGTGAGCTTTGAATCCGCTGGGCCCTGGAAGTGGCGCCCTGAGGTCCAGTGTTCTGGAGACGCACCAAAAGTGCCTTGAAAATTCCCACATCCTGCTACTCCACGCCTGCAGACTCTGATCTCTACAGGATAGTGCTTGGAGAACCCTCAGCACCCTGGTGCCTAGGTCTCTCAAAAAAGAAACACTAACACAATGGGAAGAAATACCAGAAAAGGTAATGATCCAGATGAGAGTGTCAACACCCTACCAGTAAAGGATCAAAAGCCAATGTCTATTTCGGAGATGCGAGATGAAGACATAGAAGATCTACCAGACAAGGAATTCAAAAAAATAATGTTAAAATATGTCAGAGACAATGAGAAGAATTGGGAGGACTTCAAGGAATTCAAGAACCACATAGCCTCAGAAATACAACAAATGAAAAATAAAATCCTTGACTTAGAGCACAAAATTGAGAGCCTAACCAACAGAATAAATACAGCAGAAGAGAGGATCTCTGAAACGGAAGACACACAAAAAGAACATACCCAGTTCATTAAACAGCTGGAGACAAGTCTGAACAAAGCCAATAAGACCATACAAGAAATGAAAGACAACCTCAGAAAATCGAATATTAGGATTATTGGCCTTCCTGAAGGAGCGGAAAAAGAGTCAGGAATGCAAATGGTGCTCGACGAAATTATACAGGAAAACTTCCAAAACACTTGGAACATGAACCCAGCCCAAATCCAGGACGGTCAGAGGACTCCCAGCAGATATGACCCAAAGCGATCTTCACCCAGACATATGGTGCTCAAGTTCCACTCCAATGAAGACAAAGAAAGAATCCTAAGACAAGTACGAAGCAGAGAAAAGATCACATACCGGGGAAAACCAATCAGGATCACTGCTGACTTCTCTGAAGAGACCCAACAAGCAAGAAGAGAATGGACAAAGATCTTCCAAATCCTGAATCAGAACAACTGTCAACCACGAATATTGTACCCAGCAAAGATCTCATTCGTATTTGAGAACGAAATCAAATACTTTCACAGCAAAGAGAAATTAGAAGAATATGCCAGCACAAAACCAGCTCTACAAAATCTCCTTAGAAATGCACTAAATCCAGAAAAAAAGGAGGTGAATCATAAGCAAAGACGTCAAACAGGAAGATCTCCCCACTAAAGTCCACTCAAGGAAGGGCAATTACACAGATATCAACACCCACAAAAACAAGTATGGCAGGGCAAAATCACAACCTCTCAATTTTAACTCTTAACACAAATGGCCTGAACTCACCAATCAAAAGGCATAGATTGACAGAATGGATTATCAAACAGCACCCAACTATCTGTTGCCTACAAGAGACACATCTAACCAGAAGAGATTCGAAGAAGCTGAAAGTGAAAGGTTGGAAACAAATATTTCATGCCAATGGACGAGAAAAAAAGGCTGGGGTAGCTGTCTTAATTTCAGATGATGTGGACTTCAATCTGACACACATCAAAAAGGACAGGGAAGGACATTATATATTGGTGAAGGGACTGATCCATCAGGAAGTAATTACCATTGTGAACATATATGCACCAAATTCAAACGCACCTAGCTACGTGAAGCAATTACTCACGGACTTAAGGGGAGACATAGATATGCACACAATAATAGTGGGTGATCTTAACACCCCACTAACAACTATAGACAGATCAACAAAACAAAAACTCAACAAAGAAACAACAGAGCTCATACAAACAATAGAACAACTGGACTTGGTTGACATTTATAGAATTTTTTACCCTAAGGCCACAGATTATACATTTTTTTCAGCACTGCATGGCACCTTCTCCAGGATCGACCACATGATAGGACACAAAGCAAACCTAAATAACTTCAAAAAGATAGGAATCATACCATGTACCCTCTCAGACCACCATGGAATGAAGTTGGAAATCAGCAATTCAAAATGCCCCAGGAAATACAGAAACTCTTGGAGGCTGAACAATATGCTATTAAACGAACAATGGATCAGAGAAGAAATTAAAGATGAGATCAAAAAATTTATGGAAACCAATGAAAACTCTGACACAACATTCCAAAATTTGTGGGACACTGCCAAAGCAGTGCTACGGGGTAAACTCATCGCAATTGGAGCTCATGTCAAGGCCCAAGAGAGGCGCCAAATACAGGAACTAAACACACACCTCCAGGAACTGGAAAAACAACAGCAGAAGAGCCCCACACACAATAGGAAACAAGAAATCATCAAAACAAGGGAGGAAATCAACCAGATAGAAAGAAAAAAAAACATACACAAAATCAATGAATCAAAAAGCTGGTTTTTTGAGAAGATAAACAAGATAGACACCCCACTGGCCCGACTGACAAAGAAAAAACAAGAGAAGGCAAGAATTAACAGCATCAAAGATGAAAAAGGCAACATAACAACAGACACCGCATCCATTAAGGCCATAATTAGAAATTACTACAAAGCACTGTACTCCAACAAATCAGAAGATCACCAAGAAATGGAAAAGTTCTTAGACTTCTACCACCTGCCAAAACTTAGCCCAGAGGCAACAAACGACCTGAACAAACCCATAACTGAAGTAGAGATTGAATCAGTGATTAAAGACCTCCCAACAAAGAAAAGCCCAGGCCCAGACGGCTTCACTCCAGAATTCTACAAAACATTCGGAACAGAACTGACCCCAATCCTCTACAAACTCTTCAAAACAATAGAAAAAGAGGCAACCCTTCCAAACTCATTCTATGAAGCCAACATTACCTTAATCCCAAAACCAGACAGAGAACTAACAGAGAAGGAAAACTACAGACCTATCTCTTTGATGAACATTGATGCTAAGATTCTCAACAAAATCCTAGCCAACAGAATTCAAAAACACATCAGACAGATCGTTCATCCAGATCAAGTAGGATTCATCCCTGGAATGCAGGGATGGTTCAACATTCGCAAATCCATAAATGTGATACACTACATCCAAAAACTGAAAAACAAGAATCACATGATAGTATCAATAGATGCAGAAAAAGCTTTCGACAAAATCCAACACCACTTCCTACTAAAAACCCTAACCAAGGTAGGCATAGATGGAAAAATCCACAACATAATTAAAGCCATATATGAAAAACCCAACGCCAGCATCATACTGAATGGAGAAAAGCTGGAACCCTTCCCACTGAGATCTGGAACAAGACAGGGATGTCCACTTTCTCCACTACTATTCAACATAGTCCTAAAGGAGGTACTCGCTGAGGCCATAAGACAAGAAAAAGAAATCAAAGGAATCCAAATGGGAAACGAAGAAGTCAAACTCTCACTATATGCAGATGATATGATTCTTTATGTAGAAGAGCCAAGAGACTCAATACAGAGACTGCTAGAACTTGTACGAGAGTTTGGTAGAGTGGCAGGGTACAAAATTAATGAACAAAAATCAACAGCCATAGTGTATGCGAACAGCCCCAAGATGGAAAAAGACTTAACCAGCAAGATACCATTCAAAATAACAGAGAAAAGTATGAAATATCTGGGAATAAATCTAACCAAAAATGTAGGAGACCTTTTTGAAGAAAACTACAAACTACTTAAAAAAGAAATTGAACAAGACCTCAAAAGATGGAGTAACATCCCATGCTCCTGGATAGGTAAAATCAATATCATTAAAATGTCTATACTACCAAAAGCAATATATACACGCAACGCAATCCCATTCAATTGCCCAAAACATTCTTCATGGAACTGGAAACAATGATCTGGAAACACAAAAAACCACGGATAGCTAGAACCATCCTGAAGAACAGGAAGTTAGCAGGGGGAATCACAGTTCCGGACCTCTGGACATACTATAGGGCAGTGGTTATCAAAACAGCCTAGTACTGGCACAAAGATAGAGAGGAAGATCAATGGAGCAGAATAGAAACACCAGAAGGAAACCCACACAGATACAGCCAAATAATCTTTGACAAAAGGACAAACGACAATCCAGGCAAATGGGAAGGTCTGTTCAATAAATGCTGTTGGGACAACTGGTTAATAGCCTGCAGAAACAAAAACATAGATCCACATCTCTCACCATACACTAAGATCAGATCTAAATGGATAACAGATCTAAACCTACATCCAGAAACCTTCAAACTTTTGGAAGAAAATGTTGGAAACACACTGGAACACTTAGGGGTAGGCCCTCACTTCCTAAAAAAGACTCCAAATGCAGTAGAAATCGAGACCAAAATAAACAATTGGGACCTCATCAAACTAAGAAGCTTCTGTACAGCTAGAGAAACAATCAACAAAGTAAAAAGGCAACCCACAGAATGGGAGAAGATCTTCGCACACGACATAGGTGATAGAGGGCTGATCTCCAGAATATACAAAGAGCTACAAAACAACCAAAATGTCAAAACAAACAAGCCACTCAACAAATGGGCACGGGAAATGGGCAAACACTTCACAAAGGAACAAACCCAAATGGCAAATAAACATATGAAAAAATGCTCAAGTTCCCTGGCAATAAGGGAAATCCAAATTAAAACATCAATGAGGTACCACCTAACGCCAGTAAGACTGGCCCACATGAATAAAAACACCAACAACACTTGCTGGTGAGGTTGCGGGGAAAAGGGATCCCTACTCCACTGCTGGTGGGGCTGCAGGCTGGTACAGCCTCTATGGAAATCAGTATGGAGAATATTCAAACAACTCAAATTCAACATACCGTATGATCCAGCAATAGCACTCCTAGGAATATATCCAGATCACTTGTTTTATGAGAAACCAACATGCACTCCTATGCTCATAGCAGCACAATCAGTAATTGCAAAAACATGGAAGCAACCAAAATGCCCATCAACAGAGGATTGGATAAGAAAGCTATGGTTCATCTACTCCATGGAATACTACTCAGCTATTAAAAAAAACAAAATGCAGTTCTTTGTGGCCAAATGGGCCAAACTGGAAACCATAATGCTAAGGGAAATGAGCCAATCACAAAAGGTTAAATACCACATGTTTGCCTTAATTTAAGATGATATGATGTTATGTATAACATGTTATGTTTTGAATGTTATATGTTGTGTATAAACTAAATTGAAGTATAGGTGAGGTGGTCACAGAAGGTGGCTGGGAACTCGCATTTACTTTTAACATATTGGTTACTCATTACTATGTCAATTAATTCCATAATGATGTAAATTTTTGCTGATGGTATGTTGGAGCTTTCAATTGACTGGGATGATACTCTGCTGGCTCTGTCTTCAGACCAGAGAGGGTATACCTAAGAAGCCGTTGAACTTGACTGGACAATAAGATGCTGGACTCTATGTTTGGTATACGCTTCCAATGGGGGAATCTCAACTGAACTTGAGCTGTGGTTATGCAACAAGTTGAGGGAATCCACCATGGTGGGAGGGTTTGGGGAGGGGTGGGGAGAACCCAAGTATCTATGTAACTGTGTCACATAATACAATGCAATTAATGAAGTTAAATAATAAATAATTTAAAAAAAAACAATAGCCCTCTAAAAAAAAAAAAAAAAGATCTAGGGGTGGGTTCTGATTTCCTAAAAAGGACACCAAAAGCAATAGCAATTAAGACCAAAATAAACAAATGGGACCTCATCAAACTAAGAAGCTTCTGTACAGCAAAGGAAACAATCAACAAAGTGAAAAAGCAATCCACAGAATGGGAGAAGATCTTTGCGCACTATATAGGTGATAGAGGACTCATCTCCAAAATATACAAAGAGCTACAAAACAACCAAACTACCAAAACAAACAAGCCGCTCAAGAAGTGGGCACGGAAATGGGCAGACATTTCACAAAGGAACAAACCCAAATGGCAAACAAACACATGAAAAAATGTTCAAGTTCCCTGGCAATAAGGAAAACCCAAATTAAAACATCAATGAGGTACCACCTAACGCCAGTAAGATTGGCCCACATACAAAAAAAAACACCAACAACACTTGCTGGCAAGGATGCAGGGAAAAGGGAACCCTTCTCCACTGCTGATAGGGCTGCAGGTTCATACAGCCTCTATGGAAATCAGTATGAAGAACACTCAAACAACTCAAAATCTGTATACCATATGATCCAGCAATAGCACTCGTAGGAATATATCCAAAACACCTGTTACACGAGAAACGAACATGCACCCCTATTTTCATAGCAGCACAATCAGTAATTGCAAAAACATGGAAGCAACCGAAATGCCCATCAGCAAAAGACTGGATAAGAAAGCTATGGTTCATCTATTCCATGGAATACTACTCAACTATTAAAAAAAAAAATGCAGTTCTTTGCGGCCAAATGGGCCAAACTGGAAACCATAATGCTAAGGGAAATGAGCCAACCCCAAAAGGTTAGATACCACATGTTTGCCTTAATTCAAGATGAAATGATGTCAACATGAAAAATAGTATCTGTAAAATGTAACATTATCTCAACCTCAAACAGCCTATCTCACATGCAATAAGATATTTTGAAGTAACCAATGAACCAGCAATCAATGCAAGTCAGACTGCTTAGGACCCACATCAAAGAATTGTAAAACCTAATATACTTTTAATTATAAGTATAAAGTGTAATTATAAATTATACTTTTAATATTACTTTTATGTTGTTCCGTAATGGGGCGAGAGAGCAGAGCAATTTTCCATCTCCCTAGAATGTGTGAGGAAGACGTGAAATACAACCTACCAGGATCATAATTGGTAACTCATAGACAACAGACTCAACTCAGTATTAGACAATAGTTAAACTACAAAGACATATAGGGGGAATTAAGAGCGGTCCTGACAACCTCTTAACAGGAGGTCATATGCATAGAGCAGGGGGGGACCCCAGAATGGAGCAGGGGGACAGGAGGAGGCTTGTATCCCAACCCTGAAGACTCCTGGGTCCTCACCAAGGACTATCAGTACGAGTACCAAGGACTATATCCCAACTGCCAAGGAGATCATGGGGAATTGGAGTGCCTTTGGAGGCCAAAACTCTGAGGTCATGCATTCCCGCTTGGATCTACCACATGGGATGAAGAAGTCCAAATCCTTCCTCACAGGATAACAGGACATCAGAACAACAGCCAGAAGCCCTGAGCAGTCCACAGAAACAGAAGAACAGTAAACTTCCTTAGGGACTAGAAAGGGGAGCTCTCTCTGGTCCTTGCTTGGTTCCAACTTGGGGTCCCCACCCTCTCTTGCAATGACCATCAGCATAGCTCCGGACACCCCACAAAACAAACAAATAACCAAACAAACAAAAAAATCTAGAATAGATTGATAGAGAATAACAAGGAAAGCTTAGAATCAGACAGGAAACAGTCAGCGTGGAATCACTTATACCTTACTAGGTGGGACACAAAGATTAGTTACTCCTCACTAGGGTATTGAGGATTTCTTTGCACACCCCTCCTAAAACTGTTCTGCACCTAAACTGTTGACATATGTCTTGTTAGAGTTATAAGCCAGTCTAGACTACCCGAAAAAAAGCCAGGCACAACAAAACTATGCTTCAATGCTATAAAATGCTAAATACTATAATGAAAATAGACACGAGACAGCTGAACAGTAATCTATAGCCATTTTAAGATGTATAGAAACTGGGTGTATATAAACTAAATTTGAAATGTCAAGGAAGTAGTCACAGGTTGTGGTTAAGAATTTGGATTTTTTCCTTTAACATATTGGTTGCTCAGTACTATGTCAATTAATTCCATAACATTATAAATTGTTGCTGATGTTATGTTGGGGCTTTTAATTGATCAGGATGATACTCTGTCGGCTCTACTTTCAGACCAGAGATGGTCTCCCCAAAAAGCCATTGAACTTATCTGGACAATAAGATGCTGGACTCTATGCTTGGTAGGTGCTTGCAATGAAAGAATCTCAACTGAACTTGAACTGCAGTTATGCAACAAGGTGGAGGAATCCACCATGGGGGGAGGGTTTGGGGAGGGGTTTGGGAAGGAGTGGGGGGAATCCCAGTACCTATAAAACTGTGTCACATAATGCAATGTAATTAATAAAAGAAAAAAAATGAAATTTTAAAAAGAAAAAAATAAGAAATCCAGTGCCATCTTATTTATCATTTTGCTTTTTTTTTCACTCTAAAACCTCAGTATATTCTTTTTTGCCTTTATTCCAGTATATGATAACAATGGCTTGACATGCAGTCTTCATTCACTCATTGTACTAAATATTCAATAGATCCTTTCAAATTAAAAGGCCCATGTTCTGCCATGATAGAAATTTTTCTAGAACTAGTTCATTAGTATTTCTCTCTCCTCCACTTCCTTTGAAGTTTCTATTAGTCATACACTAGGTTTTTTGGAGTAATCCTTCCATTCCTGTATTTTCCATCTCTTCGTTTTGGTTTTTGGTTTGGGGGGTGGGATCAGATGTTTTCTTTTTGGCCTCTTATAAATAAAGTTCTTCAACCTTTTATTTGAAACTTTTTCTTGACATTTTTTCAGCTACCACAGTTTTTATTTATAATCACATTGTATCACTTATGGTTGCTCCTCTTTGACACTGTTATAGTTTCCTGTAGATGTTGCATATTTCATGCTCCACTAATTAATTACAATTACTTTCCCTTTTCTTGACATTTTATTCAGTTCCCTGTTTCAGTACCTTGCTTCTTTAGTTCCTTGTTTCTATTTCCTCCTAAGTTCTGCTTTTCCTATTTTAATCTCTTATTTCAGTGACTATCCTCAAATGAGTAGTGATTCTAAGCTTTTAAAATATTGGAAATATTTTAAAATATTTTGAAAGTATTTTTAAAAATATTAAA